>NW_023665498.1:2400000-3652792 GCF_014743375.2 Drosophila subpulchrella | reverse complement strand
ATCCCGCAAAGGTTTTATACACAGCTCTAAAAGGTAAATATACAAATAAACAAGTAAAACGCATTTTTTAATCATATCCCAATACATTTTTTAGGAGCGTTGGTAAAGGATTCGGAGGACCTGGACAAAGGTTTAAGGAAAGCGATGACCAATGTAAAAAGCCAATAACGTAATATAAAACTAGGCTTACTATAATAATTGTCCTTTAACAGATAACCTAAATAGCACTATGTAATTAAAATGAATTTGAAAGTAAATAAAATGTATGTATTTTAAATTCTATATTTTCATAAGTGAAAACTCATGGAAAAATTCTGATTTTCCCAAGTGTTTCACTTGGGACGTGTCCCTTGCAAGTGATTTCACAAGTGAAAACTCAAGGAAAAATTCTGATTTTCCCAAGTGATTCACTTGGGACGAGTCACCGGCACGTGACAGGCCATACAAAAAATGAGTATAAGGAACAAGTGAAATCCCGTAGGACTTCGAAAAATTTTCATTTGAATTTTCACTTGTGAAAATGCGGACATCCCATACAATTTTCTATATGGAGCGTCACTTGTTCTTCACTTATGCAAGAGGACATGTCCCACGTGATTCCCAAAGTTATTCACAAGTGAAACTTTTTTTTTGGAACTGAAGGGTTCTGACTATCAGGAAAAGCTCAACACCATAATTACGAGGTATGATACTTGGATTTATGCTTAATACCCTGAAACAACGCTAAAGGCGGGCCAGAACTAAAAAAGCACGTCAAAGTCGTTCAAAAATCAAGGTCATTTTCGATTTTCGTTGTGTGGTGCGCTACGAATTCCTTCCACCCGGCCAAACTGTTAATAAGATTTATAAATTGAGCGTTATGCGACGTTTACAAGAAGCAATTCGTCTAAAAAGACGACTTAAAGACTTATGGGTCAAAAGCTCTTGGTTTTTGCATCAGCTATAGTATTATTTAGTATTACCGCTACCGCTATCGTCCGCTAGGTGTCACTAGCATCGGTGGTGTGCGCCGCCCTGGATCTTAAGTTTATTTGAAACAGAGTAACGGGTATCTGATGGTCGAGGCACTTGACTAAAGCGGTTCTTCTTGTATTTATATTATTTTCTCATTAATTTTTTGAAATGTTATAGAATTTCTTATTTATGGTGGATCCTAACGCCAGTCGAAAGTCTATTTTCGCATCATGTTTGCATCCACTTTGTAAGAAAGCCGAACCTTGTTGTTCCTTCTATTTTGGACAACGTTGAAAGCCTGCATCCGCTAAAAAAGGGAGAACACTGCCCTTAAAACTCCACCAGGGCAAAGACTCCTATGCGAATTTGTTGTTTTGCACGACCTGGATGCGTTATAAAGGTCATTATGCTATTAATAGCTCTGTCCCGAGTCCTGACTTATGCTCCGTCCGAAAATATGGCGTCTCAGATTCAAAAGACAGTATATTAACGGAGTTAAACACGTTAATCAAGGAAATGGCGTTGGTGTTGCAGCTTGCAAGTTATGACAATTGTTTGCATTTTGCACATTGAATATTTGGCATTTTGTTTTTGTGCGCTGTTGAAATTTGATATTTATACCCGTTATTCGTAGAGTAAAAGGGAATACTTGATTCGTCGGAAAGTATGTAACAGCCAGAAGGAAGCGTTTCCGACCCCATAAAGAATATATATTCTTGATCAGGATCACTAGCCGAGTCGATCTAGCCATGTCCGTCTGCCCGTCTGTCCGTATGAACGCGAAGATCTCGGAAACTATAAAAGTTAGGCTATTGGAATTTGGCGTGCAGATTCCTGAGCTTCCTGCGCAGCGCAAGTTTGTTTCAGCAGTGTGCCACGCCCACGCTAACGCCCACAAGCCGCCCAAGCCTGTGGCGAACACAATTTTCATGCTAGGTAAAAAATTTTAACTGAAATGTATTAGTCTCGTCAATACCTATCGATTGATTAAAAAAAAGTTTTCCACGCCCTCTCTAGCGCCCACAAAAAGCATCACTAGAAAAGTCGATCTAGCCATGTCCATCTGTCAGTTTGTACGCAAACTAGTCTCTCAGTTGTAAAGTTATCGGGATGAAACCTTCCCAAAAGTCTTGTTTCCATTGCAGGATCGGACAACTATATCCTATTAATCCCCTAGGAATTATCAAAATTCAAATCAAAATTTTAAAAAATATCTCAAAACAATTATTACTTTGGTGTTTTTAAACATATTAACTACAACTCTTGGGAATATCATTCTTTTAATAATTTACAATTTCGAATAAAACGAGGAAGAACGCTATAGTCGAGTACCTGACTGTCAGATACCCGTTACTCAGCTAAAGGGACAAAAGTGAAATGGAGATATGCAAGCAGCAAAGCGACATTGAAATGCGCCACCTACCGGCGGTAGACAGACTTAAACGTTATGGGCGTTAGAGTGGGCGTGGCATTTTTTTTTTTGGCTCAATCGTTAGGTATTGACGAGACCAATACATTTTAGTTAATGTTTTTTATCTAGCATAAAAATTGTGGGCACCACAGGTTTGGGCGGTTTGTGGGCGTTAGAGTGGGCGTGGCATATTCGAATAACAAACTTGCGCTGCGTACTAGGCTACGGAATCTTCGAGATATCCGCGTTCATACTTACGATTTTTTGAAGTTTGTGGGCGGTTTGTGGGCGTTAAAGTGGGCGTGGCAAATTTTTTTTTTGGGTCAATCGATAGGTATTGATGAGAACATTACATTTCAGTTAAAATTTTTGTTCAAGCTCTGAACATACAACGCTCCCACGGGATCGACCTGCGAGGGTCTTGTTATACCCGTTACTCGTAGATTAAAAGGGTGTACTAGATTCTTCGGAAAGTATGTAACAGGCAGAGGGAAGCGTTTCCGACCCCATAAAGTATATATATATATATATTCTTGATCAGAATCACTAGCTGAGGCGATGTCCGTCTGTTCGTATGAACGCTTAGATTCGGAAACTATAAAAGCTTCAATACTGGGATTAGGCATGCAGATTCTAGAGATTCCTGCGCAGCGCATGTTTGTTTCGGTAGTGTGCCACTCCCACTCTAACGCCCAAAAACCGCCCAAAACTGTGGATTCCACAGTTTTATTGCTAAAATTCAAATTTTAGATGAAATGTATTTTTCTCATTACCTCTCGATTGACCGATTTGCCACGCCCACCTCAACGCCCACAAGCCGCCCACAAACTTCAATCGTAACGCGGATATCTCGGAAACTATCAAAGATAGAGATTTCAGGTTTAAGTTCCGTAGCCTATAGTGTTATTCCTTGCCATCTTTTGTAGTGTTTTGGTAAAATGTTTCCTGTATTTGCAGAGGAATAACGTTTAATGAGTATGGCGCTTTCTCCTACTGGTCTGAAAGCCTTTAGCCTTTTCCAATCATCATTTAAGTCTATGCTTTACGGAGTAGTGTTCTTGCTTACTATAAAAATTCATGAATCAAACGTATATGCTTTTAGAAAATACAACACTCGGCAAAGATCCCAATTTGAAACAAGTGCAATAAAATGGTTAAGGTGGGAGCTTTTTGGAAAAAATATAAAGGTATTTTTTCGGTCTGGTCCTTTGGCTTAAGTCCTTCTTTTAGACTTAAAATATGATATTGCGTGGTTATTTATGTCTAGCGCCCACATTTTTTAAGATTTGGTAAAAGTGTAAATTAAAAACTCAAATTGACATCGTTTGGCAATGCTTGTTAGGGACATTAATCAGATACTCTTGAACTGTTAGAAAAATGTCACTCTTTTTCTGTGCCAAGAAATGCGGATTAAGCTGAACCATCTCATGAGAAAATTTCTTGATGCTATGGCTGTATAAAACCTGCTCTCGTTTTAAACGTGGCGGTGGTGGTCATAAGAACAGGACTGGGAAATTCGTTGGAAAATGCATTGAACTTGTCGTGTTCTTTACGTTACAATTTTAAGGCGAATATGTCAACTTCCATTACGCAATGGAGATCAGGGTTCCAAAAGTTTTGGACCTAATTTAGTGTCCTAATCAACTTATTTGTTTCCGCTGAAGCGACATTTCTGGGGTTCATACTACTAAGCGAATCACAAAGATGGAAATTTCTTAAGATAGCTCTGCTAAACGCAAATGATAAGCAAAAACAGAGCATAACATATAAAATATTTTAATTGATTTGCCGACGTAATGTATTACCAGAACAAACTTGATCAGTGATTATTGATAGAACAGTGATCAGTGATCAGCTTTCATCTATGGGACCTGCTTATGTATTCCCCCTATATCTGATTCTAGTATTTATTTTAAGTACCTATCTGTCATTCAATTTGTGATTTTTGCCTTGAATTTGAACCTCTCGCGGATTGATTGGTCATTTTTATTAGTAATTAAAAATATGAATTACATCGTCCTACCATTTTATAACACCATTTTTCCAGCTTTGGATGCTTTTGTTCCATCAGTTGCTGTTTCCTCATCTTTCAATGTTTTCCAAACATTTGTCCTACCTAAAAACCAAGAAATAATATTCACCAAGTGTTTCTAAAAAGGTACATTCTGTACGCATTTATATAAACTGTACCCAGGAATGCACCTATAAGCTTTCAAAAAAAAATGTGTGTAAGCTTTGTCGAGGAATGCATAGAACAGGTTTCTAATTTTATATGTTTTATTTCAATTTAAGAACGCAACTAATTTGTAATCGGACTCACTCCCCTTATGTACGGGGCTCTGCTTGGTGTGCCCATCCCTTTTTTGCGATTCTGAAAGATATAACGCAAATTGAATATTATATATTTATATACATGTGTATATATATTACAAATATACAATTTATTTATTTTGGAACAATTACACTGTTGTATGTCAATTTACATACTAATAATAATTATTATTTTATTTTATTAATTTGCTTTTAGTTTGTATGTTCAATGTACAGTTGTACATATGTATTATGTTATTTTTACTTCGGACTTGTGTACATATGCCTTTGCAGTTTTTTGTTTTTACTCTGTTGTGTTCATATTGAATTACATATAACTCACCTGTGAAAATATTGATGTACAATTGGTGGCAGACAGCAACAAAATTTTGTAAAACATGTGGCACGAAATTCACTTTTCAGAAGTAGTGAACAGTACCAAAATGAAACGGTCGTAAAACCATTGGCAACCTTCGGGTATCTCAGCAAAATTAACCAATTAATACATCTAGAAAGCATCGCAATGCAATGCACTTAGCACGCACATTTGCCTTGGAAAATGATCGTACGTTTCGTAAAAAAAATGCGTTTTATAACTATTATTTCGGAATGCGTTCCCAAATTACCGTTTAAGCAAGTATCTAGATGCACTTTATTGAAAAAAAACCAGACGACCCCGCAATGAACTGCACCTAGCACGCACGTTTGCCTCGGAAAATTTTCATGCGAGCCGTTTTGTGTAAAAAAATGCAACCTAGAACAATTTTTTTTTTGAATGCGTTCCCGGACTTTCGACTGGGAGTGCCCTTACCAACACAAATAAATGAAAACAGACGCAACCCTTCAGTTCTGCAGTAGGGACGCGGTGACATGGCTCAAGGCAAAAAGCTTTTTTTGTTTTTTTTTTGTGCCTAAAACGCTGTGCCGCTGTTGACGTCAGCAGAGCAGTCGGCGCAGCGTAGAAGACTGCCCACGAAAACGATCGTGCAACAAAGAGAGGCAGATATTCGGATATTTCCCTCTCTTTTTTGTCTTATAATCTGCCTGCACTCCGCGCTCGCAGAGACAAATTTCGGCTGGTCCGTTATTTTTTTTTTGCGTCTCTCCGTTATGTTCGGCTAGCGACTAATATTTCGGCGGAAAAATTTTCGTGGAGCAGCGACATGTGAATGCCCTAATATTTTAGGAGCATTATTGTGTATCGAAAATATACAACTTATATTGTTTTATAAAAGTAAATTATTTGATTATAGTAAAATTAAGTAATTTGGATTTACTTATAATGTTATGCTTACTTATTATACATTTTTATTACAATATATTTTTTTAGTGTAACTATAGAGAATTAGTCCGTTAAAATTGATTTCAATATTTAAAACATTAGTAGTATTAGTATTAACATTTTTAATAAATTCGTATTGTATTTTTTACTTAAGAAGTACAAATTATATAGTCGGATATATTTCGCCTTAGAAAGGGTATAAGTGCAGTGGCACGCGCCAACAGCGAAGAGAAAACAAAAGAAATCAAGTAAAGGGGTGAGAAGACTTGGAGCATTCTGTTTTTTCAGGAGCGTTGGCCAAGGATTCAGAGGACCCGGACAAAGGTTTAAGAACGGCGATGACTAAAGTTAAAAATAAGCTTACAAAACAAAAAAACAGAAACAATAATTGTCCAATTTTTGAAAATTTAAATAATACCATCTAATTAAAATGAAATTAAATATGTATGTATTTTAAATTCTATATTTTCATAATTGAAAACTCATAAAAAAATTCTGATTTTCACAAGTGATTTTACTTGGGACGTGGCACTTGCAAGTGATTTCACAAGTGAAAATTCATGGAAAAATTCTGATTTTCACAAGTGATTCACTTGGGACGTGTCACCGGCACGTGACAGGCCATACGAAAAATGAGTATAAGGAACAAGTAAAGTCCCGTAGGACTTCGAAAAATGTTCATTTGAATTTTCACTTGTGAAAATGCGGACATCCCATACAATTTTCTATATGGAGCGTCACTTGTTCTTCACTTGTGCAAGAGGACATGTCCCACGTGATTCCCAAGGTGATTCACAAGTGAAACTTTTTTTTGGAACTGAAGGGAAGTTATCCAACCCGTGAAACGGTTCCACTAATGAAGCTAATAAACAAATTTTTAAGTTCCATCTCAGCTATATTGCCCTTGCCTTCAGCGACATTGCCTTTGCCTTTTCAATTAACTTCGAGGGCCGCGCTTGATCGTCCTGCTAAGATAAATAAACCAATCGTAAAGTAAACACAAGCTTCCGTTCGAAGCCCAAAACTCTTACGTTCGAAGCCTAAAGTATTGCGTTCTAAGTTCAGATCAATTGCGTTCCGATTTTCAATCAAATTGCATTGGTCAGTATAATTTCTTTTCATATCGAGATGCTACAGTTTCAGCACAAGCTTTAATTTTAAACAAAAATTTAGGTTCGTGAAGCTTAAGAAAGAAAAGCTTCTGGCCGAGGTTCGTTGGACCAGATTTTACAATTAAGAAGTCAATCAATTTCGGATTGAAGCCGCGATCGGTCATACCTAATAATAACAAGGAAGAGCGCTATAGTCAAGTACCTCGACTATCAGATACCCGTTACTCAGCTTAAGGGACCAAAGGGAAATGGAGATATGCAAGTAGCAAAGCGAGTCTACCGGCGGTAGACAGATATAAGCGTTATGGGTGTTAGAGTGGGCGTGGAAAATACCTATCAATCGATAGGTATTGACGAGACCAATACATATCAGCTAAAATTTATCTAGCATGAAAATTGTGGGCGCCACAGGCGTGGGCTGTTTGTGGGCGTTAGAGTGGGCGAAATCTAAATCTGAAATCCCAATTCTCTATCTTTAATAGTTTCCGAGATATCTGCGATCATATGTACGATTTTTTTAAGTTTGTGGGCGGCTTGTGGCTAAAATTTGTATTCTTGCTACTATAAAATTCAAGAAGTTGAGCCAAATATAAAATGTGAAACCACTCTTGAAGTAAGCAAATCATTAACGAAGTTCACCGGGGAACCAACACAATACGTAGGTTGGAGGGAAGCTGCAGAAACTGCAATGAGCCTTTATAAAATTCAGATTCAGCAATATTTAACCGCGTTAACAACGCTCTAACCAATCATGGCACTGTTCAAAGTTTTCAAGCAATCTTATCTAGATTGGACTTTATATGCAATGATTAACGACCAATCCATGTTCTTGAGTCCGAATCAAGTATCCTTAGACAGGGTAGAATGACAGTTACTGAATACTATAAATACTATAATACTGTAAACTATAATGACATACGGAAAGGACAACGTAACTTCCAAGGAAACAAACAAAACTATAAGGAGCAATGCATTACAAATTTTTATCTCTGGACTAAATGGTTCAATATCAGAAACCCCTTTCTCATTAAATCCACCGGACTTGCCCAATGCTTTGAAAAATGCCCAGGAATTAGAATCAAACAATTTCCGAGCTGAATTTGCAACAAGTATTATGGTTTTAAAAATGAAAATAAAAATCAGGGAAATAATTAAAGATTAAATCCAATAAAATCCAAACAAAATACTTATACTAAGGGAACAGAATATAATTGGAACTAAAACCAAAATAATAATTAGCCACAGAATAGGAATTTTTGGCAAAACAATAATCAGAATACCAATCAAGAACAACAAACTGTCGAGCCAATGGACGTTGATCCATCGCTCCAAATTTAAAATAAGCCTAGTAATAATTGGCAGACAAGTAATAATCGAGACAGATATCATAATAAATATTATCAAAACAATAATCGTTCAAACTATTATCTTACGAACCAAAAGGATAAGTTAATCAGCCTGCTAAAAAGGTAACAAGATTTAATAACATCAATGAAGATCATTTTTTAGATCAGCCCCTACAGAGGAATGCCTTTTTTAAAAAGAGTGGAGAGAAAAATTAAAAAGGAGCTAAGTATTCCAATAGACATGGGAGCCACTGCTTGATATATTAAGAAGAGAATTTTTGAGAATAAAAATAAATAATCAATTTACAAAAAAGTATCTACAGTTCATGGGTATTTAATTATTAAATATTACCACTATATAAGGTTGTCAAAAAAGTCCTGCGCTATTTTTATTGAATTTTCAATTGTTCATAAAATAGGTTACAATAATGCGATTCAAGTTTTGTTCGATGACGCGTTCCCAACGAGATGCTATCTTTATATTGAAGCTCTTATAGAGGCTCGCTTCCCTATTGGCAAAAAACTCGAAAAGCCAATTTTCCCAGGACTCTCTTGTGACCAACATCAGACTGCCAAGCGCGTTCGCCATCCGGACCATACGGTGGATGCAAAAGAACCTCCCATCCGAGCTCGCTGAGCTTCTGGCGCGTTCAGTACAAGTCCGAACTAAGTGTTTGGCCATAGTGGATGATTCCCTGCCAATCCCACCAAACACACAGAAGAACTTTCCTGGTCGTCAATCCAGGCTTGGCCACCGTCTGAACCGCTTCACCGCTATTCGACCACGACCGTTTGCGCCTTACGTTGTCGCCAAACGCTTCGAAAACAGGTCGATTTTATTGCGATTCAGAAGCGATTCGCATGCGTCGATACGGTCAAAGATGTTTTTATGCGTCAATTCTTCTTAGTGACTCCAAGCTTCTTTACGTGGTTTATAACGGTTTGATGACTCATGCCCAGCGCTTGACCGTTGCTACGGCTGCTATTATGCCGGTCTCTTTCGACCAATTCAGCGATTTTATCGCAATTTTTGACGACAGGCCTTCCGGAGCGTGGCGCGTCTTTGACCACCTCTACACCAGAACGAAAACGTTGAATCCATCGTTGTGCGGTGGAAAAGAAAACTGTATCGGGTCCATAGGCTGCACAAATTTTATTGTCGGTTTGAGATCATGTGTGCGACTCAGAAACGACTAAAAAGAAACACAATTAATCAAACACGGGTCCATAGGCTGCACAAATTTTATTGTCGGCTTGAGATCATGTTTGCGACTCAGAAACGACTAAAAAGAAACACAATCAATCAAACACGTGTTAGCGCGTGAAAGGAGCTTTCCAAAAAGACATAGCATGGGCCGATGCGACCAACAAGCGAAAATACCGCAAAACTTTTTTGACAACTTAATATTTGAGCCAAGGCATTTCTTCTATAAAATAGAGGGATTGGAATCTGACCTACTAACTGGGTTTAACTTATTAAGAAAAACCGGAGCTATAATAAATATGGAAAAGGGAGTATTGGAGTATAAAGGGAAGACAGAAAAGTTAATATATTATGATAGTGAGGAAAAAAACGAAACAAGGGCGTGGCAAACTTTTTTTTTGATCAATCGATAGATATTGACGAGCTTAATACAATTCAGCTTAATATTTTTATCTAGCATAAAAATTGTGGGCGCCACAGATTTAGGCGGTTTGTGGGCGTGGAAAACTTTTTTTGGGTCAATCGATAGGTATTGATGAGAACAATACATTTCAAATTACTCTACATTATATTACTCTAGCATCAAAACTGTAGGAGCCACAGTTTTAGGCGGTTTGTGGGCGTTAGAGTGTGCGTGGCACCGTAATGAAAAAACTTGCGCTGCGCAAGAAGCTCAGGAATCTGCATGCCAAATCCCAATAGCCTAGCTCTTATAGTTTCCGAGATCTCAGCGTTCATACGGACAGACGGACATGGCTAGATCGACTCGGCTAGTGATCTTGATCAAGAATATATATACTTTATGAGTTCGGAAACGCATCCTTCTGCCTCTTACATAATTTCCGACGAATCTAGTATACCCTTATACTCTACGAGTAACGGGTATAAAAATGTGTCAGTGTACAGTAGAGAACAAGATAACAACAAATTGCATTGTGAGTTGAGACGAAAAAAAAGTTAAATAAAATTGTTGTTGGCTTGGCTCGCGTCATCTATTACGGACAGTGGCACAAAGAATAATCGACGTATGCCCTATTCAATATAGGCATGTGACCACAGGCATGCTTTATGACTTTACAAAATCAAATGTGACCCGCATGCCTTTGGGCTGAGCATCCCTGTTTAAAACTTATTCCACTTCCTATTCTGATAACTGTGAAGAGTTAAATACCTCCGCACAAATAGAAGCGAAGATCGACTGCATGGAGGCCTGCTATTTACTGAATACGCAGTGAATGCGCGTAGTTACGGCAGAGTTGGAGAGAGTTTGGAGAGTATGAGGAAAGAGAGTTTGGATAATGCACTTGAAAAGAGTTTGGAGAATACAGTTGGAGAGAGTTTGGAGAGTACGAGGAAAGAGAGAGAGTTTGGAGAGAAGGAGCGGAGAGAGACGAGAGAACGCCGGCTTGCCGTGAGCGAAGGGATAACGGTAGATCGCCGCACTTTGGACCATAGTGTGGTGCCGTGCGCAGAGGGCGAAAGGGCGATCGGTAAAACTGCGGACCCAGGACCCTGGTGTGGTGCCGTGCGCAGAGGGCGAAGGGACAAAACTGCGGACGGTGGGCCATGTGCTGAGATCGAAAAGGAGAAGCCGAGGATTAACGGTACCATAAGCCCTATATAAGCAGTTCCAGCACTGGAAGCTGGATCAGTCATTGAAATTCAGAACGCGAGTGAACAAGATCAAGCAAGTCAAAGTCAAGGATACAGGTAGCTGAGCACCTTAGAGGCAGAGTTGCAGTGGCATTTAGGAGGGGCAGCAAGCTCGCCAGCTCGCCGGCATCTTCGTCAACCCAAGATGTAAAGCTCATCGCAGACACTGAGGAGGTTAAGGAAACCCCTAAGAGGACGGGGAAGAGGATGGGGAAGCATCTGCAGGAGATATCCACCAAGATGATGGACATGCGCATGAAGCCGCTTCACACGAGCATCCTAGAAGCGAACACAGAGGGCGGCAAGGACGACAGCATCGGGGAGGATGGTCAGGACGCTGCAATCGCGTGCTCGAAATGCACCAGAAAAAAATGCAGCAGAAAAGCGCCAAAGCTTCCAGGAGCACCCGTAGGACCCCCCAAAATGGCCACAAAAAGGCGAGGCGACGCACGCTGGCGCCAGTAAGATCGTGAGCCCCGCAAGCTGAGGGCCACTCGTCGCGCAAGACCCGATGTGGTCGTTGTTCAGGCGAGCGGGAAAACATACAGCGAGGTGCTAGCCACTGCTGGGCCGCGCAGGACCTCCTGAAGCAGACGGTGCGCGAACTGGGATCTGAGGTGGCGATACTCAGTGAGCCCTACAGAGTGGAAAGCAGTAACGATTGGGTCACGGATCGCACAGGCAAAGTGGCACTGCGGAGTGGGTGCACCACTCATGCGGGATACGATGGCAGCAGAGGGGTTCGTCGGAGCGAACGTAGGCGGCACATGGCTCTACAGCTGCTACCTGGCCCTCAGTCTATCACTGACGACCTTTAGCAGGATCCGGGACGAGCTGAGCAGCGACCTGAGAGGACGGAGCAACGTGGTGATCGGAGGCGACCTTAATGCCCAGGCCGAGGAACGGAGCTCCCTTTATACCAACGCCAGGGGACGCATCATTCTTTAAGCTGTTCCGTCGCTGGACATCGTCCTGTTGAAAGAGGGCTCCCAGCACACCTTCAAAAGAGCTGGTGCCGGCTCAATCATCGACCTATCGTTCGCGAGCAGTTCCTTAGCCCGTAGCACATGCTGGAGGATAGGCGATGTGTTCACGGCCAGCGACCATGAGGCCATTTTGCTGACAGTTGCCGGTCCACCGTGCCAAGGTCAGTCGACCGGGCCAAGAAAATCCTACCGCCAGGACACCTTTAGGCCTCAGACCTTTGACAGTGCACTGGAAGGCTTGACTGTCTCTGAGTTTGACTCGGCAGATGATGCAGCGAACAAGTTGGCATCTGGACTGGAGGAAGCATGTGACCAAAGCATGCAGCAGCGTAAGACCTATCGCAAGCACCACGCGCCTGTGTACTGGTGGAGTGAGGAAATCGCTAGCTTGCGCAGGGCCTGCCTTCGAGCCAGGAGGTTGGTCCAAAGGACGAGAGACACCGCAAACTTCTCAACATGCAACTCGAGCTTTAGGAGTGCAAAGAATGCACTCAAACCTCCAGTTCCGTATCTCCATACGGGATAGCCAGAGGGAAAGCTACCTCAAGCTTTGCGACGACCTGGAAAACGACCCATGGGGATGAGCCTATAAGACGGTGGTCAAACGCCAAAAGCTCCTGCTCTTGTCGAAGCCAGGGAAGCCAGGGAAGCCAGCGGGAGAAGCATCTACCTGCTGGACACTTTGACAAGGTCTTTGAAAGGGTCATAGCAACGAAACTAAACGCTGTTATGGAGGGTGCCGGTGGACTCTCTTCCAACCAATACGGTTTCCGGAAAGGGAAATCGATACTGGACGCGATAGAGAGGGTCACAAACATTGCTGCTAAAGCCATCGCTGGTACCAAATGGAAAGGTGGGACGAAGAAGTATTGTCTAGTGGTCACGCTGGACATACGAAATGCATTCAATTCGGCCGATTGGGCCTAAAGGACACTGGAGGCACTACGGTCCCTCAAAATACTGGAATACCTGCTGAATGTAGTGCACAGCTACCTCAGCAAAAGGAAGCTGGTCCTAGAAACCTCTGAGGGCTCCAGGACATACGAGCAACACGAGGAACACGATGTATGACGGAGTTCTGAAGCTCCCACTGCCGAGCAGCACAGATATAGTTGGCTTTGCAGACGACGTCGCGCTGGTTGTGGTGGCCAAGGAAGTTGCTGCCGTGGAAGCAGCTGCAAACTGCGCAATCCGAGCAGTGGAGGAGTGGCTCTCAGTGGCGGGCCTAGAGCTAGCCTCACACAAATCAGAAATGGTGCTGATATCAAGCAGGAAAGCAGTGGAGTTGGCGCATATCCAGATCGGAGGGACAACGATTTCATCTCAGCGTGCCTTAAGGTACCTGGAAGTCATGCTGGTCACCCGCCTCTCCTGTCGCGAACACTTGGACAAGAGGCAAGCGAGACCACAGGATCGCTCTGCAGGATCCTGCTGAACACCAGGGGACCAAAGCAGGACAGACGTAGGCTCCTCGCGACTGTTGTCAAGTCGCAGTTTTTGTACGCAGTTCCGGTGTGGGCCGCGGCCACGGCTGTTAGCAACTACAGGCGAGGGGTCAACTCGATGTATCGACTATGTGCTTTCATTGCAGGCCAAGGAGATACGAGCGGCTCTAGCAGGCGAACAGGCGGACCACAGAACCAAGACCGAGGTGAAGAAGTGTGCCAGGATGCAGAGCGTCGACAACTGGTTGGCGGCCTGGGACAACTCCAGCAAGGGACGCTGGACGCACCAACTCATCCCCAGCATAGAGCCATGGATAAACAGGAAGCACGGCCACGCGGGCGTTTAGTGGCATTGTTGCTAAGCTTCCTTAAGCGCTTCGGGCACGACACGGAGGACGGTTGCCCAGAGTACGGCAGTGGGATTGTTGAGGACGCTCAGCATGTCCTTTTTGAATGTCGCCGTTTCGGCTACGATCGCCCAATGCTGATGCAGACCACTGGGGCAAGAGTTCGGCCAGAAACTTTTGTGCCCCTCATGTTGAACGAGGAGAATTGGGAAGTGACGGCAGCCTACGCAGCGGGTGTACTGCGAACGAGAAGGAGAGGAGAGAATTATTTGTTGAACGTTGATGCACTAAGAGCAGTACAAACAAGTGGCCCAAACGACACCAAGCACGTGCTTGTTACGCGCGGGCCCATTTTTATTTCGGGCAAATACGGTTCGCGAGGAAGGTACATAGAACAAACAAGGACAGGACAAAACATAGATCAACAAGACTAAAGCAAATGAGCTAAGATTTTAGTTTTTAATACAGGGATAGAGGTTGAGGAACAAATTAAATGATATAGGTTGTTATAATTATTACAAAGAACGCGAAAAAGCTCATGCTGACTAAAATTAGATGAACATCGTGGCAAGTTTATAGGATAGTAGTTTCGCATTAGTCTAACAGGAACATTGAAAGTAAGGCGGCTTACCAAATCTACAGAATCAATATCGCCTCTGATAAGATTATTCATAAAAATAGTACCAAGCATAGTTCTACGGCTTACTAGACTAGGCAAATTAATTAAAAGCAATCTACTCGAGTAAGAAGGCAACCTGACGTGGAAACGACAGAGACGACAGTAAATAAAAACGTCATTAGGTGACGATTCAAACTGACAATCTTTTTTGCTACAAAAAAGAGCCATTTTTAATTTAAGAAAAAAAAGTTATTAATAAAACCAAAAAATCAAAAGAATTATAAATACCTCACTTAATTTGACACTGGGATCAAACAAATAAAAATGTAGACACACAAGAACACAAAAGTATAAGAGCGCGTAGAGACTTCGAGAGCGAGAGAGCGCAACAGAGTGGCTGTCGACTGAGCGTGGCTTGCGAAACACAAACAAAATATACACGACAACAGTTTAGACGACAAGAAACGGGAGAGAGATTACAAGAAGGTTATGGGAAACAACAACAAAAGCTATTGAAACCAAAGCACCACAGCGTACAGAAGTTACAATAACAAAATGCACGGGCTAAACACAGAGTATGGTTTTGTTAAAATTTCTACAATAAAATAGACAATTAAACATCAACAGACGATTTAAAACACAAGCACGGCTGGTTATGAAGGACTAAGTCACAAAACAAGGCACCAGTATCACAGATATTAATGACAAATTGACAAAAATCACAGAGCACAAGATAAACACAACCGGTCACAAGCGACGCTGAATCGATACAATTACGCAAAGCAATACCTTGCGGTGATACCGCGCAATCACGGCACCCTTCTCTTGCTGTTTGTACTTATTTTAGTCTGTATATACATGTTAGGTAATAAAGGAATATAAAAAAAAATGCAACAGCCTTCAGGGAAGGCCAGTGTGTGCAACGTTCGTCTTTCACTAGGCGTTAGCTTAAGGGACTGCTGGCCGGTTGCCGGAGCGTCAAAAGGAACAGAATGAGCGTCTGGAGAGACCGGCCGAGACGGAGGAAGGGATAGGAGGCTGTGGCTGGCATGGCGGTTGTCTTGAGAGCTCGGTGCCTGTTCACCCTAGTCCGGGAACGGTGGCGCTACCCTAAGCCCGACAGCCCAACTCTTCGCGAGTGACGGCAGAAGTACCTGGAGCACCGAGAGCGGGAGACGACAAGAAGGATCGGCGCGAGAAACACCATCACAAGGCAGATAAACTTTGCAACCCAAAGCCGAGAAAAAACGCCTCAGAACCGAATTCTAAATTGTTATTACTGGTAACCGGGCGATCACGTTTACTATAAATTTGGTGGGACGCACTATGGGAAATTTGATCACTGTTTGTTTATTTATTAAAAAATAGTGGGCGTGGCAAGCCTTAAGAAGGTTTTAAGGAAGAAAGTAATACACAGCGCATTTATCTTGCAGCCCTGTAATAAAACACAATTAGTACTTGTAAATAAATAAATGTCTGTCGTATCCAAATTCACCGATGAAATAATCGGATCGGAAGTATCTGTTTCTCGATAAAACACGTCTGTTAGATTTTCAGCCTTACCACATTTTCTGGCGTGATGTAGACGATCAGATTTGTAAAATTTATTTCGAGATTCAGCTCCTTCTTCTCCGAAATATCCAATAGGAAGAAGGGTATTTTCAATGGTGCCATAATTGCTTGGCGAATTTTAGCCTTTTCGGGGCATATTTAAAGCAGCTTGAAAATACTTGAAAGATAAGCTTGCTTTCTTTTTGTTGCAGCAAGCAAACTTACATTATGTGATTTTGTTAGTTCTGTAGCGCGCCTTCTGCGAGATCTGCTACCCTTTGCATCATAAGGCAGAGTTGGCCAACCTACTGGCTTCTTGGTTACCGGAAAATTGATAACAGTTTTGGAATCTCGCCAAACGACATGCTTCGTACCACTTGCCAAACAACTCTTCGTTAGCCAATTTAAGGTTATGTCCTAAAAACTAAAATTTCTCGAAAAATCGTAAAAAGTGATATTTCTATTAACATTCATTCAAACAAGAATTTAATACTCTACAACATACAATACATCTTGTTGATGGACTCTTCTGGACTCACTTTAAATCCCTTTTAGAAGACGAGAATTTATCAACAATATGCATTTTCAAGGCTACTTACATGCAACTTATATTCCAAACTTAAAAAAAAAAAAATTCAATCGCGGTTTCTTCAAATCGGCATTTTTAATTTGATTAAAAATTAGTATAATGTTCTAAACATAACCCTTGTTGAACTCTACAAATTTTGACGTGGGACCTCCGTGGGTTTCCCCAGAATTAGTTAAAACAGTTTATATTAAATAAAAATCAAAGCAGTCTTTTCATGTTATTATTTTTAAATAATGTTGTAACGAACTGTTTTCGACCGTTCTACGCGCTACTTAAACGTCGCGACTAGTCCAGAGATATTGCACGTTCGTCCCACCAAATTTATGTTGCAAAATGCAAGATATCCGATGGGACAAATCGGAAAACTTTATTGTTTGTCTTGGGCTGATAGAATTAATTTCTTTTAGGATCATTGACAAGATTATTAAAATGAGATTCTTGGACGTTGATGCACTATGGTCAGTACAAACAAATGCTTGTTACGCGAGGAGCCCTAAACCGATTTGGGCAAGTAAACGAAATAGCGGACATGGAAAAAGACGACATAACAATAGACAGTTTAAAATACATGCTCACATAGCATGGCTAGTAACATAGAAATTTACAAATTATTGGAAGATAGAAAATACATAATTAGTTGCATTAGGGCTATCAAACAGTAAGACGTGACAAAGTGCATTAGGGTTGGTAAGTCCAGCAGGCGCAACCTCGCATGATAAGAGGCAATCGACTTCCTGTGTCCCAATTTAAACCTCTCAAAGCAAATAAAAGGAATTGTTTTTGAACGGACTCTAACATATTTTGGTAACAGCTAATTTGAGGTAACCATATACACGAGCAATATTCCATTGACAGACGATCAAGAGAACATACAAAAGCTTTGTTGTGTATGGATCATCAAACTCCCTTGACCAACGCTTCATAAACGCCAGGAGACTTCTGGCTTTGTAAGCTATAGTAGATATATGATCTTTAAAACTAAGTCTATGATCAAATAGAACGCCAAGATCCTGAACAGAAAAAAACACGTTCAAGGGCGTTATTTCCGATAGAATAAGAATACAGAGATGGATTACAGCGATAAAAGTTCAAATTCAACTTGTTAATCATGCACCACGTATACAAACAATCAAGATCTAATTGAAGGTCGTTATATGAATTAGGTAAACACATGGACAAACATAGCTTGACATCATCTGCATACATTAAAACAGTTGATGATTTTATGACATAAGGTAGATCATTAATCATTAAGCCAAAAAGTAAAGGTCCCAGGTTGCTATCCTGTGGCACTCCAGAAGTAACATCAATTATTTTGAAAATTTTATTATTAAAACAGACCATTTGAGTTCTATTAGAAAGGTAGGAAAATATCCACTCTAGTAGGTTGGGTGGAAAACCTAAAAGGGACAATTTATAAATAAGAATCCTACGGTTTAATGAATCAAAAGCTTTAGAGAAATCGGTATAAATCACATCAGCTTGATGATGTGTCAGAAAACCTCTAGTAATTAAAGACGTAAGTTCAAATAGGTTTGTAGAAGTAGAGCGACATCTAGTGAAGCCATGCTGACAAGGTGAAATAATAGACCTGCAGTGATGCTGCAACTGACAGGTAATAATTTTTTCAAAAAGTTTAGGAATAGAACTGAGTTTAGCAATACCACGATATTTTGAGATATCGCACTTTTTCCCTTTTTTAAACAATGGGATAATAAAGGATTCCTTCCATATGGATGGAAATCTACATTGACTTAGGGACAGATAAAATATCAATGTTAACAGAAGAGCAAGATAAGATGAACAATTCCTAAGTATACAACTTGGTATTCTGTCAGGACCCGGTGAAAATGAGAGCTTGAGAGTATTAAGACTCTGAAGAACATCAGATACATTTTGAAGATAGAGTTCAAATGAGGTAGTGGGTATGGATAATCTTTATTAATGACACTATTGCATTTCGTTTATGTCGACTGAAAAAAGTCTGCGAATAAGTTGGAAATATTATTATCATCAGATGCAACATTATTATTGAGAAAAAGAGAAGGAGGGAAGCAGTTAGATTTCCGTTTAGAATTGACGAAAGAAAAGAAAAGCTTAGGGTTACTTTTGAATTCACGCTTACAACGAGACAGGTAATTTTTGTAACAATCAGAACCGTTTAAATAGTCTGGTTTTTTTATTCTTTAGATAAGATAGTTGACGGGTAAACCATGGAGAGCTGTAAGAATTCTTCATGGAGGAAAGAGGGACATGTTCATCAAAGGACCTCATAAAAGTACCTAACTGAATCATCAACAGGAAGGTCAACTAGAAAGGACCAGCTTACTGTCGATAAAGATTCCACTAGTCTGCCGTAATCATTCCTCTTAAAACACAAACTAGGCTGTACATTTATTGCAGTTCTAGGATTATTAAAAAATCCATTAATACAGAGCTGAAGGGTAGGATGATAACAACCTTCAGGTAAAGATAGTGGCGAAATACGACTAGCTTCAGCATCGCTACTATCAAAAACAAAGATTAAGTCAAGAAGACGACCAATTTGATTGTGAGTCCTGTTTACTTGCTGCAAAGATAGTTCAACAAGACCATCAATAAAATCATTTTGCATCCTAGGAATCATTGCCAATGTGTCCTTACTCTCCAACCAAGAAATATTGGGAAGATTAAAGTCACCAAGCACAATAAGTTGGTCAGTTTCAGCAAGCAACATGGAGATAGAATGTATGGCGAACAGGTGCAATAGATACACGTTAAATTCAGAGCCAGGGGATATATACGAGCAGGTTCAAAAAATGTTACTTTTTGGGAAAGATAATTTTACGGAAATAAATTCAATACCTGATGATTCAGAAATATCAACAAACTCAGAAGTTAAATTGGATTTGACTCCAATAAGAACGCCTCCACCTCGACGGGTCTGACGATTCTTCCGATAAACAAAAAAGTTAATTAGACAAAATCTCACTATCGTGTTCGGATGGGTTAAGCCAGGTCTCAGTAAGTACATTAATATTGGCCTCAAAAATTGAACTATTTATATAAAGCGTAGAGAGTTTACTAAGAAGCCCCCGAACATTCTAATAGTGAATTACGAAATTTAGTTTTTTGAATTTATATCAGAGCTGGGCGCCGACAAAGAAGTCATGGAAAGGGAGCTATTTTTTTTATATACTCGTGGACAATTATATCAGCAGGCCAAAAATTGGGGCAAAGAAGTTTAGAGAACAGCCCATCCGGCACAAGTATTTTAAATGAAGAGTAATCTCTTATCTGTTTAAAATTAAATTTGGTGATGTCAATACCATTTTGAAGGTAGAGGTTTGTGACAATATGATGCATCACGTCATTTACTGTTATTGCTGCATTCAACCTAGTCACAAAAACAGATTTCCTAGGTACCATGACAGTGAGTGGTACCGGAGAAGAGAGAGCAGGGCTTTGGGTGTTTTTCCTAGGGATCATGCTAGTAAGTGGGACAGGAGAAGGTGCAAGGGTATTAGCTAGAGGCAGAACTAGGTGCGGCAGAGCCCCGGAAGTGGCCTTAATGACTGGAACTCCAGCTCCGTTTGCCTCATAAATGCTCTAATATCAATTTTGATATGTAGGCATGTAGGGCACGTCCAGTCCAGGTTAGCATTAGATCTAGTGCGATCAGCAATTTGGGCAGCACTATGCCCAAAGTCTGCACATTTAGCGTTCGCAATATTCTCACATAACCAGCAACTAAAAATTGGCTGCTGAGAAGTGATTTTAACAAAAAATTGGCAACCAACAACACAGCAGGCAGACATTGTTTACACGTTGAAGTCAGTTAAATGTAGAATGAAGAAAAAGTAGAAAAAGTAGGAAGCTTTAGATGAGTGCCAACAAACAGCTGTGGGGTTTTGCAAAACGCAGAGGAAAGATAAGAAAAGAGAGCGATAAGACCAATTCAGCAAATACCTGTTAACTCGAAAATGAGAGCCGGTGACTGAAGTTGGGAGAATGTAGCAGAGCGAACGGTGCGAGAGAGCGCCAAAACAACAATGTAAATAAGAAACAACAACAATGCACAAAGCACCCGCGTCATTAACTATTATCCAATATAATAATAAAGATAATGGTTTTAACACAAATAACTAGTTTGCATTCAAACGGCGGCCTCAACCGAGTTGAAAATGTAAACTTTAGGAATATATCAGATCGGTAATTTAGACACTAGGCGAATAAATGTGGGAGCAAATATAAAACACGTCCGTGTACAACAGAGACCGAATTAATATGAGATAAAATGAGAAAGTGGGCTTCCATTTAAAGAAGCGACTAGCTGCAACTAGCTGACGAGGTCAAAATTCCAGCCATTGTAATATTACAAACCACACAGATTTGAAGTCATTTTATGTTGACTAGATTTTCACTTTTGGCCCCTTCAAGTTTGCAATGAAAACTTATTGCAAATGCAACAGCTGCGTTTATCAGCTGATTCTTTCGTTGTGGCGCCATCTATAAATATTTCTGTTATGCAACACTGGATATTAATCTATTGTGATTGTGAATTCTTTTAAATTTCCGACTTTTAGAAAATGGGTTTTGCCCAAAAAAAGTGGTCAAATTTCCCATAGTGGGACGGACGCACAAATCTACTGAGCTAGCCGCACGAGTTTCGTAGCGAACAAACAAAAAAGTCAGTTCGTTACATGACATATTTTTATACCCTTGCAGAGGGTATATTGATTTCAGTCAGAAGTTTGCAACGCAGTGAAGGAGACGTTTCCGACCCCATAAAGTATATATATATTCTTGTTCAGCATGACTAGACGAGTCGATCTAGCCATGTCCGTCTGTCCGACTGTTCGTCTGTCCGTCCGTTTCTAGGCAAACTAGTCTCTCAGCTTTACAGCTATCGGGCTGAAACTTTCCCAAAAGTCTTATATATTTTGCAACTATATATTATAGCTCCCATAGGAATAATCGGAAAAAAAATTTTAAAAAATTATATCTTTGGTGTTTTTTAACATATAACCTTCTAAGCATGGAAATTACATTTTTTAATTAGTTTTTAATTTCGAATTAAATTTTATCAAAATCGGACGACTATATCATATAGCTGCCATAGGAACGATCGGAAAATTGGTGGGAAAATAATATGAAATAAATTATAGCTTCGGTGTTTTTTGACATATTATCTTATACTATTGGGAATATCATTTTTTGTATTTATACCCGTTACTCGTAGAGTAAAAGGGTATACTAGATTCGTCGGAAAGTATGTAACAGGCAGAAGGAAGTGTTTCCGACCCCATAAAGTATATATATTCTTGATCAGGATCACTAGCCGAGTCGATCTAGCCATGTCCGTCTGTCTGTCCGTCCGGATGAACGCTGAGATCTTGGAAACTATAAGAGCTAGGCTATTGAGATTAGGCGTGCAGATTCCTGAGCTTCTTACGCAGCGCAAGTTTGTTTCAGCAGAGTGCCACGCCCACTCTAACGCCCACAAACCGCCCAAAACTGTGGCTCCTACAGTTTTCATGCTAGAATAAACATTTTAACTGAAATGTATTGTTCTCATCAATACCTATCGATTGACTCAAAAGTTTGCCACGCCTACTTGAACGCCCACAAACCGGCCACAAACTTCAAAAAATCGTAAATATGAACGCAGATATCTCGGAAAATATCAAAGATAGAGAAATGGGATTTCAGATTTAGATTCCGTAGGCTTGAGCGCAGCGCAAGTTTGTCACGGGAATATGCCACGACCACTCTAACGCCCACAAACCGCCCAAGCCTGTGGCACAATTTTCGTGCTAGATAAAAAATGTAACTGAAATGTATTGGTCTTGTCAATACCTATCGATTGATCCAAAAAAAACTTTGCCACGCCCACTCTAACGCCCACAACGCTTAAATCTGTCTACCGCCGGTAGGTGATGTATTTCAATCTCGCTTTGCTGCTTGCATATCTCCATTTTCCTTTGGTCCCTTTAGCTGAGTAACGGGTATCTGATAGTCGAGGTACTCGACTATAGCGTTCTTCTTTGTTTTAAATTTAATAATTATAGCTGCAAGGGTATACAAACTTCGGTTTGCCGAAGTTAACTTCCATTCTTGTTAATTCTGAGTTTCTACATAATTATCTTATACTATTGGGAATATCATTTTTTGTATTTTTAAATTTAATAATACAAGGTATACAAACTTCGTCTTGCCGAAGTTAACTTCCTTTCTTGTTTAATATATAACCTTCTACGCTTGGAAATAACATTTTTTAATTAGTTCTGAATTTCGAATTTAATTTTATCAAAATCGGACGACTATATCATATAGCTGCATAGGAACGATCGAAAAATTGGTGGGAAAATAATATGAGACAAATTATAGCTTTGGTGTTTTTTGACATATTATCTTATACTGTTGGGAATGTCATTTTTAGTATTTTTTAGGATTTCGAATTAAATATAATAATTTGAACTGCAAGGGTATACAAACTTCGGCTTGCCGAAGCTAACTTCCTTTCTTATTATATTTGATAAACTTGCTAATAATGTTTTGAAAATGCCCAAGAAGAATGATGGTAGTTCCTGGTTGATCACAAAAAATAAGTCAAAAATATTTTTATAGAAATGTTTTTGCTAAAGATTTTTTAAGAACATTTTTTTTTTGTATCCCCAAGTTCTAAATTATATCTCGAGTTGCGTCTAACAAATTTGGGTGATATATGATTTTTTTTAAACTATAATGTCACCCTTTAATTTTTCCGAATGAATCGAGTACATTTTGAGCTTCAACTTCGCAAATTTTGAAAATGTGTAATTTTTTAACAATCTAGTGACTGTAGGGCGTCTATTGACATCGTAGAAACTCGAAAAAATCCACACAAGACAGAGACATGTATAATTAAAAAGTTACCGTCGAAACGAACGAAACGAGTCACATTTGGATAACATTCATGGTAAAATAGATTAGGTTTATTTATAAATGCTTTTCATTGTTAGGCTAGTAACAGAATGGCTCCTGAAATTCAAATTTCAGTATTGACCAACGTAAAAGGTTCGTGTAACTTTTAAATAAAAAGAAAATCGTGGAAAATCGTGTAATTTTGACATACTTATTTTATAAACACTTACTTTCTAATATGTCCTGTGAAGATAATCTGGGTAGTACCAAAAATTGATTAGCGGAAACAACATCTATCAAGATTTGAGTTGGGATTTCCGCCATACAAATACTTGCTGTGTAACTTTTGGAATCTTCGTTAAATATAAGAAGTGTATCCAAGCTCGTATTGACTTTAAAGCGATCAATTATATTGCTTGAACGCCCATTGTTCATATTCACAAATCTAAAAGGAAAATAAATTTATAATGTTAATGGTCAATTTTTATCAATGTTAAACCTTAAAAGGAATGTTGCAACTATGAAATTAATTTTTGAAAATAAATCTTAAAATCACATAGCATATATGTCTTGATCAGATTCCTTAGCTTCCGAATTAGCACAAGTTTGTTATCCAAACATGCCTGTTATCCGAAAATGTTGTATAGGTTATGAGCAATACTTTTGCTCGCCGCCAATCGCAAACAGCTGTGGCGCCCACACTTTTAAAGAAAAAGCGTTGAGTCAGGGACCGAAAAAAACCGAGTCGCTTTAACTTAAATATAAAGCAAACAAGGAAGAACGCTATAGTCGAGTACCTCGACTTTCAGAGTCCCGTTACTCAGCTAAAGGGACCAAAGGGAAATGGAGATATGCAAGCAGCAAAACGAGAGACCTACCGGCGGTAGACAGATTTAAGCGTTATGGGCGTTAGAGTGGGCGTGGCAAATTTTTTGTATCAATCGATTGGTATTGACGAGACCAATACATTTCAGTTAAGATTTTTTATCTAGCGTGAAAATTGTGGGCGCCACAGGCTTGGGCGGTTTGTGGGCGTTAGAGTGGGTGTGGCATATTCGCGTAACAAACTTGCGCTGCGTACAAGGCTACGGAATCTAAATCTGAGATCCCAATTCTCTACCTTTGATAGTTTCTGAGATATCCACGTTCATACTTACGATTTTTTGAAGTTTGTGGGCGGTTTGTGGGCGTTAAAGTAGGCGTGGCAAACTTTTTTTTAGGTCAATGAGAACAATGAGGAATTGATGACAATAACAATACATTTCAGTTAAAATTTTTATTCTAGCATGAAAACTTTAGGAGCCACAGTTTTGGGCGGTTTGTGGGCGTTAGAGTGGGCGTGGCACTCTGCTGAAACAAACTTGTGCTGCGCAGAAATCTCAGGAATCTGCATGCCTAATCCCAGTGTTGTAGCTTTTATAGTTTCCGAGATCTCAGCGTTCATACGGACAGACGGACAGACGGACATGGCTAGATCGACTCGGCTAGTGAGCCTGATCAAGAATATGTATACTTTATGGGGTCGGAAACGCTTCCTTCTGCCTGTTACATACTTTCCGACGAATCTAGTATACCCTTTTACTCTGCGAGTAACTGGTATAAAAACTCCGCCTCGGAGTCATTTGTCCAAACGTTTTTATGGCAGCTATATGATATAGTCTTCTAATGATACGAACAACGTTTTTGTGATATAGGGTCATCGTTCCTTCGACCACCCTTTGATAAATCCAAGCACACCACTGTTTTTATTCACCATTGTAGTAATGTGGTCAGAAATTTTAAGTTTGGTATCCATATAGAAACCGAGGTCGACAACATGCATTATCCTGTCTAATTCGCAACCCCTTAGAGTATAATTGGTATAGTGGCAACAAGTTTGAAATGCATCAAGCTCATATTGTTAAGCGAGCGGGCTCATTATATTGCTGGCACAGCTTAACATCGTCAGCATACAAAAGTACACGTTACTTTGTTAGGACTAGAGGAAGATCATTAGTGCATAATGTAAAAAGAAGCGGACCAAGGTTACTTCCTTGTTGTGCACCTGAAGTTACTTGGATTGGGGAAGAAATAGTTTTAAGAAATGACTCTTTTTGTCCTCTTATTCAGATAACTTGAGATCCACTTAAAAAATATCAAAAGGAAACTATAAGAGAGTGATTTACAGAATTAAAGGCTTTACTGAAATCAGTGAAAGCCACGTCAGTCTGAAGATTTTTTTTAAACCATCTGACACAAACGAATTAAACTCCAAAAGGTTGATTGTCGTTGATCTACGTTTTACAAATCCGTGTTGGCATGAGGAAATAAGGGAAAACTGTGCTGTAAATGGGGCGTAATATTGTTCTCAAAAAGCTTCGGTATAGCTGATAGCTTTGAAATACCTCTGCAATTACATGCGTTCAATTTACTCCCTTTTTTATGGAGCGGGATAACAAACGACTCCTTCCATCTGTGTGGGAAATCGAACGTTTCTAAAGACAACTGCAAATGGGGTGTAATCATTTTTTTAAACAGCTTCGGTATAGCTGATAGCTTTAAGATACTATACTATACTATAAAGTGGGTTGAGAAGCGACTCCTTCTATTTATGTGGGAAATCGGAGGTTTCTAAGCACAAATTAAAAGGTTTGTGCAGTGGTCTACACAAGGTCTCTGCGCAGTACCTCAGCACACAGCCTAAGACACCGTCAGGTTCCGGAGAATAGAATAGTTTAACCCTTTGCAAATATAAAAGAAGTGAGCTTTTATTTATACGCGGAAAAAAATAGGCTTTTACTTAAACATGGCCTATGGGTAAGACTGACCTGAGAGAGTAGGAGCTAAGCAAGAGGTTAGCTTGTATTTGCGGCCGAATTTTCAAACTTAAGTGATGTTGGGTAACTCGCACATTTAGACTTTATGTTAACAAAATTATAAAAAATTTTTGGATCCAGTGTAAACTGCGTCTTGCAACAAGCTAAATAGTTTTTATAACTCTGGGCGTTAAGCACAAAAGTGCACAAATTGGCAAAAAGGAGCACAAGGAATACCAATCTTAAATGATATTACTTCCCTAGCATATGATAGCATTCCCTAACGTTCCTGATAGTCTTCCTCCAAAATTAAACCGGCCTCCTTGACTGATGCGGTGCAAAGACTTAGAAACCTTAAAAACCTTATAACGAGTAAAAAAGGTCGGGAAAGTAATTGTGAGTAATGATCCAATGTAAATTTAAATTTTCAAAGCATCCGAGGGAGTTTGATACGTTTGTTAATGCTAAGCGAAGGTCATCAGCATTGCCTTAATCGGTACATTTAAACTCAATTGAGGCATCTACGGATGTCGAAATTGCGGATTTATTTGCTGAGTACTTCCAAACTACTTATAGTTCGGCTTCTTGGTCAAGTTCTAACTAACCTAATCGCTTAAATGGGGCAAATTTTATTTTTCCTCCTGTAATTACCGAATTTTCTCTGTAAAAATGATTTAGAAACTACAACGACAACCACTCTCCAGGGCCAGATGGACTGCCTGGGTGTGTGCTTAAGTTTTGTGCCTGATCCATTTGTAAGCCGATTCTTTAACTTTTTCATTTGTCTATTTCATCATCTGATTTTCCTACTATATGGAATAATTCGTTTATTATTCCACTCCACAAATAGGGTGCGAAGTCGGATGCCCAGAACTATAGAGGTATTTTTCAATTGTCAGCACATTTTGCAGTGTACTCTAGATTATATCTCATTTCCGCCCTGGAAACCATAGCTCGTCCAACTTCATAGGATACGCAGCTCAATCCAGCTTCACAGGATCGTCAGCTTAATCCAGCTTCACAGGATACGCAGCTTAATTAAGCTTCACTGGATCGTCAGCTTAATCCAGCTTCACAGGACTCACAGTTATTACGCTTCACGACTAGCAGCACTTAATGAGTTGGTCGAAAAATATCAAAAAATATTTTTGGACAACATGGCAACTAAAAGCGGGCTTCCGAAGGCCCCCAGGCGAACTTCGGCCAACATCAAGATTACAACAGGATAAGATTACGACAGTTGCAGAGAAGATGCAACGAATTGGAATCATCATTAACATTAGCCTCTAATGCTCCAACAGACACCCCAGCCCTGCAAAGGCATCTTGACCTCCATTGGGCGCTACTGAGGCAAGCCCACGACGAACTGGATAGCACTTCTGGGGCAGCAGCTCTTGCAGAAGCAAGCTAACCCAATTCCACACATTATACGTGGAATACGAAATGAACCTGCTTCGAGAAAACGACGCTCCAATGAGCCTAAGCTCCGCACTTCCGACAATAAGCATTACGGAGTTCAACGGCGAGTATCTAGACAGGCCACGGTTCCATGATCTCTTTGTGGAATGGGTACATAAGAAATCATATTCGGCCAGTCAAAAACTACATATTCTACAGAGTTCGCTTCTCACAGGGTGGTTATGACGACACCTGGTTGCGATTTTGAGCGGCGCGCTTGTATGCTGGAGACGATAAGCCCCCAACCTACAGTAACACTCCGCCATCTGACAGTTCACAACGAAGAGAGCTGTAAGACTTGTCACCTACAACCACTATATTTTAGAGCATGCAGCCGTTTCCAGGAAATGGACCCCAAAACGCGGCGCCAAGCCATTATTCAAGAAGGAGCATTCACAAATTGTTTGTCTACAGCAACGGCATCGTTCACTGTTACCCCAAGGACCGACTAGCAATCCAGTGTCCGGCGCAGCGACCATTGCAGGCTTCGACAACCCTAGAGGATATGTTCTGCTCGAGAACGCCAAGGTATCATTACAAAGGCCAAGCGGTCAACTACAAAGATGTCGCGGTAAAATAGATTCTGGATCACAGGTGAATCTTATATCAAGGAGGATGATAGATCTGCTATCTCTTAAGGAAATGTCGTTACCGATTAAAATATCTGAAATCGGAAGAAAAATAAGAACAGCAATTAGATCAATACTAAAGGTCTCGTCATGTACATCAGGTTTTGAAACATAAGTAGAGGTATTTAATATTAATATTAATTAATATTAATTAATATTAATATTACAGTCATTAGAAACCAACCGTCATCACCGATTGCAAGCGATCTTAATATTCCCGAGGGACTGCCGTTAGCAGATCCCGACTTTCGGCAACCTGGACCCATTGACCTAAACTTAGGGGCTGGTGTATATCCTCGTTTAATTACCGGTGGACTTTTTAGACTAGGACCTACTAAACCTCTGGTAATATAGTCACAGGTTTTCTCAATAAAGAAACCTTATCTGATCAAGCCTATTTTGGAAGAAGACGTAGACAATCTTGCAGGACAGGAAAGATAAAAATCCGGTGAATGATAATCAATTTGATAGAAAAAGGCAATGTTCTTTCGATGAAAAAGGAATCATTTAACGAACTTAGCATTGATGGATCATAAACCAAGAGAGAGCCTGAAGATATATGAGAACTAGCGACACTGACTCGTCCGATCGAAAATCAACCGCTACATATAACGGTTCATTGCAGCTTGCTGAACTTCATACTGCAAGAGAAAAAACAATTAATATAAAACCGACTTCTCATCAACTCAAAACCTACAAGAAGTCTGACTTTTGTTCAACATTTCTATATTTAAACAGGAATTATGAACTTTTTGTTGCAGAAGGTCCACATACCATAGACGTGCCAAATGATCAAGTTATACGAGGGTAAAATTTCAGTCCTCACAGCAATGCCATTTTTGTTGCAAAGGGGGCGTTAAGCAGCATCAAGAAGATATAAAGGACTTTAATCACAAACATGAACCTCCGCAGCAGGATTGCTGATCAGCATATTATATGTCTCACTAACTCACCATCTCACCGACTCAACGGCACATTGACCCGCCAATGCGGTCAGCACATTTTTCAGTGTCAACCCAGCCAACTACGCAAACTGCTACCATAATCGAAATTCCCTGACCTTCTCTAGATTGTATCTCATTTTACTATTTCTAGCATCGCCTGTGGTCCGGCATCGCAGTAACCATCGTTATTATTGCCGCGACGCGATCACCCTGCCATCAAAGCGTCCCCGTGCCAGCTACAAGTGCTCATTACCCCCTTGTACCCCGCGGCGTGACCCAGAAGTGTCTACTTCGGTTAGGCACAAATAGATGTAACAGCTCGGGTTTCCGAATAATCTATTGATTTGTATTTCAAGTTATTTGAATGGTAGAACTTAGAGGGTTATATTTAAAAAAAAGGTATTTTCAAGATGGTCTTCGTGACATCTGGAGTGTCTCACGGTAGTCATTTAAGCCCTTTGCTCTTTACTTTGTTAATTAACGACCCTTCCTCTATCGTAACACTGTCGTGTACTAATGTATGCTAATAATGTTAGGCTTTATTTATCGTATAATAATATAGAGTTTGATTTCTGCTTGCAGTCAGATAATAATTTCTTCCAGGATTGCTGTGGGTACATCCTTTTAAATTAGAATTGCCCTAAATGCAACGATACTAATTTTTATAGGGATGCTCCTACGTTTATGTTATTTTCTTCAGAATATGCCACTGGACCGAATATATTCAGTTATTGATTTAAGTGTTCTTCTGGACCCAAAACTTAAATAAGACTCCCACATAACCTTTACCGAAAATAGTAAAAAATTAAACTCGAAAGAATTTAATGACCCATACACAACCACGTTATTACTTACCTCTCTTTTTCGTCCTAATTTAGAATATTGTTCTTCGGTTTGGAGTCCACAATATCAGGTGCACATTGACCGTATTGAGTCAATACAGAAACAATTTCTTATTTTTGCCTTACGTGGTTTGAACTGGGATCAAAACGTCAGGTTGCCGTCTTACTCGAGTAGATTGCTATTGATTAAATTGCCTACTCTAGTAAATCGTAGAAATAAGCTTTACTATTTTCATGCATAATCTTATCAGAGGTGATATTGATTTCGTAAATTTGGTAAGCCGCCTAACCTTTAATGTTCCTGTGAGACTAAAGCGAAACTACTATTAACAAATTAACTTGCAACGATGTATATCAAATTTTAATCCGCACGAGCCCTTTCGCGTTCTTTAATTATAACAACCTTTATCATTTAATTTGCACTTCAACTTTTATCCCGGTATTAAAAACTAATATTTTAACTCATTTGCTTCATTCTTAGTTTTTCTTTGTTTTGTCCCGTCTTTTTTTGTTCTATGTACCTCGGGAACCGTATTCGCCCGAAATGAAAAATAGGCCCCGCGCGTAACAAACACGTGCTTGGTGTCGTTGGGCAACTTATCTGTACTTCTCTTAATGCATCAATGTTCAAAAATAAAAAAATAAATATTAAAATTTAAATTTTTCGACCGTTCATAAATATGAAAATTTAAATAGCACGACCGTGCCGTTTCTCTGTACAGGACAGTTCCCATTAATGCTCAAGCTCTTAAGGACCCGCCAGGCAGTATGCCTTGGTTTAATCACGATAAGACTAAAACAATCGGCTTGACTTAACCGTGTGAAGCCCTCAACCCCTCAGCTAACTGTGTCTCAACTAAAAAAAAGTTTGCGGCTTTCAAAGTGATCTGTTGTGCTTTTTTCTACGCTCCGAATTTTCATTTGTTTTTGTGTTTACCTAGACGGTTTAAATCAAAACTTATAATATTCGGTCCCCTAATTGTTAGACTCATTACATCGTTCGCTTCGCGAGTGAATTTAATTTATTCTGTGTACAATTTTAATAAATCCATTTACAATTTGTACTTCCTGTTCTGTTTTTTGTTTTCCTGATTTATAGCTTTCCTTTGTTCGTTGTTCGTTGACGCTGTTTTGTGTTGTTGTTTTTGCATCAGCATTAACTGTATTAAGCATCCGCACTCTCGCCTACTTTCTATTAATTTTTTTTCCTTAATCGTTTGCGTTTGCAATTTTCGATCATTACATTTCCCTTGTTATAGGGGTCTGAATAATAACAAGAAAGGAAGCAAACTTCGCCACGCTAAAGTTTCTATACCCTTGCAGGTCGTTCCCTTAAAGGGTGTAATTAATAGCTTCGGCGTAGCTAAAGACAGTTGCTCTCAGTGCTGGGCTCCCAATTTAATAGCCTTAAGCTAGTAGATATGTCTCCAATGCGTAAAAAGCCACTGGTGGAAGGCAGCCTCGGAAAGTGATGAGCTCCGTTACGGAGCAGCGATCGAGCACAACAAATCCCCAAATTTTGCTAAGATCTGCAGGTAAAAACAAGGAAGAACGCTATAGTCGAGTACCTCGACTATCAGATACCCGTCACTCAGCTAAGGAAAGTGGAGATATGCAAGCAGCAAATGCGCCACCTACCGGCGGTAGAGAGATTTAAGCGTTGTGGGCGTTAGAGTGGGCGTGGCAAAGTTTTTTTTAAATTAATCGATAGGTATTGACGAGACCAATACATTTCAGTTAAAATTTTTTATCTAGCACGAAAATTGTGGGCGCCACAGATTTGGGCGGTTTGTGGGCGTTAGAGTGGGCGGAATCTAAATCTGAAATCCCGTTTCTCTATCTTTGATATTTTCCGAGATATCCGCGTTCATATTTACGATTTTTTGAAGTTTGTGGGCGGTTTGTGGGCGTTAAAGAGGGCGTGGCAAACTTTTTTTAGGTCAATCGGTAGGTATTGATGAGAACAATACATTTCAGTTAAAATTTTTGTTCTAGCATCAAAACTGTAGGAGCCACAGTTTTGGGCCGTGGAAAAATTAAATTTTACCTATGCTGGGGACACTTCGTCTTTTAAGAATGCTGTTCCAAATGAGCTTTTCAACCACATGTTCTGCATATTTCTGGCCGGCACTTGTGTTGGTAAAGGAATTCGAAACTAGGAATAAGAATGCAAGTAAAAGAATAAAACCTGTAAACACAAGACTCCCCAGCCAAGGCCAGAGTGGTGCGGCACCATTATTTCTTACCTTAGCACCTTCTTAAAAAAAATAAAAAATAGTTTAACTCTTAACGAATACCAGAGGCTTGCGTAGTAGGCTAACTAAATTGTATTCGATAGTCTCTCTTTTGCATTTTTTTTGTTTTCTGAGACCTTGTTAAAAACGGAGGCCCTAAAGTCCGAAATTGTTTCTGGCATGATCGACACACCAGGCGAGAAGGTGGTTTTAATTGTCGTGAACTCTAACCTCACGTCGGAAGAGGTACCTGTTGGGAACTTCCATAATACTGAAATTGTATGTGTAAGGCTATCGTTTCCTGTTAGTTTTATATATATCACCTCCCGAAGAACTTAAATCATCTTTTTGCTATACATAACTAATTAACTGTATTAGAAATTCACTAGGCCGAGTGCTTGGAGCTGTGCTTAGTACATAATCCATGTTTATGTACATGTATGTAGTCATGTATATGTTTCTGTCCAAAGTAGCACCTCTTACCCAACCCGAAAATCCATATCATTCTGCTCTTGAGGTCTCAATCGATACTGGAGCTGTGTTAGCTAAACTTTTTTATATCAAGTTTTGATTGGTCCAATCTATTTTCATCCCAAAATATGGATGATGCTATAAATATTTTCTATAGAACCGTAATTTTCAATTCTTGTGTGTTGCTATACTATCCGTCAAACTCCAACTAACCACCTTGGTTCAGTAAATAGCTGACACACCTAAGAAATAAGAAGTCCAGACTTTATAGAAAATTCAAAGATTCCGGTTCCCAATCTACTTATTCTAGATACATAAATGCTCGGTCTAGTTTTACCGTGCAAAATTCTCTGTTAAAAGAACTATTCAATTCGTTGTGAGGTCGAATTCTCCCAGAATGCGAACAAAATGTTTAACTACTCGCGATCTTATGAAATAATTACTGCAACAACCGATCAGGCAATAACCGATCCATTTGCCAAGTTTTTTTATCGACCTTTTCTTCTTCAACTCATTCTTCACAGCCTTATTCTTAAACTGTATCCAAGTCGAATTTAATTTTTTGTCCCACCTTAAACGAAAGCTCTCTACTTGTTGATCTTCAACGTGTTGATCCCTTCTTTTCACCTGGTTCCAATGGAATTCCTGGCTACGTGCTTAGATATTGCGAGGTGGCTTTATGCAAGCCCCTTCTCAAATTGTTTGCCTTATTTTTAGAATCTTCACAATTTCCCCATATGTCGAAGGAATTGTTTGTAATTCCTCTCCACAAGAAAGATGGAAAAGTGAAAGCAAATATTTATATTGTCAGCAATCCCAGTGCTTTTTGATAATAATATTACCCCCCATTTGCAGCACCTGTGTAGGTCAGATATATCTCCGTGGCCACTAGCCTTTTAAAACTTACATCATTTATTAGGGTTTCCTATTGATCTTTTAATATGGATAAAAGAGTGCTTTTTACAAATTCTCTCCCTTGTCTACTCCACGTTACCTCCAGTGTCCCACTAGGAAGCCACATGGGGCCGCTACTTTTTACTTTATTTATAAACGGCCTTCCCTCAGTTATAATTTGTTCTCGCGTGCTTATGTATGCAGATGATGTTAAGTTATGCCTGCAGTACAAGGATACTTCTTGCCAGTCTAACATAAATGCGATTTAAATAATTTTCAAACATGCTGCTCTGAAAATTTACTGGATTTAAATGGCTTTAAGTGTAAGGTAATGACTTTATGTCAATTCTCAATATGCGACATACACGCTGAGTGAGGGCTCACTGGATAGAATCACTCTAGTAAACGATCTTGGCGTCCTTTTGGACCCAAGACTAAAGTTTGCTGATCACATTTCATCAATTGTCAGATAATTACAGACGGACGTGTCTCCATTGAGCTCCGTGAAAAGTGAAAGAAAGGTGATGAATTAAATGCACACAAAAAACAAAAACTAAGCTGGTGAATTTCAAATTAGCAAAAAGGCGCTAGGACACGAAGAAAAAAATATTAGGTTTAGTCTCACAAAATAAGTGTAATTATTTAAACAGGTGCAAAACAATATTATTTTACTATTATATAGCTCAATGAGCAATGAACAAAATAAAGAGATACTAAGCTCCGCGAGCGTGAAAGCGAAGTGCATAAAACGACCCTACTGACGGTCGATAGCCTAAGAGCACGATCTAGCTCACCATGCCTACCTACTGCTACTTTTACTCCGACGGCGTGGAGTTAACAGTGCAAAACCCCCCACCATCAGTTTTGACCCCTGGCGCACCAACAACAAGCAGCGGTAAAACTTCTGCACTCGCACTAAATTTATCAGCAACAACAACCACATCAACTGCAATGTCGTCGACCGCAGCGCTAATTCAGCAAGCGGCCATACAGACTAGATTAGATCCAAATAGACAATAAGTTACCCGGGAGATCCCACAGTAATAGATTTGCGCTTCTAGCAGAAAATGAACCAGAACAGGCTCAAGAGACCCTACCGAAACCGAAACCCCCACCAATATACATTAGGGAGAAAATCTCGAATGCCCTGGTCAACAAAATTGTTTCGCTAACTTGGGACGGAACCTTTCATGTTTTTCCGGTCACAAAAGGCGATATACATGAAACCAAGCTTCAGACCAAATCTGAAGAACATTTCCGAGCTGTATCCAAATACCTGGAGGAAGCTATGAAAAACTACTACACGTACCAACTAAAAAGCAGCAAGGACTTGCAAGTGGAACTAAAAGGAATCGAGCCCGACGTAACCCCCAAGGAAGTTATCGATGCTCTCAACGAAAATGGGTTTTCTGCAAAGAACGTCAGTAGCATCATCAACAGAAAAAAAGAGCCACAACCACTCTTCAGGGTCCAGATGGAGCCAGACAGCAGAGTCTTGAAGAAAGGTGAAGTGCACCCCATTTATAACCTGCAATACTTATTGCACCGAAGAATTAAGGTGGAAGAGCCACATTAAAGGAACTGCCCAGTGCAATGCACAAATTGTCAGGAGTATGGACACACTAGGACACACTGTTCACTTCGAGTAGTCTGTGTAGCTTGTGGAGAGTTCTACAATTCGGCAAACTTCCCTGTCAACAAGGAAGACCTCAAAAAAAAGAAATGCGTAAATTTACAAGGAGATGAAGGACCGCATGCGATGAGTGATAGCAACGCATAATCGGAATACCCAAAATGCGTACACATACTCGCGTACAACGCCGGAAGTATTTTTCGGCACGGCTGCAAGTTCCTCATTTAGTCAATTAAGCACCCAGAAGGGCTTCTCATACGCCGATGCCTTCGATCAGGGACGGAAAACCAACTCCAGCCTAATCTAAAACCCGTTAAGCAGATCCAAGTACAGTCACAGAGCACTCTGGAAACTATGATGGTCACCATGCAACAAAGTATGATAGAATTCATGTCATTCATGAAAACGATCTTGCAACCACTGGTTCAAAGCCAGAACATGGTGTTACAGCTGTTTGCTAAGCAGTCCAAATAATCGGTGGCAAATCTTCGAATAACAATGTAAAACGCCAATGGCGTTTCACGGCACAAACTTGAAGTAACACAGTTCCTGAAGGAAAATCATATTGACATTATGCTACTGGTATAGACGCACCTCACAAGCAAATACAACTTCCAAATAAGAGGCTACACTTTCTACCGCACAGATCACCCAGATGGCCAAAGCCCACGGCGAAACAGGCATCTTAATCAGGGAACGCATCATCAAGCACCACTTTCACCAAAGGTTTTTAACTAATTACTTGCAGGCCACCTCTATCAAAGTGCAGTCAGGTAACAGAAACCTCTCAATATACGGTGTCTACTGCCCGCCTCGCTTTACAATTTCTAAAGGACAATTCATGGACTTTTACAACTTACTTGGATATCGCTTTATAGCTGCAGGGGACTATAATGCCAAACACACGCAATGGGGATCACACAGTGTGACTCCCAAGGCAATTATATAATGCAATCATAAAACCTAGCAACAAATAAGACTATGTTTACCCTGGCAGCCCCACATACTGGCCCAGGAAAGTTCCAGACTTAATAGACTTTGCAATGACAAAAAACATTCCACGCAATATAATAAGCGCTAAAGCGCTTTCGGAGCTCTCATCAGACCATTAGTCAGTGCTAATAACTCTTCTTAAAAGCCCAAAAACTATAAAATATAAATTAAAATATAAAAAGAATGTAAGTTCACACATCAAATTAACCCCACAGTCCGACATCGAAGCGGACATCGACTGCTCTACAAATGCTTTTGAAGACGTACTCGTGGAGGCAGCCACTATCTGAGCACCACAAGGAACGGACGTGTAAACGAACCACTGTAAAACTAATCTGCAAATTGAACGGCTTGTCCTAGAAAAGATCGCCGTCTTATAAACAACGTCTTAAGGAAGCACCTCGCTTACTTAACCGAGCTCTAAAGCAAGAAACAGAAAATGTACAACTGCGGTACATTGGAAAACTTTCGCCAACCAGTACAAATCATCCTCTGTGGAGGGCTCATCCAAATCTGAGCTCTCCAATCGAAACAGTCACTCCGATAAGAAATTTATCAGGCAGCTGGAGCCGAAACTTTTGCTTCACATCTCCGAAGCGTGTTCCCGCCGAACCCTGCCACTTGTTCATTTATCCTACCACAAATCGAATCTGAAACTATTTCCAAACTCTGCTATTAAGATTATTTCAATGGGATCATAAGTCTCGGCTAATATCCAAAAAAATGAAAAAAAAACTATTATCATAATGATACCGATGCCCGGAAAAGACCTCACCATTTAGTCATCCTACAGACCAATAAGTTTATTATCGTGTATGTCTAAGTTGTTCGAAAAATGCCCTCTAAGGCGCATAATACCATATCTAGGAACACACAATGTTCATCAATTTGGTTTCCGTCAAAACCATGGAACAATCGAGCAAGTTAACAGAATAACATCAAAAGTACGCACAGCCTTTGAGCATCGGAAATACTGCAGCGCAATAAGCCAGCAGCTTCCACTGGATCCTTAACGCTCGTTCGCCCCTGCGTCTGGACTACAAGGTCCCGCTTTACAACTTTACCCCTAAGCCCTTCTGGACATATGACTCCCAGCTATGGGGGAACGCGAGCAGCAGAAACATAGACATTATACAGCGCGCTCAATCGAAAATCCTTCGGACTGTCACTGGGGCACCATGGCATATTCGCCACCAAAACATCCACAGGCACCTCGGCATTCTTGCCGTTAAAGATGAAATAGACAAACAAAAAGCGCCCTACAATGAAAAACTCTCTGTGCACCCCAATCTCGCAAGAGGCTTGACTTGGGTTTCCAGCAGATAACGCCTACAACGCAACGACCTCCCAACCCAGCAATAACTTTCGGGCCCCCTTACCTCAATACTAGTCATATGACTGTTAGTTGGGTTAATTAGTATAAGATTTGATACACTTATTGTTAGTATCCAAAGGGAGAAGATTCAATAAATAAATAGCAAAGAATAAATAAAAAAATAAAAAAAGTTCGTCCACAAAAGCCAATGAAATGTCTGACTCGGACCCGCCCCATGTATCGTCAGATTTCTTTATGGAGATCTTTCGGAGGGGCTGTTGATTTTAACTTTGCTAAGGCTTGCAAAAATGATCCCCCATTTAAAGTTTCAAAGCCCAAAAATCTCGGATTTCGGAACAGGATTACTTAATGGTTTTGTGAAATGATTATGTTATTATCGGCATAAAAATATCTAACTTTAAATTTAGATAATGTAATTGATTTTAATTTCGCGAAGGTTTGAAAATGGGATTCCATTTAAACTTTTAAAGCATTTAAATGTTTAAGTTTAAAGGTAGCCAATACTTGGACCATTTTTATGTAATGTAAGGTAGCCAATATTTTGACCGTTTTTATGTAATTGATATTAGTTGTAGAGAATAATCTTAGCGGCTCAGAACCTGTTAGTATTTTTTGATCTCTGTCCAAATTCTCATATTAAGAGACGGTTACACATGTAAGCTTCAAGCATTCCAGGGAAAGGAAGAATAAAGTTAAAATTGTTATTTAACATAGAAAATAGTACCCTCATAACTCCACACGGAGAAAATAATCAAGCTCGTTGTTTGGATTGCGGTTTTATGCGTAAATGTCCGCACTGGCAAGCAACATCAGATTTCGAAACCAAAATTGGAAGCCCAAGGAGAAACACGCTATGGCTTAAAGAACCAAGGCTTCTTCAAAAGAACACCATAGAATTTGAATATAAGAATCCAATCATAAGCACGACGAAGTTGGAACTGAGACCCAAAAATCACCGAAGATGTTCCAGTCGACACTATTAATGCTGAGATCAAGAATTTGTTGGAAAAGTTTTGAAGGTTTTAGGACTCGACCAAGCTGAGACAATTATATTCCACCATATTCAGGATTTGGATTATCGTGATGAATGTCAAGCCCTGATACGTGGCGACCACCACAATACATAGGGGAAGCTTTTGTCCATGCAAGACCCAAAGGAGGTGAGCATAAACGGGCGCATTAACAATGCCCTTGCCATCGAGAAGGGAACCTGGCGCCCGATTCTGGAACGGAAATAACACTATCATGTCCGAATTACGCCGAAAGTACTACATACCGAGTCTTGACCTTTCCCCTCTCACCACGACTATAAAACTTCGACCAAGCAGGTATGATTATACCCGTTACTCGTAGAGTAAAAGGGTATACTAGATTCGACGAAGAGTATGTTACAAGCAGAAGAAAGCATTTCCGACTCCATAAAGTATATATATTCTTGATCAGGATCACTAGGCGAGTCGATCTAGCCATGACCGTCTGTCCGTATGAACGCTGAGATCTCGGAAATGATAAGAGTAAGGCTATTGGCATGCAGGTTCCTGAGCTTCTTGCGCAGCGCAAGTTTGTTTCGGCAGTGTGCCACGCCCACTCTAACGCCCACAAACCGCCCAAAACTGTGGCTCCTACAGTTTTTATGGTGGAATAAAAACTTTAACTGAAATGTATTGTTCCTATCGATTGACTCAAAAAAAAGTTTGTTACGCCCACTTAAACGCCCACAAACTTCTAAAAATTGTAAGTATTGGATTTCAGGTTTAGACTCCGTAGCCTTTTACGCAGCGCCAGTTTGTTACGCGACGCTCACTCTAAACGCCCACAAGCCGTCCAAACCTGTGGCGGCCACAATTTTCGTGCTAGATAAAAAATTTTAACTGAAATATATTAGTCTCGTCAAAACCTATTGATTGGTCAACAAAAAGTTTGCCACGCCCACTCTAACGCCCACAAACCGCCTAAACCTGTGGCGCACACAATTTTCATGCTGAAAAAAATTTTATCTGATATGTATTAGTCTCGTCAATAACTATCGATTGACTCAAAAAAAAGTTTGCCACGCCCACTCTAATGCCCATAACGCTTAAATCTGTCTACCACCCATATAACCATATATTAAGATCACGGGTAGGTGGCTCATTTTAGTCTCGCTTTGCTACTTGTATATCTCCATTTCCCTTTGGTCCCTTTAGCTTTTTAAAACAAACCAAAATTCAAAATCGTCTGACAAAAGATAAAATAAACACTCCAAAACTACAAGGCTGTCCATGTAGTGGTTAGTCCTTGAACTTTGTATTATTTTGGCTTTAGCAGCTCGAATGAGTCATTTAAGACGCAAATTTTTCGAGAGCCACCCTACATAAAAACAAGTGAGAACGCTGTAGTCGAGTACCTCGACTATCAGATACCCGTTACTCAGTTTAAGGGAGCAAAGGGAAATGGAGATATGCAAGCAGCAAAGCGAGATTTAAATGCGCCACCTACCGGCGGAAGACAGATTTAAGCGTTATGGGCGTTAGAGTGGGCGTGGCAAATTTATTTTTGGGTCAATCGATAGGTATTGACGAGACCAATACAGTTTAGTTAAAATTTTGTATCTAGCATGAACATTGTGGGCGCCACAGGCTTGGGCGGTTTGTGGGCGTTAGAATGGGCGTGGCATGTTTGCGTAACAAACTTGAGCTGCGCACAAGGCTACGGAATCTAAATCTGAGATCCCAATTCTCTATCCTTGATAGTTTCCGAGATATCCACGTTCATATTTACGATTTTTTGAATTTTGTGGGCGGTTTGTGGGCGTAAAAGTGGGCGTGGCAAACTTTTTTTTAGGTCAATGAGAACAATGAGGTATTGATGAGAACAATACATTTCAGTTAAAGTTTTTATTCTAGCATCAAAACTGTAGGTGCCACAGTTTTGGGCGGTTTGTGGGCGTTAGAGTGGGCGTGGCACCCTACTGAAACAAACTTGCGCTGCGTAAGAAGCTCAGGAATCTGTACGCCAAATCTCAATAGCCTAGTTCTCATAGTTTCCGAGATATCAGCGTTCATCCGGACAGACGGACAGACGGACATGGCTAGATCGACTCGGCTAGTGATCCTGATCAAGAATATATATACTTTATGGGGTCGGAAACGCTTCCTTCTGCCTGTTACATACTTTCCGACGAATCTAGTTTACCCTTTTACTCTACGAGTAACGGGTATAAAATCATCAGACTTTAAGAAATCGCACCTTCGTTAACTTCAGCTATAACCAACACTATCAGTGGCAAAATTAGTGTCTGGAAAGACTACTGAACTCTAGATTAAGTACTATGAAGTAGTGCATTTGGTTCATTAGAGTTGAAGAAAAGACCAAGAGCTAAAACAGCTTTTTAGAAATAAGCACAACCATTTATAAAATACCGGTATAGTCGATTATGAAATTTTTACGGCAACACTAATTGCTTAATTGCTTTTAAAAAGCACACAACTTAAAAATTACTTTTCATAAAGATAACGGTGTTCAGCAAAAGGTTACAGACAGTAAACCACATTTAAAAGCTTATAAGTTGGCAGCAGACATGTATAGCTCGAGCTGTGCATTTTAAGAATGATCTTAAGGAGATTTCCTTTAAAATATATATACAAATTATGTTTTTTGGTTCGGGATATATTAAAAAAAGCGATTTTTACTATACTAAAGGTCTCGTCATGTACATCAGGTTTTAAAACATAAGTAGAGGTATTTAATATTAATATTAATATTAATTAATATTAATTAAGGACAGGAAAGATTAATTCATATTAATATTACAGTCATTAGAAACCAACCGTCATCACCGATTGCAAACGATCTTAATATTCCCGAGGGACTGCCGTTACCAGATCCTGACTTTCGGCAACCTGGACCCATTGACCTAAACTTAGGGGCTGGGGTATATCCTCGTTTAATGACCGGTGGACTTTTTAGACTAGGACCTACTAAACCTCTGGTTATGTAGTCACAGGTTTTCTCAATAAAGAAACCTCATCTGATCAAGCCTACTTTGGAAGAAGACGTAGACGATCTTGAAGGACAGGAAAGATCAAAATCCGGTGAATGATAATCAATTTGATAGAAAAATGCAGAGTTCTTTCGATGAAGAAGGAATCATTTAACGAACTTAGCATTTATGGATCATAAAACAAGAGAGAGCCTGAAGATATATGAGAACTAGCGACACTGACTCGTCCGATCGAAAATCAACCGCTACATATAACGGTTCATTGCAGCTTGCTGAACTTCATACTGCAAGAGAAAAAACAATTAATATAAAACCGACTTCTCATCAACTTAAAACCTACAAGTCTGACTTTTGTTCAACATTTCTAAATTTAACTAGGAAATATAAACTTTTTGTTGCAGAAGGTCCACATATCATAGACGTGCCAAATAAAATTTCAGTCCCCACAGCAATGCCATTTTTGTTGCAAAGGGGGCGTTAAACAGCATCAAGAAGATATAAAGGACTTTAATCACAAACATGAACCTCCGCAGCAGGATTGCTGATCAGCATATTATATGTCTCACTAACTCACTATCTCACCGACTCAACGGCACATTGACCCGCCAATGCGGTCAGCACATTTTTCAGTGTCAGCCCAGCCAACTACGCAAACTGCTACCATAATCGAAATTCCCTGACCTTCTCTAGATTGTATCTCATTTTACTATTTCTAGGTCAAAGGAACGGTAAGAATTGCATGTTTATAAAAGCACATTTCGCTAGGGCATATGGTTTCAGAAAATTTAAAAGATTTTGAATTTGTATTTAAGAATGCCAAAGTCTTGAAGACATTACGTGCATGGCTTAAAAGGCAGTATGTAGGTGTTAAAGTTTCCGAGATCTCAGCAACGTACGGACAGACGGACAGACGGACATGGCTAAATCGATTCGGCTAGTGATTCTGACCAAGAATATATATACTTCATAAGGTCGGAAACGCATTCTTATACCTGTTACATACTTTCGGACAAATATAGTATACCCTTTCAATCTACGAGTAACGGGTATAAAACGAGGTTTACTCTCTAACGACCATGGGAAGAAATAAAATAAATAAATAAAAAAGAAAATCTCGAACTAATTTAGAAGTGATGTGCTGAAAATGTCTACGACACAATCTGAGGATGAGCTAATTGCGCAGTTAAACATGATTTCACTAGAAGCGCGTGTCGTGTTACCAGAGAGTCGCGGCCAAAAAGTTCAGATAGTCGACGCCGAGCAGCAGCAAGGGGAAGAGGAACTACATCAGCCACTTTTTGACATGGCCAGAGCTGCTTTGCTGCAGTTGCAAGCAGTTCATGGAGCTTCTTGGGAACATCGAGGCCGACTACAATCTCTTGGACCAACTTCGGGCCGTAATCAGCGCATCCAAAGAGGAATTACAACGGATGCGCGCAGAAATGATCAATTCGCGGAGGGCTACAAATTTCACTACGGGGTCTTCTAATGACTTAGTTGGCGCCGGTTAGAAAAGCGACGCTACCAAAATGGACGCCTGTAGCGTGAAAACGATGGCAACGCTTTAAATTGTAGCTTGAGAAATGATTCGAGTGGTCGTCCGCAACTATTTTATTGGCAAAGGAAATAACGTCGGACATGACGTTGAGGTATTTGCCAGAGATGTGCTTACACTGGTCCAGAGTATTGCCGATATCTAGGCACACAACATACAGTGCTTTGCTGATTCGAAGCAGATCCTACGAGCTTCTTTAGTGCGCTTACCAGGGACCAGGAAGGATAAGTCGTTTTCAGGAAATTCTACAGCAACAGTCAATAGAGGAGGGTTGCGATGTGCGAATTGCAACTCAAGAGGTAAAGATGACTTTTGGTCATTTTGTTGGACACTGTTCGGAGAGGTAGAGTGCAGGCGAAAATAACTATATGATTCAATTTAAAATTTATTTTAATCAAAAGTTTATATTACAATTTGTAACAGCGTTCCTAATTAATTAAAAGGCATATAATAACAAGACATACCAACTGGAACCAGTACTAAACTGCTATTGAAATTTTCGGAAAAATCCTGTGTTGTGTATTGAAAGAATCAGTTAAATGTTCAATATACTTTGTAAATGCATACGACTTAAAATTAGGCATAAGTGGATAGATTGGAAACTGAATGCAGTGAACAAGAATAGACCAAGTCAAATGTAATTTATTACGAGAGTCCCGAAGAAGTGAAAACCGATAAGGGATCAAACTATTTTAAGGAAACAGTTAGTCAGATAGTTAGTAGACAGCAAACATCTAAGACATTTTGTAGACAGCAAGATGAAACAGTTAATAAAATATTAAATTACAAACTAAGATTGTGGCTAAAAAGGAAAATCAGGTAATATGTTGAAAGTCAAATTAGAGTTTGTTCAATGTGCAACTGAGTTTTTAAATATTAACTACATGAAGAACGATAAAATCATTCAACTAATCGATACGGAATATGCGTTACCAATCGTTTTAGTTAAAAACAAGGAAGAACGCTATAGTCGAGTACCTCGACTATCAGATACCCGTTACTCAGCTAAAGGGACCAAAGGAAAATGGAGATATGCAAGCAGCAAAGCGAGACTGAAATGCGCCACCTACCGGCGGTAGACAGATTTAAGCATTATGGGCGTTAAAGTGGGCGTGGCAAATTTATTTTTGGGTCAATCGATAGGTATTGACGAGACCAATACAGTTTAGTTAAAATTTTGTATCTAGCATGAACATTGTGGGCGCCACAGGCTTGGGCGGTTTGTGGGCGTTAGAGTGGGCTTGGCATATTCGCGTAACAAACATGCGTTGCGTACAAGGCTACGGAATCTGAATCTGAGAATTCAATTCTCTATCTTTGATAGTTTCCGAGATATAGACGTTCATACTTACGATTTTTTAGAGTTTGTGGGCGATTGTGGGCGTTTTAGGTCAATCTATAGGAATTGATGAGAACAATACATTTCAGTTAAAATATTTATTCTAGCATCAAAACTGTAGGAGCCACAGTTTTGGGCGGTTTGTGGGCGTTAGAGTGGGCGTGGCACTCTACTGAAACAAACTTGCGATGCGTAAGAAGCTCAGGAATCTGCACGCCAAATCTCAATAGCCTAGCTCTCATAGTTTCTGAGATCTCAGCGTTCATCCGGACAGACAGACGACTCGGCTAGTGATCCTGATCAAGAATATATATACTTTATGGGGTCGGAAACGCTTCCTTCTGCCTGTTACATACTTTCCGACGAATTTAGTTTACCATTTTACTCTACGAGTAACGGGTATAACAAAATTGGACACATTTGTTTGTGCAGACTTTAGAAAATTAAATAATCTCTCATTTAAGGACAATTATTCACTACCACTTATTGATGACTTGCTCGACAAATCATGTTTACAAAACTAAATCTCAAGAATGGTTGTTTTCATGTATTTGTAAACTAAGAATCAATTAAGTACAGGTCGTTTCTCACGGCTATGTTTAACTTCAGATGCTGATCAAAATTGAACCCAGCCCTAGAATAGCAAGATGGGCACTAGAGCTTCAGAATTGTGATTATGAACTGATTCATCGGGCAGGTAAAAAGATTCAGCATTTAGATGATTTAAGTAAATGTACAATGACCGTGCTCTCGGTCTCGGGTTTTTGGTAGCCCGTAACGCACGAATTGGTCCCTTACTAATACTTGATTCAAACGAAACCGTTCGCCGCTCATGTATGGAATGTCAGAAAGTGAGTAAAACAACAAATGGACTCCATGTATTTGTGATTCCTTGTTTTGTTGCCTCAGATATTTTATGTTCGTATTCTTGTTTAAATAGATAAACAATAAAGCGAGAAGCTGGAATGTTTTTAGCGCCAAATTATTATTTCATTGCTATAAGTAAATTGACCAAGGATGAGATTTCCATTTAAGCAAGCGTAGTGAAGATTGTATAGGGACTATTGTGGGCCAACAGTGACGCCACGAGGATTTTCACAAGTTAGAACCGTTTGGAACTACACTGGTCCAGAGTATTGCCGATATCTAGGCACACAACATACAGTGCTTTGCTGATTCGAAGCAGATCCTACGAGCTTCTTTAGTGCGCTTACCAGGGACCAGGAAGGATAAGTCGTTTTCAGGAAATTCTACAGCAACAGTCAATAGAGGAGGGTTGCGATGTGCGAATTGCAACTCAAGAGGTAAAGATGACTTTTGGTCATTTTGTTGGACACTGTTCGGAGAGGTAGAGTGCAGGCGAAAATAACTATATGATTCAATTTAAAATTTATTTTAATCAAAAGTTTATATTACAATTTGTAACAGCGTTCCTAATTAATTAAAAGGCATATAATAACAAGACATACCAACTGGAACCAGTACTAAACTGCTATTGAAATTTTCGGAAAAATCCTGTGTTGTGTATTGAAAGAATCAGTTAAATGTTCAATATACTTTGTAAATGCATACGACTTAAAATTAGGCATAAGTGGATAGATTGGAAACTGAATGCAGTGAACAAGAATAGACCAAGTAAAATGTAATTTATTACGAGAGTCCCGAAGAAGTGAAAACCGATAAGGGATCAAACTATTTTAAGGAAACAGTTAGTCAGATAGTTAGTAGACAGCAAACATCTAAGACATTTTGTAGACAGCAAGATGAAACAGTTAATAAAATATTAAATTACAAACTAAGATTGTGGCTAAAAAGGAAAATCAGGTAATATGTTGAAAGTCAAATTAGAGTTTGTTCAATGTGCAACTGAGTTTTTAAATATTAACTACATGAAGAACGATAAAATCATTCAACTAATCGATACGGAATATGCGTTACCAATCGTTTTAGTTAAAAACAAGGAAGAACGCTATAGTCGAGTACCTCGACTATCAGATACCCGTTACTCAGCTAAAGGGACCAAAGGAAAATGGAGATATGCAAGCAGCAAAGCGAGACTGAAATGCGCCACCTACCGGCGGTAGACAGATTTAAGCATTATGGGCGTTAAAGTGGGCGTGGCAAATTTATTTTTGGGTCAATCGATAGGTATTGACGAGACCAATACAGTTTAGTTAAAATTTTGTATCTAGCATGAACATTGTGGGCGCCACAGGCTTGGGCGGTTTGTGGGCGTTAGAGTGGGCTTGGCATATTCGCGTAACAAACATGCGTTGCGTACAAGGCTACGGAATCTGAATCTGAGAATTCAATTCTCTATCTTTGATAGTTTCCGAGATATAGACGTTCATACTTACGATTTTTTAGAGTTTGTGGGCGATTGTGGGCGTTTTAGGTCAATCTATAGGAATTGATGAGAACAATACATTTCAGTTAAAATATTTATTCTAGCATCAAAACTGTAGGAGCCACAGTTTTGGGCGGTTTGTGGGCGTTAGAGTGGGCGTGGCACTCTACTGAAACAAACTTGCGATGCGTAAGAAGCTCAGGAATCTGCACGCCAAATCTCAATAGCCTAGCTCTCATAGTTTCTGAGATCTCAGCGTTCATCCGGACAGACAGACGACTCGGCTAGTGATCCTGATCAAGAATATGTATACTTTATGGGGTCGGAAACGCTTCCTTCTGCCTGTTACATACTTTCCGACGAATTTAGTTTACCATTTTACTCTACGAGTAACGGGTATAACAAAATTGGACACATTTGTTTGTGCAGACTTTAGAAAATTAAATAATCTCTCATTTAAGGACAATTATCCACTACCACTTATTGATGACTTGCTCGACAAATCATGTTTACAAAACTAAATCTCAAGAATGGTTGTTTTCATGTATTTGTAAACTAAGAATCAATTAAGTACAGGTCGTTTCTCACCGCTATGTTTAACTTCAGATGCTGATCAAAATTGAACCCAGCCCTAGAATAGCAAGATGGGCACTAGAGCTTCAGAATTGTGATTATGAACTGATTCATCGGGCAGGTAAAAAGATTCAGCATTTAGATGATTTAAGTAAACGTACAATGACCGTGCTCTCGGTCTCGGGTTTTTGGTAGCCCGTAACGCACGAATTGGTCCCTTACTAATACTTGATTCAAACGAAACCGTTCGCCGCTCATGTATGGAATGTCAGAAAGTGAGTAAAACAACAAATGGACTCCATGTATTTGTGATTCCTTGTTTTGTTGCCTCAGATATTTTATGTTCGTATTCTTGTTTAAATAGATAAACAATAAAGCGAGAAGCTGGAATGTTTTTAGCGCCAAATTATTATTTCATTGCTATAAGTAAATTGACCAAGGATGAGATTTCCATTTAAGCAAGCGTAGTGAAGATTGTATAGGGACTATTGTGGGCCAACAGTGACGCCACGAGGATTTTCACAAGTTAGAACCGTTTGGAACTTTCAAGTTTTTTTTAAGTTCTTAAGTTCTTTGACATTTTAAGCAACAATTTTTGTAAATGGATGACTTTTCAAATTTCTTTATTAGTTAGATAACTAACGTAAGTTTTATAGCAACAGTTACCAGATGTTGCCAAGAAGAACATAAGCTGGCGGTTGGTCATTTCCTAAAAATAAAGCATAACAATGACATAATTTGCACCAACAACAATTTTCTTTTACGGGTCTTTCTCTAAAAATCCCGAAACGGAACGTAAAAAAATCAACCAAACTCGTATATAATACTGAATAAAAATAAGTACTGAATTGTTTTGTGACCCCCTCTGTCTGAATAGGCTATCAGTCGAAAATCGCATTTACAGTACGGAATGTGCAACACCCTTCAGACAATGAGTCGCATTATGCTCCAAGTCATACCATATCAAAAGAAATCGCACACATTCGTTTACTTATACTAAGTTTAGGCTAAGACTTTCATGATTTCTTATAAGCGAGAAATAAAATTTGCCCCTGTTTTTGCGACACGGCAATCTTAGCTGACAGAGATGCCGGACTAGTGGCAAAAGGTGTGAACGATTACTTACATGTAATAAACATGAAAACTAATTTTCATTACCATTGAATAACAAAACAACTTTTTTAGACTTGTCTGGCAACTCCAATAATTGAATAGAGTTACCAGAGTTTAATTGTCACCACTTCACGCTTTTATATTGAAATCATAGCCAACTTTCGTGTGTTGTGGAATTCATGAAACGGTGTTTATGAACACACGAATTAGCCAGTTTCATGATAAAAGGCGTGAAATGGCCATCGCATACTATTATTATTATTATTGTTATTATTTATTTTTTTAGGCTTCCTAACGCTACAAGTTATAAAACTTATAAATTACAGCGCTAGTCACAACTGGTAAACATATTTAAGTTTGGACAAAATTGGTTCTTAAATCTAATGACATACATTGTTACATTTATTGTTGAGCATTTAGAATGACAAATAAAGTTAAATATAAATTTAAAAAACTAAGGAAAAGGTTTTGGGGTTAAGTCGCAATGTAAAAATAGGATAATATACCTTTTAGCAGACTAGAACTGCAGTTTTTTAGGTGTGAGAGAAGTTTTGTCTTAAATAGTGTTGCGCTCCTAGTTTCTTTTATGTAGTTGTTAAGCTCGTTCCACGTTCTAATCGCATTTATAAAAAATTGTCTATTTGAAAGCAGAAACCTGTGTCGGATGCAGATAATATTCTTTGTTCTTGTAGATCTGGAGAATTGTAATTTTTCAAATAAGTACGATGGCTCTCTGGTGTATATAACTTTGTGTAAAAAGATTATTGTTCTACTTATCATATAATCTGCCAAGCTTATATCAAATATCTTGTAAGCAAATTTAGTTACATGGTCAGATCTATGAAAATTAAATATAAAACGCGCAATACTATTGTATGCTATTTTCAGCTTATGTTGACTTGCTACATCACAATTTGCATAGATCTCTTATTACTACTATTATACAAGACTTCGTAATTAGAAGACGCACACTAACAGGTAAGGAAAATTTAACTAGTGACAAGGATCTTATTAGTCCGTATGTTTTGCCTACAGCTTTGTTTACGTGGTAATTCCAGATCAAGGTTCTATTAAATGTGTGTACTCAATTGGTGTTTTGTTAATCATCAGAGGGAATAGTTCAATACTGCATTTCTTCTTAAAAATGATTAAGCACTTTGATTTCAATGGATTGATGGCAAGACCGTTGTTTTTTGCCCATTCATTTACTCTTCCAAGCTCCATTCTACAAATATCTAAACACTCACTAATTCTGTTAAAGGGACGACTAACATACATCTTAACATCATCAGCATATAAATGGTCATTACATGTCGACAGCACAGACGAAAGATCATTTATATATAGTGTGAATAATAGTGGTCCAAGAACCGAACCCTGGGGTACACCACGCTTCAGATAGGTAAACGAAGAACAAATATTTGACGATACAACATATTGGTAACGATTTTTAAGATATGAACACAAAAGATTGACGGCAGTTTTGGGGAAATACAAACTTTTGAGTTTTGAGCACAGGATTTCATGATTTACTGTGTCGAACGCTTTGCTGTAGTCCAGCAATAGTAAGAACGTGACATACGAGTTAGACAGACAACTGACGAATATCTTCCGGTATTTTTAAGATGGCTGAAGTGCAGCTACGATTTCTTCTAAATCCAGATTGATGATTGATCAGGTACGTGTTGGTTGTGACCTTAGGAACTTGGCATTCTGCTAATTTAAGGTTGAGTTCATCTATGTCAACATCAAGTTCCTGTGATGTCTTTTGTTTACCTATCCTTAGATCTTTAATCTGTTTCCATGTTTGACTCGAAGAGGTTGAGTTTTTAAATTTTTGGCTAAAAAAGTTTGATTTTGCAGAGTCGATTAGTTTGGTAACCGTTTTTCTCAGAGATACAAACATGCTGTGGTGTTGCGGTGTTTTGTATCTTTTCCACTTCTGGTATGCTTTATTTCGATTTATAGTTGCCAATTTTATTTTTTTGGTAAACCATGGTTTTTTGGACAGTCGAATTGATTTACTTTTAACTGGAACAAAACTATCGTATAAGTGGCTAATATTATGTTGTAGAAGTTTAAGTTGACGATCGACTGTTGGAAGACTGTAAATATTGTTCCATACACACAGGTCAAATGCTTCGTTCAACAGTATGTAATTAATAATATTAAAATAACGATAAAATATTGTATGTTCCGTGTAGTTTAGGTCAAAGTTATAGGTCAGGTATATAGTGACATATTCACAAATTCCGTTATGTACCAAGAAATAAGAATCTGCAGCGTAGGCGATCCCACGCTGAACCAATGTAAACAATCCACATCCGGAGCAGGCAATGCGGCTTCTCAATAACATAAACAATTCTCTAAATGACTCTCACTCTCAAATTATTATGTACAATCAATATCCCAAGCGGGCGATCTCGCTCCCCAACTTATGTAAACAAAGGGCAGTAGAAGTAAGATTTTTGTCACAATAATTCAGTCTTAAGCTGAGATCATTTGAATAAAGACGTGAACTTAAAATATTCGTTTATTAATTCAACTTGGCGTTGTCCTTAGTCAACTGACGGGACATTAGTTCGACTCAAATAAATATCAACACTTTACTGGCGCAGTCGGTAGGATACAAAAAGTATCCGAAAAAAAGAACCTCGAGTGAAAAATAAATTAAATTTTATAATTCAGTTCTCGAACAATAATTACGCAAAACATTTTAAAACCCTTCAACTTGGATTATAATTCCAATTCGGTTGTCTAACAAAAGGTGGAAGAATAAATATAAAAATAAAAACACAATAAGTCCAACGGCACCTAACAGTTAATAACAACAAATATTAAGAAAATTAATTCAACTTTAAAAAGTGAAATCAAAAATAAACTAAAATACATTTTTATTTTACTATAACAACAAATTTACTATAACAATGGCACAACCAGTTATCGCCGCACCCCAAGTCGTTGCACTAAGCGACAACAACCTTGCTGAAGCTCGTCGGCAGCTAAAAGACATCATGCCATTTAAGGGTGATACAGAAACTCTCTACACTTTCGTCAGCAGAGTGGACTATGTAATTTCACTCTACCAAACTAATGATGTGCGACAACAGAGGATTCTTCTTGGAGCCATCGAAAGAAACTTGGACGGACACGTAACACGATCATTGGGCCTTCCGAGCATTGAAGATTGGCCTACCCTTAGATCGAGACTAGTTGCAGAATTTAAACCCCAAACACCGAACTACAAACTACTGGAGAACTTCAGGGAGACACCTTACAAGGGAAATCTGAGAGCATTCTGCGAAGAAGCAGAAAGACGACGTCAAGTACTAATTTCGAAATTGCATCTAGAAGGTAACCAGCCAGATTTTCTTATTTATCTTCAGGCGATTAAAGATTCCATTAAAATATTGATCAGAAAATTACCAATACAATTATTCACTATTTTGGCTCATCATGACATTGTAGACTTAAGATCATTAATCACTATCGCACAAAATGAGGGAATATATGAAGAACATGTTAATTTTGAATTAAATAAAATTCCAGAAAATCGTAATAAAAACTCAAACCCTAATCAGAATTCTAAACCACACAAATTCAATACAAATACACAAACCCAATATCGACCAAGTTACCCACAATATTCTCAACCATTCCAACCTAATTTTAATCAATACACGCAATCGTTTAGACCCACCTATACACAACAAATACCTAACAACCAAACTATGTGGCCAAATCATTTCGGACCCAACCAATACATGAACACACAACCATTTACTCACAAAAATCCTTTTCCACAATATTCAAATAAAATTCAAAATCATCAAACAACACATTTTAAAGGAAATACATACCCTCAACAACAACAACCCTCCACATCTAAAAATACTAACTTCCCGATTACCAAACGACTAAGACCATCGGACAGTGAACAAACCAAAATGTCTATTGACGAATTGAGATTTCAAGACGCACACGAACACGAATACGAAGAAATACAACCTAATTATTATGAACAACAGTATTATGACCACAATCAATACCATAGGTTGATTAATGAACAACAACAGCAACAACAGGTACAATACACCGAAAATAAAGATGAACAAAATCAAAATAGCTCAGAACCAAACGAAAATTTTCGGTCAACAGCCCCGGACAACACCAATACATAGAAATAGCATACAAAGGTTGCACATACAATTGCCTTATAGACACAGGATCCACAATAAATATGATCAATAAAAATATATTTTGTCTTCCTATTCAAAATACTATATGCGAAGTTTTGACATCAAATGGCCCTATTACATTGAACAATTTAATTATGTTACCCAGCAATAGTATTTTTAAAACAAATGAACCATTTTATGTACACAATTTTTCTAATAATTATGATATACTAATTGGCAGAAAATTGTTGAAAAATGCACAATCAATTATAAATTACAAAAATAGCACAGTTACCCTTTTTGATAAAACATATAAATTAATAACTTCAAAGTCAGAAAAAAACCAACATTTTTATATCCAAAAGACAATAGAACCAATTAAAAAATCACCTCAGGAATCAATAAAAAAATTGATTTTGGATTGTTTCGATTAGGTCACCTTAATCAGGAGGAAACTTCAAGGTTGAAAGGTTTATTAAATAAATTCAAAAATCTTCAATATGAAGAAGGAGATAATCTAACATTTACAAATACCATTAAACACGTACTAAATACAACACATAACTCCCCAATTTATTCAAAACAGTACCCACTTGCTCAGGCGCACGAAATTGAAGTCGATAACCAAGTACAGGAAATGCTTAATCAGGGATTAATTAGGGAAAGTAATTCACCATACAATAGTCCTACTTGGGTAGTACCCAAAAAAACTGATGCTTCTGGAAAAATTAAGTATAGAGTAGTAATTGATTATAGAAAGCTAAATGAAATAACTATTCCCGACAGATATCCAATACCAAACATGGACGAAATCCTTGGTAAACTAGGTAAATGCCAATATTTTACAACTATCGATTTGGCAAAGGGATTTCATCAAATAGAAATGGACTCAGAATCAATACCTAAAACTGCATTTTCCACCAAAAGCGGTCATTACGAATACCTTCGAATGCCATTTGGCCTTAGAAATGCACCTGCTACTTTTCAAAGGTGCATGAATAATATCCCTCGACCGTTGCTCAATAAACACTGTTTAGTGTATTTAGATGACATCATAATTTTTTCCACATCCCTTACCGAACATTTAAATTCATTACAGCTAGTTTTTTCCAAACTTGCAGAAGCAAATTTGAAGCTGCAGTTAGACAAATGTGAATTCTTAAAAAAAGAAGCTAGTTTTCTTGGTCACATCGTAACCCCCAATGGTATAAAACCAAACCCCCTTAAGGTTAAAGCCATAGTTTCATATCCAATTCCAACAAAAGTAAAAGAGATCAGAGCTTTCCTTGGATTAACCGGTTATTATCGTAAATTTATCCCAAACTACGCAGACATAGCAAAACCAATGACCAAATGTTTAAAAAAAGGAGCAAAAATAGATACACAAAATCTCAACTACATAGAAGCATTCAAAAAACTTAAAATTTTAATAATTAGAGAACCAATTCTCCAATTACCCGATTTCGAAAAAAAATTCACTTTAACCACAGATGCCAGTAATCTAGCCCTTGGAGCCGTACTTTCTCAAAATGGTCATCCTATATCCTTTATTAGCAGAACACTTAATGAACATGAATTAAATTACAGTGCTATCGAAAAGGAATTACTCGCCATTGTTTGGGCCACTAAAACTTTTCGACATTATTTACTAGGACGACATTTTCTCATTGCTAGTGACCATCAACCTCTTAGATGGCTGCATACCTTAAAAGAACCAAATGCCAAGTTACAAAGATGGAGGGCCAAGTTAAACGAATACCAATTTAAAATCGACTATATTAAAGGGAAAGAAAATTCAGTTGCCGATGCATTATCAAGAATTAAAATTGAAGAAAATCACCACAGTGAAGTTGCTCAACATAGTGCAGAAGAAGATAATAGTAACCTAATTCATTTAACAGAAAAACCAATAAACTATTTCAAAAAACAAATAATTTTCATTAAATCCGATAACAATAAAGTAGAGCATTCAACAATATTTGGTAACTCTATTACCACAATCCAATATAATGTAATGACACTCGACAAGGCCAAACAAATTTTACTTGATCATTTTATTCATAGAAACATTACCATTCATATTGAAAGCGACGTAGATTTTGAAATCATTCAAAGAGCACACAGAGAAATTATTAATACCACTTGCACTACAGTAATTCGCAGCCTCCACTTATTAAAGAATGTTTGTTCATACGCCGAATTCAAAGAAATTATACTTCAATCACATGAAAAACTTTTACATCCAGGTATACAGAAAATGCCTAAATTATTCAAAGAAAATCACTTTTTTCCAAATAGCCAACTATTAATTCAGAATATAATAAATGAATGCAACATATGCAATTTGGCTAAAACAGAACACAGAAATACCAAAATGTGTTTTAAAATCACACCCAACCCTGAACATTGTCGAGACAAATTTGTGGTAGATATTTATTCATCTGAGGGAAAACATTACATCAGTTGCATCGACATTTATTCTAAATTCGCTACACTTGAACATATTAAAACAAAGGATTGGATAGAATGCAGGAACGCTCTAATGCGCATTTTTAATCAGTTAGGTAAACCCAAGTTACTAAAGGCAGACAGAGACGGAGCTTTCACCAGCTTGACTTTAAAGCGATGGCTTGAAGCAGAAGGAATTTAATTACAACTTAACACGGCAAAAACCGGTGTAGCAGACGTCGAAAGACTACATAAGACAATAAATGAAAAAATCCGAATAATCAACTCATCCGATGATGAAGAATTAAAATTAAGCAAGATAGAGACAATTCTTTACACATACAACCATAAACCAAAACATGACACCACTGGACAAACACCTGCTCAAATATTCTTATACGCTGGACATCCAATATTAAACACTCAAAATATTAAAGAAAGGAAAATAGATAAGATAAATGAAGATCGACAAGAATTTAACATTGACACTAGATACAGAAAAGGTCCACTTCAAAAGGGAAAATTAGAAAATCCATTTAAGGCAAATAAAAATGTAGAAAAAATAGACGAAGACCATTACAAAATTACTAATCGAAATAGGGAAACCCAATACTACAAAACACAATTTAAGAAACAAAAGAAAACTAATGCCGTTAAACTTCCACAGGAACCTTCTGTACAATGATGTTATTTCTATTACTCACCACGGGCCACACTCAACAAATTCAAATAACCAACACAGATTCCGACCATGGCTATTTACTCTTCTCAAGCCTTCCAATTCAAATACCGGTAGTATATGAACATCACTGTTTAAGAATTAATTTAACAGAAATCAATATTATCACTGAATCTTTTGGTAACAACAAACTACTAAATGAATTAAATGGTATAACTATTCATCAGCAAAATAGGCAGAAACGTGGACTATTTGACATAATAGGTTCATCTTTTAAATTTCTTTTTGGCACACTTGATGAAAATGATAGGGTACAAATTAACAAAAAAATAGACATAATTGCAGAAAATTCAATTCAACTTCATACATTAAATGATGTCGTAAAGTTTGTGAATGAAGGACTGGAGAAACTTACTAACTACGAAAATAACCGCAATAGTATTGACACACTTGTTTATGAACTCATGCAATTTATTGAGTACATTGAAGACATCGAAGTGGGCATGCAACTTTCACTTTTTTAACCCAAAGTTACTCAATTACGACAAACTAGAACGCATTAACAGCCAAAATATACTTTTAATCAAAACATCAACGTGGATTGACTACAAAAATAACGAATTACTTCTTATTTCACATATCCCTATTAACCACAAAACCATTAACACCATTAAAATAATTCCTTATCCCGACCATAATGGGTATCAGCTAGACTATTCAGATCAACAATCATATTTTGAAGATGAGAATAAAATTTATAATCAAGACAATAAAGAAGTTAATAATGAATGCATTAAAAATATAATTAAGCGTAAAAATCCAATTTGTAATTTTATATCAACTCCTTCAAAGGAAATGATTCAATACGTTGAACCAAATATTATACTTACATGGAATCTAACTGAAACTACAATCGAACAAAATTGTCAAGAATTAAATGGCGATATAAAAATTAATGGAAGCAAAATTATTAGAATAAAACAATGTAGAGTTAAAATTGAAAATGTTATTTTAAGCGAAAATTCGTTAAGTCCAGAATTTGATTTAACAGCATTGTATTCACCGATTAATGTAACTAAGATAAAAATAGTAGAACATAATGACGTTTTAACACTAATTTCAGAAAATAATACCACACTTTACGTAATTATAATATTAATAGTTATCGTTCTCATTATTTTTGTTGTCCTATCAAAATTGTTTACACTAAATCCACTTACCTTTTTATATAAAAAATTTAGAAAACAAGCAAAAAATAATCAAGAACCACAACAAGAAATAGAACCGGCACAAAACCAGTTGCCTGCATTGTACCCTGAAATGCCAGCCCAAGCATAGGCAACCCTTTTAAGGGGAGGGAAGTGACATATTCACAAATTCCGTTATGTACCAAGAAATAAGAATCTGCAGCGTAGGCGATCCCACGCTGAACCAATGTAAACAATCCACATCCGGAGCAGGCAATGCGGCTTCTCAATAACATAAACAATTCTCTAAATGACTAAGTCCCGCTCTCTAAATGGCACTCTCACTCTCAAATTATTATGTACAATCAATATCCCAAGCGGGCGATCTCGCTCCCCAACTTATGTAAACAAAGGGCAGTAGAAGTAAGATTTTTGTCACAATAATTCAGTCTTAAGCTGAGATCATTTGAATAAAGACGTAAACTTAAAATATTCGTTTATTAATTCAACTTAGTCCTTAGTCAACTGACGGGACATTAGTTCGACTCAAATAAATATCAACACTTTACTATATAAGGTCATGTTTTGAAAAGGACGGAACGATTAGCTGATCATACAAACATATTTTATTAACATCACTCACAAAAAACAAATCTAATAATGTGTTACGTGTTCTGCTGAAGTGGGTTGGAAATGAAAGATTCACTGGTTTCAGACCTAGCGATTTCATGTTGCTGGTAAGGTAAGATTTCCTCAGAATATCACTATTAAGATCGCCTGCAAGGATTACATCAGTGAAGTTTACTGTAATGTCTGTCAGAATATTGATTAAATCATCATAATTTGTGTTGCAATGCGGACGATAAATGCAGCCAATTAACAGATTTTTCTCCATAATCGGGTTTTGATTTTCAAGAAAAATATATTCTATTGCACTGTTTATTGTGTGTTGGCAAAAAATTAGGCAAACTACTAAATTAACAATGCGACTGATCCTAAACATATGAATAACAGAAGTTAAAGATATTAAACTAATTTGAAATCCTAATATAGAGATAAAAAATATTTTAATTACGAAATGAATTATTCTCTAAAGCGGCATCTCTGCTTGAGTTGATTTCGCCCACATCACTACTCAGATCAGAAAGCTCATTAGAGCTTTGCACGTTGTAAGCCTCTCCTTCGTCTATAGGCTTAACAAATACGTCTCCACGGCGAGTAAAGAAGGCCGCTACGCACTGTTGTTTTTTGAGTCGCATGGCGCAGCTTTTTCGCGCACGTGATCCATTTTTATTATTATTATTGGGTCAACAAGTGAGTTTCTTTGGCGCAGTCGGACTCGAAAAATAGACCTAACTCGCGGAGGAGGGGTCAGGTGTAGTGAAAAACAAAGTCGATTGAAAAGGGTGTTCAAATTTTCGCCCTCGACTTGTGGTACACCATGCCAGCGCAGGTTGCATGCAACATCCGCGACCTCCTGTGCATTGCACTTTGTTCTCTACCCAGTGACTCCCTTTGCTCCGCAAATTTATCGTCGATCAGCTGCAACAGTTCCATGTTGATTTTCTTCCGTTGCAGTTGCAGTTGTGTGTCTGACGTGCGAGCTACCTTGATTTCGGTATTCTTTTCTCTCCTTAGTCGCTTTGATGCATTCATACTGTTGTTGTTTTGATCAATTTTGAGTTTGAGTGATTTGTGTAATTGTATAAGTAATTGATTTGAGTGTGTTTTCGGTAGTTTTCAGTCTTTGTGCACTGCAGTATATGCGTGTTAATGTTTCCTTTCTTTTATCTTTACACTTTCGACCAAAAGAAATGTGTTTTAAGTGTTTTTATACAAAAATATGGAGATTACACTCACGATTTGACCGCTAAATGATCATAGACCACAGTCGGCTTATAGTCCGATAGAAATTGTTTATGTATCTATTTTTAATAGACTTTTTGAGCAACTGTTTCGGGAGCTCTGCAAAAACGCGACATTCCTTTTGCTTTCCTTTTCAGCCGACGATTCAGATTTCCCATCCACAAAAACCAAAAAGAACTAAGAAGATTTCTTTGGATGTATCGTCCATTCAAAAACCTAAATTCAACGATAACATTCCCTCTTACTCATCTACTTCTTGGAAACACATTCACATGAAACGAAGAAGCACAATCTTCTTTATGCCTGGCTCTGTTTCTAGTTCACCTTGACTATGCAGTGTTGGCACATGCACAAAAGTAAAATGGTGCTTAACGCAACTATACTGTACAAGAGTTGGAGTGACTTGTCGTCTTGATAGCCATCAGAAATTTCACGTTCGTTTCAAGAAGAAGTCATGTCCGTAGAGATCATTCTACAGATTGGCTTGCATTAAAATGCGTTTTAGTCGACTTGGAAGACACTTTTATTAGCCTAACATGGTGATAGATGTTCGAAACTACATAACTTAGTGACGACGCAACGTCTTCGTCCACCCATGGGATGCCAAGCAACAAGCAAAAGACCTTTTCAATGCTTTTATATGGATTTCATTGGTCCGTTTCTGAGGACGACAAATAAAAATATAGACATCCTAATTCTACTTGACCAGTTCTCCCAATTTACTTGGTTACGACCGCTTCACATCAAAGATTTTTAAAAGATTAAATGTTTTCCTATTTTTAAGCTTCTGAGGTATTGGCGATAATGGAACCCAGTTAAAAAGCCATTATTTCGAAACCTTTACATCCAAATACGGAATTCAACTTACGTTTATAGGTTTTTACCCCCGTTCATCGTTCGTTTATTGCGGCACTGCGATCATATATTGCGATCATATCTAAACATAAGCACCAAACAATTGGAAAGCCCCCATTTTATAATGTATTTGGCCAGGACATGCTAACACACGGTAAAGACTTGCCTCGAAATATTAAGATGCTCAACGACGGTTCAGAAAAGATCGCTAAGGAAGATGAATTTCCGCGAAACCGATCCGATATCGCCAAGTATTTTACAAAAACGTGTTTGAGAAACAGCAACGAATGTGACTATCGTCTCGTCATCAAAAAGTTTAGGTAGGTCAGGAAGTCATTAATCAAAATTTCGTATAAAGCAACCAGGCTACACATTTCAATGATAACTTAGCATCAACTGCAGTTCAAGCTAAGGCTAATGAGTAAGGAAGACAGCCATTGCATATGCTAGAAGAGCAAACCGGAACGGAGCTGGGAGTCTTTTGTGCAGGGTTCGAACATAACGGCTACTTTTGTTTTTTGAAACACTAACAATGAAAAGTCCTAGAAAAAATTGGATTACACCAATGACATTATTAGACATTGTACAGCCGTGATGATTTTTATTTTTGAAAATGTTATTTAAAACTCATGAAGTAATCGTGAATTCTTTGAGTCGTATATAATACAAATTAAATTTATTCTCTTAGTTTTATTTTCCGCTTGAAAATTAACTGTGATTCTTTGAGTTTTATATAAAAATCAAATGAAAAATCTTATTTCCTGAGTTTTATTATTTCGATCAAAAATAAAACTCAAAATCATATTGTGGCGGTTCTGTGGCCCATAGATATGTAATTAAGAATTAAGAATACTAAATCCGCTGCTAGCTATTTTTTAAGATTTCTTTTAAATACAATAGACCACGGTAAGTATGCCTAATTGGGAGGAGAAATGATTTGTCTAAGTGGGCCATGCTGTTTCTGAAAATTATTCTAACGGACCTCAAATGCAAGTTTTCGTCAGAGTCAATAAAAAAATTTTTATTTGTTAAACTAAACAAAACATTTAAAAAAACTAAAATTTAATGATTTTATATCAGTCGATTTTCTTTTGGTAATCTTTCGCTATAAGTAGTTGAGAGCACTATCTGAACCTTTCGAGTCAAAAGTTTAATTTAAAGCTCGAAAAAAATGGTATCACCACGCAGAAGAATTGAACTCTTACTCCCCGATTTTGGAGCTAGCACTGACCCACTAGGCAAGTATAGACAATTTATTTTATTAACCGAAAGTATTCTTTTATGTTCAACTGGTTTGATATGACCGCATACTTATAATTAGTAGTATTAATTAAGGTCGCATGTGCAATTCGAACAATATCGGAAGATGCACTTAAGGCGACACCAGGTGGACTCAGCAGCTCATCACATATGAGACACTTAAAAAAATGATATATTTGGTGTTTTTTTAACATATAACCTCCTAAGCTTGTAAATTACATTTTTTAATTAGTTTTGAATTTCGAATTAAATTTTCTCAAAATCGGACGACTATATCATATAGCTGCCATAGGATCGATCGGAAAGTTGGTGGGAAAATAATATGAAATAAATTATAGCTTCGGTGTTTTTTAACAAATAACTCCTACGCTTGGAAATAACATTTATTAATTAGTTATGAATTTCGAATTTAATTTTATTAAAATCGGACGACTATATCATACAGCTGCCATAGGAACGATTGCAAAATTGGTGGGAAAATAATATGAAACAAATTATAGCTTCGGTGTTTTTTGACATGTTATTTTATGCTATTGGGAACACCATTTTTTGTATTTTTAAATTTAATAATTATAGCTGCAAGGGTATACAAACTTCGGCTTGCCGAAGCTAACTCCCTTTCTTGTTTAAGTTTCTTTATTTTGGTTTTAATTCTTCCTAACGCTACAGGTACAAAAAATAAAATTTCCTAACTTTATTGTTCTAATACAAAGACATTAAAGCTAGATGACACTTGAAACATTGAATTCTCAAGGATTAAGTTTTGTTTTCAATTATCAACTAATTACTCTTTTCTTTAAATTGCTGGGCAGATTTAGTTGTTTTTAGTGGATGTGGTAGTTTGTTCCAAGAACACAGATAAAAAAGTGTTTCTCAGCATAGGAATGTTTTACTATTTGACAAATTAGATTCTTTGTTCTGTTGGAAGCGTTGGCTCGGCAGTTGTTATTACTTTTGAGAAGGGTAGCTATTTGAGTGTTGTAAGTTTTATTGAGGATAGTTGTGTTGGATATATTGTTACAATAGAGATTATAACTAAAAAGTATTCTGCACACGTTCTGCTCTGGAGTACGACTCTGTCTCGACTACTTAATATTTTTATAGTCTGGAAACATTACTAAAAGAAACTTATTCCACACTAATCTAGGAGGGTTTGGTATGTACTACATTAGGCGCTGTTCACAGTCGTGGTGGATCATCTTCCAATCGTCATCACCAGCGTCTCATCTTGTCGGACGAATACACCGACTTGTAGTTTCTCTGCTTTCGTTGTGCGTGAGGGATATCTTCTACAAGATATCTGTGGTTCGGAAGGACCTTGTTGATTATAAAAGGACCTATGTAGCGAGGCTCCAATTTTCGTGATGTGCCCGTGCTGAATGGCTCGATCTCGACCAACACAAGGTCTCCAAGGCTGTAATCAGTTGGCTTCGCATGTTTGGCATCGTAGCGTTTCTTGGCAGCAGCTCGGTGATCGTTGACAATTGTCGCTGCATCTGCTCTAAGTTGATCGAATTCCGCATCGGTTAGCATCTTTTGGTCCTGGCTTTGAATGATGTTGGTTATCGCGTTCTTCAGTATATCTCGAGGTTCATACCCAAACAGGAGCTGAAAGGGGGACTATTTAGTAGTACTATTTACCATGGTATTAATGCTTTACTGGATTGATCGGATATTGTCATCCCAAAAGCTTATCGATGTCATTGGAAGGCAACAACATTGACAAAATGTTGCGATTCGTCCGCTCTGCGTGACCATTGGCTCTGGGTGTCCTTACAGCATTTAAAAAGTGCTTTACATTGTTTGACTTGCACTACTTTTCGAAATCTTTTGATGTAAATGGTGAACCACGATCTGTTACAATTCGATCTGGCATTCCCAGGTAGCTGGTTACATTCTGCAAGACATCCAGGACGTGTTTAGTTGCTGTACTTTTCACCGCTCGTACAATGGTGAACTTGGTGAATGCATCGACTATCACCAGAATATGCTCGTTTCTCTTGGAACTCTTTGGAAATGGCCCCAGGTGGTCCATGTGTATCGTGGAAAAGGAAATCGACTTGATGTCATCGTAGTGGTACTGACCTTCCTGACGTCCACCTGGTTTTTTATAAATCGCACAGCCCACACAGGATTTGATGTAGCTTTTGACATAGTTTCGCATTCGGGGAAACCAAAATAAGTTAAGAATCCGTGCCTTATCGTGACATTCATGTAAAATGTGGAATCTCAACTGCTTCGGCACAACCCATAACAAATTGTTCCTCGATCACGTACTCGTCGGTCTCAAATTTCTTTTTCAATTTCATGTCTGCGACAATTTTCTGTGTTTTCTCGTCCTGTAGCTGGATAGAAAATAGCCAATCCTCTTCGTCGATTATGGTGTTTGCTATTTTCAGACTTCCATCTCGCTTCTCCATCGACGTCTTTAGGGCATTGCAGTCGGTGATAACCTTTATCTTCTTGCCATAAATGTAATATTTGAATCGCTCCAACGATTCCACGACGGCTAGAGCCTCAAGTTCGTTGCTGTGATAATTTTTCTCCAGTTTGGAAGTAGCTCGGCTATAATAAGATGGTTTCAGCTGATCCTCCTCACGTTGTAGCAAAACTCCGGCTAAACCAACGGCTCTGGCATTCGTATGTAGCTCATGCTCTGCGTCTAGACGATAACTTGTGACAACTGGATTTGATACTAGCCATTTTTTTAATTCGTCGAAGGCTTCTTCTTGTGGCGATTTCCAAGAAAACGCCTAGTCCTTGCGCAATGGGATTCGCAATGGCACTGAGTGATGGCATATCCAGCAACGATTTTGCGGAAATAACCCGTGAGACCCAAAAACATTCACACATCGGTAACATTGGCTGGTTTCGGGAACATTTTGATGGCGTTCGTCTTAATTTCTCCAGGACTGATTTCTTGTGCGTGTATCTGATGACCAAGGAATGTGATTGACTGCTTATATAACTCACATTTGTCCAGGTTTAACGGTTTCAGGATCCTCTCAAGCTTCTCGTACATCTCATCAAATGTTTGACTTCCAATAAGAATGTCGTCCATGTAGTGTATCATGTCGCCTTTCTGCACTGTCTTTTGTAACTCTGCCATGAGACAATTGATAACCGCATGTTCTTCAATCAGAACGGAAGTCGCTTGAATTCGTATAATCCATTTGTGGTGATGAATGCAGTAAATTTTCGGCTTACTGGGGCTATCTCTATCTGAAAGTATCCACTGTTGAGGTCGAGGGATGAGAAGTACTTAAATCTTTTCGCCTGCTGCAGACGTTCTTTGATGTTCGGCACTGAAAAGTTCTCCTTCTTGATCAGCTTATGTAGGCGGAGGTAATCGACACACATTCGATCGCTACCATTCGGCTTCTTGATGAGCACTACCGGGCTGTCGTACTCTGATGTTGACAACGTGATGATGTCCTGCTTTAGCAGCTCGTCGACCATTCTGCTAATGATTTCCTTCTTCGGCTCGGAAACTCGGTAGGCGGCATGTGCTACTACCTTTCTGCTTTTGACGGTGATATCTGCTTTTACCACGCTTATATTTCCTATGCCTTCCAATCCTGCCGAGAAAACATCGGCGAACTTCTCCAGTAAGCTGCGCTTACTTTCTTTGTCGTTCTGAAAATTTTCCAGTAGCTTTGCGTTATTGGTACTTATAGGGGTTGTCGGCTGATGGACTGCTCGCTTGATTTAAGAATCGCCTGACTCAAAGTTGAGTTCGAGATAAGCTGTGATGATGACGTCCTGTCCCAACAGAAAGTCCTCCTTCAATAGATCGTTGTCTGCTATATACACTTTCACTGTAATCGTCTTCCCATCGATTTCTTTCTTCACAGTCATCGCTTCTGTGAGGATACATGAACCTCCGCGAATGCCTCTAATCTTCATAGAGCACTTGTGGCGCTTGGCGTTAATTTGCTCGGCAACAGATTGTCGGATGAGACTGACTTGACTACTTGTGTCGACGAAGGCGCTGTAATCGTGCGAGTGTACGCAGATTTTCCTCGTGAAAAGTTTGTACTGATTTGCGGCTCCTAAACGCATGACATTCGTGGCCTGGCAACTTCCATTTGGCTCGTGGAACTTGTTGCACTTGGTACAGCGTAACTTTTTCTTCTCCTTCTGCCACGAATTAGCAAAGTGCCCCCTTTCTCCGCAGTTGTAACATATTACGGATTCCTTTATCCTTGGTTCTGCTCTGGAGTACGACTCTGTCTCGACTACTTTATATTTTTAGAGTCTGGTAATATTACTAAAACGGACTTATTGCACACTAATCTAGGAGGGTTTGGTATATACTACATTAGGCGCTGTTCACACTTTGTACAACAGTACTCAATCCAGACTTTTAACAGCATATCAAAATTTTTAAGAGTGGCATCAGAGATTCGATCTGTGCCCTTGCGGTTAAATATATATCTCGCTACATTGTTGAAGGCTACAAGGAGTTTGTCCTGGCTAGTAGCGTCACAATTTCCGAAGACTTCGACTCCATTAAGTAGTAATGGTGTCAACTTAGTGTTCGCAATGAGCATTTTTAAATTTGTTGGTAAAAAGGTTTTCGTGTCCTTAAGTTGTCTAAGTATCCCATACATTTATTGTAAACCCAGTTTTCTCGCTCAGTCTACATAGTTTAATGGTTGACCATTCAAGCAAAGTTTTTCCAGATGATCTGTGTTAAAATATCGGTTATGTATTATTACACCCAAAAAAAAATCGCTTTTAATTCAAGAAATTCGCCGTTAAATCAAGAAAATCGCCTATGATTTTCATCCAACGGCGACTCGCCTTTATTTTAAATTAATAATTTTCTTGAATTTATGGTTTGCCATTTCTGGAAATAATGACAAAATTTTCTTAAGTGTATGGTAAATAACCTTAAAATTAAGGAAAATTTTCTTAAAATAAGAAAAAAATTATTTATAATGTAAGATTACCTTTTTTTACATTTGAGGAATTTGGTTGGTTTTGTATACCGATTTTGGATTTTAAATGGATAAAACCGTTTCTAATTTGAATGACAATTATTACATGGGAATGTAGTCTATAAATTTTTATATGTACCTGAATTTATTAAAGATTTATTTTATATAAATACTTTTTATAAACATATAAATAACAAATGGAAAAATCCTTACCTCAGACAATCCCGGCATGAACTCGAACCCGCAACTGCTCACACCATAGCCAGACGTCTTAACCATTCGGCCACGCGTGCTTCTTGTCATACAATGACTAAAGAGGGCTGTGGTGCTTTTGGTCCAGCTTTACGCATACCAATAACGTTTATTCTAATTCAAACCATTTGAGCAACCGTTTAAACAATTTGGTAAATAGAAAAGTGAAACTAATAAGAATAAAAATTAAAAAAAATTAAAAAAAAAGAAAATTAAATAAACAAAGGGTACACTTGCCGTGGCGTGGGCTCGAACCGGGTACTTATGTACGATTGTTTATTGACCGGACGTCTTTACCAGCTAGACCACCATCAAAATGTATAAAAAAAGTCACTTTTCCCTTAAAATATGGGTATTTATTTACTAAATCAAATCAAAAAATCAAGAAAAATTCGCCATTAGTTAAAGAAAAAATTTAGATTCTTCCTCTTTACAAAAAAAAAAAATATGGCGAAATTCCATAAATCTTATAAACTTTTTCTATAATCAAGAAAATATTTCTTAATTTAAGAAAATATTTTTTTAATTCAATGGCGTTTTAAAATCACGGGCGATTTTCTAATATTTATGGTAATTTTTTTTTTGAGTGTATGCACTTCGATTTGAGTGGGTTTAAGGATAATCTGTTTTGCTCTGCCCATTTGCAAACCATGTCTAATTCACTGTTACAGACACAAACACATTAATTTGGCTAACATAACAGCTTACATATAGTTGGACGTCGTCGGCATACATGTGCATGTCACATTTTGATAGAACATTTGGAAAATCATTAACATAAAGTCTGAACAAAAGAGGTCCAAGAATGGATCTCTGCGGAACACCACTGTTCGGAGCAGATCGCCAGCGCCTAGTCATGCGCGCATAGGTGTACGACGGCACCTGCAGCGCTCTCTGCTTATCTTTCGCCTTCTTTCTTATACCACTAAAGCTGTCGCTTATCTATTCAGCAACTACTTTGTAAGCCTGCAAATGTCTATATGAAGATCTTGGAGCCAAGCTTTTTACACATTCACAGTCCACTTGCCGCTCCGAATAAACGCTATACATTTTAATATAACCTATTCGTGCGTTATTAATTATAAATATAAGGGTGGCATATTTGTTGTCTTCCCCACAAACATTTGGTGACCCCGACGTGATAGCAGTTTTTATCGGAGTCTACAACTCGGCCTCGCGATTGTTTAATATAGTTTTAACAAACGCTTTGTTTCGCTGTCGTTATCGTGCATTCGGTCACAAACATACGAACATACATACATACATATGTGCATATAAAAGTGCACAGCCGGCCGTTGGATTTTTTTGCGCTGTGAAAAACACCAAAACTGTGTTGTGCAAATAATTCTTAACATATATATATGTACATATAGCCATACATACATTCGTTTGCCAGTTACATAATCCGCTGTTGCTAGGCAGTCAATTTATCGGCAAGAACAACAACAACCAAGTTAAAGGTTCCGTTGCATCTCGGCGACGCTTGTTAACCTTCACGTTTTCGCGGTAAAGGGTATTCGGTGTTTTGTGCCTCTAACGCGGTCGGACATTTTATTTTACTTCATTTTCATTTCATTTTTTTTTTCTTTCTCGTGATTGAAAAATGTCTGATACGGAAAACTCGGTTCGGGCTCAAAATGAATCCACAAGTGACGTCGACTACTACCGAGTCAAAGCCCAATCTATTTTGCGGCAAATGAGCTCGATTAAATGCTATTTAAACGCTGATGCGGTTAATCAGTTTGACGAAGCTGATTTGCTGGCGCGAATGGAATGGATCAATTCCTTAAACCAGGCATTTGATTCTGCGCAGACATCGTTGGAAAGACTGGATTTTGCAAAGATCTCGAGCGACCATCGGATTGAATTTGCTGAAGTCTTCATGGAAGCTAAGCCGAGGCTTGGCGGCCCATCGCAAGTCACAATTGCCGGCTTCAACCGCTGCAAATTCAACATCTATTGACATCACTAATAATGCGGATCTTTCTTTTCGATCTAGGAAGCCTCGGTTGCCAAAGTTGGAAATTGCTCGATTTCATGGATTCTACTCTGAATGGCCGGATTTTCTTGCGACTTTCACTACGGTCATCGGAAATGATGATGAGCTAGGCGACATTGAAAAATTACAATATTTGCGTTCGAGTTTGGGCGGCGTGGCTCTGGAAACCATACGCTCGGTCGAACCCTCAAATGCTAATTTTAACAAGAAAGAACGCTATAGTCGAGTGCCTCGACTATCAGATACCCGTTACTCAGCTAAAGGGACGTGGCAAACTTTTTTTGGGTCAATCGATAGGTATTGATGAGGACAATTCATTTCAGTTAAAATTTTTACTCTAGCATCAAAACTCTAGGAGCTACAGTTTTAGGCGGCTTGTGGGCGTTAGAGTGGGCGTGGCACTCTGCTGAAACAAACTTGCGCTGCGTAAGAAGCTCAGGAATCAGCACGCCTAATCTCAATAGCCTAGCTCTTCCGAGATCTCAGCGTTCATCCGGACGGACAGACAGACGGACAGACGGACATGGCTAGATCGACTCGGCTAGTGATCCTGATCAAGAATATATACTCGTATGTAGCACTTTAGGAATTTATTTCTGAGATTTTTATATTTCTTTAGTCCTTGTGTGTACCATGGTAGTCTATAAAAACTTTGAACTCTAGTTTTACCGTATCTGCCTACAATAATAGAGAGAAAAGATATAACAACTTCATAGGTTGTATTCACATAAGCATGCGAGAGGACTTCCGCCCATCTAATATTAGAAATATCACTTAGAATAGAATCTAAACTGCTTGAATTAATATAAGTAAGAGGCAAGCGATAATTATTTGGTAAGAAAATATAACAAGTAATTGAGATTAATAGCATCAGACGCGGCTAGAGGATTATCGCTGCAACATAAAGTGGGGTATAAATCAGGATGTTAAAAAATTAGATCTAGAATCTTATTTAAGTTATTAAATACATGGTTAATCTGGACCTATCCCATACTAAGAAGCTCATCGATGACTAAGATTTCGTGGGGAAGATGCAAATTACTGGGAACCATTGCTGAAGACTCAACATCATGAGCCCACACAAGCGAAGATAGGTTGAAGTCGCCCAAATCACATATATATTGGCCATCTTCCACCTCCTTGTAGAGGTGTGCAATGTTGTCCACATGCGCTTTATATTGTGAGGAGTTGAATAACTTCCCACAAATAGAAACAGCAGCAGATGGCCGGCCGCTTACCAGATACGCAGCGAATTCGCGTAGTAACCGCGCGGCGAGGAGAGCGAGAGAGTTTGGAGACCAAGGGTGGAGATCGAGAGAGTTTGGAGACCAACGAAGGAGAGCGAGAGAGTTTGGAGACCAATGAAGGAGAGCGAGAGAGTTTGGGGACCAAGGATGGAGATCGAGAGAGAATGGAGACTTCGCGGGCAGAGCAAGAGTGCCGTGTGCAAAAGCGGATAACGGAACTCCACCGGACTTTGGACTCTCCCGTGAACTTTGCACCGGGAGAAGAAGTGCCACATCTTGGCAGTGGAGCGGCACACAGGCGTGCCACAAACATCATGGGAATCAGCGGGACGGCAGCAGTGGGCGGAGCATCGATTGGAAGCGGTACATGAAGGACAAGTGGGTCAACCAGGAGGCACGGACTTTGGACCCGGAGTGGAGAGATCCAGCGGGCCGTGCGCAAAAGGGAAATAACGGTTCCCGGAGGCCCTATATAAGGCCGCAGAGCGCTGGCAGCTGGATCAGTCGATCACAAGGAGTCAAACCGTCAAGATCACTCAGATACAAAAGTGAACAACCAGATAATCTACAAGGGAGCAGCAGCAAGTCGAGTCGCCAGAGAAGCAGCGCCGTGGGAGCCTTCAAGGAGCGAGATTGCTACGTCGAGACGTTCGTGATTGGGATACCAGGAATCTCCGAATTGAGACGCAGGTAGCTGAGACCCAGAGGGCATCACACGGTCGATTAACCCTGTCCACAAAGTCCTGGCGTTACGCCTGGAAAGAGTATAACAAGCCAGAAGGGAGAGCGGTCGATCGGTACGGTCTCGAGTGGAATTATCCAGGAGAGCCCTACGGATTCGACTTGCGAGGTCCCGGAGCGGCGTGCCCGAACCCCGAGTACCAAAAGCCACACGGAAACGTCCCGGACAAAAATCAATAGGGTGAGGCTAGGGTGGAACGTTCGTTTACACTAGGCGTGGAAGCGAAGTAAGGCGCGTGTCAGCTTCCTGGCGTTCCGCCTTGACTGTCCGCGCGGGCTGAGCAGAAACCCCAGTGGGACCATCCGGGACAGAGCAAGGGACAGGCGGCTGTGTGTCGAAAGGAGCGATCCTGGAGAGCGCAGCTTCTGTTCACCCTAGTCTGAGAACGGTGACGCTTCCCTAAGCCCGTACGGCCGATACCCCTCGCGATTCCGAGTCGTTACCAGCAGTCACCAAGTCACGCGTGAGAAGTGAACAGCGAGCGAGCGTCTTCAGGGAGCTGCGAGGATCTTCAGGGAGCGGCGAGGATATTCAGGGAGCTGCGAATATCTTCAGGGAGCTACAGGACTGGAGCACCGAGTCGTCAAGGCGAGAGGTCGTCGAGTCAATCAGGGCCGTCGGAAGCACCGAGGGTCACAAGCAACGAGTCAAGGCCAACCAAGCGACTAAGACACTTGTAATAATATACCCGCAATAAAACCCAATACGAACCCGTGAATTCTGTGCTTTCTCACTGAGCTACTGGGCGGTCACGTTAATATAAATTTGGTGGGACGAACACACAATATACTGAGCTAGCCGCACGAATCTCGTAGCGAGCAGACCATAAAAATCAGTTCGTTACATCTGGCGCCCAACGTGATTGTCCCAGCAGTGAAAGCAATTTAAACAGAATGGGGAAGAAGTGGATCTACCGACTTAAAAAGGAGGATTTCGCCAATGTCGCACAGAGGCATAATGTCACCCTGGACGGCAGATTAGAGGACATGAGAAAAGCATTATCAGAGTATTACTCAGAAACGGATAATGACCCACAACTCGTTGACATCTGGGCCGATTTGGAAGCCACATACCACGACAAAGCCGGCCCCAGCATCACGTTAACAACCGCCGAAGGGGACAACTTAGTGGCAAGCCTGAGCGTTGACAACCTACAAAAGGAAGCAAACAGGAGAGAATCAAGCCAAGACAGGAAAACAACAGCGCTGATCTCGACACCCAATCAATCAGAATATGCAAGGATCGCTAAACAGGTCCGCGAATGGTCGTTCAGGTTCGACGGGGCGGAAAAACCGTTCGAGTTCCTGGAGCAGGTGGAATGGTCCGCCAACACATACGGCTTGGAGTTAGACATGATTCCCCGAGCGATGCCTGAATTGCTGAAGGGAAGGGCTTTGAAGTGGTTCATCGCCAACAACAAACAATGGAAAACCTGGGCGGAGTTCATAGATAGTTTCCACACATACTTTCTACCGAGAGACTTCTTCACCAGGCTGGCGGATAAGGTCAGGCAACGGAAGCAGGGCTTCAGCGAGTCGTTCAAAGACTACATGATCGACATGCAGACGATGGTGAGGCCACTTAATTACTCCGCTATAGAGACCCTAAGAATCATCAAGGAGAACTGCACCCCCAGTCTAAGGATCTTCCTAAGGGCATACAAAGTGTCGGACCTGGACACGCTGATGATATTAGCAGACGAGTATGAAGAACTCGAAAAGGAGCGGGAAGCGTTCGCGCAGGAAAACAAATTCTCGAAGAACAAGTCGGCATCGCCAGCGCAGGTAACATACAGAAGATGCGAAGAGACAGGAATCCAGGAGACGCGGGGAAACGACCAATGGTCGCCACCTATCCGAGTACCACGGCAGCAGGCAACAGGAGCACCACGCGGAGGCCAATGGACACCACCACAACAGCAACAGATGCAACCAGCAAACAATGTTTGGAGGCCACCAAGTACAACACAAAGGCCTCGTGAAAGGACACACATCACAGACCCCCAGGAGGCCTGCCGAAAGTGCGGCGGTCATGGACACTGGGCGCGGGGATGTCGGCACCAACGCCTGTTGTTCTGCTGGGTGTGCGGGAGAGTAGGCGTCAGGAGCGTTGAATGCTGCCAGCAGGCGGGAAATGCCTAGCGATCTCAGCCGCAGAGAGGCGAGCGGGGGTCGCAAGATGCTACCTCTCCAAACTAACGGGAAAGCTGATCGAGGAGGAGCAGCAGTTGTCCGCAGCGGTGACGATTGGTGGGGGCACATACAAGGCCACAATCGACACCGGGGCAACAGCAAGCTTTATAAGCAAAGAGCTGGCGGACGACCTGGCTGCCCTCGGAAAGATTACGAGGATACGACGGCAAGTTAGGTTGGCAGACGGAAGATGTGGCGGAATCGATGAGCAGCTGGAGGTGGAAATCGCGTTCGGGAACAAGCGACAGGGCATGAGCCTGCAGATACTACCAGGAGTAGTGGATTCATTGGTGTTGAGATGGAACTTTCTAACACAAGTCGGTACCGAAATTAAGTGCGCTGGACACGAAGTGATAATACCGGCCAGGAATCGTCACAAGGGATGGCTCGAGGAAAAGTTGTCGGTGGCAGTCGTACAACGGGCAAGCGAAGATGACGCCACGACGAAATTCCTGGAGGCAGAGCTATCGACTTTCAGCAGCATGAAGGGAACATCAAACATGGCAGAGCATCAGATCACGATGAAAGACGACAAACCAATAAAGCAGCGATACTATCCCAAGAATCCGAAAGTTCAAGGGGAGATCAATGCGAAGGTGGACGAGCATCTCCAAATGGGATACATAGAACACTCAACAAGCCCATACAGTTCTCCCATCGTAATGGTTAGAAAAAAGATGGGCAAATGGAGACTGTGCGTCGACTTTAGGCAAATAAACGCCAAATCTGTAAAGGATGCCTACCCGATGCCCCGAATAAATTATATTCTCGACCAACTGAGGGAAGCACGGTACATCAGCAGCTAAAGGACCTAAAGGATGGGTACTGGCAAATCCCACTGAAAGCGGACAGCAGGCAGTATACGGCATTTACAGTGCCGGGGAAAGGTTTATTCCAATGGAAAGTAATGCCATTCGGACTTCATTCGGCGTCTGCGACCTTTCAACGGGTGCTGGACCGGGTGATCGGCCCAGAAATGTCGCCGCACGCATTTGCTTACCAGGACGACATCATAGTGATCGGGCGCTCGCTGGAAGAACATAAGGCCAACCTAAAGGAAGTGTTCCGACGATTAAAGGAGGCAAATCTGAGATTAAACCCGGAGAAGTGTCAATTTTTCAAGAAAGAGCTGTTATATCTCGGTCATCGAGTGACTAACGAAGGAATAGGCACGGATCCGGAAAAGGTAGCAGCCATCGCCGAACTAGAACCACCATCGACAGTAAGAGAGCTCCGACAGTACCTGGGCGTAGCATCATGGTACCGCCGGTTCGTACCTGACTTCGCAAAAATAGTCAAACCTCTCAACGATCTGCTACGCAAGGGCAATAAATGGGTGTGGACACAGGAACATCAGACGGCGTTCGAAGAGGTGAAGGCAAGACTCGTCGCAGACCCCGTACTGGCATGCCCGGACTTCGACAAACCATTCATCTTGCAAACTGACGAAAGCGACTACGGCATCGGGGCAATCTTGACCCAGGAAACTGAACGAGGCGAAAAGGTAATCTCTTACTCATGCCGAACGCTCAACGGCGCTGAGAAGAATTACTCAACAACCGAGAAGGAGTGCTTGGCAATCGTCTGGGCAATCCGAAAGCTCAAGCCGTATCTGGAAGGTTACCACTTTTAAGTAGTAACCGACCACATGGCACTGAAGTGGCTCAACAGCATAGAGAGCCCTTCAGGGAGGATCGCCAGATGGGCCCTGGAGTTGCAGCAGTACGACTTCGAAATAGCGTACAGGAAAGGACAACTCAACGTGGTGGCAGACGCTTTGTCAAGGCAGCCACTACCGGAAACGCTTCGAGGGATCAAGAAGACGTCGGCGGCGGAAGCTTCTGCAGCATGCAGCTGGATTCTGGAAATGCGCGAAAAGATAAGGACCCAGCCGCAAAAGTATCCAGACTACGTGATGGAGGGTAACACCCTGTACAGGAATATACCACATAGAGCGGGCAGCGAAGATGTTGCAACATGGAAGATGTGCGTCCCGAAAGCTCTACGGGATTCGGTGCTGAAGGAGAACCACGACTCACCGGCGGCTGGCCATGTAGGAAGCCGAAAGACAATAGCACGTCTGGCAGCCCGGTACTACTGGCCAGGAATGCACAGAGACGCCCGAGCCCACGTGCGAGTATGCGAGACATGCATGAGATTCAAGCCGAATCAGATGCAAATAGCTGGGAAAATGCTTACGCAGGTGCCAGAGGAACCATGGGCTACGGTATGTGCGAACTTCGTCGGACCCTTGCCGCGTTCGAAGCACGGCAACCAAATGCTGCTGGTATTGATAGACCGGTTCTCCAAGTGGACTGAGTTGGTGCCGCTGCGAAGCGCGACGGCCGAGTCCCTAAAGAAAGCTTTTAAAGAACGCATAATCGCGAGGTATGGGGTCCCCAAAATAGTCATAACGGACAACGGAGTCCAGTTTAGCAGCAAAACCTTCAAGAGTTTCCTGGCCGAAATGGGAGCCAGGCAACAGTTCACAGCTCCATACACCACACAGGAGAACCCGACTGAGAGAGCCAATAGGACGGTGAAAACAATGATTGCGCAGTTCGCAGGGCAGAACCAAAGAGACTGGGACGAAAAATGGCCAGAAATCATGCTGGCAGTAAACACGAGCGTTTCAGAATCCACAGGTTACACACCGTCGTTCATTACCCAAGGCAGAGAACCAAGACTACCGAGCGCCCTATATGACAGAGAAACCGTAGGGACCGGACGACCGACAGAGACCCCGGAAGAGAATGCAAACAAACTCAGGGAAATCTTCGAGATTGTAAGGCGGAACCTGGAGAAAGCATCCCAGGACCAGGCTAGGCATTATAACCTAAGGAGGAGGCAATGGACGCCAAAGGTGGGTGACGTCGTGTGGGCCAAGGAACACCACTTATCAAAAGCGGCCGAGGGGTTCGCAGCAAAATTGGCCCCAAGATACGACGGACCTTACCAAGTCATAGGTTTTGCGTCACCAGTAATCTGCAAAATACGACACATAAACACAAAGAAAGAGCGGACCATCCACGTAAGCGAGCTGAAACAGCAACAAACGGAAAACACAAGCGAGCGGCTACAGCAAGCAGACACAACCGACGCAAAACAACATTAAAAGTCCAAGGATACCTCCAAGGATGCCCAAAGGATACTACGAAAGGAGTCCAAGGATACCTCCAAGGATGACCAAAGGATACTACGAAAGGATCCCAAGGATACCTCCAAGGATGTCCAAAGGATACTACGAAAGGAGTCCAAGGATACCTCCAAGGATGCCCAAAGAATACTGCGAAAGGAGTCCAAGGATACCTCCAAGGACGCCCAAAGGATACTACGAAAGGAGTCCAAGGACACCTCCAAGGATGCCCAAAGGATACTACGAAAGGAGTCAAAGGATACGTCCAACGGTTCCCAAAAGATACTACGGAAAGAGTCCAGGGATACCTGCAAGGATTCCCAAAGGATACTACGAACAAATTCCAAGGATACCTCCAAGGATTCGAAAGGGATACTACAAACCGACTCCAGGGATACTACAGGGCAACTACAAAGGCGCAATGAAACACATAAAGGACATCAGGAGAACGTCAAGAACACAAAGGGAGCAAACCAGAGCGTCCAAGGGCTCGATTGGGACTGATTGGAGGAAAGAAAAACACGCATCAACAGTCTGCCAGGGAAGGGGGAAGACGGCACAGATCAGAGAGCTGTACCGTAGATCCGTAGATCCGTAGGAAGAAGGGGAGGCCGAAGGAAATAAAAACTTGATTATCGCCCACTGCCGGTCGATGTGCCCCGCGGAAATTGCGATCCACAAGGTAAGCGACGTCTCTGCCACAGCCTCTGCCAGCGCCAGCAGCGCCTCGACCACGCCCCGCCTACCCACGATGACCCCGAGGAGGTGGAACGGCTGGAGCATTGGGCAACACGATGTTCAGCAATCGGTTCAACCTGCAGACGGTGTCAAAATTGGTAGAACCGCAGCCGGAATCGCCACTGGAACAGCAGCTGGAAAACGATCGGAGCAAGGTGTGGGGTATGTTGGTGTCCCCTGAGATGTTCACTCTGCTATTGGAAAACGAGGCCATCAATACGATCATGTACTCCCTAATGGCCGGCTGTGAGGATGTGCGCCAGCTGTGCTGGCCAGTTGTGCCTTGTGGAGGAGGAGAACGCCAAGACAGCGTTGAATCTGAAGCCTGGGGCGCAGTCGGCGATGGCGTCAATAGCGCCTTCCAGCGACTCATGCGCGATGATCAGGCTGACGAGTGAAGGCCGGAAGGAAAGAAAAAGATGAGAGGAAACAAATTTTAAAGAAATTCGGAAACTTACCATGAATGTTGCAAAATCAGCTTGAGCCCTGGAAGGGGGCGCCTCGATAGGCGATCGATTGGCACTAGATGAAAGTGCGATCGATGGGTACACGTCAAATGGTAATATCGGCCAAAGGTGGAAATATCGCAACGAGCAGGTGGCAACGCCTCACTGTCGGTATCGATAGTCGATGAAACATCGATCACGCACGGTTAGTGTGACCAGACGGAGGAACCGTGGAAAGGAGTAGGACGCAACAATGAGCAGCGTGCTGGGTATCGATAGCACATGAGTATCGATGTCGGCGCGGGAGATTTCAAGTTGGTACGAGGAGGATGACCAGCGCTGTAGAAACTCAACGGAGTTAAGAGCGTCGTGGGAGCATCGAGGGAGCAACGAGGGAGCGCCGCGGGAATCACAAGGACTCGAAGGCTAGGATAAACAAGAAAACGCCGGAGAGTAGGAACAAGTTTAAAATGTTTCCCGAAGTAAGGGGGGAATGTGAGGAGTTGAATAACTCCCCACAAATAGAAACAGCAGCAGATGGCCGGCCGCTTGCCAGATACGCGGCGAATTCGCGTAATAACGGCGCGGCGAGGAGAGCGAGAGAGTTTGGAGACCAACGAAGGAGAGCGAGAGAGTTTGGAGACCAATGAAGGAGAGCGAGAGAGTTTGGAGACCAAGGATGGAGATCGAGAGAGAGTGGAGACTTCGCGGGCAAGGCAAGTGTGCCGTGTGCAAAAGCGGGTAACTGGACTCCACCGGACTTTGGACTCTCCCGTGAACTTTGGACCGGGAGAGGAAGTGCCACATCTCGGCAGTGGAGCGGCACACAGGCATGCCACAAGCATCACGGGAATCAGCGGGATGGCAGCAGTGGGCGGAGCATCGATTGGAAGCGGTACGGAAACGACAAGTGGGTCATCCAGGAGGCACGGACTTTGGACCCAGAGTGGAGAGATCCAGCGGGCCGTGCGCAAAAGGGAAATAACGGTTCCCGGAGGCCCTATATAAGGCCGCAGAGCGCTGGCAGCTGGATCAGTCGATCACAAGGAGTCAAACCGTCAAGATCACTCAGATACAAAAGTGAACAACCAGATAATCTACAAGGGAGCAGCAGCAAGTCGAGTCGCCAGAGAAGCAGCGCCGTGGGAGCCTGCAAGGAGCGAGATTGCTACGTCGAGACGTTCGGGATTGGGATACCAGGAATGTCCGAATTGAGACGCAGGTAGCTGAGACCCAGAGGGCATCACACGGCTAGGTCAAGGCGGTCGATTAACCCTGTCCACAAAGTCCTGGCGTTACGCCTGGAAAGAGTATAACAAGCCAGAAGGGAGAGCGGTCGATCGGTAAGGTCTCGAGTGGAATTGTCCAGGAGAGCCCTACGGATTCGACTTGCGAGGTCCCGGAGCGGCGTGCCCGAACCACGAGTATAACAAGCCAGAAGGGAGAGCGGTCGATCGGTACGGTCTCGAGTGGAATTATCCAGGAGAGCCCTACGGATTCGACTTGCGAGGTCCCGGAGCGGCGTGCCCGAACCCTGAGTACCAAAAGCCACACGGAAACGTCCCGGACAAAAATCAATAGGGTGAGGCTAGGGTGGAACGTTCGTTTACACTAGGCGTGGAAGCGAAGTAAGGCGCGTGTCAGCTTCCTGGCGTTCCGCCTTGACTGTCCGCGCGGGCTGAGCAGAAACCCCAGTGGGACCATCCGGGACAGAGCAAGGGACAGGCGGCTGTGTGTCGAAAGGAGCGATCCTGGAGAGCGCAGCTTCTGTTCACCCTAGTCTGAGAACGGTGACGCTTCCCTAAGCCCGTACGGCCGATACCCCTCGCGATTCCGAGTCGTTACCAGCAGTCACCAAGTCACGCGTGAGAAGTGAACAGCGAGCGAGCGTCTTCAGGGAGCTGCGAGGATCTTCAGGGAGCGGCGAGGATCTTCAGGGAGCTGCGAATATCTTCAGGGAGCTACAGGACTGGAGCACCGAGTCGTCAAGGCGAGAGGTCGTCGCGTCAATCAGGGCCGTCGGAAGCACCGAGGGTCACAAGCAACGAGTCAAGGCCAACCAAGCGACTAAGACACTTGTAATAATATACCCGCAATAAAACCCAATACGAACCCGTGAATTCTGTGCTTTCTCACTGAGCTACTGGGCGGTCACGTCAATATAAATTTGGTGGGACGAACACACAATATACTGAGCTAGCCGCACGAATCTCGTAGCGAGCAGACCATAAAAATCAGTTCGTTACAGTTGTAACCAAATTTTGGTATTTTTTAATATCCAACTGATATGCTTTCATATCAAACTGATATGCTTTTATATCAAACTGATATGCTTTCATATCAAACTGATATTCTTTCATAACATATTGATATGTTTGTAATATCAATATTAATCAGGTATGTTTTTACTTTTTTGCATCTTATACACAAATAAATATTGAAAACCCATAAGATCGCTGTAAATATTTTATTTTTATATATTTGGGATCAATTATAAAAATTATTTCAGGACTTAGCAATAAATGACCGATCACGTTGTACTCGTATGCTTGCTGTAGCTTTGCATCAGCGCCAGGAAGTCCTTCTTCTGTCCTCGATAGAAGTTTCTCAGCGAAGTAGTGGACGCAAACTTGCTCAGTTCAGCATCTTGGCCAGCCATTTGACTTTTTGTAGTGCAGTCTGTGTAGTCAGCCACCGAAAAGCACGTTACAGTGTTACAGAAGTAAATAAATGAGAATTAGACAAACATCAAGTATATACAATTGAATGTGAGATGCCAACCATTTGCAAAACATATTAAACAACATTAATGTTTCACTTTTGTTCGGAGCAGATCACCAGCGCCTAGTCATGTGACGGCACCTGCAGCGCTCTTTGCTTATCTTTGTCGCCTTCTTTCTTATACCACTAAAGCTGTCGCTTATCTATTCAGCAACTACTTTGTAAGCCTGCATATGTCTATATGAGGATCTTGTAGCCAAGCTTTTACACATTCACAGTCCGTCTGCCGCTCCGAATAAACGCTATACATTTTAATATAACCTATTCGTGCGTTATTAATTATAAATATAAGGGTGGCATATTTGTTGTCTTCCCCACAAACAACCACGTTTTACGGACAGAATAGATGATTTAGAGGCTTGTATAGCTACCAGTTGTGATCGTTGAGATAAGTAGGATTTCATAAAACTTGTTGCAGAGGTTGAAAACATATAAAGACGACTTAGTTTAGTTAAAAGAATTTAGTGGTTTACCGTGTCAAAAGCCTTACTGAAATCTAAAAGCGTCAAAAAATTAATATTGCTACTATCCATTTGTAATCTAATATCTTCAGTGATTTTTATAACAGCTGTTGTGCAACTTCTGTTCTTGCGAAAAACCGGACTATTTTTCTGAAAGAACATTGTGTGCATCTTTAAAACTCACTATTTGGTTAGCAATTAACCGCTCAAGAACTTTTGACAAAAAGGGCAGGTGGCAATAGGTCGATATTCTGTACCTGATTTTGGAATTGGTATTATTTTTGTTATTTTCTAGGACTTGGGAAACGTTTAGGTGGTGATGCAGCAGTTTAACACACATTATTACAGGAAGAATTTTTGGAATGGATTAGTTTTAAAAATTTTGGATTTATCTCATCTAAACCCGTAGCGTTGGATGTAATGCTTAAAATTGATTTAAGGACATCACACTGGCTGACATAAGTTATTGCTATCACAAGATTCAAGTGGTGTTTGGTAGGTGTTATTAGTGATTTCAGGTACGGACAATTGCAAGAACTTATGATTTAAGTCATCAAGATCAGTATTACAGCTTAATGTTGGTTGAGTAGTGCCGATCCCCAATTCCTTTAAAATTGAACATGTGTTTTTATTGTTTTTTAAATGTCGGAATTTATGTATGAAGTAATTACGTTTCGCCTCTGCAATGGTTTCATTGTAACGTTTCCATTTCGCATACGATTTGTCGCTTTTGGTATTAGGTTTTTTATGTTATAATTAAACCACGATTTGGCGCTGTGTTTACATATTTTGCGCTTCAAAGGAACCGTTCTGTCGTATAGGATTTTCACTTCCCGTTGTAAAATTTGTAGCTGAGTGTTAGCCTCAGCAGTGGAATATAAGGAGTTCCAGTCGCAAGAGTCTAAATCAGCACTAAGTAAAGCAGAGTCTATTACTGTTACTGTGTTTATGCTATGCCTATTTCATGAAATCTATTCATGAAATGGGCAAATTCGTGTGTGCATAAACACCGTTTCATGAATTCGATAACACACGAAAGTTGATTATGAATTCAGTTCCAATGTATGCAAAGTTGAGGCACAGCCTACTTCACAGCCTACTACTCTATAGAGCTCTATATAAAATTCAAACGATTTGACAGCTTTACTAATATCATTTCAGGAATTTGTCTGTGTTGTATAAACAGGGGCTATTATAATTTCATGCATGATATTCATAGCATATGTTGATGAAGTTGTACGTGAAAAATATCAGATCATGTTTGGAAAAAACATATATGATGGACGTTGATGCACTACGAGCAGTACAAACAAGTGGCCCAACGACACCAAGCACGTGCTTGTTACGCGCGGGGCCCTTCTATAAATTTGGGCAAAAATGCGAGTTCGCGAGGAAGATACAAAAACAAATAGAGACGGGACACAAATGAAAATAAAAGAAGCCACTAAGAATGAAGCAAATGAGTTAAAATATTAGTTTTTAATACCGGGATAGAAGTTGATGTGCAAATTAAATGATAAAGATTGTTATAATTATTACATAGAACGTGAAAGGGCTCGTGCAGACAAAAATTTGATGTACATCGTGGCAAATTTAGGGGATAATAATTTCGTGTTAGTCTAGCAGGGACATTGAAAGTTAGGCGGTTTACAAGTTCTACAGAATCAATATCACCTCTAATAAGATTTTGCATAAAAATAGTACCAATAGGTAAATTAAGCAATAGTAATCTACTCTGATAGGAAGGTAGCCTTACGTTTTGATCTCAGTTAAAACTACGAAGGGCAAAAAGAAGAAATTTTTTTTGTACCGACTCAATACGGTCAATGTGCACTTGATATTGTGGACTCCAAACCGAAGAACAATATTCCAAAATAGGACGGACTAGGGAGGTAAATAATAATTTGGTTGTATAAGGATCATCAAATTCTTTTGACCAACGCTTTATAAACCCAAGAACACTCAAGGCCTTGTTGAAAGTGGACATTATGTGGCAGTCAAATTTAAGTTTTGGGTCCAGAAGAACGCCTAAGTCATTAACGGAATATATACGGTTGAGTGACGTATTTTGAAGAGAGTAACTAACAAAAGTAGGAGTACCCCTATAAAAAGTCATAACGTTGCATTTAAGGCAGTTCAAATTTAAAAGGTTATACTCACACCATCCCTGAAAACAATCAATATCTGACTGTAAGTTGAAACCCGACGCTATATCGTTATATGATAAACAAAGCTTGACATCATCAGCATACATTAGTACACGAGAATGTTATGGTAGAGGGAAGATCGTTAATAAACAAAGTAAACAGCAAAGGACCCAAATGACTACCCTGAGGCACTCCAGATGTCACGTATATCAATTTTGAAACAGCGTTCTTGAATATAACCCTCTGAGTCCTACCATTCAAATAACTTGAAATCCAAGTTAATAGCTTACATGGAAACCCAAGCTGATTTAATTTGAATAATAGAAGAGAGTGGTTGACAGAGTCAAAGGCCTTACTAAAATCTGTATATATAACGTCAGTCTGCATTTTTTTCTTAAATCCATTAATTACAATAGATGACAATTCAAGAAGGTTGGTGGTGGTCGATCTTCGCTTAACAAAACCATGCTGACACGGTGATATTAGCGAGGAACATAAATGTTGCAAATGAGAAGTAATAATACGTTCAAATGCTTTAGGAATTGCCGACAATTTGGAAATACCTCTATAATTCTGGGCTTCCGCCTTCGCACCCTTTTTGTGAAGTGGAATGATAAAAGAGTCCTTCCAGATAGTAGGAAAAACTGATGATGAAATAGACAAATTAAAAAGTTTAAGAATCGGTTTACATATGGTTGACGCACAAAACTTAAGCACACACCCGGGGAGTCCATCTGGACCGGGAGAATAATATTTCGAAAAATCAGATGGCTTACCCGACTTTTTATAGGTGTTTGTTTTAAGGTTTTTAAGTCTTTGAAGCGCATTGGTAAACCAAGGAGGCCTGTTTAGCTTTGAAGAAAGCCTTTCAAGAACGCATTCATTAAAAAAAGTATTTAACACTATATAGAATAGATCAGTGGCACTTTCAATATCCATACAATTGTACAAGTCTGTCCAATTATATTGAGAAATCATATCGTTAAGTTTTTTATAGTCACATTTCCGAAAACATCTCATTTTAGTTTGAGAAACTAAAGGAGAGAGGGTATCAACGCATGGGAGGCAGATTGTCAATTCCATTGTTGGATGATATCGGTCTTCAGGTACAACAAGAGCGTCAATTCTAAATACCGTGACTTCAGACATGCAACGATATTTCGTCACAGTTCTGAATTTTTTTACAGTCACTAACTTAGAATACATCAAGTATGGTGTTGCAGGTAGTGGAAAAATGTGTAGGATATTTAAGCTTACGAGCAAGTGAAAATTTTAGGCACTCAGTTTAAGTTAAAGTTTCTTGCATTCAATATGTCTCTGCCAGGCTAGTCGGTTAATATCATTGTTTGTCGGTCGAGTGCGCTGTCTTGTGGAACTCCAGCTTTTATATTGTATACGCCAAATTAGTTGCATTGCATCTCACGGCGAATGATCGATTATTGAGTTAGGACTCAAGTAACTTATAGGTGTATACATGCAGAAGCGTCTTAATTTTGTACACGAGAAAATCTATCCAGACAGAAATGTTGCACTGTTCGCGATGTTCAAATGCAGTACGGATTTTTGATGTCACTTGGTTGACTTTCTATAGGAGAGCTTAGATTTTGATGGACCTCCCACAAGGGAGTTTTTTTTTCTGGTAATGCGATTATTCCACGATTCATTAATTGATTGTTCGGCTCAATCTTTGGAGCATTCATTAGAGGGTTAGATAGAGACAAACATATGACTTCAAAATATATTGTTGCTGAAGATAGCTTATAGCTTGTAGTAGCAAATAATAATACTTTTGATGTTTTCATTTGTTTATTCAAATTAGCCGCAAGGAACTACAAAAAATCAAGCAGAAATCAAAAAATCAGTTGTTCTACTCGATCACATTTTTATTGCATCTTAAATGAACAAAAACAAGAAAGGAAGTTTACTTCGGCAAACCGAAGTTTGTATACCCTTGCAGTTATAATTATTAAATTTAAAAATACAAAATAATGATATTCCCAACAGTATAAGATAATATGTCAAAAAACACCGAAGCTATAACTTATTTCATATTATTTTCCGATCGTTCCTATGGCAGCTATATGATATAGTCGTCCGATTTTAATAAAATTAAATTCGAAATTCAGAACTAACTAAAAAATGTTACTTCCATGCGTAGGAGGTATAATTTGTTTCATATTATTTTCCCACCAATTTTACGATCGTTCCTATAGCAGCTATATGACATATTCGTCCGATATCGATAAAAATTTAATTCGAAATTCAAAACTAATTAAAAAGTGTTATTTCCAAGCTTAGGAGGTTATATGTTAAAAAACACCAAAGATACCATTTAAAAAAAATTTTTTTTCGATTATTCTTAAGGGAGCTATAAGATGTAGTTGTCCGATCCGGCTAGTTTCGACTTATATACTACCTGCAAAAGATATAAGACTTTTGGGAAGTTTCAGACCGATAGCTTTAAAACTGAGAGACTAGTTTGCGTAGAAACGGACGGACAGCGGACATGGCTAAATCGACTCATCTAGTCATGCTGATCAAGAATATATATACTTTATGGGGTCGGAAACGTCTCCTTCACTGGGTTGCAAGCTTCTGACTGAAATCAATATACTTGCAGAGGGTATAAAAATTGTATTTTTCTGCTGGCTTGCCAAGGTGTCGCAGGCGTCTCTGTTCACGAGTATAGATCGCAGATCGACAGTGGAGCAGTCGAGGTCCGCCTTCGTGGAAACTAACGTATTTTTTATACTTCAGCCAGTATGTTTTTGTAAGGGGTTGTGTTATTTCAGGACTTTGGTTAAAAGTTATTAAGACAGGTGAAGGGTCCGATGATATATCGGAAAGCGATTTTGCACTTATGAGATTGATTTATTGTCACAGCCAAAGTAAAAGTAGTCCAGTTTGTTACTTAACTTATAGTTGTCATCCTATGGCAATGTAGTCCCCTTGAATCTATGAATTGATCTTCGGAGATTGTAGCTGGCTGCAATGGTAAATGAAAATGGACAGACTCGACGAGAACCAACAGAAAACGAAATGAGTGAGTAAAAATGTCACGAAGTAATACGAATGCATTCGAGTGCTGGCCAGAAAAAAAGAAAGCATAGAGAATTCAATGAAATTCCCTATAATATTTATACATGTTTTTATTATTAACCTTCATTTTAATTTCATTAACTTCTCTTAATACCAAAAATATATCAATTAAAAACATATTTAATTTATATCACTGTGGACGGCAGTACACGTAGTGGCGAAGCGCGCAAGAGAGCGTGCGAAGACAACTACTATATATAGCCGCAGTATTGAAAATCTGCCATTATGGTCCGATCATAACGAGTGATACACCAATCGAAAGGTATCGCAAAAACTAAGAAGATTGCATACCAAGACTTTCGATTTATAGATTTATAGATTTGTTTGGGAGAAAAGGCGGTGAAAGTGTAAGAGTAAAAATTTAGAATATTGGAGCTGCTGGATACGGTGGGGATAAAAACCCCCGGCTGTTTAGCTAGTTTTATTCTTACTGAGAATACGCGTACAATGACACCTTATTTGTTGAAATCCGATGTCCCGTTCAAAAGTATTTCAAAAAACAAGATTTTCTCCTTCTTCTTAAAATGAAAATGTTTGTCCCTTTGTTTGTGGGCTTGCATCCCATCTTAGTTTTAGGGTTTTGGAAACCCAATGAGTGTATAAAGTAGCTTGAAATAGAAAACTTTTGTTCTACGACTTTTGGGAAAACCCGCTAGTTTAGCCGAAAATCAAAAACAAGTAAACAAGTAATGCTACAGAAACGTGCTATATATCTCTGAAAAGATAATTTAGTTTGCTGAATACTCTTTATATATAAAATTGTCTGAATATAATAGATTTAGAGTTATGACAAAAATATATTTTTTAAAACCACTTTTTGACTATTTTCTCAAAATTGAGTCGAACGATTTCTTTTTAAATTTCAAATCATGTAGCCCTTGAGATTCCTCAACTTTTGATTTATAACACTTTTTGTCCTAAACCTTTTACCGTTTGGAAGATATTAAGCGATTAAAAGTGCAACTCGTTTCAGCTCCGTATACGAAATATTTCATACTTATTGGAATAAACAAGAAAAAAACCAATTTGATGAAAAATATTCTTATTAGATTTTTTCAAACGGAAAATCTGTTATGGTTTTAGGGTCCTTTACTTGCATGAAGCTAATCGAAAGAGGAAACTTTATCTATTTGTTCTACCACTTTGGAAAAACTCGCTAGTTCGGCGGGAAATGTAAGAAACGACAGATTTCTCTTGGAATCTGAATATATACAGCCCTTGAGATTCCAAACTTGTGCTAATAAAATAGGTAATAGAAGCGATAAAACTTGTTGTGCCTAATTTAAGGTGGCGTTCAGCTAAGATTAGGGGTCGAATCTGTGTGTTTGGTTTTTCAATAGCCAATCCATATGGGGACGACTCCTAGTCATGGTATTGGGGTACTTAAGCTCTTGAGCAAAAAAAAACTTCTGATATCAAACAAAAACACCTCTTAACGAGGTAAAAATTTCTGATAATAACAATTGTGACGAAAAATGATTTAGCGTCGCTTGTGAACGGTTGTGTTTACTCTTGTGCTCTGAATTTTTGTCTATTCTGTGATTTTTTGCGAGTGTTTTGTGTTTGTTTATTAACAAAGCTTAGTCTAACCGCTGGGTTAGTGTGTTTAGTGTTTTTTTACTAGATCTCCCAGTGATTATAGTTATTTTAACATTTATATTAGATTTGTTTAATCTCCTAGCTTTGTTATTGTAATTTTATACTCACTAAACTTGCTAAAACTCTTTGATTCTCACTCTCTCTCCCGCTCTATATTACAACTGTAACTTAAACTCTCTCTGAACCTGCCAAATTTCTGGTAGACTTTTGGTGTGCTATTCTCTTGTCTCTCTCTCTCTCTCTCTCTCTCTCTCTTGCTTGCTTTACATTGTAACTGTTCCTGCGTAAAGTTGTCAGTGTCCCACAAGCAACGCTCAATCGGTAGAAGATTTATTCTCTCGTGCTCTCTTACATTTAAATTAATACGCGATCTCGCGCTCTTATTTTTTTTCGTGTTTTGTGCCTTTGTGGTTTTGGAATTTGATCCCAGTGCCAAATTTACTTGAGGTATTTTTCATATATTATTTTATTTTATTTCATTTCCTTTAAATGGCTCTTGTTTGCTCTAAGAAAAATTGTACTCTTTCGTTTTCAACTAAAGACCCTTTTATTTTCTGCTGGCTCTGCGAATGAGCGGCTTTATGAAGCACACTCGAGACAGCCTTTTGAATCTCTCTGGTGCTTTTAAACAGCTCAATGAGGGGTTCAATTCCGTTTGTGCCCAATTTAATAATAAAAAATTACTAACTGAGTCGCCTAAACGTAAAAAAACCAGCTTAACGGCAGTTAATACGGTCACGGTATCCACCCCAAATCCGAACTTGGTGGCTGCAGCAGTCTCTGTTAACACTGTGGTAAGTGAACCTACTGCGCCTATGGATACAGCTGATTCAGGTGAAGTCACTGCTTCTCGAAGTCGGGTGGTAAAAAAACCTTCAGTGCCGGCTACGGTGCCGACCGTACCTATAGGTACAGAAGTTTCCGTTTCTGGCTTTCAGCTTAGTGAGGTGCAATCTGCTGCTGGGGGACGTAAGAAATTATCAGTTGTTCCACATAGAAAACAATTATTTGTTTCGAGATTCACCCCAGATACCACATCTGAGGATGTTTTGGAATTTATTCGTGAAAAATTCCCATCCGAGAATATTTCAGTTGAACAATTTAGATTTTCATATGCTCGTAGTATATCGTCTTTTAAAATATTTGCTCCGCCTGATGTGTTTAAGGTACTACTTTCTGAAAGCTTTTGGCTTAATGATGATTTAGTAATAAAAGAATTTGTTCCCAATAAACCGAGAACAAATAACAGACCTTCCACTGCGCCAAAAAACTAAAATGTTTATTTTTGGCTTATCAAAATGTTAGGGGACTAAATATGAAGCTACCCAAGCTTTATGCTGACTCCTCTGCATTTACTGCTGATATTTTGGCTTTTACGGAAACTTGGCTGAAACCAGAGATATGTGAAAATGAAGTTCTGTCAAACAATTTTAATGCCTATAGGACCGATCGCTCCTCACGTAGGGGAGGCGGTGTGCTGATTGCCGTTAGCACTAGCCTAACATCCGAGAGAATTCACTCTGATACTCCTAATGAAATTGAATTTGTTAGTGTGAAAGTTTCCTTGCAATCATTCTCAATATTTGTTACATGTTCCTATATTCCACCTGGCTCTGATTTAATAATTTATGAGCACCACCTGTCTGCGATAAAATCTGTTCTATCCCTTCTTTCTAACAGTGACCTTTTGATTGTTTTGGGTGACTTTAATCTCCCTGATATTTCTTGGTCTCCTCCTACTGACTCACTAGTCGCTATACCTCTATCCGCCCATGATTTTGTGGATGGTCTTCTAGAATTATCGTTACAGCAAGTAAGCTTTATACAGAATTCATTAAATAGACAACTAGATCTCGTGTTTGTTTCAGACCCGTCTGAAGTCACGGTATCTAGAATTGATGCTCTTGTTGTACCTGAAGACCGATATCATCCAACAATGGAATTGACAATCTGCCTCCCATGCGTTGATACCCTCTCTCCTTTAGTTTCTCAAACTAAAGTGAGATGTTTCCGAAAATGTAACTATAAAAAACTTAACGACATGATTTCTCAATATAATTGGACAGAATTGTACAATTGTATGGATATTGAAAGTGCCACTGAACACTTCTATATAGTGTTAAATACCTTTTTTAATGAATGCGTTCCTGATAGGTTTCCTTCAAAGACAAACAGGCCACCTTGGTTTACCAATGCGCTTCAAAGACTTAAAAACCTTAAAACAAACACCTATAAAAAGTATAAAAAGTCGGGTAAGCCATCTGATTTTTCGAAATATGTGGTGGCTCGATCGGACTTTAATGTTCTCAATAGTCATTGCTATTCTATGTATTTAAGTCGATGTAAATTTGAATTTTCAAATGATCCGAAGCAGTTTTATAACTTTGTCAATGCCAAGCGTAAGTCGTCGGCATTGCCTTCATCGGTACGTTTTAACTTAATGGAGGCATCGACGGATTCTGAAATTGCTGATTTATTTGCCGAGTTTTTCCAAACTACTTATAGTTCGGCTGCTTGGTCAAATTCTAACTACCCTAATCCCTTAAATAAGGCAAATTGTATCTTTACCCCTGAAATTACGGAAATTTCTCTCGTAAGAGACTTAGCAACAACAACGCCAACTTATTCTCCCGGTCCAGATGGACTCCCCGGGTGTGTGCTTAAGTTTTGTGCGTCAACCATATGTAAACCGATTCTTAAACTTTTTAATTTGTCTATTTCATCATCAGTTTTTCCTACTATCTGGAAGGACTCTATTATCATTCCACTTCACAAAAAGGGTGCGAAGGCGGATGCCCAGAATTATAGAGGTATTTCCAAATTGTCGGCAATTCCTAAAGCATTTGAACGTATTATTACTTCTCATTTGCAACATTTATGTTCCTCGCTAATATCACCGTGTCAGCATGGTTTTGTTAAGCGAAGATCGACCACCACCAACCTTCTTGAATTGTCATCTATTGTAATTAATGGATTTAAGAAAAAAATGCAGACTGACGTTATATATACAGATTTTAGTATGGCCTTTGACTCTGTCAACCACTCTCTTCTATTATTCAAATTAAATCAGCTTGGGTTTCCATGTAAGCTATTAACTTGGATTTCAAGTTATTTGAATGGTAGGACTCAGAGGGTTATATTCAAGAACGCTGTTTCAAAATTGATATACGTGACATCTGGAGTGCCTCAGGGTAGTCATTTGGGTCCTTTGCTGTTTACTTTGTTTATTAACGATCTTCCCTCTACCATAACATTCTCGTGTACTACAGTGGTCGGCATAAGTATTTTGACAAAACAAAAGTTAAATATACTCATAATTTGAACTTACTTCTTGTAAACTTTGGCATCAATGGAAAGGTAATTTCAATGCCGTTTGAATGATACAATACATTTCTTAACCTATTCAGTACTTATTGAAAAGGACGAATTTGTGTAAGCATCTACTTTTGAACTTTTTTCCTCGACTTGAAAACTTAAATTTTTTGATGCAAAAAGATTCTTCAAACAAAAATAATAGTAACTGCAAAAAAAAATTTTCAAAAATCATTTTGCTTATGTTTTTTATGATTTTTTGAAGGTGACAATGTCGGAAAAAATTTGTATGAAAAAGAGAAAAATATGGCTCAAATGCATGTTTTTAAGCATTTTCAAAAAATCATAAAAAGTATAAGCAAAATGATTTTTGAAAAATTCTTTTTGCAGTTACTATTATTTTTGTTTAAAGAAACTTTTTGCATCAAAAAATTTAAGTTTTCAAGTCGAGGAAAAAAGTTTTAAAAAAAAATTTAAAAGTTGATTTACACAAATTCGTCCTTTTCAATAAATACTGAATGGGTTAAGAAATGTATTGTATCATTCAAACGGCATTGAAATTACCTTTCCATTGATGCCTATAGTTTACAAGAAGTAAATTCAAGTTATGAGTATACTTAACTTTTGTTTTGTCAAAATACATATGCCGACCAGTGTAATGTATGCTGATGATGTCAAGCTTTGTTTATCATATAACAATATAGCGTCGGGTTTCAACTTACAGTCAGATATTGATTGTTTTAGGGATGGTGTGAGTATAACCTTTTAAATTTGAACTGCCTTAAATGCAACGTTATGACTTTTTATAGGGGTACTCCTACTTTTGTTAGTTACTCTCTTCAAAATACGTCACTCAACCGTATATATTCCGTTAATGACTTAGGCGTTCTTCTGGACCCAAAACTTAAATTTGACTGCCACATAATGTCCACTGTCAACAAGGCCATGAGTGTTCTTGGGTTTATAAAGCGCTGGTCAAAAGAATTTGATGACCCTTATACAACCAAATTATTATTTACCTCCCTTGTCCGTCCTATTTTGGAATATTGTTCTTCGGTTTGGAGTCCACAATATCAAGTGCACATTGACCGTATTGAGTCGGTACAAAAAAAATTTCTTCTTTTTGCCCTTCGTAGTTTTAACTGGGATCAAAACGTAAGGCTACCTTCCTATCAGAGTAGATTACTATTGCTTAATTTACCTACACTTGTAAATCGTAGAACAATGCTTGGTACTATTTTTTATGCAAAATCTTATTAGAGGTGATATTGATTCTGTAGAACTTGTAAACCGCCTAACTTTCAATGTCCCTGCTAGACTAACACGAAATTATTATCCCCTAAATTTGCCACGATGTACATCAAATTTTTGTCTGCACGAGCCCTTTCACGTTCTATGTAATGATTATAACAATCTTTATCATTTAATTTGCACATCAACTTCTATCCCGGTATTAAAAACTAATATTTTAACTCATTTGCTTCATTCTTAGTTGCTTCATTTATTTTCATTTGTGTCCCGTCTCTATTTGTTTTTTGTATCTTCCTCGCGAACTCGCATTTTTGCCCAAATTTATAGAAGGGCCCCGCGCGTAACAAGCACGTGCTTGGTGTCGTTGGGCCACTTGTTTGTACTGCTCGTAGTGCATCAACGTCCGTCAATTACATTCGATAAAATAAATAAACTACATTAAATGTATGTATTCGGCACGCTACAACAGTACATTTACGTGTAGGTAAATAAATAATTACTGTTGCGGGCCGAAATCATAAATTTAATATACAATAGTTTATTTATTTTATCGAATGTAATATCGTTTTTCGTCACAATTGTTATTATCAGAAATTTTTTTAAAGGCGCGTTCGCCACTACTTTTTACCTCGTTAAGAGGTGTTTTTGTTTGATTAGATTTTAGAAACAAAATCTACGTAAAAAGTACATACAAAGTCCATCGCTTCTATCCCGTCCATTCGCTTCAAACGATAGAAACAAAAGGAACGACGAGTTCGAATTTCGCGAATAACTCGAAAGTTTTCAGCTGTGCCAAAGTTTTCATTCCGTTTCACGCGCTATTTATTGTCACTCATTCCACTCAATGTCTTATTCAGCGAGATTCAACACGCACTCATAAAAATACAACTTCATTTCACTGTGTGCACGGAAATCACTCAACTCAACTCAATTCGAATGCTTCGCCCCTGCAAGCAAAATGGCGATAATTCTATCGCCCAGAAGTCACATCTGGTAAAAAACACTCGATAAAAGGAGGTCGCGGTAATTTGCTGTTACCCCTTTATTTCTGAAAATTTCGCGGGTCTTTTTCTTTTTTTGACCCACGCTATTATTTTTCGCTCGAGCGTCATTTCGTTTCTCGATTTTCTGTGGTCAGGGCGGTCTTGCCCGAAATTTGTGTATTCACAAAATATTGCTTTGTCTTTCGGAATTTTTTAGATGTATAACAATAATGTATATATAATATTAAAATGTCCATCTCAACAAAGGGTGCGAAATTACGTGCTTAGCGTGAAGCTGTTTGATTATTTTAAGCTATTTATAGACAAGCTAGTAGTGGACATTACTTGGCGTGTAACTACGAAGAAACCCAGCATCTAACGATTCTCCACATACATATTTCATTGTAAAAGGTGATGTCTCTTAGTTTATTTTTATTTTGACTAAAAAAAAGACCATTTAAGTTTCTGTTTCTTTTAGAAATGGCTATTAGTTAATTTCTTATGTCGACGAAGGTGGACCTAAATAACATTGTTCAGCCGAGAAGTAAAGAAGTAAATGCAAAATAAGTAAAAATAAAATATGATTTTGATAAAAGTTGTTACGTGGGCATATTAGTGCCCGAGTCCTGACAGGGACTTGGGCCGAGGGAGAGGCGTCCGATGTTCAGGCACCATTTGCCGGCATAAGCTACGTCGTATTTGCGTCGTGGGATCTTGGTAAGCCTCTCTCCTCTCCAACAAAACAAGAATAAATATTAAAAGTGCCTGGAAAATAATAGCAGTCCACAATGTTCGTCAGTCGTCAGTCCACACTGCCCCACAAGCTTAGCTGTCGCTTGTTCGCAATTGGGCTGTGTTTTGGACATATTCCCTCCCCATCACACATTCGTGTACTAATGGATCATCGCAGGCCGCGCAATACGATCCCCTATTGTCAAAGTTGTCCGTCTAAAGTTATGTCATTGTTCTTGACCTAATCCACTTCTCGCTTCAGCACACCCCCCTTGTTTAAGTTCTAGCACTTCATGGTTTTGATCTCTTTTTACATTATAAATTTATTAGGTAATATATATTGGCGTCCGCCGAGGATGAGTAATATAATGTTGGCTAATGCGTATGGAAATTAATTCATTGACGATTGTTTTGTCAGCGGAGAGTATCGAATTTACCACATGTGAAGGTGCACACATCAGCAAAATGCTGACTATTCACGACTACAAACGTCGCTCAGAGGGCTCTTGCAATTGTATATACAACAACAAGGCTGATACTCGCCGCTGAAAAAGTTTATGGTATTCTATAAAACTGTAGGATACTGCACGAATATTTATATATGATGTTTATAAGAAAGGAATGAGGAGGATGAGATCTCGACGCTCCGGATCCTGGGCTTTATTGGATATATAAATATAAATATACGTGCACCAAAATACGGCTGTTCTTAAGTATACCAATTCACTTAAACACAAAATATATAGATATATTATGCCAGAGGCATGCGACTTCTTCAACGGCTGGTTGAGAGAACTCGCGATCTCTAATTGTTCATCATGATTCGCACTTTGTCTATAGATTCGGTTGGCTTAAATGTATTTATAATTTGAATGCTTCCAACGTTTTTTTTTTACTTTCACTTGTTCTCCAATTGTATTACTTAAGGGTATTGGTCTTTGGTTACACATAGGTTCGTTTTAGCTTTGATTGGCTCTATTAACACATTTATATTGCATCACTTCTTTGTCCGAAGTATGCTATTGGTCACTACGCTTTTGAACGGATGGCTCCTAGAACTGAAAAATTTTCAGGAGCATGGGATTTCGGGTACTGCGGCTACGAACATCACAGTATGTCAGATGTCGTCCTTATTGTTGATCCTTTTCACGTTCTTTGATGACAATGGCGGCGCTGGTCCGACACATAAGATTCTTTCGAGCTGCGATTTGTGTTCTTCTCAAGGACTGTTGGATATGGTGTCTGGTCCTGGTGGCAGAAGACTCCGTGGACGACTACCCCAGGGAAAGTCGCCTTCTCTCGGAGCTACCGACTTCCGTCAGCAAGACACCCAAATGGGTCTTCTCTAATTGTCTAACGTGTTTTATACCAGACTAAAGATTTTACTTGGCTGCCGGTATGGATCGGATCACCTAGTTGTCCCCACCAAGGATTACTATTCCTCGATATCTGCTACCTTGGGAGTCAACGGCCGGCTGTTGCACTTTGCCAGCTACTGGAGTATGGTTACCAGTAGGTCGATAGTGGCCGTTGTTCTGGCTACGCGACACACGAGAATTGCCGAATTGCATTTCCTTCTGCCTTTACAAGTATGAGTTTGGTTAGTCAAATGCACCCCTCCCCCGACTCAAGATTCGTCGTTGTATCTCTATGTGAATCTTTATATGTGGAGGGCGTACGTAACAAAATTTTCCAATTGGGAAAAACTCTTATAGGTATCTTCTACAAGCATATGTAAAGTCACTTCTGATTGACTCTCAGAAGTGACTTCGACGACTCTTTCAGAAGTCACTTCGACGACGCTTTTTGAAGTCACTTCTGCGATACTTCTGGAAGTGTCGCCAAAGTGACACAGTTTTTCCTGAAGGGAGTCACTTCTGTGATCCAAATGCGGTATCGCGGACGATAGTTTTCATTTTCTGGAAGTTACTAAATAGTTCTTCCGCGATAGAAAAGGCTTCCAGGGTTATGAAGGATGTCATGCAGATGTTTAGTACATAAACGTAAACGTTAAATTTACACTGGTCGGCATAAGTATTTTGACAAAACAAAGGTTAAATATATTCATAATTTGAACTTACTTCTTGTAAACTTTGGCATCAATGGAAAGGTAATTTAAATGCCGTTTGAATGATACAATTTCTTAACTCATTCAGTACTTATTGAAAAGGACGAATTTGTGTAAACATCTACTTTTTAAACTTTTTTCCTCGACTTGAAAACTTAAATTTTTTGGTGCAAAAAGTTTCTTCAAACAAAAATAATTGTAACTGCAAAAAGAATTTTTCAAAAATCATTTTGCTTATATTTTTTATGATTTTTTGAACATTTAAAATTAAATTTAAATTTTCAGGTCGAGGAACAAAGTTTAAAAGGTAGTTTTTAAAGTACATTTACACTAATTCCTCCTTTTCAATTAATACTGAATGAAATGTATTGTATCATTCAAACGGCATTAAAATTACCTTTAATTGATGCCAAAAGTTTTCAAGAAGCAAGTTCAAATTATGAGTATATTTAACTTTTGTTTTGTCAAAATACTTATGCCGACCAGTGTATATAGGTTACGTAATGTCTTGAACAAATTGTATTTCTAAAGCCAAATAACTGCAGACTCAAGGTATGGGTATGACAAGAAGTGGATATTTTAAGTTGCGGAAATGAACGCAATCCTCTTCTAAAAACGGGAAAACTGAAAATAACGCCAAAAGTCGACACAGGAAAGCAGTTTTATTTTGAGCATAAAAACAAAATTAAACAATAAGCATTATTTTTGGATTTTTATTATTCAACATACTATTATTATTTTTGACGAATGTTATAAAAATCACAAACTCAAAAATCATGATGAGAATGGTATTTTCCTTCTCTTCGTATGTCCGTCCTAATTAACTGATTTTTTGATTCAAAAAACTGTTCAATAATTATTATTTATAGTCTCTGATCTTAAATGCGTGAAATTAGGTTCCAGACGGGCCAAAATATGTGTAATATTGAAGACTTCTGACCTCTTTGTTTTAGCCTTTCATAACCGGTAGTCGTTAAAAAAACCTGTTAAGGGAAAGGCGGATTTGTTTACTTCTTGCGATCGGCATTTTTCGCCAACGTTATCGTTAAAACGGAAAAAATATTTTTAATTTAACAACAAAATTATTTGACTGCGTTCAAAATGATTAACTTACCCTACAAGAAATGAGTATATAAATCATGGATTTTCATCATACCCGTTTCCTTCAACCCCAAGATATATCATCTCAGCTGAGAGAGATGCCAGACGGCCAAAAAGAAGTAGGGGAGTGTAGGGAAAGGTGGCGAGTATGGTAAGGTGACGATCTCGTAAAATCTCACAAGTGACGTCACGTCAAAAATTCAAAGTAATTGTAGTCATTTCTCTTATCGCGCCGACAATGTAACAATAATAATATACGGAATTCGATAATTAATAATAATTCGAAGATAAATATACCCGTTACTCGTAGAGTAAAAGGGTATATTAGATTCGTCGGAAGGTATGTAACAGGCAGAAGGAAGCGTTTCCGACCCCATAAAGTATATATATTCTTGATCAGGATCACTAGCCGAGTCGATCTAGCCATGTCCGTCTGTCCGTATGAACGCTGAGATCTCGGAAACTATAAGAGCTACAATACTGGGATTAGGCATGCAGATTCCTGAGCAGCGCAAGTTTGTTTCAGCAGAGTGCCACGCCCACTCTAACGCCCACAAACCGCCCAAAACTGTGGCTCCTACAGTTTTGATGCTAGAATAAATATTTTAACTGAAATGTATTGTTCTCATCAATACCTATAGATTGACCTAAATCGCCCACAACCGCCCACAAACTTTAAAAAATCGTAAGTATGAACGTCTATATCTCGGAAACTATCAAAGATAGAGAATTGAATTCTCAGATTCAGATTCCGTAGCCTTGTACGCAACGCAAGTTTGTTACGCGAATATGCCAAGCCCACTCTAACGCCCACAAACCGCCCAAGCCTGTGGCGCCCACAATTTTCATGCTAAATAAAATTGTTCTGGCCACGCGACACTCGAGAATTGCCGAATGGCATTTTTTTCTGCCCTTACCAGTATGAGTTTGGTTATTCAAATGCACCCCTCCCCCGACTCAAGATTCGTCGCTGTTTCTCTATGTGAATCTTTATATGTGGAGGGCGTACGTAACAAAATTTTCCAATTGGGAAAAACTCTTCTAGGTATCTTCTACAAGCATATGTAAAGTCACTTCTGGTTGACTCTCAGAAGTGACTTCGACGACACTTTCAGAAGTCACTTCGACGACGCTTTTTGAAGTCACTTCTGCGATACTTCTGGAAGTGTCGCCAAAGTGGCACAGTTTTTCCTGAAGGGAGTCACTTCTGTGATCCAAATGCGGTATCGCGGACGATAGTTTTCATTTTCAGTATTTTCAATACCTTCTAAACACAAAAAGTATGTTCATGAATCGAGGTGGACATGATCTCAAAACTACGAAGTATGGTGAACACTTTACATTTTGTAATCCAGAAATGACGTCGGAAACGTGAGCCTGCTTCTTCTATGCAAATCGCCGGAATCAAAGCAGAAAATTAATTCCTATATTTAATAAAAATGTTCCCAATACCAAAATAAATGAATAAATGTATTATTATGCTACAAAATAAACTTCTGACTTTTTATTTTGAGTTAAAATTACAGGTACGGAGAATGGAAAATATTTCCTTGACTGAGATATGTCGGCTACTTGCGAGATGTCGCGCGGTCGTTTTTTCAACCCATATTATGGAACGTATTAGAGCTAGCAGTCGTTGAGGTCGTTGGCGTGAGGCTCATGGTCTTGTCAATGAACGTGCGCCTTCAGGCTTGTGCATGTGTCCCTTTTATTGCGCTTGTCAATGAGCGTGCGCCTTCAGGCTTGTGCATGTGTCCCTTTTATTGCGGTCAGGTAATGGACAGGTGCGCATGTTCGGGTAGCTTTTGCTTGAATCCCTTTTAAGACATGTTGTAACGAACTGATTTTTATGGTCTGCTCGCTACGAGATTCGTGCGGCTAGCTCAGTATATTGTGTGTTCGTCCCACCAAATTTATATTAACGTGACCGCCCAGTAGCTCAGTGAGAAAGCACAGAATTCACGGGTTCGTATTGGGTTTATTGTGGGTATATTATTACAAGTGTCTTAGTCGCTTGGTTGGCCTTGACTCGTTGCTCGTGACCCTCGGTACGTCCGATGGTCCTGATTGACTTGACGACCTCTCGCCTTTGAAGACTCGGTGCTCCAGTCCTGTAGCTCTCTGAAGATACTCGCAGCTCCCTGAAGATCCTCGCAGCTCCCTGAAGATACTCGCAGCTCCCTGAAGACGCTCGCTGCTCCCTGAAGACGCTCGCTCGCTGATCGCTTCGCACGCGTGACTTGGTGACTGCTGGTAACGACTCGGACTCGCGAGGGGGTCAGCCGTACGGGCTTAGGGAAGCGTCACCGTTCTCAGACTAGGGTGAACAGAAGCTGCGCTCTCCAGGATCGCTCCTTTCGACACACCGCCGCCTGTCCCTTGCTCTGTCCCGGATGGTCCCACTGGGGTTTCCGCTCAGCCGCGCGGACAGTCAAGGCGGTAACGCCAGGAGGCTGCCTCGCGCTTTACTTCGCTTCCACGCCTAGTGTAAACGAACGTTCCACCCTAGCCTCACCCTATTGCTTTTGGTCCTGGACGTTTCCGCGTGGCTTTTGGTACTCGGGGTTCGGGCACGCCGCTCCGGGACCTCGCAAGTCGAATCTGTAGGGCTCTCCTGGACAATTCCACTCGAGACCGTACCGATCGACCGCTCTCCCTTCTGGCTTGTTATATTCGTGATTCGGGCACGCCGCTCCGGGACCTCGCAAGTCGAATCCGTAGGGCTCTCCTGGACAATTCCACTCGAGACCTTACTGATCGACCGCTCTCCCTTCTGGCTGGTTATACTCTCTCCAGGCGTAACGCCAGGACTTTGTGGATAAAGTTAAACGACCGCCTTGACCTAGCCGTGTGACGCCCTCTGGATCTCAGCTACCTGCGTCTCAATTCGGAGATTCCTGGTATCCCAATCCCGAACGTCTCGACGTAGCAATCTTGCTCCTTGTAGGCTCCCACGGCGTTGTTTCCCTGGCGACTCGACTTGCTGTTGCTCCCTTGTAGATTATCGGGTTGTTTGATTGTTCACTTTGGTATCTGACTGATCTTGACGGTTTGACTCCTTGTGATCGACTGATCCAGCTGCCAGCGCTCTGTGGCCTTATATAGGGCTTCCGGGAACCGTTATTCCCCTTTTGCGCACGGCACGCTGGATCTCTCCACTCCGGGTCCAAAGTCCGTGCCTCCTGGATGACCCACTTGTTGTTCCCGTACCGCTTCCAATCGATGCTCCGCCCACTGCTGCCATCCCGCTGATTCCCGTGATGCTTGTGGCACGCCTGTGTGCCGCTCCACCGCCGAGATGTGGCACTTCCTCTCCCGGTCCAAAGTTCACGGGAGAGTCCAAAGTCCGATGGAGTCCCGTTACCCGCTTTTGCACACGGCACTCTTGCCTTGCCCGCGAAGTCTCCACTCTCTCTCGATCTCCATCCTCGGTCTCCAAACTCTCTCGCTCTCCTTCATTGGTCTCCAAACTCTCTCGCTCTCCTTCGTTGGTCTCCAAACTCTCTCGCTCTCCTCGCCGCGCCGTTACTACGCGAATTCGCCGCGTATCTGGCAAGCGGCCGGCCATCTGCTGCTGTTTCTATTTGTGGGGAGTTATTCAACTCCTCACATTCCCCCCTTACTTCGGGAAACATTTTAAACTTGTTCTTACTCTCCGGCGTTTTCTTGTTTATCCTAGCCTTCGAGTCCTTGCTCCCGCGGCGCTCCCTCGTTGCTCCCTCGATGCTCCCACGACGCTTTTAACTCCGTTGAGTTTCTACAGCGCTGGTCATCCTCCTCGTTGCAATTTGAATCTCCCGCGCCGATATCTTTCCTGACTCCACTGGGACATCGATACTCGTGTGCTATCGATCCCCAGCTCGCTGCTCATCGCTGCGTTCTACTCCTTTCATTTGCTTCCTCCGCCTGGTCACACCATTCGTGTGTGATCGATGTGCGATATCGATATCGACGGTGCGGCGTTGCCACCTGCTCGTTGCGATACTTCCACCATTAGCCGATATTACCATTTGACGTGTACCCATCGATCGCACTTTCATCTAGTGCCAATCGATCGCCTATCGAGGCGCCCCCTTCCCTGGCCCATGGTGATTTTGCAACTTTCTAGGTAAGTTTTCGCATTCCTTTAAAATTTATTTCCTCTCATCCTTTTCTTTCCTTCCGGCCTTCACTCGTCAGCCTGATCATCGCGCATGAGTCGCTGGAAGGTGCTATTGACGCCATCGCCGACTGCGCCCCAGGCTTCAGACTCCACGCTGTCTTGGCGTTCTCCTCCTCCACAAGGCACAACTGGCCAGCACAGCTGGCGCACATCCTCACCGCCGGCCATTAGGGATTACATGATCGTATCGATGGCCTCGTTTTCCAATCGCAGAGTGAACATCTCAGGGGACACCGACATACCCCACACCTTGCTCCGATTGCCCTCCAGCTGCTGTTCCAGTGGCGATTCCGGCTGCGGTTCTACCAATTTTGACACCGTCTGCAGGATGAACCGATTGCTGAACATCGTGTTGCCCAATGCTCCAGCCGTTCCACCTCCTCGGCGTCATCGTGAGTGGGCGGGGCGTGGTCGAGGCGCTGCTGGCGCTGGCAGAGGCTTGTGGCAGAGACGTCGCTTACCTCGTGGATCGCAATTTCCGCGGGGCACATCGACCGGCAGTGGGCGATAATCAAGTTTTTATTTCCTTCGGCCTCCCCTTCTTCCTACGGATCTACGGATCTACGGTACAGCTCTCTGATCTGTGCCGTCTTCCCCCTTCCCTGGCAGACTGTTGATGCGTGTTTTTCTTCCCTCCAATCAGTCCCAATCGAGTCGTTGGACGCTCTGGTTTGCTCCCCTTGTATTCTTGACGTTCTCCTGATGTCCTTTATGTGTTTCATTGCGCCTTTGTAGATGCCCTGTAGTATCCTTGGAGATATCCTTGGAATTTGTTCGTAGTATCCTTTGGGCATCCTTGGAGGTATCCTTGGACTCCTTTCGTAGTATCCTTTGGGCATCCTTGGGGGTATCTTTGGACACCCTTCGTAGTATCCTTTGGGATCCTTTAATGTTGTTTTGCATCTGTTGTGTCTGCTTGCTGTAGCCGCTCGCCTGTGTTTTCCGTTTGTTGCTGTTTCAGCTCGCTTACGTGGATGGTCCGCTCTTTCTTTGTGTTTATGTGTCTTATTTTGCAGATTACTGGTGACGCAAAACCTATGACTTGGTAAGGTCCGTCGTATCTTGGGGCCAATTTTGCTGCGAACCCCTCGGCCGCTTTTGATAAATGGTGTTCCTTGGCCCACACGACGTCACCCACCTTTGGCGTCCATTGCCTCCTTCTTAGGTTATAATGCCTAGCCTGGTCCTGGGATGCTTTCTCCAGGTTCCGCCTTACAATCTCGAAGATTTCCCTGAGCTTGTTAGCATTCTCTTCCGGGGTCTCTGTTGGTCGTCCGGTCCCTACGGTTTCTCTGTCGTATAGGGCGCTCGGTAGTCTTGGTTCTCTGCCTTGGGTAATGAACGACGGTGTGTAACCTGTGGATTCTGAAACGCTCGTGTTTACTGCCAGCATGATTTCTGGCCATTTTTCGTCCCAGTCTCTTTGGTTCTGCCCTGCGAACTGCGCAATCATTGTTTTCACCGTCCTATTGGCTCTCTCAGTCGGGTTCTCCTGTGGTGTGTATGGAGCTGTGAACTGTTGCCTGGCTCCCATTTCGGCCAGGAAACTCTTGAAGGTTTTGCTGGTAAACTGGACTCCGTTGTCCGTTATGACTATTTTGGGGACCCCATACCTCGCGATTATGCGTTCTTTAAAAGCTTTCTTTAGGGATTCGGCCGTCGCGCTTCGCAGCGGCACCAACTCAGTCCACTTGGAGAACCTGTCTATCAATACCAGCAGCATTTGGTTGCCGTGTTTCGAACGCGGCAGGGGTCCGACGAAGTCCGCACATACCGTAGCCCATGGTTCCTCTGGCACCTGCGTAAGCATTTTCCCAGCCATTTGCATCTGATTCGGCTTGAACCTCATGCATGTCTCGCATACTCGCACGTGGGCTCGGGCGTCTCTGTGCATTCCTGGCCAGTAGTACCGGGCTGCCAGACGTGCTATTGTCTTTCGGCTTCCTACATGGCCAGCCGCCGGTGAGTCGTGGTTCTCCTTCAGCACCGTTTCCCGTAGAGCTTTCGGGACGCACATCTTCCATGTTGCAACATCTTCGCTGCCCGCTCTATGAGGTATATTCCTGTACAGGGTGTTACCCTCCATCACGTAGTCTGGATACTTTTGCGGCTGGGTCCTTATCTTTTCGCGCATTTCCAGAATCCAGCTGCATGCTGCAGAAGCTTCCGCCGCCGACGTCTCCTTGATCCCTCGAAGCGTTTCCGGCAGTGGCTGCCTTGACAAAGCGTCTGCCACCACGTTGAGTTGCCCTTTCCTGTACGCTATTTCGAAGTCGTACTGCTGCAACTCCAGGGCCCATCTGGCGATCCTCCCTGAAGGGCTCTCTATGCTGTTGAGCCACTTCAGTGCCATGTGGTCGGTTACTACTTTAAAGTGGTAACCTTCCAGATACGGCTTGAGCTTTCGGATTGCCCAGACGATTGCCAAGCACTCCTTCTCGGTTGTTGAGTAATTCTTCTCAGCGCCGTTGAGCGTTCGGCTTGAGTAAGAGATTACCTTTTCGCCTCGTTCAGTTTCCTGGGTCAAGATTGCCCCGATGCCGTAGTCGCTTGCGTCAGTTTGCAAGATGAATGGTTTGTCGAAGTCCGGGCATGCCAGTACGGGGTCTGCGACGAGTCTTGCCTTCACCTCTTCGAACGCCGTCTGATGTTCCTGTGTCCACACCCATTTATTTCCCTTGCGTAGCAGATCGTTGAGAGGTTTGACTATTTTTGCGAAGTCAGGTACAAACCGGCGGTACCATGATGCTACACCCAGGTACTGTCGGAGCTCTTTTACTGTCGATGGTGGTTCTAGTTCGGCGATGGCTGCTACCTTTTCCGGATCCGTGCCTATTCCTTCGCTAGTCACTCGATGACCGAGATATAACAGCTCTTTCTTGAAAAATTGACACTTCTCCGGGTTTAATCTCAGATTTGCCTCCTTTAGTCGTCGGAAAACTTCCTTTAGGTTGGCCTTATGTTCTTCCAGCGAGCGCCCGATCACTATGATGTCGTCCTGGTAAGCAAATGCGTGCGGCGACATTTCTGGGCCGATCACCCGGTCTAGCACCCGTTGAAAAGTCGCAGATGCCGAATGAAGTCCGAATGGCATTACTTTCCATTGGAATAAACCTTTCCCCGGCACTGTAAACGCCGTATACTGCCTGCTGTCCGCTTTCAGTGGGATTTGCCAGTACCCATCCTTTAGGTCCAAGCTGCTGATGTACCGTGCTTCCCTCAGTTGGTCGAGAATATAATTTATTCGGGGCATCGGGTAGGCATCCTTTACAGATTTGGCGTTTATTTGCCTAAAGTCGACGCACAGTCTCCATTTGCCCGTCTTTTTTCTAACCATCACGATGGGAGAACTGTATGGGCTTGTTGAGTGTTCTATGTATCCCATTTGGAGAAGCTCGTCCACCTTCGCATTGATCTCCCCTTGAACTTTCGGATTCTTGGGATAGTATCGCTGCTTTATTGGTTTGTCGTCTTTCATCGTGATCTGATGCTCTGCCATGTTTGATGTTCCCTTCATGCTGCTGAAAGTCGATAGCTCTGCCTCCAGGAATTTCGTCGTGTCGTCATCTTCGCTTGCCCGTTGTACGACTGCCACCGACAACTTTTCCTCGAGCCATCCCTTGTGACGATTCCTGGCCGGTATTATCACTTCGTGTCCAGCGCACTTAATTTCGGTACCGACTTGTGTTAGAAAATTCCATCCCAACACCAATGAATCCACTACTCCTGGTAGTATCAGCAGGCTCATGCTCAGTCGCTTGTTCCCGAACGCAATTTCCACCTCCAGCTGCTCATCGATTCCGCCACATCTTCCGTCTGCCAACCTAACTTGCCGTCGTATCCTCGTAATCTTTCCGAGGGCAGCCAGGTCGTCCGCCAGCTCTTTGCTTATGAAGCTTGCTGTTGCCCCGGTGTCGATTGTGGCCTTGTATGTGCCCCCACCAATCGTCACCGCTGCGGACAACTGCTGCTCCTCCTCGATCAGCTTTCCCGTTAGTTTGGAGAGGTAGCATCTTGCGACCCCCGCTCGCCTCTCTGCGGCTGAGATCGCTGGGCATTTCCCGCCTGCTGGCAGCATTCAACGCTCCTGACGCCTACTCTCCCGCACACCCAGCAGAACAACAGGCGTTGGTGCCGACATCCCCGCGCCCAGTGTCCATGACCGCCGCACTTTCGGCAGGCCTCCTGGGGGTCTGTGATGTGTGTCGTTTCACGAGGCCTTTGTGTTGTACTTGGTGGCCTCCAAACATTGTTTGCTGGTTGCATCTGTTGCTGTTGTGGTGGTGTCCATTGGCCTCCGCGTGGTGCTCCTGTTGCCTGCTGCCGTGGTACTCGGTTAGGTGGCGACCATTGGTCGTTTCCCCGCGTCTCCTGGATTCCTGTCTCTTCGCATCTTCTGCATGTTACCTGCGCTGGCGATGACGACTTGTTCTTCGAGAATTTGTTTTCTTGCGCGAACGCTTCCCGCTCCTTTTCGAGTTCTTCATACTCGTCAGCTAATATCATCAGCGTGTCCAGGTCCGACACTTTATATGCCCTTAGGAAGATCCTTAGACTGGGGGTGCAGTTCTCCTTGATGATTCTTAGGGTCTCTACAGTGGAGTAATTAAGTGGCCTCACCATCGTCTGCATGTCGATCATGTAGTCTTTGAACGACTCGCTGAAGCCCTGCTTCCGTTGCCTGACCTGATCCGCCAGCCTGGTGAAGAAGTCTCTCGGTAGAAAGTATGTGTGGAAACTATCTATGAACTCCGCCCAGGTTTTCCATTGTTTGTTGTTGGCGATGAACCACTTCAACGCCCTTCCCTTCAGTAATTCAGGCATCGCTCGGGGAATCATGTCTAACTCCAAGCCGTATGTGTTGGCGGACCATTCCACCTGCTCCAGGAACTCGAACGGTTTTTCCGCCCCGTCGAACCTGAACGACCATTCGCGGACCTGTTTAGCGATCCTTGCATAGTCTGATTGATTGGGTCTCGAGATCAGCGCTGTTGTTTTCCTGTCTTGGCTTGATTCTCTCCTGTTTGCCTCCTTTTGTAGGTTGTCAACGCTCAGGCTTGCCACTAAGTTGTCCCCTTCGACGGTTGTTAACGTGATGCTGGGGCCGGCTTTGTCGTGGTATGTGGCTTCCAAATCGGCCCAGATGTCCACGAGTTGTGGGTCATTATCCGTTTCTGAGTAATACTCGGATAATGCTTTTCTCATGTCCTCTAATCTGCCGTCCAGGGTGACATTAAGCCTCTGTGCGACATTGGCGAAATCCTCCTTTTTAAGTCGGTAGATCCACTTCTTCCCCATTCTGTTTAAATTGCTTTCACTGCTGGGACAATCACGTTGGGCGCCAGATGTAACGAACTGATTTTTATGGTCTGCTCGCTACGAGATTCGTGCGGCTAGCTCAGTATATTGTGTGTTCGTCCCACCAAATTTATATTAACGTGACCGCCCAGTAGCTCAGTGAGAAAGCACAGAATTCACGGGTTCGTATTGGGTTTATTGTGGGTATATTATTACAAGTGTCTTAGTCGCTTGGTTGGCCTTGACTCGTTGCTCGTGACCCTCGGTACGTCCGATGGTCCTGATTGACTTGACGACCTCTCGCCTTTGAAGACTCGGTGCTCCAGTCCTGTAGCTCTCTGAAGATACTCGCAGCTCCCTGAAGATCCTCGCAGCTCCCTGAAGATACTCGCAGCTCCCTGAAGACGCTCGCTGCTCCCTGAAGACGCTCGCTCGCTGATCGCTTCGCACGCGTGACTTGGTGACTGCTGGTAACGACTCGGACTCGCGAGGGGGTCAGCCGTACGGGCTTAGGGAAGCGTCACCGTTCTCAGACTAGGGTGAACAGAAGCTGCGCTCTCCAGGATCGCTCCTTTCGACACACCGCCGCCTGTCCCTTGCTCTGTCCCGGATGGTCCCACTGGGGTTTCCGCTCAGCCGCGCGGACAGTCAAGGCGGTAACGCCAGGAGGCTGCCTCGCGCTTTACTTCGCTTCCACGCCTAGTGTAAACGAACGTTCCACCCTAGCCTCACCCTATTGCTTTTGGTCCTGGACGTTTCCGCGTGGCTTTTGGTACTCGGGGTTCGGGCACGCCGCTCCGGGACCTCGCAAGTCGAATCTGTAGGGCTCTCCTGGACAATTCCACTCGAGACCGTACCGATCGACCGCTCTCCCTTCTGGCTTGTTATATTCGTGATTCGGGCACGCCGCTCCGGGACCTCGCAAGTCGAATCCGTAGGGCTCTCCTGGACAATTCCACTCGAGACCTTACTGATCGACCGCTCTCCCTTCTGGCTGGTTATACTCTCTCCAGGCGTAACGCCAGGACTTTGTGGATAAAGTTAAACGACCGCCTTGACCTAGCCGTGTGACGCCCTCTGGATCTCAGCTACCTGCGTCTCAATTCGGAGATTCCTGGTATCCCAATCCCGAACGTCTCGACGTAGCAATCTTGCTCCTTGTAGGCTCCCACGGCGTTGTTTCCCTGGCGACTCGACTTGCTGTTGCTCCCTTGTAGATTATCGGGTTGTTTGATTGTTCACTTTGGTATCTGACTGATCTTGACGGTTTGACTCCTTGTGATCGACTGATCCAGCTGCCAGCGCTCTGTGGCCTTATATAGGGCTTCCGGGAACCGTTATTCCCCTTTTGCGCACGGCACGCTGGATCTCTCCACTCCGGGTCCAAAGTCCGTGCCTCCTGGATGACCCACTTGTTGTTCCCGTACCGCTTCCAATCGATGCTCCGCCCACTGCTGCCATCCCGCTGATTCCCGTGATGCTTGTGGCACGCCTGTGTGCCGCTCCACCGCCGAGATGTGGCACTTCCTCTCCCGGTCCAAAGTTCACGGGAGAGTCCAAAGTCCGATGGAGTCCCGTTACCCGCTTTTGCACACGGCACTCTTGCCTTGCCCGCGAAGTCTCCACTCTCTCTCGATCTCCATCCTCGGTCTCCAAACTCTCTCGCTCTCCTTCATTGGTCTCCAAACTCTCTCGCTCTCCTTCGTTGGTCTCCAAACTCTCTCGCTCTCCTCGCCGCGCCGTTACTACGCGAATTCGCCGCGTATCTGGCAAGCGGCCGGCCATCTGCTGCTGTTTCTATTTGTGGGGAGTTATTCAACTCCTCACAATGTTTATGACCCATTTGTGGAAAGGAGAGAATCTTAGACAATTTACCAGTTAAACGTTCTGGGGTGGAAACAAAAATGTGTTAAAAAATATTCCACATCTGAGAATCATTAACTTGTGAGATTTATTTTATTGGGGTTCTTTTGATTTCTAAATTAGTTTTACAATCATAGGAAACATTATTCCCCAACAGAATCGGACATGTTACATGGTTACTTTGGGCGTGCGACCTTTCCCACGTGCACAGCAACACCTGTGATAATGAGGCAAAAGGGTACGTTTCCCCAACATGATCGGATATGTTCTTCTAAGATAACAACCTTTGGTTACTATGGTTGTGCGACCTTTCTCACGTGCACCTTGCTCACGTGACTATTAATTGCACATAATGAGGGGAAGGATACAAGATCAATATTGTCACATGGGGATGTGGGGGCGATGGGGGCAATTAAGTATACTCTTTATAGACATGAACGTGACACTTTTATACCCATTACTCGTAGAGTAAAAGGGTATACTAGATTCGTCGGAAAGTATGTAACAGGCAGAAGGAAGCGTTTCCGACCCCATAAAGTATATACAATATATTCTTAATCAGGATCACTAGCCGAGTCGATCTAGCCATGTCCCTCTGTCCGTCTGTCTGTCCGTCCGGATGAACGCTGAGATCTCGGAAACTATAAGAGCTAGGCTAACGCTTAAATCTGTCTAGCGCCGGTAGGTGGCGCATTTCAATCTCGCTTTGTTGCTTCCATATCTCCATTTTCCTTTGTCCCTTTTAGCTGAGTAACGGGTATCTGATAGTCTAGGTACTCGACTATAGCGTTCTTCCTTGTTATGACTTCAAAGCCCATTAAAATCAGTTAATTTATTGGATTATGCTATTTGTCCCAGAACCCGCATACGTTAATGAGTGTGGGGAGGGGGGGCGGGGGCCATTAATATGCTAATTGTCCCAGAATCCGCGTTTCCCAACTACTCAACATCCTCTTGAGTTCTTTTTACTGAGAAATGTCCTTGCTTATGGGCCACACGAATGATATCTTCCTCCATCAACGTCGGCACCACGATCAACTCTTTGACAGGAACCTTGTACAATATGCCATGCCTAACAAAGAAGTCACTATTTGTGCTGTTTTCGAGGGCGGCCATTACTGCCCAAACCCATTCATCCTGCAACTGTGCTTCCTGCTACTTGTGATGCAGAGAGTCTTCCAGCATTTGACATGAAACTCGACTTAAGGCGTCTACGTGCCGTATTTTGCTTCCGCTTCGATGATCGATGACATAGTCATAATCCTGGAGAAACAATGCCCAGCGTGACACTCTCAAAGGAATTTCTCCGCGCTTTTTCATCGTTAAAGCAAATGCGTTGCTGTCGGTAATGAATTTGAACTTTATCCCAAATAAATAGACACGCCATTTTTTTAAAGCTTGGGATTTGTCGTACGGATCTTTTTGCACCCCGGTAACCGTGCATAAAAGCGTCAGTGTGTATCTGCGTTTGAGCTTTAGGATTGTATAAACGTAACACTGGTGCAGATATCAATGCTACCTTTATTTGCTCAAAGGCTACTAGCTGTTCTTCGGTGAATCGGAAAGGAATTTCCTTACGAAGCAAGTCGAAAAGTAGTTTTGCTTTTAACGCGTTATCAGCAATGAATGAAAACAGGATGCTAATACAAGAAAACGCTGAAGACTCTTTCGGTCATGTGGAATCGAAAAGTTATTGACTGCTTGCGTTTTGGCCTCTGACGATCTTATGATCTCTCCTTCGACAATGTACCCCATAAAGTCAACCTTTACCTTGAGAAACTGACATTTGCTCCACTTAATTATCAAGTTAAACTCCGAAGTTCGAGTTAGGACACGCTCCAACTTCTAGATTCCTTCGTTTACATTTTAAAGGGAATAATGAGATCATCCATTTATGTTACGACAGTACCATCTTGCACCATATCTAGTAGAGTTGCATAATGTATCTTGAAAATACGGCTGGTGAATTCGAAATTCCAAAAGGGACATATAAAAACCAAAATTGCCCTGACTGAGTCACGAAAGATGTAATTTTTCTCGAATTTTTCTCAACTGGTACATGGAAAAATCCATTCGCTATGTCAAGTGTTGTGAAGAGGCTGTTTCCTTGCAGTCTTTTAATGTCTATAATCCTCTATAAGTGTTTAACCGTCTATAAGTGTTGCATTGGAAAATAATCCTTGGCAATCCTAGCGTTTAGTCGTCTATAGTTGCAACAAAAGCGCTTGCTGCCATCTTTTTTTGGTACCAAGGCAACCGGAGAGGCATACTCAGACGAACTTGGTTGGATAGTCTTCTCTCCTAACCATTTCCCAACCTGGATGTCGATAATTGTCTTGTTTGCAGATGAAATTGGTCTCTCCAGGTGCGCGACGTCGATCTTGGGATCTTCGCCTTCACCAAAAAGACACATCTGAGGGTGTTCCTGGGATATCTGTAACGCAGATAAAACAAGGAAGAACGCTATAGTCGAGTACCTCGACTATCAGATACCCGTTACTCAGCTAAAGGGAGCAAAGGGAAATGGAGATATGCAAGCAGCAAAGCGAGATTGAAATGCGCCACCTATCGGCGGTACACAGATTTAAGCGTTATGGGCGTTAGAGTGGGCGTGGCAAATTTTTTTTTGGGTCAATCGATAGGTATTGACGAGATCAATACAGTTCAGTTCAAATTTTGTATCTAGCATGAAAATTGTGGGCGCCACAGGCTTGGGCGGTTTGTGGGCGTTAGAGTGGGCGTGCCATATTTGCGTAACAAACTTGCGCTGCGCACAAGGCTACGGAATCTAAATCTGAGATCCCAATTCTCTATCATTGATAGTTTTCGAGATATCCACGTTCATATTTACGATTTTTTGAAGTTTGTGGGCGTAAAAGTGGGCGTGGCAAACTTTTTTTTATATCAATCGATAGGTATTGATGAGAACAATAAATTTCAGTTAAAATTTTTATTCTAGCATCAAAACTGTAGGAGCCACAGTTTTGGGCGGTTTGTGGGCTTTAGAGTGGGCGTGGCACTCTACTAAAACAAACTTGCGCTGCGTAAGCTCAGGAATCTGCACGCCAAATCTCAATAGCCTAGCTCTTATAGTTCAAGATCTCAGCGTTCATCCGGACAGACAGACCGACGGACAGACGGACAGACGGACATGGCTAGATCGACTCGGCTAGTGATCCTGATCAAGAATATATATACTTTATGGGGTCGGAAACGCTCCCTTCTGCCTGTTACATACTTTCCGACGAATCTAGTATACCCTTTTACTCTACGAGTAACGGGTATAAAAATTACGGGGGTACCTTGCAGTTTTTACGCGACGTGCGTGGGTGTTTATTTGGACACTTTGAAAATATAAATTCTTAGGCCTAACTTAACTTAAGCGCTCCAGAGCGGAGCGGAGACTTAGGGTGAGATGGAGAGGGAGAGCGGACGGAAAAGCGAGCGCGCGAGATGCATACATCTGGAGAAAACTGCCACTCGACACTGCCTCCAGAGTTTAAACGCCCTTCTGGCGTGAACATAGAGTATTACTCAAAATATACTACCACTGCTTAAAGGCCACACTTTTATATTTATCCCAATTAGTTTAAAGGCCCCTGCTACAGAAAAATCTTGTATTGATATAAAAGGTGTTAAATTTGCTTTGTGATTTTTGTTATTTTAGCTAACTTATAAATGTATTTATTATTATTTTTTAACTTTTATCGATTCCGTGTACGTAATGAACCCTTTTTGCAACAACTCTGTTGAAAAGGTGTATAGTTATTTATGAAAACACATATACACTTAAATTTTTGCAATATCTTTACAAATGTGAGCGACAGATTAAAGAGTTGTGGGCGTAGAAAACTTTGTTGTCAATCGATATATACTGATGAAATCAATAAATTTCTGTAGGCAACATAGTTTTGCAAGGGTATAATAAACTAAGTATTATTATGGTGTACTTAAAAAGTTTTTTGGTGTGTGCAAAAAAAACAAGGAAGAACGCTATAGTCGAGTACCTCGACTATCAGATACCCGTTACTCAGCTAAAGGGACCAAAGGGAAATGGAGATATGCAAGCAGCAAAGCGATATTTAAATGCGCCACCTACCGGCGGAAGACAGATTTAAGCATTGTGGGCGTTAGGGTAGGCGTGGCAAATTTTTTTTTGGATCAATCGATAGGCATGGACGAGACCAATACTTTTCAGTTAAAATTTTTAATCTAGCATAAAAATTGTGGGCGCCACAGGCTTGGGCGGTTTGTGGGCGTTAGAGTGGGCGTGGCATATTCGCATAACAAACTTGCGCTGCGTACAAGGCTACGGAATATAAATCTGAAATCCCAATACTCTATCTTTGATAGTTTCCGAGATATCCGCGTTCATATTTACGATTTTTTGAAGTTTGTGGGCGGTTTGTGGGCGTTAAAGTGGGCGTGGCAAACTTTTTTTTGGGTCAATCGATAGGTATTGATGAGAACAATTCATTTCAGTTTAAATTTTTACTCTAGCATCAAAACTGTAGAAGCCACAGTTTTGGGCGGTTTGTGGGCGTTAGAGTGGGCGTGGCACTCTACTGAAACAAACTTGCGCTGCGTAAGAAGCTCAGGAATCTGCTCGCCAAATCTCAATAGCCTAGCTCTCATAGTTTCCAAGATCTCAGCGTTCATCCGGACAGACGGACAGACGGACAGACGGACAGACGGACAGACGGACAGACGGACAGACGGACAGACGGACATGGCTAGATCGACTCGGCTAGTGATCCTGATCAAGAATATATATACTTTATGGGGTCGGAAACGCTTCCTTCTGCCTGTTACATACTTTCCGACGAATCTAGTATACCCTTTTACTCTACGAGTAACGGGTATAATCATAAATTACAAAAAGCTATTAACCTAGATAATGTATGTATTCTGGTGTGTGTGTACAGAATAAATGTATCTTACCCAAATGCGATGCGGTCATAGAATTCGAATGCGGTAAGTAGGTACCGCAGCCTAATCGAACTTCGAGGCTCAAACGTTAAAGCTCTTACTCTGTTGTCCATCCATCCACCAAGAAATTCATTAAAATTGTCATTTTCGATGCGTTGTAAAATTTTAAATGGTAACTTTTTACGTATAAATTCTGTAATATAAATTAGTTTGAAAAAATTGTATGAAAACAGCACTGTAGCTCTTAATATATTATTTAAATTTACGTAATGTATAATCACGAATAACTTGTCGCCACTGAAGGTATCAAATAAAAATTCTCTCTTACGACTATTTTCTCAACGAAAGTCGGAAGTGATGTTTAAACATGTTCTCTCATAGAGAAAATTGTTGTACATTTTTTAACAAATTTTCACAATGTACAAAAATTTGACAGCTCTAGTCCTTGGTAATGAAAGCCCCTGGACCACAAGAAAGTTCATGGTTGAAAAATTAAAAAACAAATTTGGCAAAATACATTAATTTTCAGATACCACAGGTTTTTAAAATCGGGCAATCAAATGTTTCCGAGATTGTTTAGTTTATTTGCTTAATATTTTTCGGTAAATGGCCCGAATTAAGCAATTTTTGGCATTTAGATGGATATTGATAACACGGTCAACAAAATTAACTTTTAAAAAGAACAGGCCTGTGGGCATTAAATTATGTTAATATAGACGTATATAAGCATATCGTTTTTGATCCTAACTTGTGGTATTCGTGAAATTGCGGTTTGTAAGAAATAACCACATTTAACGTGTTGAAGAATGATATCTCTGCGAGTTTATACTTAATTTTATTGATATGAACATATGAGAAGGCTTTAAAAATACCAGAAAAAATATGAGCCCCAAAGTATTTTACATGCATTTAGAGGAGTCTTTAGTGAATTTTTAAGACATTAACCAACATCCTTCGACGTATAATGGTGGTTAGTGTCTTAAAAACTCGGTAATATAGGCCTCTAAATGCATGTCAAACCTTTTGAGGATCATAGTTTTCCTCGTATTTGTGGTAGTGGTTCAAACATACACCATGGACAATATAAATTTCAACGAATATTCGGTGGTTCAGCTAAAGAAATGGCTTTCCGTATTGGGATTGCCAACACAAGGCCATAAATCCGAATTGATGGCTCGTCTCGCTCGGGTGTGCGTGGTCAGGCACCTCGTAAAGACGCAACGGAGGAGGACGCCAACGACGATTCTGGGAAAAGTCTTGATGCCAACGACGATTCTGGGAAAAGTCTTGACGCCAACGAGGATTCTGGAGAAGATCAAGACGACGTCTCCGACCATGAACTTCATGCCGCCGACAGCAACGATCCGGACAATGGACCACCAGCCACACAGGAAATGTATTTCGAGAATGCTCTTCAGCAACATGAGCTTATCACTATCATTCGGCAGTTGCAGGCAGAGGTTAGTGCGCATCGCAAGTTCTTGCAGCAAACGCAGACACGTGGTACCGCACAACAGCAACAACAACAAGCAGTTGACAATGGTGGTGGCAACTCCGGCGGTGCAAACATTCTGTCGCACGAGAACCCTACGGTTGGCAACCCTGCCAGTCTGATCGTTTCACTGCTAAGTTTTTCGGCTCGATAAAACGATGACTGCTGAGTTCTAAGCTTACCTAACAAAATCTAAACAGCTAAAGGCAATAATCACTTCATGCTCTGTTCTGGCGCTTTACAGCTCAATTTTGTGATTAACAGCACTCTGTCATTGTATTTCGATCAGATAAATTAAAGAAGTCAAGAAGGCCTTTACGACAACTTTATCTAGTCTTTATCTGGTCTTTATCTTTTTCGGATAGATTTTTGGATAGCTATCAGGGATTTTGTCAGGGACTTGAGAAACCGTTCCTAAGTCAGGTCTAGGTTGAATACGAGTGAAAGAACAGATTACAAAAAACAGATAAGGATTGCAAGAACACTTTAAGACTAATAAATTCAGTGCCCATTACAAAAATTGGGCAGTGTGGAAGTCTATGCGTCTAAATATGGAATGAGTGTACATCTTGCGGGTCGTCCAAGTATCCAATTGTCTGATGGGTGCAGTCTTTTTAGTCTTTTTCTGTTTATAGGTGTGGAAAGTGTGAGAGCAAGTCTGCTTCTGTGAGAGACGAGTCTTGATCTGTAGCGAGTTATAGTCTTAGTGATATATGTACAAACAGGATGATTTTGGGATCTCGAAAATCTTGGATCTCTTGGATAGTTTCCTTTCAATCAATCCTTTTTATAGACGTGTTGTAGGCAGTGACCCAGAAGTGTACACCCCAAGGGGGGCATTTTAAGAGATGATATCTTACGATCGTGTAAAAAATTAAGTTAAAGTATATTCGGATTCGGGATACTTAGTTTTTGATCATAACGGGTGGAATTTGTGCAATCGCGTTCTGAAAAAGCAACATTTATTGTCTTGATTAACGATACTAATTGTACACAATTTTATTGATGTGCAATAAACTGCTTATGTGCCCTTATAGATTTGCGTCTAAGATTTCATCATATCTTAAGTCGATCACAGCTTATGGACATTTAAGTAATCTGTTATCTGTTAAATAATTTGTGTGGTATAAAAAAATATGAGCCCCAAAATATTTTAAATGCATTGAGAGGCGTGTTTTTTACGAAATTTTAAGATACTCTATAGAGTTTTTTTTTAATCCTAAAATGTTACTGGTCAGATAATAGGAACCAGAAATGTGTGATTTAAGGAAGTAGACTTTAGAAAAATATTACAAAATCAGATTGATAGTGTGTAAAAATATTTCTTGAGCAACCTTAACAGATTGCAATATACATATTTTTTACATATATATAAATTATATATTCATATATATATTTCATATATGTTCGACATCTTTATCTTCCCAACTTTCACGCTGGGTCAAAGGCTTTAGTGGCGCTCACTCGTTTGAAATTTGGAATAGTCAACATGTAATGGGCATGATTATACTGTTTTCTTCTTTAATATATTGAACTTTTAAGGTAGTCAACACTTTGATTTTATGTAATTGACTTTAACTTTGCTAAGGCTTGCAGAAAATGGGCCTCCATTTAAACTTTAAAAGCCCATTACTTGGTCGAAAGATCTCAAATTTCGAAACGGAGTACCATTATGTGGTTTGTGGAAAATTTATGCTGTTACCTGAATTCAAATATTAAACTTTAAAGGTAGTGAACATTTTGACTGATTTTATGTAATTGATTTTAATCTTGCTAAGGCTTATAGAAAATGGGTCTCCATATAAACTTTAAAAGACCATTACTTGGTCGAAAGAACTCGTATTTCGAAACGGTCTACCTTAATGGGCTTTTGGAATGATTATGTTGTCAATGGTTTGCAGAAAATTAGCCTCAATTTTAACTTTCAGAGAGCTCATCAAAAGCACTCGGATTTCAAAATGCGACACCATAATGGGCTTGTGTTGTAACGTTCGTGTCCTAGCACGGCGCATTGCTCGACCCTTTATTTAGCTTCAACTGCAAGAGGAACTACCTGCCATTTTCCAAGTGCGCTTCAGAAAAATATTTCAGCTTTTATGCATACCATGGCATATTCTATCTATAAATATCACATATTTAAGACCGGACGAACTCGCTTGAGTGTAAGTTCCTCACGCCGCGCCGCCTCAGTGTGCCCGCACCTTTATTCGGCACTCAAAATAAAGTTTTCCGATTTGTCCCAACCTCTGCATTTCCTTGGGTTACGGGCTGCTACGCAACATAAATTATCTCTGAGCTAGTCGGGTCATTTAAGTAACTCATAGAACGGTCGAAAACAGTTCGTTACAACATAATTTAAAAATAATAACAGGAAAATCCTGCTTTGATTTATATTTTATATAAACTGTTTTAATTAATTCTGGGGAAACTCATGGAAGTCCCACGACAAACTTTTTAGGGTTCAACACGGATTATGTATAGAACATTATACTAATTTTTTAATAAAAATATTATTATTATTATTATAAAGAAATTACCGGCAATTACAAAGTGCGGAAAATTTTTGGTTTGTGTTAAGCAATGGCCCTCTGCTTAAATCTTATGTCGTAATAAGTAACAATATTGGTTTAACAATGGAATTTATACAGTAGTTAAAATAGATAATATGTATAACAAGTCTATATATATAATATTAAATTTATATGCTATTGTAAAGTTTTATGGATTTCAGAAATTGAATTGTTGTAACTATATTTTTGGGATCTACTATTTCTTCTAGGGTTTTTTGGAGGAGTTTCTGTCTATGTTCTGTGTAAAGGGGACATTCTAGGAATATGTGGTGTAGGGATAGGTTGTGATTGCATGGTTGGCATGTGGGATGAGGTGTTTTGTCAAATAAGTGGCTGTGTGTCAGTTTAGTTTGTCCGATTGGAAGTCTCATAAATTTTATGATGTCTATTCGGGAATTGTTGGGTTTAAAGATTCGATATTATTTCGCTTTTTTGGGTTGATGAGCTTGTAGTGTGGAGATGTGTTGTTCCAAACTAGCTCGTATTGGGTTTTCATGTATTTACTAATGTATTTAAGCGTATCTGGCATGTTGTGGTTTTTTTCTAATATTAATGGCAATGTAATTGCTTGCTTAGCAGATTAGTCTGCAAGTTCGTTTCCAATAATGCCGCAGTGCCCAGGGACCCATATCAGAGTAAGAGCTGCTAGTGAGTCGGAGCATATGGCAAATTTTCCTTTTTATACCCGTTACTCGTAGAGTAAAAGGGTATACTAGATTCGTCGGAAAGTATGTAACAGGCAGAAGGAAGCGTTTCCGACCCCATAAAGTATATATATTCTTGATCAGGATCACTAGCCGAGTCGATCTAGCCATGTCCGTCTGTCCGTCTGTCCGTATGAAAGCTGAAATCTCGGAAACTATAAGAGCTACAACACTTAGATTAGGCATGCAGATTCCTGGTATTCCTGCGCAGCGCAAGTTTGTTTCAGAAGAGTGCCACGCCCACTCTAACGCCCACAAACCGCCCAAAACTGTGGCTCCTACAGTTTTGATGCTAGAACAAAAATTTTAACTGAAATGTATTGTTCTCATCAATACCTACCGATTGACCTAAAAAAAAGTTTGCCACGCCCACTTTAACGCTCACAAACCGCCCACAAACTTCAAAAATTCGTAAATATGAACGCGGATATCTCGGAAAATATCAATGATAGAGAAACGGGATTTCAGATTTAGATTCCGTAGGCTTGAACGCAGCACAAGTTTGTTACGCGAATATGCCACGCCCACTCTAACGCCCACAAACCGCCCAAATCTGTGGCGCCCACAATTTTCATGCTAGATAAAAAACTTTAACTGAAATGTATTGGTCTCGTCAATACCTATCGATTGATTTAAAAAAAAGTTTGCCACGCCCACTCTAACGCCCACAAACCGCCCAAGCCTGTGGCGCCCACAATTTTCGTGCTAGATAAAAAATTTTAACTGAAATGTATTGGTCTCGTCAATACCTATTTAAAAAAGACTTTGCCACGCCCACTCTGACGCCCACAACGCTTAAATCTATCTACCGCCGGTAGGTGACGCACTTGCTGCTTGCATATCTCCACTTTCCTTTGGTCCCTTTAGCTGAGTAACGGGTATCTGATAGTCGAAGTACTCGACTATAGCGTTCTTCCTTGTTGTTTTTCCGCATATCTACATGCGTAGAGAATTGCTGATATTTCAGCAGTGAAAATAGAGGAATAAGGTTGTGGGAGCATTTGCTGTGTTATGATGTGTTGTGTGGAAGTTACACTGAAGGCTACTCCGCTATCGGATTTAGAGCCGTCTGTGTATAGGAACGTATGTTGTTTGAAAGAATCTTTCATTTCTAGGAAGTTTTGATAGTATACTATCGGAGCTGTGTTGGGCTTTGGAGTTGGAGTGGTATCTTTTTTATTTATTATGGGGACGGGATAAAGTAATATAGCATTGCACTGGTCAATAGTATTCTTAATTGTTGATTACAGTTTTGGCTGTTCGACTTGTTCCAATGTAGTTTTTTTTGCGGTGGATATAATTTTAAAGTTTTTTAATATGGCGTGTTTGGTTCTGTGTTCTATTGGCTTTGTGTTGGATTCGTATTGTAAATTGTTGATTGGTGAGGAGCGGATGGCACCGAGTGCCATTCTGACAGCTGAGTTGTATATGGTTTTAATTTAGTTAATTTTTGATTTGCGTGCTCTTCCGTATAGGAATTACCCAAAGTCAATTTATGACATGATAATTGAGTTTATTACATCCAATGGTTTTAATGTGACAGTTGAAACTAGTGCTGCAAAGACATTTTATAATATTTAGCCTTTTAGCTATTTGTATTTCTAGTTGTTCTATTTGTGCGTCCCATTTATATTTATTAGTTATAGTAATACCTAATATTTTTAAAATTTTTTCATTTTTTAGGTTCAAACTGCTAGTATTCTAAAGTTGCATTTTTTCTTTCGACAAATATGTTAATGTCTTGATTTTGGTATAGAGAGACTGGCTCCAGAGAAATTGCACCATTCTTGTATGTCTGCGAGTAGTGGATTTATGTCTAAAGTTGTCTCTTTCTTTTTTTGTCTCCGTATTATTGTATAATCGTCGGCGTATGCAATCGAATGATTTGTGTAGACCTATAATTCTATTAAGTTTATTATAGGCAATTGCTAAAAGGATTACAGATAGTGGTGATCCTTGTGGGATTCCATTCTCTAACGGTATAGGCTGGGATTGCACGTTTTGGGTCTGAACGCCCATAACGCTTAAATCTGTCTACCGCCGGTAGGTGGAGCATTTAAATCTCGCTTTGCTGCTTGCACATCTCCATTTCCCTTTGGTCCCTTAAGCTGAGTAACGTGTATCTGCTAGTCGAGGTACTCGACTATAGCGTTCTCCCTTGTTTATAAGTGATTATGTTGGTTGTGTTTATATTTTGGCCCATGTTCCGCTAGGCAAATTTTTTATTGGTTTTTAGTTCTTGCAAGTCTTTGTCCCACCAGGGGACTTGTTTGGATGAATTTGGGTGGTATTGCGGTATGGATAAATGTGCGCTGTGTCTTATTATAGAGCAAAGATGAGCTGTTTCTTGGTTTATTTGTTGGCTGGGTGGTCTGTCATCGGAAGATTGCTTACTTATTATTTGGTAAAGAGGCCAGTTGGATTTGTCTATATTAAACTTTGGTTTAATGATTGTGGAGGCAGTTGTTTCACTTTTAAAAATTTCGATTGAGATCGCGAAGTGGTCGCTTACTGAGAGGTGACTGTCGACTGTCCATTTAGAGTATAAGGTTAATTCGGGAGAAGCTAGGGAGAGATCAATATGTGTAAAGGTGTGGTGTGTGGTAAAGTGGGTGGGTGAACTATTATTGAGTGTGGTTAGTAAGGATTGGTTTATAAATTTAAACAGTAGGTTTCCTCGTGTGTTATTATTTTGTGATACCCAGCTTTTGTGCCAGCTGTTAAAATCACCTGTTATTAAGAGAGGGGTGTCAATATTGTTGTAAGTATCTTGTAATTCTTGTAATGTAATTGGTTTGTTGGGAGGCATATAACTGGAAATTAAAGTAAATTTAGTTTTAGATTGTACTGTAACGGCGATTGAGTCAAAATTTATATTACGGATTTGGGCTTGTTGTTGTTGCAAGGAGTTGTGAAGTAGAAGGGTTACTCAAGTTGTTTATGTGGTAAAGAGTAACGTTTACTGGGATGGGAATATTATTGGTAGAGTGGAGGTGGGTATCTTGAATGGAAATTATTTTAGGGTTCTTGTTATACCCTTGCAGAGGGTATATTGATTTCAGTCAGAAGTTTGCAACGCAGTGAAGGAGACGGTTCCAACCCCATAAAGTATATATATTATTGATCAGCATGACTAGACGAGTCGATCTATCCATGTCCGTCTGTCCGTCCGTCTGTCTGTCCGTTTCTACGCAAACTAGTCTCTCAGTTTTAAAGCTATCGGGCTGAAACTTTCCCAAAAGTCTTATAGTCAGGTAGTATATAAGTCGGAACCAGCCGGATCGGACAACTATATCTTATAGCTCCCATAGGAATAATCGGAAAAAATTTAAAACAAGGAAGAACGCTATAGTCGAGTACCCCGACTATCAGATACCCGTTACTCAGCTAAAGGGACCAAAGGAAAATGGAGATATGCAGGCAGCAAAGCGAGATTGAAATGCGCCACCTACCGGCGTGGCAAACATTTTTTTTGATCAATCAATAGGTATTGACGAGACCAATACATTTCAGTTAAAATTTTTTATCTAGCATGAAAATTGTGGGCGCCACAGGCTTGGTCGGTTTGTGGGCGTAGGAGTGGGCGTAGCATATTCGCGTAAAAAGGCTAAGGAATCTAAATTTGAGATCCCTATTCTCTATATTTGATAGTTTCCCAGATATCCACGTTTATATCTACGATTTTTTGAAATTTGTGGGCGTTAAAGTGGGCGTGGCAAACTTTTTTTTGGGTCAAAAGGTATTGATGAGAACATTACATTTCAGTTAAAATTTTTATTCTAGCATAAAAACTGTAGGAGCCACAGTTTTGGGCGGTTTGTGGGCGTTTGAGTGGGCGTGGCACTCTGCTGAAATAAACTTGCGCTGCGTAAGAAGCTCAGGAATCTGCATGCCAAATCTCAATAGCCTAGCTCTTATAGTTTCCGAGATCTCAGCGTTCATCCGGACAGACAGACAGACGGACAGACGTGGCGTGCAGATTCTTGAGCTTCTTACGCAGCGTAAGTTTGTTTCAGCAGAGTGCCACACCCACTCTAACGCCCACAAACCGCCCAAAACTGTGGCTCCTACAGTTTTGAAGCTAGAATAAAAATTTTAACTAAAATGTATTGTTCTCATCAATACCTATCGATTGACTCAAAAAAAAAAGTTGCCACGCCCACTTTAACGCCCACAAACTTCAAAAAATCGTTAATATGAACGTGGATATCTCGGAAACTATCAAAGATAAAGAATTGGGATCTCAGATTTAGATTCCGCATTCTTGTACGCACAAACCGCCCAAGCCTGTGGCGCCCACAATTTTTATGCTAGATTAAAAATTTAAACTGAAATGTATTGGTCTCGTCAATACCTATCGATTGATTAAAAAAAAAATTTGCCACGCCCTCTCTAACGCCCATAACGCTTAAAACTGTCTACCGCCGGTAGGTGGCGCATTTTAATCTCGCTTTGCTGCTTGCACATCTCCATTTCCCTTTGGTCCCTTAAGCTGAGTAACATGTATCTGCTAGTCGAGGTACTCGACTATAGCGTTCTCCCTTGTTTATAAGTGATTATGTTGGTTGTGTTTATATTTTGGCCCATGTTCCGCTAGGCAAATTTTTTATTGGTTTTTAGTTCTTGCAAGTCTTTGTCCCACCAGGGGACTTGTTTGGATGAATTTGGGTGGTATTGCGGTATGGATAAATGTGCGTTTCTTGGTTTATTTGTTGGCTGGGTGGTCTGTCATCGGAAGATTGCTTACTTATTATTTGGTAAAGAGGCCAGTTGGATTTGTCTATATTAAACTTTGGTTTAATGATTGTGGAGGCAGTTGTTTCACTTTTAAAAATTTCGATTGAGATCGCGAAGTGGTCGCTTACTGAGAGGTGACTGTCGACTGTCCATTTAGAGTATAAGGTTAATTTGGGAGAAGCTAGGGAGAGATCAATATGTGTAAAGGTGTGGTGTGTGGTAAAGTGGATGGGTGAACTATTATTGAGTGTGGTTAGTAAGGATTGGTTTATAAATTTAAACAGTAGGTTTCCTCGTGTGTTATTATTTTGTGATACCCAGCTTTTGTGCCAGCTGTTAAAATCACCTGTTATTAAGAGAGGGGTGTCAATATTGTTGTAAGTATCTTGTAATTCTTGTAATGTAATTGGTTTGTTGGGAGGCATATAACTGGAAATTAAAGTAAATTTAGTTTTAGATTGTACTGTAACGGCGATTGAGTCAAAATTTATATTACGGATTTGGGCTTGTAGTTGTTGCAAGGAGTTGTGAAGTAGAAGGGTTACTCAAGTTGTTTATGTGGTAAAGAGTAACGTTTACTGGGATGGGAATATTATTGGTAGAGTGGAGGTGGGTATCTTGAATGGAAATTATTTTAGGGTTCTTGTTATACCCTTGCAGACGGTATATTGATTTCAGTCAGAAGTTTGCAACGCAGTGAAGGAGACGGTTCCAACCCCATAAAGTATATATATTATTGATCAGCATGACTAGACGAGTCGATCTAGCCATGTCCGTCTGTCCGTCCGTCTGTCTGTCCGTTTCTACGCAAACTAGTCTCTCAGTTTTAAAGCTATCGGGCTGAAACTTTCCCAAAAGTCTTATAGTCAGGTAGTATATAAGTCGGAACCAGCCGGATCGGACAACTATATCTTATAGCTCCCATAGGAATAATCGGAAAAAATTTAAAACAAGGAAGAACGCTATTGTCGAGTACCCCGACTATCAGATACCCGTTACTCAGCTAAAGGGACCAAAGGAAAATGGAGATATGCAAGCAGCAAAGCGAGATTGAAATGCGCCACCTACCGGCGTGGCAAACATTTTTTTTGATCAATCAATAGGTATTGACGAGACCAATACATTTCAGTTAAAGTTTTTTATCTAGCATGAAAATTGTGGGCGCCACAGGCTTGGTCGGTTTGTGGGCGTAGGAGTGGGCGTAGCATATTCGCGTAAAAAGGCTAAGGAATCTAAATTTGAGATCCCTATTCTCTATATTTGATAGTTTCCCAGATATCCACGTTTATATCTACGATTTTTTGAAATTTGTGGGCGTTAAAGTGGGCGTGGCAAACTTTTTTTTGGGTCAAAAGGTATTGATGAGAACATTACATTTCAGTTAAAATTTTTATTCTAGCATAAAAACTGTAGGAGCCACAGTTTTGGGCGGTTTGTGGGCGTTTGAGTGGGCGTGGCACTCTGCTGAAATAAACTTGCGCTGCGTAAGAAGCTCAGGAATCTGCTTGCCAAATCTCAATAGCCTAGCTCTTATAGTTTCCGAGATCTCAGCGTTCATCCGGACAGACAGACAGACGGACAGACGTGGCGTGCAGATTCTTGAGCTTCTTACGCAGCGTAAGTTTGTTTCAGCAGAGTGCCACACCCACTCTAACGCCCACAAACCGCCCAAAACTGTGGCTCCTACAGTTTTGATGCTAGAATAAAAATTTTAACTAAAATGTATTGTTCTCATCAATACCTATCGATTGACTCAAAAAAAAAAGTTGCCACGCCCACTTTAACGCCCACAAACTTCAAAAAATCGTTAATATGAACGTGGATATCTCGGAAACTATCAAAGATAGAGAATTGGGATCTCAGATTTAGATTCCGCATTCTTGTACGCACAAACCGCCCAAGCCTGTGGCGCCCACAATTTTTATGCTAGATTAAAAATTTAAACTGAAATGTATTGGTCTCGTCAATACCTATCGATTGATTCAAAAAAAAATTTGCCACGCCCTCTCTAACGCCCTTAACGCTTAAAACTGTCTACCGCCGGTAGGTGGCGCATTTTAATCTCGCTTTGCTGCTTGCATATCTCCATTTCGCTTTGGTCCCTTTAGCTGAGTAACGAGTATCTGATAGTCGAGGTACTCGACTATAGCGTTCTTCCTTGTTTTTTTTTGGTTTTGGTACTAATTGGTTTTAAATATAACTTTGATTTGAGCACGTGTCTATTAAAAATTTTTGGATCTTTCCGATCCCCGTGGTTACTTTAAAGTAAGGTTATGAGGAAAGATTTACTCTAAAAAATTAAGCTTTTCTTAGCCTTTACCTTCTTTACATTATTTTCTTCTGCCAACTGATAATACTCTTTTTCTGGGCTTGATGTAACTTCTTCTGAATTTTGCTGTGCATTACTTCCTGTCTCTGGATGGATATGGAATTGCCTTGGCATTTTGTTAGTATTTGGAACGTTGGCAGTGCTGGGTCTTTTTCCTGCTCAACCATTACTTGCTGGTCTGTTCATATAATTTATATGACGTGAGCGAACTGACTGATCGACATCCATAGGTACCGGCTTCGGTTGGCGTCGTGGGGGAGGTTTTGGTGTGTTGTAAGATGCTACTGCACAGGCCTGGTTTGTATAGGATTGGTTATAAGATCTGAAATGGTTAGTCTGAGTAGCTGGGGTTGTTCCAGTTATGGGTACTGACTGTACTTGGTTTGGGTTATGATAGAGTTGTGGATGGAAGTTTTGTTTGACCATCCTATAAGGCTGTTGGGGTTTGGGTGGTAGCATAGGTGCCCTCCCTAAATAAGGAATTTTTGTGGTCTGACTTTTCCTTGTATTTTGGTTCTCAAGTAGAGTGCACAGATGTAGGGTATGTCCTAAATCATGTGGCTCTTTAATGGCCAGTAATTCTGCGAAGTTTCCGTTAAGGCCTCTGACGAAGGTGTCCAATGCTTTTTCTCTGTACATGGCTGTCAGAAACTGCACAGTTTCTTGTGAGGCATCTAAGTTGCCAATTTGGTTTAGAATTAGTAATAACTGTTGGTGCACTGCATGATACTAATCGACTATACTATCGCTACTTTGACTAAGAGCATAGAGCTGATATTCCAAAGTCTTTAAGTCGCGTTTGTCAGCAAAATGCACTGTTAGGCATTTTGAAATTGCTGTCCAATCTAAGGGGGTATTATATGATTCTAGAACTGTAATTTTGTCCTGTAATTTTGTTTCGGATTGCTAAAAGAATTTCATAATATTTTGGGCAGCCAATTCCGAGTTCGTAAATTTTTAACACCCTTTCGACACTTTTCTACCATGAAGAATATTCAATTTTGTTTCCCGAAAAATCTTTAAGTGTCCGAACGATGTCTGGTATTGTTATTGTTGTTTTATGTTCCCAATAATTACGCAGAAAGAACTATGTTTTATGTTTTATGTTTTATTTCACCGCAACACCAGCACCACAACTTAACTCAAGAAGATGTCGCAAGAAAAGAGAAAGAAGAACGATCAGTGTGACCAAAGGCTACGCTTTCATTAATGCCTAAAATGTATAATAGGAAAATGGTATTTCTGTATAGGAATAGGGGTATTCCAACACGCCCCCTCAGAAATAACATCTATAAGATTATAAACTTAACATAATATATTCATTTGTAATTGTTATGTACTTAGTGTGGGTGGTGTGCATTCTGGGAATAGATATGTGATCCAGCATTTGCTGCAAGGATACGGGGAAAACCCAGAAAAACCCGATCAGATCACTCTTACATATACATATGTTTACATAGAATTACATTTTTAAATTTCAGTAACTTAAAGCTTATACAAAAAAAACGAACAAAAGTATTTCAATGAGATCAATAAAATTCAAATCAAAAAAAGTGGATCAGTCATCTTGCAGTAATCCTAAATCATGTCGTATTTCCAAGAACTTTACGGCAGGCAGTGGCTTTGTGGAGATATCAGCAAGTTGATTCTCTGTGGAAATATACTCAAGACAAATGTTGTTACTTTCAATTTGTTCTCTGGCAAAATGATATTTGATATCAATATGTTTGGCTCGTTTATGACATGAGGGATTATTTGCTATACTGATACAGCCTTGGTTATCTTCGTAAATTTTAATTGGATTTTCGATTTTGATATTAACACTACTAAGAAGAGATTTTAGCCACAACGCTTCTCTTACAGCTTCAAATAATGCCATGTACTCAGCTTCAGTTGATGAGGCTGCTACTGAGTTCTGCCTCTTTGTGTTCCAACAAATTAAATTTAAGTCGAACATTTTGAATAAATACCCTGTGGTACTTTTTCTATCAATTTCGTTTCCTCCCCAATCAGAATCTACATATCCAATTAATGTATTTTTAAACTCAGCATTTCTTTTAAAAATAAGTTTCATTTCAATAGTTCCCTTTAAATACCTAAGGACCCTTTTTAAGCACTGCCATAACTCGGAATTATTTTTGCTACTATATCTACTCAAGATATTTACTGCAATAGTTAAGTCTGGACGTGTACATAGCATTATGTACATTAAACATCCTATGAGATTACGACATGGAGCATTGCAGTTTTCATCTGAATTAAGTAACTCATAGTTTATTTCGTTTGGTAAGGGAGTACTAACTGCATTGCAATTATCCATGTTAAATTTATTTAAGATTCTTTTAACATATGCAGCTTGGTTCAAGAAAATTTTATCTTCATGCATTTCTATTCTAATACCAATAAAATGTTTTATTTCTTTTAGGTCGGTCATTCTAAACTTTTTCATTAAATAATTTTTGAATTTATCCATTGTTATCATATTCCCCGTTGCTATCACCACATCATCAACATATAACAGCACATAAATATTTCCCTAATATCACCTTTATCAAGGATATATATACAGCGATCTACGGAAGAGTTTACAAACTCACAGTCTTTCAATGCTTCCTCAAAAAACTTCAAACCAGCATCTAGCGGCTTGTTTGAGTCCGTAAATTGCCTTATTCAATCTACATACATTGTCACCTTTGCACTGTATACCTTGAGGAAGTCTCATATATATTTCCTCTTTTAACGTGCCATTTAAGAATGCCGTTTTTACATCCATTTGATGGACTTACAAGTTACTGCCCACGATAATATAAATCGAAAAATGGAAATTCTAGCTACAGGATCAAATGTCTCTTCATAATCGACTTGGTACTTTTGAGAAAATCCTCGTGCAACCAATCTAGCTTTATATCTAGTAGGACTTCCTAGTTCGTTATATTTAACGGAAAATACCCATTTGCTATCTACTATGTTTTTATATTTAGGTCTTTCTGTGATTGTCCAGGTATTATTAGTTCATGAGTACTCAACTCTGTTTTTATGGCTTCCTCCCAAAACAATTTATCATTCCTATACTGAATTTCATCGTATGTATTTGGAACATCGTTGAAGATAGTGTGAGCATTTAATACAAATTTATTTAAACTATTATTATCTTCATAATATGATATCTGGGGCTTTGTTTTTAATCTCTCACTTCGTCTACTCGTTACTTCAATACCATCAGTTCCAATTGGATTCTTAACAGATCCATTTTCTTCTAAGTCTTCAGCTGTTTCATGTTCCCTACTCTCATTCGGGTTGTCTGATCCCTTACTTTCATTCAGGAGATCATCTCGCTTTCTTTTCTTACTCTCATTCAGAAAATGTGCATCCGTTTCCTTACTATCATTCGGGATTTGTGTGATGTCGCATTCCCTACTTTCTTTCGGGAATTTTGTTTCTTTAATTTCCTTACTTTCATTCGGGAAATTTTTATTTGTACTTTCCTTACTATATTTCAGGAATGCTGTTTCAAATTTAACAGCTCTAGAATTCACCATATTGGTTTCATCGACAACCACATCTCTTGTAACGAGAAATTTTTCATTAACAGCATCCCACAGTTTAAGATCATTTGCTTTGTAGCCCACTAAAATAGCTTTGTATGATTTATCATCAAACTTTCCCTTTTTGATTTTATTGTGAACATATACAGTTGCACCAAACACTCTCAAATGATTTAAATCGGGCTTTTTTAATGTACCACATCTCATAAGGGGTCATCACGCTATTAACTATTGCTCTACTTGGAATTCGATTAATTAAGTAAGTTGCGGTTAACACTGCTTCACCCCAAAAACTTTTGTCAAGTTGTGCACCACTTATCATGGCACGAGCTTTTTATGTGATGGTTCTAATCATTCTTTCAGAAACACCATTTAACTGTGGTGTGTGTGGCACTGTTAAATGATAAGTAATACCATTTTCATTTTCAGTAATACCCATTGTCAATGTACAAATTAACAATTTTCAAATTAAAATGAGCTTTACATTTTGCTACAAAATCTTTAAACATATTAAATACGTCAGATTTGTGTTTTATTAAGTAAGTTACACAATGGTGTGTAAACTGATCAACAAAAATCACAAAGTAATTTTTATCATTTAGTGTAACGGGAGTAATTGGTCCACAAACATCTGAGTGCACAACAAATAGGGGTCTTTTAATATGGGTTCTATTTTTAAATTGTTTAAACGGTAACCTTCCTTGTTTACCATTTAAACATGGTTCGCAAATTTCATTTGATAGCTCTAAATTATTTAAAAGACTGTTATCACTAAACATATTATTTCGTTTTATTTCTAATAACTTTCCATTGCTTATATGACCAAGCCTCTCATGCCATAATCGAAAATTATTTTTATGTTTCGCATCTATATTATATGCTTGAAATTGAACAATAGGTATATTGTTAAACATACCTGAATTCTTGACCACCGTCAATCCATTCTTGGAAATGGTTACTCCATTTTTGTCAAATTTGATCGACATTCCTGCCTCTTGTAGGCGCTTCACAGACATCAAGTTTCCAGCAGCCTGCTCGGAAAACAGCACATCCTCCAGCGTTATTTCGTGGTCATTGCGCAAACGCACAATGCCACGCTTAGATGCGTAAATATATTCGCCTTGCTTGGCCACAGCGATCTTCAGCGGCGGCACCAATTCCACACTATCGATGTACAGCGACTCATCATTTATCAGATGATCACTTGCACCGAAATCAAGAATAAATCCACAATTATCTACCGCGGGGTTTTCTTGCACTTCTTTTACCATGAATGCAATGCCTTGTGATGTTGCGGTTTTAGCTTGTTTATCGTAATTTGTATTATCTTTATTTCTTTCATTTAGAATTCTTTTATATTGGTAGCAATCCAATATTGGTAGCAATTTAATGTGTCCCTCCTTGTCACAGTGGTGACATCTAACCCTATTTTTAAAATTTCCCTTAAATGTTTTCTTTTGTTAAGTTACACGATTTTTAAATGAATTGTTTTTATTGTAGTTTTTATTTTGAATTATCGTGTTTAAAGCTTTCCTACTAGTGTCATTATGATCCTGGTCTAACAATCTATTCTTAACAAATGCTAATTTTAAATTATCCTCTGATAATGTCTCTATTGCTGTAATGACACCATCGTAAGCCGAAGGCAATGTAATCAACAAATGAGACACTTTATCCATCTCTTCTATTTTTTTTTGCACCTGCGGCCAACAACTCACTTATAAATTCATCAAAAATAGTAAAGTGGGCACTAGGGACATTTCACTCGATAGCTTAAGAGAAAGCAAGCGTTTGCGAACTGCCAACTGCGATGCCAGACTTTTTCGTTCATATACAGCGTCCAAATTTCCAAGAATTTGGCGCGCAGTTATATCGCTTGTAGCAAAGTTCAAAAACGAATCGCTTAGGTACTCTATTAACGTACTTTTTGCACAACGCTCTGCCTTCTTCCACTGTTCATCCACTTTCTCAGGTATATCTTCATCAATGACCCTAAGTACATCCAGTTCGGTCAATAGAGCCCTAATTCTAAATTTCCAAATTGAGTACTTCTCGCCATCGAATGGCTTTATATTTCGTTTTGCCATGTCCATTTTACTGTAGCTATACACACGCGGAACTCAACTCAATGTAAATTCACAAGAAATCTCAATTTCACAAGAACTCTTAATTTCACAAGAACTAGAAATTTCTAAGAAATTGAAACAAGACTTTTATATATAAACTGTTTCACAAATCGATTGTTCTTTTAGGCATGGACTGGGCCCATAACCTATTGTTATTGTTGTTTTATGTTCCCAATAATTACGCAGAAAGAACTATGTTTTATGTTTTATGTTTTATTTCACCGCAACACCAGCACCACAACTTAACTCAAGAAGATGTCACATGAAAAGAGAAAGGAGAACGATCAGTGTGACCAAAGGCTACGCTTTCATTAATGCCTAAAATGTATAATAGTAAAATGGTATTTCTGTATAGGAATAGGGGTATTCCTATTTTTGGATTCGACAGCCTGGCCGGCAAGCGAGGAACATCTTCGCGATCTACCCGAACAAAGACACGTCAACTTGATTAGCTCGGCTGCGATGGATATTTCAAGTAACAGCAAGTACCCAAATTCCTTTGGAAAACTTCAGCGTGTATTTGCTTATATACATCGGTTCATCTCTCTTCGGAACAAGGATTGTCCTCGACGAGTTGGACCTCTCACCGGACAAGATTTAATTGATGTCTCGCGTATTCTTATAAAGGGAATTCAGCGGAGCCATTCGTTTCCATAATTCGTTTCCAGAGCCAGACGTAACTCATCTCAAGGCTACTCGTTTCAATATATGGCAACAATTGGACCAGATGCAGCAAAACTTTTGGAGGAAATGGAGCACAGAATATTTGTCCTTGTTGCAAGAAAGGAGTAAGTGGAAGTCTGGACAAGCCAACATAAGAGTGGGTGACGTCGTAATGCTGAAGGATGAAAATCTGCCACCCCATAAATGGCATATGGGACGCGTCGAGGAGGTTATATCTGGACAGGATGGCATCATCACAGTTGCTATGGTTCGAACCGCACCGAGTCTTGCCAAGAGGGCCGTTGCCAAACTAGCTGTTCTGCCCTTAGAAACTGAGTTGGTTGAAAGCGGATCCCTTCCAACAGGGGGAGGATGATCGGAGCAGAACCAAAGCTAAATTGCTTAAATGTAAATGCTAATGTTTGTTTTGCCATAAATGTGTAAATATTGAATTATGCGAAAGAAGCCCACAGTACTTAAAGCTTTTACATGCCAGAGATTTCGAGCCTCTCTCGTTATCTCGTTTATCTATTATCTTAGGTTATATGATAAAAACACCAAAGCTTTAATTTGTTTCATATTATTTTCCCACCAATTTTCCGATCGATCAATTTTGATAAAATTTAATTCGAAACTCAAAACTAGTTAAAAATTGTTATTTCTAAGCTTAGGAGGTTATTTGTTAAACAAGAAAGGAAGTTAACTTCGGCAAGCCGAAGTTTGTATACCCTTGCAGCTATAATTATTAAATTTAAAGACACAAAAAATGATAATCCCAATAGTATAAGATAATATGTCAAAAAACACCGAAGCTATTTGTTTCATATTATTTTCCCACCAATTTTCCGATCGTTCCTATGGCAGCTATATGATATAGTCGTCCGATTTTGATAAAATTAAATTCGAAATTAAGAACTAATTAAAAAATGTTATTTCCAAGCGTAGGAGGTTATATGTTGAAAAACACCGAAGCTATAATTTGTTTCATATTATTTTTCCACCAATTTTCCGATCGTTCCTATGGCAGCTATATGAAATAGTCGTCCGATTTTGATAAAATTTAATTCGAAATTCAAAACTAATTAAAAAATGGTATTTTCCATGCATAGGAGGTTATATGTTAAAAATCAGCAAATATATAATTTATTTAAATTTTTTTCCGATTATTCCTATGGGAGCTATAAGATATAGTTGTCCGATCCGGCTGGTTCCGACTGATATACTACCCGCAAAAGATATAAGACTTTTGGGAAAGTTTCAGCCCGATAGCTTTAAAACTGAGAGACTAGTTTTCGTAGAAACGGATTGACAGACGGACATGGCTAGATCGACTCGTCTAGTCATGCTGATCAAGAATATATATACTTTATGGGGTTGAAAACTTAAATGTTTTGATGCAAAAAGTTTCTTCAAACAAAAATAATAGTAACTGCAAAAAGAATTTTTCAAAAATTATTTTGCTTATATCTTTTATGATTTTTTGAAAATGTTTAAAAACATGAACTTGAGCCAAATTTTTTCTTACAAATTTTTGCCGACGTTGTCAAAAAATCATAAAAAATTCTTTTTGCAGTTACAATTATTTTGGTTTGAAGAAACTTTTTGCACCAAAAAATTTAAGTATTCAAGTCGACGAAAAAAGTTTAAAAAGTATATGTTTACACAAATTCGTCCTTTTCAATAAGTACCGAATGAGTTAAGAAATGTATTGTATCATTCAAACGGCATTTAAATTACCTTTCCATTGATGCCAAAGTTTACAAGAAGTAAGTTCAAATTATATATTTAACTATTGTTTTGTCAAAATACTTATGCCGACCACTGTACTTTATGGGGTCGGAAACGTCTCCTTCACTGCGTTGCAAACTTCTGACTGAAATCAATATACCCTCTGCAAGGGTATAAAAATATGATTTTTGGTGTGGATAGTCCCAATTACCTTCATATTCTATAATTTAAAACAATTATATCCTCTTCGTACCCAATGTAGTGGAAAGGGTGAAAAAGGCCACCGTGGCGCTATATGCATCCAAGACGATGCTTAGCAGCACATGGGCCTGTCACCTGCTCTGATGCACTGGATCTACATCTCCGTGGTGCGTCCGACTCTGCTGTATGGAGCCTTAGTGTTGTGGCAAGTCATTAAAAAGACGACCTACACCAATTTTATGGCGAGGACTCAACGGCAGGCACTAGTCTACATAACGGGGGCGCTGAGGTCAACCCCAACTAAAGCTCTAAAAACGATCCTCGGAATCGACCCCATAGATATCCACACTCAACTGAGTGCAGGAAACGCAGCACAACGTCTAGTTGCATCAGGTAACATGACGAGGCAAAGTTTCGGTCATAGTTTGATCGGTCGAAGCATGAATAACAAAACGGACTACATGATCCCCAGAACGTGCCCGGAGGTTAAAACAACCTCGCTCATGGGCCCAGACGACTGGAAAACGAGTCGAGACCAGACTCAACACCTCAACATATACACAGACGGCTCTAAGATGGAAGGGGGAGTAGGTGCGGGCTTATACTGTGCGGACCCTGAAATAAGGATGCCTTATAAGCTACCCAGCGACTGCAGCATATTCCAGGCAGATGTCTTTGCCATAAGAAAAGCAGCAGAAGTGGCTCAAAATATAAACTGACCACATGATTTGGTCAACTTGTTCGTGGACAGCCAAGCGGCGATAAGATCCATGCAGTCTTAACAGTCAGTTCCAAAAATGTAATTGCTAGCAGGGAGACACTAGACAAGACGACAAAGTCAGTGCGGATCTATTGGGTTCCCAGCCACCAGGGCATCGATGGCAACGAGAAAGCTGAAGTTCTTGCAAAGGAGGGCGTAGAGCTGACGAACGACAGAACGGAGAACGTGCCTATTTCCTTCCGAACGTCCTGGAGAAACTGGCGGAAACGCGAACAAAAAGCAGATCGAGGAATACCAAAACTTACCGAATCTCAAGAATTATGTGCAAAGAGCGCAACGATAAACTCAGCCACTATGTACTGCATCTACCACGGAAAGACTGCAGACTGTTAATGGGAGTCCTTAAAGGCCACTGTCTGGCCGCATCACACGCAACCACACTCGGAATACTCGACACACCGCAATGCGATGAATGGGGGCTTTCGAAACCCTGAAACATCTTATCTGCAATTGCTCACGACCAAAAAGACGATACCTCGGTGCTTCAGTACTGGCATCACTAGGAGACGCCTCCAGCAGGAAACCAGGCGAACTTCTTACCTTCACCAAAAACACCTCGATCCTTGTGGACAAAAAAACCTCTTAACTCCTCTCAAGGTTCATACACATCTACCGGACAACTAATGGCCATATTGACCTATGCGTGGCCCCGTGAGGTCCGTCCGGGTTAACCCAACCTAACCTAACCTCTTCGGTACTCTTATATTTCGTGTTTCCCCAAAACCTTTTAAAATAACATTTGTACCCTCTGCAAGGGTATACAAATGAATAACCGTCGAAAACTTGAGTTACAAACGAATCGATTCTTTTGGAGCAGTTGTTATTTTAGCTTGACATTAAGTGCGCTAAAGTCAATTTAAACTCAACTTAAACTTATTTTTAGGCCATTATGTCTTGCCCGTAACTCGATAAACTAGTAACTCGACTTACTTTAAGCTACATATCAAAATATAAACAAGGAATTACGCTATACATCGACTATCAGATACCCGTTACTCAGCTAAAGGGACAAAAGGGATATAGAGATATGCAAGCAGCAAAGCGAGACTGAAATGCGCCACTTACCCCTGATCTCAATATATGGTTATGTGGGCGGTAGACAGATTTCAGCGTTATGGGCGTTAGAATGGGCGTGGCAAATTTTTTGGGTCTATCGATAGGTATTGACGAGACTAATACATTTCAGCAAAAAAATTTTCTAGCATGAAAATTGTAGGCGCCAAAGGTTTGGGTGGTTTGTGGGCGTTAGAGTAGGCGTGGCAAACTTTTTTTTTTGGTCAATCGATAGGTATTGAGGAGACTAATACATTTCAGTTAAAATTTTTTATCTAGCATAAAAATTTTGGGCGCCATAGGCTTGAGCGATTTGTGGGCGTTAGCGTGGGCGTGGCACCTTGCTGAAACAAACTTGCTCTGTGTAGCTAAGGTTAGGTAGGAGTGGTTGGAGACTAAATATTAGTCCCCTCACTTAGGCCACAATGGGCCCCTTGTGATACCACATGATCTCTGAAAGATCCGTTTCCCTACCTCATGGGTTATCTTCCTTCGCGAAGTATTCTGTTCTTCTCAAGAAACATAGTAGTTTTTGAATGCTTTCGTCCTGAATGGCCGCAAGGTTCGGAAGTGTGTAGCTACCTAGGGTTTGAAAGCGCTTTAGGTTATGCGCTGGGCAGAAGCATAGGATGTGTTCGATGCTCTCCTCTTCGTCTATCTCTTTGCAGCTGCGGCAGAAGTCGTGGTTACTTAGACCCAGCCTTATCGCATGAGTCCCTATAAGACAGTGGCCCGTGAGGGCATTTAGGAGAGTGGAGATGTCCTCCCTGCTACATTGTAGGAGAGTTTTTGTTCTTTTCGTGTTGTAGTTTGGCCATGTGAGTCTAGAATTATGGCATGTTGAGATTGAGTTCCAACGGTTGTTGGAAAGAGTATACAATCTCTGCCTGAGATGGAGCTTGCAGGTAGCCATGGGCATCCCTACCGTGTCCTTATCACGAAGGATATCGGCGGTTGTCCCCTGTCTTGCTAGCTCATCTGCTATGCAGTTGCCCTCAATGTTGCGGTGCCCAGGCACCCAGATGAGGTTGATTCTCAGATGAGTGGCCATCTCGTTAAGAGACTTGCGGCATTCAGAGATTGTTTTTGAGCTCGTTGTGTAGGAGTCGAGGGCCCTGAGGGGAGCTTGACTATCCGAGAAGATGAAGATATCAATGTCTTTATGTACAGACGTGTTCAGGTGGGTAGTGGCTTCCTGAATTGCCATCACTTCCGCTTGGAAAACACTACAGTGGTCTGGTAGGCGGAATGAGACTTTTATGTCTAGTTCAGGGGAAAAGACTCCCCCACCTGTTTGGGAGTTAAGCTTGGAGCCGTCCGTGTATATGTTGACGGCGTTTTCGAATTGATGTGGGAGGTTGTCCCAGTCTGAACGGGTGGGTATATAAATTTTGTATCTTCTTTCGAAGTTGACTATGGGTGGGACGTAGTCTGTATTACGTGGTAGGGGTGAATGTTTTGATAGTATATTGGAGTGACCCGTGGAGCCTGTTGTCCATGCCGCTGCTTCACGGAGCCTCAGCGCTGTTGCAGATGCCCAGCTTTTGGCAAGTAGGTCCAGTGATTGGAGATCGAGAATTGTGTTTAGTGCCTCAGTGGCGGTAGTGCGCAGCGCCCCACTGATGCAGAGATCTGCGCTCCTTTGGATCTTGTGAAGGATCCGGAGGTTGCAGTTCTTATCTAGAGAAGGCCACCAAACGATGTTTCTGTCTGGATGCCTCCGCAGTAGATTCTATGCTACTGCAGAAGTTAGCCCAGGCTCTTCGTTTTGATATTCTTATTTCCTTTTTGTATAGGCTTAGTTTTGTATGATATAAATTCCAGGAGGATTCGCTATTGTTGTATTTAGCTTTATTGAAGTAAGTTCTACACTCTCTGTTAAGGTTCGCCAGGGTTGGGTTCCACCATGGGGGTTTGTGCTTTGTTTTGACTGTTCTACTTGGGTAAGCCCTTTTTAAGGCCTCACCGCAGATATCAGTAAAAGTGTTAACTAGGTTATCTAATTCTTGACGGTTGCGTATGCGTGTCGGGGGAGCGTGTAGGTTCCTGTTGAGGAGATTTTTGTAGTATCCCCAGTTGGTTAATCTTAGATTAGTGATGTTCTCGGCGGGAGGATAGTCTAGACTTATTGTAAATTCTATATAACGGTGGTCTGAGAATGAGTGTTCGATCCCCACCTTCCACGCTTCTAGTTGGTTAAGTAGGGGATCAGATATTAGAGTAATATCTAGTACTTCCCTCCTATTTCTAGTGATGAAAGTTGGGTCATTACCTTTGTTGCAGATGAATAGATTTGATTGAAGGAGATAGTCGTAGAGTAACTCACCCCTTTCGTTGGTGTTTGTACTTCCCCATTGTGTGTGGTGTGAGTTAGCGTCCCCACCCAGGATGAGTTCCTTAGATGAGTGAGTGCGTATAAGTTGTTGTGTAGTGGTGTTTGGTAGTGGCCCTTCGTAGTCGTGAGCCAGATAGAATGATGCTATGGTGTGATGGGTGTGTTCGTTTAGCTCCAGTCTGACCGTGGTAAGGTCGCCTTCGCTAAACTGTGGAATAAGAAATGTATTAAAGTGTGTCTTTGTAAGAATGCAGGTTCTGGTTTTACCCTTGTCTTGGTGTAAAATAGCTTGTATAGGGGGGTTGATAAGCCACAGATGTTGTTACCAACAATCCATGGCTCTTGAATGAGGACTACGTCTATGTTGCCTGTTGCCAGGCGGGTGAGGAGGGCAGCGGATGCTGCCTTGCTGTGGTGCAGATTAATTTGCAGAAACTGCACCATCTTTGGGACTGGGGTCGGGCTGGGTACCCTCCGCTTCCTCCGCTATGTCCTGGAGAACAGAGCGCCCTGGTCGGGTTGTGTCCTGGGTGCACAGCTGTTTAAGGCTCTCCGTCAGCTCCGAGTCGGTTGACACGTAGCCGGTGAGGGTGGCCTCTTCGTGATCTGGTTCGTCGTCGCTCGGGGGTTCGTACGACGCACAGGCAGCCAGGTTGTCTGCCGCTATCTTATCGGTGTCATATATGCGTAGCTGCACCTTATCGAACCCGTAGTTCACTCTGTGTTGTTGGGCTGCGAGGGGTTCCAAGCAGGCCTGGTTCAGGAGGATAACCACGCTCATGGTGACTCGCTCGGTTTTCTCCACCTTGACCACCTTCCAACCGTCTGTTGGAAGTTTTGGGTTGAAACTGGTCAGCAGGCTGAGTATAGCCTCTGGTTCCGATGGTTCCGACGGCAGCCACACCCTCGCTCTCGGTCGAGACGGGATGTCTGCAGCCTCACAAACTGCCAGCTTGGCCCCGGGGGAGACCTCGCCGACTTTGGTAATTGCAGCCTTGTAGAGTGCTGCCGATCTCTCGTCTTCGCAGGCGATCAACTTTACATTGCCCTGGTACCACCCTGCATCTGTGCAATCGGGTGGCGGGCCTGGGTTTTCGTCCAGCACTTTCAAGGGCCCGTCTAACCAGACCCCATTGGTTTCTTGGGATCCTACCGCCTACATCGCTCTGGTCGATGACACCAATGATCTTCCGATCCTTTACCACTTCCGCAAAGGATCTCGACCATGTGCCGCGGTTGGTTACCTTAGCCTTCTTGCTCGCTGGCTGAGCTGACTCCATCGACCTCTCTTGCTTGTTGCTGTTGCTGGTAGTCATAGCGATGTCGAAGTCTGGGATAATTGCCTTTGCCCAGGCTATGTCCTCTTGGATTTTCAGGTAATCCAATTTCGATGTCTGATCCTCACGTATCGGATCGGTGACCAGCCGTTTGAGGATCCTATAAGCCTTCTTTCTTTCAAGAGGTCCTGCCTGGTTAGGTGGTACCCTCTTAAACTCCTTTGCCCTGGTACTCACCACGAGACCGGCTTTAGCGCTCCCCTCAGGTTGGAGTGGCTGGTTAGCCACACCTACGCTGGTGGGAGGCTTGGGCTTGTCGCTATGGCGAGTTGGGCTTAGCCGGCTGCGATGTTCGCTGGCCTTGGCAGGGGTGGACGTCACATGGACTGGGGTGGTCAGAGCCGTGATCTTGCTCTTTCTCTCGTCGTTGGTTGCGACTTCCGACTTTATAAGAGTGTCGGGCTCTTGTCTTGTGCAGTCTTTTGGTTTTCTATTTGTTAAATTCTCCATGTTAATTCCCACGAGCTGCGGAGAAAGGACAGGTCCACCCGGGCAGAGACCCGCCGTACCCGGGTAAGGCTGAGCTCACCGTTTGAGACTGAGTTATTTGATGACTCGGGCTCCCAGCCAGATTGACTCTCGGCACGGAACGAGTGACACCTTAGTCCAGCCCGGGGTGAGATGAGTTGTGTGGGTAGGGAGAGGTAGGTTCAAAGAGTGTGGAAAGGGGGTGTGTGTGAGCTATTTGTCGGAGGCGGCAGCACAAGCGTGACGTCGGTACTGCTACGGCGCAGATACCCGCTGACTGTCCGGGGCTACTTATTTGCGCTTCGTGTTGGGGGCTTGGCGGTAGCCGGGCCGTGTCCAACTTCCACGCTTATTCGTAGCTACCCTGGAGAACCAGGGCGCTCGCTATCCGCAACCTGCGACCCGTTCGGTAGCCTTCAGCTCGGCGCCCTCAGAGCCATCCCACTAGCTCTTTGGCCGAGCTCTGCGTAAGTAGCTCAGGAATCTGCATGCCAAATCCCAATAGCCTAGCTCTCATAGTTTCCGATATCTCAGCGTTCATCCGGACGGACAAAAAGACGGACATGGCTAGATCGACCTGGCTAGTGATCCTGCTCAAGAATATATATACTTTATGGGGTTACATACTTTCCGACGAATCTAGTATACCCTTTTACTCTACGAGTAACGGATGTAATTATATACCACAACTTTTTACATTAAACAAACTAAGCATCTAGTCACAGCGGTTCGAAAGATTGCTCTTTTGTTTAAATTTTCTCTTCAATTTGCATAGTTTTCACAGTTCAGCAATTCAATACCCATTTTGTCTGTGATATACATTTTATATTTTATATAAAACAAGGAAGAACGCTATAGTCGAGTACCTCGACTATCAGATACCCGTTACTCAGCTAAAGGGACCAAAGGAAAATGGAGATATGCAAGCAGCAAATGCGCCACCTACCGGCGGTAGACAGATTTAAGCGTTGTGGGCATTAGAGTGGGCGTGGCAAAGTTTTTTTTAAATCAATCGATAGGTATTGACGAGACCAATACATTTAAGTTAAAATTTTTTATCTAGCACGAAAATTGTGGGCGCCACAGGCTTGGGCGGTTTGTGGGCGTTAGAGTGGGCGTGGCAAACTTTTTTTTAAATCAATCGATAGGTATTGACGAGACCAATACATTTCCGTTTTAACTTTTGATCTACCATGAAAATTGTGAGCGCCACTGACTTGGGCGGTTTGTGGGCGTTGGAGTGGGCGTGGCATATTCGCGTAATAAACTTGCGCTGCGCTCAAGCCTACGGAATCTAAATCTGAAATCTCGTTTCTCTATCTTTGATATTTTCCGAGATATCCGCGTTCAAATTTACGATTTTTTGAAGTTTGTGGGCGGTTTGTGGGCGTTAAAGTGGGCGTGGCAAACTATTTTTTAGGTCAGTCGGTAGGTATTGATGAGAACAATACATTTCAGTTAAAATTTTTGTTCTAGCATTAAAACTGTAGGAGCCACAGTTTTGGGCGGTTTGTGGGCGTTAGAGTGGGCGTGGCACTCTTTTGAAACAAACTTGCGCTGCGCAGGAATCTCAGGAATCTGCATGCCTAATCCCAGTATTGTAGCTCTTATAGTTTCCAAGATCTCAGCGTTCATACGGACAGACGGACAGACGGACAGACGGACATGGCTAGATCGACTCGGCTAGTGATCCTGATCAAGAATATATATACTTTATGGGGTCGGAAACGCTTCCTTCTGCCTGTTACATACTTTCCGACGAATCTAGTATACCCTTTTACTCTACGAGTAACGGGTATAATAAGTGTATTGCAAAATTCAAGGTGGTAAATTTGAAGCAACTGTAATTAACTGCTCAAATGACAAAACCATGCTAATGAAATTGCGCGACAAATTAAATTGTGAGTATTGAAATTTGTACTGCTTCATTTTCCTCAACATTATAATTTAATTTGACAAACCTGTCGATGAATTCGCGCCAGATTATTCAAGTTCTACAATTTAAAAATGGCCAAAAGCTTACCCACACACATTTGTATATACTTCATATTTTTTAGAGTTTGTGTTAATTTAATAGTTTATTTCAATATTCAAATATGTGCAATACTATATTTTTAAAATTAAATTTACATTTTTTAGTTTTAATCATCTTAATTTGTTTTACAAGGGATCTAAAAGTATGTTTTTTATCCCTAATAGTTTTGTAAGAGACACAAAATAATGTCATTTTTATTTTTAGCCGACACCTAAACACTCCAAAAGTAATCTACAGTTGACTCGACAGGCACATCCTTCGTATCACACAAGGCTTACAACCATGAAGGTGAAACCCTTAAATAATGACAGTATACCATCGAATTATTTATTCGTATTTCAGTAAGAATGTTTGATTTGTTTGTAAGCCTAAATTTTATAAACCATTTTCTTCCTCTAAATCTTAGAAAAAGTGCGCAAAAGTGCACTTTTATACTAACCCAGCTCAATGAGAACTAAATACACTACAAGATTAAAAAGGTTTCACAGGTGGAAACAGCTGGAATCACTTTGTAGCTTCATTTAAAAATACAAATTAACTTAAAGATTTAGTTTTTTTGAGGATAGAACTAGAACACGAATATACGAGCACCACAATCAATAAATACAATGTCAAGGTCACAAACACAAGTTACGAGTCCCTCTGATTGGATGGAATTTAAAAAACTTCAGTGCTTTGTTTAGTTTTACACTTTTTGACAATTTAAGCTATTAAGAATAATAGGCGATTTTCCAGCGCTGCCACCTCGTTGAAATAAAAACAGGCTTTCACAGCTGATAACTTAACCGTGGTGCGCACTGTTAAACTTTTCTGTTAGTAACATTAGATATTGATATTATCCTGATGCATTCTGATAAACAAAACCAATTTTTAACGACTTTTAAAAATTGGGTTTTGTTCAAAATAAGTGGTAAAATTCTTGAGTGACTTGAGTCACCCTGTACGCCACTTTCAGCTCATTTTTCTGTTGCCCAACACCTTTTTCTATTATCCGTCATTGTCGCTCATTCGTCGATGTGAGCAGAAATACAATTTAATAAACACAACGCATCGCAACGCAGCCAGTGAAGAATAATTTCTAATAAATATATATAGTCGCCGATCGCAACCGAAGCGTTTTATTAAAGTATTCAAAGCTTCGTGCTGGCACGTTACATTTTTATTAAATTTTAAAGTTTCTTATGTCGCTAATTCTATTGAAATCTTGCAAAAAGTTGTGAAATTAACTTTGCAAAAGTATGCAAAAGAAAGCATATAGTGGCACTCTTCACTCTTTCGTGACGCCTAAACGGTATTGACTCGTAGAAAAAAAAGTTAATGGAAAAAATTAATCAAGCCCACAATTCGACGCCAAGACCAGGTGTGAGTCCAGACACCGATGAGGACCACCTGGATCCACTAAGTGAAAATGAGGACGATACTGTAATAGAAAGGGACAAGGAACAGCAATTGCAGTCGAATCGAATTATGCAAAAATTAAATGCCACGAGCGAAGAGTTTGATGACTTTAAGAAGAAAGTAAATTCTTTGGTTTCTAAAGCTGATAAACAGGGCAGTGAACAACCCGCTAATGGCGCACAGGGCGGTATTCATGGCCTGGTGTCCTCGCACGCAGGGCTACATCATGGAGCAGCTTCATCGCCTTCGGGTGTCGCACAGGGCGGTATCTATGGCCTAGCTTCCTCATATGGAGGATTGCATCCTGGAATTGCTTCTTCAACCAGCAGTTCATCGCATTCAGGTGTCGCACAGGGCGGCATCTATGGCCTAGCTTCCTCATATGGAGGATAGCATCCTGGAATTGCTTCATACAATAGCAGCGCACTGACTTCTGGTGCCGCACAGGGCGGCATTCATGGTCTGGTGTCCTCACAAGGAGGACTGCGTCCCGATGCTGCTACTCTTAGCAGCTATACTCCGACTTCTGGTGCCGCACAGGGCGGCATACATGGCCAGAATTTTTCACACGGAGAATTTCATCCCACCGATACATTTGACACCACACAGGGTGGTCGACAACTCAATTTTCAAAATGACCCTATAAAAGGTGAGTCTGTTTTTTGATATGCTGGGCTGGGGTTGTGGCGAATTCGAAATGGGTGATAGTCAGAATTTTTTGAAGGGAAGAATAAAAGATCTACCCAATTTCCATGGACTGCCAATATTTAAAAGTATGTTTGTTGAGACAACTCTCGCATACAAGTACTCCGATTTGGAAAATTTACTCCGACTGCTGAAGAGTTTAAAAGGTGTTGCCAGGGAAGAGGTGGCAGCAATTTTAATAAATCAAGTTAATGTCAATTATATAATGAAGCGCCTACAGTTAAAGTATGGACAATCAGGACTGCTTAGTTGGAAAAGGTATCTGAAATACAGCAGATCTCAGAAAACAATCTGGACAAAATAATATAATTTGCAGCAAAGGTATGAAACCTGATCATATTTCTTAAATCGGCTAACGCCTTGCAGCATTATATAGTTTTAAATAAGTAAGCTACCCACGCGAACTCGTATAGAATGGACAACATATGCATCAGGTATCCAACCCTATGCTGATCTAGGACATTTTGGTTCGTGGATAGATAAAATTGCAATGGATATATCACAAGATTCTCTTACAACTGCATCAAGTAGGCCAAACTCCAGGCATGAGAAAGGCTCAAATCAAAAGACGGTGATGCAGATAACCAAGGAATCGTCTAAGGATACAGGGAAAATTAAATGAAAATTAATAAAAAATTACGTAAATAATAGGTGGTTAATGTTCAAGAAACTTAAAGTGTGCTTTGGATGTCTTCGACAGGGGCATAACCTAACCGTGTGCAAGAATAAACGTATTTGTAAGGACGAAAACTGTAAATCGTTTCACAATTACATGCTACATCAGGATAAGAAGCAAGTGGATATAAAAAGTTCGACAGAAACAGATAAAGATCAACAAGAATGTAGTCCAGCAAAAATTCTCACAGTCAGGAACAGCACATCGATGCTTATATTTAAGGTTCTGCCAATTGAGGTTACTGGGCCAAATAGATCAAGTATTTGCCTTTATAGATGATGCAGAGGACATCATTAATAGATCCATATTTGGCAGAAATGCTTGTTGTGACTGGAGACGCACAAAAAATGACCCTTAACTGGATATGAAATCACAAAAAAGTAATTCCAACGATAATATGTCAGCTTAAGGTTCGAACAATAGAAGGTGCAACAAATTGGTTGCCCTTATCAGGTAGCACAGTTCCGCCTTTGGAACTGCCTGTACAATCACTTGATATCAGGGAATAAAACTAGAACCAGAACCGGAACCGATAACCGAAATAAACCGATTCGTAATAGAGAACCGGAACCGGTACCGGTACCAAAACCAACATTAAATTTAGAACTGATTACCGTATTTCTGCTACCGGTACGGTTTTGGTACTTTAATAGATTCGTAAAAACTCCATAATAAAAATACTGGAATCTGCATATGAGGTCCCACTTTCTGCCTTGGCGCTTTTTCCCTGTCTCTTTTCAGCATATGTGCATCTTATGAAAGAAAATGTCTGAGCAGGTTGTAAATCCGGAATTTTTGGAGCATTTCTACGCGGTCTTGTATTATATATGGAGAAAAGAGATAACTAGTCCCAACGAATACTTCAGCCGTCTCCTTTCATCAAGCTTCATTCTAGAAGTTAAACAGAATTTCATGTGAAGCAGCTAAGAAAAGTGAAAAATGCCTCGACCAAAAACGAATCCTCACCGAAATTATTTCTCCTTTGACATTTTATCAAACACGAGCACGTGCCTAATCAAAAAAAAAGATGTGAATTATGGGCATCAAATTAAAGTAAGTATAAAAATAAACTGCTTACTTACTTACATATGTATGTATGCACATAATTTGTATGCATTTTGTAGGGTAATCATGGAACTAATTTGTCAAAGCATATACAGCAATCTCATAACTCATTGATAATTGAAACTGAGAAGCAAAGGAGTAGCAGCAACCAAACAATTACTAAGACAAATAGTGTGCCTACTAAAACGATTCTGGATTTCATAAAACCAATTGTCCGTGTGTCCATTACAAGGGAGGAAATACAAAATGCATGTGCTTTGCTGTGTACAGTTGATGGAAGACCATTTTCTTTGATGAACGACATCGGATTTAGGCGGATTCTGAATCCGTTAATTCAAGGATTAGACTGTGAAAACTTTATTAATCCTTAAAACGTCCGTGATGATGTTGTAGCCAAATCAGAGAAGCTCGTCGAAAAAATAAAAGAAGAAACTAAAGGAAAAATGATCGCACTTAAAATCGACGGCTTGACTCATCTGAATCGATCGTTTATTGGTGTGTGTGCCTAAAAAATAAATCTTATAAAAATATAATGCTTTAACAAATTATTTTGCAATTTAGGAGTAAACATACAATTTATTTCTGATGGACATCTTCTCCTGCGCACATTGGCAACTGAAGCAATGTTTGCCTGCCATACTGCTGCAAATTTAAAAGACACCATCCTTTTTGTTTTAAATCGATTCGAGATCAGTTCCCAGCAAATTTATTTTTGCACCACTGATAATGAACGGAATATGGTCAAGTTTGAGGAACTTGTAAGTAACAAAAGCATTCCGGAGGACTTATACGATGACTCTTCATACGAGAATGAAACCGATGTCGACATCGACTTGTCTTTTATGAATAACGTTGTTATTAAAAATAAGTGCATAAGTATGAAACTACAAAATATTTATAAACGGCTTATATACTTGATATTTTATTACTTATTTAATTTTAGGTATTCGTTGTGCAGCACATACTATTCAGTTGGCGGTCAATGCAGTACTTAAAGACAAAAATTGTTCGAAAACCATTGGTTTTGCCAGGATCTTGGTCAAAAAATTACGAACACCAACCATGTCTTACACTATAAAGGAGAAAAAACTAAGAAAACCGCCCATTGATTGTCCTACGCGTTGGAGCTCGTCCTACAAAATGTTAGCGTATTTGGTAGAAGATGCAGTATACCATTTTTTCTCAGCCTATGCAGTGGCTAATTCCGATTTATATCTGGATCAAAAAGTTTGGGATTCAATTCGCGAAATTGTAAGCCTATTAGAGCCATCTGAGGTTGCCACAACGAAACTTCAAAGCCAAAATTTGGTTTTCGGAGACTGTTTGCTCAGGAAGCAGGAGTAAATATGCAACTTCGCGAACCCACTGGTTTTATTTAAAACATTGCTTAGCCGTCATCTATGTAAATTGTGCGTTTATTTCAAGAGCTTTTCTATTCAACAATGTTACCAACTCCCTCGTTTCAGATCTTCCCTATTACATTGGTATCTTCCCTATTACATTATGGTAATCTAGTATTATTTTTAATCTAGTATGTTGTTGCATGATCGTTGCTTGCCGACTTGTAGGGGGTAATTTATTAGCGATTATCAGCTGTGCTACGCCCCTGCTCGCAGCTTTCGATAGTCGGCATCGCAACGACCATAGAAAACAAAACAAACAGTGAGATGACCAAACATCGCCCGCGTTATAGCGCTGTAGGCCTTCAATTAATGGGAAGAGGTGCCAGATGATGTACTGATCGTTTGTATCCGCCTTGCTTGGATTTTACTAGAGCAACGCGCACCTTGCCATCCGATCCGTGCGTTACTTCGGTGACTCTGCCGAGCAGCCACTTCTGGGGCGGTAAATTGTCCTCTTTGATGACGACGATGGTTCATGGTAGAAGGTTGGCCGATTCCTTTGTCCACTTAACTCTTTGCTGCAGCCCCGCTATGTAGTCACGGGACCAGTCGGGAATTAGGTCGTCGTCCGGATGAGGAGGTGCCAATCCTGGGGGTAGAGCAGCGAGCGTGGTGCCTACCAGAAAGTGGGCTGGAGTTATAGCCTCTCCGTCGTTAGGGCTGCTGCTGTCAGCTACTAGAGGACGCGAGTTAAGCACTGCTTCCACTTCAACCAGGATCGTCTGGACTTCGTCCTCCTTCAGCAAGGCGTTTCCGACGGCCCTCAAAAAGAGGTGTTTGGCGGACTTGACGGCGGCTTCCCATAGGCCCCCAAAATAAGGCGACCGGGGCGGAATGAAGACGAACTCAACCTGGTGATGGACGCCGTATGTTCCCAGTGTGCTGCGGACATCGGAGGCCATCTCCTAAAGCAGCCGTGAGGAACCAACAAAATTGGTTCGATAGAGCGGGCCGCGCCGCCCAACAAATCTGCTGAGACAGAGGATAAATGAGTTAGAAGTGAGATCCTTCAATAGTTCTAGGTGAACCGCTTTCGTTTAAAAACATATGAATACTGCGACATACATTTTTAAAGCTGCCTTGCCACGCACTCCTAGCGACACTCGGGTTGGACCGAAGAGATCGACTCCGCTTATTCTAAAGGGTCGACTGATTCTGACGCGGTCAAGAGGCAGGTTTCCCATTATTTGCGACATTAACCGTGGCTTATACCGGAAACAGTGCGTGCATCGGCGCACAACAGCACTGCACTCGCGTCGTGCATTGATCAACCAAATTGTCTGCCGAAGCAGGCCGACTAGGGCTCGTGGTCCTGCATGGCAACTAGCATAGTGCAGGTGCTCGATGTACAATTTGACAAAACGATTCCCTTTAGGCATTAATATTGGGAATTTGGCACTGGGTTCTAGATCCGCGTGCGCTAGTCGACCGCCCACCCACACCAATGTTAAAGTACGGCTCCCGAAAGTTTCGTTGCTGATAAATGGGCTAAGTTTTTGGTAAGAACTGGGTAATGGCAAATTTTTCTTTAATTTATTGAATTCGCCTGCAAACGATTCACGCTGAACAGCCTACGCGATATAAGAGAACGAAAAACTAAGCTCGGTGGATGCTAGGACGTGGTCGTTCCACAATTTCCAGGCCCTGCCGTAAACAAAACGAAAGATAAATGTTGTAATTCTCACAACCTTCACATAGGAAGAAGAATTTTCAACTACTTGTAGCAGCGGATGATTTGAGACGACAGCAACCGTATGGGCGATTACTGGCGGTTTCATTTCGAGTTGGCTTTCGAGGGGCGTGTCAGCCAAGTGCTGATTAACTGGCCAATGAGTCGAGTCCATGGACAAAAACGAAGGGCCTTCAAACCATAGCGTCGTATCGAGATCTTTGACCGTAGTCCCTCGAGAGGGTAGGTCCGCTGGATTGAAGTTAATCGGGACGTGTCGCCAGACTGCAGTTGGAGCCAGTTCGTGACAGATGAGTGCGCAACCAAAAGAGAACAACTTCAGAATCCGACCACATAGTAACCTGATCGACGCGGTAAAGATTAAGCGTTAGCACATCACTCCATAACTTCGCTAAGAGGTGAGCCGCACAGAGTTATAGTCGTGGAATACTAAGTCTATTGATCGGTGCTACCCTGGATTTGGCTGTTAGCAACCTAACTTTTATCCCCTCTGAGGTCACTGACCTTACTTACAGACAACAACCGTAAGCATCTTCTGACGCGTCCGCAAATCCGTGGATTTGATAAGTGCCGCCAAACTGAGTTCCGACATGCCGAGGGATGTTTAACGTTTCTAAATCTGTAAAGCAAGATAACACCGTCTTCCAACGATGCAGTACGTCGGCGGGTATTTCGTCGTCCCATCCAATTTGTAGCGACCAGAGTTTTTGAATTAATATCTTTGCAAGGGTAACGATAGGGCAAATGAGTCCTAACGGATGGAACAGCCGCGCTGCAAATGAAAGCATGGATCGCTTTGTGGGTGGGTCTTCAAGCTGTAGATTATGAGCGTTGAATTTGAACGTATCCTGTTTTGGACTCCAAGTGAGACCCAAAGTTTTCGTATCGGCGTCTTCTCCAATAAGGACTTCTGACTCGGCGACCTGTCGTTCGTTGGGGGTACAATTCGACGCCCACTTAGCCAAGACGACCCCTGCGGAATCAAAAATCTCTGTGATTTCCCCTCGCAATATCCTTAACTCACGGATGGAATCGACCCCTGTTAACAAGTCATCGACGTAAAAATCATTTGCTAGAGCCTGTGAAGCTAAGGGAAGAGAATCGGAGTAGATCTCGCTAAGCTGCTTCAAACACCGTATTGCAAGGAAGGGATCACTTGCCGTACCATACGTAACGGTGTTAAGCCGATAAATTTGTAGAGGGTCTTGCTGGGTCTCACGCCATACAAATAACTGGAACTTTCTATGGGCCTCGTCTAATACCACTTGTCTGTACATTTTAGTAATGTCTGCCGACATAGCAAATTTATGGAACCGGAATTTAAGCAGCGTGGCATACAGGCAAGGCTGAATTGTTGACCCTACCAAAAGAATTTCATTCAATGAAATTTGGGAGGTGGTTTTGCATGACGCGTCGAATACGACTCTTAATTTAGTCGAAGAGCTTTCAGGTCGGAGAACGCTCTGATACGGTATAAAATAATGAGGCTCGTTGGGTATCCTATTATCTGTAGCCTCCATGTGACCGAGAGCTAAGTATTCCTTCATAAACTGGATATACAACGAATGATTTGTTGGGTTCCCTTTCATACGCCGTTCTAAGGACAGAAACCGTCGACGTGCAGTTTCATACGAGGAACCGAGACACGAAGGACTCGATTTGAAAGGCAGGCTAACTACAAATTTTCCTGTAGAGTCACGCGAGACGGTGCTAGCAAACGATTTTTCACTCAACACTTGATCAGGGGTATAGAGCTGCGATTTTGTTAAATCGGGTATTCTTTCAATTTCCCAGAACTTCCTTAGCGTGTGATCCAAATTGTTGTCCTCAGTAGCTACTAGAGTGGAGTACGAGATACATCGTGCGGGCGGATTTTCTTTATAGGTCCCTGACGCGACCCAGCCAAAGACAGTATTTTGTAGAGTTGGACCTGATGCTTGTGACGTATTTGTCCTTCCCTAAGCAAGTCGAAAAACAACTCAGCGCCGATCAGCATGTCGACGCGTTTGGGCTTGTAAAAGTAAGGGTCTGCTAAGGAGATATCATTACGAATCCAATCGGAAGATATTGCGGTTGCTTCTGGACGATACCCTGAGATCGACGGTAAAATTATGCATTCAACTGCCGCTTCGAAGGAGTTTAATCGCGACCCAATTGTCGTCTGGACTCCGAAGCTAGCTAAACACGCGGAATTCCCAATGCCTGAGAATTTAGCCTCATGCCGGTACCGTTTTAATTGCAGATTATTTACTAATTCCTCCGTAATAAAATTAACCTGTGACCCTGAGTCTAGCAAAATCCTAGCGCACAGCTTGGCTCCTGACTGACTTTGAACCTCGACAAGGGCCGTTGCAAGTAAGACGTGATCTACCTTTTGGGGCATAGGCTGACTAACCGAGGCACTTAGTGACTGTTGGGCTACCTGATTGTCAATAGGCGATGACAATTGATTGCCTGACGGTACTTGGGAGGTTGAGGTATACCGATGCAGAAGTGTGTGATGAGCCTTCGTACAAATTCGACAACGAGATGACTGGCATGTTGCGACACTATGTCCTCTGCGTAGACAATTGATGCAAAGTGGTGCATTCTTTGCGAACTTGAACTGAGCTTCTACCGAGATATTAGCGTAAGATGTACAACTCTGAATCTGTCCCTGTTTGGGAACTTTTCTGCCTGTCGTGGATTCCTCAGCCGCTAAGTGTTGGTATCGTTTATTAAGCGCCTCTGAGCAATCTTTCCATAACGGAATAGAATCGTAACTAAGTTGCTCTTCCCATCGCGACCGCGTTTTGGGATCTACTCTAGACATGGCGATGTGAATTATCATTGCGTTGGCGAGAGTTTTCTCGTTGCCGAGCGAGAGAAGAGATTCATATATAGCAGTTACAGTGTCGATAAGGGATTGTAACGCCGAGGCGGATGGCGCTTGCATTGTTGGGATTTCAAACAATCGAGAGATACTTTTAAAGTATATTAGGCACGGATTATCATAAACCCTGACCAAGGCCGCATGGGCCTTTGCGTAATTTGCTTCTGTGATCTGGTAAGCCTTTACTGTTCCTAAGGCTTCCTTCTCTAAGCAGGATAACAGATGATTAAACTTTTTTAACATTTGATAGAGATTCGTCATCGTGAACTAAGCTGTTAAATAAACCTATAAAGTTTTTGAACTCGGCATAGTTGCCGTCGAATTTTGGGAGTTTCATTTGTGGTAGTATTCTGCTGTGACTTGCTGAAGAATTTAAACTACTATTATTTGCGAAGGTAGAATGATTTCTTTCTCCTTCGGGCCGGTTACAATTTAACATTAATAATGCCTTTGCGGATACACATAATTCTTCTAACTCCTCTCTACATGCTAATTCATTATTAATTGCCTCTAATTGTTGTTGCAACTCGAACGCCTTTTCGATGTATCCATTTAAAATACCTAAACGACATTCCATTTCGCACGCATTAGGGGGAGTTACTTGACCACGAACTGTGGCCTCAATTCTAATTATATGATTCTTATTCCGCTCAAGCTGTTCCAACAATTCGTTTGTGTCGTCCTCCGCTGAGGGAGTTCTGCCAAAACGTTTCCGACTTCCACCCATTGTGACTAGCAACTTCCCGTTTTTAGATTATTTCTAACAAGCAAATGCCAATGCAATGCTGCTGGTAGCGATAGAATGTCTGCACTGTCCCACCGTACTAAAATTCTCAGCTAGGCTATGCGCGATTGGAGCAAGGAAGGCGAAAAGACCGACACAACCAAAGAGCGCGCGAAGATTGGGGCAAGGCAGATTAAGCAAGACCGAATGTGTGTGTATGTGACTAAAAGCCAAGTGAATTATGATATGTGTTTGTGCAAGTGATGGAAATAAAGTTTCCATATATTTACGTAGGCCACTTTACCATATACAATGCGGATCGCTGTACAGGCGCTCCTGCGATGAGATTGCGATTGGGATGTACTTCTCGGTGTTTCCGACGAGGTTAAGTTGAAGCCCGCTGATGCTCTCCTGTGACGAAATGGAGGTTAGGGACGCAGCCGATGTGCGCTCCCTCTACGATGATGTATGTGGGGCTCACCACTCTCCGGGTGCTCCAGCGACGAAAGACGACGTTCTATTGCACCTCTCTATGGGTGCCGACGAGATTGTGGCGAGGAGATGGACGCAGCCGATGTGCGCTCCCTCTACGCCGAGATGTAAGTGGGTACTGCGCTCCGGCTGTGCGGGCGCTCCAACGACGAAAGATAAAATTAAAGTTGTGAGGAGTTGAATAACTCCCCACAAATAGAAACAGCAGCAGATGGCCGGCCGCTTGCCAGATACGCGGCGAATTCGCGTAGTAACGGCGCGGCGAGGAGAGCGAGAGAGTTTGGAGACCAACGAAGGAGAGCGAGAGAGTTTGGAGACCAATGAAGGAGAGCGAGAGAGTTTGGAGACCGAGGATGGAGATCGAAAGAGAGTGGAGACTTCGCGGGCAAGGCAAGAGTGCCGTGTGCAAAAGCGGGTAACGGGACTCCATCGGACTTTGGACTCTCCCGTGAACTTTGGACCGGGAGAGGAAGTGCCACATCTCGGCGGTGGAGCGGCACACAGGCGTGCCACAAGCATCACGGGAATCAGCGGGATGGCAGCAGTGGGCGGAGCATCGATTGGAAGCGGTACGGGAACGACAAGTGGGTCATCCAGGAGGCACGGACTTTGGTCCCAGAGTTGAGAGATCCAGCGGGCCGTGCGCAAAAGGGAAATAACGGTTCCCGGAGGCCCTATATAAGGCCGCAGAGCGCTGGCAGCTGGATCAGTCGATCACAAGGAGTCAAACCGTCAAGATCACTCAGATACCAAAGTGAACAATCAAACAACCAAATAATCTACAAGGGAGCAGCAGCAAGTCGAGTCGCCAGAGAAGCAGCGCCGTGGGAGCCTACAAGGAGCGAGATTGCTACGTCGAGACGTTCGGGATTGGGATACCAGGAATCTCCGAATTGAGACGCAGGTAGCTGAGATCCAGAGGGCGTCACACGGCTAGGTCAAGGCGGTCGTTTAACTTTATCCACAAAGTCCTGGCGTTACGCCTGGAGAGAGTATAACCAGCCAGAAGGGAGAGCGGTCGATCGGTACGGTCTCGAGTGGAATTGTCCAGGAGAGCCCTACAGATTGGACTTGCGAGGTCCCGGAGCGGCGTGCCCGAACCCCAAATATAACAAGCCAGAAGGGAGAGCGGTCGATCGGTACGGTCTCGAGTGGAATTGTCCAGGAGAGCCCTACAGATTCGACTTGCGAGGTCCCGGAGCGGCGTGCCCGAACCCCGAGTACCAAAAGCCACGCGGAAACGTCCAGGACCAAAAGCAAAAGGGTGAGGCTAGGGTGGAACGTTCGTTTACACTAGGCGTGGAAGCGAAGTAAAGCGCGACGCAGCTTCCTGGCGTTACCGCCTTGACTGTCCGCGCGGACTGAGCAGAAACCCCAGTGGGACCATCCGGGACAGAGCAAGGGACAGGCGGCGGTGTGTCGAAAGGAGCGATCCTGGAGAGCGCAGCTTCTGTTCACCCTAGTCTGAGAACGGTGACGCTTCCCTAAGCCCGTACGGCTGACCCCCTCGCGAGTCCGAGTCGTTACCAGCAGTCACCAAGTCACGCGTGCGAAGCGATCAGCGAGCGAGCGTCTTCAGGGAGCAGCGAGCGTCTTCAGGGAGCTGCGAGTATCTTCAGGGAGCTACGAGGATCTTCAGGGAGCTGCGAGTATCTTCAGAGAGCTACAGGACTGGAGCACCGAGTCTTCAAAGGCGAGAGGTCGTCGATTCAATCAGGACCATCGGACGTACCGAGGGTCACAAGCAACGAATCAAGGCCAACCAAGCGACTAAGACACTTGTAATAATATACCCACAATAAACCCAATACGAACCCGTGAATTCTGTGCTTTCTCACTGAGCTACTGGGCGGTCACGTTAATATAAATTTGGTGGGACGAACACACAATATACTGAGCTAGCCGCACGAATCTCGTAGCGAGCAGACCATAAAAATCAGTTCGTTACATCTGGCGCCCAACGTGATTGTCCCAGCAGTGAAAACAATTTAAACAGAATGGGGAAGAAGTGGATCTACCGACTTAAAAAGGAGGATTTCGCCAATGTCGCACAGAGGCTTAATGTCACCCTGGACGGCAGATTAGAGGACATGAGAAAAGCATTATCCGAGTATTACTCAGAAACGGATAATGACCCACAACTCGTTGACATCTGGGCCGATTTGGAAGCCACATACCACGACAAAGCCGGCCCCAGCATCACGTTAACAACCGTCGAAGGGGACAACTTAGTGGCAAGCCTGAGCGTTGACAACCTACAAAAGGAGGCAAACAGGAGAGAATCAAGCCAAGACAGGAAAACAACAGCGCTGATCTCGAGACCCAATCAATCAGACTATGCAAGGATCGCTAAACAGGTCCGCGAATGGTCGTTCAGGTTCGACGGGGCGGAAAAACCGTTCGAGTTCCTGGAGCAGGTGGAATGGTCCGCCAACACATACGGCTTGGAGTTAGACATGATTCCCCGAGCGATGCCTGAATTACTGAAGGGAAGGGCTTTGAAGTGGTTCATCGCCAACAACAAACAATGGAAAACCTGGGCGGAGTTCATAGATAGTTTCCACACATACTTTCTACCGAGAGACTTCTTCACCAGGCTAGCGGATCAGGTCAGGCAACGGAAGCAGGGCTTCAGCGAGTCGTTCAAAGACTACATGATCGACATGCAGACGATGGTGAGGCCACTTAATTACTCCGCTATAGAGACCCTAAGAATCATCAAGGAGAACTGCACCCCCAGTCTAAGGATCTTCCTAAGGGCATACAAAGTGTCGGACCTGGACACGCTGATGATATTAGCAGACGAGTATGAAGAACTCGAAAAGGAGCGGGAAGCGTTCGCGCAAGAAAACAAATTCTCGAAGAACAAGTCGTCATCGCCAGCGCAGGTAACATGCAGAAGATGCGAAGAGACAGGAATCCAGGAGACGCGGGGAAACGACCAATGGTCGCCACCTAACCGAGTACCACGGCAGCAGGCAACAGGAGCACCACGCGGAGGCCAATGGACACCACCACAACAGCAACAGATGCAACCAGCAAACAATGTTTGGAGGCCACCAAGTACAACACAAAGGCCTCGTGAAACGACACACATCACAGACCCCCAGGAGGCCTGCCGAAAGTGCGGCGGTCATGGACACTGGGCGCGGGGATGTCGGCACCAACGCCTGTTGTTCTGCTGGGTGTGCGGGAGAGTAGGCGTCAGGAGCGTTGAATGCTGCCAGCAGGCGGGAAATGCCCAGCGATCTCAGCCGCAGAGAGGCGAGCGGGGGTCGCAAGATGCTACCTCCCCAAACTAACGGGAAAGCTGATCGAGGAGGAGCAGCAGTTGTCCGCAGCGGTGACGATTGGTGGGGGCACATACAAGGCCACAATCGACACCGGGGCAACAGCAAGCTTTATAAGCAAAGAGCTGGCGGACGACCTGGCTGCCCTCGGAAAGATTACGAGGATACGACGGCAAGTTAGGTTGGCAGACGGAAGATGTGGCGGAATCGATGAGCAGCTGGAGGTGGAAATCGCGTTCGGGAACAAGCGACTGAGCATGAGCCTGCTGATACTACCAGGAGTAGTGGATTCATTGGTGTTGGGATGGAACTTTCTAACACAAGTCGGTACCGAAATTAAGTGCGCTGGACACGAAGTGATAATACCGGCCAGGAATCGTCACAAGGGATGGCTCGAGGAAAAGTTGTCGGTGGCAGTCGTACAACGGGCAAGCGAAGATGACGACACGACGAAATTCCTGGAGGCAGAGCTATCGACTTTCAGCAGCATGAAGGGAACATCAAACATGGCAGAGCATCAGATCACGATGAAAGACGACAAACCAATAAAGCAGCGATACTATCCCAAGAATCCGAAAGTTCAAGGGGAGATCAATGCGAAGGTGGACGAGCTTCTCCAAATGGGATACATAGAACACTCAACAAGCCCGTACAGTTCTCCCATCGTGATGGTTAGAAAAAAGACGGGCAAATGGAGACTGTGCGTCGACTTTAGGCAAATAAACGCCAAATCTGTAAAGGATGCCTACCCGATGCCCCGAATAAATTATATTCTCGACCAACTGAGGGAAGCACGGTACATCAGCAGCTTGGACCTAAAGGATGGGTACTGGCAAATCCCACTGAAAGCGGACAGCAGGCAGTATACGGCGTTTACAGTGCCGGGGAAAGGTTTATTCCAATGGAAAGTAATGCCATTCGGACTTCATTCGGCGTCTGCGACTTTTCAACGGGTGCTGGACCGGGTGATCGGCCCAGAAATGTCGCCGCACGCATTTGCTTACCAGGACGACATCATAGTGATCGGGCGCTCGCTGGAAGAACATAAGGCCAACCTAAAGGAAGTTTTCCGACGACTAAAGGAGGCAAATCTGAGATTAAACCCGGAGAAGTGTCAATTTTTCAAGAAAGAGCTGTTATATCTCGGTCATCGAGTGACTAGCGAAGGAATAGGCACGGATCCGGAAAAGGTAGCAGCCATCGCCGAACTAGAACCACCATCGACAGTAAGAGAGCTCCGACAGTACCTGGGCGTAGCATCATGGTACCGCCGGTTTGTACCTGACTTCGCAAGAATAGTCAAACCTCTCAACGATCTGCTACGCAAGGGCAATAAATGGGTGTGGACACAGGAACATCAGACGGCGTTCGAAGAGGTGAAGGCAAGACTCGTCGCAGACCCCGTACTGGCATGCCCGGACTTCGACAAACCATTCATCTTGCAAACTGACGCAAGCGACTACGGCATCGGGGCAATCTTGACCCAGGAAACTGATCGAGGCGAAAAGGTAATCTCCTACTCAAGCCGAACGCTCAACGGCGCTGAGAAGAATTACTCAACAACCGAGAAGGAGTGCTTGGCAATCGTCTGGGCAATCCGAAAGCTCAAGCCGTATCTGGAAGGTTACCACTTTAAAGTAGTAACCGACCACATGGCACTGAAGTGGCTCAACAGCATAGAGAGCCCTTCAGGGAGGATCGCCAGATGGGCCCTGGAGTTGCAGCAGTACGACTTCGAAATAGCGTACAGGAAAGGGCAACTCAACGTGGTGGAAGACGCTTTGTCAAGGCAGCCACTGCCGGAAACGCTTCGAGGGATCAAGGAGACGTCGGCGGCGGAAGCTTCTGCAGCATGCAGCTGGATTCTGGAAATGCGCGAAAAGATAAGGACCCAGCCGCAAAAGTATCCAGACTACGTGATGGAGGGTAACACCCTGTACAGGAATATACCTCATAGAGCGGGCAGCAAAGATGTTGCAACATGGAAGATGTGCGTCCCGAAAGCTCTACGGGAAACGGTGCTGAAGGAGAACCACGACTCACCGGCGGCTGGCCATGTAGGAAGCCGAAAGACAATAGCACGTCTGGCAGCCCGGTACTACTGGCCAGGAATGCACAGAGACGCCCGAGCCCACGTGCGAGTATGCGAGACATGCATGAGGTTCAAGCCGAATCAGATGCAAATGGCTGGGAAAATGCTTACGCAGGTGCCAGAGGAACCATGGGCTACGGTATGTGCGGACTTCGTCGGACCCCTGCCGCGTTCGAAACACGGCAACCAAATGCTGCTGGTATTGATAGACAGGTTCTCCAAGTGGACTGAGTTGGTGCCGCTGCGAAGCGCGACGGCCGAATCCCTAAAGAAAGCTTTTAAAGAACGCATAATCGCGAGGTATGGGGTCCCCAAAATAGTCATAACGGACAACGGAGTCCAGTTTACCAGCAAAACCTTCAAGAGTTTCCTGGCCGAAATGGGAGCCAGGCTCCCAGCTCCATACACCCCACAGGAGAACCCGACTGAGAGAGCCAATAGGACGGTGAAAACAATGATTGCGCAGTTCGCAGGGCAGAATCAAAGAGACTGGGACGAAAAATGGCCAGAAATCATGCTGGCAGTAAACACGAGCGTTTCAGAATCCACAGGTTACACACCGTCGTTCATTACCCAAGGCAGAGAACCAAGACTACCGAGCGCCCTATACGACAGAGAAACCGTAGGGACCGGACGACCGACAGAGACCCCGGAAGAGAATGCTAACAAACTCAGGGAAATCTTCGAGATTGTAAGGCGGAACCTGGAGAAAGCATCCCAGGACCAGGCTAGGCATTATAACCTAAGAAGGAGGCAATGGACGCCAAAGGTGGGTGACGTCGTGTGGGCCAAGGAACACCATTTATCAAAAGCGGCCGAGGGGCTCGCAGCAAAATTGGCCCCAAGATACGACGGACCTTACCAAGTCATAGGTTTTGCGTCACCAGTAATCTGCAAAATAAGACACATAAACACAAAGAAAGAGCGGACCATCCACGTAAGCGAGCTGAAACAGCAACAAACGGAAAACACAGGCGAGCGGCTACAGCAAGCAGACACAACAGATGCAACACAACATTAAAGGATGGCCAAAGGATACTACGAAGGGTGTCCAAGGATACCTCCAAGGATGACCAAAGGACACTACGAAAGGATCCCAAGGATACCTCCAAGGATGCCCAAAGGATACTACGAAGGGTGTCCAAGGATACCTCCAAGGATGCCCAAAGGATACTACGAAGGGTGTCCAAGGATACCTCCAAGGATGACCAAAGGACACTACGAAAGGATCCCAAGGATACCTCCAAGGATGACCAAAGGATACTACGAAAGGATCCCAAGGATACCTCCAAGGATGGCCAAAGGATACTACGAAGGGTGTCCAAGGATATCTCCAAGGATGACCAAAGTACACTACGAAAGGATCCCAGGGATACCTCCAAGGATGCCCAAAGGATACTACGAAAGGAGTCCAAGGATACCTCCAAGGATGCCCAAAGGATACTACGAACAAATTCCAAGGATACCGCCAAGGATTCGAAAGGGATACTACAAACCGTCTCCAAGGATACTACAGGGCATCTACAAAGGCGCAATGAAACACATAAAGGACATCAGGAATACGTCAAGAACACAAAGGGAGCAAACCAGAGCGTCCAAGGACTCGATTGGGACTGATTGGAGGGAAGAAAAACACGCATCAACAGTCTGCCAGGGAAGGGGGAAGACGGCACAGATCAGAGAGCTGTAACGTAGATCCGTAGATCCATAGGAAGAAGGGGAGGCCGAAGGAAATAAAAACTTGATTATCGCCCACTGCCGGTCGTTGTGCCCCGCGGAAATTGCGATCCACAAGGTAAGCGACGTCTCTGCCACAAGCCTCTGCCAGCGCCAGCAGCGCCTCGACCACGCCCCGCCCACCCACGATGACGCCGAGGAGGTGGAACGGCTGGAGCATTGGGCAACACGATGTTCAGCAATCGGTTCATCCTGCAGACGGTGTCAAAATTGGTAGAACCGCAGCCGGAATCGCCACTGGAACAGCAGCTGGAGGACAGTCGGAGCAAGGGGTGGGGTATGTCGGTGTCCCCTGAGATGTTCACTCTGCGATTGGAAAACGAGGCCATCGATACGATCATGTACTCCCTAATGGCCGGCTGTGAGGATGTGCGCCAGCTGTGCTGGCCAGTTGTGCCTTGTGGAGGAGGAGAACGCCAAGACAGCGTGGAGTCTGAAGCCTGGGGCGCAGTCGGCGATGGCGTCAATAGCTCCTTCCAGCGATGATCAGGCTGACGAGTGAAGGCCGGAAGGAAAGAAAAGGATGAGAGGAAACAAATTTTAAAGAAATGCGAAAACTTACCTAGAAAGTTGCAAAATCACCATGGGCCAGGGAAGGGGGCGCCTCGATAGGCGATCGATTGGCACTAGATGAAAGTGCGATCGATGGGTACACGTCAAATGGTAATATCGGCCAAAGGTGGAAATATCGCAACGAGCAGGTGGCAACGCCGCACCGTCGATATCGATATCGCACATCGATCACACACGAATGGTGTGACCAGGCGGAGGAAGCAAATGAAAGGAGTAGAACGCAGCGATGAGCAGCGAGCTGGGGATCGATAGCACAAGAGTATCGATGTCCCAGTGGAGTCAGGAAAGATATCGGCGCGGGAGATTCAAGTTGCAACGAGGAGGATGACCAGCGCTGTAGAAACTCAACGGAGTTAAGAGCGTCGTGGGAGCATCGAGGGAGCAACGAGGGAGCGCCGCGGGAATCACAAGGACTCGAAGGCTAGGATAAACAAGAAAACGCCGGAGAGTAGGAACAAGTTTAAAATGTTTCCCGAAGTAAGGGGGGAATGTGAGGAGTTGAATAACTCCCCACAAATAGAAACAGCAGCAGATGGCCGGCCGCTTGCCAGATACGCGGCGAATTCGCGTAGTAACGGCGCGGCGAGGAGAGCGAGAGAGTTTGGAGACCAACGAAGGAGAGCGAGAGAGTTTGGAGACCAATGAAGGAGAGCGAGAGAGTTTGGAGACCGAGGATGGAGATCGAAAGAGAGTGGAGACTTCGCGGGCAAGGCAAGAGTGCCGTGTGCAAAAGCGGGTAACGGGACTCCATCGGACTTTGGACTCTCCCGTGAACTTTGGACCGGGAGAGGAAGTGCCACATCTCGGCGGTGGAGCGGCACACAGGCGTGCCACAAGCATCACGGGAATCAGCGGGATGGCAGCAGTGGGCGGAGCATCGATTGGAAGCGGTACGGGAACGACAAGTGGGTCATCCACGAGGCACGGACTTTGGACCCAGAGTGGAGAGATCCAGCGGGCCGTGCGCAAAAGGGAAATAACGGTTCCCGGAGGCCCTATATAAGGCCGCAGAGCGCTGGCAGCTGGATCAGTCGATCACAAGGAGTCAAACCGTCAAGATCACTCAGATACCAAAGTGAACAATCAAACAACCAGATAATCTACAAGGGAGCAGCAGCAAGTCGAGTCGCCAGAGAAGCAGCGCCGTGGGAGCCTACAAGGAGCGAGATTGCTACGTCGAGACGTTCGGGATTGGGATACCAGGAATCTCCGAATTGAGACGCAGGTAGCTGAGATCCAGAGGGCGTCACACGGCTAGGTCAAGGCGGTCGTTTAACTTTATCCACAAAGTCCTGGCGTTACGCCTGGAGAGAGTATAACCAGCCAGAAGGGAGAGCGGTCGATCGGTACGGTCTCGAGTGGAATTGTCCAGGAGAGCCCTACAGATTGGACTTGCGAGGTCCCGGAGCGGCGTGCCCGAACCCCAAATATAACAAGCCAGAAGGGAGAGCGGTCGATCGGTACGGTCTCGAGTGGAATTGTCCAGGAGAGCCCTACAGATTCGACTTGCGAGGTCCCGGAGCGGCGTGCCCGAACCCCGAGTACCAAAAGCCACGCGGAAACGTCCAGGACCAAAAGCAAAAGGGTGAGGCTAGGGTGGAACGTTCGTTTACACTAGGCGTGGAAGCGAAGTAAAGCGCGAGGCAGCTTCCTGGCGTTTCCGCCTTGACTGTCCGCGCGGACTGAGCAGAAACCCCAGTGGGACCATCCGGGACAGAGCAAGGGACAGGCGGCGGTGTGTCGAAAGGAGCGATCCTGGAGAGCGCAGCTTCTGTTCACCCTAGTCTGAGAACGGTGACGCTTCCCTAAGCCCGTACGGCTGACCCCCTCGCGAGTCCGAGTCGTTACCAGCAGTCACCAAGTCACGCGTGCGAAGCGATCAGCGAGCGAGCGTCTTCAGGGAGCAGCGAGCGTCTTCAGGGAGCTGCGAGTATCTTCAGGGAGCTACGAGGATCTTCAGGGAGCTGCGAGTATCTTCAGAGAGCTACAGGACTGGAGCACCGAGTCTTCAAAGGCGAGAGGTCGTCGATTCAATCAGGACCATCGGACGTACCGAGGGTCACAAGCAACGAATCAAGGCCAACCAAGCGACTAAGACACTTGTAATAATATACCCACAATAAACCCAATACGAACCCGTGAATTCTGTGCTTTCTCACTGAGCTACTGGGCGGTCACGTTAATATAAATTTGGTGGGACGAACACACAATATACTGAGCTAGCCGCACGAATCTCGTAGCGAGCAGACCATAAAAATCAGTTCGTTACAAAGTTGCACTTCGCGAACTCACTGGTTTTATTTAAAACATTGCTTAGACGTCATCTATGTAAACTGTGCGTTTATTTCAAGAGCTTTTCTATTCAACAATATTACCAACTCCCTCGTTTCAGATCTTCCCTATTACATTGGTATCTAGAGTTAGTATTTTATGGTAATCTAGTATTATTTTTAATCTAGTATTTTGTTGTATGATCGTTGCTTGCCGACTTGTAGGGGGTAATTTATTAGCGATTATCAGCTGTGCTACGCCCCTGCTCGCAGCTTTCGATAGTCGGCATCGCAACGACCATAGAAAACAAAACAAACAGTGAGATGACCACATTTGGATTAGATGTAAGCTACTCGTGCAGAAAAATAACTCAAAGTTGGCCAAATTTTTGTTAAGAGAATTGGAAGAACGTGAAATTTTATTATTTGAAAACGATGCATTTCTGTGTGGAATATTTTTAGATCCCAGATTCAATATTAACCTAAGCAAAAATCAAAAACAGACTTGTTTTAATATGTTATCCAATATTTACTTCCAAATTCTATCGATATCCAATAATTCAATATCAATTCTTGAGAAAAGTTTAGAAACAAGTCTTTCAGAAAGCTCCGACGAAGTTGATAAATACCTAAAATTGGAAGAAGAAAGATCTGTAGGCACACCTTCATGTAATTATACATGCAGCCTTTTAGAATCAATACAATTTTTTCTAAAACAAAGGCGCCTTTCCAAGTCAACAGACATTATTAAATAGTGGTCTAAATCTTCCGAAAAGTTCCCAGAGTTGCTTACAATTTCTCAAGTGGCCCTATGTGTTCCTGCTATGCAAGTGAGGGTAAAGAGGTTATTTTCCAGCGTTAAGTTTATCATGAATCCGCTCAGAAACCGTTTGGACATGAAAACTTTAAACGCAATCATGCTTTTGAGAACCAATCACATGTTTTCCTAATAATTAACTTTTTTCGTAAATTTATTATAATTTTAAGTATAATCATCTCTATGATTTTGGATCCATTGAACTATTATTAATGTGCCTTCAAATAAAGTTTTTATTTTCTTAATAAAACATAAATCATTTCAATGTATTCATTGCCTTAATTAATTGAAATTTGTTTAACTGTACCGGTACGTACCGGTACCAGAACCGGAACCAAAACATCAGTACCAAAATTGAATCGTTTACCGAATGAGTCGATTCGGTATGGGACCGGTACCGGAACCGGAACCGAAATAAGATTCGGTTTGATTCCCTGCTTGATATTGAATCCCTTAATGAAAAATATACCAAATTAAGGAGCTTGCCAATTAAAGGGTACGGAAATGCCAAGCCAAGTATTTTGATTGGAATGGAAAATTGCCATTTGACCAAAACGCTTCGAAGTGTTTATTTGGAAAACAGTTTAATAGCCGTTAAGACAGCCTTAGGGTGGCTAGCATATAAATCCACATAACCTCAGCAAGAAAATCCTTATAATTTTATAAACACCGTTTTTCATACTTATTCGATCGATTCAAATGAAAAGGATTTAAAAGACTTAATGACGGAATATTTTATTACAGAGAGCCTTCTCGTTAAGTTACCAAATAATCCATTGGAATCAAATGGAATTGTCAGGGCTCGAAAAATATTGAACAAAAGTACACTACGTGTTGATCAGAGCTACAAGACAGCTCTTTTGTCAAAACATGATAATGTAATCCTTCGTAATAGCTTTGATATGGCTCTAAAACGACTTCACACGACTGAGCGAAAGATTTTCCATTCTGACAAGCAGGAGGAATATAAAAAGGCTATAATTGATTTTGTATAAAAAAAATATGCCAGAAAATTGACAAAAGAAGAAGAGAAGAACCTGGTAGCTCCCTCTCTTTAGTGTGCATAACATTAATAAACCAAACAAGATGAGGCTTATTTTTGATGCGGCAGCCAAAGTCAATGGAATTTCTTTAAGCAGCCAATTGCTAAAGTGACCAGACGAAAACCCTTCACTACATAAAATCCTGTTCCAGTTTCGACATGCGCCAACATCAGAGAAATGTTCTTGCAAGTAAAGGTCAAAGAATCAGATCAAGACTCCTTCAGATTCCTATGGAAAGATTCCGATGGCAATATTGAGGTATATAAGGTGCAAGTACTAATATTCGGAGCTACATGTTCACGTTGCTGTGCGCCTTACGTAAAAATCAAATCGCTTTTAATGCCACGAACAGAAAAGAAGCTGTTATTAAGGCCATACAAGAAAATCATTATGTAGGTGATTTTGTAGCAACGTCTAACAATGAAAAGGATGCTTAAGAGATAAGCAATGATGTAAAAATCGTCCACAAATTAGCCAATTTCGATTTGAGAGGTTTCATATCAAACTCATCGAACATCCAAAATATGCTAAACGGTTAAGACAGCTCTCCAGACATTACAAGTCCTTCATCAGTAAAACTCGATTCCAGTTCCGTCGATAAACACCTAGGTATGTTTTGGGGTAGTGGAAAGGATGTTTTCTTGTTCGATATTAAAATGAACAGAGTTAATAAGGAAATAAAGCAAGGAATAAAAGTTCCAAGTAAGAGACAACTTTTCAGTATCATAATGTCATTGTACGACCCGTTTGGTATGCTGGTTGATCTTATGATAATTGACCAAGTTTTAATGCAGGATATCTGGCGCACAGGAATTACCTGGAATGACTTAATCGACGATAATATATACAAGCGCTTCAAAAAATAAATCGTTTAATTGGATAGAGTGAAGCATTTTCAAATTAGTCGTTGCTATTCTCCAAAGTTCTTAGATTCAAGTATCACAAAGGAACTTCACATATTCGTCGACGCAAGTGAGCAGGCATTTTCTGCAGTGTCAGAATCATATTTGGCGACAGTATTGAAATTTCCTTTGTTGCAGGAAAAACAAAATGTGCTCCCCTGAAGTTGTTGTCGGTGCCCAGGCTAGAGCTCCAAGCCGCAGTACTAAGAACACTATTGATAAACTTGATTTTAGAAAGTCATTGCCATTGACAGATCTGTGTTCTGGTCAGATTCAAGGACAGTGCTCGCCTGAATTTTTTCTGACCACAGGCAATATAAACAGTTTGTGGCATACCGGATAGAAGAAATTCTGGACACAACAAAGAAAAATGAATGGCGTTGCGTTCCAACTCCCTTAAACCCAGCTGATAAAGCGACACGAACCACCAAGTGTCAAGAATATGATCCGCCAATTGTATGGACTCTAGACCCATCATTCCTGAAGAAAATGAATCCGTCTGACCAACAACCGATAAAACGATCCCATTACCAGATGACTCTAACGAAAAGCGCAAAATTGTCCTGACAATGGCAATAGAAGCATTAGACAGCATTAGACATTGGTCGTTTTTCAAACTTTATGGGCCTAGAGCAAAAAACGGGATAGATGCTCAGATTCATAGGAAACATTCGAAACAAGAAAGGAAAGGTATAATTATTAAATTTCAAAATACAAAAAATGATATTCCCAATAGTATAAGATAATATTTCAAAAAACACAGATGCTATAATTTGTTTCATATTATTTTCCCACCAATTTTCCGATCGTTCCTATGGCAGCCATATGATATAGTCGTTCGATTTTGATAAAACTAAATTCGAAATTCAAAACTAATTAAAAAATGTTATTTCCAAACGTAGGAGGTTATATGATAAAAAACACCGAAGCTATAATTTGTTTCATATAATTTTCCCACCGATTTTACGATCGTTCCTATGGCAGCTATTTGATATAGTCGTTCGGTTTTGATAAAATTAAATTCGAAATTCAGAACTAATAAAAAATTGTTATTTCCAGGAACACCGAAGCTATAATTTGTTTCATATTATTTTTCCACCAATTTTAGGATCGTTCCTATGGCAGCTATATGATATAGTCGTCCGATTTTGATAAAATTAAATTCGAAACAGAACTAATAAAAAATGTTATTTCCAAGCGTAGGAGGTTATATGTTAAGAAACACCGAAGCTATAATTTGTTTCATATTATTTTCCCACCAATTTTACGATCGTTCCTATGGCAGCTATATGATATAGTCGTCCGATTTTGATAAAATTAAATTCGAAATTAAGAACTTATTAAAAAATGTTATTTCCAAGCGTAGGAGGTTATATATTAAATAACACCGAAGCTATAATTGTTTTCATATTGTTTTCCCACCAATTTTCCGATCCTTCCTAGGGCAGCTATATGATATAGTCGTCCGATTTTGATAAAATTATACTCGAAACTGTGAACTAATTAAAAAAGGTTATTTCCAAGCGTAGGAGGTTATATGTTAAAAAACACCGAAGCTATAATATGTTCCATATAATTTTTCCACAAATTTTCCGATCGTTCCTATGGCAGCTATATGATATAGTCGTCCGATTTCGACAAAATTTAATTCGAAATTCAAAACTAATTAAAAAATGTTATTTCCAAGCTTAGGAGGTTGATGTTAAAAAACACCGAAGCTATAATTTGTTTTATATTATTATCCCACCGATCTTACGATCGTTCCTATGGCAGCTATATGATATAGTCGTCCGATTTTGATAAAATTGAATTTGAAGTTCAAAACTACTTAACAAATGTTATTTCCAAGCGTAGGGGGTTATGTGTTAAAAAACACCGAAGCTATAATATGTTTCATATTATTTTCCCACCAATTTTACGATCGTTCCTATGGCAGCTATATGTTATATAGTCGTCCGATTTTAATAAAATTAAATTCGAAATTCAGAACTAATTAACAAATGTTATTTCCAAGCGAAGGAGGTTATAAGCCTAAAAACACCGAAGCTATAATTTGTTTCATATTTTTTTCCCACCGATTCTACGATCGTTCCTATGGCAGTTATATGATATAGTCGTCCGAACTCGATACAATTTAATTCGAAATTCAAAACTAATTAAAAAATGTTATTTCCAAGCTTAGGAGGTTATATGTTAAAAAACACCAAAGATATAACTTTTTTACATTTTTTTCCGATTATTCCTATGGGAGCTATAAGATATAGTTGTCCGATCCGGCTGGTTCCGACTTATATACTACCTGCAAAAAAAACAAGACTTTTGGAAAAGTTTCAGCCAGATTGCTTTAAAACTGAGAGACTAGTTTTCGTAGAAACGGACAGACAGACGGACAGACGGACATGGCTAGATCGACTCGTCTAGTGATGCTGATCAAGAACATATATACTTTATGGGGTCGGGAACGTCTCCTTCACTGCGTTGCAAACTTCTGACTGAAATCATTATACCCTCTGCAAGGGTATAAAAACGGGAAGAAAGTTAAAGGAGAAATTTCCTTTAAACAATTGGTCAATGCTGAGAAAGAATTGTGAAAGCTAGCACAGCAACACACATATATCGAAGAAATAGGCCCTCTTCGGCAAAATGACTTGATTTCCAAGTGTAGCCCAATATATTCATTGTCACCTGGTCTAAATGAAGATGGCTTGTTGGTCGTGCAGGTCTGGCTAAACAATGCATCTATACTGGCTGTAAGGGCAGGCTAAACAATGCATCTATACTGGCTGTAAATACTCGGCAGCCAATAATACATCCAAAGGGGCATCCACTTACCGACTTAATTATGTTGTTCTATCATAAAATATATCACCATCAAAATGACGAACTATTATTAAACGAAATACGTCGAAAGTTCTGGGTGATAAGTATACGTACAGCAGTCAAACGCGCCAAATCGTAATGTCAGTACTGAAAATACAAAGACGTAAAGCTAATGCCCACGCTTATGGGACAATTGCCTAAAGATAGGGTTACGCCGTACAATCGACCGTTTACACACACATGGCTTGACTATTTTGGCCCCTTATTTGTGACAATAGGGCGTCGTCATGAAAAGCGTTGGGTCGCCTTGCTTACATGTTTAACGGTCAGAGCTATACACCTAAAACTTGCCGAGGACCTATCGTCTGATGCATGCATTGTAGTCATCAGAAATTTCGTAAATAGACGAGGCGTTCTTAACACTATTCGCTCTGATATGGGCACAAACTTTGTTGGTGTCGACAATATTTTGAAGATTGGGAGTATATAAAGGCAACGCTGGCGGCCAAGGACATCAATTGGGAGTTAAGCTGTCCAGCTAATCCTAGTTCAAGAGGATGTTGGGAAAGATGGGTTCAATCAACAAAGCGTGTGTAGTATGCACATATATTGAATATCTACTGTACCAAGAGTACTTGAAGCAAACACACTGTAACACTTTGTTGCAGTGTTTACATAAACAAAGGCCCGGTCAAAAACCTAAGTGGACGAAACACACGCAGGCCGCTCAACCGAACTCAAGTACATGCATATACCCTCGCGCTGCAGCTTAAGAGAGCATAATTAAATACACATAATATATATAAGATATACATAGCCGTCTCTCTGCCGTCCAACTGTGGGCAGCGCAGCTACGAGACTTAGGCTTACTTAGAACCTAAGGAAAAATGTAAAATCAGAAACAACTGGACGTTGGTAGCGGCACTAATGCTGCTCCAGATTTAAAATAAAGAATATAAAAACAAATCAAAGATGTCTTTACACTACACGTGTCCTAGCAGTAACTCTAAAGGAGCAAGCACCAAGAGTTGAAACGCTACGTTGTCTACTGATAAAGGCCGAAAATATTCAGGGTATTCCCTAAACTGTTGAATTGCTAAATTGTTGAAAATTCAACAGAAAATTTAAGCAATTAAGGTTACGACCCTAAAAGTTCCCTGTTGAATTTTCAATTTTAAGATGTCAGCTGTTTGTCAAATTGTCAAATTGCCAGGCTGGGTTTGCCAAAGATTATGTTTAAAATTAAGGAAAACAAGGAAGAACTTTATAGTCGAGTACCTCGACTATCAGATACCCGTTACTCAGCTAAAGGGACCAAAGGGAAATGGCGATATGCAAGCAGCAAAGCGAGATTGAAATGCGTCACCTATCGGCGGTAGACAGATTTAAGCGTTATGGGCGTTATAGTGGGCGTGGCAATTTTTTGGGCCGATCGATAGGTATTGACGAGACCAATACAGTTCAGTTAAAATTTTGTATCTAGCATAAAAATTGTGGGCGCCACAGGCTTGGGCGGTTTGTGGGCGTTAGAGTGGGCGTGGCATATTTGCGTACCAAACTTGCGCTGCGCACAAGGCTACGGAATCTAAATCTGAGATCCCAATTTACTATCCTTGATAGTTTCCGAGATATCCACGTTCATATTTTTTGAAGTTTGTGGGCGGTTTGTGGGCGTTAAAGTGGGCGTGGCAAACTTATTTTTATCAATCTATAGGTATTGATGAGAACAATACATTTCAGTTAAAATTTTTATTCTAGCATCAAAACTGTAGGAGCCACAGTTTTGGGCGGTTTGTGGGCGTTAGAGTGGGCGTGGCACTCTACTGAAACAAACTTGCGCTGCGTAAGAAGCTCAGGAATCTCCACGCCAAATCTCAATAGCCTAGCTCTCAAAGTTTCTGAGATCTCAGCGTTCATCCGGACAGACAGACGACTCGGCTAGTGATCCTGATCAAGAATATTTATACTTTATGGGGTCGGAAACGCATCCTTCTGCCTGTTACATATTTTCCGACGAATCTAGTATACCCTTTTACTCTACGAGTAACGGGTATAATTACGAGAGTAAGCCTAATAACTAAACTATTATAACTGCTTACAGGCAGCATCCAATCAGATATCCTTTACTTGCATATTATATACGATTGCAATTCATCCATGCTTACAAGTGACCAGAGTTACCCTCTTACTTTTAAAACCCTCTTACTCGAGAGCAGCGAAAACTCTGGTTTTCAACAATTCAACAAAATTTTCAGCAGCCCCGAGGCTGTTAAATTGCTGAAATTTCTGAAAGTAGACTTTGTATGGAACAGCTGATGAACAGCTGACAAAAATTCAACAATTCAGCAATTCAACAGTTTAGGGAATTACCTGATTATGAACAGCAGACCTCTAACACACGTACCTGTTACTATAGACGATCCTGAACCACTCACCCCAAATCACTTTCTACTAGGAACCTTAATCTCTACACAAGCTCCTGGAGAAATTGATAATTACTGCCATCAAAAACAGTACCATATTGCTTAGCAGTTAAAGGATGTATTTTGGAGACGTTGGATAAGAGAGTACCTTCCAACATTAACGAAGCGCACAAAATGGTTTGCACCAACCAAGCCAATTAAAATCGGAGATCTAGTATTAATCTGTGATGAAAGTCAACCCCGAGGAGGCATCATCTCTAAGCTAGCGGCTCTTGATGTTTTAGGTAAAACGACTTAAGCGTTTTACGGTGATACATACATTTGAATTTACATACAGACATTTTGAATTTAACCACCCGAATTTGAATGCGTTACACTTGAGTACCCTGTACGGCAATTTCAGCTCATTTTTCTGTGGCCCAACACCTTTATCTGTTATTCCGTCATTGTCGCTAATTCGTTGATGTGAACAGAAATACAATTTAATGAACGCAACGCATCGCAACGCAGCCTGTGAAGAATAATTTCTGATAAATATATATAGTCGCCGATCGCAAACAGAAGCGTTTTATTAAAGTATTCAAAGTTACGTGGCTGGCACGTAACACTTCGAGCTATTAATAGTAATAATATTTGTATCATTATGTGTATTGGATTAGAACTTTATCCGACAACTTATCTCTTTTTTTTGACGAAACTAACTTTTTATACCCGTTACTAGTAGAGTAAAAGTGTATACTAGATTTGTCGGAGAGTATGTAACAGGCAGAAGGAAGCGTTTCCGGCCACATAAAGTATATATATTCTTGATCAGGATCACTGTCCGTGTGTCTGTCCGTCCGTGTGAACGCTGAGATACAAAAAATACAAAAAATGATATTCCCAATAGTATACAATTTTATGTTAAAAAACACCGAAGCTATAATTTGTTTCATATTATTTTCCCACCAATTTTTCGATCGTTCCTATGGCAGCAATATGAATAGTCGTCCAATTTTGATAAAATTTAATTCGAAATTCAAAACTAATTAAAAAATCGTATTTTCCAAGCATAGGAGGTTATATGTTAAAAAACAGCAAATATATAATTTATTTAAATGATATAAATAAGATATAGTTGTCCGATCCGGCTGGTTCCGACTTATATACTACCTGCAAAAGAAACAAGACTTTTGGGAAAGTTTCAGCCATATTGCTTTAAAACTGAGAGACTAGTTTTCGTAGAAACGGACGGACAGACGGACATGACTAGATCGACTCGTCTAGTGATGCTGATCAAGAATATATATACTTTATGGGGTCGGGAACGTCTCCTTCACTGCGTTGCAAACTTCTGACGGAAATCATAATACCCTCTGCAAGGGTATACAAACTTAGAGTCTGCAATAGTATCTTTGAAAAAGAGCGCACTTATACAAGGTGAGTTCCAAAGTAAACAGGACTTTTTGAATCTAGCGCCCTCTAGTGGCGCCATCTATATGTCAACTGGTGCGTTAGAATTTGCTATCGTTTATCGACTTCCAGTAAAAATTTCATTACATTTCATCGATTGGAAGTGAGGTTATTGCGTTTTAAGTGTCAGTATGTTTTTGTCATCGGTGCGAAAATGAGCTTCGAACAAAGAGCTAACATTTAATTTTGTTTTAAAATTGGTAAAACTTTTACCGAAACGTTTCAATTGATGAAACAAGTTTATGGCTATGATTGCCTATCCCGTAGCAGAGTGCACGAGTGGTTTCAACGTTTTCAAAGTGGTCGTGAGGACATAAATGACGGACGAGCCGAATCCCAAAAAATCGCGCCTGGAGAAGTCAAAAGTGAAGACAATGCTGATTTGTTTTTATGATTCCAAGGGTATTGTCCACAAAGAATTTGTTCCACCCAGCCAAAACGTAATGCGGTATTCTACCTTGGAGTTTTGAAGCGTTTGGTGCGCCGTATTCGACGTGTTCGGCCCGAATATCGCGAAGATGGAAGTTGACGTTTGTGACAAAAAGTTATCGTTTAAGAAAAGTAACTTCTTATTTAACGTCGCAAGTCCACGCCCTTTTCAAAAACCATTTAATAGGGCTTGTCCAATTTAAAAAAAGTGCAAGTATGCCAGCCAATGTGGGGCGAGCTGCCCAAACTCTCTCAGAGGAACCAATTTGCGAAAGCAATTAGCGTCCCACACTTCTTTACTAAATGTGAATGACATGCAAATAGATCACTTGACGGATTTCATGGGACACCATAAACACATACACTAGAAATATTATCGTGTTCCTGCTTACGTTGTGGAAATGACCCAAGTTTCTCAGTTATTAATGTTCGCCATGAATATGAAAGAAGAGAGTCCTACCGCAGACGTGAATATGGACTGCCCTACTCCAGAGACCAATCTGGATAGTCCCACCTTAAAGGACAATTTAAAATGTGTTCCATCATAAGGTTCTTCAGAGCGTGAGTAATTTTACATCTTTACTGGGCGCCACAGAAATCCAGTGCTGTTTACGAATTAGATACAACCCCTGCTTAAATACAAATTAAAACAAGGAAGAATCCTATAGTCGAATACCTCGACTATCAGATACCCGTTACTCAGCTAACGGGACCAAAGGGAAATGGAGATATGCAAGCAGCAAAGCGAGATTTAAATGCGCCACCTACAGGCGGTAGACAGATTTAAGCGTTATGGGCGTTAGAAAGGGGGTGGCAAATTTTTTTTGAATCAATCGATAGGTATTGACGAGACCAATACATTTTTAATAAACAACATTTCAATAAATACTGAATGGGTTAAGAAATGTATTATACCATTCAAACGGCATTTAAATTACCTTTCCATTGATGCCAAAAGTTTACAAGAAGTAAATTCAAATTATGAGTATATTTAACTTTTGTTTTGTCAAAATACATATGCCGACCAGTGTATATATATAAATATATATATATATATAAATTTCATTCCATTGTTTCAGTCCTCAAAAGAGATATTTCTTATATATTATAATTATAAAGTGTTGCCACATCGATCGATTTTTTTTATATACACTTTTTTAAATAATCACATTTGGGGTAAATAATGCCCTAAATGGTTATTCATTTTTAAGATTTAGGGGTTCTAAATCGCAATGAAAATATATAAATTGAAAGCACCAACGAAATCTTTAAAAACGAGCGAACTAATGTGCGTCGTTAAAAGTGTCTGAAGACATCTTTTGAGATTATTTTAAAAATTTTATATTTATTTCGAAATTTACAAAATGGTGTTTTTAATTGATAATTTATACACAACTTTTTATAAGCGAAAAGAGAGATGGATTTTGCTGTAAATTGAAATTGTCCCCAAAATTAACTATATATGCCGATTTTTTTGGGGACAGTCCCCAAAACATGAAGTCTTTGAAATAAACTCTGAAATAATCGTCTCACATATATATGATTTATTATTATTATTATAAATAGACTTAGTCGGGTAATTTTGGTTTGGTCGAGTCTGGTAAACTTTTGGTGTGTGTGTCTAAAATGGTCGCTAATGTGGTTATTAATGTTGGTGGACCATTGACTGCAGTGTATAATATTTTGTTTATGTCTTGTCGTAAATTCTGATTTAATGTGCTTTTTTATGTCTGAGGGATTTATATTTGAGGTAAAAATTAATGGACTTTTATTGGTTGATTTTTCTGCTTGGTGGGCTAGTTCATTTCCCGCTATGCCTGCATGACCAGGAATCCACATTAATTTAATTTTTGGGCTATTATTGATCTAATTTTATTTGGGTAGATATTGTTATAGTTTGTGTTTTGGATTGAGTCTATTGCCGCGAGACGGTCAGAGCAGATAACATATTTGCCTCTTCTGTTTTTTATAAGTTCGATCGCTTCAAGGATGGCAATGATTTCAGGAGGAATATGGTGGGAGGATACCTCATTTTAGGATGTTAGTCTCAATTGTAATGGCGTATGTATGTTATGGTGTCCGTTATTTTTGAACCATCAGTAAATATAAGATTGTATAAATTAAGGTTGGCTTTTGAGTCTTTGTATTATTCCTGATATGTTTCTCTGGGTGTTTTACTTTTCTTATGCAAACGAATCGATGTTTCTATGAGGTTGGGAAAGTCCCAAGGTGGTTGGTGTTTCCATAATTTGTGTGGTTCGTAGGTCCCATGCAAAGGTTAATTATGTGGCCAATGATTGGTGGCATTTTCTTTCTTCGTTTACGTTGTTTCACAAATTTATGTATTGGTGTGTCCTTGGAATAGATAAGATTTTTGGACAGTTTGGCCGCTTGGAAATCTCGTTTTATTTCTATTTGATTTATCAGTGGGAATTTGCATCGGTACAGTTGTGTTTTTTGCAGGTATGAAAATGTTTGCATTTTGATAGGGATAGGGAGGTCCCTGAATATGAGCCCCAGTTCTCTATGTCATTTAAAAGGTTATCTAGGTTTAAGTTAATATTGTTGTTTTTGTTGAAATTTATTTTAAGGAAATAATCGTCAGCATATGCATTGAATTTAATTTCTTTGTGTAAGAATATAATGTCAGATAGCTTATTAAATGATATGAGAAACAGTATTACTGAGATTGGTGATCCTTGTGGGATTCAAATAGATAGGGGTACTGAGTTTGATGTGTAAGGACAATTATTTTCCTGTTAAGCACAAAATTTCTAATATATATTATTATTTTTGGTCCTGTTTTCCATTCCTGGAGTTGGTTAATTATGGAACGCACACCTAATTTGTCAAAGGCTCTTAAAAAATAAAGAGTGACTAGTGAGGTGTGTGTGTTTGACTTCGATATGAGGTAGTCTACGTAGAGTAGACTGAGGACTGGAATAATTTGACTAGTTTTGTAGGCTTGTGGTATGTAAGTGTCAAAATGTTGTTGAATAGGTCTGTTATGCTGGTTTTTGTTGTGGAGGAGCTATTTTTAATCATTTGGTAGGATATTCTATTTGGTCCTGGGGCAGATCCTTTAAGTGTTTATAGTGCTGATGCTTGTTCAAGGTTTGTGACCTTTTTTCTATGGTTTGAGCTGTTGGGGAGGGTGTGTTGTCTAATTTGTTGTTTCTGTATTATTCCGAAACTCCTCTGGAAATTCTGGTCGTCTTATAGGTTTGAGAAATGTTTAGATAAGATATTGGAAATTTGTTAGTCGTGGTTATTTTGTTATTATCTGGGTTTGCTATGGCATGGATTTGTTTAACTGAGTTAAGGCCGCAGAAGCGTCTTATGTTGACCCATATTTTGGATGAAGGGGTTGAAGGTTGAATGGTTGAGGTAAAAGATCTGGAGGCTTCCTTTTTACTATTTTATAATTCATATCAAAACTTTTCATTCCTGCATCTGTAGTCTATTATGGTTTCTAGGGTTACATTGCGGTTAAGCGTTTTCCAAGCTGATTGTTTTTCTTTTCGTAGCTGGTCGAGTTTTTTGTGACGGTTATGTTTGCAGAGATATATGTTGAAAATACGTTAAGATTTAGTTTGAATAGAATGTTTATTGCTAGTGCTTCATGATCGTCTGGGATGTTAAGTTTAGTATGTTGAATAGATTTATGTATTAGTAGTGCCACGTCGCCAAACCTGTTGGTGGCGAGATTTGTTAGTAATGTGTAGTTGATTGGGGTTGGTATGTTGTTAATGTATTGTATGTGTGTTTCTTGTAGTGATATTATGTGAAGTGAGTATTTTTTTTATCAAGATATGTAGTTTGTTGTAGTTACTCACATAACCTTTCATATTCCATTGTATTGTAATTAGGGACATTGTATAGATATATATGTATCTTGTAGTGGGCTTAACTTTAGGATAGGATAGTGTGGAGTACTTAAGTTTTCAGATCTTACGTTATTTTTAGTGGCTTAAACAGATTCGCTGTCGCTCTGGTTAATGAGTTTGTTTTTGTTAATTGATTTGGATTTTTGTTTGGAGGGTTTCAAACTGCTACTGCTTAAGGTCTCCGGTGAGTTCTGCTTAGTTTGGTGTAGTCCTTGGTATAAAGGGTTAATGTAGTCAGTGTACATTTCTTCCAATTTTTCCTGGTTGTGATAATAATGGTGTTGGATATGATGGTTTGATGATGTGGTTGCTTTGGTTGATTCGGATGCGATTGTCTTGGATGAGTTGCTGTCTCGGGGTACAGGTTGTGGTAAAGTTTTGGTTGAGTTTGTGTTTGATAATTGTGTTTGGAGTTGTGGCGTTTGTTAGTGTTGTGGCGTAGTTTCCTCTTATTTGGTAACCATGTCAAAGTATATACGTTGGGTAGTTTTATGGTCGACTTTTTCTTTAGCTTTTATAGCTGTCGGTTCATGTTGTTTAAGAAAAGCATTTTGGTCGAGCGGGCTGTGTCGGAAATCGAAATCTTAGTTATTTTTGCAGCTTAAACAATTTAATTCCTGCATTTGTGTGTTTGTAGGTATGTAATCTCTTAAGCGAACGTATTTGTAGGCAATTCTTATTGTTTCTGGCAGTTTGGTGGTTTCAAATGTAATTATGACTAGGCCAGTTTCTATCAAAGTGTTGTCTGCGAGGTTTGTGTTATTATTTTTTTTCATTATTTTTCTTACTTCGGTAACCTTCTGTGATTTTAGCTCTTGAAGTATTGTGGCTTCGTCGATGCATCGTAGTTCGTTGCAATATATTATTCCTTTCGAAAAGTTTAATGTCTTGTGTTTGACTGCTGTTACATCTGTGTCTGCTATTTTGGTTAATCTTAGAAGTTTTTTGGCCGTTCGTTATTAGTCTTAATCAAAATTGACTTTGTCTTTTAGATTATTTAAAGACTCAATTTCCCCGCATGCATAGTCCACAGATTTTTTTATAATGAAAGTTGATGTTTTTTCGAACGATTTATTATCTTTTCTTTGATAACAATGAACTTCGGTTCGCCCAGTCTAGAATTGTATGATCTGGAGGTAAATTTGTCCGGTGGTTCTTCCATGGTGTCGAGTGGCCTTGAGCCAAGCTTGGGTATTGCTTTTGTGTTGTTGTTGGTTTGGATTTTTATACCCGTTACTCGTAGAGTAAAAAGGTTTTAAAAGCAGTTTTAATGCTAGAAAATGTATTGTTCTCATCAATACCTATCGATTGACCCAAAAAAATGTTTGCCAAAAAATCGTAAGTGTGAACGCGGATATCTCGGAAAATATCAAATATAGAGCATTGGGATTTCAGATTTATATTCCGTAGCCTTGTACGCAGCGCAAGTTTGTTACGCGAATATGCCACACCCACAAACCGACCAAACTTCTGGCGCCCAAAATTATAACTGAAATGTATTAGTCTCGCAATACCTATCAATTGATCGAAAAAAAAGTTTGCCATGCCCACTCTAACGCCCATAACGCTTTAATCAGTCTACAGATCGCGGGTAGGTGGCGCATTTCAATCTCGCTTTGCTGCTTGCATATCTCCATTTCCCTTTGGTCCCTTTAGCTGAGTAACGGGTATCTGATAGTCGAGGTACTCGACTATAGCGTTCTTCCTTGTTTTATATTTACTTATTCCAGATATAGACGCATAGACTTTAACACTGCCCAATTTTTGTGATGGACACTGAATTGTTTTTGTAACCCATTCTTATACTCGTATTCAACCTAGTTCTGACTTGGTTTCCGGTTTCCGGAAGTCCGGCCGGTTTCTCGAGTCCCTGACAAAGTCCCTAATAGATAGATGTCTGTCCGAAGAAGTTAGATTATATAAAGTTGTCGTAAAAACAAATTGGTTTTCTTGACTCCTTTAATCGGAACGATAGGATAATTAATGGAAAACTAACAGGAAAATAATTATATAATAATTAAAACTTATTCTGTTCTACACCGGTATTCTCTGTCATTCTGAATGCCTGTCTGTCTGTTCTCCCGCTCTTTTCTCTCTCCACACTGACCCGCAGTACATTGACACGGGCGAAAGACGGAAAATCGTATAGGAATTGTTTCAAGTCTCTTCAAGCGATTATCTTACGTAAATTAATTTCAATTTTAAAGCTGAGTAACGCGTATCTATCGAGACTCTCGACTATAGCGTTCTCATATGTTTTTACCCGTTACTCGTAGAGTAAAAGGGTATACTAGATTCGTCGGAAAGTATGTAACAGGCAGAAGAAAGCGTTTCCGACCCTATTAAGTATATATATTCTTGATCAGGATCACTAGCCGAGTCGATCTAGCCATGTCCGTCTGTCCGTCCGGATGAACGCTGAGATCTCGGAAACTATAAGAGCTACAATACTGGGATTAGGCATGCAGATTCCTAAGATTTCTGCGCAGCGCAAGTTTGTTTCAACAGAGTGCCACGCCCACTCTAACGCCTACAAACCGCCCAAAACTGTGGCTCCTACAGTTTTGATGCTAGAATAAAACTTTTAACTGAAATATATTGTCTCATCAATACCTATCGATTGACCAAAAAAAAAAAATTTGCTACGCCCACTTTAATGCCCACAAACCGCCCACAAACTTCAAAAAATCGTATGTATGAACGCGGATATCTCGGAAACTGTCAAAGATAGAGAATTGGGATTTCAGATTTAGATTCCGTAGCCTTGTACGCAGCACAAGTTTGTTACGCGAATATGCCACTCCCACTCTAACGCCCACAAACCGCCCAAGCCTGTGGCGCCCACAATTTTCATGCTAGATAAAAATTGTACATAAACATAACGGCACAACATGAAACCATTTTTGTAAAAATGTAAAATAAGAAAAGAATATGCATATGAATATGAAAATTTCTTCAAAGAATAAAATGTAATATAAAATTTTCATTTTAGATAAGGTAGTATTCGTTTAGAAACGCAGATTATCGGGGCCATAGAAACCGCGCAGCTCTGAATGGGGATAGCTTTCTCATAAGCTTAAATAAAAATGTCTGACCACATCAGCGCTTACGATTTCTGTGGAACCCCGTAAAAAAAAGTTTATAGGATCAGAGTTTTTGACCAAAATTATACAATTTTTAAAGCAGAAAGGAACATCTTGTAAACGGAATTTGTCAGTCGATATGTAAAGCTAAACCATAGAATCATTTTAATTCCTAAATAGGTTTTGTTGTGGAGCAGTTTTTTGTTTTTTTTTTTGTTAGTCCCCAAAATCTAAAGGATTAGCGAAGCTGGTTTGGTATCAATACAATAAATATTAACTGAAACGCAATACTTCTATCGTAAATTTTTTAATAAAAGTTTTGATTTACATTTTTGCAAATATCTTTCAAAACAGCGAAGTTGCATCTACTTTGAAGTTAGTGGTATGGCCCAATTAAAATTGTCACGCGTAGTATAAAAAAATTCTTGATTTCTCCAAATGTGATTAACCAACGATCGGTTTTAAAATCGTGTTTTGAAGGCCTGGGAACAGTCGCATTAGTGCTTTAGTATCTCCATCCCCCTCGCACTTCCCTTAGCAACGTAACGGATATCTGGCATTTAAGGCACTCCGCGTTAGTCGAGTTCTTCATTGTTTTCTATTTAGTGTTTTTGACTATGTAAACCACTTACTTTTTTATTCAAATTCTAACAGCTCGGGTTTCCGTTTATTCTTTTTATTAATTACCTATCGTAGCACATTAGGTTGAAAAATGATTGCACAAAAAATACTCACGAGTTAATTCTATTTTTCTGCCGAGGTAGGTTTTGATTAATGGTTACACACAATAAAAAATCTTTATTTGTTGTTGATTATGTCCTTGCGATCTACGGGCATGGCATTTAATTGATTGAATTTAATACGACCTCGACTCTCGACAGCCTAAGCCATCGGACGTGTTCTTCCGCGAAACGTTAAAGTACCGCATCATCCCAACCCAAAACAAAAACAAACGCAAAGATAGTGACCTCTTATCTATTTTTCGATCAGCGCGAACAACTATTTTGGCAACTTTAAGGAAGTCTTAAAGTTTGTTGACCCTCCTGACATCTGCAGGAAGCACCCGATAGACGGAATATTCCTAATAACGTCTAGGACAGATGACGATTCCAAGTCTCTGGCTGAAGTATCACCCTTCATCATTAAAAAACAATAGACAACACAGTCCAAGGAGAAGTCACAAGTTGTAATAAAAAACCAAAGACGGAAAACTTAGGCTCTGAAAAATTAAGCCTCTGGCCAAATAAATGAAAAATCTGAAAAAAATGTCGCAGGTCTGATTAAACTAACATTCAAACTAACCCATCTCCCAGAACATATATACGGTGTATATAAAGAGTCCAGGTTTGTCAATACATCTCTCCTAAAATGTGCTGCAACACCTTCTCGCAAATTGGACATACCGCAAAGTTTTGCACTAACTCTTTAATATACTAAAACTGTGGCCTTGCACCTCATGCAAACACAGAGAAAGGACAAATATACTTAAATAAGACCAATTGCTACAACTGCACGAATAAAAAACACACCTTTCATGCCTGCGGCAGAAACTGCCTAGTTTCACCCAAGAAAGTTCAAGCTATTAAGACCTTAATTTAAGTGGACAACAGGACAGCCTGGCCCGTACACAAAAATCGGCACCACGATGGCTCCCTATACTCCTCTGCAGCCAAATCTTCCTCCTCTCGCTCAATTTTTCTTCAATGAATATAAATGGTTACCTTAACAACTACAACGAACTACTCAATATTGTTTCATCAACACAAAAGTTTACTGAGGCAGACCTCTAATCAATAGTCCTAATAGGGAAATTTCCAACATTGTTTACAGGAGACTCTTATAGCTGGAATAGCTACTGGAGTTCCCCCACAGTTAATCGTAGGAGAAAAATACTAGCCAAATTTATCCTTGACCAGGAAAAACGGTCATCCATTTCACTTCTCGACCCATAGATCTCTGACGCACATCGACATTGCATTTTGTTACATAAAAGTGACCTCTACCAAAAATTTAAGTTCAGCTCGTTAAGAAGGACGAAAAATATTAGCTGCAAATACTCCTAAACAATGAGTCAGTTCTTCGTATATGCTATTGACATTTAAACCAACCAATAAATGTAATTAGTGGCGCCTTTCATTTAAAAAGTGCACCAGAAAATTATAAGTAAGGACAGGCTTAAGCTTTCAAATTTATTAGTCCGTTATGGAAAGATAAACAGAGAGTTAGATCTCAAAAGAAAAAAACAAAACTTATTTACTAATACGATTTAAACATATTGGCGTAACAATACCAGAATAAACAGAATGTGTGTACAATGTACATATCTAGTTTTTATGATTTATTGGGATATATATTTATAATTTTATATATATTTAAAGTAGGTTGCTTAATATAAACTTACCAATTACTTTTTGTGGTGTAAAGGTGTGATCCCGATAAAGAAAAAACCGGCTTTCCAAAATAAGAACTAGTTGTGGGACTTCAACTGCACCAGTCTTTCGAAACGTCGACTCTTCGTGTACGGCATTAACTGTAGCAAAGTTGATACCTTAAACAAATGGTTAGCTAAATTAACACTTAAAAACATTTTTTTAATAAATAAATACCTAACGGTTCGAGTACATCAATTATCTTTTTGAAGGCGCTGACAATTCGAGTGCACTTAAAACACCAATCGTTGTAAAACATGACAAGGTGCACTTTTTTTGCCCCATTTGATAAAATAGTCTTCTCAAAGTAGTTAGCTGTCACAGATAATTTATGGAACAATACAATGTTCTGGTCAATAACAAATCGTTTTTCGAAAGTATCCTCTTCTTGATCTAATGAAAATCGATTATATCCACTATAATCATATTTTTTTTGTAGGTGATGAGAGCCTTCATCCGTTATCCCATGCCGGTCAAAAATTTGTCGTCGATCCGTGTCACTTAAGAGCTCATAAGCTAATTTAATTTTTATAAACTTTTCGGAAGCGCCATCATTTTGAATTTTATCTGGATGCCTAAAATATTTAAAACACTTTAGTTATAAGGGTATACGCTTTTGGTACGAAAACATTTGAAAATATGAATACATAAATTTATTATGTAGGTAAGGAAGTATCCCAGACACCTTAATTTATATATATATGTCGGTTTATCATCCTAGTCTAGCATAAGCTAGTCTGTTTTAATGCAAGCCATCCTCTGAACGCACAACAATCTTAGATTTTAGTCAAAAGTTTAAAAAAATATAGCTAGTATACACTTGTAAAAAAACCCTTGTCACTATTAGTTGGATACTATTAACCGATCCCATAAAGTATAAATGCTTTTGATCAAGATCAGTAGCCGAGCCGATATAGCCATGTCCCTCGGTCTGTCCTCCCGCATGAAAGCTGTAATCTCGGAAACTATAAAGGCTAGAACTTTTGGGAATAAGCATACAGCAAGTTGCCACGCTCGCTCTAACTTCTTCAAGCCGCCCAAAACTGTGGCTCTTACAGTTTTAATATTAAAATTATTTCATATTTAATAAAGATTTTTAATGAAAACAATGAAGAATATCAGATACCCGTTACTCAGCTAAAGGGAGCAAAGGGAAATCGAGATATACAAGCAGCAAAGCGAGATTGAAATGCGCCACCTACGTTAGAGTGGGCGCGGAAAATTGTTAGATCAATCGATAGGTATTGACGAGACCAATACATTTCAGTTAAAATATTTTATCTAGCATGAAAATTGTGGGCGCCACAGGCTTGGGCGGTTTTGTGGGCGTTAGAGTGGGCGTGACATATTCGCGTAACAAACTTGTGCTGCGTACAAGGCTACGGAATCTAAGTCTGAGATCCCAATTCTCTATCTTTGATAGTTTTCGAGATATCCGCGTCCATATTTACGATTTTTTGAAGTTTGTGGGCGGTTTGTGGGCGGTTTGTGGGCGGTTTGTGGGCGTTAAAGTGGGTGTCAAATTTTGTTTGGTCAATCGATAGGTATTGATGAGAACAATATATTTCAGTTAAAAGTTTTATTCTAGCATCAAAACTGTAGGAGCCACAGTTTTGGGCGGTTTGTGGGCGTTAGAGTGGGCGTGGCACTCTGTTGAAACCAACTTGCGCTGCGAAGAAATCTGCATGCCTAATCCCAGTATTGTAGCTCTTATAGTTTCCGAGATCTCAGCGTTCATACGGACAGACGGACAGACGGACATGGCTAGATCGACTCGGCTAGTGATCCTGATCAAGAATATATATACTTTATGGGGTCGGAAACGCTTCCTTCTGCCCGTCACATACTTTCCGACGAATCTAGTATTCTTTTACTCTACGAGTAACGGGTATAATATATACCCTTATACTCTACGAGTAACGGGTATAACAAACCGCCCAAAATCGTTCGTATGAACGCTGATGCCTCGAAAATTATGATAAAGTCGGGATTAGGCATATAGATTCTAGAGATTCTTGCAGTAGCGCGAGAGCACTTCAACAGGTTGCCACGCCAAGTCTAGCACCCACAAACTGACAAAAAAAATCAGTGGTACACACAGTTTTAATGTTATAATAAAAGTTTTAACTTAAATATATTTATTATGTCAATATTTACCGATTTCCACAAAAAAAAGTTTGCCACGCCCACTCTAACGCCCACATGCCGCCCAGTTTTGATGCCTAAACCAATAATTAAACATATATGTATTGGTTGCGTCAATACCTATCAAACGACCTAACGCTCATGCTAAAACCTGTCTGACGCCCACATGACGCGCCTTTTAGCTAAGTAACGGTTATCTGATAGTTAAGGCACTCAACTACAGCTTTCTTCCTAGTGTTTACTAGTTGTTCCTAGGCTTCAACATAATTGTTTTGGGTTTTATGTAAAAACTTGAGGAATCTCAAGGGGTATGCAGTTTTCAATTAAAATAGAAGCAATCAATCAATATGTAACAAAACAAGCTTGAAACAAGGGAGAACGCTATAGTCGAGTACCTTGACTATCAGATACCCGTTACTCAGCTTAAGCGACCAAAGGGAAATGGAGATAAGCAAGCAGAAAAGCGAGATTTAAATGCGCCACCTACCGGCGGAAGACAGATTTAAGCGTTGTGTGCGTTAGGGTAGGCGTGACAAATTCATTGTTCAATAGAATAAGTTAGCCGCGCACTTTGCTCTCTCTGAGCGCCGGCAGTGCTTTTCTCTTTGCCGCTAAGTTCGGCCGGCAACTATTTACATACACACACATACACGCGTAAAAACATTTCGCACTGTCTGGCTCTGACGTCATAGCTTTTTTTCTTGGGAGGTTTGTGGGCGGTAGAGTGGGCGTAGAAAAATTTTTTTTGGGTCAATCGATAGGTATGGACAAGACTAATACATTTCAGTTAAAATTTTCTATCTAACATCAAAACTGTAGGAGCCACAGTTTTGGGCGGTTTGTGGGCGTTAGAGTGGGCGTGGCACTCTACTGAAACAAACTTGCGCTGCGTAAGAAGCTCAGGAATCTGCTCGCCAAATCTCAATAGCCTAGCTCTCATAGTTTCCGAGATCTCAGCGTTCATCCGGACAGACGGACAGACGGACAGACGGACAGACGGACAGACGGACAGACGGACAGACGGACAGACGGACAGACGGACATGGCTAGATCGACTCGGCTAGTGATCCTGATCAAGAATATATATACTTTATGGGGTCGGAAACGCTTCCTTCTGCCTGTTACATACTTTCCGACGAATCTAGTATACCCTTTTACTCTACGAGTAACGGGTATAAAAACGTTCGTCCATAATAACCAAGCTGTGGTACAATTACATTAAAAAGTATGGAGATATGCTTAAAGCAGCTCTGCTTTTTCACTAAGACACCTAGCCAATAGCGCCACCTATCTTTTTCTTCTGTAGCGCCACTTGGCCTACAGCGCCAGCTAGCATATAGCGCCCCTAACGTCGCTATTAGTGAAAACAGTCTACTTACTGTATTCGGTGGGAAATCTTCATTGAATTGCAAAATATTAATTATTATTTGGTTATAACTTTTTAAGAAATTGTTCGATTTCAATAATTTAAATGGCGTATAGATAGGTATTGATAATAAGAACCAACTCGCTGCTGAAACAAAGAAAGGGGAGAATCCGAGAACTCAGCGTTCATACGGACAGACGGACATGTCTAGATCGACTCGGCTAGTGATCATGATCAAGAATATATTTACGTGTTACACACTTTCGGACGAATCTAGTACACCCTTTTACTCTACGAATAACAGGTATAAAGATACATAGGTTTAGAAGTTTCCTATGAATTGTATCTATTAATAGCTGTTTAAGACAACTTACATGATCTTAGGATACGCACACTCTAACGCCCACAATCGCATATAACGCTAAAATCAAATTGGCGCCAACATTAAAACTATAATTGCGATTTTGTTTATCAGTACCTACCTATCAAAAATGAATTCGTACCATTCATTAAAAAGTTTTAAGCAACTAAAGATTTTATCGTTAGGTGAAGCCAGTACTTGATATCGGAAACAGTTGCACTAACGCCCACATTTTAAAAGGTATAGATTTAATACTTGATCAATACATTCTTCTAGCCCACTTTAAGGAAAATCAAAATTTTTGAAGATTGTTTTTTTTTACTTTATTTTAGTGTAAATTTTCTTTTGTTTAATTTTTTAATATAGCCGTGTCAAAAATTGTTTTGATTGAGTAACGGGTATATGATAGTTGAGGCACTGGGCTAAATCGATCTCCCTGGCTTATTTTGAAAAGGCCTCATCGTCCAGCATCGGATTTTAATAAAAGAAGTGCACAATAATTCATTTTTACTTCGGTATGTTACGTCAGCATATTCGAGCCCTAGTCCTGAGAAGGACTCCACTCCCTTTCCAACATATCGAGAATAAATTTATCATGTCTGAAAAGTGGATAGAATATGGGCATTTCTAGGGGTCGCGAACGTACGTTCGTACGCACTTAGTGCAAATAAAAAAAAGAAAATAAACGTTTTCTGAAGTTTTCCACAAAAAAATACGATGATTATAAAGATTTTTTTTTCGGTCCTGGTTGACTATTTGGAAGGTTTGTCCATATGTTAAGTTTGTCAGTGTTCTTACCACACTGCCCCAAAAGCTTAGCTGTCGCTTGATCGTAACAGGATCGGGCTGTGTTTCGACCACATACCCTCCCCTTCGTACATCGTGTACGATCCCTTTTTGTCATAGTCGTCAGTCGAAAGTTATGACATTGTTCTTGACCCATCTCTTCCATTTTACCAGCTCCCCTTTTTTGTGGGTTTTTACCAAGACATTATTATATTTCGGTTCAAAATATAATCTTATTAAAAAGTTTTGTGTACTCTGACAAAGAAAATTATAAGATATATATAAGAGACTAAGGGTATATGAATTATTTAAAAGAAATACATCTATATGTTTCTTACGTAGTTTTTCATTGACATTGCCTATGCTATCGTCATGGCCCATATATATATATATAGATATATATATATATATATAGCAAGAATATATATATGGTAAGAACACTGACGAACTAAACATATTCAATCCACTTTTCAGGCATGACATATTTATTCTCGTTATGTTGGAGAGGGAGTGGAGTCTGGACTTGAGCTCGATTTATTGTGCACCTCATTTATTAAAATTCGATGCTGGACGATGAGGCCTTTTCAGCTCACACTGCACTATGTGGAATTTGACCATTTTTTAACAAATATTTTAAAATTATTTTACAACATTATTTCACTTACTTAACGTTAATATACAGGATTTTATTATTTTTGTAACAATTAATGTGGTAATAAAATATAAAATTATAATTTCGCTTAAAAAATGAGAAATAAAAAACCGAATTATTTTTTTAAAATAAGTTTGGTCTTTTTTTCTTCAAAAAATTGAGGGACTACGCCCATCTAAATTTTATATACTTGATTCAAGAAACAAAACATTTAAATGTTGCTTCGTTTTAAAGTTATTAACTAATGCCACAAGAAGTGGTCAAATTCCCCATAGTGCACTGGAGGGTGATGAGATAGGCTGACAACCTGTCGAAAGTGGAAATCTAAGATGTCACACCCAAGTGAGTGCATTGTGTTGAAATGCTCAATCGTTGTGTTATAAAAATAAATATAACCAACCATGACCTTGATTTCGCTATAACCTACTTAATATAATGTTAATGTTAAATCTTCTATGTAATAAATTTTGAAAGTTAATTTCTAAATAATTTTATTTTGGGTGGCTTTTCACATTTATTGAGTAAAATATAAGAGGTGATATTGATTCTGTAGAACTTGTAAACCGCCTAACTTTCAATGTTCCTGTTAGACTTACACGAAATTATTATCCCCTAAATTTGCCACGATGTACATCTAATTTTTGTCTGCACGAGCCCTTTCGCGTTCTATGTAATAATTATAACAACCTTTATCATTTAATTTGCACTTCAACTTCTATCCCGGTATTAAAAACTAATATTTTAACTCATTTGCTTCTTTCTTAGATGCTTCTTTTATTTTCATTTGTGTCCCGTCTCTATTTGTTTTTTGTATCTTCCTCGCGAACTCGTATTTTTTGCGCAAATTGATAAAAGGGCCCCGCGCGTAACAAGCACGTGCTTGGTGTCGTTGGGCCACTTGTTTGTACTGCTCGTAGTGCATCAACGTCCATCAATATATAAAAAATTTTTTTTATTATACCCGATACTTGTAGAGTAAAGAGGTAAATAGATTAGTCGCAAAGTATGTACCAGGTAGAAGAAAGCGTTTCCCACCATATAAAGTATAAAAATTCTTGATCAGGATCACTAACCAACTGGCCATGTCCGGCAGTCTGTACGTCCGTTTTTTACGCGGAGATCTTGAAAACTATAAAAGCTAGAACGTTACGATTTTGTGCAGCGCAAGTTTATTTCAGCGACTGCCACCTCCACTCTGAGGCCCACAAACACCTATAAGGCTTAAACCTGTCTGGCGCCTACATTTTTGAAGATTTTGTAAATAGCGAATTGGTTTTTGTTTTCATTATCATTTAGACGGCAAAAATTGGACCATTAAAAAATAAGTTATAAGCTCATAGGTTGGCAATCTTTGGAACTTTCGCATTGCTGCTTGCATACCTCGTTTTCCCTCGCAATCCCCTTAGCTGAGTAAGGGGTATTTGATTGTTGACGGCGTCGACTATAGCGTTCCTTCTTGTATTCTTATTTCTTTTTGCTCAGATAGTTGGGTGTTCTTATTGTAAATATATATTCTTAATCGAACAAAAACACCTCTTAACGAGGTAAAAAGTAGTGGCGAACGCGCCTTTAACAAAAATTTCTGATATCAACAATTGTGACGAAAAATGATGCTACATTCGATAAAATAAATAAACTATTGTATATTAAATTAATGATTTTGGCCCGCAACAGTAAATATTTATTTACCTACACGTAAATTTTCTGTTGTAGCGTGCCGGGGGTGGGGCTTTTAGCAGATCCAGCAGATCCAATTTTCTAAATTTTTACCAGTTCACTTTTACCGCTTTTTCTCCCAAACAAATCTATATTTCGAAAGTCTTAGTATGCAATCATCTTAGTTTTTGCGATACCTTTCAATTGGTGTATCACTCGTTACGATCGGACCATAATGGCAGATTTTCAATGCTGCGGCTATATATAGTAGTTGTCTTCGCACGCTCTCTTGCGCTCTTCGCCACTACGTGTACTGCCGTCCAGTGATATTAGTTGAGAAAACATTTCCGGACAAGTTCATAACGAAATATTTAAAACAAATTTGTTGTAATAATAATAATTATAATAATAATTTAATAATAATAATAATAATTTTTTTTTCTATTTTTCCCGTTATGTCTTTGGCTTTTTACATTGTAGTCTAACTACCCCGTTCCTTTTCACCACATGGCTTTGCTCCTTTGCAATATTACCCCTTTGTCCTCTTGCCAATTTCCCCAGTTACCATTTCTTTGCTTGTTAACAAATCGTCGTTATTAAATTATTAAAAATGTAAAAACCCGTTACTCGTAGAGTAAAAGGGTATATTAGATTCGTCGGAAAGTATGTAACAGGCAGAAGGAAGCGTTTCCGACGCCATAAAGTATATATATTCTTGATCAGGATCACTAGCCGAGTCGATCTAGCCATGTCCGTCTGTCCGTATGAACGCTGAGATCTTGGAAACTACAAAAGGTACAATACTGGGATTAGGCATGCAGATTCCTGAGATTCCTGCGCAGCTCAAGTTTGTTTCAGCAGAGTGCCACGCCCACTCTAACGCCCACAAACCGCCCAAAACGGTGGCTCCTACAGTTTTGATGCCAGAATAAAAATTAACTGAAATGTATTGTTCTCTTTAATACCTATCGATTGAGAAAGTTTGCCACGCCCACTTTAACGCCCACAAACCGCCCACAAACTTAAAAAAATCGTAAGTATGAACATGGATATCTCGGAAACTATCAAAGGTAGAGAATCGGGATCTCAGATTTAGATTTCGTAGCTTTGTACGCAGCGCAAATTTGTCACGCGAATATGCCACGCCCACTATAACGCTCACAAACCGCCCAAGCCTGTGGCGCCCACAATTTTAATGCTAGATAAAAATTAAATGTAATGTATTGATCTCGTCAATACCTACCGATTGATCCAAAAAAAATTTGCCCCGCCCACTCTAACGCCCATAACGCTTAAATCTGTCTACCGCCGGTAGGTGGCGTATTTAAATCTCGCTTTGCTGCTTGCATATCTCCATTTCCCTTTGGTCCCTTAAGCTGAGTAACGGGTATCTGATAGTCGAGGTACTCGACTATAGCGTTCTTCCAAATTAACGCTGAGATCTTGGAAACTATAAAAGCTAGAAAGTTTGATTCAGCAGGGGAACACGCTAAAATCTGTCTAGCGCGCACATGCTTAAAGATTTTCTAAAAGTGTAAACGCTTTTTTTTTATATATATATATCTTCATGCCACAAATGGTTCAAATCGGACCATCCTTTAAAAAATTATAAGCAAATAAAGAAGTCGACGCTTGATAGCGCCGTTGCGGAGTGTGCAATTGTGATCAGTCACTTTGCTGCATATCTAAACGTCCCACAGTGGTCCAGCCCGTAGGCCAAAAATAAAAAAACCAAAGTCCAAATTTTGACTTTAGATGTACCAATTCTTATTTATAATTGGTCTAGCTATTTGAATTTATTCATCTTTTTGTTTTGCTCTGTCTGTCCGCTTCAAGAATAGCATCGAAAGAGATAGCATGATATTCATTGTGTATTGCAGCGTAAGCAACGTGCAAGGGAAGCTCTCCGCAAAAAATTTGTTAAACATATTTAAAACAAGTGTTTGTGCCATGGAAGTGATTAATATTTTAAAGAAAGGTATTAACTTTCGTTTTACAATAAAAAGTATATTTAGTATTTGTTGTGTTTTGTGTAAATCATTGTTGTATTTAGTACATAATTGTGAACGTTCTTAGTTAGTCTTTTCTATGTATGGTTAGAGTTTTAGTTGTGATGGCACTCTTTGGCATTCACAAATCTTTTTGTATAATATTCTTAAGCATTTTAAGAATATAAGAAAGTTTAGTTCAAGTGCCGTAAGGTGCCGTGCGGCTTGCAAAATACAAAAAGGTAACCTAACCTCAATTTGAAAAAAAGCACGTGCTTCTGCTGTGTGTTGTTGTTTGTTGCCGTTTGTTGGTTTGTGTTGTCGTTTGTTGTTATTTTTGTGTTATGTTTTCTGTTTATATTCTTTTCTTTAAAATAAAAGCTTATTATTTCCTTAGGAGCCACTTATGAATGCCAATTTTCACGTTTGCATGCTTTTGAGATTTGGTGTGGAGAGGCAGGTTCAAGTAAAGAAAAGTCGGCTAATTTAAAGGAATCCATATTTAAACATGCTTGTAATTTGGGATATCAGCTTGATGTCAAGGGTCCTGACGAATACCGATTTATTGAACAGATTACTTTTAAGTTCTGATCCTTTTATTGCGGGCCAAAGAAAACTTCAATGCAAACCAAAATCCAAGCTTCTTAAATCAGCTATTGATTTACTGGACGAAACTATGTAAAATATGATTTTTTTTAAACATTAATTTATCGAATTGTTACTACACATATATGTAAATATTAAAGGGTAAGCATATAAATTAAAAAAATTGATTTATTTTATGTTCGTTTTTGTTAATTACATTTATAATTTCTGTCATTATTATTTTAAGGCGAAATAGTTTCCCGGCGAAAATTTCGAAAGTATTGTTGCATCAAAATAAAAAACAATAGTTTTTCATATAAAAACTGAATATCAGACCGATTGTTCATATGGCAGCTATATGATATAGTTGCCTGATCTGGCTGATTTTTACATATTATTTTAGGATAAATATAAAAAAATTGTGTGCAAAGTTTCAAGTCCCTACCTCAACTACAAGTATTTTTGGCCGCTCTCCCCATACAAGCCGGACCACTGTGCGTTCCTCGCACGGCCCTTAGCTGAGTAACGTGTAATTGATAGTCGATGGCATCGACTATAGCGTTTTCTCTTTTTTTCTTTTTAATTTTGTGCTCGTAACATGACCAGCACACAACAAATCAAGCAGTAGCCAAGTTGGAAACAGTACCAGGCGCCCATTTGCACACGCGTCAGATGAAAAGTGCTGATCCCGCGGCTTGACCCAGAAGAGTCTACATCCGTTAGACACAAACATTTTGTTTTAAGTTTCTCTTTCCAAATTATGGAAGTTAAAAGAAAATTGGTAAATCGTATCGATGATATTTGCTGTTTGAAAAATATCACACGATGATATTAAGAAATATCATAGAAAAATAACGATATATCGATTTTTTTGATATTTTTAATGTTCAGCAAAATTTGAAAAATGGTGTCCTGTTGCTGTACATTTGGGTCTTTTATAAAAAATAATAAGAAAATAATAGCCAATCCCTCAAACTCAAGCTCCCGCAACATAATTAAGTTCCTAAAAAGTTAAAAAACAATGCACAAAATATAAATAAACATCAATGTAAATACAATTAGAATCTAAGGATCCCATAAATAGTATAATCTTGTAAATATGTATATAATCTCACAGTAAACCCATAACCAAAAAAAAAAACCATTGTTAGCGCTGAGTTTTATACTATTTGTTAGCACTAGATAAATAAATAAATAAAATAACATTTTTAAGGATTTGGCACAGCCCATTGTTTTTAATTTTATTTATAAAGATACTGATTACATACATTTGAACTTATTGTTTTTAATTATAATTCATGAAATTACATACATTTGAACTTATTGTTTTTAATTATAATTCTTAAAATTACATACATTTGTACTTGTTTTTAATTATAAATTTATAAAATTGCATACGTTTGTACTTGTTTTTAATTAATTCGCAAACAAATCTGTTTTTAATGATTTAAGAAAAACTCGTTCGGTTACATTCTGGTCTGTCATACGACTACGGGAGTCACAAACAACACACTTTATGGCAGAAGCCAACCGTTCCGATGAAACCGAACTACCAGGCGTGATCAGGCAACTTAATGCCACCTTCGCTAGCATGGGCATAGTTGATTTTTGTGATATCCAGAAATCCAAAGGATTGGTATCCCAACTACAAAATGGCATACTAAAGAAAAGCTGCATTTCCTTTCTTTCGGAACTCTGGACTACAGAGTCTCGGAGCTCTCTGGTCCTGTTGTGCAGATCTAGAAAAGATTCCTGTATGCTTAAAGCGACCATGTCCTGTTCTCCGCAATCCATTTCTTCTACAGACGAAGGCAATATTTCTGATTGCTTTTTTTCAACCATCTGCTTTATGATTTCATCAGTGACATTTTTTACGTGAAGAGGCATATCGAAATACATTTTTTTAAATCGAGGATCAAGCATTGTGGCTTTCATGAGTATGTTATTCTGCAGCAAACCACTCAATCGCTTTTGTGATAATTGTAGAAGGGTATCTTTTGTTAGAATGCCCTCAGCGGTAACCATATTAGCTTCTCTTAATTTTGTATTAATCATAGAAATCATAGGAATCGCTAAGCTGACGGTCACGTAAGAATCGCCGCTCACATTATCAGTGGCTTCTTTAAAAGGTTGGAGAACATGGCAAAAATCGCGACAAATATTAAGCTCCTCCACTGAGAGCATTTCTGGTGAGTTGCCTGAGGTTCGTCTACTCAAAATAACGAATGCCACTTCGTCAGCTAGTGCAACGAACGCGTTTAGCATATCCAAGCACGTGTTTCACCGAGTGTCCACGCTTTGAACAATGTGAATTTCGCAGAAGTAGCATTTGATTCTGTATAAAAATCTTTAGACGCACTCATTTTCACATACACTTCTCACTTTGCTTTCTGGCTTAAGAGTGACCATACATAAAAAATCGGAAATATCATACAAAAATATCGTCAAAGTCGTCTTTTTTTGCCCAAAAAATATCGCGATGATATTTTTTTTAAAGAGAAAAATATCGATATATCGTTATTTTGATATATTTCCGACATCCCTAGTTGCGAACAGAGTTGATAAATTATACAAATGTCTTACTCAAAATAGAAAAACCCTCCCAGATACAATTAATACATATGCGTCTTGGTAGATACACATAATAAAATACGGAAATTGTTCCGTATTACCAAGGACAGACACTCCAGCATCCATAAAACCCAAACTGGTGGCATAATTTAGATTACATGTGGCAAGTAATAAAAACAGTCCAGCAACGTGCCTACATGTAGACATCGCTGAACTTAAATCTGAAAACCTAAAATCTCCAAATACTGGATACGTTTGTATAGTTTCGGAGGAAGACAAAGAAATAATAATTGGGTTATTTTCCACCATCGAGTAAAGAAATGAATAAAAAAGATTCACCTTGTGAAGAGTTGAATAACTCCCCACAAAATGCAGCGGCAATTATGCATGGTGACCTGCCGGCTACCAGATACGCGGCAAATTAGCGCGTAATAACGGTATGGCGAAGACGGGAGTTTGGAGAAAGAGAATTTGGAGAAAGAGAGTTTGGAAAAAGATAAGTTGGAGAAGGAGAGTTTGGAGATCAAGATGGAGATGGAGAGAGTGAAGACTTCGGCAGAGTGAGGGTGCCGTGTGCCAAAGGAAATAACGAAACCCACCGGACTTTCGACTCAGCCGTGGACTTTGGACCAGAAGAAGAAGTGCCACCTCTCAGTAGCGGGCGGCACGCCTGCGTGCCAAATGCCACAAGAGGATCAGCAGGACATTGCCAACACATAGAAATCCAGGTGGTAGCCGTGGGTCTAGGACAAAGAGGCCAAACAGGATCTGAGAACTTTGGACCTGGAGTGGAGAGTACCAGCGGGCCGTGCGCAAATAAAAAATAATAATAAGAGCTCTGGGAGCTGAAAAATCGATCACAAGGAGTCAATACGTCAAGATTAATCAGTTATCAAAGAACCAAGTCAAACAGCAGCACCAGAACAACAAGTCAAGTCATTGTAAGCAGGGCCGCAGCAAGATCGCTACGTCGAGACGTTCGGGATCGGGACATCAGAAATCTCCGAATTGAGACACAGGTAGCTGAGGTCCAGAGAGCATAACATGGCAAAGTCAAGGCGGTTTGTTTAATACTTTGTCGCGACCGCTCCCGGCCACATCGCCCGGCGGGTCCGTCAGAGTCGAGCGATAGAGTCCTGGGACGAGGAACCGTGAGCTCGAGGGGAAAGTGGTTTAAGCTCAGTGTGCCCTGCCCGTCTGCGCAGGACCTGGCGCAAAGGACGAGCGGACGATCAATTTGTGGTTTTAATAGGCGTTGACCTGGAGAGCGCAGCGATAACCGGCGAAGTCCCAGAACAGCAACTGACCGAAGCCCCGAGTGCCAGAGAACCACACTACCAGCCATGAAGGGTGAGCAGTCGACCGGTTGAGGCATAGTTCTGTAAGGTGTGAGAGCAAGTCTGTTGGTGTGAGAGACGAGTCTTGATCTGTAGCGAAAGGCAGTCATAGTGATAGATGTACAAACAGGGTTCATTTTGAGATCTTGTTTTTTGTAAGTATGGGGTTTATCATGTCCTAACAGCCGCCTGTCCAGAGTAAGCTCAAGGTACTTAACCGTGTCAGAGTTCTTTATTGGAATCCGGTCCAGGCTGAGGCTATAAGTGTATAGCTTGTTCGACGAAAAGGGGGCACGCTGAGATTTTGCAGGACCTTTAACTTAACTACTGCATCAATAGGCAGAACTTGAGATGCAGGACAAAAGGGAACATCACCAAAAGCTGCTGTAAAACCAGTGTCTTTATCTGTGACCAATTCAAAAGGCTTAAATATTTATTTCAAAGAATCAGAGAATTCCTTAGCTATTTCGTTATCCTTATTTACCCAAGTACCTTCCGATCGCAGCAGGGGAAACTTCTGGAGAGGATGTCGCTTAAGCCCGCTAGTGCATTTCCACAGCGCGAAGCCTCGATCAGCATTCGTATCGACAGGATAGGTTTACGGAGGAATGAGTCCGACTTAGAATCATAAAGAGATATTCTTAATAATGAATCAGCCGTTTTAGAGATAGTTAAGTCTTGTGGATGACGCGTTTGCATCCATCGTCGCCGTAGTAGTCTCTTCTGCCTAAGTAAAGTCGTTATTCCAGGATTTAAAAAAGGGCATTATTAAGCTGTGGAACAGCAGAGGGATTATCGTTAGCAGTGTATGCGGCAGACTGAATCTTAAGAGTCGGGTCGTTAACAGCAGCATCAATATCCAGAGGACAACTCAGATCAGCAGATTCATCATTCTCAATAAAGATTGTAAGATGATCCTTAAAACGTCCAATGATAGCCCGACGAGACAGCAGCCTTGGTGATTTAAGTGGGGGTGAAGCAACAACGCAAAAAGGGATTTCAAGCAGAATGTGGTCAACACTAAGATCATGTGATTCATGAACAATCCGAAAGATAGACGAAATACCCTTATAAATAGAAAAATCAATTGCCGATGGATTCCTCCTTGCATCAGGAGGATAAGTGTGTTGGTCCTTTTTTAGCTAAGACTTGTAAACTTGAAGACGTAATATGATCTAAAAACTAAACACCTCTCTGTGAAGAGCGATTACAAACCCAAAATTGGTTGTGAGCATAAAACGATTTAAAAATTCGCTGAAAGTTGTCCTAAGTCTCGAGCAGACCCAAGTCCCTGCTTTAGGTAATTGCAACAGCTTGACATTTTACAGTTTAGTTTGTACTGTAGGGGAGTATTGTAAGTGAGAGCAGACTTAAATAGAAAAACCTCCTCGAAGACGGTCAAAGGCATGAGGTTTTTATAACTTGCGGACATGACCAGCGCCGCTCTAATCAGCCTATATATCTTCAGGATCTACTACGACTACGGTCCTGAAAGATTGATCACTTTTCAATTGCCAATAGTTACTCGGGATATTATTACTTGACAAGAGATGTTGATCTATTTTAAATCATCTCATGGATAATAGGGCTGTTGGTCGCAACAACACTGCCGCATAGACCAGGTACTAGTGGTTTGAAGGTGCATGCGCCATACACCCACGTAGACTCAGCTACTATCGATATTAATAGTGGGTATTTTCAATGTCGTGATGATCGAGGTTATTTCTCCCGAATGTTCTTCTCAAGGTTGTGATGTGTGACATTGTAGGTAATTTATCCTCAAGATGGGTTATCCGAGGCGGTTTGACATGGCGTTGTTGTACAAGACCACAGGTTGTGTTTTGCAAGGAGCTCCAGTACGTGATCGTACATAGACTCGTACTTCACTCTGAATGTCTCAGATTTATAACCACAAAAGGTGGTCCTACAAAGACTTCCTGGCAGTGAGCTTGACAGGTGACTGGTTGGCCAAACGCATCAGAATTTTACACATTACAGATGGTGAAAAAAGAGCTAGATTAAAAGTTTAGATTTGCCATACTAATGAATTTTGCCAGCTCTCTTAAATGGAGTGATTTTTTAATAAGTAATTCCTTCAAATTTTTATAGTACCTAAAAATTTGGAATTTGGATCGTATGTTGTTAAATTTTTGGAATTCAAAGATTATATGCTTGGCATATTCAGGTACATTACATAGATCACATAAATTCGTACTTACAGCTTTTACTTTGTGAAGAAAAACCTTATTATATGTCAGGTCAACCATAAGTCTATTCAAAACTTTTATACTTTTGGCATTCCATTTTAGATCATGGTGCCATGGCTTTTTTGGTATATTTAAGAAGACCTTTATGAGGTTTGATCCCTTGATTGTACACTTGTTCTGATAATCCTCATTGCAGTTAGATGTTAAAAGTTTTTTGATTTCCCTTAGAGCATCTTTAATGTTAAGCTAAATGTCTATTGTTTCTGCTTCTTTTACAGCTGATTTGGCAATGAGGCCAGTCTTTTCATTAATGTTAATGCTCTTGCGGCCAGGTACCCAAACTAATTCTAGCTTTTCAACATCCGAATTCTGCATTGTGTTATGTATCTCTTGAACCACTTACGCTTCTGACCTTGTATTATTATATAAATAAGTAGTATGGTAACGCGCATTCTGGAACAATTAGCATATTAATGGCCCCCGCCCCTCCCTACACTCATAAACGTATGCGGGTTCTAGGACTATAGCATAATCCAATAAATTAACTGATTTTAATGGGCTTTGAAGTCATAAAAATTTCACGATTATGTCCATAGAGAATACTTAATTGAACCCAAAAAGGAAGCACTCAATATTATCAATATATATTATAATCTAGAAAAAGAAGGATAAAGATTAAATAATATATGAAAACATGTTCGCAATACCAAAATAAATGAATAAATGTATTATTATGCTACAAAATAAACTTCTAACTTTTTATTTCGGGTTAAAATTATTGGTACGGAGAATGGTAAATATTTCCTTGACTGAGATACGTCGGCTACTTGCGAGTTGTTGCGCGGTCGTGACTTTAACCCCTATTATAGGACGTGTTAGAGCTAGCAATCAGCCGTGAGGTCGTTGGCGTGAGGCCCATGATCTTGTCAATGAGCGTGCGCCTTCAGGCTTGTGCATGTGGCCCTATTATTGCGGTCAGGTAATTGACAGGTGCGCAGGTTCGGGTAGCTCTTGCTTGAATCCCTTTTATGACATGTTTATGACCCATTTGTGGAAAGGAGAGAATCTTAGACAATTTACCAGTTAAAAGTTCTGGGGCGGAAACAAAAATGTGTGTTTGCAAATATTCCACATCTGAGAATCATTAACTTGTGAGATTTATTTTATTGGGGTTCTTTTGATTTCTAAATTAGTTTTACAATCAAAGGAAACATTATTCCCCAACATGATCGGACATGTTCCTCTAAGATAACCATTTTTGGATACTTTGGGTGTGCGACTTTTCTCACGTGCACAGCAACAGCTGTGATAATGACGCAAAGGGTGGAGATCAAGAGAGTTTGGAGACCAAGGAGCGGAAAAGAAGAGAGTGGAGACTTGCCGGCAGAGCAAGAGTGCCATGTGGGGATAACGGGACTCCACCGTACTTTGGACTCTCCCGTGAACTTTGGACCGGGAGAAGAAGTGTCACATCTCGGCAGTGGAGCGGCACACAGGCGTGCCGCAAGCATCACGGGAATCAGCGGGACGGCAGCAGTAGGCAGAACATCGGTTGGAAGCGGTACGTGAAGATAACTGAGTCAACCAGGAGTCACGGACTTTGGACCCGGAGTGGAGAGATCCAGCGGGCCGTGCGCAAAAGGGAAATAACGGTTCCCGGAGGCCCTATATAAGGCCGCAGAGCGCTGGCAGCTGGATCAGTCAATCGCGAGGAGTCAAACCTTCAAGATCAATCAGATACCAAAGTGAACAGTCAAACAACCAGATAATCTACAAGGGAGCAACATCAAGTCGAGTCGTCGAAAAAGCAGCGCCATGGGAGCCTACGAGAGGCAAGATTGCTACGTCGAGACGTTCGGGATTGGGATACCAGGAATCTCCGAATTGAGACGCAGGTAGCTGAGGTCCAGAGGGCATCACACCGCTAGGTCAAGGCGGTCGCTTTAACCTTCTCAATAACGAGTAGAACAAGCCAGAAGGGAGAGCGGTCGATCGGTACGGTCTCGAGTGGAGTTGTCCAGGAGAGCCCTACGGTTTCGACTTGCGAGGTCAGGGAGCGGCGTGTCCGAAACCCCGAGTACCAAAAGCCACGCTACGTCCAGCCGCGCAACCAGCACCGCCAGGAGCAGAGCGCAAGGTAGTGTCAGCCGTAAGCCAGCCATCACATCACGACATCCACGCGACACAGAGCGAGCCACGCGGAAACGTCCCGGACAATAAGCATAAGGGTGAGACTAGGGTGGAACGTTCGTTTACACTAGGCGTAGAAGCGATGTAAAGCGCGAGGCAGCTTGCTGGCGTTCCGCCTTGACTGTCCGCGCGGGCTGAGCAGAAACCCCAGTGGGACATTCCGGGACAGAGCAAGGGACAGGCGGCGGTGCGTCGAAAGGAGTGATCCTGGAGAGCGCAGCTTCTGTTCACCCTAGTCTGAGAACGGTGACGCTTCCCTAAGCCCGTATGGCTGATCCCCCTCGCGAGTCCGAGTCGTTACAAGCAGTCACCTAGTCAACGCGTCAGGGACGAGCAGCGAGCGAGCATCTTCAGGGAGCCGCAAGGATCTTCAGGGAGCTACAGGACTGGAGCACCGAGTCAACAAGGCGAGAGGTCGTCGAGACAACCAGGACCGTCGGAAGTACCGCAGGCCACAAGTGTCGAGTCAAGGCCAACCAAGCTACCAAGATATTTGTAATAATATACCCGCAATAAGCCCACTACGAACCCGTGAATTCTGTGCTTTTTCACTGAGCTACTGGGCGGTCTCGTTTATATAAATTTGGTGGGACGAACACACAATCTACTGATCTAGCCGTACGAATCTCCTAGCAAGCAGACCACAAAAATCAGTTCGTTACATCTGGCGCCCAACGTGATTGTCCCAGCAGTGAAAGCAACTTAAACAGAATGGGAAAGAAGTTGATCTACCGGCTTAAAAAGGAGGACTTCGCCAATGTCGCACAGAGGCTTAATGTCACCCTGAACGGCAGATTAGAAGACATGAGAAAGGCATTATCCGAGTATTACTCAGAAACGGATAATGACCCACAACTCGTCGACATCTGGGCTGAGTTGGAAGCTACATACCACGACAAAGCCGGCCCGAGCATCACGTTAACGAACGCCGAAGTGGACAACCTAGTGGCAAGCCTGTGCATTGACAACTTACAAAAAAAGGCAAACAGGAGAGAGTCAAGACAAGACAGGAAAATAACAGCGCTGATCTCGAGGCCCAGTCAGTCAGACTATGCAAGGATCGCTAAACAGGTCCTCTGTGACGATCCTGCCTGACGGCTAGACCGCCACAATATGTATATAAGCAGTAATTATCTATGTTTGGAATTATTATCATTAGTACGTAAGAGATATATTCGGGTGCAAAACCAAAATAGGTCAAGTTTGGTTCCGCACCATCCGCCCGAGGTGGCAACCATAGGGAAAAATACTAGAAAATAGAGAAAAGAATATAACAAAGAATTGCCAACGCAGTTACAATCGGAATGGAAGCAATTCCGGGAAGATTTAAAAATGTTAAGTGGCATTAAAATTCCCCGTCATGTGTTTGATGGAAAGATTCTGGTATCGAAGGAGATACATACGTTTGTCGACGCTTCAGAAAATGCGTATGCTGCAGTCATTTATCTTCGTGCAGTTCACAAGGATAAACGAGTGACTGTACAGTTATTATGTGCAAAGTCGCGTTTGTTCACAGTAAATGCGATCACACTCCCGAGACTAGAATTGAAGGCAGCAGTTTTAGGTGCTCAATTAACAGCGACCATAAAGGAAAAATTGTCGCTGCAAGGAACTGCAAAATATTTTTGGGCAGATTCCTAAATTGTGTTGTCCTGGATAAATAGCCCAAAGACAATAAAGGACAAATTTGTGGCTACAAAAATAGCCACCATTCAAGCAGCATCGTTGCAAAGGGAATGGCGCCATGTTACATCGGAAAACAACGCTGCAGACTTAGCGTCAAGAGGAATAAGTAGTTCCAAATTCACCAATTTCAGTTTTTATACCCGTTACTCGTAGAGTAAAAGGGTATACTAGATTCGTCGGAAAGTATGTAACAGGCAGAAGGAAGCGTTTCCGACCCCATAAAGTATATATATTCTTGATCAGGATCACTAGCCGAGTCGATCTAGCCATGTCCGTCTGTCCGTCTGTCCGTATGAACGCTGAGATCTTGGAAACTATAAGAGCTACAATACTGGGATTAGGCATGCAGATTCCTGAGATTCCTGCGCAGCGCAAGTTTGTTTCAAAAGAGTGCCACGCCCACTCTAACGCCCACAAACCGCCCAAAACTGTGGCTCCTACAGTTTTGATGCTAGAACAAAAATTTTAACTGAAATGTATTGTTCTCATCAATACCTACCGACTGACCTAAAAAAAGTTTGCCACGCCCACTTTAACGCCCACAAACCGCCCACAAACTTCAAAAAATCGTAAATATGAACGCGGATATCTCGGAAAATATCAAAGATAGAGAAACGAGATTTCAGATTTAGATTCCGTAGGCTTGAGCGCAGCGCAAGTTTATTACGCGAATATGCCACGCCCACTCCAACGCCCACAAACCGCCCAAGTCTGTGGCGCTCACAATTTTCATGGTAGATAAAAAGTTAAAACTGAAATGTATTTGTCTCGTCAATACCTATCGATTGATTTTAAAAAAAGTTTGCCACGCCCACTCTAACGCCCACAAACCGCCCAAGCCTGTGGCGCCCACAATTTTCGTGCTAGATAAAAAATTTTAACTTAAATGTATTGGTCTCGTCAATACCTATCGATTGATTTAAAAAAAAAAACTTTGCCACGCCCACTCTAATGCCCACAGCGCTTAAATCTGTCTACCGCCGGTAGGTGGCGCATTTGCTGCTTGCATATCTCCATTTTCCTTTGGTCCCTTTAGCTGAGTAACGGGTATCTGATAGTCGAGGTACTCGACTATAGCGTTCTTCCTTGTTGGTTCTATGGTCCACTGATCTTGTTGCGGCAAAATCAGAACGCCGTGCAATTCCCCAGGAGAACCCAGAAATCTTGGTAGCTACCACGCAAAGTCCGAATTGGCTTTATGGCATAAACCACGGGAATTCATTTGATAAATTACTACGAATAGTAGCCTACATCATGCAATTCAAAAGGAAATCTTCAGACGCAACGACAATGGTGAAATTTGAAGAGCTAGAACAATCTCGAAAGATAGTTCTCCGATTAATTCAGCACAATAATTTTAGCGCCGAAATCAAAGAATTAAAGAAATGCCGGGAAGTCGGACGAGGCAGTAATCTCAACGCCCTAACGCCTTTCTTGGATCAGGATGATCTCATTCGAGTTGGAGGCAGATTGGAAGCATCTGAGCTTTCATTCGATGCAAAACTACTATACTATTACATACTATTAGCATGTAATGATCCAATTGTCAATTAATATTTGAAAAAATCCACAATGAAAATATGCATTGTGGTGCCCAAATTCCATTAACCACATCAAGGCAAAGATATTGGGCAATAAAGGCAAAAACAATAGCTCAAAATGTCATTTTAAAAAGTGTCAAATGCACCAAAATTAATGGAACAAATAATGGGACAGTTACCACCTTTAAGAGTCACACAAGCTCGACCGTTCCTTAATTCTGAAGTTGACTATTGTGGACCATTTAAGATTCACTACAAAATTCGTGGAAAGAAACCACATACTGCCTACATAGCAATCTTTTGTTGCTAACAATGGCGTTAGTTTTTATGCTTCTTCTATTAAGCCTAGTACTCACATCGACGAAAACCACGAGCTAACCATAGGAGTGAGCGAGAGGCAAACAGGCGGGTAAGGGTTTTCGTCGGGTCTGTTTTTCAGCGCGGTACTCAGATGAGCTAAGGAAATACTAGAAAAAAATACCAGATTTCGAGAGTGAATTTTCGATGAACGCCGTTAGCCGCGGCGCAAAGAATAAGAAATTTAATCTTTGGCGGTGTTCGTGCAGAAACGGTTGGGAATTTAAAAATTTTAAATGAAAGAAAAACGCCAAAAAGAGGTCTAATCCAAGCTGTTGCCCATTATTGTGGGATTTGACCGACATTAAGCAATACCACAACAGGGCAAATCCGCATAATAGTTGAAGTGCTGGAGGAGATCCACTAGAGTATCCTAGTGCGAAGGAACATGCCGAGTGGGACTTCGCTCTCTACATGGACATCCTCCCGGGCGTGTCCTCGCAAAGAAAGTAAGATCTAGCCAAAATAATTTGGTTGCGTTTTACTAATATAAGTATCTTTTCAGCAGAACTACCAGTAATATGAACTCCGAAGACCTCTCCATTAGGAGTCCGTACACCATAACCACCAGCTACTTGGCAGCTTAAGCGGAGCTGGAGGACGCGCTGGCTTCTACAGGGAGGAGGCAAATAGGGCGCCCGCTAAGGAACAGTTGGAGAAGCCATGTCCAGCTATTGCCAGGATGCTGGGCGACTTCCTGCAGCATCAGCGGATCAACCCTGTTCCCAGTCCGGCTCCCACTTCCTCAAGGTCCAATATGCCTATTGGGACTCGGAGCTGGACTGCGGTGGCGCGGGAAAGATGGCGAAGCATCCGTGGGACGAAAAGGAAGCTTTAAACAACTAATTTACATAAATAAAAACATTCGTTGAACATTCCATCTATTTTTAATTTAATTTCTTTGTGTACCAACAGACTCCTCCTTTTTAAATTTCTCCAATTGTTTTGTTTTCCGTTTGGCAACAAACCCAGCTGCTTGTCAGTAAGACCATGCTACATGCATTGCGGGTGAACTTTGAAAACTTCGGTCACACTACAAAGAATAAGATTTTTCGACTAGTGAAACTTTTAGCCGATCTGAGTACTAGGCTTTACCGTTAGTAGCAGCACAATCAATTAACGTTACTCAATTTGCATCGAAACCTGGAATATTCTTTGAAAGGATTGGAAAGAGTGAACTTGCGAAAACGGATTGGACCTTAATTGTCTATTATAATTTGCAACCTTTCTGGAAGGATATCAGTACGCTATCAATGGGCACAACAAAAATTGGACTCTTGTGAACGCAGTTTCCAGAAACTGAGGCATGTTCAAGCATGTATCAACATTTTAAACACATCAAACATTTAAACATGCTGATAGCAAGATCACGTCAGCCAAGAGCGCCATTGGACATAGTTGGAAATATTGCCAGTAGTCTCTTCGGCGTATTGGACTCTACTTACGCTGATAAAATGGTGCAAACGATAAAAAAAAAAGGTTAAAGCGAATGAGAAGCATTTGCTTACGTTGTTAAGAAATCAAACATCTTTAATTGACTCTACAATTAATTTTATTAAAAGGGATGAGATCTCGAATTCCAAGAGTTTGAACAGGATAGAGAATTATATCGCGGAAACAACTGGTACTGAAAGTATATTTAATAAATTTTCATGGTACATAACACTTGCGACGCAACTCTCTCTATTAGCCTCCAGTTTGCAAACAATGCAAACCGAGATCATAAACGTTTTAACAGATATTCGTCATAACACAATAAGTCCGATGTTGCTGTCACCAAGACAATTAAAGGATCAGTAAGATCAGATACGAAATCATTTGAAGCTTAGACAAATGCTTCCAGTCTCTCCTGCTAATATATAAATGGCATATCAGATGATGAGGGCTAAGGGAACCATCATAAAGGAGCATGTTATCATCAAGGTAAACTTGCCTGGTGTCTACTCAGATTTTGGATATCTACAGATTGACACCAATTCCATTTCTGGCTGAAGATGGAATCAGTATGTTCGCAATTAAAACCCCATACATCGCAATCAACAGTCATCGAGATGAATTCGTTGAAATATTAGAGATTGATTTCAAGGCTTGTCAAGAGAGAGCGAAAGATGATTTTATATGTTACAACAAACAACAAATGCTCTCTTTGGAAACTAGCTGCGAAATGCAGATGTTTCGTAATTGTGACGAACCCGCCTAGAAGGCACGTGCGCCACAATAAGTACTACTTTCTTTATTATAGCTTTAAGAGAAATACAGTGAATTACAATAAATATTAAGTCGAATTAAGAATAAATAAGTCATAGCTAAGTTCAGAACCCGGGGTGGCAACGCCAACCGATAGTTCATCAAGACATGTTAAATACTAGAAAAGCAAGGGAGCTAAAATACCAGAAGTAGGAAAATACTAGAAATCCCGAATAGAGGAAAAGGCCGGAAAATGAGGGAGGGTCACGCGGCGATCGTGGCGGGTCTCTTCTCTCGGGATCGCGGAACGGAAAAGACGTGTGATTCGGACACGGCTTAGCGAGGTTTCGAAAGTCACGCGTGCTCCTCGAGATCGCCGGCCGGAGGCGATCAAGTTCTACGGAGTGGTCACGCGGACGATTACAAGACACACACAAAAATATAGGCAAGTCAGCTAAGGTTAGTACGATCAGATTCTCATGTGCTCAAGACGGTGTAGCGGACCAGAGTGAGGACAAATTGAATAAACGGTGAAGAATATCTAATTGCATCTTTCGATCGTGGGTTTCCTTCTCGTAGTCAGGTACCAAAGCTAACCTAACTTTACCCCGCTCACACCGCTGCTTCGGACCTGGATGTGGACCCCCTTCCCGTCCGGTCCAGTAGTTTTCCTACCTCTGTAGTTTTGGGATTCGTGCGTGGACACCCTTCCCGCCGTACCCACAAACCTAGTTTTCCTGCCGCCTCCGTAGTTTTTGGGATTTGCGCGTGGACACCCTTCCCGCCTTATCCGCAAGCCTAGTTTTCCTGCCTCCCCCGTAGTTCTTGGGATTTGCGCGTGGACACCTTTCCCGCCTTATCCGCAAGCCTAGTTTTCCTGCCTCCCCCGTAGTTTTGGGACTCGTGCGTGGGCACCCTTCCCGCCGTATCCACAAACCTAGTTTTCCTGCCTCCCCCGTAGTTTTGGGATTCGTGCGTGGACACCCTTCCCGCCGTATCCGCAATCCTAGCTTTCCCACCGCCTCCGTAGTTTTTGGGATTTGCGCGTGGACACCCTTCCCGCCTTATCCGCAAGCCTAGTCTTCCTGTCCCTCCGTAATTGTGGGATTCGTGCGTGGATACCCTTCCCGCCTTATCCGCGAGCCTAGTCTTCCTGTCTCCTCCGTAGTTGTGGGATTCGTGCGTGGACACCCTTCCCGCCTTATCCACAATCCTAGCTCCTTCGCCATCCTGGGGCTCGTGCGCGGCCCCGCCCTCGTGCTGACTTACGCCCGCAAAGTAATCTCCCGGCTTGGCCTCGCCCGAAGGTCCAGCCCGGTGGATTTTTCGCCTCCGACGCGAAACCCAAGACTTACGCCCGCAAAGTAATCTCCCGGCTTGGCCTCGCCCAAAGGTCCAGCCCGGTGGATCTTTCGCCTCCGACGCGAAACCCAGGACTTACGCCCGCAAAGTAATCTCCCGGCTTGGCCTCGCCCGAAGGTCCAGCCCGGTTGATTTTTCGCCTCTGACGCGAAGTGCAAGACTCCGGCCAGCCCGTTAGGTCGCAGCCCAGGAATCGGACTCTGCATAACCAACGTCATCTGCTTTTCTTCGACGTAAATAAGGACCTCTGGTGAAGACTCCCCTCAAAGTTACCCGTTCCCCCTGTGGAGTGGAACCCTCTACTCCGGCGTTTCGGTGATTTACAAATTTTCACGTAAAGGACTCTGGATCCGACTGAGATCTGTATTCCGGCCGAGAAAGCATCCTTACAGTAATAAAACGGATTCTTCTTGCAAACTAATAAGGGCAGAAAGACCGTTAGTTTGGCTAAGAACACATGCTAAAAATCACTGGATCTTTACAACAAGATCCACGCAAACATTATCTGCAGTTTGTTTAGACGGAACCTCCAATATAAATTTAAGAGGTTCAGGATACATGGTTGCAAAACCTGGATGCACCATTCGAAATACCTTAATGACAATTACAAGTCAAGACATATTGGAAACCACATTAAGTACATCGTATGCTCGCTTTGGAGAAGAAAGAAGGAGATCTCACGGAGAATTTACGACCAAGGAGTTGTATCAACGAGAGGCTCAACTCTTGCCTCCCAATAGTTTTAAATTACCACATAACCTTGAGACTATTTAACATCATCATATTGCTATTTATATTTCATTAGTTTTTATAATAATCATTGTTGTAATTCACTTTATGAAGAAATGGCGAAAACCTAGAAATACTCTTCAGCTGAATCAAATGCCGCCCACGCCTGTAAATAGAGACGGTTCTTCGATCCAGCCCTTCACGATCAACAATAACGATAGTTGAACATTAGTTCAACGGCCGGGAGTATGTACGATTTCGACTTAGCAGAAATTCGTTGCTGATAGCTACTTTAACCTAAATAAATAGGTAGCTGATATCTTGGTCTGCGCACATCTGTAACCCCATCCTTGTAACCCCAAATCATGTATATAAACCCAGATCCATGCTCAATAGAATCAGTACGAAAATGAATCTTGACGTATTCACTTCTCCGCAGCCCTATTTGTTCTGTACTTATTGCGGCGAGTATTGCCACTGGTTCTGTACTTGAGGCACGCAAAAAAAAACTTTTCAGCAGAACCAGATTTCGGTAGAAATCCTACAGATACTACGGGAAAAAAAAGTCCAAAGATATCTCCGAGGATTCTCAAAGGATACTACGAAGTGACGTCAAGGATAACTCCAGGGACTCGCCAAGGACACTACGAAATAGCTACAAGGACACGATAAGATGAATCCAAGGAATCTCCAAGGATACTACAAGGCAACAGGTTTCAGCGCCGGACGAACACATCTAGTTGTTACCCGAGGAAAAGGGGAGGACGGTGCAGAATCAGATCTACACCGTAGCCAGCTGGCCACAAAAGACAGAAACACGCCATATCTGCCTTAAAACATTTTGCAGTAATTCCGGCCTCAAACGGCATATGCTTACCCATGATCGGGAGACGAATCCGATGAAATGTTCTAGGCATGAATTATTTGCGACGGCACAAGAGGCGCATTCATGGTAACCGACGAGCGGACGAAGGAACCAACACGCTATATCTGCCTTAAAACATTTTGTAGTAATTCCAGACTCAAACGGCATATGCTTACCCATAGTGGTGAGACAAATCCCATGAAAATGTTCTAGACATTAATTACTTGCGGCGGCAGAAGAGGCGCATTCGTGGTAACCGACGAGCGTCGATCGAAGAGAAGTAAATGCCAAAAGTGCAACTCACTACGGGCAGAAAAGCCCTGCTGCAAACGAAATCGGCGAGATTTCAAGTTGCTACGAGGAGGATGACCAGCGCTGTAGAAACTCAATGGAGTTAAGAGCGTCGAGGGAGCATCGAGGGAGCGACGTGGGAGCGCCGCGGGAATCGGAAGGAGCATCACAAGGACTCGAAGGCTAGGATATGCAAGGAAACGCCGGGGAGTAGGAACAAGTTTTAAATGTTTCCCGAAGTAAGGGGGGAATGTGAGGAGTTGAATAACTCCCCACAAGTCTAAGCAGCAGCAGCAACGGATGGCCGGCTGCTTACCAGATACGCGGCGAATTCGCGTAGTAGCGGCGCGGCGAGGAGAGAGTTTGGAGACCAAGGATGGAGAGCGAGAGAGTTTGGAGACCAAGGGTGGAGATCAAGAGAGTTTGGAGACCAAGGAGCGGATAAGGAGAGAGTGGAGACTTGCCGGGCAGAGCAAGACTGCCATGTGGGAATAATGGGACTCTACCGTACTTTGGACTCTCCCGTGTACTTTTGACCGGGAGAAGAAGTGCCACATCTCGGCAGTGGAGCGGCACACAGGCGTGCCGCAAGCATCACGGGAATCAGCGGGACGGCAGTAGTAGGCAGAACATCGGTTGGAAGCGGTACGTGAAGACAACTGAGTCAACTAGGAGTCACGGACTTTGGACCCGGAGTGGAGAGATCCAGAGGGCCGTGCGCAAAAGGGAAATAACGGTTCCCGGAGGCCCTATATAAGGCCGCAGAGCGCTGGCAGCTGGATAAGTCAATCGCGAGGAGTCAAACCTTCAAGATCAATCAGATACCAAAGTGAACAGTCAAACAACCAGATAATCTACAAGGGAGCAACAGCAAGTCGAGTCGTCGGAAAAGCGCCGTGGGAGTCTACGAGGAGCAAGATTGCTACGTCGAGACGTTCGGGATTGGGATACCAGGAATCTCCGAATTGAGACGCAGGTAGCTGAGGTCCAGAGAGCATCACACGGCTAGGTCAAGGCGGTCGCTTTAACCTTATCAACAAAGTCCTAGCGTTACGCCGTTAGAATAAGCCAGAAGGGAGAGCGGTCGATCGGTACGGTCTCGAGTGGAGTTGTCCAGGAGAGCTCTACGGTTTCGACTTGCGAGGTCAGGGAGCGGCGTGTCCGAACCCCGAGTACCAAAAGCCACGCTACGTCCAGCCGCGCACCCAGCACCGCCAGGAGCAGTGCGCAAGATGGCGTCAGCAGCAAGCCAGCCACCACATCACGACAGCCACGCACAACAGAGCGAGCCTCGCGGAAACGTCCCGGACAATAAGCTTAAGGATGATGCTAGGGTGGAACGTTCGTTTACACTAGGCGTAGAAGCGATGTAAAGCGCGAGGCAGCTTCCTGGCGATCCGCCTGGACTGTCCGCGCGGGCTGAGCAGAAACCCCAGTGGGACATTCCGGGACAGAGCAAGGGACAGGCAGCGGTGCGTCGAAAGGAGTGATCCTGGAGAGCGCAGCTTCTGTTCACCCTAGTCTGAGAACGGTGACGCTTCCCTAAGCCCGTTTGGCTGATCCCCCTCGCGAGTCCGAGTCGTTACAAGCAGTCACCTAGTCAACGCGTCAGGGACGAGCAGCGAGCGAGCATCTTCAGGGAGCCGCAAGGATCTTCAGGGAGCTACAGGACTGGAGCACCGAGTCAACAAGGCGAGAGGTCGTCGAAACAACCAGGACCGTCGGAAGAACCGCAGCCACAAGTGTCGAGTCAAGGCCAACCAAGCTACCAAGATATTTGTAATAATATACCCGCAATAAACCCACTACGAACCCGTGAATTCTGTGATTTGTGGTCTGAGTATTTGTCTTATTCATTTTATGCGAGTGTCTTGTGTTTGTTTTTTAACAAAGCTTAGCCTTATAGTTGTGTTAGAGTTCTTGACTAGATCCCCTACTAAACGGGTATGTGGTTATAGTTATTTTAACATTTCTATTAGATTTGTTTATTCTCCTAGCGTTGTTAGTGTAATTTTACACTCACTAATCTTGCTAAAACTCTTTTATTCCCACTCTCACTCCCACTCTATATTACAACTGTAATTTAAACGCTCTCGGAACCTGCCGAATTTCTGGTGTGCTATTCTCTTATTCTCTCTCTCTTGCTTGCTTTACATTGTAACTGTTCGTGCGTAAAGTTGTCAGTGTCCCACAAGCAACGCTCAGTCGATAGAAGATTTATTCTCTCGAGCTTTCTAACATTTAAATTAATACGCGATCTCGCGCTCTTATGTCTTTCGTGTTTTGTGCCTTTGTGGTTTTGGAATTTGATCCCAGTGCCAAATTTACTTGAGGTATTTTTCATATTCTATTTTATTTTATTTCATCTCCTTTAAATGGCTCTTGTCTGCTGTAAGAAAAATTGTAATCTTTTGTCTTCAACTAAAGACCCTTTTATTTTCTGCTGGCTCTGTGAATCGATGATGCACATTAAATGCGCAGGATTTACTGGCAGAGTCAAAGTCTTCATTGATCTTAATTCTGGTCTCATGTGGTCATGTGGATCCTGCAAGGAAATGGTAGTTGAGATGAGCGGCTTTATGAAGCAGACTTGAGAAAGCCTTTTGAATCTCTCAGGTGCTTTTAAACAGCTCAATGAGGGATTCAATTCCGTTTGTGCCCAATTTAATAATAAACAAGGAAGAACGCTATAGTCGAGTACCTCGACTATCAGATACCCGTTACTCAGCTTAAGGGACCAAAGGAAAGTGGAGATATGCAAGCAGCAAATGCGCCACCTACCGGCGGTATACAGACTTAAGCGTTGTGGGCGTTAGAGTGGGCGTGGCAAACTTTTTTTTTAATCAATCGATAGGTATTGACGAGACCAATACATTTCAGTTAAAATTTTTTATCTAGCATGAAAATTGTGGGCGCCACAGATTTGGGCGGTTTGTGGGCGTTGGAGTGGGCGTGGCATATTCGCGTAACATACTTGCGCTGCGCTCAAGCCCACGGAATCTAAATCTGAAATCCCGTTTCTCTATTTTTGATATTTTCCGAGATATCCGCGTTCATATTTACGATTTTTTGAAGTTTGTGGGCGGTTTGTGGGCGTTAAAGTGGGCGTGGCAAACTTTTTTTTTGGGTCAATCGGTAGGTATTGATGAGAACAATACATTTCAGTTAAAATTTTTTTCTAGCATCAAAACTGTAGGAGCCACAGTTTTGGGCGGTTTGTGGGCGTTAGAGTGGGCGTGGCACTCTTCTGAAACAAACTTGCGCTGCGCAGGAATCTCAGGAATCTGCATGCCTAATCTCAGTATTGTAGCTCTTATAGTTTCCGAGATCTCAGCGTTCATACGGACAGACGGACAGACGGACAGACGGACATGGCTAGATCGACTCGGCTAGTGATCGTGATCAAGAATATATATACTTTATGGGGTCGGAAACGCTTCCTTCTGCCTGTTACATACTTTCCGACGAATCTAGTATACCCTTTTACTCTACGAGTAACGGGTATAACAAGAAAGGAAGTTAGCTTCGGCAAGCCGAAGCTTATATACCCTTGCAGCTATAATTATTAAATTTAAAAACACAAAAAATGATATTCCCAATAGTATAAGATAATATGTCAAAAAACACCGAAGCTATTATTTGTTTCATATTATTTTCCAACCAATTTTCCGATCGTTCCTATTGCAGCTATATGATATAGTCGTCCGATTTTGATAAAATTAAATTCAAAATTCAGAATGAATTAAAAAATGTTATTTCCAAGCGTAGGAGGTTATATGTTAAAAAACACTGAAGTTATAATTTGTTTCATATTATTTTCCCACCGATTTTACGATCGTTCCTATGGCAGCTATATGATATAGTCGTCCGATTTTGATAAAATTTAATTCGAAATTCAGAACTAATTAAAAAATTTTATTTCCAAGCGTAGGAGGTTATATGTTAAGGAACACCGAAGCTATAATTTGTTTCATATTATTTTCCCACCAATTTTACGATCGTTCCTATGGCAGCTATATGATATAGTCGTCCGATTTTGATAAAACTTAATTCGAAATTCAGAACTAATTAAAAAATTTTATTTCCAAGCGTAGGAGGTTATATGTTAAGGAACACCGAAGCTATAATTTGTTTCATATTATTTTCCCACCAATTTTACGATCGTTCCTATGGCAGCTATATGATATAGTCGTCCGATTTTGATAAAATTTAATTCGAAATTCAGAACTAATTAAAAAATTGTATTTCCAATTTTACGATCGTTCCTTTGGCAGCTATATGATATAGTCGTCCGATTTTGATAAAATTAAATTCAAAATTCAGAATGAATTAAAAAATGTTATTTCCAAGCGTAGGAGGTTATATGTTAAAAAACACCGAAGTTATAATTTGTTTCATATTATTTTCCCACCGATTTTACTTTTGTTCCTATGGCAGCTATATGATATAGTAGTCCGATTTTGATAAAACTTAATTCGAAATTCAGAACTAATTAAAAAATGTTATTTCCAAGCGTAGGAGGTTATCTGTTAAGGAACACCGAAGCTATAATTTGATTCATATTATTTTCCCACCCATTTTACGATCGTTCCTATGGCAGCTATATGCTATAGTAGTCCGATTTTGATAAAATTTAATTCGAAATTCAGAACTAATTAAAAAATGTTATTTCCAAGCGTAGGAGGTTAAGGAACACCGAAGCTATAATTTGTTTCATATTATTTTACCACCAATTTTACGATCGTTCCTATGGCAGCTATATGATATAGTCTTCCGATTTTGATAAAATTTAATTCGAAATTCAAAACTAATTAAAAAATGTTATTTCCAAGGAAAGGAGGTAATAAGTTAAAAAACACCAAAGATATAATTTTTAAACATTTTTTTTTCCGATTATTCCTATGGGAGCTATAAGATATAGGTGTCCGATCCGGCTGGTTCCGACTTATACTACATGCAAAAGATATAAGACTTTTGGAAAAGTTTCAGCCCGATAGCTTTAAAACTGAGAGACTAGTTTGCGTAGAAACGGACGGACAGACGGACAGACGGACATGGCTAGATCGACTCGTCTAGTGTTGCTGATCAAGAATATATATACTTTATGGGGTCGGAAACGTCACCTTCACTGCGTCGCAAACTTCTGACTGAAATCATTATACCCTCTGCAAGGGTATTAAAATCACCGAAGCTATAATTTGATTCATATTATTTTCCCACCAATTTTCCGATCGTCCCTATATGATATAGTCGTCCGATTTTGATAAAATTGAATTCGAAACTCAACTGGAATGTACCCTGTAGAACAGTTCGTCGTTTTCGTCCGTTGTCTCTGCCAATTTGTAGATCCAATTATGCCCTTCATGATCCTTTTCGGGTTCTTTGTGACGACTACAATGCACTGTGTCACGTCTTACTGTTTGATAGCCCTAATGCAACTAATTATGATAAACTTATGTATTTTCTATCTTCCAATAATTTGTAAATTTCTATTTTACTAGCCATTCTATGTGAGCATGTATTTTAAACTGTCTATTGTTATGTCGTCTTTTTCCATGTCCGCGATTTCGTTTACTTGCCCAAATCGGTTTAGGGCTCTGCGCGTAACAAGCTTTGCTTGGTGTCGTAAGGGCCACTTGTTTGTACTGACCATAGTGCATCAACGTCCAAGAAATTCAGAACTAATTAAAAAATATTATTTCCAAGCGTAGGAGGTTATATGTTAAAAAACACCGAAGTTATAATTTGTTTCATATTATTTTCCCACCAATTTTCCGATCGTCCCTATATGATATAGTCGTCCGATTTTGATAAAATTTAATTCGAAATTCAGAACTAATTAAAAAATATTATTTCCAAGCGTAGGAGGTTAAGGAACACCGAAGCTATAATTTGTTTCATATTATTTTCCCACCAATTTTTTGATCGTTCCTATGGCAGCTATATGATATAGTCTTCCGATTTTGATAAAATTTAATTCGAAATTCAAAACTAATTAAAAAATGTTATTACCAAGGAAAGGAGGTTATATGTTAAGGAACACCGAAGCTATAATTTTTTTCTTATTATTTTCCCACCAATTTTCCGATCGTCCCTATGGCAGCTATATGATATAGTCGTACGATTTTGATAAAATTTAATTCGAAATTCAGAATGAATTAAAAAATGTTATTTCCAAGCGTAGGAGGTTATATGTTAAAAAACACCGAAGTTATAATTTGTTTCATATTATTTTTCCACCGATTTTACGATCGTTCCTATGGCAGCTATATGATATAGTCGTCCGATTTTGATAAAATTAAATTCGAAATTCAGAACTAATTAAAAATTTTATTTCCAAGCGTAGGAGGTTATATGTTAAAAAACACCGAAGTTATAATTTGTTTCATATTATTTTCCCACCGATTTTACGATCGTTCCTATGGCAGCTATATGATATAGTCGTCCGATTTTGATAAAATTTAATTCGAAATTCAGAACTAATTAAAAAATGTTATTTCCAAGCGTAGGAGGTCATATGTTAAAAAACACCGAAGTTATAATTTGTTTCATATTATTTTCCCACCGATTTAACGATCGTTCCTATGGCAGCTATATGATATAGTCTTCCGATTTTGATAAAATTTAATTCAAAACTAATTAAAAAATGTTATTTCCAAGGAAAGGAGGTAATAAGTTAAAAAACACCAAAGATATAATTTTTTAACATTTATTTTCCGATTATTCCTATTGGAGCTATAAGATATAGTTGTCCGATCCGGCTGGTTCCGACTTATATACTACCTGCAAAAGATATAAGTCTTTTGGGAAAGTTTCAGCCCGATCTTCTCTCTATCATAACACATTCTCGTGTACTAATGTATGCTGATGATGTAAAGTTTTGTTTATCATATAATGATATAGCGTCGGGTTTCAACTTACAGTCAGATATTGATTGTTTTCAGGGATGGTGTGAGTACAACCTTTTAAATTAACATGGCCTTAAATGCAACGATACTCATTTTTATATGGATGCTCCTACGTTTATCTGTTATTTTCTTCAGAATATGTTACTGGACCGAATATGTTCAGTTACTGATTTAAGTGTTCTTCTGGACCCAAAACTTAAATAAGACTCCCACATAACCTTTACCGAAAATAGAAAAAAATTAAATTCGAAAGAATTTAATGACCCATACACAACCACGTTATTACTTACCTCTCTTTTCCGTCCTAATTTAGAATATTGTTCTTCGGTTTGGAGTCCACAATATCAAGTGCACATTGACCGTATTGAGTCAGTACAGAAACAATTTCTTCTTTTTGCCTTACGTGGTTTGAACTGGGATCAAAACGTCAGGTTGCCGTCTTACTCGAGAAGTTTTCTATTGATTAAATTGCCTACTCAAGTAGATCGTATAAATAAGCTTTACTATTTTCATGCATTATCTTATCAGGGGTGATATTGATTTCGTAGATTTGGTAAGCCGCCTAACCTTTAATGTTCCTGTGAGACTAACCTTTATCCCGGTATTAAAAGCTAATATTTTAACTCATTTGCTTCATTCTTAATTGCTTCTTTTATTTTCATTTGTGTCCCGTCTCTATTTGTTTTTTGTATCTTCCTCGCGAACTCGCATTTTTTGCCCAAATTGATAAAAGGGCCCCGCGCGTAACAAGCACGTGCTTGGTGTCGTTGGGCCACTTGTTTGTACTGCTCGTAGTGCATCAACGTTCATCATACATAATAGCATCAAGGCAATCACAGATTATCCCATCATTTTTTACCCGTTACTCGTAGAGTAAAAGGGTACACTAGATTCGTCGGAAAAAATGTAAAAGGCAGAAGGAAGCGTTTCCGACGCCATAAATATATATATATATATATTCTTGATCAGGATCACAAGCCGAGTCGATCTAGCCATGTCCGTCTGTCTGTCTGTCCGGATGAACGATGGGATCTCGAAAACTAGGCTAGGCCATTGGGATTTGTTATGCAGATTCCTGAGCTTCTTACGCAGCGCAAGTATGTTTCATCAGGGTGCCACGCCCACTCTAAAGCCCTCAAACCGCCCAAAACTGTGGCTCCTACAGTTTTAATGTTAGAATAAAAATTTTAACTGAAATGTATTGTTCTCATCAATACCTATCGATTGACCCAAAAAAAGTTTGCACGCTCACTTTAACGCCCAAAAACTTCAAAAAATCGTAAATATGAACGCGAATATCTCGGAAACTATCAAAGATGGAGAATTGGGATTTTATATTTTGATTTCGTAGCCTTGTACGCAGCGCAAGTTTGTTACGCGAATATGCCACGCAACCTCTAACGCCCACAAACTGCCCAAACCTGTGGCGCCCACAATTTTCATGTTAGATAAAAAATTTTAACTGAAATGTATTGGTCTCGTCAATACCTATCGATTGATCCATTGATCTAACGCCCATAACGCTTAAATCGGTGTACCGCCCACAAAACGCATTTCAATCTCGCTTTGCTGCTTGCATATATCCATTTCCCCTTTGTCCCTATGGCTGAATAACGGGTATTTTATAGTCGAGGTACTCGAGACATTCCTTATCACCACATTTCTTACAACGTTCCGATCAAATGCATGTAAAAGCAGTGTGTGCCAGTCTACGGTATGTAGTGGTCAACCTTCAACGAACATATTTCGAACAAAACAATCTTCTCTGGTTGATTTACCGTCGAAGCTGACCTTAATGGTCTCGGTTGGTATCAAGTTGTACTTAACACCCTCAGATCCGTTTAAGATTTCTTGACGCCTCATCATGCACTCAACTCGATTAACCTTTACTGCAGAATTTAAATTTTCGAGAATCTCTTGTTCAGAGAAATTTGTGCGAATACTCCTAATAACTCCTAGAGACTCAACAAAGTTTCGCGGAATAAAAGCATTTATCTTCATCTACTTTAACTCAGCATTAAGAATTGGAATTTGATGTCTAATTTTTTTGTACAGAAAATGTCCACTCTTGATTCTTTTATTTTCAAACAGCTGACATTCCTTGGTTGAAACTAAAACAGAACCTACACTAACATGATTTTCTCCATATAAACAAGATAGAAGCTTATCCTCAACGTTTGGTGTATTCAATTCTATTAGTTAATTTATTTGGATCTAAAATTATGTTGGAATTTTTCTTGGTAGCATCCGGGGTACTTTGACTGCAGTCGGCTGCAGCCACATTTTTCCTGTTTATGTTTCCACTTTCTTCGCTGCCTGAATTAGCGGCCATGTTTTTTAGGTTCAGATTCGCACTAATACTTGCATACTCAGGATTACTCCTGCACATTTTTTTTGCCATGATTTTCTCACAATAGCCTCCCTTAAAAAATGTGGTTGCTGGCTGCGGATAAAGGTTTCTCTTCACGATTCTTTTGCTGTTTGAAATTAAATCAGGGGATTTGCCTTTGGTTGACACCGTTTTACCGGCGTCCGCCATGTTAGCCGCTGGTTTTACCAGCTTGCCAAGAACTTACCAGAATACACCACTTCTAAAGGAAGTAATACTCCTTAAAAAATTAACACTTCTAAACAGTTTTCTACCTTTGTCAAACACATCTTCTTAGAGCCTTTGATACTAAAAAAAAAAAAACGTTTTTCCTTGAACGAAGCAGAACACTCGCTGCCGAAACGGAAGGGCTTGGTGAGATAAGTTGTTTGACATCAGTAGCACCCTTTATTACAAAGAAGACAGAATGGGGGTCGACTTTAGGTGCTTTAGTCAAAGAAGTAGAAATTTTGGGAAATTCCACCCTATTGGTAACAGGAAAAGGTTAAGGTGCTCTTGATATTAAAGGTGTAAAAGGCATTGGACTACGAACGGATAAATTTATAGTGCCTCATAACTTTTATTTGGTCGGAGATAATTCTGAATACTGCGCGACGGATTTATAGGAATAGACTTCATTAAAATGTTTAATTGCATTTCAGATCTCCAATCTTTGAGTTGTCTAATTTTAAGACCTTTAGTTTTTGAAGGTATCATCCATCTTTGCACCTTTTTTTTTATAATTTCATTACATATTTATTTTACCATGGGTGAAAGTAATTTGAGTTTCACAAAAGCACACACAAATAAAACTTATTGTTTGTTCATCGAAAAAAAACGCCCTCGTACTAGCAGCTTGATCTGAGGTCGATCGACAAGTAAAAATACACTGAAGAGAACAACATATTTGGATACCACCCCAAGAACTACAAAATGGAATTGTAGACCCAAATAACACATTTGTCCGAATTTGGAACAGTGAATACAAAGTAGTTGCGCAGTTTTCTCATCGCTAGTTCCTGGCGAGATGGCCGGGAGATTGGGGAGACAGCAACGGTTCGAGTTGATCACACAGGAGAGAGGAGCTTGGGATTTGAAACGGGACGGACCTGATTTTCTGCATTAAAGAAACCTTGAATTGTGTCCTAAGTGCACAATATATATGAACTATATTTCAGTATACGCCCCAATCTTTTTCATTGTTTGCCTCTTCCGACAAACACAAAGATATGGTGGCATATGGGAGGAACTGAGAGTCTGAACTTCACGCTTCGAACAAACACACGCCGGTATATAATACCTAATACGTTTAATAAATTCAGGTCTATACTTTTATTCATCCAACATAACCGTTACGAAAATCCGGACACAAGTTAAACCAAAGTATAAATTCTTATCAGTGCCCAAGTTCTACGAAACAAAGTTGGAACTAATTCGCAAAATTGACAACAACAAGATCTACCGCAAGTTCGAAACGACCGTTCCTAACTGCACGGCACGCGGTCTAAAGTTTGGCAACGGTGCGCAGCTGGTCGGTGACTCTAAAGCTGCAACCCAAACTGTAACAAAGGGTTACAAATGGCTGAAAGTAGTAATCTGGATGGTTAAGCTAAATTACAAGCGCATCTTCACGAAGCTCTTAAGTCAACTTTACAATGTTTCCGGAAGGATTCTACGTCACGGAAAACAGCGATTTATTTCCAGAAGCGACTTCAGAAAGTAGATGATTTGAAGGCGAAGTTTTTATTCGAGGAGACGTCTTATTATCGAAAAGGTTTTGGCCTCTGAGTTTGAAGAACGCTATTTGGAAGTATACTGCACTATCGACGAAAGCTACAAACAGATTCATTAAGTGGAACCACCTCACGTAACATCCCAGTCAGTGCATAAACCGGAAGCTGCCATACGCATTAACTTCCCCCAAATACCATTAACAAAATTATCGGGTAACATCGTCTGATTCATGACAACCAACAACTTAGCGATAGTCAAAGATTTCATTTTCCAAAAGATTCCTTTCCCGCAGGTCGAGATTGTGACATTCAACAGACCCAGCTGACTGATGCCAATTACTAGGTGGCATTGTCGATGATCTTCAAGAGGTATAAAAACCCAAGCATCGTATTTGCACACCACATGAATGCGTAGTACAGCTTGCGACCCTACATAAGGAGACGGCGGAAGATATACGATCTCTGCTGAGAATCGTAAATGACTGCAAGGGAGCACTTCAGCGCATTATTGGATCGGCAAAAGAACCCACTCATTGGCTCGCTCACTACGTGTCTACAAAATTGCCGAAGGAGACCCACTCGGCTTGGGAACATTATCTATCAGCATCGCCGAGGTACTATCCTTCCTCCAACTGGAACAGTTCCTAAACGACGAAACGATCGATGCCATTGAGAACCGAAACGACTCTTATCAGCGAAAGGATTTAGGCATCTGGTTTAAACTGTGTCTCAATTTTTGGGAACCTCACACCCGCACTCACGGTGCTGAAGTACGCGGAACAGCGTCACCATACGCTCTTGCACCACCCAAAGCGACCGCCACACACACAAGAAACTCAGTCCCCACTGGTAACAAACACTTCCGACATCCTGCCTGCATTCAACGCAGCACAATCCCCATAGTTCAGCAACTTCAGCCTGAACTGTCTCACTGCAGTTTCTTCTAACGCAACACGGAGCATTTCACTACCCAAGTCCATATCACCAATCCAAAAACCGGACAAGAAGCCACGATCAACGCCTTACTGGATCATGGATCCGAAGCAACCTTAATCTTGGAACATGCAGTTCAATCGCTACGTCTTAAGAAGGTTTCCACGCGCACCACTATTGTAGGAGTTGGAACGGGTAAGACTCTGCAGTGCAAGGGCACCGTAAGCTTCAGCACTCGTCCACCATGTAGGAGATGACCCAGTTTAGAAGTAGCAGCTTACCCGGCTATAGCATCCTTTCTCTGAACTGGGAACAACTCACTGGCCTTTTACTAGCAGATCCGCAATTCTACCACTCCAAACGGATCGACCTAATAATCGGAGCAGATTTGTTGTCTCAAATATTTCTGCCATGCTTGCGAACCGGGTCAGCAGCTGAGCCCATGGCACAAAACACAATCTTCGGATAGGACCGTCAGGACAATCTGGATCAGCCGAACCAAAACAGCAACTGCGTTGTTATCACACTGCAATAGATACAGAACATCTATTAAAGCAGTCTTGCGAAGTAGAAGTAGTCCCTGAACGCCATCCTTTCTCCACTGAAGAGTCTTGGTGCGAAGAATTATTTAAAGAAACGCACCGTTATGAAGTCAGATTACCGTTTAAAACACTTTTTGACCCAGAAATGACCATTGGACGATCACATCAGATGACACTAAATAGTTTCCTACACCTGGAACGCCGCCTTAAGCGGTCACCAGATAAATGGATCCGTTATTGCAACAGAACTAACGAATATTTTGAGTTAAGCCAGATAACGCAAGCTAAGAGTATCGAGCGACAGAACACCCAAGTACACGCTAGCAATATATCGGTATCCTCTTGTGTTCGTCCACATCACGCAGTTATAAAAGTAGAAAGTCTATCCACCCAACATAGAATCGTGTTTGACGCATCCGTCAAGACTTCCAATGGCCGGTCGCTAAACGACATTCTGTGTGTGGGACCAACATTGCATAATAACCTGGCTGCGGTTATTCTGAATTGGAGAAAATACCCATATGCGTTCACAGCCGACATCCAGAAGATGTACCGATATATATCCGTGCACACTCAAAACCACAATAATGGAGACACGTGAACACCACCGAAAATCCTGCCGATCTTGCCACACGCGGGAGAAGTCCCAAGGAACTTTCTGCATCGTCCCTGTGGTGGAACGCACACCAAGCCAGACAAGATCAACACCCACATGCTCGTAAAGGAAGAAAGCATCCCCAGCCGGTATTCAACCTTAAACCGTCTTATCCGCATAACCGCCTACATTCTCAGGTTTAGTATGAACTCTAGGCACGATTCTGATCGACAAACTTGTCACTTAAAACTATGAGAGCTTAATGACGCCCTACTGTGCATAAATCGTTTACAGCGGACATAAAGGCAATACACACTTTCAAACCACTTCCGAAGCTAAGCAAATTGCGAAACCTTAACCCATTTGTCAAAGATAACGTTCTTCGTGTACGTGTTACAATCGTATCATCCGATAATCTAACCCGCACTGCACTCATTCACAGATCTTGTCATTCGGGATGCCCATCATGCAACGCTTCATGAAGGAGTTCAGCTGACCCTAGCGCAGATACGTTTACGATTTTGGAATGTTAGCTACTAGACGGATGATTCGTGCTTGCCCAACAACTGGCAAACAACTCATGGGGAATTTACCAAAGCATCGAATCAACCCGCCATGTCGTCCCTTTTGAGCTACAGGCAATGACCGGATTGAACTCAAGGCTGCCCTACTGTTTATAACCTATAAAGATTATATCGCCATATTTATCTGTTTGCGTCCAAAGCTGTCCACCTGGATGTAGTCACTGGACTCACATCGAAGTCTTTGTTGTGGGCACTGGATCGGTTCATAGAAAGACGCGGTCTGTGTCGTCACATATATAGCGACAATGGCACCAATTTCGTGGGCGCGGACAAAGCACTCCGGAATAAATACTCAAGGCAGCGTGACAACGAGAACACGGCCGACAAGCAAATCGAATGGCACTTTAGCCCTCCCCGATCGCCGAATTCTGTAGGGCTTTGGGAGTCAAATGTTGTTTGCTTATGAAGAGTTTTCGAAGGTTCTCATACGCATAGAAGCATGTCTGAATTCGCGGCCACTGTGCCCCCTTGCCGCAGATCCCGAAGATCTGAGCTGCCCCACTCCAGGCCATTTTTTAATATGCGATGCCATGCTCGCACCACCATAATGTAGAGCCCACCCCAACTAATTTTAAAGATAACTTTCTCAACCAGCAAAGAAAGATCCACGGATTTTGGAAGCAATGGTCTCACGATTGGCTTGCCCATTTGCAGAAAAGACCAAAATGGTGCGAGTCACAGAGAATCTGAAAACCTATGACATGGTAATTTAAAAGGAAGACGGGACCCCGAATGCTCAATGGAGTTTATATGACGGACGTTGATGCACCACGAGCAGTACAAGCAAGTGCCCCAACGACACCAAGCACGTGCTTGTTACGCGCGGGGCCCTTTTATCAAATTGGGCAAAAAATGCGAGTTCGCGAGGAAGATAAATAAAACAAATAGAGACGGGACACAAATGAAAATAAAAGAGGCAACTAAGAAAGAAGCAATTGAGTTAAAATATTAGTTTTTAATAATTAAAATAATAAATAAACATAAATATTACATAGAACGCGAAAGGGCTCGTGCAGACCAAAATTTGATGTACATCGTGGCAAATTTAGAGGATAATAATTTCGTGTTAGTCTAACAGGAACATTAAAAGTTAGGCGGTTTACAAGTTCTACAGAATCAATATCACCTCTTATAAGATTTTGCGTAAAAATAGTACCAAGCATTGTTCAACGATTTACAAGTGTAGGTAAATTAGGCAATAGTAATCTACTCTGGTAGGAAGGTAGCCTCACGTTTTCATCCCAGTTCAAACTACGAAGGGCAAAAATAAGAAATTTTTTTTGTACCGACTCTATACGGTCAATATGCACTTGATATTGTGGACTCCAAACCGAAAAACAATATTGCAAAATAGGACGGACAAGGGAAGAAAATAATAATTTGGTCATCAAATTATTTTGACCTACGCTTTTTAAACCCAAGGACACTCATGGCTTTGTTGACAGTGGACATTATGTTGCAGTCAAATTTAAGTTTTAGGTGCAGAAGAACACCTAAATCGTTAACTGAAGTACACGGTCGAATGCGTATATTGTAAAGATTTACTAATAAACGTCGGAGTACTTCTACAAAAAGCCATTTAGGGCGTATCATTCAGTTACATCCCGGCTCGGATGAACTCGTCCGTGTCGTAACCATCAAAACTTAAAATTGAACATTTAAACGGGCAATTACCATGCTATGCCGTTTACCACTACATAATTAACTCTGTCTCTAATCCTTATGTATTCCGAATAATCTTGCATCTTACAGCGCTGCCAGCAGCGGTTCGAGTTGGTCACACAGGATAGAGGAGCTTGGGATTCGAAACAGGACGGACGTGACTTTCTGCAGCTAAGATATTTTGAATTGCATCCCAAGTGCACAATATATTGTGAGGAGTTGAATAACTCCCCACAAATAGAAGCAGCAGCAGATGGCCGGCCGTTTACCAGATACGCGGCGAATTCGCGTAGTAACGGCGCGGCGAGGAGAGTTTGGAGACTTGGATGGAGAGCGAGAGAGTTTGGAGACCAAGGATGGAGATCGAGAGTTTGGAGACCAATGATTGAGAGCGAGAGAGTTTGGAGACCAAGGATGGAGAATAAGAGAGTATGGAGACCAAGGATGGAGTATGACAAAGTTTGGAGACCAAGGAGCGGAGAATGAGAGAGTGGAGACTTGGCGGGGAGAGAAAGAGTGCCGTGGGCAAAAGGGGATAACGGATCTCCACCGGACTTTGGACTCTGCCGTAAACTTTGGACCGGGAGAAGAAGAACCACATCTCGGCGGCGGAACCACATCACGGAAACCAGCGACTATCGAAAGCTGCGAGCAGGGGCGTAGCACAGCTGATAATCGCTAATAAATTACCCCCTACAGGTCGGCAAGCAACGATCATACAACAAAATACTAGATTAAAAATAATACTAGATTACCATAAAATACTAACTCTAGATACCAATGTAATAGGGAAGACCTGAAAAAAGGGAGTTGGTAACATTGTTGAATAGAAAAAGCTCTTGAAATAAACGCACAATTTACATAGATGACGGCTAAGCAATGTTTTAAATAAAACCAGTGGGTTCGCAAAGTTGCATATTTACTCCTGCTTCCTGAGCAAACATTGGCGCCCCCGGGTGGACACACTTGTTCTTGGCCGTCTTCTAAACTTCGGATTTGCGTATTGTTATAAGTTGGCAAATCACCAAGATTTATATAACAAGTGCACGCGGCCAATTTGCAACAAGTGTGTTGCGCAACAAGTGCATCGGCATCGCACATTGGGTGCATGGTCAAAGATTTGGAGACGCATTTACGCGCCCGTGCAACTTTAATTTCATCTTTCGTCGTTGGAGCGCCCGCACAGCCGGAGCGCACTTACATCTCGGCGTAGAGGGAGCGCACATCGGCTGCGTCCATCTCCTCGCCACAATCTCGTCGGCACCCATAAAGAGATGCAATAGAACATCGTCTTTCGTCGCTGGAGCACCCGGAGTGTGGTGAGCCCCACATACATCATCGTAGAGGGAGCGGACATCGGCTGCGTCCCTAACCTCCATTTCGTCACAGGAGAGCATCAGCGGGCTTCAACCTAACCTCGTCACGGGAACACCGAGAAGTACATCCCCAATCGTCATCTCATCGCGGGAGCGCCAGTACAGCGATCCGCATTTTATATGGTAAAGTGGCCTACGTAAATATATGCAAACTTTATTTCCATCACTTGCACAAACACATATCATAATTCACTTGGCTTTCAGTCATCAACCACATAAAGAACATATCTTGCTTAAACTGCATTGCCCGTTCTTCGCGCGCTCTTTGGATGTGTCGGTCTTTTCGCCTTCCTTGCTCCAATCGCGCATAGCCTAGCAGATATTTTCAGTACGGTGGGACAGTGCAGACATTCTATCGCTACCAGCAGCATTGCATTGGCATTTGCTTGTTAGAAATAATCTAAAAAAGGGAAGTTGCTAGTCACAATGGGTGGAAGTCGGAAACGTATTGGCAGAACTCCCTCAGCGGAGGACGACACAAACGAATTGCTGGAACAGCTTGAGCGGAATAAGAATCATATAATTAGAATTGAGGCCACAGTTCGTGGTCAAGTAACTCCCCCTAATGCGTGCGAAATGGAATGTCGTTTAGGTATTTTAAATGGGTACATCGAAAAGGAGTTCGAGTTGCAACAACAATTAGAGGCAATTAATAATTAATAAGCATGTAGAGAGGAGTTAGAAGAATTATGTGTATCCGCAAAGGCATTTTTAATGTCAAGTTGTAATCGGTCCGAAGGAGGAAGAAATCATTCTACATTCGCAAATAATAGTAGTTTAAATTCTTCAGCAAGTCACAGCAGAACACTACCACAAATGAAACTCCCGAAATTCGACGGCAACTGTGCCGAGTTCAAAAATTGTATAGGTTTATTTAACAGCTTAGTTCACGAAGACGAATCTCTATCAAATGTTGAAAAGTTTAATCACCTGTTATTCTGTTTAGAGAAGAAAGCCTTAGGAACAGTAAAGACTTACCAGATCACAGAAGCAAATTACGCAAAGGCCCGTGCGGCCTTGGTCAGGGTTTATGATAATCCGTGCCTAATATACTTTAAAAGTATCTCTCGATGGTTTGAACTCCCAACAATGCAAGCGCCATCCGCCTCGGCGTTACAATCCCTTATCGACACTGTAACTGCTATATATGAATCTCTTCTCTCGCTCGGCAACGAGAAAATTTTTGCCAAGGCAATGATAATTCACATCGTCATGTCTAGAGTAGATCCCAAAACGCGGTCGCGATGGGAAGAACAACTTAGTTACGATTCTATTCCGTTATGGAAAGATTGCTCAGAGGCGCTTAATAAACGATATCAACAATTAGCGGCTGAGGAATCCACGACAGGCAGAAAAGCTCCCAAACAGGGGCAGCTAGGGAACAAGCCCAGATATAGCAAAGCGGCATTAGCAGTTTCCCGACCTATCGAAGAACTTAAATCTAAATGTAGGTTCTGCAAGTCAGACAACCATTTCCTTCAGAGTTGTACATCTTTCGCTAATATCTCGGTAGAAGCTCGGTTCAAGTTCGTAAAGAATGCACCACTTTGCATCAATTGTCTACGCAGAGGACATAGTGTCGCAACATCTCGTTGTCGAATTTGTACGAAGGCTCATCACACACTTCTGCATCGGTATACCTCAACCTCCCAAGTACCGTCAGGCAATCAATTGTCATCGCCTATTGACAATCAGGTAGCCCAACAGTCACTAAGTGCCTCGGTTAGTCAGCCTATGCCCAAAAAATTAGATCACGTCTTACTTGAAACGGCCCTTGTAGAGGTTCAAAGTCAGTCAGGAGCCAAGCTGTGCGCTAGGATTTTGCTAGACTCAGGGCCACAGGTTAATTTTATTACGGAGGAATTAGTAAATAATCTGCAATTAAAACGGTACCGGCATGAGGCTAAATTCTCAGGCATTGGGAATTCCGCGTGTTCAGCTAGCTTCGCAGTCCAGACGACAATTGGGACGCGATTAAACTCCTTCGAAGCGGCAGTTGAATGCATAATTTTACCGTCGATCTCAGGGTATCGTCCAGAAGCAACCGCAATCTCTTCCGATTGGATTCGTAATGATATCTCCTTAGCAGACCCTTACTTTTACAAGCCCAAACGCGTCGACATGCTGATCGGCGCTGAGTTGTTTTTCGACTTGCTTAGGGAGGGACAAATACGTCACAAGCACTCAGGTCCAACTCTACAAAATACTGTCTTTGGCTGGGTAGCGTCAGGGACCTAGAAAGAAAATCCGCCCGCACGATGTATCTCATACTCCACTCTAGTAGCTACTGAGGACAATAATTTGGATCACACGTTAAGGAAGTTCTGGGAAATTGAAAGAATACCCGATTTAACGAAATCGCAGCTCTTTACCCCTGATCAAGTGTTGAGTGAAAAATCGTTTGCTAGCACCGTCTCGCGTGACTTTGCAGTTAGCCTGCCTTCAAATCGAGTCCTTCGTGTCTCGGATCTTCGTATGAAACTGCACGACGACGGTTTCTGTCCTTAGAACAGCGTATGAAAGGAAACCCAAGAAATCATTCGTTGTATATCCAGTTTATGAAGGAATATTTAGCTCTCGGTCACATGGAGGCTACAGATAATAGGATACCCAACGAGCCTCATTATTTTATACCGTATCAGTGCGTTCTCCGACCTGAAAGCTCTTCGACTAAATTAAGAGTCGTATTCGACGCGTCGTGCAAAGCCACTTCCCAAGTTTCATTGAATGAAATTCTCTTGGTAGGGCCAACAATTCAGACTTGCCTGTATGCCACGCTGCTTAAATTTCGTTTCCATAAATTTGCTATGTCGGCAGACATTACTAAAATGTACAGACAAGTGGTATTAGATGAAGCCCATAGAAAGTTCCAGTTAATTATATGGCGTGAGACCCCGCAAGACCCTCTACAAATTTATCGGCTTAACACCGTTACGTATGGTAAGGAGCAAGTGCTCCTTTCCTTGCAATACGGTGTTTGAAGCAGCTTAGCTAGATCTACTCCGATTCTCTTCCCTTAGCTTCACAGGTTCTAGCAAATGATTTTTACGTTAATGACTTGTTAACAGGGGCCGATTCCATCCGGGAGTTAAGGAAATTGCGAGGGGAAATCACAGAGATTTTAGATTCCGCAGGGTTCGTCTTGTCTAAGTGGGCGTCGAATTGTACCCCCAACGAACGACAGGTCGGCGAGTCAGAAGTCCTTATTGGAGAAGACGCCGATACGAACACTTTGGGTCTCACTTGGAGTCCAAAACAGGATACGTTCAAAATCAACGTCCAGAATCTACAGCTTGAAGACCCACCCACAAAGCGATCAATGCTTTCATTTGCAGCGCGGCTGTTCGATCAGTTAGGACTCATTTGCCCTATCGTTACCCTTGCAAAGATATTAATTCAACAAGGAAGAGCGCTATAGTCGAGTACCTCGACTATTAGATACCCGTTACTCAGCTAAAGGGACCAAAGGGAAATGGAGATATGCAAGCAGCAAAGCGAGATTGAAATGCGCCACCTATCGGCGGTAGACAGATTTAAGCGTTCTGGTCGTTATAGTGGGCGTGGCAAATTTTTGGCTCAATCGATAGGTAGGATGTAGCATGAAAATTGTGGGCGCCACAGGCTTGGGCGGTTTGTGAGCGTTAAGTGGGCGTGGCATATTTGCGCTGCGCACAAGGCTACGGAATCTAAGTCTGAGATCCCAATTTTCTATCCTTGATAGTTTCCGAGATATCCACGTTCATATGTACGATTTTTTGAAGTTTGTGGGCGGTTTGTGGGCGTAAAAGTGGGCGTGGCAAACTTTTTTTTATTAATCGTTAGGTATTGATGAGAACAATACATTTCAGTTAAAATTTTTATTCTAGCATCAAAACTGTAGGAGCCACAGTTTTGGGCGGTTTGTAGGCTTTAGAGTGGGCGTGGCACAATACTAAAACAAACTTGAGCTGCGCAAGAAGCTCAGGAATCTGCACGCCAAATCTCAATAGCCTAGCTCTCATAGTTTCCGAGATCTCAGCGTTCATCCGGACAGACACACGGTCAGACGGACATGGCTAGATCGACTCGGCTAGTGATCCTGATCAAGAATATATATACTTTATGGGGTCGGAAACGCTTCCTTCTGCCTGTTACATACTTTTCGACGAATCTAGTATACCCTTTTACTCTACGAGTAACGGGTATAAAAACTCTGGTCGCTACAAATTGGATGGATCCCTCGGCATGTCGGAACTCAGTTAGGCGGCACTTATCAAATCCACGGGTTTGCGGACGTGTCAGAAGATCCTTACGGTTGTTTTCTGTACGTAAGGTCAGTGACCTCAGAGGGGATAAAGGTTAGGTTGCTAACAGCCAAATCCAGGGTAGCACCGATCAATAGACTTAGTATTCGAAGGCTAGAGCTCTGTGCGGCTCACCTCTTAGCGAAGTTATGGAGTGATGTGCAGACGCCTAATCTTTACCGCGTCGAGCAGGTTACATTCGTCGCAAATAGGGTTTCGGCTATTCACGAACTGGCTCCAACTGCAGTCTGGCGACACGTCCCGACTAACTTCAATCCAGCGGAACTACCCTCTCGAGAGACTACGGTCAAAAATCTCGATACGACGCTTTGGTTTGAAGACCCTTCGTTTTTGTCCATGGTCTCGACTCATTGGCCAGTTAATCAGCGCTTGGCTGACACGCCCCTCGAAATGAAACCGCCAGTAATCGCCCATACGGTTGCTGTTGTCTCAAACCATCCGCTGCTACAAGTAGTTGAAAATTCTTCTTCCTATGTGAAGGTTGTGAGAATTACAACTTTTATCTTTCGTTTTGATTACGGCAGGGCCTGGAAATTGTGGAACGACCACGTCCTATCAGCTACCGAGCTTGGTTTTTCGTTCTCTTATATCGCGCAGGCTGTTTAGCGTGAATCGTTTCCAGACGAATTCAATACATTAAAGAAAAATTTGCCATTACCTAGTTCTTACCAAAAGCTTAGCCCATTTATCAGCAACGAAACTTTCGGAATCCGTACTTTAACATTGGTGCGAGAAGGCGGTCGACTAGCGCACGCGGATCTAGAACCCAGTGCCAAATTCCCAATATTAATGCCTAAAGGGAATCGTTTTGTCAAATTGTACATCGAGCACCTGCACTACGCTAATTGCCATGCAGGACCACGAGCATTAGTCGGCCTGCTTCGGCAGACAATTTGGTTGATCAGCGCACGACGCGAGTGCAGTGCTGTTGTGCGCCGATGCACGCACTGTCTCCGGTATAAGCAACGGTTAATGTCGCAAATAATGGGAAATCTGCCTCTCGACCGTGTCAGAATCAGTCGACCCTTTAGAATAAGCGGAGTCGATCTCTTCGGTCCAATCCGAGTGTCGCAAGGAGTGCGTGGCAAGGCAGCTCTAAAAATGTATGTCGCAGTATTCATATGTTTTTCAACGAAAGCGGTTCACAACTATTGAAGGATCTCATTTCTAACTCATTTACCCTCTGTCTCAGCAGATTTGTTGGGCGGCGCGGCCCGCTCGAACGGCTGTACTGCGACAATGCAACCAATTTTGATGGTTCCTCACGGCTGCCTCAGGAGATGGCCTCCGATGACCGCAGCACACTGGGAACGTACGGCGTCCATCAGCAGGTTGAGTTCGTCTTCATTCCGCCCCGGTCGCCTTATTTTGGGGGCCTATGGGAAGCCGCCGTCAAGTCCGCCAAACACCTTTTTTTGAGGGCCGTCGGAAACGCCTTGCTGAACAGCTGACAGCAGCAACCCCAACGACGGAGAGGAAATTACTCCGGCCCATTTTCTGGAAGGCACCACTGCTCGCAGCTTATATCAGCAATCAAACGACGGTTTTGGCGAGTCTGGTCCCGTGACTACATAGCGGGGCTGCAGCAAAGAGTTAAGTGGACAAAGAAATCGGCCAACCTCCTACCGTCGTCATCAAAGAGGACAATTTACCGCCCCAGAAGTGGCTGCTCGGCAGAGTCACCGAAGTAAGGCACGGATCGGATGGCAAGGTGCGCGTTGCTCTAGTACAAACAAGCAAGGCGTATACACACGATCAGTACATCATCTGGCACCTCTTCCCATTAATTGAAGACCTGCAGCGCTTTAACGCGGGCGATGTTTGGTCATCTCACTGTTTCTTTTGTTTTCTATGTTCGTTGCGATGCCGACTATCGAAAGCTGCGAGCAGGGGCGTAGCACAGCTGATAATCGCTAATAAATTACCCCCTACAGGTCGGCAAGCAACGATCATACAACAAAATAATAGATTAACAAGAAAAGAAGTTAACTTCGGCAAGCCAAAGTTGTTATACCCTTGCAGCTATAATTATTAAATTTAAAAATACAAAAAATGATATTCCCAATAGTATAAGATAATATGTCAAAAAACACCGAAGCTATAATTTGTTTCATATTATTTTTCCACCAATTTTTCGATCGTTCCTATGGCATCTATATGAAATAGTCGTCCGATTTCGATAAAATTTAATTCGAAATGCAAATCTAATTTAAGAATGTTATTTCCAAGCTTAGGAGGTTGTAAGCTTAAAAAACACCAAAGATATCATTAAAAACAAGAAAGGAAGTTAGCTTCGGCAAGCCGAAGCTTATATACCCTTGCAGCTATAATTATTAAATTTGAAAACACAAAAAATGATATTCCCAATAGTATAAGATAATATGTCAAAAAACACCGAAGCTATAATTTGTTTCATATTATTTTCCTACCAATTTTCCGATCGTTCCTATGGCTGCTATATGACATAGTCGTCCGATTTTGATAAAATTTAATTCGAAATTCAGAACTAAATAACAAATTTTATTTCCAAGCGTTAGAGGTTATATGTTGAAAAACACCGAAGCTAAAATTTATTTCATATTATTTTTCCACAAATTTTCCGATCGTTCCTATGGCAGCTATATGATATAGTCGTCCGATTTCGATAAAATTTAATTCAAAATTCAAAATTATTTAAAAATTGTTATTTCCAAGCTTAGGAGTTTATATGCTAAAAAACACCAAAGATATAATTTTTTTTCATTTATTTGTCCGATTATTCCTATGGGAGCTATAAGATATAGTTGTCCGATCCGGCTGGTTCCGACTTATATACTACCTGCAAAAGATATAAGACTTTTGGGAAAGTTTCAGCCCGATAGCTTTAAAACTGAGAGACTAGTTTGCGTAGAAACGGACGGACAGACGGACAGACGGACATGGCTAGATCGACTCGTCTAGTCACGCTAATCAAGAATATATATACTTTATGGGGTCGGAAACGTCTCCTTCACTGCGTTGCAAACTTCTGACTGAAATCAATATACCCTCTGCAAGGGTATAAAAATTTTTTTTCCGATTATTCCTATGGGAGCTATAAGATATAGTTGTCCGATCCGGCTGGTTCCGACTTACCTGCAAAAGATATAAAACTTTTGGGAAAGTTTCAGCCCGATAGCTTTAAAACTGAGAGACTAGTTTGCGTAGAAACGGACGGACAGACGGCCAGACGGACATGCCTAGATCGACTCGTCTAGTCACGCTAATCAAGAATATATATACTTTATGGGGTCGGAAACGTCTCCTTCACTGCGTTGCAAACTTCTGACTGAAATCAATATACCCTCTGCAAGGGTATAAAAATAATACTAAATTAACATAAAATACTAACTCTGGATACCAATGTAATAGGGAGAAGATCTGTAGAAAGGGAGTTGGTAACCTTGTTGAATAGAAAAGCTCTTGGAATAAACGCACAATTTACACAGATGGCGGCTAAGCAATGTTTTGAATAAAACCAGTGGGTTCGCGAAGTTGCATATTTAATCCTGCTCCTTTCCCTATATAGGAAAATTCAAAGGCATGGGAAAACTCACTGTCTTCCTTTTATTCCAAAGAACTTTAGATGGTCTGCTGTTAACAACGTTCACAAGGCCATTGTGCAAATGTCAAAGTATGTCCGTAAGTTCGTTGACAATTGCATTACCTGTAGGCTATCTAAACCTCCGACTGACAAGGTACAAGCTGAATTGCATCACATTCCAAGGGTGAACGTCCCGTCCCATACAGTTCATATTGATATTACAGGGAATGACCAAAAGAAATATGTAATCGTTCAAGTAGATGCATTTTCTAAGTTCGTCCATTTGTTTCACACTACTAGACTAGGCTCTGCTGCATCAAGTCAGTGAGGTCTTTAGTATCGATTTTTTGGGGTTCCTTCCAGTTTGATAGATGATCAGGGACGTAGCTTTGTTAGTACTGCGATTCGTAACTTTTGCTCAGCGCAGAAGATAGATTTGCGTTTGATCGAACTGGCGCCAGTCGGGCCAATGGTCAAGTCAAACGAATGATGAGTACTCTGAAATCTGTGCTAAAAGCGGTTGAAACAGGCAAGGGATCTTGGCAGGACGCTTTGTACGAAACTCAACTGGCTCTTAATGACACTCCCAACAGGATAACAAGGTCGCGAATAAGTAGTCCAAATCAAGTTATAACGACTGTGTGAGGAGTTGAATAACTCCCCACAAGTCTTAGCAGCAGCACCAACAGATGGCCGGCCGCTTACCAGATACGCCGCGAATTCGCGTAGTAACGGCGCGGCAAGGAGCGGTTTGAGAAGAAGAGAGTTTGGAGACCAATGTGGGAGAATAAGAGAGTTTGGAGACCAAGGATGGAGAATAAGAGAGTTTGGATACCAAGGATGGAGAATAAGAGAGTGTGGAGACCAAGGATGGAGTATGACAAAGTTTGGAGACCAAAGAGCGGAGAATGAGAGAGTGGAGACTTGGCGGGGAGAGCAAGAGTGCCGTGGGCAAAAGGGGATAACGGAACTCCACCGGACTTTGGACTCTGCCGTAAACTTTGGACCGGGAGAAGAAGAACCACATCTCGGCGGCGGAACCACATCACGGGAACCAGCGGGACGGCAGCAGTGGGCAGAACCTCGGTTGGAAGCTGTGCGTAAAGCACAAGTGGCTCACAAAAGCCACGGACTTTGGACCCGGAGTGGAGAGATTCAGCGGGCCGTGCGCAAAAGGGATATAACGGTTCCCAAGGGCCCTATATAAGGCCGCAGAGCGCTGGGAGCTGGGTTAGTCGATCACGAAGAGTCAAACCATCAAGATCAATCAAGATACCAAAGTGAACAGTCAGTCAACCAAGTAAACTACAAGGGAGCCACCACAAGGCGAGTCGTGGGAAGCAGAACCGTGGATCGATTTGTGGTTTCAAGAGGCGTTGTCCTGGAGAGCCCTGCGATTACCGGCGAAGTCCCCGAACAGCAACTGCCCAAAACCCCGAGTGCCAGAAACGCCAAACTACCAGTCAGGAAGGGCGAGCGATCGACCCGTTGAGGCATTCAAGAGGCGTTGTCCTGGAGAAGCCCAGCGGTTCGGCAAGTCCCCGAACGGCGGTTGCCCAAGGACACGCAAGACAAGAAACAGCGCAGACATCACCGGCAGCCACGTCCCCATCGCCGCGCGGAGCTCACTGGGGAGCGCAGGAGCGTCGCGGACGTCAAGCATTAGGGTGAAGCCGGGTGGAACGTTCGCCTGCGCTAGGCGTAAAGCAAAGTGAACTGCAAGGCAGCTTCCTGGCGTTAGCCCTGACTGTCAGCGCGATCAGAGCAAGAACGTAGCGGGACCGTCCGGGACGGAGCAAGGGACAGGTATTGCCTCGAAAGGCGTTGCTCTGAAGAGCAAGGCTTGTTCACGCTTCCCTAAGCCCGCACTCTCTGCGAGCATCCCGAGACACAGGAGCCAGCGGTCGTCAAGTCACCGCGTCGACGAGCCAGAACGAGGAAAATCAGCAGCCTGAGGAACCAGAGCACGGAGATATTGAGGCCAGCCCAGCCACACACCCGCTGTGTTAATAACACGAGAATAAAAACCCACTGTTACCATTCGAACCCTGTGTTTTCTCACTGATCTACGGGGCAGTCACGTCATATAAATTTGGTGGGACGAACACACAATCTTCTGAGCTAGCCGCACGAATCTCGTAGTGAGCAGACCAACAAAATCAGTTCGTTACAACTGTTACCTTTGATTTGTCTTTCGCTTCCCATTCGTTTTTATCTCCAAATTGAGGCAACAGTTTCTCTCGTAAACGTTAGTCTGTGAACTGGTGCAAGCGAGATAGATGAATGCAGGTGTCCGCATCAAAAAGGAATAACGGAAAGCTCTTATCAGTATGTGTATTGGAATGTGAGGGCGAGAGTAGAGTAGAGAACGGCACAAGAGCAGAAAGGGACGCCAGCAAAAAAAGACGCAGGCAGTACTAGGGATCATTCGTATTTGAAGAGCCAAACTGAGAAGATCATTCCACGCGCCAGAAAACGTTTCCGTTTGGACCAGCTCGAAGAGCAGCCTGAAGCGGAGGACAGTTCTAGTGGATCCTCGACATATACAAACAAACAAACAATGGTTTTTCACGTTATCCGTCTAAATGCACTTGCCGTTGTATTGTTATAGGCAAACAAGAAAGGGAGCTATCTTCGGCACGCCGAAGTTTTTATACCCTTGCAGGAGCATTGTATGTACAGAGCTTTCCGATTTATGAAAACTAAAAACTAATTATACAAATTTTAAGATAATTCTCCATTTCAAACTATATGTTTACCGAAAACGAAATATAACGGACTATGTATTATTTTGACATTAACCGTTCGATCGTTGGAATGGCAGCTATTATTATGAAATTCTTAGATATTAAAATAATTATATTCCCAAAAGTAAAAGTAAATATGTCAAAAAACAAAAAAAAAAAAGGTATAATTATGTTTACATTTTTAAAAATATTATGGTAGCTATAAGATTAAGCTGTCCGATCCGGCTCGATCCGACTTATAAACAACCTGCAATAGAAATAAGACTTTTGGGAATGTTACATCCCGATAGATATAAAATTGAGAGACTATTTTGCCTCTCCTTTACTGCGTCGCAAACTTCTTACTGAAATCACTATACCCTCGGCAAGGGTACACAAATTTGAAATAATTGATTTTCCGCATGTGGTGTGCAATCTCGATTGAATTTGCATAATATTGACCATTACTTGGATATAACTTTTTAATAAATGGTCCGATTGCAACAATTTTTGTAGATGGCATGTAGATGGGTCTTGATAATAAGAAGCGAACCTTATTTAAATTATTCAAAGATATTAAGAAATGTGCTAGACGGGTTTTTGCGTTATGGGCGTTAGAGTGGGCATGACACCCTGCTGAAACTAACTTGCGCTGCGCAAGGCGATCAAGAATCTACATGCCAAATCCCAACTTTCAAGCTTTTATAGTTTCCGAGATCTCAGCGTTCATACGGACGGACAGACGGATTTTTTGTTTATAAGGGTATAAAAAGCTTCGGGCATGCGAAATCTGCCAAATTTACGCATTGAAAATGCTTCTATGGATTATGCAGTGCTTATTCTTGGTATCACAATGATAGAAAATTTGTCATGCAGCGCAGATGTTGTCAAATCATATTGCCAACTTAGGCAACTCTAATTGACACAACAGGTTTTACCAACGGCTTTTTAGACTTATGGTGGCAAAATTATACCATTTAAATACGCTGTGATACAGAATACAAATTTCCCAACAAAAGTTAAATTTTTCTTTTAATAATATAGCCATTTATGTATCACTGTGGACGGCAGTCCACGTTGTGACGAAGCGCACCAGAAAGAAATGAAAATCGACTGTAATCGTCCGATTTTTTCGAGTAATATATCTATCGAAAGGTATGCAAAATCGAAAGGGATTACACACCAAGACTTAAAAAAAAAACATTATTTTGTGAGAAAGAGCATTGAAAGTGCAAAAGTGCAAATTTTAAAAATTGCATTTGTTGGGGCTGGTGGGGATAAATTCCACCCCGCTATTAAATACGCGTGAAAATCAGATGCTCCATTCAAAAGTTATTCGGAAAACAAGATTTTATTTATTTATTTATATATTTATTTCGCCAACGGAATTCCTTTACTGGCTACTTGTACAATTCAACAACTTATTTTACGTATTAAAATTTACAAAATAATTGACTAACCTATGCTTAAGAATTGATTTACTTGAGAAGTAGTCCAATTGCATATCAATTGGAAGTGCGTTAGACTCATATAAGGCCCTATAGAGGGGCTCATTTTGGGAATAATTTGTCCGCCGCAGCTCGAGAAAAAAGGGATCAAAATTCCGAAGTTGTCTAGCGTGAAAACCAACTTATGAGGGTAGTTCTGGACAGTCGATACTACCATCCACCAAATCAGAAATGAAGCAAATGGCGAGGGATGGTAGGTAAACAAGCCTACATTGCTGGTGGTATAAAGGGGTAGGGTCTACAAACCTTAGCGGCAACAAAGCGAATTTAAAAAATTGTTTCTGTAGTCGTTCTATTCTGTTTCCATGAGTGGTAGTGAAGGGATTCCAAATAAGAGACGCATATTCTAGTTTAGATCGGACAAATGCAATATAAAGCGCAAGTCTGGTGTAGGGATCCGTGAATAGTGATGCGTTCCGTTTAACAAATCCAAACATAGCATAGGCTCTGGGCATGATGTAATCGAAGTGTGCTGGAAACTTAAATTTCGAGTCAAACAACACTCCTAGATCCAAGGATTCCTGCCGCAGCTGTAGAGGTTGACCATTGATATTATAGGATGTGACGAAATTGTATACGGATTTACTGTAAGGGACATAGAAGCACTTGCTTATGTTAAGAGGATGCGAAATTCGGCTACACCAAGAGCTCAACGAGTCTAAGTCATGTTGAACAAATTTGTGAGTCTGTCACTATTTTAATAGACTTAAAAATTTTTAAATCATCTGCATACAGGAGACACTCTGAAGATAGACAGAACCTCACATCACAGAGGTCCCATAGCAATCCCATGAGGGAGGCCAGAGGTTGCCAAATAGGAATCCGAGAATTTTCCATTAATATTAACTCTATAAAGTCGATGGTGTAAATATGATTTTTTCCAATTTAGTAATGCCGAATGTATACCCAAGCGGGCCAGTTTTGCTAGTAGGGCACTGTGGCTAACTTTGTCAAAGGCTTTCGCAAAATCAGTGTAAATAGCATCAACCTGAGATCGCATATCAAAGGCATGAATGCAATAGTTGCTGAAAACGGCAAGATTAGTCGTAGTTGACCGACCTGCAACACAACCATGCTCAGAAGTGCTTATATATGTTTTTACAAGAAATGATAATTTATGGGCAACAATGCGTTCGAAGAGTTTTGCAATATTACTGATCTTTGCTATAGGCCTGTAATTGGCAATGTTATTCTTCGGCTCTGATTTCAAAATTGGAGTCACAGATGCGACCTTCCATTTGTCCGCAAAGTGTCCACTAAAAAGTGATTTATCAAACAGAATTTTTAGTGGAACGCAATAGCACCTCTATACAATGTTTCAGAAGGTAGGCCGGAATCCCATCACAGTCCGGAGTGTAAGAATCATCAACGTCTTCCACAGCCCTATGAATATTCTCTTCTAGCACGGTTAAACTACCTAAATTCAAAAGAGGAGTGATCGCATTTTAGTTCAAAATTAGTTTTAAAATAAGAGGCAAAGATATTTGCAGTTTCTGTATTTGAATGAATTCCCTAGGAACATAGCAGATGGGACTGAAGAAGCGTTCTTCTTTGAATTGATGAATCGCCAAAAAGAGTTGGGATTACTTTTTAGCCCGTTCTCAACACTCGCTATATACTGATTGTAAAGAAATTTATTTAGAAATTCAAATTCTCGTTTGTGCTGCAAGTGTATATTCCAATCACCAGGATCCTGTGTAACTAAAAACCTTTTATAGAATTTATTTCGAAGATTTTTAAGCTTTTTCAAACCTTTCGTATACCATGGCAACTTAAACGAATTGTGGACCCTTTCTCGAGCATTGTTTTTAATGATGTTTAAAATAACAACTAAAAAAGTGTCATAACACGACTCCAAACTGACATGTGATAAAACTGACACCCAGTTAATGTCAGAGATCTCATTTCTGATGGCACAAAAGCGTGTTTCGTTGAAAATAAATCTAGGTGAATATTCAGCTGAAGGCGCAAAACTGTAAAAGTTTATACCTAGTAGCAATGGTCTATGACGGATATCACAATTGCTTATAGGTGAATTACATTGGACTAAAGAAAAGTTAATATCAGCGCTAACGAATACTAAGTCTAACATTTTATGTAAGTTATTGAATATGTTATTGACTTGTATTAAGCCCATACTGAAAATATCATCGATGAAAAGAATCTCGTGTGGTTGATGCACGTTGCTTGGCAGTGAAGAGTGATGCTCCGGATCCTGAGACCAAACAAGGGATGATAGATTAAAGTCTCCAATCACACAGATATGTTGATGGTCCGGCAGAATCTTGTAGATGTCGGTAATGTTTTCCAGATGAGCCTTGTAGAGTTTATATGAACCATTCGGTGGTATGTATGACACCACAATTTGCAGCGTTTCCGATTCTCCAATTATCGACACCGCAACTTGATCAAGAAGGGTATCTTCAATGAGAAGTCCAATTGACAAGCAGCGCAAATTGCAGCGAACAGCAACAATTACACCACCCCCTGTAGCACATTGAGTTTTCGTGCTATCTCTGTCTTTGCGGAACACATGGTACAAATTGGAGTCGAAGAATTCATTTGAGTAAGAGTTTATGTTGAGCCAAGTTTCAACTAAAACTATAACATCAAACTCACATTGGGATGTGGCAAGGTATACTTGCTCCGCCTTTGTCCGCATTCCGGAGATGTAGTCACAATAGCACGATCAACAATCTCCGGATTCGCATTTAAGGCATCATAGTCCAATGCCCTAGGAAGTATTTGTTCTTGCGTTTCCAATGTTGTAGGCCCGCAGATCGCCTTCAGTAATGTAGTGTTTTTAATACGAATTTTATCATGCAGACTAGGATCGATGCATTCCTGAAGTTTGCTAGATACTTTTAGTAAAAAGCAACTAGTTCTTAAGAGCGATGGCAATGTCGCCTTTAACAGAGCATATCTATCCAAGTTGAGGAGAGATGGACAATGTTGTTGTTGATGCTGCCATCGGGTAGAGCCACACAAAGCAGTCGATGAGAAATTCAAGCAATTTCGTAGCGTCAGAGAGGAGCGCGGTAATAAGGAAATAATACTGTGATCACGAGTATCACTCAAAGCAAATTTCGAAAGCTCCAGCCGTCGGGTTTTTGTGAGCATTAGACGAACGTAACAAAAACCAGACAACGACAACTCCATCTGACGTTGTTGTTGGTTCAATTGTGATAAGCGCACAACTCCGACGAGCGCGCTTAGAGCAGGAATCTTAGTGGAATCTGGCGACAACGCCTCTCCAGTGAGCGTTTGATGAACGTTAGACATAACAAAAAGGACAAATCCAGCTCATGATGTTTTTGATTTGGGAGTGACGGGCGCCCAACACTTAAGAGTGCACTAGGAGCGGCGTATGAGAAAGTAATGGTAGCAGCTAGCGACATCGAAACCAGCGGACGTTGACATTGCGAATAAGTAGCATGAAGATGAGGAAGAGGATTATAAAAATTTTCCGTAGTCAAATCGACACCAGAGGCGCCGATTATTGGGGGTTTTTTGAGTCCGATGTATGATGATTGTGCAAATCCAGAACGTTTCCATCAACAATAGGCTTATCCCTGTGGATGAATCGACTGACCTTGATTGGATTGGGCCAGAACGCATCACTAAACACAGTCTGAAAGTGCTGCTCAGGTATTTCTAATTTGAAATTGACGAATTCCAGTGTAGCAACATCTACACCATTTTTGACTAAAGGCTTGCAAATTATGGTGGCGGTATCCACACCTAGCTTATTTGCAACATATTCACACACAGAATCAGATTTTACGTGCGCTCTGAATCTACCAATATGAAGGAATTTATTGCTCGGCACAACTTTGAGTAGTTCACAACTAGGAGCTTGACCAACTATTTGCCTCTTGTTCCTGTTATTCTTTGCATGTTTCCTGGCGGCAGTAGAAACTGGTGCGGTGGGTATCAGGTTTGCGTGGTTGGCTTGACGACCAATTGAAGAAGCTGGAGCCAATGGTTTTACCACTTTTTTACGCTGACTGACATTGCTATTGTCAGTGGTAGAATTGGGAAAAGCCTTCAGAAACTTTGAGTTTAAATCCATGTATAGACTCTTCAGGTCATGAAGTTCTTCCATTACTTCATCGATTTTGGAGTATGAATCATTACTCACAACACAGCGATCACACTGCCAGAGTAGATTCGGCGTATTTGTTAATAATCTAATAGCATTTTCCGGGAGATCAACACATGCAGTGTGAAAAGTACGACGACAAAGCGATGAGCAACGAGCCGCCTCAAAACCGCGAAACTGCGCTGCTGTAACTTCAGCATTGCACTCGGAGCACGAATAAGAATTCATAGCGAAAAGAAAACACGTCTGACTACAACGAATGCTAATCAGAGACTGATTGGGGGACTTCTTAAAGTGAAAATTTTATTTTGTTTGTTAAAAACGTGGTTTTAGAGTCCTAAAAAATTATAGACGATGCTAAACAGCTCAATATAAGAAACATTAGTTATACTTCTTTTGGAAAAACTAGCTGGTTTGGCGAGAAAACAGCTATAAAAGGCTTCATTTTGTACAGCCGTAACTTGTGAACTACTAAAGCTACAGGCTTGTGCTATATGTTGTTAGAAAGGTATTTTGAAATACTTTGTACGCCCTTCCAATTTGTCTAAATACCACCGTTTAAAAATTGTGGGCAAAAGTTTTTCTTGATCCGATTTTTTTGCTAATTCTCAAAACGGCTCTAACGGTTTCAAATTAAATTTTAAGGTATATAGCCTTTAAGATTCATCAACTTTTGACATACGACACATTGATGTAAAAAGTCTCGTTTCCAAAGTAATTAATCAACAACAAGAAAGGAAGTTAGCTTCGGCAAGCGGAAGCTTATATACACTTGCAGCTATATTTATTAAATTTAAAAACACAAAAAATGATATTCCCAATAGTATAAGATAATATGTCAAAAGCTATAATTTGTTTCATATTATTTTCCTACCAATTTTCCGATCGTTCCTATGGCAGCTATATGATATAGTCGTCCGATTTTGATAAAATTAAATTCGAAATACAGGACTAATTAAAAAATGTTATTTCCAAGCGTTGGAGGTAATATGTTGAAAAACACCGAATCTATAATTTGTTTCCTATTATTTTTCCACCAATTTTCCGATCGTTCCTATGGCAGCTATATGATATAGTCGTCAGATTTCGATAAAATTTAATTCAAAACTCAAAACTAATTAAAAAATGTTTTTTCCAAGCTTAGGAGGTTATAAGCTAAAAAACACCAAAGATATAATTTTTGAAAATTTTTTTTTTTCGATTATTCCTATGGGAGCTATAAGATATAGTTGACCGATCCGGCTGGTTCCGACTTATATACTACCTGCAATAGATATAAGACTTTTGGGAAAGTTTCAGCCCGATAGCTTTAAAACTGAGAGACTAGTTTGCGTAGAAACGGACGGACAGACGGACATGGCTAGATCGACTCGTCTAGTCATACTGATCAAGAATATATATACTTTATGGGGTCGGAAACGTCACCTTCACTGCGTTGCAAACTTCTGACTGAAATCAATATACCCTCTGCAAGTGTATAATAATAAATGCAAGGGTATAATAAATATTTCATTATTTCGCTGACCGTTTCTTTGACAGCTATATGTTAGAGTCTTCCGATTTGTATTAAATATAATTCGAAATTCTTAAAAATACACAAAATGTTATTTCCAATAGTATAGGATAATATAACAAAAATCACCGAAGCTATAATTTGTTTCATATTATTTTCCTACCAATTTTCCGATCGTTCCTATAGCAGCTATATGATGTAGTCGTCCGATTTTGATAAAACTTAATTCGAAGTTCAAAACTAATTAAAAAATTTGTCATTTCCAAGCTTAAGAGGTTTTATGTTAAAATAAACACCGAAGCTATAATTTGTTTCTTATTATTTTCCCTTCAATTTTCCGATCGTCCCTATGGCAGCTATATGATATCGTCGTCCGATTTTGATAAAATTAAATTCGAAATTCAGAATGAATTAAAAAATGTTATTTCCAAGCGTAGGAGGTTATATGTTAAAAAACACCGAAGTTATAATTTGTTTCATATTATTTTCCCACCGATTTTACGATCGTTCATATGGCAGCTATATGATATAGTCGTCCGATTTTGATAAAATTTAATTCGAAATTCAGAACTAATTAAAAAATTTTATTTCCAAGCGTAGGAGGTTATATGTTAAGGAACACCGAAGCTATAATTTGTTTCATATTATTTTCCCACCAGTTTTACGATCGTCCCCATAGCAGCTATATGACGTAGTCGTCCGATTTTGATAAAACTTAATTCGAAATTCAAAAATAATTTTAAAAAATGTCATTTCCAAGCTTAAGAGGTTTTATGTTAAAAAACACCGAAGCTATAATTTGTTTCATATTATTTTCCCACCAATTTACCGATCGTCCCTATGGCAGCTATATGATATAGTCTTCCGATTATGATAAAATTAAATTCAAAATTCAGAACTAATTAAAAATTTTATTTCCAATTTTACGATCGTTCCTTTGGCAGCTATATGATATAGTCGTCCGATTTTGATAAAATTAAATTCAAAATTCAGAATGAATTAAAAAATGTTATTTCCAAGCGTAGGAGGTTATATGTTAAAAAACACCGAAGTTATAATTTGTTTCATATTATTTTCCCACCGATTTTACGATCGTTCCTATGGCAGCTATATGATATAGTAGTCCGATTTTGATAAAATTTAATTCGAAATTCAGAACTAATTAAAAAATGTTATTTCCAAGCGTAGGAGGTTATATGTTAAGGAACACCGAAGCTATAATTTGTTTCATATTATTTTACCACCAATTTTACGATCGTTCCTATGGCAGCTATATGATATAGTCTTCCGATTTTGATAAAATTTAATTCGAAATTCAAAACTAATTAAAAAATGTTATTACCAAGGAAAGGAGGTAATAAGTTAAAAAACACCAAATATATAATTTTTTAACATTTTTTGCGATTGTTCCTATGGGAGCTATAAGATATAGTTGTCCGATCCGGCTGGTTCCGACTTATATACTACCTGCAAAAGATATAAGACTATAAGACCAATTTTGCGATCGTTCCTATAGCAGCTATATGATGTAGTCGTCCGATTTTGATAAAACTTAATTCGAAATTCAAAACTAAATAAAAAAATGTCATTTCCAAGCTTAAGAGGTTTTATGTTAAGGGGGGAAATACAATTAAAAGGCCCAAAATGAGGCCTATCTTTGGGAGTGGATTGCAAGTAGGGAATTAAATGAATCTTAGCGATTCTTTTTGCATGTTATAAGGAAATTATTGGGCAATGAAAATCAGTCAAGTTTTTTAAAAAATATTGTAATGAAGCCCATTTATGATCAATAATGTGGAGTCGTGTTTTGAGGGATGAACTTTGCGCCGTGCAGTCTCCAGGCCCAGGATCACCTCTAAAACAAAAAACAGCAACTGGGCATTAATCTTAGAGGTACAGCGCACAACATGAATTATTTAATATGTAAAAAAATGGTTTTTCCATGAAAAAATGTGAAGTTGGAAAATTTTTTTTCAAAAAACACACTTTTTTTTCGACTTTGTTCGTAAAAAAAACATGTTATAACAAACAAATATGAAAAATCCTTTTATTCATGTTGTGGAAAATTTCATTTCAAACATAAAGCAAAAAACCGCATTCGATTAAAATGAAATCTCTGACCTGTACATTGCACGGCGACTTTGAAAACACGACGTTTCAGTAGAAGCGTTTAAAGTTTACCGGAACATGGTAAGCGCGCCTCACGCGCATTTCAGCTATTTGACACGCACTCACTAAATTGCGTATTACTTTGAAAATAAGTACCGGACGGCTTTATGCTTTTAAAGGCTTATTCCCAGACATATTTAGAGTACATTAAGACAAAAAAAATTTTTTCGAAATAAATAAATTTTTAATTGTATTTCCCCCCTTAAAAAAAAACACCGAAGCTATAATTTTTTTCTTATTATTTTCCCACCAATTTTCCGATCGTCCCTATGGCAGCTATATGATATAGTCGTACGATTTTGATAAAATTTAATTCGAAATTCAGAATGAATTAAAAAATGTTATTTCCAAGCGTAGGAGGTTATATGTTAAAAAACACCGAAGTTATAATTTGTTTCATATTATTTTTCCACCGATTTTACGATCGTTCCTATGGCAGCTATATGATATAGTCGTCCGATTTTGGTAAAATTAAATTCGAAATTCAGAACTAATTAAAAAATGTTATTTCCAAGCGTAGGAGGTTATATGTTAAGGAACACCGAAGCTATAATTTGTTTCATATTATTTTCCCACCAATTTTACGATCGTTCCTATGGCAGCTATATGATATAGTCGTCCGATTTTGGTAAAATTAAATTCGAAATTCAGAACTAATTAAAAAATGTTATTTCCAAGCGTAGGAGGTTATATGTTAAGGAACACCGAAGCTATAATTTGTTTCATATTATTTTCCCACTAATTTTACGATCGTTCCTATGGCAGCTATATGATATAGTCTTCCGATTTTGATAAAATTTAATTCGAAATTCAAAACTAATTAAAAAATGTTATTTCCAAGGAAAGGAGGCAATAAGTTAAAAAACACCATAGATATAATTTTTAAACATTTTTTTTCGATTATTCCTATGGGAGCTATAAGATATAGGTGTCCGATCCGGCTGGTTCCGACTTATATACTACCTGCAAAAGATATAAGACTTTTGGGAAAGATTCAGCCCGATAGCTTTAAAACTGAGAGACTAGTTTGCGTAGAAACGGACGGACAGACGGACAGACGAACATGGCTAGATCGACTCGTCTAGTGTTGCTGATCAAGAATATATATACTTTATGGGGTCGGAAACGTCACCTTCACTGCGTTGCAAACTCCTGACTGAAATCATTATACCCTCTGCAAGGGTATAAAAATCACCGAAGCTATAATTTGTTTCATATTATTTTCCCACAAATTTTCCGATCGTTCCTATAGCAGCTATATGATGTAGTCGTCCGATTTGGATAAAATTTAATTCGAAATTCAAAACTAACTAAAAAAATGTCATTTCAAAGCTTAAGAGGTTTTATGTTAAAACAAGAAAGGAAGTTAGCATCGGCAAGCCGAAGCTTATATACCCTTGCAGCTATAATTATTAAATTTAAAAACACAAAAAATGATATTCCCAATAGTATAAGATAATATGTTAAAAAACACCGAAGCTATAATTTGTTTCATATTATTTTCCTACCAATTTTGCGATCGTTCCTATGGCAGCTATATGACATAGTCGTCCGATTTTGATAAAATTTAATTCGAATTTCAGAACTAATTAAAAAATGTTATTTCCAAGCGTTGGAGGTTATATGTTGAAAAACACCGAAGCTATAATTTTTATACCCTTGCAGAGGGTATATTGATTTCAGTCAGAAGTTTGCAACGCAGTGAAGGAGACGTTTCCGACCCCATAAAGTATATATATTCTTGATCAGCATGACTAGACGAGTCGATCTAGCCATGTCCGTCTGTCCGTCTGTCCGTCTGTCCGTCTGTCCGTCTGTCCGTCTGTCCGTCCGTTTCTACGCAAACTAGTCTCTCAGTTTTAAAGCTATCCGGCTGAAACTTTCCCAAAAGTCTTATATCTTTTGCAGGTAGTATATAAGTCGGAACCAGCCGGATCGGACAACTATATCTTATAGCTCCCATAGGAATAATCGGACAAAAAAATGAAAAAAAATTATATCTTTGGTGTTTTTTAGCATATAAACTCCTAAGCTTGGAAATAACAATTTTTAAATAATTTTGAATTTTGAATTAAATTTTATCGAAATCGGACGACTATATCATATAGCTGCCATAGGAACGATCGGAAGATTTGTGGAAAAATAATATGAAAAAAATTATAGCTTCTGTGTTTTTCAACATATAACCTCCAACGCTTGGAAATAACATTTTTTAATTAGTTCTGAATTTCGAATTAAATTTTATCAAAATCGGACGACTATGTCATATAGCTGCCATAGGAACGATCGCAAAATTGGTAGGAAAATAATATGAAACAAATTATAGCTTCGGTGTTTTTTAACATATAACCTCCTACGCTTGGAAATAACATTTTTTAATTAGTTCTGAGTTTCGAATTTAATTTTATCAAAATCGGACGACTATATCATATAGCTGCCATAGGAACGATCGGAAAATTGGTAGGAAAATAATATGAAACAAATTATAGCTTCGGTGTTTTTTGACATATTATCTTATACTATTGGGAATATCATTTTTTGTGTTTTTAAATTTAATAATTATAGCTGCAAGGGTATATAAGCTTCGGCTTGCCGAAGCTAACTTCCTTTCTTGTTTTCATATTATTTTTCCACAAATTTTCCGATCGTTCCTATGGCAGCTATATGATATAGTCGTCCGATTTCGATAAAATTTAATTCAAAATTCAAAATTATTTAAAAATTGTTATTTCCAAGCTTAGGAGTTTATATGTTAAAAAACACCAAAAATATAATTTTGTTAAATTTTTTTTCTGATTATTCCTATGGGAGATATAAGATATAGTTGTCCGATCCGGCTGGTTCCGACTTAAATACTACCTGTAAAAGGAAGACGACTTTTTGGAAAGTTTCAGCCGGATAGCTTTAAAACTGAGAGACTAGCTTGCGGAGAAACGGACGGACAGACGGGCATAGCTACGTCTCCTTCACTGCGTTGAAAACTTCATAAAAATCATAGTACCCTCTGCAAGGGTACAATTATTGTTTTTTTAATTGTCGGCTGTGGAAAAGAAACAAACAACGTTATAATGTCAACAAATACAAAGAAAAAATTAAGTCTTCATTCGTTACGCTACCCTACAAGGTACTGTTGGAAATACGATGGTACCACTTTCATAAGGTGCAAAACAATACAACACACCACGTACGTGCATGTTTGTCTGACCTGGTTTTCCCCAAAGTTTTGATCTGGCACTTCTGAGACCCTTATGAATTGAATGGGTTTTTTTAATTTTTGATCCACCTTTTTAGTCAACATTGTCTCACAAATAAATTGTCTGCACGATAAGATAAATTGACTACAATTATTTGGAATTTTTTTTGACGAGTTCGTCACTTTACCCTAATTGTCACCTTACCCTACACTTACCTAATAATTATTATACCCATTACTCGTAGATTAAAAGGGTATACTAGATTCTTCAGAAAGTAACAGGTAGAAAGAAAAGTTTCCGATCACATAAAGTATATATATTCTTGATCAGGATCGTTAGCCGAGTCGATCTGGCCATGTCCGTCTGCCCGTATGAACGCTGTGATCTCGGAAGCTATAAAAGCTGCAATACTGGGATAAAGCATGCAGATTCTAGAGATTCCTGAGCAGCGCAAGTTTGTTTTAGCAGGGTGCTACGCCCACTCTAACGCCCACAAACCTCCCACAAACTTCAAATAAGTCGTCCATATAAACACTGATGTTTTTAAAGCTATTAAAGCTAGGGAGTTCAAATTTCATATTTAGGTTTCTTTGCTTCGTACGCAGCGCAAGTTTGTTACGCTAATGTGGCACGCCCATTCTAACTCCCACAGACCACCCAAAATAGTGGCGCCCACACTTTCAATGCTAAAAACAATTTAACTGAAATGTATTGGTCTCAATTCGATCGATTGACCTAAATAAAGTTTGCCACACCCACCATAACGCCCACCAACCTCCCAAGAAGAAAAGATCTTTAGCCAGTGTTGCAAAGCACTAAAAGGGAGTATAAAGAACTAAAACTCGTGCTCTTTACAGCGCTGTATATCTTTTAGTTTTCCCATTAGCTTACGACTAACTCGCGTATAGGGAATCCCGAGTGCCTGAGGCATTTTTGTTAATTTAACATTTTAACTTAACTTTTATCAATTATCCATTTAAAAGCTGAGTAACAGGTATCTGATAGTCGAGACACTCCACTAATTTTCCTCGTCGGTTGCTTCACGGCGATCCTGTTTGGAGTGTCTCCCACGTGTCATCGCGGCCAGGACAAGGTCCAGCGCGGCACCGTTGTTATACTCTTGCAGAGGGTATTATGATTTCAGTCAGAAGTTTGCAACGCAGTGAAGGAGATGTTTCCGACCCCATAAAGTATATATGATTCAGCTTCACTAGACTAGTCGATCTAGCCATGTCCGTCTGTCCGTCCGTTTCTACGCAAACTAGTCTCTCAGAAATATTCGAAAAAAAAATTTTAAAAAAATGATATCTTTGGTTTTTTTTAACATATAGCCTCCTACGATTGGAAATATCTTTTTTTGAATTTCGAATTTACTTTTATCAAAATCGGACGACTATATCCAAAGAACCAAAGAACGATCGGAAAATTGGTGGGAAAATAATATGAAACAAATTATAGCTTCGGTGTTTTTTGACATATTATCTTATATTATTGGGATTATCATTTTTTGTATTTTTAAGAATTTCGAAATAAATTTAATAATTTTAACTGCAAGGGTATACAAACTTCGGCTTTTCGAAGCTAACTTCTTTTCTTGTTTTTTTTTTATTTTGACCAAGAACTGAAGTAGTCTTTTTTTTAGGAGTACAGTTAAATTTGTATTCCATTATCGTACATTTTCAACTTTCCTTAAGGGGGTATTCTAGTCTAGAGGCTCTAGTTTAGAGCCTTGTTTAACAATTAATTAAAACTAAACAATTAATATTTTTAGTGTAGGGTTTTTTATCATTTGTTTATTTAACTTAGAAGAGTACATAAAATAAAATTAAAAAAATAAAATTTATTTTTTCACCGAGTTATGCGTCCTTGAAGTAGAGGGGGAAAAAAAAGGCCGTGTCCTCGTCGCCATGATTTCTACCCTTGTGGTCATCTTAAAAATAAAAAAAAAAAAGATTCTTAATCAGTACGAATGTCGCTGTCATGGACCAGCAAAACTAAACAAAAAATTTTTTTCCATAAAATGGCGGCCACTCAAAAAAAAGTTCGATTTTTTTACTAATTTTTTAATTTTATCGATTTTTTTAAAAATATTACAAATTTTAAATTCTTAATTTTTGTTGGTTCATGCGATAGAGAGATATTGAAAGAATATTCATGCCAAATTTTAAGTAAATCGGCTGATTAGAACTTGAAATATTATGGCTACCGTATCAGAAAAAGTAGTTTGGAGAAAAACGCATTTAAAATTTTACGTTAAATTTCAGGCAGTGTAACTGATAGAATAGCACGTATAAATTACATTCTCTTAGTCAGCCATAATTTTAAAAATAATTTGAATTTTGAAAAATCCGTTTAGGGAGATATTTTTGAATATCTAAACTATCGAATTAAGAAAAAAAAAATTTTTCGATTTTTTAAAATTTCTAGACTAGAATACCCCCTTAAAGAAAAAATAAATAATTTTAACATCTGCCTAGAGTCTTAGTGTGTATTTATCAGATCTTCACCTTACCCTACGTCTTTTAAAAGTGAAAAAAATATTGGTGGTCGCCAAGAGCTGTAGTATTGAACTCCGCTAGAATTTCACCATACAACTTTTACAGGAATATGCTCAATAGATATCAGTAACTTTCTGCTTTTAAACCTTTGAAAAATATCTATTTTTGGAAAATTGACATTCAAAAATCGAAGCGTTCGTTTTTCGTTCATTTTGTTTTCATTTCCTCTAATTTTTGCAACTTTATTTAAATTTTTGAATTTTTCCAATCTATTTTTTTTTGTGTGCTAATATTTATTTAAGCGTTGATTAGCCAACCTAATGGCTAAAAACGCATGGAAATAACAAGGGAAAAAATAACATGAAACATAACAGAAATAAGGAAGTTAACAAATTTATAACAGTGTCAGTTCTACATTATTGTTTTAGGACACGGGTACGATGACGTCCTTGTGCCCAAAGATCGCCAGGGTGCCGACGCTTCAGTCTTCTTTCGTTGTAATTTGATTTGCCAGGGATGCTGCTAGATGGTTGGTGTGGGCTAGTAGACGGTCGTTGTAACGGATTGAGTGCATGTTTATCTGGTCACGCACCGTGGGGATGTGAAGATCGCAAGCTAGGACATCGTTCCTTACGTACCAAGGCGCATCCGCAATCGTACCGGTTTTGAACTCTTTGGACCCTCATGACATTTGAGTCTGAAGCGGTACCCAATATTTTTATGCAATAAGTGAATGAAGGAACCACTATCGACCTGTACAGCAACATCTTGTTGCTAAGGCTAAGCTCACTTGTACCTTTAAGCATCCAATTTGGTTTCCGCAGTTTAGCACGACATGTTGCTGTAATCTTGGTTATGTGCTGCCTCCACGTAAGACGTTTGTCCAAAATCAAGACCAAATACTGAGCCTGGGCTGATTGCGGTATGACTGTGTCCTGGAATTTCACTCTGGGGAGAATTTTGCTTCTAAGAGAGAAGTTGCAGTGTTGAGACTTATTCCCGTTTATCGAAATATTTCATCGATTCGTCCATTCGCCATACAAATCCAAAAAGTTTTGTGTGATTTGAGTCGCTTCAATTCGACACGTGGAGTTGGCAATAAAGGCTGTATCATCAGCATATGTAGCCAAGAGGGTACCCAGTTCCCTAGGGTAAGGCAGGTCAGCGGTCATCAGAGTGTATAGAACCGGACCAGGAACGCTACCCTGAGGTACGCCAGCTTTAATGCATCTGATAGACGATCTTTCGCCTCTCACATCTACCATAAAATTTCGTTCTAAGAGATACGATTTCAGGAGAAGATATTGGGCAGTAGGCAGGAGAGTTTTCAGCTTAAACAGCAAGCCATCGTGCCAAACGCGGTCAAAAGCATCTTTGACGTCAAGAAAGACTGCTGAACTGTACTGCTTGTTTTCGAACGCTCCAAGGAATTGCTGCGTTACTCGATGTGCTTGCTCTGGGCTTCCATGGTGACTTCTAAAGCCGAACTGGTGGTCTGGAATGGCGTCCTGCACACTTTTTACTGCCATCATTCTACTAAGGAATATTCTTTCGAATATTTTAGAGAAGGTGGGCAGTAGACTTATTGGTCGGTAGGATGCAACAAGGTTTTCCGGTTTTCCTGGCTTAGGTATCATCGATATCACAGCACACTTCCACTGTGTGGGAAAATGGTGGATACGTAACATGGAGTTAAAAAGAAGAACTAGAAATAGTATACCCTTCCTAGGTAACGCCTTGGCAATTCTGCTGTCGATCCCGTCAAAACCGAGAGCCGTACTGCGTTGCAGTTTGCGAATTTGGAGACAGACTCTTGCGGACTCACATGTGGGATAGGTTCGATCGCCGAGGAGGGGGCATTTAGGAATGCTAGGGTATTATCCACGTCTTCAGGCCTAGCAAGATTGAATGGCTGAAAACGCCCTTCCAATTCCTCAGCAAAGGCCATCGAAACTTCGCTGTCTGATCTGCATAACGTGTTGTCGGCACGCTTTATTGGAATTCGGTCAGGGATTCAATCCATACGGCTTTGTGGGATCAGCATTGCGAAGCATATCAGCAAAGAATTCACTCCTCGTTCTAAGCAAAAGTTTCTTAAGATCGTCCTCAGCACGACGACATTCCCTTTTGTCAGCAGGGTTTCGAGAACGCATAAATCTGCAACGCAATGCCCTTTTAAGCCTCACCAAATCCAGGACCTCAAGTTTTAAAAGGGCATGAGGTGGATCAGATGGGCTGTTTGGTCTTTGGCCGCAGGTTGATGATTCGGCAGCGATGTGAATATTTCGCACAAACACTTCAGTTGCATCGTCAATGTCATCAGGAGTGTTAAGCTGCATGTTAAGGTTAACTAAACCGTTAGTCGCTTCCTGGAACTGTGGTATATTTGCATTTTGGGGCAGGACGCATGTCTTGCGGGAAAGCTTACAAGCGGAAACTCTGTACTGGATTATTATTGGGATGTGGTCCGAACTTAGTTCAACAATTTCAGAGATGCTTAGTAAATCAGAAGGAATTCCTTTGTAACTGGCAAGGTCTAGGGCTGATGGCATGGGTTGGCTGTACGGGTAATGTGTAGGCCCTCCGGAAGCAAGAACCTGCATATAAGATGTGAGTATAATATCCGCTAGAGTTCTGCCCCTAATTGTAGAGTTACGTGATCAACAGAGACGATGATGCGCATTCAAGTCTCCTGTAATTATAAAATTTGGCCCAAGCTCACTAAGAAGCTCTTCGTAGTGGTTAGCTGTGAGAAGCGAATTTGGAGAACAATATATAGACGCAATGACTATTTCCCCTTGGTCAGTTTTGACTTTGGTCGCAACACTGAGCCGTTTGGTGTTCTATACATAAGAATTGGTAAATACTTAAGGCACGATTTTATGATAATTGCGGATCCTCCGCGATGGCGATCAGCAGGACGGTTTTAGAGATGTACGTCATATCCCCTTAGCTGGTAGTATGATCTGGAACAGAAATGAGTTTCGCTGACCAACAAACCGTCGATATGATGTTGCTTTACAAAAAGCACCATCTCGAGTGACTTGTTGGTCAAGCCGTCGGCGTTCCACACACCGATTTTGAGTCCAATTTGACTCAAGGTTGGGCTGTAAAGGCAGAGTGGAGACCAGCGGCTGCTTGTGCAGATCCTGGCGCTATTTGGGGTAAAAGGTTGGTTATAAGGGACATCATCGACATCATCATCTGAAGCATTTTGTCAAGCCGAGCAACAAGGTCAGACGGTTGTTCTTCAGATCGTAGATACATTTGTTCTTGTTGTTTCCATTGCTGATCGTCTTGGAATTGCTCGCGATTTCGTTGATGTTGTTGCTGGAAGGACTGCTGCTGCTGATGGCGGGTCTCTGGGTATTGTTGTTGGTCTGTCGTCTGTATGGTTTGTGTCCGTAACCGAAGGAGGTCATTTGGTTTATGTTGCTGGTTAGGCTTCCTATTGCTTGTTCCCAGTGGAGGGAATTGGTTCTGGTGCAGGTTCGCAGGTTGCTGCAACTGGGGTCGGCTTGGTGACATTTGCGTATGACAGAGCTCCCACGACATCCGATCGAACAGTCGTCCTTTTTGTAGAGGTTTTTTGGGGAAGAGCGTTACCCTGGGATGAAAGATTTTTTCGGCGTCTTACTGTCTAGACAACACAGCCCTTGTAATTTGCAGTGTGATTTTCACAACAATTAACACATTTAACAGGATGAATGTCTCGTTCGCAGGCCTCTATGGCATGTTTCTGACCACATCTCACACAGTTATGATCCAGAAAACAGTTGCTTTTTGTATGGTGGAAATCCTGGCAACGATGGCATTGCACGACTTCATCCTTTTTGTATAGTAATTCCACTTGAACACGCTGGCGACATAGAGTCTTAACTTCGTGGATTTCCTTGTTGGTTGGAGATGGCTCTAGTTTAACAAACACTACGTAGACGAACTTTGTTTTTTCGAATCGGCCATTGATGAAACGAACAATCTGGCCAAGCAAGGTAAGGCTTTCTTTAATGTGTTCGTCCGGAGTGGAGTGATGAACACCTCGAATAACCACGCGATAAGATCTGTCCTCTTTAAGCTGCCAGGAGTGGAACGGGACTTCATAAAAATCATAATACCCCCTGCAAGGGTACAATTATTGTTTTTTTAATTGTCGGCTGTGGAAAAGAAACAAACAACGATATAATGTCAACAAATACAAAGAAAAAATTAAGTCTTCATTCGTTACGCTACCCTACAAGGTACTTTTGGAAATACGATGGTACCACTTTCATAAGGTGCAAAACAATACAACACACCACGTACGTGCATGTTTGTCTGACCTGGTTTTCCCCAAAGTTTTGATCTGGCACTTCTGAGACCCTTATGAATTGAATGGGTTTTTTAATTTTTGACCCACCTTTTTAGTCAACATTGTCTCAAAAATAAATTGTCTGCACGATAAGATAAATTGACTACAATTATTTGGATTTTTTTTGACGAGTTGGTCACTTTACCCTAATTGTCACCTTATCCTACACTTACCTAATAATTATTATACCCATTACTCGTAGATTAAAAGGGTATACTAGATTCTTCAGAAAGTAACAGGTAGAAAGAAAAGTTTCCGATCACATAAAGTATATATATTCTTGATCAGGATCGTTAGCCGAGTCGATCTGGCCATGTCCGTCTGCCCGTATGAACGCTGTGATCTCGGAAGCTATAAAAGCTGCAATACTGGGATAAAGCATGCAGATTCTAGAGATTCCTGAGCAGCGCAAGTTTGTTTTAGCAGGGTGCTACGCCCACTCTAACGCCCACAAACCTCCCACAAACTTCAAATAAGTCGTCCATATAAACACTGATGTTTTTAAAGCTATTAAAGCTAGGGAGTTCAAATTTCATATTTAGGTTTCTTTGCTTCGTACGCAGCGCAAGTTTGTTACGCTAATGTGGCACGCCCATTCTAACTCCCACAGACCACCCAAAATAGTGGCGCCCACACTTTCAATGCTAAAAACAATTTAACTGAAATGTATTGGTCTCGTCAATTCGATCGATTGACCTAAATAAAGTTTGTCACACCCACCATAACGCCCACCAACCTCCCAAGAAGAAAAGATCTTTAGCCAGTGTTGCAAAGCACTAAAAGGGAGTATAAAGAACGAAAACTCGTGCTCTTTACAGCGCTGTATATCTTTTAGTTTTCCCATTAGCTTACGACTAACTCGCGTATAGCGAATCCCGAGTGCCTGAGGCATTTTTGATAATTTAACATTTTAACTTAACTTTTATCAATTATCCATTTAAAAGCTGAGTAACAGGTATCTGATAGTCGAGACACTCCACTGATTTTCCTCGTCGGTTGCTTCACGGCGATCCTGGTTGGAGTGTCTCCCACGTGTCATCGCGACCGTTGTTATACTCTTGCAGAGGGTATTATGATTTCAGTCAGAAGTTTGCAACGCAGTGAAGGAGACGTTTCCGACCCCATAAACTAGTCTCTCAGATATATTCGAAAAAAAAATTTTCAAAAATTATATCTTTGGTGTTTTTTAACATATAGCGTCCTACGATTGGAAATATCTTTTTTTTTAATTTCGAATTTACTTTTATCAAAATCGGACGACTATATCATATAGCTGCCATAGAACGATCGGAAAATTGGTGGGAAAATAATATGAAACAAACTATAGCTTCGGTGTTTTTTTATATATTATCTTATATTATTGGGATTATCATTTTTTGTATTTTTAAGAATTTCGAAATAAATTTAATAATTTTAACTGCAAAGGTATACAAACTTCGGCTTTTCGAAGCTAACTTCCTTTCTTGTTTTTTTTTTTTTATTTTGACCAAGAACTGAAGTAGTCTTCACCTTACCCTACATCTTTTAAAAGTGAAAAAAATATTGGTGGTCGCCAGGAGCTGTAGTATTTAACTCCGCTAGAATTTCACCATACAACTTTTACAGGAATATGCTCAATAGATATCAGTAACTTTCTGCTTTTAAACCTTTGAAAAATATCTATTTTTGAAAAATTGACATTCAAAAAACGAAGCGTTCGTTTTTCGTTCATTTTGTTTTCATTTCCTCTAATTTTTGCAATTTAATTTAAATTTTTGAATTTTTCCAATCCATTTTTTTTTTGTGCCAATATTTATTTAAGCGTTGATCAGCCAACCTAATGGCTATACAACGCATGGAAATAACAAGGGAAAAAATAACATGAAACATATCAGAAATAAGGAAGTGAACAAAATTATAACAGTGTCAGTTCTACATTATTGTTTTAGGACACGGGTACGATGACGTCCTTGTGCCCAAAGATCGCCAGGGTGCCGACGCTTCAGTCTTCTTTTGTTGTAATTTGATTTGCCAGGGATGCTGCTAGATGGTTGGTGTGGGCTAGTAGACGGTCGTTGTAACGGCTTGAGTGCATGTTTATCTGGTCACGCACCGTGGGGATGTGAAGATCGCAAGCTAAGACATCGTTCCTTACGTACCAAGGCGCATCCGCAATCGTACCGGTTTTGAACTCTTTGGACCCTCATGACATTTGAGTCTGAAGCGGTACCCAATATTTTTATGCAATAAGTGAATGAAGGAACCACTATCGACCTGTACAGCAACATCTTGTTGCTAAGGCTAAGCTCACTTGTACCTTTAAGCATCCAATTTAGTTTCCGCAGTTTAGCACGACATGTTGCTGTAATCTTGGTTATGTGCTGCCTCCACGTAAGACGTTTGTCCAAAATCAAGACCAAATACTGAGCCTGGGCTGATTGCGGTATGACTGTGTCCTGGAATTTCACTCTGGGGAGAGTTTTGCATCTAAGACAGAAGTTGCAGTGTTGAGACTTATTCCCATTTATCGAAATATTCCATCGATTCGTCCATTCGCCATACAAATCCAAAAAATTTTGTGTGATTTGAGTCGCTTCAATTCGACACGTGGAGTTGGCAATAAAGGCTGTATCATCAGCATATATAGCCAAGAGGGTACCCAGTTCCCTAGGGTAAGACAGGTCAGCGGTCATCAGAGTGTATAGAACCGGACCAGGAACGCTACCCTGAGGTACGCCAGCTCTAATGCATCTGATAGACGATCTACCATAAAATTTCGTTCTAAGAGATACGATTTCAGGAGAAGAAATTGGCCAGTAAGCAGGAGAGTTTTCAGCTTAAACAGCAAGCCATCGTGCCAAACGCGGTCAAAAGCATCTTTGACGTCAAGAAAGACTGCTGAACTGTACTGTTTGTTTTCGAACGCTCCAATGATGTGCTGCGTTACTCGATGTGCTTGCTCTGGGCTTCCATGGTGACTTCTAAAGCCGAACTGGGGGTCTGGAATGGCGTCCTGCACACTTTTTACTGCCATCATTCTACTAAGGAATATTCTTTCGAATATTTTAGAGAAGGTGGGCAGTAGACTTATTGGTCGGTAGGATGCAACAAGGTTTTCCGGTTTTCCTGGCTTAGGTATCATCGATATCACAGCACACTTCCACTGTGTGGGAAAATGGTGGATACGTAACATGGAGTTAAAAAGAAGAACTAGAAATAGTATACCCTTCCTAGGTAACGCCTTGGCAATTCTGCTGTCGATCCCGTCAAAACCGAGAGCCGTACTGCGTTGCAGTTTGCGAATTTGGAGACAGACTCTTGCGGACTCACATGTGGGATAGGTTCGATCGCCGAGGAGGGGGCATTTAGGAATGCTAGGGTATTATCCACGTCTTCAGGCCTAGCAAGATTGAATGGCTGAAAACGCCCTTCCAATTCCTCAGCAAAGGCCATCGAAACTTCGCTGTCTGATCTGCATAACGTGTTGTCGGCACGCTTTATTGGAATTCGGTCAGGGATTCAATCCATACGGCTTTGTGGGATCAGCATTGCGAAGCATATCAGCAAAGAATTCACTCCTCGTTCTAAGCAAAAGTTTCTTAAGATCGTCCTCAGCACGACGACATTCCCTTTTGTCAGCAGGGTTTCGAGAACGCATAAATCTGCAACGCAATGCCCTTTTAAGCCTCACCAAATCCAGGACCTCAAGTTTTAAAAGGGCATGAGGTGGATCAGATGGGCTGTTTGGTCTTTGGCCGCAGGTTGATGATTCGGCAGCGATGTGAATATTTCGCACAAACACTTCAGTTGCATCGTCAATGTCATCAGGAGTGTTAAGCTGCATGTTAAGGTTAACTAAACCGTTAGTCGCTTCCTGGAACTGTGGTATATTTGCATTTTGGGGCAGGACGCATGTCTTGCGGGAAAGCTTACAAGCGGAAACTCTGTACTGGATTATTATTGGGATGTGGTCCGAACTTAGTTCAACAATTTCAGAGATGCTTAGTAAATCAGAAGGAATTCCTTTGTAACTGGCAAGGTCTAGGGCTGATGGCATGGGTTGGCTGTACGGGTAATGTGTAGGCCCTCCGGAAGCAAGAACCTGCATATGAGATGTGAGTATAATATCCGCTAGAGTTCTGCCCCTAATTGTAGAGTTACGTGATCAACAGAGACGATGATGCGCATTCAAGTCTCCTGTAATTATAAAATTTGGCCCAAGCTCACTAAGAAGCTCTTCGTAGTGGTTAGCTGTGAGAAGCGAATTTGGAGAACAATATATAGACGCAATGACTATTTCCCCTTGGTCAGTTTTGACTTTGGTCGCAACACTGAGCCGTTTGGTGTTCCATACATAAGAATTGGTAAATACTTAAGGCACGATTTTATGATAATTGCGGATCCTCCGCGATGGCGATCAGCAGGACGGTTTTAGAGATGTACGTCATATCCCCTTAGCTGGTAGTATGATCTGGAACAGAAATGAGTTTCGCTGACCAACACACCGTCGATATGATGTTGCTTTACAAAAAGCGTTCCGTACAAAAGGCGTTCCACACACCGATTGTGAGTCCAATTTGACTCAAGGTTGGGCTGTAAAGGCAGAGTGGAGACCAGCGGCTGCTTGTGCAGATCCTGGCGCTATTTGGGGTAAAAGGTTGGTTATAAGGGACATCATCGACATCATCATCTGAAGCATTTTGTCAAGCCGAGCAACAGGGTCAGACAGTTGTTCTTCAGATCGTAGATACATTTGTTCTTGTTGTTTCCATTGCTGATCGTCTTGGAATTGCTCGCGATTTCGTTAATGTTGTTGCTGGAAGGACTGCTGCTGCTGATGGCGGGTCTCTGGGTATTGTTGTTGGTCTGTCGTCTGTATGGTTTGTGTCCGTAACCGAAGGAGGTCATTTGGTTTATGTTGCTGGTTAGGCTTCCTATTGCTTGTTCCCAGTGGAGGGAATTGGTTCTGGTGCAGGTTCGCAGGTTGCTGCAACTGGGGTCGGCTTGGTGACATTTGCGTATGACAGAGCTCCCACGACATCCGATCGAACAGTCGTCCTTTTTGTAGAGGTTTTTTGGGGAAGAGCGTTACCCTGGGATGAAAGATTTTTTCGGCGTCTTACTGTCTAGACAACACAGCCCTTGTAATTTGCAGTGTGATTTTCACAACAATTAACACATTTAACAGGATGAATGTCTCGTTCGCAGGCCTCTATGGCATGTTTCTGACCACATCTCACACAGTTATGATCCAGAAAACAGTTGTTTTTTGTATGGTGGAAATCCTGGCAACGATGGCATTGCACGACTTCATCCTTTTTGTATAGTAATTCCACTTGCACACGCTGGCGACATAGAGTCTTAACTTCGTGGATTTCCTTGTTGGTTGGAGATGGCTCTAGTTTAACAAACACTAGGTAGACGAACTTTGTTTTTTCGAATCGGCTATTGACGAACAATCTGGCCAAGCAAGGTAAGGCTTTCTTTAATGTGTTCGTCCGGAGTGGAGTGATGAACACCTCGAATAACCACGCGATAAGATCTGTCCTCTTTAAGTTGCCAGGAGTGGAACGGGACCTTTTTTGCAATAAAATATTTACTGGTAGCTCTGTACGCGTCTGAATCTGCAGCAAGGATCGAAACGGAATTGTTCGATTGACATTTTAGGGACTATTTAGACGGATGAACGATTTTATCTATGGATCGAATAAGCCCGTTCAGATTCTCGCAGTTATTGATTACAATCGGCGGTGGCTTGTGATTGGGTGGGTGTTTGTTAGTAGTATTGTCGATACTGTTGTTGTTGGATTGACTGCTGTTGCGTTCGACGTTCTTGTTGTTACTGGAGCTGCCGTGGCTTAAGCCTGTGCTGGTACTGGCCTGATCAGGGTTGTAAACCAACTGGCTGACTGTTTGGTAAGATTGTAAATATTCTTCGGTTGTGTCTATGTCCGAAAGCTCAGCAAATCGGTTGGCGGACTCAACTGTTTTGGGACTAGAGGAATTTTTCTATGCATTTTATTAGCAGAATTGGGAGACCTGGATTCTGGACGGCGTTTGTTGTTCCTTGGGGTCCACCAGTCTTCATTGTCGCCGGCTATGGCTTCTAGCTCGGGTTCAATGTCATGGGATGGTAAAGGCTGGGCGTTGATGGAGCTGGCTTTATAAATGTTACTAAATTTTTCTAATGAGGAATTTAGAGCATTAGTCATAGTCATTTGCGCCTTAGCCACCTTTGAATGGATGTCGAATTCGGATTCGGAGTCCGACATTGTAGGCATATTGGAAGCTGTGCACTGCTTTGTACTGCTTTACCGACTTCCAGTAGACAAACCCACTTAGAGTAGGTTTGACAAAAGCAGTCGTAGCCTAGTGGGCAAGGTGTGCACCTTGCACCCGGGAGGCACAGGGTTCAATACGGGGAACAGATTTCTGTATTTTTAAAATTGTATTTTTTATTAAGTTTATGATTAAATTTGAATTCGAACTTGAATTCGAAGTAGCGGTGATTTGCCAGATCAACAAATTGGAACTTTTGCCTTTTGATCTCTGTTTTACTTGTTTTCGCGAATCACCAGAGCTAACGGAGCGTCTGAGCACTGTCACTGCAGCTTTAGCTGCCGGATTTACAAAAACAAATTGATTTGCCACGAAGGTGAACTTGTCCATAGAATCTTCACAAAAAATTTCGCAGCAATGCAAAAACGCGTCTGCACTCCACGAAAGCATGATCGAGACTGATTTTCCAATCCAATGGTCAGTTTAATGCTAAAAAATAACTTAGATAAAGTATACACCTTTGTCAATTGTAATCAGCTGTTTAAAATGGGAAGAGTCATCACGTTTATGAGTAAACCAATCAATTTTAAAGAATTTACTTTCGAGTGAAAACTAGCACAAGACAGCTTACCTCTAAATTTGTGAAACAATTTGAATTCCCCAATTCATTTCTCAGAATAGACTTACCATTCTTTTGCCAATTGCTTGTAAGCTTTTCTTATTTCCTGTGTAGTAGCAATGTTGTTTATTCCTAATATGGTATATGGGTCATTTGATGCATGTACACATATATTGGATGTTGCAAAAAGAACCAATACTAAGATATTGTAATTAATTACTGGTATCGACATCTTGTACACTTTAACTGTAAATATAAACATTAAATGAAATAATTTTATGTACAATAAGATTTTTCTATACTATTTTAATATAAAGTGAACAGGAGACTTAAATTAACTTTAGTGGTATTCACATTGAAATAGCGATCGTATTTTACAATTGTGAAGAACAAGGGGTTATGTTAGCGTGAATCATTGGAATTTTAGTCCATTAAATAATGGCTTAGGTTATTAGAACAAACTGTCTAGACGAATGAAAAATAAACCTAAAAATCTTAAAATCCATTGCGCACCGTCTAAAACAAATTTTTTCCAATTTTTCTTTCTGTTATGCATTAAGGAAATATTTAAGGGGTTAGAGTATGACCTTAAAAATGTCATTTAAAAACAAGAAAGGAAGTTAACTTCGGCAAGCCGTAGTTCGTATACCCTGGCAGTTATAATTATTAAATTTAAAAATACAAAAAATGATATTCCCAATAGTATAAGATAATGTCAAAAAACACCGAAGCTATAATTTGTTTCATATTATTTTCCCACCAATTTTCCGATCGTTCCTATGGCAGCTATATGATATAGTCGTCCGATTTTGATGAAATTAAATTCAAAACTCAAAACTAATTAATAAATGTTATTTCACAGCTTAGGAGGTTGTTAGCTTAAAAAACACCAAAGATATCATTAAGAAAAATTTTTTTTTCGATTATTCCTATGGGAGCTATAAGATATAGTTGTCCGATCCGGCTGGTTCCGACTTATATACTACCTGCAAAAGATATACAACTTTTGGTAAAGTTTCAGCCCAGTAGCTTTAAAACTGAGAGACTAGTTTGCGTAGAAACGGACGGACAGACGGACAGACGGCCAGACGGACAGACGGACATGGCTAGATCGACTCGTCTAGTCATCGGGTCCGAAACGTCTCCTTCACTGCGTTGCAAACTTCTGACTGAAATCAATATACCCTCTGCAAGGGTATAAAAATAATACTAAATTAACATAAAATACTAACTCTGGATACCAATGTAATAGGGAGAAGATCTGTAGAAAGGGAGTTGGTAACCTTGTTGAATAGAAAAGCTCTTGGAATAAACGCACAATTTACACAGATGGCGGCTAAGCAATGTTTTGAATAAAACCAGTGGGTTCGCGAAGTTGCATATTTAATCCTGCTCCTTTCCCTATATAGGAAAATTCAAAGGCATGGGAAAACTCACTGTCTTCCTTTTATTCCAAAGAACTTTAGATGGTCTGCTGTTAACAACGTTCACAAGGCCATTCTGCAAATGTCAAAGTATGTCCGTAAGTTCGTTGACAATTGCATTACCTGTAGGCTATCTAAACCTCCGACTGACAAGGTACAAGCTGAATTGCATCACATTCCAAGGGTGAACGTCCCGTCCCATACAGTTCATATTGATATTACAGGGAATGACCAAAAGAAATATGTAATCGTTCAAGTAGATGCATTTTCTAAGTTCGTCCATTTGTTTCACACTACTAGACTAGGCTCTGCTGCATCAAGTCAGTGAGGTCTTTAGTATCGATTTTTTGGGGTTCCTTCCAGTTTGATAGATGATCAGGGACGTAGCTTTGTTAGTACTGCGATTCGTAACTTTTGCTCAGCGCAGAAGATAGATTTGCGTTTGATCGAACTGGCGCCAGTCGGGCCAATGGTCAAGTCAAACGAATGATGAGTACTCTGAAATCTGTGCTAAAAGCGGTTGAAACAGGCAAGGGATCTTGGCAGGACGCTTTGTACGAAACTCAACTGGCTCTTAATGACACTCCCAACAGGATAACAAGGTCGCGAATAAGTAGTCCAAATCAAGTTATAACGACTGTGTGAGGAGTTGAATAACTCCCCACAAGTCTTAGCAGCAGCACCAACAGATGGCCGGCCGCTTACCAGATACGCCGCGAATTCGCGTAGTAACGGCGCGGCAAGGAGCGGTTTGAGAAGAAGAGAGTTTGGAGACCAATGTGGGAGAATAAGAGAGTTTGGAGACCAAGGATGGAGAATAAGAGAGTTTGGAGACCAAGGATGGATAATAAGAGAGTATGGAGACCAAGGATGGAGTATGACAAAGTTTGGAGACCAAGGAGCGGAGAATGAGAGAGTGGAGACTTGGCGGGGAGAGCAAGAGTGCCGTGGGCAAAAGGGGATAACGGATCTCCACCGGACTTTGGACTCTGCCGTAAACTTTGGACCGGGAGAAGAAGGACCACATCTCGGCGGCGGAACCACATCACGGGAACCAGCGGGACGGCAGCATTATTATGTTCTAAAATATAATACCCCATTTGTATTCCCAGTGCACGCACATATAATAGAACAACTATCGATGTCTGTCTCAGCTCAGTGTTTGTGAAATATTTTCGGAAATTCTTCTCCAGCTTAGACTGAAATTTATTTAATGGCAAATATTTGCCAGAAAATTACCAGTCCATCGAGGAGTGGAAATGAATGCGAGCCATGTTAAATTAGAATGCAGACACAGAAGGCTTTGCAGCTGGGACTTTAAATTTCGTCTAATGACTGAGGCATGTGAGTTGTTTGTTTCATTTCGATGCATTTTGTTGGTCAATTAATTTGCATGTCGTTGGTGGCCGTAACTAACGATAACAGGCTTCTCCGAAGATGTTCGAGTGAACACGTTAGAGCACCACCACTCCCAGGTGGTATTTCTTTATTAAATTAGTGTATGTGGTGACTTTGACAAAGCGGCTGTCTGTCAGCCAGTTGGTCAACTCGGAGTATCCTTGCAGAGGGTTCGTTACGATGTTATCTTTTGTTTGTCTTTTGCAACGTGCTCGGGCATCTTTATTTTCAATAAAAAATTAAAAAAGAGAAGGGCCCATAGTACAACCTAAAATAAATTGCAGCCACAAACGTCTTTTTGGCCCTCAGTTTCACAGACTGTCCATTATATTTCTTTTTGCAGTTACTATTATTTTTGTTTGAGGGAACTTTTTGCATCAAAAAATTTAAGTTTTCAAGACGAGGAAAAAGTTCAAGAAGTAGATTTTCACACAAATTCGTCCTTTTCAATAAGTACTGAATGGGTTAAGAAATGTATTGTATCATTCAAACGGCATTTAAATTACCTTTCCATTGATGCCAAAGTTTACAAGAAGTAAGTTCAAATTATGAATATATTTAACTTTTGTAATGTCAAAATACTTATGCCGACCAGTGTAAATTTAACGTTTACGTTTATGTACTAAACATCTGTATGACATCCTTCATAGCCCTGGAAACCTTTTCTATCGCGGAAGGGACTATTCAGTAACTTCTAGAAGATGAAAACTATCGTCCGCGATACCGCATTTGGATCACAGAAGTGACTCCCTTCAGGAAAAACTGTGCCACTTTGGCGACACTTCCAGAAGTATCGCAGAAGTGACAACAAAAAGCGTCGTCGAAGTGACTTCTGAAAGTGTCGCCGAAGTCACTTCTGAGAGTCAATCAGAAGTGACTTTACATATGCTTGTAGAAGATACCTAGTAAAGTTTTTCCCAATTGGAAAATTTTGTTACGTACGCCCTCCACATATAAAGATTCACATAGAGAAACAACGACGAATCTTGAGTCGGGGGAGGGGTGCATTTGACTAACCAAACTCATACTTGTAAAGGCAGAAGAAAATGCAATTCGGCAATTCTCGTGTGTCGCGTGGCCAGAACAACGGCCACTATCGACCTACTGGTAACCATACTCCAGTAGCTGGCAAAGTGCAACAGCCGGCCGTTGACTCCCAAGATAGCAGATATCGAGGAATAGTAATCCTTGGTGGGAACAACTAGGTGATCCGATCCATACCGGCAGCCAAGTAAAATCTTTAGTCTGGTATAAAACACGTTAGACAATTAGAGAAGACCCATTTGGGTGTCTTGCTGACGGAAGTCGGTAGCTCCGAGAGAAGGCGACTTTCCCTGGGGTAGTCGTCCACGGAGTCTTCTGCCACCAGGACCAGACACCATATCCAACAGTCCTTGAGAAGAACACAAATCGCAGCTCGAAAGAATCTTATGTGTCGGACCAGCGCCGCCATTGTCATCAAAGAACGTGAAAAGGATCAACAATAAGGACGACATCTGATATACTGTGATGTTCGTAGCCGCAGTACCCGTGATCCCCATGCTCCTGAAAATTTTTCAGATCTAGGATCCATTTGTTCAAAAGCGTAGTGACCAATAGCATACTTCGGACAAAGTAGTGATGCAATATAAATGTGTTAATAGAGCCAATCAAAGCTAAAACGAACCTATGCGTAACCAAAGACCAATACCCTTAAGTAATACAATTGGAGAACAAGTGAAAGTAAAAAAAAAACGTTGGAAGCATTCAAATTATAAATACATTTAAGCCAACCGAATCTATAGACAAAGTGCGAATCATGATGAACAATTAGAGATCGCGAGTTCTCTCAACCAGCCGTTGAAGAAGTCGCATGCCTCTGGCATAATATATCTATATATTTTGTGTTTAAGTGAATTGGTATACTTAAGAACAGCCGTATTTTGGTGCACGTATATTTATATATATATATATATCCAATATAATATTTTCCAAAGCCCAGGATCCGGAGCGTCGAGATCTCATCGCCCAGGATTTAAAGAGGGGGTAAGTTTGTCGGAACATGGTTCCTTTCTTATAAACATCATATATAATTATTCGTGCAGTATCCTACAGTTTTATAGAATACCATAAACTTTTTCAGCGGCGAGTATCAGCCTTGTTGTTGTATGTACAATTGCAAGAGCCCTCTGAGCGACGTTTGTAGTCGTAAATAGTCATCATTTTGCTGATGTGTGCACCTTCACATATGGTAAATTCGATACTCTCCGCTGACAAAATAATCGTCAATGAATTAATTTCCATATGCATTAGCCAACATTATATTACTCATCCTCGGCGGACGCCAATGTATATTACCTAATAAATTTATAATGTAAAAAGAGATCAAAACCATGAAGTGCTAGAACTTAAACAAGGGGGGTGTGCTGAAGCGAGAAGTGGAGTAGGTTAAGAACAATGACATAACTTTCGACGGACAACTTTGACAATAGGGGATCGTATTGCGCGGCCTGCGATGATCCATTAGCACACGAATGTGTGATGGGGAGGGAATATGTCCAAAACACAGCCCGATTGCGATCAAGCGACAGCTAAGCTTGTGGGGCAGTGTGGGCTGACGACTGACGAACATTATGGACTACTATTATTTTCCAGGCACTTTAAATATTTATTCTTGTTTTGTTGGAGAGGAGAGAGGCTTACCAAGATCCCACGACGCAAATACGACGTAGCTTATGCCGGCAAATGGTGCCTGAACATCGGACGCCTCTCCCTCGGCCCAAGTCCCTGTCAGGACTCGGGCACTAATATGCCCACGTAACAATTTTTATCAAAATCATATTTTATTTTTACTTATTTTGCGTTTACTTCTTTACTTATCTTACGGTCCCACGGGCATGTAGGAAATTCGGCTGAACAATGTTATTTAGGTCCACCTTCGTCGACTTAAGAAATTAACTAATAGCCATTTTTAAAAGAAACAGAAACAAAAATGGTGTTTTTTTTAATTCAAAATAAAAATAAACTAGAAGACATCACCTTTTACAATGAAATATGTATGTGGAGAATCGTTAGATGCTGGGTTTCTTCGTAGTTACACGCCAAGTAATGTCCACTACTAGCTTGTCTGTAAATAGCTTAAAATAATCAAACAGCTTCACGCTAAGCACGTAATTTCGCACCCTTTGTTGAGATGGACATTTTAATATTATATATACATTATTGTTATACATCTAAAAAATTCCGAAAGACAAAGCAATATTTTGTGAATACACAAATTTGGGGCAAGACCGCCCTGACCACAGAAAATCGAGAAACGAAATGACGCTCTAGCGAAAAATAATAGCGTGGGTCAAAATAAGAAAAAGACCCGCGAAATTTTCAGAAATAAAGGGGTAACAGCAAATTACCGCGACCTCCTTTTATCGAGTGTTTTTTACCAGATGTGACTTCTGGGCGATAGAATTATCGCCATTTTGCTTGCAGGGGAGAAGCATTCGAATTGAGTTGAGTTGAGTGATTTCCGTGCACACAATGAAATGAAGTTGTATTTTTATGAGTGCGTGTTGAATCTCGCTGAATAAGACATTGAGTGGAATGAGTGACAATAAATAGCGCGTGAAACGGAATGAAAACTTTGGCACAGCTCAAAACTTTCGAGTTATTCGCGAAATTCGAACTCGTCGTTCCTTTTGTTTCTATCGTTTGAAGCGAATGGACGGGATAGAAGCGATGGACTTTGTATGTACTTTTTACGTAGATTTTGTTTCTAAAATCTAATCAAACAAAAACACCTCTTAACGAGGTAAAAAGTAGTGGCGAACGCGCCTTTAAAAAAATTTCTGATAATAACAATTGTGACGAAAAACGATATTACATTCGATAAAATAAATAAACTATTGTATATTAAATTTATGATTTCGGCCCGCAACAGTAATTATTTATTTACCTACACGTAAATGTACTGTTGTAGCGTGCCGAATACATACATTTAATGTAGTTTATTTATTTTATCGAATGTAATTGACGGACGTTGATGCACTACGAGCAGTACAAACAAGTGGCCCAACGACACCAAGCACGTGCTTGTTACGCGCGGGGCCCTTCTATAAATTTGGGAAAAAATTCGAGTTCGCGAGGAAGATACAAAAAACAAATAGAGACGGGTCACAAATGAAAATAAATGAAGCAACTAAGAATGAAGCAAATGAGTTAAAATATTAGTTTTTAATACCGGGATAGAAGTTGATGTGCAAATTAAATGATAAAGATTGTTATAATCATTACATAGAACGTGAAAGGGCTCGTGCAGACAAAAATTTGATGTACATCGTGGCAAATTTAGGGGATAATAATTTCGTGTTAGTCTAGCAGGGACATTGAAAGTTAGGCGGTTTACAAGTTCTACAGAATCAATATCACCTCTAATAAGATTTTGCATAAAAAATAGTACCAAGCATTGTTCTACGATTTACAAGTGTAGGTAAATTAAGCAATAGTAATCTACTCTGATAGGAAGGTAGCCTTACGTTTTGATCCCAGTTAAAACTACGAAGGGCAAAAAGAAGAAATTTTTTTTGTACCGACTCAATACGGTCAATGTGCACTTGATATTGTGGACTCCAAACCGAAGAACAATATTCCAAAATAGGACGGACAAGGGAGGTAAATAATAATTTGGTTGTATAAGGGTCATCAAATTCTTTTGACCAACGCTTTATAAACCCAAGAACACTCATGGCCTTGTTGACAGTGGACATTATGTGGCAGTCAAATTTAAGTTTTGGGTCCAGAAGAACGCCTAAGTCATTAACGGAATATGTACGGTTGAGTGACGTATTTTGAAGAGAGTAACTAACAAAAGTAGGAGTACCCCTATAAAAAGTCATAACGTTGCATTTAAGGCAGTTCAAATTTAAAAGGTTATACTCACACCATCCCTGAAAACAATCAATATCTGACTGTAAGTTGAAACCCGACGCTATATCGTTATATGATAAACAAAGCTTGACATCATCAGCATACATTAGTACACGAGAATGTTATGGTAGAGGGAAGATCGTTAATAAAAAAAGTAAACAGCAAAGGACCCAAATGACTACCCTGAGGCACTCCAGATGTCACGTATATCAATTTTGAAACAGCGTTCTTGAATATAACCCTCTGAGTCCTACCATTCAAATAACTTGAAATCCAAGTTAATAGCTTACATGGAAACCCAAGCTGATTTAATTTGAATAATAGAAGAGAGTGGTTGACAGAGTCAAAGGCCTTACTAAAATCTGTATATATAACGTCAGTCTGCATTTTTTTCTTAAATCCATTAATTACAATAGATGACAATTCAAGAAGGTTGGTGGTGGTCGATCTTCGCTTAACAAAACCATGCTGACACGGTGATATTAGCGAGGAACATAAATGTTGCAAATGAGAAGTAATAATACGTTCAAATGCTTTAGGAATTGCCGACAATTTGGAAATACCTCTATAATTCTGGGCATCCGCCTTCGCACCCTTTTTGTGAAGTGGAATGATAAAAGAGTCCTTCCAGATAGTAGGAAAAACTGATGATGAAATAGACAAATTAAAAAGTTTAAGAATCGGTTTACATATGGTTGACGCACAAAACTTAAGCACACACCCGGGGAGTCCATCTGGACCGGGAGAATAAGTTGGCGTTGTTGTTGCTAAGTCTCTTACGAGAGAAATTTCCGTAATTTCAGGGGTAAAGATACAATTTGCCTTATTTAAGGGATTAGGGTAGTTAGAATTTGACCAAGCAGCCGAACTATAAGTAGTTTGGAAAAACTCGGCAAATAAATCAGCAATTTCAGAATCCGTCGATGCCTCCATTAAGTTAAAACGTACCGATGAAGGCAATGCCGACGACTTACGCTTGGCATTGACAAAGTTATAAAACTGCTTCGGATCATTTGAAAATTCAAATTTACATCGACTTAAATACATAGAATAGCAATGACTATTGAGAACATTAAAGTCCGATCGAGCCACCACATATTTCGAAAAATCAGATGGCTTACCCGACTTTTTATACTTTTTATAGGTGTTTGTTTTAAGGTTTTTAAGTCTTTGAAGCGCATTGGTAAACCAAGGTGGCCTGTTTGTCTTTGAAGGAAACCTATCAGGAACGCATTCATTAAAAAAGGTATTTAACACTATATAGAAGTGTTCAGTGGCACTTTCAATATCCATACAATTGTACAATTCTGTCCAATTATATTGAGAAATCATGTCGTTAAGTTTTTTATAGTTACATTTTCGGAAACATCTCACTTTAGTTTGAGAAACTAAAGGAGAGAGGGTATCAACGCATGGGAGGCAGATTGTCAATTCCATTGTTGGATGATATCGGTCTTCAGGTACAACAAGAGCATCAATTCTAGATACCGTGACTTCAGACGGGTCTGAAACAAACACGAGATCTAGTTGTCTATTTAATGAATTCCGTATAAAGCTTACTTGCTGTAAAGATAATTCTAGAAGACCATCTACAAAATTATGGGCGGATAGAGGTATAGCGACTAGTGAGTCAGTAGGAGGAGACCAAGAAATATCAGGGAGATTAAAGTCACCCAAAACAATCAAAAGGTCACTGTTAGAAAGAAGGGATAGAACAGATTTTATCGCAGACAGGTGGTGCTCATAAATTATTAAATCAGAGCCAGGTGGAATATAGGAACATGTAACAAATATTGAGAATGATTGCAAGGAAATTTTAACACTAACAAATTCAATTTCATTAGGAGTATCAGAGTGAATTCTCTCGGATGTTAGGCTAGTGCTAACGGCAATCAGCACACCGCCTCCCCTACGTGAGGAGCGATCGGTCCTATAGGCATTAAAATTGTTTGACAGAACTTCATTGTCACATATCTCTGGTTTCAGCCAAGTTTCCGTAAAAGCCAAAATATCAGCAGTAAATGCAGAGGAGTCAGCATAAAGCTTGGGTAGCTTCATATTTAGTCCCCTAACATTTTGATAAGCCAAAAATAAACTTTTAATTTTTTTGGCGCAGTGGAAGGTCTGTTATTTGTTCTCGGTTTATTGGGAACAAATTCTTTTATTACTAAATCATCATTAAGCCAAAAGCTTTCAGAAAGTAGTACCTTAAACACATCAGGCGGAGCAAATATTTTAAAAGACGATATACTACGAGCATATGAAAATCTAAATTGTTCAACTGAAATATTCTCGGATGGGAATTTTTCACGAATAAATTCCAAAACATCCTCAGATGTGGTATCTGGGGTGAATCTCGAAACAAATAATTGTTTTCTATGTGGAACAACTGATAATTTCTTACGTCCCCCAGCAGCAGATTGCACCTCAATAAGCTGAGAGCCAGAAACGGTAACTTCTGTACCTATAGGTACGGTCGGCACCGTAGCCGGCACTGAAGGTTTTTTTACCACCCGACTTCGAGAAGCAGCGACTTCACCTGAATCAGCTGTATCCATAGGCGCAGTAGGTTCACTTACCACAGTGTTAACAGAGACTGCTGCAGCCACCAAGTTCGGATTTGGGGTGGATACCGTGACCGTATTAACTGCCGTTAAGCTGGTTTTTTTACGTTTAGGCGACTCAGTTAGTAATTTTTTATTATTAAATTGGGCACAAACGGAATTGAACCCCTCATTGAGCTGTTTAAAAGCACCAGAGAGATTCAAAAGGCTGTCTCGAGTGTGCTTCATAAAGCCGCTCATCTCAACAACCATTTCCTTGCAGGATCCACATGACCACATGAGTCCAGAATTCTGATCAATGAAGTCTTTGACTCTACCAGTAAATCCTGCGCATTTAACGTGCATCATCGATTCGCAGAGCCAGCAGAAAATAAAAGGGTCTTTAGTTGAAGACGAAAGAGTACAATTTTTCTTAGAGCAAACAAGAGCCATTTAAAGGAAATGAAATAAAATAAAATAATATATGAAAAATACCTCAAGTAAATTTGGCACTGGGATCAAATTCCAAAACCGAGATCGCGTATTAATTTAAATGTAAGAGAGCACGAGAGAATAAATCTTCTATCGATTGAGCGTTGCTTGTGGGACACTGACAACTTTACGCAGGAACAGTTACAATGTAAAGCAAGCAAGAGAGAGAGAGAGAGAGAGAGAGAGACAAGAGAATAGCACACCAAAAGTCTACCAGAAATTTGGCAGGTTCAGAGAGAGTTTAAGTTACAGTTGTAATATAGAGCGGGAGAGAGAGTGAGAATCAAAGAGTTTTAGCAAGTTTAGTGAGTAAAAAATTACACTAACAAAGCTAGGAGATTAAACAAATCTAATATAAATGTTAAAATAACTATAATCACTGGGAGATCTAGTAAAAAAACACTAAACACACTAACCCAGCGGTTAGACTAAGCTTTGTTAATAAACAAACACAAAACACTCGCAAAAAATCACAGAATAGACAAAAATTCAGAGCACAAGAGTAAACACAACCGTTCACAAGCGACGCTAAATCATTTTTCGTCACAATTGTTAGTATCAGAAATTTTTACCTCGTTAAGAGGTGTTTTTGGTTGATATCAGAAGTTTTTTTTTGCTCAAGAGCTTAAGTACCCCAATACAATGACTAGGAGTCGTCCCCATATGGATTGGCTATTGAAAAACCGAACACACAGATTCGACCCCTAATCTTAGCTGAACGCCACCTTAAATTAGGCACTGTAGCGTAGAAAAGTTTTTCTTTCATTAGTTTTAAGTAAATAAATATATAATTCTAAAAAATTTATAAAGACTTTAATAAACTTTCAAGTTCCACTTCGGCTTAACTTTATTCTAATAAGGTATGGGTTGCTTACATTCACATTCTAATAAGAATAAAACATATAATATGAATATTAAACTTTTTAATAACAAGTTTAATCGCTTCAATTACCTATTTTTATAGCACAAGTTTGGAATCTCAAGGGCTGTATAGTTTCAGATTCCAAGAGAAATCTGTCGTTTCTTACATTTCCCGCCGAACTAGCGGGTTTTTCCAAAGTGGTGGAACAAATAGATCAAGTTTCCTATTTCGATTAGCTTCATGCAAGTAAGGGACCTTAAAACCATAACAGGTTTTCCGTTTGAAAAAATGTAATAAGAATATTTTTCATCAAATTGGTTTTTTTCTTGTTTATTCCAATAAGTATGATATATTTCGTATACGGAGCTGAAACGAGTTGCACTTTTTATCGCTTAATATCTTTCAAACGGAATCTCAAGGGCTTTATGATTGGAGATTTAAAAAGAAATCGTTCGACTCAATTCTGAGAAAATAGTCAAAAAGTGGTTTTAAAAATTAACTTTTTGTCATAGCTCTAAATTTATTATATTCAGACAATTTTACTATATGAAGAGTATTTAGCAAATTAAATTATCTTTTCAGAGATATATAGCACGTTTCTGTAGCATTAGTTGTTTAGATACTATAAGCATTTTAAATCTGCATCTTTTTTTGGATTTTCCGCCAAACTAGCGGGGTTTTCCAAAAGTCGTAGAACAAACGTTTTCTATTTCAAGCTACTTTATACACCCATAGGGTTTCCAAAACCCTAAAACTAAGATGGGATGCATACAAACCCACAAACAAAGGGACAAACATTTTCATTTTGGGAAGAAGAAGAAAATCTTGTTTTTTGAATTACTTTTGAACGGGACATCGGATTTCAACAAATGAGATGTCATTCGACGCGTATTCTCAGTAAGAATAAAAGTAGCTAAACAGCCGGGGGCTTTCATCCCCACCGTATCCAGCAGCTCCAATTTTCTAAATTTTTACTTTTACACTTTCACCGTCTTTTCTCCCAAAGAAATCTATATTTCGAAAGTCTGGGTAGGCAATCTTCTTAGTTTTTGCGATACCTTTCGATTGGTGTATCACTCGTTACGATCGGACCACAACGGCAGATTTTCAATTCTGCGGCTCTATATAGTAGTTGTCTTCGCACGCTCTCTTGCGCCCCACTACGTATACTGCCGTCCACAGTGATCTAATGAGCAATTAATAAGCAAACTTGTAAAAATCGCTAGGCCCTTCTGATCTTTATAAATTCCTAAATACGGTACAAAGTGGCCCGATAGGATAATAAGCAAAATTATCATTAGCGCTGCAGTTTAAATCGGATAAAGTAAGAAACTTTTTTGCTTCTTCAGAAATATTTTAGTTTTTTTATTTGTCCAAAGACAAAACAACAGAAAATGATATAATCGATGCCATCGACTATCAGATACCCGTTACTGAGCTAAGTAAACTGAGAGCACTCAGGGAGTGCGGTAGAGATTGAGATACACAATTAGCAAGACGTCTGTTTACAAGATTACACACTTTATTTAGTTATAACTTTTTGATGAATGGCACGTAGTTAGCATTGATAATCAAAACAAAACCTCATTTACATTTTTTTTAAATTTTAGAAAATGTGCATGCTAGACCGATCTTAGCATTACGGCCGTTTGTGGGCACTAGAGTTGGCGTGGCACCATGCTAAAACCAACTTGCAATGCTCAAGAAGCTTAAGAAAGTACTTCCCAACCAGCTTTTATAGTTTACAAGATCTCAACTTTCATACGGACGGAATGAAAACTTTGGCACAGCTGAAAACTTTCGAGTTATTCGCGAAATTCGAACTCGTCGTTCCTTTTGTTTCTATCGTTTGAAGCGAATGGACGGGATAGAAGCGATGGACTTTGTATGTACTTTTTACGTAGATTTTGTTTCTAAAATCTAATCAAACAAAAACACCTCTTAACGAGGTAAAAAGTAGTGGCGAACGCGCCTTTAAAAAAATTTCTGATAATAACAATTGTGACGAAAAACGATATTACATTCGATAAAATAAATAAACTATTGTATATTAAATTTATGATTTCGGCCCGCAACAGTAATTATTTATTTACCTACACGTAAATGTACTGTTGTAGCGTGCCGAATACATACATTTAATGTAGTTTATTTATTTTATCGAATGTAATTGACGGACGTTGATGCACTACGAGCAGTACAAACAAGTGGCCCAACGACACCAAGCACGTGCTTGTTACGCGCGGGGCCCTTCTATAAATTTGGGCAAAAATGCGAGTTCGCGAGGAAGATACAAAAAACAAATAGAGACGGGACACAAATGAAATAAATGAAGCAACTAAGAATGAAGCAAATGAGTTAAAATATTAGTTTTTAATACCGGGATAGAAGTTGATGTGCAAATTAAATGATAAAGATTGTTATAATCATTACATAGAACGTGAAAGGGCTCGTGCAGACAAAAATTTGATGTACATCGTGGCAAATTTAGGGGATAATAATTTCGTGTTAGTCTAGCAGGGACATTGAAAGTTAGGCGGTTTACAAGTTCTACAGAATCAATATCACCTCTAATAAGATTTTGCATAAAAAATAGTACCAAGCATTGTTCTACGATTTACAAGTGTAGGTAAATTAAGCAATAGTAATCTACTCTGATAGGAAGGTAGCCTTACGTTTTGATCCCAGTTAAAACTACGAAGGGCAAAAAGAAGAAATTTTTTTTGTACCGACTCAATACGGTCAATGTGCACTTGATATTGTGGACTCCAAACCGAAGAACAATATTCCAAAATAGGACGGACAAGGGAGGTAAATAATAATTTGGTTGTATAAGGGTCATCAAATTCTTTTGACCAACGCTTTATAAACCCAAGAACACTCATGGCCTTGTTGACAGTGGACATTATGTGGCAGTCAAATTTAAGTTTTGGGTCCAGAAGAACGCCTAAGTCATTAACGGAATATGTACGGTTGAGTGACGTATTTTGAAGAGAGTAACTAACAAAAGTAGGAGTACCCCTATAAAAAGTCATAACGTTGCATTTAAGGCAGTTCAAATTTAAAAGGTTATACTCACACCATCCCTGAAAACAATCAATATCTGACTGTAAGTTGAAACCCGACGCTATATCGTTATATGATAAACAAAGCTTGACATCATCAGCATACATTAGTACACGAGAATGTTATGGTAGAGGGAAGATCGTTAATAAACAAAGTAAACAGCAAAGGACCCAAATGACTACCCTGAGGCACTCCAGATGTCACGTATATCAATTTTGAAACAGCGTTCTTGAATATAACCCTCTGAGTCCTACCATTCAAATAACTTGAAATCCAAGTTAATAGCTTACATGGAAACCCAAGCTGATTTAATTTGAATAATAGAAGAGAGTGGTTGACAGAGTCAAAGGCCTTACTAAAATCTGTATATATAACGTCAGTCTGCATTTTTTTCTTAAATCCATTAATTACAATAGATGACAATTCAAGAAGGTTGGTGGTGGTCGATCTTCGCTTAACAAAACCATGCTGACACGGTGATATTAGCGAGGAACATAAATGTTGCAAATGAGAAGTAATAATACGTTCAAATGCTTTAGGAATTGCCGACAATTTGGAAATACCTCTATAATTCTGGGCATCCGCCTTCGCACCCTTTTTGTGAAGTGGAATGATAAAAGAGTCCTTCCAGATAGTAGGAAAAACTGATGATGAAATAGACAAATTAAAAAGTTTAAGAATCGGTTTACATATGGTTGACGCACAAAACTTAAGCACACACCCGGGGAGTCCATCTGGACCGGGAGAATAAGTTGGCGTTGTTGTTGCTAAGTCTCTTACGAGAGAAATTTTCGTAATTTCAGGGGTAAAGATACAATTTGCCTTATTTAAGGGATTAGGGTAGTTAGAATTTGACCAAGCAGCCGAACTATAAGTAGTTTGGAAAAACTCGGCAAATAAATCAGCAATTTCAGAATCCGTCGATGCCTCCATTAAGTTAAAACGTACCGATGAAGGCAATGCCGACGACTTACGCTTGGCATTGACAAAGTTATAAAACTGCTTCGGATCATTTGAAAATTCAAATTTACATCGACTAAAATACATAGAATAGCAATGACTATTGAGAACATTAAAGTCCGATCGAGCCACCACATATTTCGAAAAATCAGATGGCTTACCCGACTTTTTATACTTTTTATAGGTGTTTGTTTTAAGGTTTTTAAGTCTTTGAAGCGCATTGGTAAACCAAGGTGGCCTGTTTGTCTTTGAAGGAAACCTATCAGGAACGCATTCATTAAAAAAGGTATTTAACACTATATAGAAGTGTTCAGTGGCACTTTCAATATCCATACAATTGTACAATTCTGTCCAATTATATTGAGAAATCATGTCGTTAAGTTTTTTATAGTTACATTTTCGGAAACATCTCACTTTAGTTTGAGAAACTAAAGGAGAGAGGGTATCAACGCATGGGAGGCAGATTGTCAATTCCATTGTTGGATGATATCGGTCTTCAGGTACAACAAGAGCATCAATTCTAGATACCGTGACTTCAGACGGGTCTGAAACAAACACGAGATCTAGTTGTCTATTTAATGAATTCCGTATAAAGCTTACTTGCTGTAAAGATAATTCTAGAAGACCATCTACAAAATCATGGGCGGATAGAGGTATAGCGACTAGTGAGTCAGTAGGAGGAGACCAAGAAATATCAGGGAGATTAAAGTCACCCAAAACAATCAAAAGGTCACTGTTAGAAAGAAGGGATAGAACAGATTTTATCGCAGACAGGTGGTGCTCATAAATTATTAAATCAGAGCCAGGTGGAATATAGGAACATGTAACAAATATTGAGAATGATTGCAAGGAAATTTTAGCACTAACAAATTCAATTTCATTAGGAGTATCAGAGTGAATTCTCTCGGATGTTAGGCTAGTGCTAACGGCAATCAGCACACCGCCTCCCCTACGTGAGGAGCGATCGGTCCTATAGGCATTAAAATTGTTTGACAGAACTTCATTGTCACATATCTCTGGTTTCAGCCAAGTTTCCGTAAAAGCCAAAATATCAGCAGTAAATGCAGAGGAGTCAGCATAAAGCTGGGGTAGCTTCATATTTAGTCCCCTAACATTTTGATAAGCCAAAAATAAACTTTTTAGTTTTTTGGCGCAGTGGAAGGTCTGTTATTTGTTCTCGGTTTATTGGGAACAAATTCTTTTATTACTAAATCATCATACTACGAGCATATGAAAATCTAAATTGTTCAACTGAAATATTCTCGGATGGGAATTTTTCACGAATAAATTCCAAAACATCCTCAGATGTGGTATCTGGGGTGAGTCTCGAAACAAATAATTGTTTTCTATGTGGAACAACTGATAATTTCTTACGTCCCCCAGCAGCAGATTGCACCTCACTAAGCTGAGAGCCAGAAACGGTAACTTCTGTACCTATAGGTACGGTCGGCACCGTAGCCGGCACTGAAGGTTTTTTTACCACCCGACTTCGAGAAGCAGTGACTTCACCTGAATCAGCTGTATCCATAGGCGCAGTAGGTTCACTTACCACAGTGTTAACAGAGACTGCTGCAGCCACCAAGTTCGGATTTGGGGTGGATACCGTGACCGTATTAACTGCCGTTAAGCTGGTTTTTTTACGTTTAGGCGACTCAGTTAGTAATTTTTTATTATTAAATTGGGCACAAACGGAATTGAACCCCTCATTGAGCTGTTTAAAAGCACCAGAGAGATTCAAAAGGCTGTCTCGAGTGTGCTTCATAAAGCCGCTCATCTCAACAACCATTTCCTTGCAGGATCCACATGACCACATGAGTCCAGAATTCTGATCAATGAAGTCTTTGACTCTACCAGTAAATCCTGCGCATTTAACGTGGATCATCGATTCGCAGAGCCAGCAGAAAATAAAAGGGTCTTTAGTTGAAGACGAAAGAGTACAATTTTTCTTAGAGCAAACAAGAGCCATTTAAAGGAAATGAAATAAAATAAAATAATATATGAAAAATACCTCAAGTAAATTTGGCACTGGGATCAAATTCCAAAACCACAAAGGCACAAAACACGAAAAAAAATAAGAGCGCGAGATCGCGTATTAATTTAAATGTAAGAGAGCACGAGAGAATAAATCTTCTACCGATTGAGCGTTGCTTGTGGGACACTGACAACTTTACGCAGGAACAGTTACAATGTAAAGCAAGCAAGAGAGAGAGAGAGAGAGAGAGAGAGAGACAAGAGAATAGCACACCAAAAGTCTACCAGAAATTTGGCAGGTTCAGAGAGAGTTTAAGTTACAGTTGTAATATAGAGCGGGAGAGAGAGTGAGAATCAAAGAGTTTTAGCAAGTTTAGTGAGTATAAAATTACAATAACAAAGCTAGGAGATTAAACAAATCTAATATAAATGTTAAAATAACTATAATCACTGGGAGATCTAGTAAAAAAACACTAAACACACTAACCCAGCGGTTAGACTAAGCTTTGTTAATAAACAAACACAAAACACTCGCAAAAAATCACAGAATAGACAAAAATTCAGAGCACAAGAGTAAACACAACCGTTCACAAGCGACGCTAAATCATTTTTCGTCACAATTGTTATTATCAGAAATTTTTACCTCGTTAAGAGGTGTTTTTGTTTGATATCAGAAGTTTTTTTTTGCTCAAGAGCTTAAGTACCCCAATACCATGACTAGGAGTCGTCCCCATATGGATTGGCTATTGAAAAACCAAACACACAGATTCGACCCCTAATCTTAGCTGAACGCCACCTTAAATTAGGCACTGTAGCGTAGAAAAGTTTTTCTTTCATTAGTTTTAAGTAAATAAATATATAATTCTAAAAAATTTATAAAGACTTTAATAAACTTTCAAGTTCCACTTCGGCTTAACTTTATTCTAATAAGGTATGGGTTGCTTACATTCACATTCTAATAAGAATAAAACATATAATATGAATATTAAACTTTTTAATAACAAGTTTAATCGCTTCAATTACCTATTTTTATAGCACAAGTTTGGAATCTCAAGGGCTGTATAGTTTCAGATTCCAAGAGAAATCTGTCGTTTCTTACATTTCCCGCCGAACTAGCGGGTTTTTCCAAAGTGGTGGAACAAATAGATCAAGTTTCCTATTTCGATTAGCTTCATGCAAGTAAGGGACCTTAAAACCATAACAGGTTTTCCGTTTGAAAAAATGTAATAAGAATATTTTTCATCAAATTGGTTTTTTTCTTGTTTATTCCAATAAGTATGATATATTTCGTATACGGAGCTGAAACGAGTTGCACTTTTTATCGCTTAATATCTTTCAAACGGAATCTCAAGGGCTTTATGATTGGAGATTTAAAAAGAAATCGTTCGACTCAATTCTGAGAAAATAGTCAAAAAGTGGTTTTAAAAATTAACTTTTTGTCATAGCTCTAAATTTATTATATTCAGACAATTTTACTATATGAAGAGTATTTAGCAAATTAAATTATCTTTTCAGAGATATATAGCACGTTTCTGTAGCATTAGTTGTTTAGATACTATAAGCATTTTAAATCTGCATCTTTTTTTGGATTTTCCGCCAAACTAGCGGGGTTTTCCAAAAGTCGTAGAACAAACGTTTTCTATTTCAAGCTACTTTATACACCCATAGGGTTTCCAAAACCCTAAAACTAAGATGGGATGCATACAAACCCACAAACAAAGGGACAAACATTTTCATTTTGGGAAGAAGAAGAAAATCTTGTTTTTTGAATTACTTTTGAACGGGACATCGGATTTCAACAAATGAGATGTCATTCGACGCGTATTCTCAGTAAGAATAAAAGTAGCTAAACAGCCGGGGGCTTTCATCCCCACCGTATCCAGCAGCTCCAATTTTCTAAATTTTTACTTTTACACTTTCACCGTCTTTTCTCCCAAAGAAATCTATATTTCGAAAGTCTGGGTAGGCAATCTTCTTAGTTTTTGCGATACCTTTCGATTGGTGTATCACTCGTTACGATCGGACCACAACGGCAGATTTTCAATTCTGCGGCTCTATATAGTAGTTGTCTTCGCACGCTCTCTTGCGCCCCACTACGTATACTGCCGTCCACAGTGATCTAATGAGCAATTAATAAGCAAACTTGTAAAAATCGCTAGGCACTTCTGATCTTTATAAATTCCTAAATACGGTACAAAGTGGCCCGATAGGATAATAAGCAAAATTATCATTAGCGCTGCAGTTTAAATCGGATAAAGTAAGAAACTTTTTTGCTTCTTCAGAAATATTTTAGTTTTTTTATTTGTCCAAAGACAAAACAACAGAAAATGATATAATCGATGCCATCGACTATCAGATACCCGTTACTGAGCTAAGTAAACTGAGAGCACTCAGGGAGTGCGGTAGAGATTGAGATACACAATTAGCAAGACGTCTGTTTACAAGATTACACACTTTATTTAGTTATAACTTTTTGATGAATGGCACGTAGTTAGCATTGATAATCAAAACAAAACCTCATTTACATTTTTTTTAAATTTTAGAAAATGTGCATGCTAGACCGATCTTAGCATTACGGCCGTTTGTGGGCACTAGAGTTGGCGTGGCACCATGCTAAAACCAACTTGCAATGCTCAAGAAGCTTAAGAAAGTACTTCCCAACCAGCTTTTATAGTTTACAAGATCTCAACTTTCATACGGACGGAATGAAAACTTTGGCACAGCTGAAAACTTTCGAGTTATTCGCGAAATTCGAACTCGTCGTTCCTTTTGTTTCTATCGTTTGAAGCGAATGGACGGGATAGAAGCGATGGACTTTGTATGTACTTTTTACGTAGATTTTGTTTCTAAAATCTAATCAAACAAAAACACCTCTTAACGAGGTAAAAAGTAGTGGCGAACGCGCCTTTAAAAAAATTTCTGATAATAACAATTGTGACGAAAAACGATATTACATTCGATAAAATAAATAAACTATTGTATATTAAATTTATGATTTCGGCCCGCAACAGTAATTATTTATTTACCTACACGTAAATGTACTGTTGTAGCGTGCCGAATACATACATTTAATGTAGTTTATTTATTTTATCGAATGTAATTGACGGACGTTGATGCACTACGAGCAGTACAAACAAGTGGCCCAACGACACCAAGCACGTGCTTGTTACGCGCGGGGCCCTTCTATAAATTTGGGCAAAAATGCGAGTTCGCGAGGAAGATACAAAAAACAAATAGAGACGGGACACAAATGAAAATAAATGAAGCAACTAAGAATGAAGCAAATGAGTTAAAATATTAGTTTTTAATACCGGGATAGAAGTTGATGTGCAAATTAAATGATAAAGATTGTTATAATCATTACATAGAACGTGAAAGGGCTCGTGCAGACAAAAATTTGATGTACATCGTGGCAAATTTAGGGGATAATAATTTCGTGTTAGTCTAGCAGGGACATTGAAAGTTAGGCGGTTTACAAGTTCTACAGAATCAATATCACCTCTAATAAGATTTTGCATAAAAAATAGTACCAAGCATTGTTCTACGATTTACAAGTGTAGGTAAATTAAGCAATAGTAATCTACTCTGATAGGAAGGTAGCCTTACGTTTTGATCCCAGTTAAAACTACGAAGGGCAAAAAGAAGAAATTTTTTTTGTACCGACTCAATACGGTCAATGTGCACTTGATATTGTGGACTCCAAACCGAAGAACAATATTCCAAAATAGGACGGACAAGGGAGGTAAATAATAATTTGGTTGTATAAGGGTCATCAAATTCTTTTGACCAACGCTTTATAAACCCAAGAACACTCATGGCCTTGTTGACAGTGGACATTATGTGGCAGTCAAATTTAAGTTTTGGGTCCAGAAGAACGCCTAAGTCATTAACGGAATATGTACGGTTGAGTGACGTATTTTGAAGAGAGTAACTAACAAAAGTAGGAGTACCCCTATAAAAAGTCATAACGTTGCATTTAAGGCAGTTCAAATTTAAAAGGTTATACTCACACCATCCCTGAAAACAATCAATATCTGACTGTAAGTTGAAACCCGACGCTATATCGTTATATGATAAACAAAGCTTGACATCATCAGCATACATTAGTACACGAGAATGTTATGGTAGAGGGAAGATCGTTAATAAACAAAGTAAACAGCAAAGGACCCAAATGACTACCCTGAGGCACTCCAGATGTCACGTATATCAATTTTGAAACAGCGTTCTTGAATATAACCCTCTAAGTCCTACCATTCAAATAACTTGAAATCCAAGTTAATAGCTTACATGGAAACCCAAGCTGATTTAATTTGAATAATAGAAGAGAGTGGTTGACAGAGTCAAAGGCCTTACTAAAATCTGTATATATAACGTCAGTCTGCATTTTTTTCTTAAATCCATTAATTACAATAGATGACAATTCAAGAAGGTTGGTGGTGGTCGATCTTCGCTTAACAAAACCATGCTGACACGGTGATATTAGCGAGGAACATAAATGTTGCAAATGAGAAGTAATAATACGTTCAAATGCTTTAGGAATTGCCGACAATTTGGAAATACCTCTATAATTCTGGGCATCCGCCTTCGCACCCTTTTTGTGAAGTGGAATGATAAAAGAGTCCTTCCAGATAGTAGGAAAAACTGATGATGAAATAGACAAATTAAAAAGTTTAAGAATCGGTTTACATATGGTTGACGCACAAAACTTAAGCACACACCCGGGGAGTCCATCTGGACCGGGAGAATAAGTTGGCGTTGTTGTTGCTAAGTCTCTTACGAGAGAAATTTTCGTAATTTCAGGGGTAAAGATACAATTTGCCTTATTTAAGGGATTAGGGTAGTTAGAATTTGACCAAGCAGCCGAACTATAAGTAGTTTGGAAAAACTCGGCAAATAAATCAGCAATTTCAGAATCCGTCGATGCCTCCATTAAGTTAAAACGTACCGATGAAGGCAATGCCGACGACTTACGCTTGGCATTGACAAAGTTATAAAACTGCTTCGGATCATTTGAAAATTCAAATTTACATCGACTAAAATACATAGAATAGCAATGACTATTGAGAACATTAAAGTCCGATCGAGCCACCACATATTTCGAAAAATCAGATGGCTTACCCGACTTTTTATACTTTTTATAGGTGTTTGTTTTAAGGTTTTTAAGTCTTTGAAGCGCATTGGTAAACCAAGGTGGCCTGTTTGTCTTTGAAGGAAACCTATCAGGAACGCATTCATTAAAAAAGGTATTTAACACTATATAGAAGTGTTCAGTGGCACTTTCAATATCCATACAATTGTACAATTCTGTCCAATTATATTGAGAAATCATGTCGTTAAGTTTTTTATAGTTACATTTTCGGAAACATCTCACTTTAGTTTGAGAAACTAAAGGAGAGAGGGTATCAACGCATGGGAGGCAGATTGTCAATTCCATTGTTGGATGATATCGGTCTTCAGGTACAACAAGAGCATCAATTCTAGATACCGTGACTTCAGACGGGTCTGAAACAAACACGAGATCTAGTTGTCTATTTAATGAATTCCGTATAAAGCTTACTTGCTGTAAAGATAATTCTAGAAGACCATCTACAAAATCATGGGCGGATAGAGGTATAGCGACTAGTGAGTCAGTAGGAGGAGACCAAGAAATATCAGGGAGATTAAAGTCACCCAAAACAATCAAAAGGTCACTGTTAGAAAGAAGGGATAGAACAGATTTTATCGCAGACAGGTGGTGCTCATAAATTATTAAATCAGAGCCAGGTGGAATATAGGAACATGTAACAAATATTGAGAATGATTGCAAGGAAATTTTAACACTAACAAATTCAATTTCATTAGGAGTATCAGAGTGAATTCTCTCGGATGTTAGGCTAGTGCTAACGGCAATCAGCACACCGCCTCCCCTACGTGAGGAGCGATCGGTCCTATAGGCATTAAAATTGTTTGACAGAACTTCATTGTCACATATCTCTGGTTTCAGCCAAGTTTCCGTAAAAGCCAAAATATCAGCAGTAAATGCAGAGGAGTCAGCATAAAGCTGGGGTAGCTTCATATTTAGTCCCCTAACATTTTGATAAGCCAAAAATAAACTTTTTAGTTTTTTGGCGCAGTGGAAGGTCTGTTATTTGTTCTCGGTTTATTGGGAACAAATTCTTTTATTACTAAATCATCATACTACGAGCATATGAAAATCTAAATTGTTCAACTGAAATATTCTCGGATGGGAATTTTTCACGAATAAATTCCAAAACATCCTCAGATGTGGTATCTGGGGTGAGTCTCGAAACAAATAATTGTTTTCTATGTGGAACAACTGATAATTTCTTACGTCCCCCAGCAGCAGATTGCACCTCACTAAGCTGAGAGCCAGAAACGGTAACTTCTGTACCTACAGGTACGGTCGGCACCGTAGCCGGCACTGAAGGTTTTTTTACCACCCGACTTCGAGAAGCAGTGACTTCACCTGAATCAGCTGTATCCATAGGCGCAGTAGGTTCACTTACCACAGTGTTAACAGAGACTGCTGCAGCCACCAAGTTCGGATTTGGGGTGGATACCGTGACCGTATTAACTGCCGTTAAGCTGGTTTTTTTACGTTTAGGCGACTCAGTTAGTAATTTTTTATTATTAAATTGGGCACAAACGGAATTGAACCCCTCATTGAGCTGTTTAAAAGCACCAGAGAGATTCAAAAGGCTGTCTCGAGTGTGCTTCATAAAGCCGCTCATCTCAACAACCATTTCCTTGCAGGATCCACATGACCACATGAGTCCAGAATTCTGATCAATGAAGTCTTTGACTCTACCAGTAAATCCTGCGCATTTAACGTGCATCATCGATTCGCAGAGCCAGCAGAAAATAAAAGGGTCTTTAGTTGAAGACGAAAGAGTACAATTTTTCTTAGAGCAAACAAGAGCCATTTAAAGGAAATGAAATAAAATAAAATAATATATGAAAAATACCTCAAGTAAATTTGGCACTGGGATCAAATTCCAAAACCACAAAGGCACAAAACACGAAAAAAAATAAGAGCGCGAGATCGCGTATTAATTTAAATGTAAGAGAGCACGAGAGAATAAATCTTCTACCGATTGAGCGTTGCTTGTGGGACACTGACAACTTTACGCAGGAACAGTTACAATGTAAAGCAAGCAAGAGAGAGAGAGAGAGAGAGAGAGAGAGAGAGAGAGACAAGAGAATAGCACACCAAAAGTCTACCAGAAATTTGGCAGGTTCAGAGAGAGTTTAAGTTACAGTTGTAATATAGAGCGGGAGAGAGAGTGAGAATCAAAGAGTTTTAGCAAGTTTAGTGAGTATAAAAGTACAATAACAAAGCTAGGAGATTAAACAAATCTAATATAAATGTTAAAATAACTATAATCACTGGGAGATCTAGTAAAAAAACACTAAACACACTAACCCAGCGGTTAGACTAAGCTTTGTTAATAAACAAACACAAAACACTCGCAAAAAATCACAGAATAGACAAAAATTCAGAGCACAAGAGTAAACACAACCGTTCACAAGCGACGCTAAATCATTTTTCGTCACAATTGTTATTATCAGAAATTTTTACCTCGTTAAGAGGTGTTTTTGTTTGATATCAGAAGTTTTTTTTTGCTCAAGAGCTTAAGTACCCCAATACCATGACTAGGAGTCGTCCCCATATGGATTGGCTATTGAAAAACCAAACACACAGATTCGACCCCTAATCTTAGCTGAACGCCACCTTAAATTAGGCACTGTAGCGTAGAAAAGTTTTTCTTTCATTAGTTTTAAGTAAATAAATATATAATTCTAAAAAATTTATAAAGACTTTAATAAACTTTCAAGTTCCACTTCGGCTTAACTTTATTCTAATAAGGTATGGGTTGCTTACATTCACATTAAAACATATAATATGAATATTAAACTTTTTAATAACAAGTTTAATCGCTTCAATTACCTATTTTTATAGCACAAGTTTGGAATCTCAAGGGCTGTATAGTTTCAGATTCCAAGAGAAATCTGTCGTTTCTTACATTTCCCGCCGAACTAGCGGGTTTTTCCAAAGTGGTGGAACAAATAGATCAAGTTTCCTATTTCGATTAGCTTCATGCAAGTAAGGGACCTTAAAACCATAACAGGTTTTCCGTTTGAAAAAATGTAATAAGAATATTTTTCATCAAATTGGTTTTTTTCTTGTTTATTCCAATAAGTATGATATATTTCGTATACGGAGCTGAAACGAGTTGCACTTTTTATCGCTTAATATCTTTCAAACGGAATCTCAAGGGCTTTATGATTGGAGATTTAAAAAGAAATCGTTCGACTCAATTCTGAGAAAATAGTCAAAAAGTGGTTTTAAAAATTAACTTTTTGTCATAGCTCTAAATTTATTATATTCAGACAATTTTACTATATGAAGAGTATTTAGCAAATTAAATTATCTTTTCAGAGATATATAGCACGTTTCTGTAGCATTAGTTGTTTAGATACTATAAGCATTTTAAATCTGCATCTTTTTTTGGATTTTCCGCCAAACTAGCGGGGTTTTCCAAAAGTCGTAGAACAAACGTTTTCTATTTCAAGCTACTTTATACACCCATAGGGTTTCCAAAACCCTAAAACTAAGATGGGATGCATACAAACCCACAAACAAAGGGACAAACATTTTCATTTTGGGAAGAAGAAGAAAATCTTGTTTTTTGAATTACTTTTGAACGGGACATCGGATTTCAACAAATGAGATGTCATTCGACGCGTATTCTCAGTAAGAATAAAAGTAGCTAAACAGCCGGGGGCTTTCATCCCCACCGTATCCAGCAGCTCCAATTTTCTAAATTTTTACTTTTACACTTTCACCGTCTTTTCTCCCAAAGAAATCTATATTTCGAAAGTCTGGGTAGGCAATCTTCTTAGTTTTTGCGATACCTTTCGATTGGTGTATCACTCGTTACGATCGGACCACAACGGCAGATTTTCAATTCTGCGGCTCTATATAGTAGTTGTCTTCGCACGCTCTCTTGCGCCCCACTACGTATACTGCCGTCCACAGTGATCTAATGAGCAATTAATAAGCAAACTTGTAAAAATCGCTAGGCACTTCTGATCTTTTTAAATTCCTAAATACGGTACAAAGTGGCCCGATAGGATAATAAGCAAAATTATCATTAGCGCTGCAGTTTAAATCGGATAAAGTAAGAAACTTTTTTGCTTCTTCAGAAATATTTTAGTTTTTTTATTTGTCCAAAGACAAAACAACAGAAAATGATATAATCGATGCCATCGACTATCAGATACCCGTTACTGAGCTAAGTAAACTGAGAGCACTCAGGGAGTGCGGTAGAGATTGAGATACACAATTAGCAAGACGTCTGTTTACAAGATTACACACTTTATTTAGTTATAACTTTTTGATGAATGGCACGTAGTTAGCATTGATAATCAAAACAAAACCTCATTTACATTTTTTTTAAAATTTTAGAAAATGTGCATGCTAGACCGATCTTAGCATTACGGCCGTTTGTGGGCATTAGAGTTGGCGTGGCACCATGCTAAAACCAACTTGCGATGCTCAAGAAGCTTAAGAAAGTACTTCCCAACCAGCTTTTATAGTTTACAAGATCTCAACTTTCATACGGACGGACAGACAGACGGACATGGCTAGATCGACTTGGATAGTGATCCTGATCAAGAATATATTTACTTTATAGGGTTGGAAACTCTTCTTTCTACCTATTACATACTTTCCGACGAATCTAGTAACCCTTTTATTTCACGATTAACGGGTATAATTATATGAAAGCGTTCAGAAATAAAATTCGAAGGGCTTGTGAAGAAATTACTGCCGTAGATAATAAAATTAAAAACATTTACAAGCTTTGTTCAGGGCCAAAATATTTTGAAGTCGTTAAACGTGCCTAAGTTTACTGCAAAACACACTTCAATTTCTCGAGTTAATTTTAAAAGTTTCGAACATTAATTATCATTATTTCAGTTATACAGCTAAAGAACAGCGTTCAAATACTAAGGTGGTCACTTCTTCTCCAAACAAATCCTAGAAATTGTCATATACGTATGTCTATTTATAAGCCTCTAATGAATGCTCTAATGAATGTGCCGAGGAATGCCGTGGAGTAATCGCATTAGAAGGAGAATATTCTCTTGTTACTGGAAAACGAAAACAAAAATTCATTTAGTCACTTAGAAACGAAAAAGATCAAAGAAACAAAAAGAGCAAAATGAACCTTCTTAACCACGGTAACACCGCAAAAGTCGACTTGTTATTAGAAACTAGGTTTTTTAGAGTGCTTCGTGAAACGAAATTTACATTTAACCATTGTAGTGTTCACAAGTATAAGCTAAAACAAGAAAGGAAGTTAGCTTCGGCAAGCCGAAGCTTATATACCCTTGCAGCTCTAATTATTAAATTTAAAAACACAAAAAATGATATTCCCAATAGTATAAGATAATATGTCAAAAAACACCGAAGCTATAATTTGTTTCATATTATTTTCCTACCAATTTTCCGATCGTTCCTATGGCAGCTATATGATATAGTCGTCCGATTTTGATAAAATTAAATTCGAAACTCAGAACTAATTAAAAAATGTTATTTCCAAGCGTAGGAGGTTATATGTTAAAAAACACCGAAGCTATAATTTGTTTCATATTATTTTCCTACCAATTTTGCGATCGTTCCTATGGCAGCTATATGACATAGTCGTCCGATTTTGATAAAATTTAATTCGAAATTCAGAACTAATTAAAAAATGTTATTTCTAAGCGTTGGAGGTTATATGTTGAAAAACACCGAAGCTAAAATTTTTTTCATATTATTTTTCCACAAATTTTCCGATCGTTCCTATGGCAGCTATATGATATAGTCGTCCGATTTCGATAAAATTTAATTCAAAATTCAAAATTATTTAAAAATTGTTATTTCCAAGCTTAGGAGTTTATATGCTAAAAAACACCAAAGATATAATCTTTTTTCATTTTTTTGTCCGATTATTCCTATGGGAGCTATAAGATATAGTTGTCCGATCCGGCTGGTTCCGACTTATATACTACCTGCAAAAGATATAAGACTTTTGGGAAAGTTTCAGCCCGATAGCTTTAAAACTGAGAGACTAGTTTGCGTAGAAACGGACGGACAGACGGACAGACGGACAGACGGACATGGCTAGATCGACTCGTCTAGTCATGCTGATCAAGAATATATATACTTTATGGGGTCGGAAACGTCTCCTTCACTGCGTTGCAAACTTCTGACTGAAATCAATATACCCTCTGCAAGGGTATAAAAAGGACCTGAGCAGTGTAGCAGTCTAAGCGACTATGACTGGAATGAGTCTTCCACTTGCGGGACGTACAAGTATCCAATTGTCTGATGGTTGCAATTTTGTTTGTCTTCTTCTGTTCATAGGTCTGGAGTCTGTTTGCGCAAGATGTGCAAATTGGATTAATTTTGAAATCTCGAAATTTGTTGTTTCTTCTATAGTAAGATACTATATTTAATGTTTATGTTATATTGTCAATAAAAAATAGGCATTAAAATAGACGAAGACGGACAAAGACGCCCAGGCTTTAAACTAATTTAACATGTCCTGCGCCTTATTTGTCGCCTCTGTTCGCCAAAAATGCAGTGTCAATCGCATAACTAGGTGCTAAATCATTTCTGCTTTCAGGGGAAGGGATGTCCGAGGTGATGGACCCCACAGGTATACCCCTTGAACAGTTGCGAAAAAAAACATTGGCACTTCTACGCAGCAGGTTCTTGTTTATCAAAAAAATAATGATTATAGTTGGTTTTTAATGAGATGTAGGCATTATTAGATTGCTTAGTATTTAAGCTACTTGCAAAAACACGGGAGGGTATACAAAATTATTGTGTGTACTTAACATTTTCTTATTTTAAAAAGAACAAGTTTTAGAAAAGCCGAAGAAACATAGCACCACTTACGTTTAATTTATATAAAATTTATTACTTACTTATATTGGTGGATTGGACAACAACAATTTTTTAGGTCGAAAAAGCCGGTACTAAAAGAAATTTTGTAATGGTTCCGCTTTAACACAATTTCATAAAGTTGATACTTCAAAATCAAATAGTAAGACACCCTACGGCAATAGCGATAGTTAGTATCGAGTAATTTTCTGGCAACCCTTTCAATTGACAGATGCCGATCCTCCAGGTGGTGAATTCCGAATGGGAATTCGGCAAAGGGTTAGTCGGGTTCACAGCACGGGCCTCGATCTCTTTTCTGAAAACTCGCCACGCTGATCAGACATAAAGCTTTCCAAATTTAAGATTAAAGGTAAGGTTAAAGCTACATGTGCTTCTAACCAAAATTTGGATTTAATTCGAGCATCCTACGGGAAAATTGTAAAGACATCAAATATAAATCCCCAAAAAAATAAAAGAAATAACTAAGCAGATGGATACTGCAGATAACAGCAGCAGATGGATACTGCAGAGAATATCTGAATAATTTGCAGTTAAACTATGTTAAACACACAACCTTGTGCTATTACCTCATCTAATCACGTTTTCCATAAGAATTGTTTGGAAACACAGGTGTAGGTTTATAAAGATTATCACAGCTGCTTAGTTCCAGTTCAATTTAAGAAATAGAAGGTAGTCGTCTGTAACCATTCACCCAACACTAGGACTGCGGCACCAAATAAACATCAGAGAGTTGTTGCAACAGGATCTCGTCCGTGTACACGTTCATTAGCTACTCAGCCTACTTAGAAGCCATTGACCCACAACTACCCGAAGGAACCGAAGCATTTATTATGTTAGAAGATCCATTTAAAATATCGAACCAAGCTAACGCTAATCCACCAGGTAGTACTCGTACAAATCAAGGAACAAGGTCGCACAACAATCCAATCACAAGCGATCCAGCTAGAAGACGCCGTCCTCCGTACCGGTAGGAGATATAAAAACAATCGTCCGTGACACGGTAACTAGAGTCTTATCATCCCTGTCAGGATCTGGAAATCTTACAGTTTCACCGAGTTATAGATCAGCTAGGAGTACGCATTCATTGGAGGCACTTACAATTGCAGAAATTTTACAAAAATGGGGGGGTAAGGTTCGATGAAACGGTCGAGGGGTTATCCGTGGAAGAATTTCTTTATAGAGTGAAAATATTGACAATAGAACATTTTGATGGAGACTTAAAAATTATTAGTCGAAATATTCATCAGCTTTTAGTAGGTAAAGCCAACCGTTTGGTCTGGAGATACCACAAGAGGGTTCAAACGTTTAAATGGAGTGAATTTTAAACTACTTTCCGAAAACAGTATCGTGAGAGTAGATCGGCTAAGGAATTAAGGGAACAAATTCGCTCACGTAAACAAAAACAGGGAGTGTCATTCGATACGTTTAACGAAAGTGCTTGTAAGCTCATGGATAGACTATCAGTAAGTTTTGCCGAAGATGAACTAGCAGAGATGATACAAGGAAATTTGTTGATAGACATGAAAGAGAGACTATTGTTTGAAAAGATCTCATCTATTTCCGAATTACGCCGGTTGGTTCACAAGCGGGAACATTTCCTTAGAGTAGTAGGTCGAGCACGTCCGCTACAAGCAAAACCTGCTTCATATCGAGTTTACGCCTTAGATGATGAACAATCTAACGAGACTCCCGAAGCCAGAGAATAGAACGATATTTCAGCAATTGCCCGCGCAGCTTCTCAACTGTGCTGGAACTGTGAGGCTCCCGGCCACCTTTGGAAAAATTGTTTAGCCGCAAAGAGAGTTTTTTTTACATTTGCGGAGATCCGCAGTCGGATACACCAAGCTGTCAAAACTGCATGCGAAAGGCGGAAAACCGGCAGGGTGGATACCCAATGCAGGGTGTCCCAAAAGTAGAAAATACCTCTTGTGTAAATTTTGAAAAGATTGGAATCTTAAAAAGTTAAATATCAAGAATCAAAATCTGAAGTAAAATTACCGTTAAAGCCCTATCACGAAAGATTAAGAAACTATAATTTAGTAAGAGAACGAATTTTCGCAGGATTAGAAAGAAAAAGTCGACGAAATACAATTCGAATGCGAACATACTTAGGTTCGTTGAAAAAGAAGATAAATATGATTTTGTTCTATAGTTTTTCAAACATCAGATGCCGAGTGAAAGTTAAATATCAGGAGAGGGAAAAAGAGATTGAACTCTACATTATCCCTTCAACAGCACAGAGATTAATACTAAGAATAGGCTTCTGGCGGTCTCTTGAATTAGCGCCGGGGGTTGTCAGCTCGTTATTGACTGAGTACGCAGAACTAGACCCAGGGTAAGATCAATTCTCATTAACTATTCAGGAAAGGCAGCAACTTAAGGCTTTGAAGGAATTGTTTCCCAATTTTGAAAATCAGGGGCTAGGACGCACGGCGTTGGCATTGGGTATAGTATGCCAGTAAAACAGCGATACTATCCTGTGAGACCCGCTGTAGAAAAGCTAACGTTCTCGGAAATTGACCGAATGCTTAAGGGGTGATCGAGCCGTCACAACGATGCTACAAAGAAGATGCGTATCCGTTGCAAAGCATCGAAGGCATCTTGGCCCGTCTTCCAAAAGCAAATTTAATTTCTCAATTGGTCCTTTAAAGACGCCTACTTGTAGATTAAGCTCACTGAAGAAGCAAAACCGTTGACTGCGCTTACTGATCCAAAACGAGCATTGTTTCAATTTACGGTCTTGCCCTTTGGACTTTGTAACGCTCCTTCTACCATTTAACGTCTTATGAATGACTTAATCCCTCCGGACTTACGTCATTGCGTATTTGGCTATCTCGACGATATATACGTAGTATTATCAGTGTTAGTTCGCCTAGCCTATCAATTTAGGTTATGTTATCGGTAGTGGTGGAGTAGCCACAGATCCGTATAAAATATCCTGTGTGCTCAACTGGCCTACACCCAAGAACTTGAAGCAAGTTAGAGGCTTCTTAGGGGTTTTTAGCTGGTATAGGCGAATTATAAAAGACTTCGCCGAAATTACTTGTTCAAATACAAAATACAACAAATACAGACCTGTTAAAAACAAAGAAATGTTTTCAATGGTCTCCGGAAGTTCAGGTAGCTATAAAAAAACTTAAAATTCTGCTCACTTCAGCTCCCGTTCTACAAATTGCTGGCGCTGTGCTGGTGCAATTACCGGATACAGGAGAGGAAAGACCTTAGGCTTTCATGTCAAAGAAATTATTCAAATAACTATAGCGTTACCGAACGCAAATGTCTTGCTGTGATTTTGGCAATTGAAAAGTTTAGGTGCTACCTGGAATTCCAGCCGTTGGAAGTAGTGATAGACCATTCGAGTCTGCTATGGCTAATGCGGCAGCAGAACGTACCAGGGAGATTGGCACGTTGGATATTTCGATTGCAAGCCTTCAAGTTCACAATTACCCACCGCAAAGGAAAAGATCATATAGTTCCGGATGCGTTATCGAGGATTTGCGAACCGGAGATTGATAGTGTCGAATGGATAGGTCCAGAATTTGATTTGGATTCATCAGTAGTAATCATTTGTAAGTAGAAGAGAGCTCCGAATATTACATTACGACTACCAATGGGGCAACAAAGTGCGTCGGGTAGGCCGTTTCAAAAGTTGTGTTCAATCTGTGACATTTTAGGTCCTTACCCGCAAAGCAAGAAAGGATCTTTAGGATTGCTTATTGTCCCCGATCTTTCAGTCGGCTCCTTGCTGGCCGCGATTCGATCCAATCTTCGAGCCGATCAGACTGAATGGGATGCAAACTTAACCAGTATTTCATCCGCGTTGCTGCCTTCGATGCTTTGATGTTCGCCTTACAAAGACTTGTTTGGCGTTAATATGGTAAATCATAGTAATGGTTTTAGATTACTTAAAAAGTTATCCCTCTTAGAGGAATCTTCACTTTTAAATCCTTTGGAAAAGTTAAATTGCCTGCGAGAGGCAAACAAAATAGTCGCGCTGCCTATGAACGTAACGCTACGCAATACAATTTGCGCTCCCGTCCGGTCTCGTATAAGGAAGGCTAAGAGGTGTTTAAGCGGAACTTCTACTAGAGAAAATTTTCCGAGAATTTCAATAAGAAATTAGGTTCGCAGTTTTTAAAGTAGAAAAAAGTAGGTGCTGCATTTTATATACTAGAGAATTTACAAGGCAAAGAAATAGGTACATATCATGTCAAGGATTTGCGGAGCTAATTCCAGCCAATCGTACCTTGTAGACTCGTTAGATTATCTGTGGGTGTAATGGTTCCGCTTTAACATAATTCCACAAAGTTGATACTTCAAAATAAAATAGTAAGACAACCTACGGCAATAGCAATAGTTAATATCGAGTAATTTTCTTGCAACCCTTTCAATTGACAGATGCCAATCCACCAGGTGGTGAATTCCGAATGGGAATTCGGCAAAGGGTTAGTCGGGTTCACAGCATCGGGCCTCGATCAGACATAAAGCTTTCCAAATTTAAGATTAAAGATAAGGTTAAAGCCACCTGTGCTTCTAACCAAAATTTGGAATTAATTCGAGCATCCTACGGAAAAATTGTGAAGACATCAATTATAATTCCCCAAAAAAGTATTTGCGTGCCGGCAAGGTAAATGTTTCCCAAAAAAAAAGTTTTAAAGTTTAGAATACCTTTTGCACATTTTTTAGTTCTTGCCATTCTGTCCATTATCTGCGACAAGACGGCGAGAAAAAGACCTTCGTTCGCATTGAAAAAAGAACCCACAAACAAAATAAAACCCAAGAAAACCAAGTATCCGAACCACAAGGCAAAAGCTAATTCGTAACAACTAATGGCGTTATGTCTGAACAACTAAGGGCCGAATGTCTGAATCTAGCCAGAGTTTATTATCTAGTTTCATAGATTTCCACGCCGGAAAAGGGTTCGAAAATTTGTATGGCCGAAAAGGCCCAGTTAGCTGTTGGCAAAATCGCAGTAGGTCGAAGGGAACCGTTCCAGAAAATTCTCAGAAATAGCCGTGAAAATAAGATCAGTGGAAAACAAAACCTTAAAAGCGCTAAGAAAACGGAAAGATCTCAACACAGTTAAAATAGTGTTAAAATACTTAAGTTCATGGAAAACTAAAATAACTTAACAAAATTATTAGCTAAAACCGAAAAAGTTATCGTAAGGTATTTTTCTATAGCTTTTAGTTAAAAGGTTTCAAATTAAAAACAAACAAAAAAATATGTATAATACAAATCGTATTGGCAAAGTGGTGTGTGTGTGTACGGGCAGTTAAAAGAAAAAATCTGATAAAAAGAACAAAAATTAAGACGAAAAGAACAGCCCAAAAATGGCACATTGGAAAAAATCTTGTTATAATTATATTATTTTGTTATATATATAAATTCAATAATACTTCAAAACAAGCTAAAGCCCAATACGATTAATCGCAACTAAAGAACTAAAAAATAAAACAAATAATTTGGAAATACGGGTCAAAGTAATAAGATAAATAAAACAAGTCAAATAAATTTTTTCTCCATTATATTATCTCTCCCAAACAAATCCACCAACAACTTCATATAGAATTATCAAGAAGGCCTTCTTCGAGGAGCAATGGATGAGTCGTAAAGACACAAAATCAAAAGATAAATGCAAAAGTCGTAGAGCGTGCCCATACTGTGTCGCGCAGTGTAAAAAAAAGGTTCAACTTCATGTAAGCTTATCAGGTGCTCGCCCCGATCTTTGGCAATTCTCTTTTACATGATTTCGTTTATTGAAGTGCAATGAAATAAAAGCCAGAATATTTTCTGAAACATAATTTTATTTAGCTGCGATTAACCCCATTTCTTAAGCATGCCAGTGAATTAACGTTACGAAAACAATCTATTACAACTAATGTTGTAAAAAAACAAAATGTAATTAGTACGGTACCATTCCAATAACACGCATATAAACTAAATAAAAAACTAATATGTAATCTAGGGAACAACGCGGTAGTTTAAAGAAATCAAAGAAAAGAAGAAATGAATGTTACACTCGGACCGAAACAATTTTATATATATATGATGGACGTTGATTTTTTTTGTACCGACTCAATACGGTCAATGTGCACTTGATATTGTGGACTCCAAACCGAAGAACAATATTCCAAAATACGACGGACAAGGGAGGTAAATAATAATTTGGTTGGTTTGGTTTTGACCAACGCTTTATAAACCCAAGAACACTCATGGCTTTGTTGACAGTGGACATTATGTGGCAGTCAAATTTAAGTTTTGGGTCCAGAAGAACACCTAAATCATTAACTGAATATATACGGTCGAGTGGCGTATTTTCAAGAGAGTAACTAACAAAAGTAGGAGTACCCCTATAAAAAGTCATAACGTTGCATTTAAGGCAGTTCAAATTTAAAAGGTTGTACTCACACCATCCCTGAAAACAATCAATATCTGACTGTAAGTTGAAGCCCGGCGCTATATCATTATAAGATAAACAAAGCTTAACATCATCAGCATACATTAGTACACGAGAATGTGTTATGATAGAGAGAAGATCTTTAATAAACAAAGTAAACAGCAAAGGTCACGTATATCAATTTTGGAAACCCAAGCTGATTTAATTTGATTAAGAGTAGAGAGTGGTTGACAGAGTCAAAGGTCTTACTAAAATCTGTATATAAAACGTCAGTCTGCATTTTTTTCTTAAATCCATTTATTACAATAGATGACAATTCAAAAAGGTTGGTGGTGGTCGATCTTCACTTAACAAAACCATGCTGACACGTTGATATTAGAGAGGAACATAAATGTTGCAAATGAGAAGTGATAATACGTTCAAATGCTTCCGCCTTCGCACCCTTTTTGTAAAGTGGAAAGATAAAAGAGTCCTTCCAGATTGTAGGAAAAACTGATGATGCAATAGATACATTAAAAAGTTTAAGAATCGGATTACATATGGTTAACGCACAATACTTAAGCACAGTGACCATATAATTGGCGCTGTGCTGGTGCAATTACCGGATACAGGAGAGGAAAGACCTTAGGCATTCATGTCAAAGAAATTATTCAAATAACTATAGCGTTACCGAACGCAAATGTCTTGCTGTGATTTTGGCAATTGAAAAGTTTAGGTGCTACCTGGAATTACAGCCGTTGGAAGTAGTGATAGACCATTCGAGTCTGCTATGGCTAATGCGGCAGCAGAACGTACCAGGGAGATTGGCACGTTGGATATTTCGATTGCAAGCCTTCAAGTTCACAATTACCCACCGCAAAGGAAAAGATCATATAGTTCCGGATGCGTTATCGAGGATTTGCGAACCGGAGATTGATAGTGTCGAATGGATAGGTCCAGAATTTGATTTGGATTCATCAGTAGTAATCATTTGTAAGTAGAAGAGAGCTCCGAATATTACATTACGACTACCAATGGGGCAACAAAGTGCGTCGGGTAGGCCGTTTCAAAAGTTGTGTTCAATCTGTGACATTTTAGGTCCTTACCCGCAAAGCAAGAAAGGATCTTTAGGATTGCTTATTGTCCCCGATCTTTCAGTCGGCTCCTTGCTGGCCGCGATTCGATCCAATCTTCGAGCCGATCAGACTGAATGGGATGCAAACTTAACCAGTATTTCATCCGCGTTGCTGCCTTCGATGCTTTGATGTTCGCCTTACAAAGACTTGTTTGGCGTTAATATGGTAAATCATAGTAATGGTTTTAGATTACTTAAAAAGTTATCCCTCTTAGAGGAATCTTCACTTTTAAATCCTTTGGAAAAGTTAAATTGCCTGCGAGAGGCAAACAAAATAGTCGCGCTGCCTATGAACGTAACGCTACGCAATACAATTTGCGCTCCCGTCCGGTCTCGTATAAGGAAGGCTAAGAGGTGTTTAAGCGGAACTTCTACTTGAGAAAATTTTCCGAGAATTTCAATAAGAAATTAGGTTCGCAGTTTTTAAAGTAGAAAAAAGTAGGTGCTGCATTTTATATACTAGAGAATTTACAAGGCAAAGAAATAGGTACATATCATGTCAAGGATTTGCGGAGCTAATTCCAGCCAATCGTACCTTGTAGACTCGTTAGATTATCTGTGGGTGTAATTGTTCCGCTTTAACATAATTCCACAAAGTTGATACTTCAAAATAAAATAGTAAGACAACCTACGGCAATAGCAATAGTTAATATCGAGTAATTTTCTTGCAACCCTTTCAATTGACAGATGCCAATCCACCAGGTGGTGAATTCCGAATGGGAATTCGGCAAAGGGTTAGTCGGGTTCACAGCATCGGGCCTCGATCAGACATAAAGCTTTCCAAATTTAAGATTAAAGATAAGGTTAAAGCCACCTGTGCTTCTAACCAAAATTTGGAATTAATTCGAGCATCCTACGGAAAAATTGTGAAGACATCAATTATAATTCCCCAAAAAAGTATTTGCGTGCCGGCAAGGTAAATGTTTCCCAAAAAAAAAGTTTTAAAGTTTAGAATACCTTTTGCACATTTTTTAGTTCTTGCCATTCTGTCCATTATCTGCGACAAGACGGCGAGAAAAAGACCTTCGTTCGCATTGAAAAAAGAACCCACAAACAAAATAAAACCCAAGAAAACCAAGTATCCGAACCACAAGGCAAAAGCTAATTCGTAACAACTAATGGCGTTATGTCTGAACAACTAAGGGCCGAATGTCTGAATCTAGCCAGAGTTTATTATCTAGTTTCATAGATTTCCACGCCGGAAAAGGGTTCGAAAATTTGTATGGCCGAAAAGGCCCAGTTAGCTGTTGGCAAAATCGCAGTAGGTCGAAGGGAACCGTTCCAGAAAATTCTCAGAAATAGCCGTGAAAATAAGATCAGTGGAAAACAAAACCTTAAAAGCGCTAAGAAAACGGAAAGATCTCAACACAGTTAAAATAGTGTTAAAATACTTAAGTTCATGGAAAACTAAAATAACTTAACAAAATTATTAGCTAAAACCGAAAAAGTTATCGTAAGGTATTTTTCTATAGCTTTTAGTTAAAAGGTTTCAAATTAAAAACAAACAAAAAAATATGTATAATACAAATCGTATTGGCAAAGTGGTGTGTGTGTGTACGGGCAGTTAAAAGAAAAAATCTGATAAAAAGAACAAAAATTAAGACGAAAAGAACAGCCCAAAAATGGCACATTGGAAAAAATCTTGTTATAATTATATTATTTTGTTATATATATAAATTCAATAATACTTCAAAACAAGCTAAAGCCCAATACGATTAATCGCAACTAAAGAACTAAAAAATAAAACAAATAATTTGGAAATACGGGTCAAAGTAATAAGATAAATAAAACAAGTCAAATAAATTTTTTCTCCATTATATTATCTCTCCCAAACAAATCCACCAACAACTTCATATAGCATTATCAAGAAGGCCTTCTTCGAGGAGCAATGGATGAGTCGTAAAGACACAAAATCAAAAGATAAATGCAAAAGTCGTAGAGCGTGCCCATACTGTGTCGCGCAGTGTAAAAAAAAGGTTCAACTTCATGTAAGCTTATCAGGTGCTCGCCCCGATCTTTGGCAATTCTCTTTTACATGATTTCGTTTATTGAAGTGCAATGAAATAAAAGCCAGAATATTTTCTGAAACATAATTTTATTTAGCTGCGATTAACCCCATTTCTTAAGCATGCCAGTGAATTAACGTTACGAAAACAATCTATTACAACTAATGTTGTAAAAAAACAAAATGTAATTAGTACGGTACCATTCCAATAACACGCATATAAACTAAATAAAAAACTAATATGTAATCTAGGGAACAATGCGGTAGTTTAAAGAAATCAAAGAAAAGAAGAAATGAATGTTACACTCGGACCGAAACAATTTTATATATATATGATGGACGTTGATTTTTTTTGTACCGACTCAATACGGTCAATGTGCACTTGATATTGTGGACTCCAAACCGAAGAACAATATTCCAAAATACGACGGACAAGGGAGGTAAATAATAATTTGGTTGGTTTGGTTTTGACCAACGCTTTATAAACCCAAGAACACTCATGGCTTTGTTGACAGTGGACATTATGTGGCAGTCAAATTTAAGTTTTGGGTCCAGAAGAACACCTAAATCATTAACTGAATATATACGGTCGAGTGGCGTATTTTCAAGAGAGTAACTAACAAAAGTAGGAGTACCCCTATAAAAAGTCATAACGTTGCATTTAAGGCAGTTCAAATTTAAAAGGTTGTACTCACACCATCCCTGAAAACAATCAATATCTGACTGTAAGTTGAAGCCCGGCGCTATATCATTATAAGATAAACAAAGCTTAACATCATCAGCATACATTAGTACACGAGAATGTGTTATGATAGAGAGAAGATCTTTAATAAACAAAGTAAACAGCAAAGGTCACGTATATCAATTTTGGAAACCCAAGCTGATTTAATTTGATTAAGAGTAGAGAGTGGTTGACAGAGTCAAAGGTCTTACTAAAATCTGTATATAAAACGTCAGTCTGCATTTTTTTCTTAAATCCATTTATTACAATAGATGACAATTCAAAAAGGTTGGTGGTGGTCGATCTTCACTTAACAAAACCATGCTGACACGTTGATATTAGAGAGGAACATAAATGTTGCAAATGAGAAGTGATAATACGTTCAAATGCTTCCGCCTTCGCACCCTTTTTGTAAAGTGGAAAGATAAAAGAGTCCTTCCAGATTGTAGGAAAAACTGATGATGCAATAGATACATTAAAAAGTTTAAGAATCGGATTACATATGGTTAACGCACAATACTTAAGCACACACCCAGGGAGTCCACCTGGACCGGGAGAATCAGTTGGCGTTGTTGTTGCTAAATCTCTTAAGAGAGAACTTTCCGTAATTACAGGGGATTAGGGTAGTTAGAACTTGACCAAGCAGCCGAACTATAAGTAGTTTGAATAAACTCGGCAAATAAATCAGCAATTTCAGAATTCGTCGATGCCTCCATTGAGTTAAAACGTACCGATGAAGGCAATGCCGACGACTTACGCTTGGCATTAACAAAAAAAACTGCTTCGGATCATTTGAAAATTCGAATTTACATCGACTTAAATACATAGAATAGCAATGACTATTGAGAACATTAAAATCCGATCGAGCCACCTACATAGAATAGCAATGACTATTGAGAACATTAAAATCCGATCGAGCCACCACATATTTCGAAAAATCAGATGGCTTACCCTATTTTTAATACTTTTTATAAGTGTTTGCTTTAAGGTTTTTAAGTCTTTGAAGTCATTACACTAAATTCGTTGTTTTATAAGTTCGTTAAGTTACGCGAAACTAGTTACATTAAGAAATATTAAAGAAGTGTTTATGATTATGGAATTCTATTTATACCCGTTACTCGTAGAGTAAAAGGGTATACTAGATTCGTCGGAAAGTATGTAACAGGCAGAAGGAAGCGTTTCCGACCCCGTAAAGTATATATATTCTTAATCAGGATCACTAGACGAGTCGATCTAGCCATGTCAGTCTGTCCGTCTGTCCGACTGTCCGTCTGTCTGTCCGTCCGGATGAACGCTGGGATCTCGGAAACTTTAAGAGCTAGGCTATCGAGATTTGGCGTGCAGATTCCTGAGCTTCTTACGCAGCGCAAGTTTGTTTCAGCAGAGTGCCACGCCCACTCTAACGCCCACAAACCGCCCGCTAGAATGAAAAAAATGTTTGCCACGCCCACTGGAATGAAAAAAATGTTTGCCACGCCCACTCTAACGCCCACAAACCGCCCACAAACTTCAAAAAATCGTAAGTATGAACGCGGATATCTCGGAAAATATCAAAGATAGAGAAATGGGATTTAGATTCCGTAGGCTTGAGCGCAGCGCAAGTTTGTTACGCAAATATGCCACGACCACTCTAACGCCCACAAACCGCCCAAGCCTGTGGCGCCCACAATTTTCATGCTAGATAAAAAATTTTAACTGAAATGTATTGGTCTCGTCAATACCTATCGATTGATCCAAACAAAAACTTTGCCACGCCCACTCTAACGCCCACATCGCTTAAATCTGTCTACCGCCGGTAGGTGGCGCATTTCAATATCGCTTTGCTGCTTGCATATCTCCATTTTCCTTCGTTCCCTTTAGCTGAGTAAGGGGTATCTGATAGTCGAGGTACTCGACTATAGCGTTCTCCCTTGTTTTTTTCTAAATTCTGATGGCCTGGGAGCATAATTAAATGATAAATGGGGTCTGCGTAACCGTTTAGGTTAATGAACAAGGCTGAGGCAAGCAACATCTTAGTCCATCCATCCTCTGGTCTAATACAAATATCGCGTTGTTATTTCTATCCTTTATTCGTCTTACTTCTTTTGTTTCGGTACTTTCTATGCCGTGTAGTTTCAACGGAGGATCGGGTAGTGATCGACAAGTCGGAAGTTAGGTGATGATATGCAATACAATTGAGAATCCAAAATTTTCGATAACCGTCCCTTTTCCACAGGCGTTTACTACGCTACAATTTGTATCCAGAAATTAGATCGATAAATTTGGTTTTGGATAAACATCATTCAAAAAGTCATGTACTGTTAGGTTAGGTCACATTCACATTACTTTATTGGTAGAACCGAAACAGCTTAGTTTTGTAAGATCTTAATGAATTGTTAGTACCAAAACTTACATTGTTATGAGCGAAAGCTCCAAATTAAACATTTACAGTACTGCTCTCTCACGTTCGGGATCACGTCCACCTCGGGATTACATTAAATGAGTTCACAATTGGAGTCGAAAGAATACGGTTATCATTTTTATCGGTTTTCACAACCCCACCCAAGCTGAATGTCTCGTTGGCTAATAAAACGCTCTGGTCACAATATTCTTGCAAGTGTGCAACAAAAACTACTTCATTTTCATTCGCGTGGTTTTAATTGGAATTTGGAAAAACTGGGAACATTTTCTCAACCTTACCTACTTACGTATACCTCCAACATTTTGGTCGCACCCTTCTCACTAGAACTCTTTCGCTTGGAATTGGATCTTGTCAACTGGAAGGCGTCATAATTACATCTCGGTGATCATCTGTCGTTTTGGGAAAATCACTGATACCTCAACAACTCATCGCTGGAACTTACACTCGATTGTAGGTTCACTTGGGAACGCACACTGCCACAATCATCGTCGTTTGAAACAAGAAACTTTAACCAAAGAGCGGAGCATTATCCAGGCACCAAATTGGAAAACCCGATGCCCACAACATTGGAACTATCACGCTGTTTGGCAATGTTGGATAACTTTGGAAATTTTACTCTTGGTCGCGCACTCCTCGAATCGTGCTCTTAGGTAAATTTCATTTCAGAGAAATTTGCCCAAACTCTTCGTTTACTTAGGAAGAAGGGTCACATGGATATAAGAAGCATTGGAGAATGTCGCACACACATCAAACACACCTCGCATTGGACTGTGCTGTCTGGGATTTCTGGCGATTGCTACGTCACACCACAAATAACATACAATTTGGACTTGGACGTTGATGTTTCGTCTTGGAATATCACTCAGAATACACCGCTAGCAGACGAAGACTTCATACAGATCCGTCAAGTAGACCTGTTACTTGTGATATTCTTCTCATCACTATCAATTGGACAAACAAACTACTGGACGAAACGCCAACGCAACAGAAAGTTGTATTTGGATGTATAATTGCTGGTCGCCCTGGAAGCCCTGGAATTGGAATTTGGCAAAATGTTTGCCTATCCGCCGGAGAATCAATTAATAAAAATATGAACTCCTTTGGATGACTGAAGATATTGGCAAACCCACCAACATATTCACAAAAGAACAGCAATTATGTGAAAAAATATTCACTCAAACAATTCGTGGGGAGGCAGATGGCAAATTAGTGGTTAACTTACCATTCAAGGAAGAACCCTTCTTGGATCATTAGTATTGTCCCACTGGGACGACGAATTCAAGCAGAAGTCACAAAAATACCGAGAAGTGGAAAAATGGAATTGACAAAGTGGCGTTCAAGTCATCCCGACCATAGATCGGACCCCACAATTAAGGAATTAAATTTGGACATAGAATCATCGAGGAGCACTTCAGACCGAATCAGTCGGTTTTGTCAACGGCCTCATCTTTATAAGACCCGCTCGGATTGCTAGCGCCGATAATCGTGTCGACTAAAATTCTACTCCAGAAACTGTGGCTGTTAAAATTGCAATGGGACGAGTCAATACCACAAGCACTTACTCTGACCTGGAAGTCGTTTTGGCATTGTTATCGACGTTGGACTCCCTGACAGTCTCTTGATTCTGTCTTTAACCTAAACAGACCGAATTGCAATTTCACGGACTTTGCGATGCATAAATTCGTGCATGTGGATGCTGTGCTTAAGACAGAACTTGATTACCGCTAAAGTCAAGATTGGCCCCGACGAAAAAACTGTCACTACCAAAATTGGAGCTTTGCGGAGCGCATTTGGTCGCTATTCGCAAAAATCAAAAACACCGATTCGCAACTCGTTTTGCATTAAATCAGCAGCATTCATCAACGATACCAACATTTTTCGGCAATTGGATTGCAGAAATACAAGACCTTACCAACTCGTCTCAATCCTGCGGACTTGGCATAAAGAGCATGCTTATTGGAGGAGCTTAGAAAATCATCATGGTTTGGAGAACCGTCATACTTATTGCAGCCCGAGGACTGGCTGACCAACACTCGCGAAATACTGGACATGGAATATTTTAGGTGGAAAAAGGAAATCTGTCTTCATGGTCATTCAAGGACCAGATCAGCTCATACAAGAAATGTTTGCGTATAGTATCTTTGATAAGAAGATTTGGGAAAGCCTGCAGCAAAACAACCGCATTCGATACAACATCACAGTCACCTGAAGAATTGGTTTCAGCATGTCATTGCATTATATGGAATCTTCAACCAGTGCACTTCGCTGACGAGATCCACGCCATTCAAAGGTAAATCCACCAACGCAGTAAACTTAAACATTTATTACAAACATTTATATTTGGTAACAAAATATATCCATTTTTATGCGTTAGTTTCTAGCAAACATCATAATACCACAGCAACCATTTATCTAAGGCTTAGTTCTTCTTTTTGAAGTAAGTTCAATACGATTCGTGAAGGATGTCATAAATCATCCTATGCTGTAAATTTTTATAAGATAATAATATATAGAAAATAAGATAAGATAGTGATTTCTAGCCAAGGTAAATATGAAATACAACTCGAATGAGTCTTCGAGCAAGAAAATTCGTCCAGGATCACCGTTACATTTGCACTAGCGTGATCTTAGTGCAATCACGATTCTTGTTTTTTTAATGGCAGTTGATGGTTGATACAAAACGCCAAAAAACATTTCCGGATAATTTTAACTATCATTCATGCGTCTTTGGGCCAAATTCTTCTCAATCCAAAAGTCCTACCTTATATGGTAGATAGAGTATATATAGAGTATGCTAGGAAAATATATTCAGTTTTAATTATTAAATACCGCTTAATAAATATGTTGGGTAATTGGGTAACTAATTGTTATTTTTCTTAGTAAATCTGAATTTTTTAAGAAGTAGTGCTATTGCTTGCCATTTTTTTGATCCAAGCTAACATTTTTTTTTTCAAAAACCAAGCTTGCAGTTGAAGAGAGGGCGGACGCGTCTCGTGCGAGCTCCGAAAAAAGTGCAAGAAAGTTGATGAATTAAATGCAAACAAAACACAAAAACTAAACAGGTGAATTTCAAATAAGCGAAAAGACGCTAAAGCACAAAGAAAAAAATGTTTAGACTTATACTCACAAAATAAGTGTAATGACTTTAACAAGTGCATAATTATTTTATTTTATTATAACAAATAAGTGCCACACTAAAAAAGCTCAATGAGCAAAATAAAGAGCGACTAAGCTCCACGAGCCGAAGAGATGGTTACTTCTCGTATGTCTCAACGCGAGATAGCAAGAAACGACCCTACTGACGGTCGATAGCCAAAGAGCGCGATCTTGCTCACCATGCCTACCTATTTAATATTATAATAAATAAGTGCCACGCTAAAAAAGCTCAATGAGCTACGAACAAAATAAAGAGCGACTAAGCGCCGCGAGCCGAAGAGACGGTTACTTCTGGTATGTCTCAACGCGTGATAGCGAAGGGCAAAAAACGACCCTACCGACGGTCGATAGCCAAAGATCGCTATCTTGCTCACCATCCCTTCTCCTACTCCGACGGCGTAGAGTTATCAGTGCAAAACCCCCCACCATCAGTTTCAACCCCTGGTGCACCAACAGCATGCAGCGGTAAAACTTCTGCACTCGCACTAAGTTTATCAGCAACAACTACAGCTACGGCAACAAAACCAACAACAACCATATCTACGGCTATTATTTCGGAATCGACTGCAATGTCGTCGACCGCAGCGCTAAATACAACGGCAACAAAAACCACGACAACAAATCAAAACCAAAATTAAATTCAGCAAGCGGGCCCGGCGATACAGACCGGATTAGATCGCTACATCCATATCAAGCGTAAGCTTAGCCCACAGAACACCGCGGTAGGTAACAAGTCAAAAATAAACCGTGTCCAGATGGACAATAAACTACCCGGGAGATCCAACAGTAATTGATTTGCGCTTCTAGCAGAAAATAAACCAGAAAAGGCTCAAGAGACCCAACCGAAACGTAAGACCTCACCTATTTACATTAAGGAGAAAGTCTCGAATGCCCTGGTCAACAAAATTGTTGCGCTGACCGTGGACGGAAACTTTCATGTTTTTCCGGTCACAAAGGGCGATATACATGAAACCAAGCTTCAGGCAAAATCTGAAGAACATTTCCGAGCTGTATCCAAATACCTGGAGGAAGCTAGGGAAAACTACTACACGTACCAAATAAAAAGCAGCCAGGGCTTGCAAGTGGTACTAAAAGGAATCGAGCCCGACGTAACCTCCAAGAAAGTCATCGATGCTCTCAAATAAAACGGGTTTTTTGCCGCAACCACTCTTCAGTGTAGAGCTGGAGCCAGACAGCAGAGTCTTGAAGAAAAATGAAGTGCACCCCATTTATAACCTGCAATACATATTGCTCCGAAGAATTAAGGTGCGAGAGCCACATAAAAGGAACTGCTCAGTGCAATGCACACATTGTCAGGAGTATAGACACACCAGGACATAGTGTTCACTTCGAGCAGTCTGTGTAGCTTGTGGAGACTTCTACAATTCGGTAAACTTCTCTGTCAACAAGGAAGATCTCAAAAAGAAGAAATGCGTAAATCTACAAGGAGATGACGGACCGCATGCGACGAGTGACAGCAACGCGTCATCAGAATACCCAAATAGCGTACACATACTCGCGTACAACGCCGGAGGTATTTTTCGGCACACCTGCAAGTTCCTCATTTGGTCAATTAAGCACCCAGAAGGGCTTCTCATACGCCGATGCCTTCGATCAAGGACGGAAAACCCACTCCAGCCTAATCTAGGAAACGTTCAGCAGATCCAAGTACAGTCACAGAGCACTCTGGAAACTATGATGGTCACCATGCAACAAAGTATGATAGAATTCATGTCATTCATGAAAACGATCTTGCAACCACTGGTTCAAAACCAGAACATGGTGTTACAGCTGCTTGCTAAGCGGTCCAAATAATCGATGGCAAATCTACGAATATCAATTTAAACGCCAATGGCGTTTCACGGCACAAACTTGAAGTAACACAGTTCCTGAATGAAAATCATATCGACATTATGCTTAACATGCATCTTAATCAGGGAACGCATCATCAAGCACCACTTTCACCAAAGGTTTTTAACTAATTACTTTCAGGCCACGTCTATCAAAGTGCAGTCAGGTAACAGAAACCTCTCAATATACGGTGTCTACTGCCCGCCGACAATTCATGGACTTTTACAACTTACTTGGAGATCGCTTTATAGCTGCAGGGGACTATAATGCCAAACACACGCACTGGGGATCACGCCGTGTGACTCCCAAGGCAATTATATATTGCAATCATAAAACCGAGCAACAAATTAGACTATGTTTACCCTGGCAGCCTCACATACTGGCCCAGGAAAGCTCCAGACTTAATAAACTTTGCAATAACAAAAAACATTCCACGCAATATAATAAGCGCCAAAGCGCTTTCGGAGCTCTCATCAGACCATTAGCCAGTGCTAATAACTCTTCTTCAAAGCCCAAAAACTACAGATCACCCCCAGATAAAATATAAAAAGAATGTAAGATCACACATCAAATTAACCCCACAGTCCAACATCGAAGCGGACATCGACTGCTCTACAAATGCGTTTGAAGCCGTACTCGTGGAGGCAGCCACTATCTCAACACCACAAGGAAGGGACGTGTAAACGAACCACTGTAAACCTAATCTGCAAATTGAACGGCTTGTCCTAGAAAAGATCTCCGTCTTCTAAACAACGTCTTAAGGAAGCACCTCGCTTACTTAACCGAACTCTAAAGCAAGAAACAGAAAATGTACAACTGCGGTACATTGAAAAACTTTCGCCAAACAGTACAAATCATCCTCTGTGGAGGGCTCACCCAAATCTGAGCTCTCCAATCGAAACAGTCACTCCGATAAGAAATTTATCAGGCAGCTGGAGCCGAAACTTTTGCTTCACATCTCCGAAGCGTCTTCCCGTCGATCCCTGCCACTGGTTCATTTATCCTACCACAAATCGAATCTGAAACTATTTCCAAACTCTGCTATTAAGATTATTTGTAAGCTCTTCAATGGGATCATAAGTCTCGGCTACTATCCGAAAAAATGAAAAAAATCTATTATCATAATGATACCGAAGCCCGGAACAGGCCACACCATTTAGTCATCCTACAGACCAATAAGTTTATTATCGTGTATGTCTAAGTTGTTCGAAAAATGCCCTCTAAGTCGCATAATACCATATCTAGGAACACACAATGTTATCCCTGCTCATCAATTTGACTTCCGTCAAAACCATGGAACAATCGAGCAAGTTAACAAAATAACATCAAAAGTACGCACAGCCTTTGAGCATCGGGAATACTGCAGCGCAATAAGCCAGCAGCTTCCACTGGATCCTTAACGCTCGTTCGCCCCTGCGTCTGGACTACAAGGTCCCGTTTTACAACTTTACCCCTAAGCCACGAACCAAAAGCATGTCGAACGAGTGTTTTAGCTCGTTGCCCGGTATGGCCGCCAGTATGCCGGTGCAAGCCTTTTGAATGGCCTCTACGTCTGCATAACGCTTTCCTTTCATCGGCAAATGCATTTTTCCGAAAAGGTAGAAGTGGTTGATGGTTAAAATGTGATTTTTGGTCAAATAGTCGGACACAAGCGTCGATCGATGAGACGGCGCATTATCGTGCAACAAACGCCAACTTCCATCTTCGCGATATTTGGGCCGAACACGTCGAATACGGCGCACCAAACGCTTCAAAACTCCAAGGTAGAATACCGCATTAACGTTTTGGCCCGGTGGAACAAATTCTTTGTGGACAATACCCTTGGAATCATAAAAACAAATCAGCATTGTCTTCACTTTTGACTTCTCCAGGCGCGATTTTTTGGGTTTCGGCTCGTCCGTCATTTATGTCCTCACGACCACTTTGAAAACGTTGAAACCACTCGTGCACTCTGCTACGGGATAGGCAATCATAGCCATAAACTTGTTTCATCAATTGAAACGTTTCGGTAAAAGTTTTACCAATTTTAAAACAAAGTTTAATGTTGGCTCTTTGTTCGAAGCTCATTTTCGCACCGATGACAAAAACATACTGACACTTAAAACGCAATAACCTCACTTCCAATAGATGAAATGTCATACAATTTTTACTGGAAGTCGATAAACGATAGCATATTCTAACGCATCAGTTGACATATAGATGGCGCCACTAGAGGGCGCTAGATTCAAAAAGTCCTGTTTACTTTGGAATTCACCTTGTAGTGTAACCCTCATAGTGAGTTAAACTGATGGTCCGGAATTGTGTCCTGCAGCGAAAACTTGAAGACTAGAAGACAGAATACGATTTAAAAGCCAGACACCTCTCAGGAAAAACGGCTACAATCCCAAATTTGATTGTGAGCCCTCCAGTAACCAGCAAGCATAAATCGTTTTGAAAAGTCGCTGAAAAGTTGTACAAAGTCTTGTACAGAGCACGATATCGAGGGGGCAGTAAATCTAAGCAATCACGTTGTTTATCAAGTCCGTGCTTAAGGTCATTGCAGCAGACTTAAATTTTACTGTTCTGATTGTACTGCAAGAACAGTACTGCAGGTGGGATGCTTGACTTAGACGCTTTAATCTGCCGGTAAAGTTGTTCATAAGAAGCTTCATCATGTTCATCATAGTACCCAGCATCTGATCAATTCGAGAGATAAGTACTTTAAAGCTTGCATTAGGCTGAGAAGATTCAGTTGAGCGTTGCATTAAATTGGAATTTATTGATTGGCTGTTAGACAAAGACCGAAAGTCAAAACTTAAACTTTTGAACGAGCCAATCTAACAGAACATTTCAAATTTTAAGAACAAAAAACAGATTTTAAGTTTAAATATTTATTCAGAAACAATTTTAGTTTTCACAAATTATTCTAAATCATAATTTCACAGCTCGACAAAAATAAAACCCCATAACTACCCGCTACAAAATCTTTAATTTTTGTCACTTTTTTCAAGTGTTGTGTGTATTCGTGTCTAGCCTAAGGCCCAGTAGAAAGCCGTCCAAAAAATAACTTTATATAAAAAACTGCACAACATTTTTGGAGGCTAAATTTTGGTTGAAGTCTTTTGACGTCACTCTTCATGCCTCACAAAAATTAAATACTATACTACTATTTATTTTATATATCTTGAGCAATCGATCATTTTCGATAGACCACTGGGTGTTATCACTTTTAGTCAAATCCCAAATGAGTTTGCATCAATGGGGTCTCAACCGATGCGAAAAATGTTCCAATCCATTGTGTCAAAAATCATAACATTTGGGACGTCACTAACCCGTGCTAATAACGTTGTTAGGGATGAATGGAAATTCATTTCCGAAACTTTTGAGAAAACTGGCAAGTTAAGCACGTATATTAATCTAACATTATTATAGTTAAAAAGTGATCGAACGATCGACGCCCCGACCTCTCTACGAGAAAGTAATAGGTACTATGGTGAGCGGCAGAATTAGGCGACCGCCTGTCTTCCTTCTCCGACTTCTCCACAAAAGAACGTAAGTCAAATGACTTACTTACTTAGGTTAAATTCCTATATATGAAACACCCACCCAAAAGATTAAGAAATACCTATTTTTTTTTGACTATGTAAGCAATATTTTAATATCATCGGACTTCCCTAACCCCCAATCTGTCTTAGAAACAAAAGCCACACCCAAGCGTTCATACTAACGATTTTTCGAAGTTTGTGGGCGTTAAAGTGGGCGTGGCAAACTTTTTTTTTTGGGTAATCGATAGGTATTGATGAGAACAATATATTTCAGTTAAAATTTGTATTCTAGCATCAAAACTGTAGGAGCCACAGCTTTGGGCGGTTTGTGGGCGTTAAAGTGGGTGTGGCACGCTGCTGAAACAAACTTGCGCTTGCATGCCAAATCTCAATAGCCTAGCTCTTATAGTTTCCGAGATATCCGCGTTCATACTAACGATTTTTTTAAGTTTGTGGGCGGTTTGTGGGCGTGGCAAACTTTTTTTGGGTCAATCGATAGGTATTGATGAGAACAATTCATTTCAGTTAAAATTTTTACTCTAGCATCAATAATGTAGAAGCCACAGTCTTGGGCGGTTTGTGGGCGTTAGAGTGGGCGTGGCACTCTGCTGAAACAAAATTGAGCTGCGCAGGAATCTCAGGAATCTGCTTACCTAATCCCGGTATGGTAGCTTTTATAGTTTCCGAGATCTCAGCGTTCATACGGACAGACGGACATGGCTAGATCGAATCGGCTAGTGATCCTGATCAAGAATATGTATACTTTATGGGGTCGGAAACGCTTCCTTCTGCCTGTTACATATTTTCCGACGAATCTAGTATACCCATTTACTCTACGAGTAACGGGTATAACAATTGCCCTCCATGTGCGTGCATATTTCGTTTTTCAGCATTTTTCTTTGAATATTGCAGCCCATTTTCGGTGGAATTAACTCAACGCGCCGTTTTTTGCATGATGAGGAGTGCAACACAATTTCAGAATGCCATTTAAACGCAATTGCAGGAATTATATATGCGTATCGAAACATATTATTGAATGTACTGAATAGTAGGTAATGAGTAATGAATCTCGTTAATTTTTAATATAACATTAAATTGTTTTTCCCGACTTTTTATGTTTAATACAGTTTTTAAATATATCCAAAATTAAAACTAAATGCTATTTTAAATGTGGGAATTAAATAGAATGGAACATCTTAAGCTATCGCAGAACAGTATGTCTGCAACTCTTTGATATCTTTTACGAGCCGCTTCTAATATTAATTTCGGCTCGCTTATGATATTAATATCGCCCCGCTAAAGATATTATAAAAGGCTTGCAAACGCTCCGAACTGTCACAAATGAAATTTTTATTGCAAACCAGTAATTCGTTTTCTTATCTTTTTCGGATCACAAACGACACTCGTTGCACGTTTAAGTTTCGCGTAACTCTCGTTTGCGATATCGCTAACGAACTTTTGGTCCACTGGGTTAGTATGCCAAATGCATTTTCTACTGACTTTATGTGCTCAGCCAGGCCGATAAGTTAAAGCTAACTCATCTTTTGTTAAGTTTCTCAAGATATACGGCTTCATGCGCTTCGAGCAGCGTAATTCTTTTCCAACTTGTCCAGTAGTATTGCGCAATGAACGGGCGATCGTTGGACTATCTGTTGTCAATAAAAAATCATCAATGGTGCCTTGAGGGTTAAATTTATTCAGAACTACGAGCACTTAGCATCATCTCAACTACTACGAAATTGGCTGATGACACAAATCTCGCATAACCTCGACCATTACTTCCTTTTCAACTCCGAGCCAGACCGGTTGTGTTTTTCTTTCGGACAGTGAAAAGTTGTCTTCTATTCTTTTATTTTGCCAGCGAAAAGGTTAAAAAAAAGTGATTGATTAAAGTAGTCTCATTTTTGAATTATGCGAGACCGTGTCTGCTTTCTTTTTATTTGTAAAAAAGATTTTTCCTTTAAGTAAAATACTGATGAGTTGTTAATTTTTATCAGGCTGCAAAAAAATGGCAAATGCCGGCCAGCCGGCTATCCATCTTGAACAAAGATGGCCTTCTCGATAAATATGCTGATGTTGAACTAATTACAAAAAAAGTATTATATGATAGTTCAAATTTTGTGCAAGGTCATGGTGTTAAAACATGGTTACAAGGAGCAGCAATTCTTCGGTTGTCAAGGACAACGAAAGTGACTCAGACCAAACAATGGCAGCTGGTTCCGACAATAAAGAACAAGTAAAAGAGAAACTAAGTACTAATAAAACTACCGATAATTCTAATTGAACAACTAATAGTTATGAAATTTGTAGCAAAGGAAAAAATCAGACAGATAAAACTGAACGTCGTAATTTCTTGTACAATACTTACCATATTAGGAATACTGCGGGGCTTGTCTCAACCAAGGACTGCAGTCTGTTTGAAAACTTGAGAGCCAAGAGTGGTCCCTTCCTTTATGAAAAAAATGGCATATCAAAATTTCTGAGTTTAAGGAAATCGTTGCACTATCGCCGCACCTTTATAAGATTTATTCAAAAATGCGTATGCCTGTGCTAACAATGAAGACTTGAAAAGGATGAACATCGTTGCTTTTATTCCCAGTAATTTGGTTGAATCGTGGGGGATCATTAAAGGAGTTCCAACTGGTTATTCCGATCAGGAAATTTTGGAAAATGTTTTTTTACCGGTTAAGATTACCTTTTTTGAACGTTTGGTCAGGCGTAAGGCAACTAAAAATTGGTTTTGATGGTGTAGAGTTGCCCGAAAAAATCTCTCTTTTTGGTGTCTGTTCCCTAAGTCAGTCACTACATGCCTAAGATTCGATTCATAATTTAAATGTTGACGACTTAAACATACGTCTGATAGGTGCAAGTCTGTAGGGCGTTGTATCAAGTGTGGTGCACAGGATTGTCACAGTGCCTGTTTAATTCTAAAGTGCATTCTATGCAATGCAAAAAACCATTCTGCTAAGGATAGGTAGATTTGTTTAATTTGGGAGAAGGATATGGACATAATGAAAATTATGACCATTAAAAAGATTGCTAGAAAAGAGGTGTTAAGTACGTATGCGATTCAACAAAACTACTTATGTTCTGACAAGTATGATGAAAATATTCCGGCTCTTAGTCAGAAAGAAAAAGTTGTGAAAAGCACAGTTATGCCAATCGATTACTGTTAAAACCAACTATTCCCAGTCGTAAGTTGGGGAACGTGTTTTAAAAAAACATAGTTCTGGGTCGTATCTTTTTTACGCAAAACAGCACGCATGCAAATTTACCAAGGCAAATGTGTGTGCTGGGTGCATTCTATTGCGATGCCTTCTAGATGTGTTTCAGAATAATGCATCCAGAAGCATGCCCAAACGGGTATTCGGGAACGTATTCCGAAACAAATAGTTCTGGGTCTTATCTTTTATACGCAAAACAGCACGCATGCAAATTTAACTAGCAAACGTGCGTGCTGGGTGCAGTCTTTTGGGTGCCGTCTGGGTGTATTTCAATATAGTGCATCCAGGTGTATTTTAGTGGGAATGTAAACCAAACTAAAACCCGAAGGTTGCTGATGCCTATTTTTTTTAAATCGTTTTTTTTCGGTACTGTTCTCTTGACAAACAAATAATTAAGACAAAAGGGAACATGCAGGGAAGCGCGCGGTTTTTCTTGTCTCTTGCATTTCTCGTCAGTTGCATTTTTAGTTCTGAAAAGTGAAGTTCGTGCAATGTGTTTTGAAAAAGTTTGTTGCTTCCTGCCACCAATCTTACATCAATATTTTCACAGGTAAGCAAAGTGTAGATAATTTAGTTCAATATGAACACAACACAGTTCAATATGAACATAACAGAGTACATGTACATTGAACATTCAAACTAAAAACAAATTAAATTAATAAAGTAATAATTATTTGAATGTAAATCGTACCTACAACAGTGTTAATGTGCTAAAATAAATATATTGTATATTTGTAATATATATACACATGTTTCAAAATATATAATATTCAATTTGCTTTATATCTTTTAGAATCGCAAGAAATGAATGGGCACACCAAGGACTGAACTGCGTAAATGATAAAAGTACATCAACAAGAAGGAAGCAGCAAAGCCCCGTACAGAAGGGGAGTGACTCCGATCAAAAATTAGTTGAGTTCTTGAATATTGAAATAAAAAATAAATATGAAATTTAAATCCAGCTTTATGTACTCCTGGGGAAAACTTCCAGATATTTGATTTTTAAATGCTTCTAGGTGCATTCCTGGGTACATGTTACAGGTGCATTAAAAAAGAGTACACCCAGAAGGTGATTAGTATGTTGCTTCGAGGTGCATTAAAAAAGAGTGCACCCAGAATGTGTTTAGTTTGTTACTTCCGGGTGCATTCCAGGTATATGCTTCCAGAAGCATGCAACGGGTGCATTCTTTTTTGTCCCGCACCCGTGTAAAAAGAATGGAACACTTCCGGAACACCTTTTTGATGCCATTTCATAATGAAAGAACGCATGCTGGAATGCTGTCATTTACGACTGGGTTCCTGCGAAAAGCCTCATTTTCATCTGGATTCTTATACTAATGATACTAACGATCACATTCCTTCCTATCCAACCTTTACTGATGAAGATAGATACTATCAATTCATCAACAAGTTAGGCCATAAGGAAAATGTGAACAAATAATCATTGACATTGACCCAAGTCGGTTTTCATACATACAGCTACATAAAAAAACAATGAAAGAATGAAGTAAGCCAGTCGACACGTTAGAAAGAAACTTATCTCAAATATCATAATGGGTATAAAATTTTTACAACATAATATTCAATATTCAGAAGGCTCGGGGTGTCATGTCAGAAAGCAAAAAGCTATTTTGTTAAAAAACGCTGTGCCGCTGTTGACGTCAGAAGAGAAGTCGGCGCAGCGTAGAAGACAGCCGACGAAAACGGTCGTGCAACAAAGAGAGGCTGATACTTGGAGGTTTCCTCTCTTTTTTTTGTCTTATAATTTGCCTGCACTCGGCGCTCTCAGAGACAAATTTCAGCCGGTCGGATATTTAGTTTTGCGTCTCTCCGTTATGTTCGGCTTGCGACTACCATTTCGGTGGAAAAATTTTCATGGAGAGGACAGGTAAATGCCCTAATATTTTAGGAGCATTATTGTATTTCGAAAAAAAACAACTAATATTGTTTTATAGTCAAATTATTTGATTATAGTAAAATTAAACAAGTTGAATTTACTCATAATGTTATATTTACGTTTTAAACGTTACTGTTACAATAACATTTTTTAGTTCAGTTATAGAAATTTAGTCCGTTAAAATTTATTTAAATATTCAAAACATTTTGATATTAACATTTTTAAAATGTTAATAAAGAGAAAATAAAAGAAATCAAGTAAAGGGGTGAGAAGAACCCTTGGTGCATTCTTTCTGAGTTTTTGAAAGGGAAGCAAGCCATTTAAATTGTGCGCAGCAGATTTACTTTTTTCGTTTCTAAAAGTGAAAATAATAAAGTCAGGTAAGTGTTACATTAAGATTAAGATGTTGTGCATTGATCTTAGTTTAAAGTAAGTCGATTTTTAAGGTGTTTCAGGGGTTTTGCAAAATAACATAGAAAATTCTGGTTCCGTTAGCCGATTGTGGCATAATGAAATGTTTTGTGCCAATAAAAAACACGCAAAGGGTTATACACAGACAACGAGAAACGGTCGACAGTTATTTGCGAGCTATGGCGAAAACTAATCGGAAATATTCTCAATTTCCCAAGTGATTTCACGAAAAATTTTCATTTGAATTTTCACTTGTGAAAAAGCGGACATCCCATACAATTGTCTATATGGAGTGTCACTTGTTCTTCACTCGTGCATTCTGACATGTCCCGCGTCATTCACAAGGTGATTCACGAGTGAAACTTATTTTCGGAACTGAAGGGATGATTTCGAATTTTTTTTTAAACAATAAAGATATAAATGTAGCCTTCTTAGCAGAAGTCTTTTCCCACGATTAAAGCTTTAGAAACATAGCAAATTATACCTTATTGTAAAAACACAGTGACGATGGTTACGGAGGAGTTGCAATTGCATACAAAAATGATCTTAAAGTCAAAAGATTTATTTATAAATCGAATTGTGACATTATTAATGCAAATTTGTCAAAAAAAAAGTTGTAACATCAAAACTGCTTCACTATACTTTGAACCTCAAAAAATGAAATTACCAACCCAGTTGATAAAATAGACCCTTTCAACAAGGTAATTATTGCTGGAGGTTTCAATGCCAGGTGTACATCCTTTGGAGATTATACTTACAGTAGCAAGGGTAACTTTTTAATGCAGGCAATGCGTAATGCTCGTTTCCGACCAATAAACAATGGTAGCCCTACTTTTAGGAGAAATATAGATACTGCTCAAGGATTGGTATTAGATCTAACTTTCGTTAACGGGATTCAGTGTAGAGAATGGTTGTGCGACTCTATATTCTTAGGTGGTAGTCATCATCAACCAATCACCTTTAAGATTACTGAAGAGCTCACCAAAACAATTTTTATCCAAAAAAGGCTAGAAAAAAATTTGAAAAAATTGATAAATCTTTCGAAATTGTAACCAAAAACATAAATAACAAGAAAAGAAGTTAACTTCGGCAAGCCGAAGTTTGTACACCCTTGCAGCTATAATTATTAAATTTAAAAATACAAAAAATGATATTCCCAATGGTATAAGATAATATGTCAAAAAACACCGAAGCTATAATTTGTTTTGTATTATTTTCCTACCAACTTTCTGATCGTTCCTATGGCAGCTATATGATATAGTCGTCCGATTTTGATAAAATTAAATTCGAAACTCAGAACTAGTTAAAAAATGTTATTTCCAAGCGTTGGAGGTTATATGTTGAAAAACACCGAAGCTAGAATTTGTTTCATATTATTTTTCCACCAATTTTCCGATCGTTCCTATGGCAGCTATATGATATAGTCGTCCCATTTCGATAAAATTGAATTCAAAATTCAAAACTAATTAAAAAATCGTATTTTCCAAGCATAGGATGTTATATGTTAAAAAACAGCAAATATATAATTTATTTAAATTTTTTTTTCCAGTTCCGATTTGCCCTATAAGATATAGTTGTCCGATCCGGCTGGTTCCGACTTATATACTACCTGCAAAAGATATAAGACTTTTGGGAAGGTTTCAGCCCGATAGCTTTAAAACTGAGAGACTAGTTTGCGTAGAAACAGACGGACAGACGGACATGGCTAGATCGACTCGTCTAGTCATGCTGATCAAGAATATATATACTTTATGGGGTCGGAAACTTCTCCTTCACTGCGTTGCAAACTTCTGACTGAAATCAATATACCCTCTGCAAGGGTATAAAGAGATTAAAGAAGCGACTTACATAATTCAGGAAAATAGGACTCCTAAGTATTGGTGGAGTGAAGATCTAATTAACCTTTTTAGAGATTTTTCAAACAAACAAAAAGCCCGTTCATATCCTTCTTATGAAAACTATGTTGATACTGTCAACTATAAGATGAGATGGAAAAAGGCTGTAAAAATAGGAAAAAAACTAGCTTTCTTAGGAAATTTACTGAATTAAATACAAGTCTCAACACCAGATCTGCTTGGCGTTGGTTTCTCAAAAATCTAAAAAGGTGTCAAGATAATCCGCCTGAGAAATATGACTAATGCTAAAAAATAAACCTTATTAAATTTATGATTTCGGCCCGCAACAGTAAATATTTATTTACCTACACGTACATTTTCTGTTGTAGCGTGCCGAATACAAAAATGTAATATAGTTTATTTATTTTATCGAATGTAATATCATTTTTCGTCACAATTGTTGATATCAGACATTTTTTTTAAAGGCGCGTTCGCCACTACTTTCTACCTCGTTAAGAGGTGTTTTTGTTTGATATCAGAAGTTTTTTTTTGCTCAAGAGTTTAAGTACCCCAATACCATGACTAGGAGTCGTCCCCATATGGCTTGGCTATTGAAAAACCAAACACACAGATTCGACCCCTAATCTTAGCTGAACGCCACCTTAAATTAGGCACAACAAGTTTTATCGCTTCAATTACCTATTTTAATAGCACAAGTTTGGAATCTCAAGGGCTGTATATTCAGATTCCAAGAGAAATCTGTCGTTTCTTACATTTCCCGCCGAACTAGCGAGTTTTTCCAAAGTGGTAGAACAAATAGATAAAGTTTCCTCTTTCGATTAGCTTCATGCAAGTAAAGGACCCTAAAACCATAACAGATTTTCCGTTTGAAAAAATCTAATAAGAATATTTTTCATCTAATTGGTTTTTTTCTTGTTTATTCCAATAAGTATGAAATATTTCGTATACGGAGCTGAAACGAGTTGCACTTTTTATCGCTTAATATCTTTTAAACGGTAATTTTTAGGGCAAAAAATGTTATAAATCAAAAGTTGAGGAATCTCAAGGGCTATATGATTTGAAATTTAAAAAGAAATCGTTCGACTCAATTTTGAGAAAATAGTCAAAAAGGCCACTTTTTAAAATAAATAACTTTTTGTCATAACTCTAAATCTATTATATTCAGACAATTTTACGATATGAAGAGTATTAAGAAAATTAAATTATCTTTTCAGAGATATATAGCACGTTTCTGTAGCATTAGTTGTTTAGATACTATAAACATTTTAAATCTGTCTTTTTTTTCCGCTAAACTAGCGGGTTTTTCCAAAAGTCGTAGAACAAACGTTTTCTATTTCAAGCTACTTTATACACTCATAGGGTTTCCAAAACCCTAAAACTAAGATGGGATGCATACAAACCCACAAACAAAGGGACAAACATTTTCATTTTGGGAAGAAGAAGAAAATCTTGTTTTTTGAATTACTTTTGAACGGGACATCGGATTTCAACAAATGAGGTGTCATTCGACGCGTATTCTCAGTAAAAATAAAACTAGCTAAACAGCCGGGGCCTTTTATCCCCACCGTATCCAGCAGCTCCAATTTTATAAATTTTCACTTTTACACTTTCACCGCATTTTCTCAAAAACAAATCTATATTTCGAAAGTCTTGGTATGCAGTCTTCTTAGTTTTTGCAATACCTTTCGATTGGTGTATCATTCGGACCATAATGGCAGATTTTGAATTCTGCGGCTATATATGTATAGTAGTTGTCTTCGCACGCTCTCTTGCGCGCTTCGCCACTACGTGTACTGCCGTCCACAGTGATATAGGTATAGAACGCACCCGAGTAGTAGAAGTGACAATTGAAAACGTCCCTATTCCAAATCGGGAAAAAAAATTTTGGGGAGAATTTTCTCCGCAAGCCTGACGTTTAATGATTACGTGAAAAAGGTGAAAACTGACACCAAGAAGAGCAATAAAATTATCCAGTACGCAACAACCATCAAATCATGTTTAAAGCCAAGAATAAAATCTACACTCATAAAATTATTTTTCTAAATACTAGAAAAATCGCCCTAAACATGAAATCGCCCTAACATTAAGAAAAATCGCCCTAAATATAGGAAAAATCGACATAGAAAATATGTTTTAGGGTTAATTTTTCTAAAATTTCTATTATTTAGGGCGAAATTTTCCGAGCATATGCTTTTAATATTTTCCCATATTAAGGGCAAATCGCCTTATTTCGAAGAACAAAAAATCATCCAAAATCGCCCTTGAAACTAGAAAATCGAAATTCGGTAGCCTAGCGATCTAATGCGCTAAACTTTCAAACTCATCTAAATGGCGTGAGTTCGAGCCCACAAAGAGTCAACATTTATTTTTATTTTTTGTGCAAGTTTTAAGAATTGAATTCTTAAACAATTTTGTGTGCAGAGGCAAAAAAAAATTTTAGAACACGTCAAAATAACAAATAAAACAATGTATATTAAATTAAAATAATAGTTTTTTAATGTATTTAGTCTAATTGGGTAAAATAAAACATAATTTGATGTCGTTAGTGAGAATATTTCTTAGAATTAAATTGAGAATTTGTTCTTAGAACAAATTGAGATATGCACCCTCTTTGCGCGTCGCCTAGCGCGATGCGTCTTCGGTGCAGCGGTAGTGCTCTCGACTGCGAACCCAGCGGTCGTGAGTTCGATTCTCGCTGCGACCACGAGAATTTTTCTCAAGAAGTAAGTTGTTTTATATTAATGTTATTTCCCTGATTATGTTTAATGACTTCTTTTCAGTTCATATGACTCTAATTAGCAGTTTACCAACATGCGTGGAGCGGCCAAATAATAACCTTGCCCTTTTCTCACCCTCTCAAATTATAGTGAAAAAAGGACAATAAAGTCAAATAATCCTAAAAAAAAATCCTGGAAAAATTACCGCAGATAATGTTTGCCGAGAACCAGCAAACATGTCCAAACACGATTTTTTTTTTATAAAAATTAGTTTTAATATTTAGGGCACTTGCTCTTGTTTTTAGGGCGCTTCACCATAATTTCATGAAATACCGCCATTGATACTTAAAATATTTTTTCATATGTTAAGGGTATTTACCTTTGAAAAAAGAAAAATCGCCCTGAACTTAAAAAAATTAACCCTAGATTTAAGAAAAATCGCCCTAAATGTAAGACCAATACATGCCATTCGGAGCTCTTAGATGGTAAATCCGTTGTGTCAAATTCGGATCTTAGATGTCCAACCAAAAACATTTCAAAACTGTCAATTTCTTACTAATATTGACTGAGCTTATAATGTTGACAACGTTGGGGGTGGGAAATCGATTTTTACGAAAAATGTTTTGGCTGGAACACATGTCGTATGAGTAATTTTAAAGCAAACTTTGAGGACGATTCGCAAGGTCTAAGTCTCAACAAACATTTTTTTTATTTTTGGTTACATTTTTTACAGACTTTAATCTATTGTACCATGCAAAATGGTGAGAACTAGTTTTCATTTTTTGAACCACCCTAGTGTGCATACTACAAATCTATCTGGAGGATTAAGCTAGAATATCAATCACCTACACTTTCTGATGACAACATGACATTAAGAACAACATTCTGGAGGAAAAACCTTGAGCATCAACGACATCACAACATTGAGAACGTCCACGATTAATATTGATAATACACCTTCAAAGCACCAGTATCTGGTCTATGCGGCAGTTATGTTGCGACCAACTATCATCCAAGTTATGACTTAAAACACACAAAAAAAAGGTCGACCATAGCACACAGGAAAAGTAGGAAGAACGACATACATATGTGAGTTTTTAGAGAAGAGATTTCGCATGCTGGAAAATCTGCTTAGCGCTACGGCATCCTCGACGAGCCACCAGGCGAGCAAAGGCTTAAAAAATCTAGCTCTTTTATGACATCATCTAGCAATTGCCAACAATCTTGCGAATTTAGCAACTCTACGGAGAATTAATGATTTAAAATTGATAATTTGATTCCATAAAATATTGACATTAGATTTCTAAAATACATTGATAGGTCAGGTTATCAATACATTGATAGTTCTAATCTAACTTAGGATTTATTATTAACAGACCACTGTTCCGGAATGACCATATAACAAAGACCATTGGTAAAACTTATGGCGTATTAAGATTTCTTTCAATATCAAAACGCTTTCTGCCCACCAACGTCAGTCTACTTATCCCACAAGCTTGTATTATTCGAACTCTTCTATAGTTAATAAGTTTGCAAACTGTAATACGTGTAGCCAGAATAAAATGATGGTAGCTGTAAGCAACGTCGCTCGATTTATTTTCGACTTAAGCAGGGCGGACCATATCTCTAACTTTACATTAAAAAGATTGACTTAAACTTGATAGATTGGTTAAAACTTAAAGTATGACATATCTTACATAAATTTAAAAATTAAGAAAGAATCGTCCTATTTATTTCACAGGTTAAGTTTCACTACATCAAGAGTAAGCAATATTACTTTGGTAAGAGACAGGTCTCTGCTATCATATATACAAATTTTTGGGTAACCGATTTGGCTCTTATACCAGCGACCTTAACCTATTAAATAGTAATTTTGTATTACATAATAAGTTTAAAAATGTTAAACTTAAAATGTTACACATTAACCGTAAAGAGCGAAGTAAAGGGTTCCAGTCGGCGGGCGGGATCCAGGCCGTAAATCGTAACTGAAATCAAAAACCAAACGATTCTTTTATTTTATAAGTTTATCTTCTGGGTTAACCTACAAAACCCAGTAGAAACTAAGAAAAAACTTAAAACATTTTGAGCAAGACAACTTTTACAAAAATTTTTTTTTATGTTTCTAACATGCCTTGAAAATTAGAAAATACTTATTGACCAATAATAAGGTTTACCCAAAAGAGAATTCAATAAGAAATTAAGCAGGCTTAGTCTCGGTTTTTTACTTCTTTGTAATATACTTCTTTTTGTAATCATGCTCGCCAATTTGAATAAAAGTCAAAAACTTTAAGCGCAGTCTATGCCTATTATCTCGCGAACTAGTTCGAATCGATTTCTAAAACTTTTTGATGATTATTGGTTTATTCATTAACTTAACCAAACTAGAAAAAAACAAATTTTTTAGATTATGCTTGTATTTATACCCGTTACTCGAAGAGTAAAAAGGTATACTAGATTCGTCAGAAAGTATGTAACAGACAGAAGGAAGCGTTTCCGACCCCATAAAGTATATATATTCTTGATCAGGATCACTAGCCGAGTCCATCTAGCCATGTCCGTCTGTCTGTCCGTCCGGATGAACGCTGAGGTCTCGGAAACTATAAGAGCTACAATACTAGGATTAGGCATGCAGATTCCTGAGATTCTTGCGCAGCGCAAGTTTGTTTCAGTAGAGTGCCACACCCACTCTAACGCCAACAAACCGCCCAAAACTGTGGCTCCTATAGTTTTGATGCTAGAATAAAAATTTTAACTGAATTGTATTGTTCTCATCAATACCTATCGATTGACCCAAAAAAGTTTACCACGCCCACTTTAACGCCCTCAAACCGCCCACAAACTTTGAAAAATCGTAAATATGAACGTGGATATCTCGGAAACTATCAAAGATAGAGAATTGGGATCTTAGATTTAGATTCCATAGCCTTGTTAGCAGCGCAAGTTTGTTACGCGAATATGCCACGCCCTCTCTAACGCCCACAAACCGCCCAAGCCTGTGGCGCCCACAATTTTCAGGCTAGATAAAAATTGTAATGTATTGGTCTCCTCAATACCTATCGATTGATCCAAAAAAAAATTTTCCACTCCCACTCTGTCTACCGCCGGTAGGTGGCGCCTTTCAATCTCGCTTTGCTGCGTGCATATCTCCATTTCCCTTTGGTCCCTTTAGCTGAGTAACGGGTATCTGATAGTCGGGGTACTCGTTCTTCTTTGTTTTCTATTTAAAACGTCAGCCTGAGAGGGAATGAGTGCTAAATGAGCTGCGCGATTTGTTCGTGTCTGATCCCCTGTCGACAACTGTTTAGACTCGGAAAATAAAATACCGTTTAATAAGTTTCGTACCCTCATAAGTTACATTAATATCAATGCTTATTTTAAAAGTCCAAAAGGTTTTGAGGTAATGATGCCTGGGGCAAAGCAAACGCTACGATCGACGAGCCTGATGTAAGGAACCTAAACGTTGGTCACCTTAACTGTTGGCAGCAAGTATGCCATATAAACCACATCGGATACAAACTTGCGCTTTTCAACGGCTGAAGCATGTTTGCCTATTTACAATGTTTAGTAAATAAAAATAGCCAAGCCACTGTCATCCTAACAGAACACTGTTAAGTCTCCGTAAAACTCATGTAATTTAAATCGTATGTATTGTATGACTTGAATGACTGAAGCTTAAGAATGTAAAAGAGCAATCACAAATAAAATGAAAGCTTCTTTGCAAAAAAAATGTCATATCCCAAAGCAAATTTTGCTTTAAAAATTGACTAAGCAAAAGAAACTTGGGCATCCTTAAACCCGTAAATGTTTGATACTGAATGCAGCGTCGCACGCATCTTTTGATCAATAGCAAGCAAATGCAAATTTGTCCTTCTAAGAGATCTGTATAAAAAAGCAACTCGCATACTTCTAAGTAATTAATCCCTATAAAAGAGAGGTATAATATTTCCAGTCTGCAAAAAAGAAGGTCCCTCTTCAGTGAACAGCTACAGAGGAATCTCAGGCCTATATGCGAAAGAAAACATTAAACTACGCAAGCCGTTTTGAAACTGGCATTCCTTCTGTCTGTACTTTCTGCTTGGATAATCACTTCCAGTATATACGCAAAGTATGGGTTATTCCGGATTCTACGCTACCTAAGATTGATTTGGCGCTTATGATAACAACCAAAACTTAAGTTTCCAATCACTAGATACCACTTTGTCGCAAATTTGATGTGAATAATTACTTGAAACTATTCATCGGAATTCGTTTTAGGCAAAACTATGATAGCGTTTTTTCAAGGCCGCTTGCTCAGTAGCTAGTGCAAGCGCCTCGTATGGTTTTTGAATATTCGACCAAAATGCTAGTAGTCCAAACTAGACCACCCCAATATTGTACCAGCCTTACGGTGCCCGAGAGCTGAGTCAGCAAAGTGCGCCGCTATGGGCCGTGCCTTTGTCTCATTGGTGGCCAGCGATCGTACGACTTCTGCAATTTGTGCGTGGTCAGCGGTTTGCCGGGCATCCGGCCATGCATTTGACTTATTGTTAACTTTAATTTTTAGTTTCTAATTTGACATTGATTGATTAAAGAGCTTACGCTCTAATTGATTTAACTCCGGCAACATTTTATTATTTCACACTGTCTGAGTCTCTAGGACAGCGGTTTAAGAAGGGCAGTCACCTTTCCATCCTAATCAACAAATTTCAGCATTGGGAGATCTACGGCCAACCGGCCACCAACACCAACTGGACCACCGTTGTCCAGACACACTAATATAACGCGAGCTGCGCGGCACCACCCAAGGCGGAGGACGTTTTTCTTCGTTATATTATACAACTGATAATTGATGCCCAACTACTACCAAATAATACTAGATATTATTTACACTTCGAACTTTACCCCTGAGGAAAAAACTAAGTGACTATTCGCTAACGATACCCTACAGGTCGAAATAAATAAATTAATTAATTAATAAATGAATTCAAGTGCCTACAAATTTTCCAAACCCAATTACAAGAATTTTATACAAATATTAAAAGTGCAATGCAAGCCAATAAAATAAAAATCGTGCCAGAGCTAGCAATTTTGATGTTTAAAACATAAATACAACACATGCAGTTGTTTGAAATATATTTATTGGTATTTTGAGCGGTGCCTACGCACGGAAATATTCGCCCCTCGCTTTCCCCTTGATTATTCTTTGAATTTATTGACGCCTGTGTTTATTTCAAAAATTTTAAAATAATTTATCCAGTGTATCTGTGTTGGTTCAAAGCCTGTTGTTTCGCTCCACAACCATTTCACAACTAAAATTTTACTTGGGGCAAATAAATTCAATGTTTTAATTGACATTTTTCTTGAATTTTTGTGACTTTACCCACTGTGCAGTGACTCCACCAAAACAATTGTTTAATTTTGTATCGTCGCCAAACCTCGAATTGGGTGCATATATCATTTAACATTTTTGCCGTTAACTCTCTCAGCTCCCCCTAGCGGCCGATGAGTTGGCCGTACCGAACCCTGAAATAAAATGCGATGTCAAGTTAGACATTGTAAAATCGCTTCTAACATTTCATGGGAGCTACGATGAGTACGTGTCGTGGAGGCAGGCCGCAACAGACGCGCATGAGGTATTTAAAAAATACGTCGGCAGCGTAGGCCGTAGTTATTATAAAAAACAAAATTTGCTCGATCACTTCTTACGTCCCACAACACCGTATTAAATTTCGATGCAATTTTGGTCAGGCTAGATTGCACATAAGCAGACAAAACGTCCTTACGGGTGCTACGACAAAATTTGGAAATGGTTCGGCAAGGAGATGCCGACCTCATGGCGTACTATGACGATCGAGAGGAAACTCACGCTCGTCACTAACAAAATCGTTATGTCGCATAATACGAAACGGCAAGCATCCTGAATTAAGAGGTTAGGGATGACGCCCTCCATGCTTTTATTGCAGGGCTTAAAAGACCGCTTAAGTCACTGGTGCTGCCGGCGCAACCATATACCTTGGGAAAAGCCAAATTCTTTACTACCCTAGATTTAAAGTCAGGGTGTCATCAAATATGCTTGCCGAAAAAGACCGAGAAAAAACCTCGTTCTCAGTTAACGGAGGGAAATACGAAGTATTTTCCAAAGAGCCATCAATAATGTGCTGCGGGAAGAAATTGGCAAAATATGTTACGTCTACGTTGATGACGTTATAATATTTTCTGAAAGCGAAACCGAAAATGTTAAGCACATTGACATAGTGTTTAAGCGTCTGCTCGATGCCAACATGAGGGTGGCATGGGAAAAGACGTTCTTTAAAGAAAGCGTAGAACTTTTAGGATTCATCGTCACCAGAGGAGGAACCAAAACAGACCCAGAAAAAGTGAGGGCAATAAAAGAGTTCCCCGAACCAAAAAATCAGTTTAGCCTCAGGTCTTTTCTCGGCCTAGCAAGCTATTACAGAAGCTTCGTGAAAAAATTTGCCTCTATTGATAGACCTCTAACCGCCATTCTCAAAGGGGAAAACGGAACTGGCAGCAAGAATATGTCGAATAAAAGTGGTTGTTAGGTTCGATGAAACCCAGCGAAACGCATTCGACCACCTTCGAAATATCTTGGCATCAGAAGATGTCATATTGACATACCCCGATTTTAAGTTACCGTTTGACTTAACCACCGACGCCTCAGCGAATGGAATAGGTGCGGTATTATCTCAAAACAAAACACCCATTACCATGATGATTCGCGAACGCTAAAAGACTGCGAACTGAACTACGCCACCAACGAAAGAGAATTGTTGGCGATAGTCTGGGCAATAGGCAAACTCCAGAACTACTTGTACGGTACCAAGGAGGTACGGATCTTCACAGACCACCAGCCTCTAAAATAAGCGGTATCCGTCAAAAATACCAACGCTTAGATTAAGCGATGGAAAGCCTTTATTGATGAGAACAACGGGAAGGTGTTTTACACGTCCGGAAAACAAAATCTTGTAGCTGACGCGCTGTCTCGACAACCCTTAAACAACCTAGAGGCTGAGCCCCAGTCCGATGCAGCCACGGTGCATAGTGAGCTTTCGCTGCCCAGGAGAACGCAAAACGAATTCTCCGAGATTACTACTTCCCGAACATGTCAAAACTAGCTAGCGAAGTTGCAAAGTTGCAAATGCAAAGTCTGCAATAAACCCAAGTATGATCGGCACCCCAAAAGGCAGGAGTTAGGAAGCAGCCCAATTCCTTCACATGTAGGGGAAATGTTACACATCGACATTTTTTCTAAGTTCTCAAAATTCGCCATCTTACAGCCCGTATCTTCTAAAGCAATAAAAGATGTACGGGCCCTTATACTCCAATTGGTAAACTTCTACCGAAACATTAAAACTATTTCTTGTGACAACGAAGCTTCATTCAATTCCGAAACAATTACGTCCTTGCTGAAAAACCAATACAGCATCGAAGTTAACAACAGAGGACTGACCGCCCGACTAGTAAACAGAAGAGGGTTGATCGGCCGACTTCACCTTCCCCCCGCCGCGGTGTCGACTCAGCACGGCATCATGCGCCGGGCGAGCACCGACCTACCTGCCCCTCGCACCCCGTGCCGACTCAGCACGGCGACATCCGCCGGCCTGGCACGGGAACGTTGACCGCTCACCGTGCAAGTGGAGCACGGTGAGATCTGCAAGGTCCGCAAAACTTCAGCCGGCCGCTGACTCTGACGTCGACGCCGGGATGGTCACCCACCGAGCCCTGGTGGTGACGGAGCAGCGAATCGAAGGGCAGAACTTATTGGACCAGCGAACGAGCCAAACGGATAGCATAATTTTATTCAAAAAAAATACACTTTATAACGTTATATCAAAGTCTGAAAAATTACTTGGGAAGAATTAAACTCTGGACTACTGAAAGGAACCAGCTCTGAATTACTAAATGGAGAACACTCCAAGAGGACTCGACCATATGGCAATGGCTAGCTATAAGACGGTCTTAAGACCGGAAAACAAAGACGGACTTAACTTCGATGTAGTTAATGCGGCCAAGTGAACAGACTTCACAGTACCCTGGCGGAAATAGCCAGATGCCTCAAAATCGATAAAAAAAAAAACAAGGAAGAACGCTATAGTCGAGTACCTCGACTATCAGATACCCGTTACTCAGCCAAAGGGACCAAAGAGAAATGGAGATATGCAAGCAGCCAAGCGAGATCGATAGGTATTGACGAGACCAATACATTACAATTTTTATCTAGCATGAAAATTGTGGGCGCCACAGGCTTGGGCGGTTTGTGGTCGTTAGAGTGGGCGTGGCATATCGCGTAACAAACTTGCGCTGCTAACAAGGCTACGGAATCTAAATCTAAGATCCCAATTCTCTATCTTTGATAGTTTCCGAGATATCCACGTTCATATTCACGATTTTTCAAAGTTTGTGGGCGGTTTGAGGGCGTTAAAGTGGGCGTGGTAAACTTTTTTGGGTCAATCGATAGGTATTGATACAATACATTTCAGTTAATTTTCATTCTAGAATCAAAACTGTAGGAGCCACAGTTTTGGGCGGTTTGTGGGCGTTAGAGTGGGCGTGGCACTCTGCTGAAACAAACTTGCGCTGCGTAAGAAGCTCAGGAATCCGCACGCCAAATCTCAATAGCCTAGCTCTAACAGTTTTCGAGATCTCAGCGTTCATCCGGACAGACGGACATGGCTAGATCGACTCGGCTAGTGATCCTGATCAAGAATATATAGAACAATAGACAGGTTGTAATTAACACAGAGACACATTAATCTCCTCACAAACATAGTTAACAAAATTACGGCATCCTAGCAGTCTCCGATTGCGCGTCTACCGATCTGGCCACATTCTGTAAGAGGGCGCTTCACGACACCTGCGCCCGGCCACTGCATGCAAGCGGTGCAGCCAACTGCCGTACGCAGCCAAGCAATCTGGAACACCTTACATATAAAGGGGACCCACCTCATCACCTTCGAGAGGAAGGCAATTATAAATGACTCCGTTTACCTAAACCTCAACTACTCTGTGAATAAGAGTCCGGGGATTGGGGCTTCCCCTCTACTTAACATTACGGAACACGACCACATTCTGAGTCTACCACTATTACAGCGTATGAATGAGCATAACCTGCGGCTTATGCAGTAGCTTAGAGATGGCGTGTCGGCCGGAGGATTTGGTTCGTTATAGGAGTCGCAGTTAGCCTCACACTGTGCGGCTTGATTCTTCTTCAACAACACTGCAGTCGAGAACGAGCAGCATTCAAATTGCAGAAGAGCATCGACGAATTGGTCATTGCCGAGGACGGCGACAGACTTAAGGGGGGAGTAGTTAACAACCAGCTCCCAGCGTAGGCTAAGCAGGCAAATCTTATATTTTATCCATGTTTTCTGTGTGATATATTAAAATACTTATTTTTGGTATTCACATTCCTTATTGCATTACATAAAGAAGAAGTGAAATAACATAGCCCTTGATCTTCAAATTTATGTAATACAATCTCTATTTAAATGTGAATTCCACAAAATTCATTTAAGGGTGTATTCTAGTCTAGAGGCTCTAGTTTCGAGCCTTTTTTAACAACTAATTAAAACTAAACAATTGATATTTTTAGGGTTTTTTATCATTTGTTTATTTAACTTAGAACAGTACATAAAATAAAATTAAAAAAAAAAAATTTTTTTTTCATCGAGCTATGCGTCCTTGAAGTAGAGGGGAAAAAAAAAGGCCTTGTCCTCGTCGCCATGATTTCTACCCTTGTGGTCATCTTAAAAATAAAAAAAAAAAGATTCTTAATCAGTACGAATGTCGATATGTCATGAACCAGCAAAACTAAAAACAAATTTTTTTTCATAAAATGGCGGCCACTCAAAAATAAAGGTCGATTTTTTTACTAACTTTTTAATTTTATCGAATTTTTTAAAAATATTACAAATTTTAAATTCCTAATTTTTGTTGGTTCATGCGATAGAGAGATATTGAAAGAATATTCATGCCAAATTTTAAGTAAATCGGCTGATTAGAACTTGAAATATTATGGCTACCGTATCAGAAAAAGTAGTTTGGAGAAAAACGCGTTTAAAGTTTTACGTTAAATTTCAGGCAGTCTAACTGATAGAATAGCACGTATAACTTACATTCTCTTAATCAGCCATAATTTTAAAAATAATTTGAATTTTGAAAAATCCGTTTAGGGAGATATTTTTGAATATCTAAACTATCGAATTATGAAAAAAAAAATTTTTAGATTTTTTTAAATTTCTAGACTAGAATACCCCCTTAAGTCTCCTGCCCACCTTATTATAGGAGTAGTCAAAGTTCAAAGACAAAAACTCTATGGGCTAGGCTACTTCGAACTGATTTAACTCATGAAATAAGCTGCTCTTTATTTCCCTTATTTGACCAGAAAAATAAGGTTAACAAACTAAGAAAAGGAAATACATTTTAATGTGTTCTGTGAGTCATTTTAACTGAAAGTTTGAGGCCAATGCGCACAGCCTAAACTTTAAAAAACCAATTTTTAATTTCGCATCAATTTATATTGTACATATGGTAGATATGGTTGACTCTAAATGTGCCGACCTCGGGCAAAGTGCCGACTTAATTGCGGGCCGTACAAAATCAATTCATTATCAACTTCGATCGAGCTTTCTCTAGTTCCCATAACATATAAGTTAATTTATAAGGTAGACTGATCTGAAGATCCAATCCGTATCGACTAGATTTAAGGACTTATTTACTCGGTTACAAAGGACGGAACCTAACTTCAAAAACCTGCTTCTAGACTACCAGGAAGACCTCTTCGGAAACAGTAAATGACTTTGACCTTCCTCCATTTCTTGGATGCTCTCAACTGATTCAAATGTTCTTGTTTGAGTTAGATCACGGTCTTATTGACCTTTCATTAGGACAATGGATCTCAGTCCTTAAATGCTCTGGTACGTTCCTAGACCTCATTTTTGCATCGCATATTGCCATGCATTCGTATCTGAAATGGGAACTCGTTCCAGTCCTGAAGACGTCTACCATCCTTCACTTAAGGTTGCTGAAGCACCAGATCTAATGCCATGTGTCAAGATCGAACCAGAATTTTTTTTGTTGTTTTCGATAAGCTAAATTCCGATCCAAAACTAATAGTTATTAAGCTCAATTGTGTTAGTCCTTTATGGATTCAAATAATGATCCATTAAATATTGTAAACTCTGTTGTATACTCCATTCAGCTTTAGACATGTTTGTCTTTTCCAGATATCCCTTCTCCACTCTTAATTTCCTGAAGATTGGAAGGAGTCGTTTATCATTCCACTTCATAAAAATGGGATCAAGTCTGACATTAAAAATTAACGCAAAGTTGTTTAAACAGTTTATTAGCGCTCAGCTACAGCACCAATGCGGCTCAATCGATCACGTAATTGGATTTCAACATATTTATCGAACCGGACTCAGATAGTAGATTTTTAAACCTTGCTCACGTGACCTCTGGTGTTCCCCAAGCAAGCCATACTAACGCAGAATAAAATTTAGAGTGTCAATTTGATATTCATTATAGAGGTTTTTAGCTGCTGACCGAGGATTTTGTAACGGAATCATGATGTATTTGAATTGTGATTGAGTTCTTACTTGCATACATTCTATAGCTTCAATGACTTTAGGAAACTTCGCTATTTTTTATTTAAATCATCCACAATTTCTTAAAGACCATCAACAAGCCGTAAATTAATGAATTTTTTTAGAAGTGCTTTTGCAAAGGGAAACCTTTTAACAAATTCTTCATCACTGTATGTTCGAAGTAATATTTTAAACTCAAAAATTCATTTTTAGGTTAAATTGGATGACTTTGAATTATTTAAAAACATTAGATTCTTAAGTAACTGTAAATTTATTGCAAATGTCTACACCAGCACAAATGTAAAGAGTTGATGAATGATACAATTTGTCGCTACCTGAGCTAACATAAGGACGAGTAAACCATTTTTCATTTGTCGCTCCAATGTCCTGCAGGGCCAGAAAACGGTTCTAAATGTAGCATAATGTCCTTTTATTGGGAGGATCTTTTACTCATTGGGACGAGTAACAGATCTTGGAGTCTTATTTAACCACAGCTTAAACATCACTGATCACATTGGCACCATAGTTAGTAAAGCAAATGGGGTTTTTGCATTTGTTAAACGTGGTAAAAGGAATTTGAGGGCATCTAATATCCCCGCAACACCTATATATTTCTCTGGTTCGTGCAATTCTTTAATATTTTTAGTGTGTTTGGTACCTCAATACGCCTAATATCACGACCTTTTGTTTGCTTTTCGTCGAGAAAACATCTTAACCTGTCCCATCTAAATTCGATAGATTGCGTCTATAAAGCCTGCTCTCGCTTAGGGCTCGTCGGACCTGCCATGGGCTCACAAATAATAGGAGGAGCGGATACGCTTACTTCTTAAGATCGACTTTGCCACTCACATTAAAAAGGTTTAAATTAGCCAAGTATAAATGTGTAGGTGTTTAACTTTTTTTCTTCAGACCTGTCTCCTTTATAAATAACAGAAACCAAATCGATTTAAAAACGAAGATTTGCCAACAAGAAAAAACTACACACATGGGAACTAAGCAAGTTGACAAAGGATTTATATTGCAATGGCAATTGTGGAACATGGTCAAAACGCAACGGGGTAACGAGAGAACGAAGAAAAGAGATTACGCGAAATAAACAAAAAATTGTTCATTTTATGTTGTAATATTTTTATATTAAAATAATTTCTTGGCGACAAAGTAGTGTTCAAATCTTTTCGACAGCTTTTAACAACAATTTCTTGAGGGGTTATATATGTTGACGTCGATCAGAACATTAAAGTTTTGTTTGCGTCTTAATGGTTTTTATACCCTTGCAGAGGGTATATTGATTTCAGTCAGAAGTTTGCAACGCAGTGAAGGAGACGTTTCCGACCCCATAAACTATATATATTCTTGATCAGCATGACTAGACGAGTCGGTCTAGCCATGTCCGTCTGTCCGCCTGTCCGTCCGTTTCTGCGCAAACTAGTCTCTCGGTTTTAAAGCTATCGGGCTGAAACTTTCCCAAAAGTCTTATATCTTTTGCAGGTAGTATATAAGTCGGAACCAGCCGGATCGGACAACTATATCTTATAGCTCCCATAGGAATATTCGGAAAAAAAATTTTTAAATATTATATCTATGGTGTTTTTTAGCATATAACCTCCTAAGCTTGGAAATAACATTTTTTAATTAGTTTTGAATTTCGAATTAAATTTTATCGAAAACGGACGGCTATATCATATAGCTGCCATAGGAACGATCGAAAAATTAGTGGAAAAATAATATGAAACAAATTATAGCTTCGGTGTTTTTCAACATATAACCTCCAACGCTTGGAAATAACATTTTTTAACTAGTTCTGAGTTTCGAATTTAATTTTATCAAAATCGGACGACTATATCATATAGCTGCCATAGGAACGATCAGAAAGTTGGTAGGAAAATAATACAAAACAAATTATAGCTTCGGTGTTTTTTGACATATCATCTTATACTATTGGGAATATCATTTTTTGTGTTTTTAAATTTAATAATTATAGCTGCAAGGGTATATAAGCTTCGGCTTGCCGAAGCTAACTTCCTTTCTTGTTAAGATTATTTTCTCACATTTTCATAGAGCTGAAGCAGTATAAGTTATAGGCTATCGCCATTTGCTCCATTAACAACATTATAATAATGTCAATATGAAGTCTAAATTACTCGAATTACTCTAATTTACATTTTATTATTTTGTTTGTATTTAGTATAAGAATAAATGAACGATGCGCAGTGTTCAGAAAAAAACTAGTATTGTTAGAGAGATGTAGTTTTTTTTTTTTTTTAAGAATGAACCTTTAAATAAACCAAAAATATTATTGATGGGAATTTATATAACATAGATAAACCTTTGGTTTAGGTACTTGTCGGCTTTTTATTAAAAAAAAGAACTAGGTGACGCACTCAATCTGTTTTTATACACTATTCATTTTAATAATAATTTTGATTGGGACTAGGGATGTAGATTCTTGGGCTTCCTGCGCATCGCAAGTTTGTTTCAGCAGGGTTCTACGCCCACTTTAACGTCCACAAACCGGCCAAAGCTGTGGTGTCCTCATTTTTAAGGATTTACATTTAAAATACATTTTATTTTAATTCTCTTGTCAATAACTATCAGCATGCCTATATTTAGGAGGAACAGCGTGGAAAAGTGGAAAATGTAAAAATGTAAGGTAGATAAAATGTAAAAAGACTTTTTAATTTGAGGTTAGTTAGCTGAGTAATATCTATCTAATAGTCGAATCACGCGTTCTCTCTTGTTTCTGTTTTTTGTGGCATCTTTACTATCCATCACGAAAATGTTAGGAAAAATTTTATTTTGCTAACTGTATTTTTATACCCGTTATTCGTAGAGTAAAAGGGTATACTAGATTCGTCGGAAAGTATGTAACAGGCAGAAGAAAGCGTTTCCGACCCCATAAAGTATATATATTCTTGATCAGGGTCACTAGCCGAGTCGATCTAGCCATGTTCGTCTGTCCGTCTGTCCGCATGAAAGCTGAGATCTCGGAAACTATAAGAGCTACAATACTGGGATTAGGCATGCAGATTCCTGAGATTCCTGCGCAGCGCAAGTTTGTTTCAGAAGAGTGCCACGCCCACTCTAACGCCCACAAACCGCCCAAAACTGTGGCTCCTACAGTTTTGATGCTAGAACAAAAATTTTAACTGAAATGTATTGTTCTCATCAATACCTACCGATTAACCCAAAAAAAAAGTTTGCCACGCCCACTCTAACGACCACAAACCGCCCACAAACTTCAAAATATCGTAAATATGAACGCGGATATCTCGAAAAATATCAAAGATAGAGAAACGGGATTTCAGATTTAGATTCCGTAGGCTTGAGCGCAGCGCAAGTTCGTTACGCGAATACTTTTCAAAAACTTTTTCTGTAACCTCTCAATCCTATTGATCCGGGCACTTCCCGAGGGATTCCAAATAAAGGAAGCATATTCAACCCTGGAACGGACAAAGGCAGAGTATACAGACAATCTGGATTCCAAATAAAGGAAGCATATTCAACCCTGGAACGGACAAAGGCAGAGTATACAGACAATCTGGAATACGGTTCTTTTAATAATAAAGTGTTTCGCTTAACAAAGCCGAACATTGCATAAGCCTTTGGTAATATAAAATTCAGGTGCTCATAAAACATAAAATTGTCATCAAATAATAACCCCAGATCAAATATTTCATTCAAAACAGAGAGAGGGTGGTTATTGATGTGATAAGTGGATGGAATGGTTACAGAACGTTTCGCATAACGAACGATGTGGCATTTGTTAAGGTTTAAACCCAAACTATTCTTGGAACACCAACTACCGATACTATCTAGGTCAGATTGAAGCAATGTCGAATCATTTACTGTATTGACAGTCCTATAGATCTTTAGGTCATCCGCATAAAGAAGAAAGCTAGAAAAATGGATACAGGCACAAATTTCATTTATAAAAATAATGAAAAGTAAAGGACCAAGAGAGCTACCCTGAGGAAGTCCAGATGTCGCTTTATAAGGATGGAATACTTCAACATGATAGCGTCGGTTATCAAAATACGATGCTATCCAATTAAGAAAAGAAGAGTGAAAGCCAAGTTTAGAAAGTTTAGCCTTAAGGGCAAAGTGACAAACCTTGTCAAAAGCTTTGGCAAAATCTGTGTAGATCGTGTCCATCTGTAAATGATCCTCAAATGCATGTATAAGACCATATTAAGAAAGATAATTTTTTGAAAATTATTCTTTCGCACAATTTAGCTATGTTGCTGATCTTAGCAATTGGCCTATAGTTAGAAATATCAAATTTACTTCCTCCTTTATGGACCGGCATGACTCTAGAAATTTTTCATCTAATTGGGAATCTTCCTTGAGACAAAGAAGAGAACATAATTTGCAGGGGTAGGTAAAGACTGGCAATACAATTCTTTAGGAAGAATGAAGAAATTCCATCAAAGTCTAGTCTTGGGGAATTATCAAAATAACTAATTGCTTCAGAAATGTCATCATACGATATGTCCAGGCTTCCAATGTTGCAAATTTTTGAAATTGAATTTAAAGTTTCCAGGTCATACCAATCATCGGAAGGTTCCATGTTCGAGGAAAAAAAGGCAGCAAACAAATTGGCGATATCGGCCTCGGTGGAAGCAACAACATCACCATACGACATTGTTGAAGGTATAGACGAATGTGATTTTTTTGAGTTAACAAAGCGCCAAAACGCCTTAGGGTTGGCCTTTAAACAACTTCACAAATGTATTGGTTATATAGAAACTTATTAGGAAACTCAAACTCACGCTTGTGCTGCCTATATCTTTCACCATCGGCCGGGTTAATTTTTTTGTTCCTAAGGTTTTTGAATTTTTGCAGTCCCATAGTACACCTGTAGCCTGTAGGAACCACGTACCTTGGAAAGAAAGAAAGGTTTTATAATTAGATTCCATGCAAGGGTTCGATAGCAAGGCACCCCAATTTAAGGATAGCAGGCAATCCCTTAGGGAACTCAAACTAGAGGGATCAAATATATATCTAGGATAAGAATCGCTGAATGGCAGAAAGCTGTAAAATTCGATGTTTAAGCACAAGGGTTTGTGATGTACAACATAGTTTGAAATCGTAAATTCAGCCATAGTTACGTTGGAATGAACAATGGAATTAATGAAGATTAAATCAAGAAGCTTATGCAAATCATTGAAAATATTATTAATTTGGGTGAGACCCATACTAAAACAGTCATCAATGACAATTATTTCATGAGAATGATGCACATTTCCAGGCACCATAGCCGATGCTTGTGGGTCCCAGGTCCAGAAAACAGAGCTGAGGTTGAAGTCTCCTGCCACACATATGCCATCAGAGTCCTCCAAGCTGGCATGGATGTTAGCGATGTTGTCTAAGTGAGCCTGGTAAAGCCCACAATCACTGCCAGGTGGAACATAGGAAGCCGGGATTGAACGGGTTATTGGATCTTAACAAATTACGTGCCATTTGACGCGGGGCTTTTATCCCCACCGACCCCAACAGCTCAAATTTACAATATTTTCACTTTCACGACTCTTTTTTTTTCAAACAGATTAATTTTTTTTAAATATTGGTATGCGTTCGTTATGATCGCACCATCACTACAATCCGCTCTTTCTCACAATCCATTTTTTTTAATCCTTTCATTGTTGTTGGACCATTACAGGCGATCACTGATAAGTGGTCGTGAAAATCCCACATAAAAACTCGGAGATTTGAGGGGGATCCCCCAATTCTCAGTTTCCAAATATAGCAAAAGGATTGGTTGCATTAATATTTTATAAAATATGTAGCTAAAAGGATATTTTAAAACCCAAGTTTTAACTGGTAGCCACGAAACTCAAAATCGACTTTCATATCGCTTTCATATTAATAGAATATTTTCAGCAAACATGTGGCTATCGAATTAACTAAAACAATTAGAATAAGTCACGCAACTTATTTGTATTCCAGCCAAACATAAATAAAAGTTTTACCCAAAAAAAATGTTGAAGTCGCTCCAAATTACCATTTTTAAATGGTAAACGCGTATACTATATTCGTCGGAAGGTATGTAACAGGTAGAAGGAAGCGCTTCCGACCCCATAAAATATATATTCTTGACCTGGATTACTAGCCGCTGTGATATCGGAAAGGGGCCGTCCATATACCACGTGGACAGTTTTGGGGGGAGGGGGGTTTGTCAAAAGTCCACGATTTTCCACGAGGGGGGAGGGGGGATCGAGATAAAGGAGAGGAGGAGAATAATTTATTTTTAACCTTTATGTTATTTATTCCACTTTACACTGGGTCAGAAAGTTAATTTTTTGTCCAAAAATCTGTAATTTCTTTCCTGGGATAGTTAGAAGGATGCAGTTTTTTGCGTTTTCCTCCTAAAAGATTGAACTTTTCAACGAACTAAAAGTAAAATTTTTTTGGAATTTTATATGGTATAGATAATTCAAGCCAAAATCTGAAAATTTTACGTACTTTTCGGTTTTTTATTTGTAAAAAAAATAACTAGAAGACCCACTCAATCCATTTGCATACACGATTAAGTGTGAAAGAAAAAATTTATAAAAATTAAATCCTTTATAAAATATTATGTCGTTTAAGATTTATGAACCGTTAAAAATTGCTACTTTCGGAGACTCCCACTTCAACGTTTACTTAATAATCGACCTAACAAAATTTTCTATTTTTTTCTTCTTGTTATCTCTTTAGATTCTTATAGTCAAATTATTAGAAAAAAATTGTTTGTAAAATATTGTTTTTTAATTTGTTTAATGTTAATTTCACATATTCTGAAGTCATCACAAAAGTATGCTTCATTTATTTATTTAAGTTCATAGTAACCCAGTCGTAAGTTGCGGAACGTGTTTTAAAAAACATAGTTCTGGGTCGTACCTTTTTTACGCAAAACAGCACGCATGCAAATTTTCCAAGGCAAATGTGCGTGATGGGTGCATTCTATTGCGGTGCCTTCTAGAAGTGTTTCAGAATAATGCATCCAGAAGCATGCCCAAACAACCGTTTTGGGAACGTATTCCGAAACAAATAGTTCTGGGTCGTATCTTTTTTACGCAAAACAGCACGCATGCAAATTTAACTAGCAAATGTGCGTGCTGGGGGCAGTCTTTTGGGTGCCATCTGGGTGTATTTCAATATAGTGCATCCAGAAGCATGCCCAAACGGGATTTCGGGAACGTAAAAATAGTTCTGGATCGTACCTTTTTTACGCAAAACAGCACGCATGCAAATTTAACTAGCAAATGTGCGTGCTGGGCGCAGTCTTTTGGGTGCCGTCTGGGTGTATTTCAATATAGTGCATCCAGGTGTATTTTAGTGGGAATGTAAAAAAACCAAACTCACACCCGAAGGTTGCCGATGCCCATTTTTTTACAATCGTCTTTTTTCGGTACTGTTCTCTTGACAAACAAATAATAAAGACAAAAGGGAACATGCAAGGAAGCGCGCGGTTTTTCTTGTCTCTTGCATTTCTCGTCAGTTGCATTTTAGTTCTGAAAAGTGAAGTTCGTGCCTCGTGTTTTGAAAAAGTTTGTTGCTTTCTGCCACCAATTTTACATCAATATTTTCACAGGTAAGCAAAGTGTAGATAATTTAGTTCAATATGAACACAACACAGTTCAATATGAACATAACAGAGTACATGTACACTGGTCGGCATATGTATTTTGACAAAATAAAAGTTAAGTATACTCATAACTTGAACTTACTTCTTGTAAACTATAGGCATCAATGGAAAGGTAATTTCAATGCCGTTTGAATGATACAATACATTTCTTTACCCATTCAGTACTTATTGAAAAGGACGAATTTGTGTAAATCAACTTTTAAATTTTTTTTAAAAATTTTTTCCTCGTCTTGAAAACTTAAATTTTTTGATGCAAAAAGTTTCTTCAAACAAAAACAATAGTAACTGCAAAAAGAATTTTTCAAAAATCATTTTTCTTATATTTTTTATGATTTTTTGAAGGTGACAATGTCGGAAAAAATTTGTATGAAAAAGACAAAAATATGGCTCAAATGCCTGTTTTTAAGCATTTTCAAAAATTCATAAAAAATATAAGAAAAATGATTTTTGAAAAATTCTTTTTGCAGTTACTATTGTTTTTGTTTGAAGAAACTTTTTGCATCAAAAAATTTAAGTTTTCAAGACGAGGAAAAAAGTTTTTAAAAAAAATTTAAAAGTTGATTTACACAAATTCGTCCTTTTCAATAAGTACTGAATGGGTAAAGAAATGTATTGTATCATTCAAACGGCATTGAAATTACCTTTCCATTGATGCCTATAGTTTACAAGAAGTAAGTTCAAGTTATGAGTATACTTAACTTTTATTTTGTCAAAATACATATGCCGACCAGTGTACATTGAACATTCAAGCTAAAAACAAATTAAATTAATAAAATAATAATTATTTGAATGTAAATCGTACATACAACAGTGTTAATGTGCTAAAATAAATATATTGTATATTTGTAATATATATACACATGTTTCAAAATATATAATATTCAATTTGCTTTATATCTTTTAGAATCGCAAGGACTGAACTGCGTAAATGATAAAAGTACATCAATAAGAAGGAAGCAGGAAAGCCCCGTACAGAAGGGGAGTGACTCCGATAAAAAATTAGTTGAGTTCTTTAATATTGAAATAAAAAATAAATATGAAATTGAAATCCAGTCTTATGTATTCCTGGGGAAAATTTCCAGATATTTGATTTTTGAATGCTTCTAGGTGCATTAAAAAAGAGTACACCCAGAATGTGTTTAGGATGTAGCTTCCAGGTGCATTAAAAAAGAATACACCCAGAAGGTGTTTAGTATGTAGCTTCCAGGTGCATTAAAAAAGAGTACACCTAGAATGTGTTTAGTTTGTTACTTCCAGGTGCATTCCAGATATATGCTTCCAGAAGCATGCAACGGGTGCATTCTTTTTTGTCCCGCACCCGTGCACAGTGGGCCAGAAAGTTCATTTTTTGGCCAAAAATCTGTAATTTCTTTCCTGGGATAGTTAGAAGGATGAAGTTTCTTGCATTTATCTCTTAAAAGATTGAACTTTTCAACGAACTAAAAGTAAAATTTATTGGAATTTTATATGGTATAGATAATCCAAACCAAAATCGGAAAATTTTACATACTTTTCGGTTTTTTATTTTTAAAAAAATAACTAGAAGACGCACTCAATCCATTTTCATACACGATTAAGTATGAGAGAAAACAAATTAAAAAAATTAACACCACTATAAAATATAATGTCGTTTGAGATTTATGAACCGTTAAAAATTGCTACTTTCGGAGGCTCCCACTTAAACGTTTATTTAATAATCGACCTAACAAAATTTTCTATTTTTTTCTTCTTGTTATCTGTTTAGATTCTTATAATCAAATTATTAGAAAAAAATTGTTTGTAAAATATTGTTTTTTAATTTATTTAATGTTAATTTGACATTTTCTGAAGTCATCACAAAAGTATACTTCATTTATTTATTTATTTATTAATTTGAGATTCTAGTAAAGTTTAAAAAACTAATACTAACATAGGGGGTAGTGCTAGCTACGAGGCCTTCGACTACGTATTCATGTAAGCTACATTTATATCTTTATAATATATTTTAGTTCTTCCTTGACGAAAGTACAAGAAATGCAGCATACCTTTAGGCCATGGTGTGTTCGCTTCGAGTTTCGAGCACCAAATGACAGAAATTGTGAACATTTTTTAGAGAAGAGCCAACAAAGTTGATATTTCTCTTTTCGATATATCGATATAACATTCGATTGTTCGGTTTCAGAAATAAAAGAAGCGGGAATGAATGAAAAAAGTAGATTTTAGATGTTAGGCAGACTAAAATCAAATTTTGGCGCGCAAAGCGTACATTAAAACCTGACGAAAAAAAAATACGGCATACTTTTAGGCATTCTTAGTAAAGCTCATCAAAATGGTTCGACTTCAAGTGAAGCCATCAATTAAAACTAAAATTACTGAAAACTAAGGCAAGACCGCATCGAGTCGGCGATGAGCGATTTTAGTAAATTAATTAAAGAATTTATTTTTGATGTAATGACTTCATACGGGGATGGCACTCAAAAGCACTCGAAAAGCAAAGTACTCATTTGCTAAAAAAAGCAGTAAAAATCAACGAAAAAGTTTCTTTCAGGAAACAAGTAAGTCAAAAGAGCTATTTAATATTTTTTACTTGTTGAAAATAATAACTTCTAAAAGTTTTGTGAAGAAGTCGAACAGCTACATCAGCATCTTTAACTTCTAGATTTTTTTTCATTTCCATCAATATTTGATGAATTTTTACTTTAAAAATGCGGTAAAAAAAAACTACTTGCCCGAATTCTTTGAAACTTTGGCATAAATTAGTTTAATGTATTATAAAAAGGACTCCATACTCGGTCTTGTCATTTTCTTAAAAAAAACAAGGAAGAACGCTATAGTCGAGTACCTCGACTATCAGATACCCGTTACTCAGCTAAAGGGACCAAAGGGAAATGGAGATATGCAAGCAGCAAAGCGAGATTTAAGTGCGCCACCTACCGGCGGAAGACAGATTTAAGCATTGTGGGCGTTAGGGTAGGCGTGGCAAATTTTTTTTTGGATCAATCGATAGGTATTGACGAGACCAATACATTTCAGTTAAAACTTGTTATCTAGCATAAAAATTGTGGGCGCCACAGGCTTGGGCGATTTGTGGGCGTTAGAGTGGGCGTGGCATATTCGCATAACAAACCTGCGCTGCGTACAAGGCTACGGAATCTAAATCTGAAATCCCAATACTCTATCTTTGATAGTTTCCGAGATATCCGCGTTCATATTTACGGTTTTTTGAAGTTTGTGGGCAGTTTGTGGGCGTTAAAGTGGGCGTGGCAAACTTTTTTTTGGGTCAATCGATAGGTATTGATGAGAACAATTCATTTCAGTTTAAATTTTTACTCTAGCATCAAAACTGTAGAAGCCACAGTTTTGGGCGGTTTGTGGGCGTTAGAGTGGGCGTGGCACTCTACTGAAACAAACTTGCGCTGCGTAAGAAGCTCAGGAATCTGCCCGCCAAATCTCAATAGCCTAGCTCTCATAGTTTCCAAGATCTCAGCGTTCATCCGGACAGACAGACGGACAGACGGACAGACGGACATGGCTAGATCGACTCGTCTAGTGATCCTGATCAAGAATATATATACTTTATGGGGTCGGAAACGCTTCCTTCTGCCTGTTACATACTTTCCGACGAATCTAGTATACCCTTTTACTCTACGAGTAACGGGTATAAAAAGTATTTTTGGCCAAAAATCGGATCGGCTGGCCCAGTGTGCCGTGTAAAAAGAATGGACAGACTCATCACTTCCGGAACCCCTTTTTGATGCCATTTCATAATGAAAGAACGCATGCTGGAATGCTGTCATTTACGACTGGGATATTTTAGTTCTCATCCGAAGAAAGAGCAAAAAATGCAGCATACCTTTATGCATACTTAAGTCCTCCCTTATGAATGACAGAAATTGTAAACATTTTTTAGAGACGAGCCAAAAAAGTTGATATTTTTCTTTTCGAAATATCGATATTTCATTCGACTGTTTGGTTTCAGAAATAAAGAAGCGGGAATGAATGAATCAAGTAGATTTTAGATGTTAGGCAAAGAGTACATTAAAACCTGAAGGAAAAAAAACGGCATACTTTTGGGCATTCTTAGTAAAGCTCATCAAAATGGTTCGACTTCAAATTAAGCCTTCAATTAAAACTAAAATTACTGAAAACTTAGGCAAAACCGCATCGAGTCGGCGATGAGCGATATTAGTAAATTAATCAAAGAACTTATTTTTGATGTAATGACTCCATTTCGAAATGGCACTCAAAAGCACTCGAAAAGCAAAGTACTCATTTGCTAAAAAAAGCAGTAAAAATCAACGAAAAAGTTTCTTTTAGGAAACAAGTAAGGCATACAAGGTTTTTAATATTTTTTACTTGTTGAAAATAATGACTTCTAAAAGTTTTGTTAAGAAGTCGATCAGCTACATCAGCATCTTTGACTTCTAGATTTTTATACCCTTGCAGAGGATATATTGTTTTCAGTCAGAAGTTTGCAATGCAGTGAAGGAGACGTTTCCGACCCATAAAGTATATATATTCTTGATCAGCATGACTAGACGAGTCGATCTAGCCATGTCCGTCTGTCAGTCTGTCCGTTCGTTTCTACGCAAACTAGTCTCTCAGCTTTAAAGCTATCGAGCTGAAACGAAAAGTCTTATATCTTTTGCAGGTAGTATATAAGTCAGAACCACCCGGATCGGACAACTATATCTTATAGCTCCCATAGGAATAATCGAAAAAAAAAATTGAAAAAAATTATATCTTTGGTGCTTTTTAACATATAACCTCCTAAGCTTGGAAATAACATTTTTTAATTATTTTTTAATTTCGAATTAAATTTTATCGAAATCGGACGACTTTATCATATAGCTGCCATAGGAACGATCGGAAAATTGGTGGAAAAATAATATGAAACAAATTATAGCTTCGGTGTTTTTCAACATATAACCTCCTACGCTTGGAAATAACATTTATTAATTAGTTCTGAATTTCGAATTTAATTTTATCAAAATGGGACGACTATATCATATAGCTGTCATAGGAACGATCGAAAAATTGGTAGGAAAATAATATGAAACAAATTATAGCTTCGGTGTTTTTCAACATATAACCTCCTGCGCTTGGAAATAACATTTTTTAATTAGTTCTGAATTTCGAATTTAATTTTATCAAAATCGGACGACTATATCATATAGCTGCCATAGGAACGATCGGAAAATTGGTAGGAAAATAATATGAAACAAATTATAGCTTCGGTGTTTTTTGACATATTATCTTACACTATTGGGAATATAATTTTTTGTGTTTTTCAATTTAATAATTATAGCTGCAAGGGTATACAAGCTTGCCGAAATTAACTTCCTTTCTTGTTTTCATTTCTATCAATATTTTATGAATTTTTTACTTTAAATTCTTTGAAATTTTGGCATAAATTAGTTTAATGTATTATAAAAAGGACGCCATACTCGGTCTGGTAATTTCCTAAAAAAAAAACACGTATTTTTGGCCAAAAATCGGATCGGCTGGCCCAGTGTGCACTTTTAAATTGAAATTAAAAAAAAATTTCAATAAAAAAGTCCACGTGGACAAAAATAGGGGGGGAGGCCGGGTTAGTTAAAAATCCACGATTGTCCACGAGGGGGGAGGGGGTTCAAAAAGTGCTTAAAATTTGTCCACGTGGTATATGAACGGCCCCAAACTATAAAATCTACAATGTTGCGATAAACTGTGCAGATTCAAGAGATTCCTGGGCATGACAAATGACAACTCCACTCTAACGCCCACAAACCAACACAAATAGTCTTTGTGAACGCTGATATCTCGGTAACTATAAAAACTAGAAATTAAGCATGTAGATTCTAGAGATTCTTGCGCATCGCACGTTTATTTTTGCAGAGTACGACTCCCACTCTAACGTAAAAAAATATGGCGCACACATTTTGAAAGGTTCCAATTTAAAATAAATTTAATTTTATTCCAAGACTAGAGGAACTTGACACTATTAATAAGAAATAGTTTTACGCAGTTACCTAGAAAGAAGTCAAAGTAAGTATATAAGAAAGAAAAGTAAAAGTAGATACAATGTTTAAACTATATTAAGTAGCTGAATAAGGGGTATCTGATAGTAGAGGCATTCAACTGTAGCATTCTCTCTTGTTATACCCGTTACTCGTAGAGTAAAAGGGTATACTAGATTCGTCGGAAAGTATGTAACAGGCAGAAGGAAGCGTTTCCGACCCAATAAAGTATATATATTCTTGATCAGGATCACTAGCCGAGTAGATCTAGCCATGTCCGTCTGTCCGTCTGTCCGTCTGTCCGGATGAACGCTGAGATCTTGGAAACTATGAGAGCTAGGCTATTGAGATTCGGCGTGCAGATTCCTGAGCTTCTTACGCAGCGCAAGTTTGTCATAGAGTAATTATGTATAGAGGCGCCATTTGCTCTGCCCCTCTCTTTTGAAATTGAGGCTATGATGCCACCTAGGCGAAAAAAGCTTATTTCCCCTCTTTTTTAAAGTTTGATCGAACTTGTAATTCTTTCCCACCTCATTCAGCACCGCTCTTGCTCACTGTTTTTGTTTTGTAATTAATCGTAAACCCTATTGCTGTTGCTTCGCACCTAAGTTAGCTTCAAACTTGGCCTTGAATTGGCTCTTAGCAGAGGTTGGGCAGAGGTTCGGGCAGAGCAATTGGCGCCTCTATATAGATTCTTACTCTATGAGTTTGTTTCAGTAGGGTGCCACGCCCACTTTTACGCCCACAAACCGCATAAAACTGTGGCTCCTACAGTTTTGATGCTAGAATAAAAATTTTAACTGAAATGTATTGTTCTCATCAATACCTATCGATTGACCTAAAAAAAAGTTTGCCACGCCTACTTTATCGCCCACAAACCGCCCCCAAACTTCAAAAAATCGTAAATATGAACGTGGATATCTCGGAAACTATCAAAGATAGAGAATCGGGATTTCAGATTTAGATTCCGTAGCTTTGTACGCAGCGCAATTTTGTGACGCGAATGTGCCACGCCCACTCTAACGCCCACAAACCGCCCATGCCTGTGGCGCCCACAATTTTCATGCTAGATACAAAATTTTACCTGAACTGTATTGGTCTCGTCAATACCTATCGATTGACCCACGCCACGCCCACCCTAACGCCCATAACGCTTAAATCTGTCTACCGCCGGTAGGTGGCGCATTTCAGTCTTGGTTTGCTGCTTGCTTATCTCAATTTCCCTTTGGTCCCTTTAGCTGAGTAACGGGTATCTGATAGTCGAGGCACTCGACTATAGCGTTCTTTCTTGTTTTGAATTGGTTTAGTTCGTACGAAAATTACATTCATTCAGATAAATATGCGTTTCGGCCAAAATCGTAGCTCCCGCTAAAGTACTATTACTTTTAGTTCCTTTGTGAATAGCTCTACAACAAATAATTTAATTTTTTTAGCTTCAAATAATTTTTAAAAGTTGCATTACATACTTCAAGCTTTGAAGCTAGTTAGCGGTGGATATTAAAGGATTATTTGAATGACCGAGGCTTAAAATGAAAGATACATGTACCTAGAATACGATTTACCCATTACTTATATTCAAACTCCGTCAAAGACTAGGCTAAACGTCAAAAAACGGAAAACGCAATTTTTTACATTACAGCTTATTTGACCCAGTCTTACAAGCTTGTTACTTGTATTATTTTTAGGGTAATACGGAAAATGCATTATTTATTCTAAGATTTTTAAACTTTAAAATTACATTTTACACCAAAACACGTAGTTTACATTCTTAGGACTGCATAAAATAAGCTGTGCTGTAAAAAAATGTATCTTCCGTTTTCTACGTTTGACCCAATCTTAAGCGTATTTTGAATATAAGTAGTAGGTATGTAAATCTTATTTTAGACACTTGTACCATTTATTTGATACTTTGGTCATTCAAATATTCTCTTTAAATCCACCGCTAACTAGCGTCAAAGTTTAAAGTATGTACTGCAGCATTTCAAAAAATCTTTCAAAAAAAAACATACATAATAGACGACATGGATGAGCCTCCTTAAAGGGTTAAGGTTGTTATAAACTGAGGGCCTTTACTGATTAGTTACTTTAATCGGAGGTTTCACAGAATACATCTCCACGGTCGAAATTCGGAGGAAACTTGTATTGTATTTCCACAAAAGAGATTTCAGTGACCATCTAATATAATCGTATACCCCTTTTTTCCGTGAAACTACACTCCTAACTTTGTTTTTTTAAAAACAATTTATTGTCTGAGAGTTTCAAAGACTTGTAGGCTACCACAGTAAATTCACTACACGGTTCTATTTTATCTGTCATGGAAAATGTGTGTTCATCTGTATTGTAAAGCTTTTTTTGATTTACTTACGTTCTTCCGCAAAGTATGCTATAAACTAGTTATTGCTGAATAACCCAGATGTCCTTATTTGTCAATATAAGTTATATTTATATTCATACGTATGAATGAACATATTTTCACAAATTATTATTTGTGCTTCATGAGTTTGTACTTGCGATTTTGTACATGCCTCAACCTATAGATTAACTGCAAATAATCCTTTTACCTTAAAATAATTATAAATTTAGTGGGGCCTTAGTTAATAAAACAAAAAACACTTTCAAATATAAATTACTTAACATCTACAACCCAACCCTTCATATCTGCGATTTTATTTTCCATTATAGCCTGTTCAAACAGGCGCCGCTTCTGCAACCATCACGGTATTCCGCCACTTATATGTGGCCAATTCATCGTCGGGCAATTTTTGTGGTACACCAAAATGTTTTTCTACCAAAAGGAAATCAATATTCAATATTTTGCAACGGCTGGTAGCTTAAAAATGTATTTTTGTATCTTTGCCTTTTATGGCCAATTTAGGCAGAGGGTGTATCTGCCACATAGACTTTTTACTCCATGGGAAGCATATGCAATAGAAAAAATATGGGTCGAAGTAGTTACAACATTTTTAAATACCTTATATGCCTTATTTTTGTAAATTTGTGTTTGTCCCGTTTTTGGAAAATCGCATATCGGTAGTACGGCTGCATAATGTGCAGTATTATTACCAATTCAGTAAAAATATATCAAAAATGATTTATACAAAATTTTATATTTAAAATAGGTGGCACAGTAGTTGCTCTTCTTCTTCCTAGGTTTTAGAAGCTTATGCAACAGCGGCGGTCAGTCACTACAACTCGCTGCTGCAGAAAATGGGACCGCACACACAAATCGGTTAAATATTTCAGCGTTTTATACATTTTTTTGAGCTAGGTGATTTTAGTACTTGGCGTTTCGGGGTTTTTTTGAGAAGGAAATGCATTGGAACTGCAATGCAATGAAATGCAGGCCTAAGGAGCCTCCCAGCGCCTTGAAACACAGCAATTGATCTCATCTTAAAATGAAACATTGTTATGCTTTTTTTAAGGAAAACACCATCATGTCCTTCTTGGCAAGACCTGAAATCTGTTGCACAAAAACGTAAATTATTTATCTGAGGAAAACCCATTTGTAAGCGCATCCACCTCCCTAAAAAATTGATATAGTCAATGAATAGTATGCGAGGAAGGTGTTTTAAATACTTAATTAACTTGTGAAAATTCTTGTGGAGTCACTGTTGGCCGATAATAGTCCATATTCATTTCACTACGCTTGCCTGAATGAAAATCTCATCCTTGATCAATGTGCTAATAGCAATGACATAATCATCTGTCGCTGAAACATGCCAAATGCTCGCGTTCAAATTGTATCTAGTTTTGCGTTGCTTTCTACTTTTTCGGAGCACTTGAGATCACACGTCCTCTCTCTTCGGATACGGTTTGTTTATGCCGATCAGCTGTTCGCTTCAGCGATTCTCTATGTGAACACAAGTCCGCTTAAAATCGCTGATGCAATTACCGATCAAATGCCCACCTCTATATCGCAATGCAAATCCTATGTAACAGCATTTGCACACAGCTGGTTAAAACTGCAACAGCAATTAAATGCGGCTGTGAGCAAAGACTATTACATAGGTTATGCTTAGGGTATGTTTGGTATTTTCGGTATTTTTAGTATTTCTTTGCCTATCGTCGGTGATTCAAACTATAAGCCTAGTACTCAGATCGGCTAAGAGTTTCACTAGTCGAAAAATCTTATTCTTTGTAGTGTGACCGAAGTTTTCAAAGTTCACCCGCAATGCATGTAGCATGGTCTTACTGACAAGCAGCTGGGTTTGTTGCCAAACGGAAAACAAAACAATTGGAGACATTTAAAAAGGAGGAGTCTGCTGGTACACAAAGAAATTAAATTAAAAATAGATGGAATGTTCAACGAATGTTTTTATTTATGTAATTTAGTTGTTTTCGTCCCACGGATGCTTCTCCATCTTTCCCGTGCCACCGCAGTCCAGCTCCGAGTCCCAACAGGCATATTGTACCTTGAGGAAATGGGAGCCGGATTGGGAACAGGGTTGATCCGCTGATGCTGCAGGAAGTCGCCCAGCATCCTGACAGTGGCTGGACATGGCTTCTCCAACTGTTCCTTAGCGGGCGCCCTATTTTCCTCCTCCCTGTAGAAGGCAGCGCGTTTTAAATTCCCCACTGCTTCTGCACGAACACCGCCAAAGATTAAATTTCTTATTCTTTGGGCCGCGGCTAACGGCGTTCATCGAAAATTCACTCCCGAAATCTGGTATTTTTTCTGGTATTTCCTTAGCTCATCTGAGTACCACGCTGAAAAACAGACCCGACGAAAACCTTTAGCCGCCTGTTTGCCTCTCGCTCACTCCTATGGTTAGCTCGAGGTTTTCGTCGATGTGAGTACTAGGCTATAGAATCTGTCGCAGCACTTGAGTATATAAATTATTATTTTCTTATTATTTATGAACGCAGCCCAACCCTAAAAAGTTTGCCTGGAAATGAAGAGTACATATGCTTTAAAAAAAAACGCGCATAAGCTATATAGTTTAATAAATATGTATGTGGTGATTTTTAATGCCATTTTTGAGGTAATTACCTGTTCAAACAGACGGTTTTACACAGGGTTTCCGTTCCATAGATTTTTTGTTTCATTAGGAATATTCGTACTAGAATCAGATGGGTAAGAGACGCATGAACTCCGTTTCAGCGGAAAATGGGGCCGCCAACTTACGAAGGAAATACAATTGCACTGTAATTGTTGCAAGGAAAATATTTTTTGTGCAGGACAAAGGCTTGGAGCACTGGAATCGGTCAAAAAATTTGTCCTTCTTGCTAAGATCTGGCAACTGTACGAAAACATTATAGCTATTTTGTATCTAAAGTATACTGTCGTCACTTTCACTGTCGGTCGACTATAGTATTCCATCAATTTCCAATTGGTTACGGTTCGTTTTGGGGTTGACCCCATAGGTTTTCCATAGGCAACTAGAGGTGGGCAAAAGTGTGATCTTTGCAGGGTGTTTGGTATTTTTTGATGTTTGTGGATATCGTTGACGGTCCATCACTAGAGAAATAAACAAAGCACAGCTGTTTTGACACTAGAGCTGGTAAAAAATCGATACTTAGTGCATCGAATCATTTCGATCTTTTGAAAAAAAAACATCGATAAAATCGATTTTATGAAATTAATTTTGTTTACTTATGTTTCACTTATTGAGGTCCGTATTTTATAAATTAATCCTTCATGGGAGAATAAAAATATGAAAATACATACATAATTCCGCCTAGTACATTTGGTCCGCGAACTTAAGTCGTTTTTTCTAGCGAAATTATGTAGCTGCTGAACGTCATAAGATCGAGCGAAATTATTTCGTTTAAAAATTACTTTTGGTGTACCTGTGTCGTTTTAAAGTGACATAAGTTCACCGAAGAAAAAACGACATAATTTCGCCAGCCGCGAAATATATATATATATATACCCTTCAGTTCTACAGTAGGGCCGCGGTGACATGGCTCAAGGCAAAAAGATTTTTTGTTTTTTTTTTTGTGCCTAAAACACTGTGCCGCTGTTGACATCAGCAGAGCAGTCGGTGCAGCGTAGAAGACTGCCTACGATAGTGCAACAAAGAAAGGCAGACACTCGGAGATTTCCCTCTCTTTCTTGTTTTATAATCTGCCTGCACTCCGCGCTTGCAGAGACAAATTTCGGCCGGTCCGTTATTTTTTTTTGGGTCTCCGTTATGTTCGGCTAGCGACTAATATTTCGGCGGTAAAATTTTCGTGGAGCAGCGACATGTGAATGCCCTAATATATTAGAAGCATTATTGTATATCGAAAAAAACAACTAATATTGTTTTATAAAAGTAAACTATTTGATTATAGTAAAATTTAGTAAATTGAATTTACTTATAATGTTATGTTTACTTATTATACATTTTTAATACAATATAATTTTTTAGTTAAGTTATAGAATTTAGAATTTACATTTAAAAAAAATACGCATTGTATTTTTTACTCAAGAAGTAAAAAATATATAGTCGGATATTTTTGCTTTAGAAAGGGTATACGTGCAGTGGCAGTGGCGCCAACAGCGAAGAGAAAACAAAAGAAATCAAGTGAAGTGGTGAGAAGAAGACTTGGTGCATTCTGTTTGTGTGATTGGAAGGGAAGCGTCTATTTTAATTGTGCGCAGCAGGGTTACTTTAATCGATTAGTTAATATAATAAAGTCAGGTAAGTGCTACATTAAGTTTAAGATGTTGTGCATTGATCTTAGTTTAAAGTACGTACACTTTGAAGGTATTCAATGGGTTCAGTTAACCGAAAGTGGGTGATGAAGTGTTTTGTGCCAAAAAAAATCCCGCAAAGAGTTTATACACAGCTCTATAAGGTAAATATACAAATAAACAAGTAAAACGCATTTTTTAATCATATGCCCATACATTTTTTCAGGAGCGTTGGACAAGGACTCCTAAGACCCGGACAAATGTTTGAGAAAGGCGATGACGAACGTGAAAAACAAACTAACAAAAATCTGAATAATACGATTTAATTAAAATGAATTAAAATGTAATTAAAATTGTATGTACTAAAAATTATATATTTTCATAAGTGAAAACTCATAAGAAAAATTCTGAATTTCACAAGTGATTTCACTTGGGACGTGTCCCTTGCAAGTGATTTCATAAGTGAAAACTCATGGAAAAATTCTGATTTTCACAAGTGATTCACTTGGGACGTGTCACCGGCATGTGAGAGGCCACACGAAATATGAGTATAAGGAACAAGTGAAATCCCGTGGGACTTCGAAAAATTTTCAATTGAATTTTCACTTGTAAAAATGCGGACATCCCATACAATTTTCTATATGGAGCGTCACTTGTTCTTCACTTGTGCAAGAGGACATGTCCCACGGGATTCACAAGGTGATTCACAAGTGAAACTTTTTTTTTGGAACTGAAGGGTATATATACTGCAGGGGAGCCATGCAAATCAAATTAAATGCTTGCATAGATTGTATGTATGTACACATGTATGAAAACAACATAAGTCCGCCACATGTAGTTCTCAAAACGGCGGAATTATGTCGGCGAAATTAAGTCGTTACAGATGCCAAGCTCTGCAAGGGTATAAAGACTGGTGTGCAGTGTTTTAATGAAATTAAAAGAAATAATTATTTATACCATTAACAGCGGAAGTAAATTTATAACTATTTTTACCCCAATTTTAGGTTTGTTTAATAGTACTTAACATTTCTTAAAGGCTTTGTTGGGGTGGTGTTGGCTCGATCGCTGAAATAGAGGAAAATTCAAGAAAAATAGTACGAAAAAACGCGGGAGTATTTTCGGGATGTTACGTGACGTGCTTGGGTGTTTATTTGGTCACTTGGAAATTATTACTGCTTAAGCCTAGCTTAACTAAGGCGCTTCAACGCGCAGCGGGGACTTAAGGGAGATTTGGAGAGGGAAAGCGGAGTGCAGTGAGAGCGAGCGAGATTTAGACATCTGGCTCTCGACACTGCCTTCAGAAATTAAACGCCCTTTGCCGTGAAAGAACGGCGGATACTGATGTAACAGCGTGTGATTCTGATCTTGGCAAGTGAAACAGTTGTGAGCACTTGTGCAATCCCGGTGATGGTTGTTTGCAAGGCAATTGGAGCACAGCTGTTTTCCTTGGATATATGCTGAACGATCATTTACCGTCATTTGGAGAAAGCGTGGACATATAGGCACGGGGTGGTTTTTCTTCGAACACAGATCGCAGTCTTTGAGTACTAGTCCCAGTCGTGAACTATGTGCCTTTGCACTGGTCGTGGAGGGAATTGGCAGATCGAAAGCTATCTAGCTAAATTTGGGAGAAGCCCTGTTGGATTTGTTTCATGAGCTGCGCGGCACACATTTCATAAGTGGAGTACGTTTGGTAATACTTGGATTTGGTATGGATTTGGTGTCTGCGGGGCTCTCGTCTGCGCCACAACGCAATCAGAGCATATGTCATATGCTGCCTTAACATTTTGCCACAAGGAAGTGAAATAATCGCTACGACTTTTACAACCGGAAAATAGTTTGCGGTTTTATTAAGAATTAAGGAAACGGAATTAGACTAGAAGCTAATTGGAATTATGGAACTAATCGAAGTCCGTAAAATTATATGGTCACACTGTCGGATAGGTAAATTCAATAAATATTTGTTGTATCGGATGGTCGAGTATCTGTAAAGAACTACGAACTTTAATTTTGTTTCTTTGGAAGGAACATTTATTGTGAGACCTTGACACACTGCGCGCTGCAGAAAATGTCGATATACGTAAATATGTACAGTGTACATATGTGGGGTGCGAATAGGGGAATAACGGAGCGGGAGTTGTGAAGACTTCACAACTTAATTGCAGACGATTTGCTGAATTATATTTGTGGATATTGTAACTTTGTTTATAATTTTATAATTAATTTAGCCGTAATTGTAGGTCGTGGAAAGTAGTTGGAGTGGACTGTATTAGAAAGAATATTAGAATATTTATTTATTTATTTATTTATTTATTTATTTATTTATTTATTTATTTATTTATTTATTTATTTATTTATTTATTTATTTCGCCAACAGTTGGTACCTTAACTGGCTACTTGTCTATTACTAAACTAAATACTAAGGGGCGAAAGGTAATTGTAAAGGGTTTTCTTAATTAATTCCCTAGGGGAGCATGGGTCCAGCCGCATGTGAGATGGAAGTTTGTTCCAGTAGAACAAGGCTCTACACAGAGGCTCATTAAAAGCATAGTTAGCTCTATATGCCGGAATAAAAAAAGGTTCAAATGACCTTAAAGACCTACCAGGTACGGAAAAGCCTATGCTACTCAGCAATGCAGGTCACAAATAAAAACAAGGAAGAACGCTATAGTCGAGTACCTCGACTATGAGATACCCGTTACTCAGCTAAAGGGACCAAAGGAAAATGGAGATATGCAAGCAGCAAAGCGAGATTGAAATGCGCCACCTACCGGCGGTAGACAGATTTAAGCGTTGTGGGCGTTAGAGTGGGCGTGGCAAAGATTTTTTTGAATCAATCGATAGGTATTGACAAGACCAATACATTTCAGTTAAAATTTTTTATCTAGCATGGAAATTGTGGGCGCCACAGGCTTGGGCGGTTTGTGGGCGTTAGAGTGGGCGTGGCATATTCGCGTGACAAATTTGCGCTGCGCTCAAGCCTACGGAATCTAAATCTGAAATCCCATTTACTTATCTTTGATATTTTCCGAGATATCCGCGTTCATATTTACGATTTTTTGAAGTTTGTGGGCGGTTTGTGGGCGTAAAAGTGGGCGTGGCAAACTTTTTTTGGGTCAATCGATAGGTATTGATGAGAATAATACATTTCAGTTAAAATTTTTATTCTAGCATGAAAACTGCAGGAGCCACAGTTTTGGGCGGCTTGTGGGCGTTAGAGTGGGCGTGGCACTCTGCTGAAACAAACTTGCGCTGCGTAAGAAGCTCAGGAATCTGCACGCCTAATCTCAATAGCCTAGCTCTTATAGTTTCCAAGATCTCAGCGTTCATCCGGACGGACAGACAGACGGACAGACGGACAGACGGACATGGCTAGATCGACTCGGCTAGTGATCCTGATCAAGAGTATATATACTTTATGGGGTCGGAAACGCTTCCTTCTGCCTGTTACATACTTTCCGACGAATCTAGTATACCCTTTTACTCTACGAGTAACGGGTATAACTAGTGCGCTAGTTGTTCTACGATCTTGTAGGGAAGAAAGGTGCACAAGACGACATTTCGCAGAGTAAGAGGGAACCGGGTCATTAAAGTTTAGAGAAAGAAGGGCAAAAGATAGGAATTTTTTTTGAACACGCTCAATACGATTGATGTGTGTAGTTCCAGTCGGACTCCAGACAAACGAAGCATATCCCAATCTGGACCTAATGAACGAAGAAAATAGGCATAGTTTCGTGTACGGATCTTTAAATTGCGTGGAATTTCGTTTTACAAAACCATACATAGCGTATGCCTTTGGAATTATGTAATTTATGTGATCCATGAAAGTAAATTTGGTATCAAACATAACTCCTAGGTCCAGTGATTCATTTCTTAAGGAAAGAACATGGGAAGTAATGGAATAAGAGCTAAGGACATTAATTAATCGTTTGCTGTACCTAACGTAGAAACATTTTGACACGTTCAGAGGCAACTTATTACGAGAACACCAATTTCCCACTTTTACTAGGTCATTTTGAAGAAGTTCACTATCGGAGATTGAATTCACAGGCCTAAATATTTTAAGATCGTCCGCAAACAACAGGAATTCAGAATTTGTTATGCAATAGCTTAAATCATTAATGAAGATGATGAATAGAAACGGACCCAATGCACTTCCCTGAGGAAGGCCAGAAGTAGCAACATACGGGTTTGAGAAAACACCGTTGCACTCTACTCTATAAATCCGCCCATCTAAATAAGATTTAAACCAATTTAATATTGATGAATAAAATCCCAATTTCTGCAATTTTGCCAATAAAGCATTATGGGAGACTTTGTCAAATGCTTTGGCGAAGTCGGTGTAGACTACATCAACTTGATGATGACTGATAAACGAGTGGATGCAAAAAAGATTAAACGTAGCTAAGTTAGTGGTAGTTGACCTTCCAGGCATAAAACCATGTTGGTTAGGACTGATGATCCGACCAGCAAGAAAAGTTAGCTGCTTAGCTACAATTCGTTCAAACATTTTTGAGACATTACTTAGCTTTGCAATTGGCCTATAATTTGAAACAATATTTTTGTAACCAGACTTGAATATAGGAGAAACTGTGGCAAGTTTCCATCTATTCGCAAATACCCCAGTGAAAAGAGACTTGTTGAAGATCATTTTTAGGGGCTCACAAAGAACACCTATACAGTTTTTCAAAATAAATGGAGAAAGGCCATCGCAGTCTAATTTTCCTGAGTCATTAAAACTCTCAGCCGCCACATGACAGTCCAAATCAGTAACATCTAAGCACCCAATATTTAGCATCGTGGCAATGGCACCGAGTGAATCATCGTCATTCCACAGCGAGCTCGGTTCAAAGTTAGATGCAAAGTACTTAGCAAATAGATTAGCGACCCCAATATCAGAAGAAGCTGAAAGACTTTCATATGACATATGGGAAGGAAAGTAGGAGGTTGTACGTTTAGAATTGACAAAGTGCCAGAATGACTTAGGGTTGGTAATTAGTTTACACTCTATATCAGCAATATATTGGCTGTATAAGAATTTATTGAGGAACTCAAACTCACGCTTATGTTGTTTGTACCGATCAAAGTCGGCAGCTTCACCGCTTTCTATGTAGCGCTTATAGAATTTATTTCGGAGATTTTTGTATTTTTTTAGTCCTTGTGTGTAGAGAGGAGAGGACTTCCGCCCATCTGATATTAGAAATATCACTACGGATAGAATCTAAACTGCTAGAATTAATATAGGTAAGAGGCAAGCGAGAATTATTTGGTGAGAAAATATAACAAGTAATTAAGATTAATAGGGGCTTGTGATGAGCATCACACGCGGCTAGAGGATTATCGCTGCAGCATAGAGTAAGGCATAAATCAGGGTGTACAAAAATTAGATCTAGAAGCTTATTTAAGTTATTAAAAACATGGTTAATCTGGACTAATCCCATACTAAGAAGCTCATCGATGACTAAGATTTCGTGGGGAAGATGCAGATTACTGGGAACCATTGCTGAAGACTCAAGATCATGAGCCCACACGAGCGAAGATAGGTTGAAGTCGCCCAAAACACATATATATTGGCCATCTTCCAGCTCCTGGTATAGGTGGGCAATGTTGTCAACATGCGCTTTATATAAATCAAAACTGCTGCTTCGGGGTATGTATGATACTGTCAGGAAAATTGTTTCCGTAGGACCAGCGAGAGATACACAGAGTTGGTCGAGCAGAGAATCCTCGTTCTGGAGACAAATAGCAATGCAACGCAGCTCACGCCGCACAGCAATTAAAACTCCGCCACCTCTGGAGCATCGTGTTTTAACGGAATCTCGATCCTTACGGAACACATGATAAAGATTTGTATAAAAGAATTCATTATCGAAGAAATCCATGTTGAGCCAGGTTTCAACAAAAATGATGACGTCATGATCACCATGAGACGTTGCCTGGAAAAGGGATTGAGCTTTCGTACGCATACCACCGATATTTTGAAAATAAATATTGAAATTTGTATTGTTAGCGCATATCCGGTCATCCATGGTCATGCTATCAATAACTGGTCCAGCATCATGGCCCGAATCCGTAAGAGGCCTCGCTGGGATCTTATCATAATTAATAAAATTATTTGTAAGAACCTTCAGTAAAGTAGTGGTACGGATACGAATAGGCTGGTGATCGGCGCTCCAAATATTAGGTGGGCAGTCAATATTAGCATTCAAGATATAACTGCCCGCAGGTGAATCCACTCCTGGTAATAATGAGCGAGAACGTACTACAGCAGCGGCAGTCCATTGTTGATGTTGATGGCGAAAGCATCTCCAAAGAGCACCTTCAGAGAGAGCACTCTTAAAGGCTCGCCATCCAGCCAAATGTGTCGATAAAAGTTGTTGTAGAAAGTCGAACGTCAGAAAGGTAGAGACGGAAAGCGCATAACTATTAGGCGATGAAGAGTGAGAATCCACCCGACTTTCTAGGTACTTCCGAAGAGAGACGCAAGATGATGAGAGCGCAACTCCGAGGAGCGCGCCGATATTAGAGCCAGGCGGACGGCGAAAGTCGCGCACAGCGGACAACAAAAGCTCCAGCTGATGTTGTTAACGGTGCAACGGGAGAGAGGCGCAAGATGATGAGAGCGCAACTCCGAGGAGCGCGCCGATGTTAGAACCAGGTGGACTGCGAACGCCTCGCAAAGCAAACAACAAAAGCTCCGGCTGATGTTGTTGATGAAGCATCAGGAGAGCAACGGAAAATGATGTGAGCGCAACTCCGAGGAGCGTGCCGATATTCAAGCCAGGCGGACGGCGAATGTCGCACAAAGTGGACAACAAAAGCTCCGGCTGATGTTGTCGATGGTGCGTTAGGAGAGAGTCAGAAGATGAAGAGAGCGCAGTAAGAAACGCAAGCAGCTGCCGATGTTGTTGCGAAAACGACTCCGACAAATGAGGAAAGGCTTGCAGACGATGTCCCGCCAAAGTATCGACGCCAGTGGCGTCGAACACTAGGGGTTTTTTGACGGCTGACTTGATGATGAAGTTTGTCCAGGCTCCGGCAAATTAGATAAAATTCCATCCCCTACCACAGTGGCCCGTTCTCTATGAATAAATCTTTTGACCTTAACTGAGTTCGGCCAGAAATCGTTTTTGAAGACTATATCGTAAAGCTGATCGGGGATACCAAGCTTGATATTTACAAACTTTAAAGTTGTAACGTCGACATCTTTTTTTACAAGTTTTGCACAAGTGAGAGAACTAGCATCCACCTTAAGCTTGGTGGACACATATTTTAAAACAGCATTCGGCTCTGTATCAGTTGCAAACTTTCCGACATGCAAAAATTTCTTGGTCGGCAAAACATGAAGGTCTTCGGCATTAGGAGCCACTCCAACAACATGTTTATTGGGCTTGTTGTTGTTCCTTCTCCTCTTATTTCGAACTTGTATGAAATTTCCTCTCTCCATATCCAGAGCATGATTAGAAGGGTCAACGACCGCGGAAGCCGTAGCAGCAGCAGCCGCATATGACAGGGGAGCTGCAGCTACGTTGGTAGGCCTCGGTAGACGAGGTTTGGGATCTACATTCTGATTCAATGCATCATCTTTAGGGGGGAACGCCTCCAAGAATTTATTTTGAAGGCCCTGATATAAGCGCTCCAGGGCTTTCAATTTATCATCGAATTCATCTATTTTAGAATGCGAATCATTCGCAACCACACAGCTATCACATTGCCATAGTATATTTGGATTTAGTAAGAGTTTGAGCACATCATCCAGTAGGGCTACGCAAGAAGTATGATAGGCGCGACGGCACAAAGAAGAGCAGCGAACAGCCTCCGAAGCGCGAAGCTGGGCCAATGTAACATCGGTTTTGCACTCGGGACAGCGGGGAAGTAACATAGCGAGAATTTTAAGCACGTCTGGACGCAAAGAAAGCTAGATGACGACTATTTGTATATATATACACTCGCAGCTGGAACACAGTAACAAATAAAGAGTGCAAGTCTTAGAAAACATTTTATAATCGTGAATTTTTTACTGTGGCTGAGTTATATTTTACACACAATTGGAATTAAAAACTTGGCGCGCAGCGCTCTGAAGCCTGACGTTTCTCTGTTTTGCACTGAGAATCTTTGCCGCAGCAGTAAAAAAGCGCGCCGAAGCTGAGAAAAAAAAGAACCGAAGATCCATGCCGAAGTCACACGAACATCTACGTTATACGTGAGCGAGCAGAGGATGGGCAGAACACTTCCCTATGCTCACTAGATAGGCCGCTGCCGACCCCTGATTTAGACAATATATCATACAGAAAGTTTATCGAAATGACCGCCAAATAATAGTAAGTGGAACATATCTGAAGCGGTTCAAGCCTGCAGGAAAAAATCCAAGAAAACCCCAGGATAGGAAAGCCAAAGATTTTATTATTCAGCTTAGACTGGACCAAAATGTTGGGTTGGGGTGGCTTGATCGCTGAAATTGTATGAAGTCCCAAGAACGGAAAAAACATGGGGGTACTTTTGGTTTTTTTACGCGACGTTCGTGGGTTTTTATTGTTACACTTTGAAAATATAACTAATTAAGCCTAGCTTAATTTAAGCGCTTTAGAGCGGAGCGAAGGGGTGAGATAGAGAGCAGACACCGCTCGACACTGCCTCCAGAAATTAAACGTCCTTTTGGCGTGAACACACCTCTTGATGAGATAAAAATCTAAAGCGTGTCGAATAAAAACGGCCTCAAAAGATCAAATTATCTAAATTTTTACTTTTACATTTTCCCCGCTTTTTCTCCCAAATCAATTGATTTTTTAATGTATTTTGATTGATGTATCACTCGAAACTATCGGACGATCACAGTAGATTTTCATATCTTCGTGTATATATAGTAGTCGCCTTCGCACACTCTCCTGTTGCGCTTCGTCACTACGTGGACTGCCGTCCACAGTGATCGATTGACCTAAAAAAAGTTGGCCACGCCCACTTCAACGCCCTCAAACGACCATAATGGTTAAGTCTGTGTGCCGCCCACATAACTATATATTGAGATAACGGGTACGTGGCGCTTTACAATCTCGCTTTTCAGCTTGTACATCTCCATCTCCCTTTAGCTGAGTAACAGGTATCTGATAGTAGAGACACTCTACTATAAAGTTCTTCCTTGTTTATATTATTATTAATGGAGAAAAACCTTAAGGCACGTACACAATTATTTTTTCGTTAATTTAAAACGTTTTTTCTCGTTTGTAAAAAAACCCACCAAATTAAATGGCAAGACTTTAAAAATTAGTTGTCGTATTTTATTTTCACAAAGCCGTTTATAAAATATGGGAGACTGTGGTAAGGATAGTAAGAAATATAAGCCGCTTTAGATAAGTTCCACTTATTATTATTTTTAGCCGGTCATACAGCATGGTTTTCGAACCCAATTTCAATAACTTTCTGTATGATATATAAAAAAACAAGGAAGAACGCTATAGTCGAGTACCTCGACTATCAGATACTCGTTACTCAGCTAAAGGGACCAAAGGGAAATTGAGATATGCAAGCAGCAAAGCGAGATTCAAATGCGCCACCTATCGGCGGTAGACAGATTTAAGCGTTATGGGCGTTAGAGTGGGCGTGGCTAATTATACCCGTTACTCGTAGAGTAAAAGGGTATACTAGATTCGTCGGAAAGTATGTAACAGGCAGAAGGAAGCGTTTCCGACCCCATAAAGTATATATATTCTTGATCAGGATCACTAACCGAGTCGATCTAGCCATGTCCGTCTGTCCGTCTGTCTGTCCGGATGAACGCTGAGATCTCGGAAACTATGAGAGCTGGGCTATTGAGATTTGGCGTGCAGATTCCTGAGCTTCTTACGCAGCGCAGTAGAGTGCCACGCCCACTCTATCGCCCACAAACCGCCCAAGACTGTGGCTCCTACATTTTTGATGCTAGAATAAAAATTTTAACTGAAATGTATTGTTCTCATCAATACCTATCGATTGATAAAAAAAAGTTTGCCACGCCCACTTTTACGCCCACAAACCGCCCACAAACTTCAAAAAATCGTAAATATGAACGTGGATATCTCGGAAACTATCAAGGATAGAAAATTGGGATCTCAGATTTAGATTCCGTAGCCTTGTGCGCAGCGCAAGTTTGTTACGCAAATATACCACGCCCACTCTAACGCCCACAAACCGCCCAAGCCTGTGGCGCCCACAATTTTCATGCTAAATACAAAATTTTAACTGAACTGTATTGCTCTCGTCAATACCTATCGATTGACCCGTCCAGATGCTCAAAAAACCGTCGTGAAGATTGCCGTTGTCCACATTTGAATTTCTGTTTTGTTTTTGTTGTGTCGGCTGCGTAGATATTTTTGGTTGTTTCCCTCCCTGGGGCATTCGACGTTCTGCGAAAAGCAGGACGCGACAAATGGCGCCCAAAAGAAAATATAAGAAATTAATGAAATGGAATCAATAAAAGTAAAATATTCAAGCATAACGTAAAAAGGTAAACACTCACCAGGGAAGGTGGCAATAGAAAACGACATCCGAAACCAGCTGTTTGGGCCGTGGGCAGACTAAAAAGGTCGAACCCATCGTAGCCACAGTGGGTAATCTTCCGGAAGGTCCTTTCTGCTGAGAAAATTTTTTTTTTTTTTTTTTTAAATGCTTTGCTATTTATTTATTGAATCTTCTCCCTTTGGATACTAACAATAAGTGTATCAAATCTTAGACTACTTAATCTATCTCTCAGTCATATGACTGCTGTTGTGCTAAATAGCTGGCTTGGCAGGTCGTTGCGTTGTAGACGGGATCGGCTGGAAACCCAAGTCAAGCCTCTTGCGAGGCGATTGGGGTGCACAGAGAGTTTTTCGTTGTAGGACGCTTTTTGTTTGTCTATTTCATCTTTTACGGTAGGAATGCTTAGGTCCCTGTGGATGTTTTGGTTGCGAATATACCATGGTGCCCCAGTGATAGTTCGCAGGATTTTCGATTGAACGCGCTGTATAATGTCTATGTTGCTTCTGCTGGCGTTTCCACATAGCTGGGAGCCGTATGTCCGGATGGGCTTGAGAGTGGAGTTGTAGAGCAAAACCTTGTAGTCTAGACGCAGGGGCGAACGAGCGTTAAGAATCCAGTGGAAGCTGCTGGCCTTTAGTTTTAGATGTACTTTCTTGCGTTCGATGTGTCTTCTCCAGGTTAGTCGTCTGTCAAGGTGGACGCCGAGATACGTTACATCGTTGACTTGGGGAATCTGCGTATTATTCAATAATAGTGGAGGGCATGTTTGCCTGTTGAGAGTAAACGTTATGTGTTTACATTTTTGTTCATTTATTTTAATCCGCCAATCAGATAGCCACCTCTCTACTACGAGGAGGTGGTTTGTTAGCTGTGTTGTGGCTCGGCCTGGGCACCTCGAGCGACTTAAAATTGCGGTGTCGTCAGCGAACGTAGATGTTGTTAGCTGCTCGTTCGTGGGAATATCCGCTGTGTATAGGAGGAACAGAGTAGGCCCTAGCGCGCTTCCTTGCGGGACTCCGGTTTTGATAATGTAGTCGTCGGATGTTGTTGTATTGCACCTTACTGCGAAGGTCCTGTTGTATAGATACGACTCAAGAAGCTTGTGAGTGTAATCAGGCAAGTGTGTTTTGATTTTGTGCATGAGGCCATCTAGCCATACTCGATCGAAGGCTTGAGATACATCGAGGAATATTGCGCTGCAGTATTCCCGATGCTCAAAGGCTGTGCGTATTTCTGATGTTATTCTGTTAACTTGTTCGATTGTTCCATGGTTTTGACGAAATCCAAATTGATGAGCAGGGATAACATTGTGTGCTCCTAGATATGGTGTTATGCGAGTTAGAAGGCATTTTTCGAACAGCTTAGACAGACACGATAATAAACTAATTGGTCTGTAGGATGACGGAATTGTGTGGTCTTTTCCAGGCTTCGGTATCATAATGATGATAGATTTTTTCCATTTTTTCGGATAGTAGCCGAGAGTTATAATCCCATTGAAGAGCTTACAAATAACCTCAATGGCAGAGTTTGGAAGTTCTATTAACATTTTTGGGGTTATTTGGTCACCGCCAGGGGCCTTTTTCGGTTTCAGTTCACCAATGACTTTCGCGATCTCCTTTGGCTGAAACAGTGGTGGTAGGGAAATAGATTCAGGTTCGATTTGTGGTAGGAAAAATGAACCAGTGGCAGGGTTCGGCTGGAAGACGTTTCTGAGATGTAAAGCAAAAGTTTCGGCTCTATCTTCGTCGCTGCGGACCCAGATGCCGGATGAGTTTCTTATCGGAGTGACTGTTTCGATTGGAGAGCTCAGATTTGGGTGAGCCCTCCACAGAGGATGTTTTGTACTGGTTGGCGAAAGTTTTTTAATGTACTGCAGCTGTGCATTTTCTGTTTCTTGCTTTAGAGCTCGATTTAGTGTGCGAGTGGCTTCCTTGAGACGTTGTTTTGATGACGGCGATCTGTTGGTTTGCCAGGCACGTCGCAGGCGCCTCTTTTCTAGGACTAACCGTTCAATTTGCAGATTAGTTTTGAAGTGGTTGGCTTGCACGTCCCTGCCTTGTGGTGTTGAGATAGTGGCTGCCTCCACGAATACTTCTTCAAGAGCATCGGTAGAGCAGTCGATGTCTGCTTCGATGTTGAAGTGAATGGATTTGATGTGTGAGCTTACATACTTTTTATATTTTAACCAGTTGGTTCTGTGCGACGTCAGCCTGAGGGGGTGATCTGTGGTTTTTGTGCTTTGAAGAAGAGTTATTAGTACTGGCGAATGGTCTGACGACAGGTCCGAAGGCGCTTTGGCGCTTATTATATTGCGGGGAATGTTTTCTGTCACCTCAAAGTCTATTATGTCTGGAACTTTCCTGGGGTCTGTTTGTCTAATTTGTTGTTCGGTTGTATGATTGCATTCTATAATTGCCTTCCTTTGGGAGTCACAAGGCGTGATCCCCAGTGCGTGTGTTTGGCATTATAGTCCCCTGCAGCTATAAAGAGATCTCCAAGCAAGTTGTAGAAGTCCATGAATTGTCCTTCAGAAATTGTAAAGCGAGGCGGGCAGTAGACAGCGGCTTTGGTGAGGTTTCCGTTGCCTGACTGCACTTTGACAGACGTGGCTTGCAAGTAATTAGTTGAAAACCTTTGTTGAAAGTGGTGCTTGATGCGTTCCCTGATTAGGATGCCGGTTCCGCCGTGAGCTTTACCATCTCTTAGTTGGAAGTTGTATTTGTTTGTGAGTTGCGTCTCTACCAGTGGCATAATGTCGATATGATTTTCATTCAGGAACTGTGTTACTTCAAGGTTGTGCCGTGAAACGCCATTGGCGTTCCACATTGTTATTCGTAAATTTGCCATCTGATTATTTGGACTGCTTAGCTGCAAGTAACTGTAACACCATGTTCTGGTTTTGAACCAGTGTTTGCATGGTCGTTTTCATGAATGACATGAATTCCATCATACTTTGTTGCATGGTGACCATCATAGTTTCCAGAGTGCTTTGCGACTGTACTTGGATCTGCTGAGTGTTTTCTAGATTAGACTGGAGTGGGTTTTCCGTCCCCGATCGAAGGGCATCGGCGTATGAGAAGCCCTTCTGGGTATTTAGTTGAACAAATGAGGATCTTTCAGCCGTGCCGAAAAAGACTTCCGGCGTCGTACGCGAGTAAGTGTACCCATTTTGGGTATTCTGATGACGCGTTGCTATCACTTTTCGCATGCGGTCCTTCATCTCCTTGTAGATCGGACAGCCCCTGTAGTTTGCCGTGTGGTTACCTTGGCAATTAACGCATTTTTTCTTTTTGGGGTCTTCTTTGTTGGCAGGGCAGTTAGCCGAATTGTGGAAGTCTCCACAAGCTACACAGACTGTTCGAAGCGAACAGTATGCCCTGGTGTGTCCATACTCCTGACAATTTGTGCATTGCACTGGGCCGTTCCTTTTATGTGGCTCTTCCACGTTAATTCTTCGGTGCAATAAGTATTGCAGGTTATAAATGGGGTGCACTTCATTTTTCTTCAAGACTCTGCTGTCTGGCTCCAGCTCGACCCTGAAGAGTGGTTGCGGCTCTTTTTCCTGTTTATAATGTTACTGACGTTCTTTGCAGAAAACCCTTTTTCCTTGAGAGCATCGATAACTTCCTTGGCAGTTACGTCGGGCTCGATTCCTTTTAGTACCACTTGCAGGCCCTTGCTGCTTTTTAGTTGGTACGTGTAGTAGCTTTTCCTAGCTACCTCCAGGTATCGTTTTTTGCACTTCGCTATCACGCGTTGAGACATACGAAAAGTAACCGTCTCTTCGGGTCGCGGAGCTGAGTCGCTCTTTATTCTGTTCGTAGCTCATTGAGCTTTTATTAGCGTGGCACTTATATAATATTATAAGATGAGACAATGTATGTGCTAGTCAAAGTCATTACACCGATTTTGTGTGTTGAAACCTAAATTTCTTTGGGTTTTAGCGTCTTTTCGCTTATTCGAAATTAACCAGTTTAGTTTTTTGTGTTTTGTTTGCATTTAATTTATCAACTTTCTTGCACTTTTCGCGGAGCTCGCACAAGACACGTCCGCTCTCTTCAGCGGTCGCGACAATAGGTCTGGTGCTGAGAAAATGAAGACCGACTAGAAGTGGACCTATGACCGAGTAAATATGGGACATGCAAAGCCAGGCTAGGAGGCTTATCAGTATCTAAAATAAAAGGAAAACAATTATCTTTTTAATATGTTGTATGTGGTAAAGTAAATTTGTAATAACTTATCTAAATTTGTTGTCCTTGCTTGGAGTTGGTGTGGTCCATGTAGCAAATTTCAAGTAGAGGCTGAAAGATAAAGAGTAAATTAAATTAGTAAAATCGTTTAAATAATTATGAAAAATTGACACGAACGGATTAGGAAGTGAAAGAAAGGAGAGAAAAGTTAGTGGGTAATAAAAATAGCTACGTCTCATCACCACATATAAGAAAAATTTGAAGAGGAAAAAAAACAAATATAAATAAGAAAGGAATTAGGATAGTGATAGGGATAGAGTTCAAATCTGAAGAAAATTGAGTAGTAGTTTGGAGTTCATTCGGAATAGGGGACCAGCAAGTATGACTCCACCAGTAACTCGCTCGCAAGCAAATCAAGAGGAGAAATTGGAAAACATATCGGCACCCGAAGGCATGGAGTCGCTAAGGGAACAGAAACCTGATGGAATGGGAAGCGGAAGTCCAGGAGATGTCATCAGTCGGTAGGCTGAACCGGGGCCATACCAAAGTCTTTGCCATCTGAAATAAAGTCAGGGGTTAATGCAGCACTGGTTCAAGCACAACAGACGTACCAGGTGGGAATGTCGACGGAATATGAAGCGTTAAAACAGCAGATGCAACTGAATATGATGTAGTTCATGAAGGACATCAATGACTGCACGGCGGAGTGGCGCAGAGATTTCGTAAAGGAAAACGCAGCATGGCAGGCATCTACGCAGGTTCGTCAGGCTCAAGGACAGCAAGTTGGATAGGGCCAAATACCCTCTTCGGGGACGCATATGCAGCCACCTCAAGGTATGGCAGTGCAGCCGCGAGCAAATCCGAGTCAGATGCAACCATTCGATCCGAGGATGCTACAGCAACCTCCGCCAATCATAATGCCGGGGGTACGTCACCATATGGGACTCCCCCACGAGTCGTCACGCATCGGAAGGATGTCGGCAAGCCGCCTGGTCGACGGAGCATGAGCAAAGAAGATGGAATGGGTCTCACACGACACCGCCAGAACATCCTCCGGGAAACGGTGGGACACAGCACAACTTCAATCCAGGAAAAGGATCAGCGTCGGTCAATCGGGGCAACCGGCGATGCAGCGTTTAAAGTCGGCCAGCTGCGGAAGTGGGGGCTCAGTTTCGATGGAAGTCGCAGAAGCATGCCCGTGTCCGAATTTATATTCCGACTCGAACATCTCCAAAGGTAGTATCAGGTGCCGTGGAAGGAGGTCCTACGAGAGTTTCATGTATTAGTGGAAGGAAAAGCCAAGGAATGGTATTGGATGTACGTGAGGTCGACGGAGAAGCAAGAGTGGACTTACCTGAGGTACGCACTACAACAGCAGTTTCAGAGTCACCGATCCAACTTCGAGCGAGAGTATAAGGTGCGAGAACGGCAGCAGAAGCCAGGAGAAACCATCGAGGTGTACATCCAGACCATGCTAGCGCTCAGATCTCGACTAGAGATGGCGTTTTTCGACTTCGACCTGATGAATGTGATAAAGTTGAATATTAGGGATCTGATTTCGAGAATTATATACCCGATATACATCACAAACCTGGATCAACTCCGACATGAATGCCACGATGCGGAAAGAATATTGGCGACATATTGGACCCGACATCCAAGCAACCTCGAAACTCACCGGGGATATGGAGAACAAGAGGAAGTGGAGGCATTAGCTAGGCACTGGGAGAACAACAGGGAACGATAGCCACTTACATGCTGTAATTGCGGAACCGTACGACATCGGAGGTGTTGATAGTATTCTGCATCAAGTGTGGACTACCCGGTGTGGGGACTCCGAGATGTACTCGATGCCAAACGGGCAAGAACGAGGAACCACGCTCCAATCCGTTTGCCACGAACAAGTGAAAGCCTCGTCAAATCGCATGCCTAATGATAAGGATAGCTGTAAGGAGATTTTATTCTTATAAAGATTCTTATAAATATAAATGGACCAGCACATAACATTAAATGGTCGAAACGTGAACCTATAGCAGTCCGATAAGCACACTACCAAGAGGTCAGAAGCCGAATATTTGGGAAGGGGATCCAGACCGGAACATTTCGCAAAAAATTTTTAGAGCCCATAGGAGAAGTCAGCAGCGGAAGGCAGAAAGAAGGATGATTTGTTCAGCCATCAGAGCTGCGGTGGAAGGCGACAATAGACCATTCGCACAGGTCAAGATAGAAGATCTGGAGGTCGTGGGTCTCTTGAATTCCGGGGAATCAGTCAGCTTGCTTGGGGAAGGTTGCCTAGAAACAGTGGAAAGGTTAGGACTGAGATTAGAGAGGTCACAATCGATAATGAAATCAGCGGGAGGTACGCAGCATCGAGTAGTGGGGAAGATTCAACACAGCATCTCGTATAATGGGCTAACACATCGATTGCCGATACTCCTTTGTCCTTCCTTGAAGCAAAAATTATACCTTGGTAGATTTCTGGAGGAAATTCGAATTGGCACCAGAGGTAGTGGGTGTAGAAGCCTTACACCAGGTGGAATCCGATTTTTAGCCAAAGGAGAACCGATAGAGGCATATATCCTATCCCCCGAACAGGCTGAGCAACTGAAAGAATCAAAAGGACGTTTTCTGACATACGAAAGTCAAGGATTAGGACTTACCAAGGAAGAAGAACACTCGATCCAGTTAGTTGAAGGAGCCGTACCCGTCAAGGAGAGATTCTTTCCAGTTTCTCGGGCGAAACAACAACTGTTGTTCGCAGAAGTCGATGAAATGCTACGGTTAGGAGTCAACGAGTTAAATGAAAGTCCCTGGAACAACTGAACAACGCTGGTACAGAAACATGGAAAGAATAGGCTGTGATTAGACGCAAGAAAACTGAATACATTTACAGTGAAGGATGCTTACCCATTACAAAACATTGAGTCGATCTTAAGCCGGGTAGATGAGACGATATTCATCAGCAGTATCGATTAAAAACATGCGTTCTGGCAAGTTGAACTCGATGAGAAAAGTCGTCCCTTGACCGCTTTCACAATACCTGGAAGGCCACATTATCAGTTTCGACGGATGCCATTCGGCTTATGTAATTCGGCTCAAAGGTTGTGTAAGGTAATTGATAAGGTAATCCCACAGCGACTTCGCAGCCGCGTCTTTGTTTACTTAGATGACTTGCTGATGATATCCAACACTTTCGAAGAACACTGCATGTTGCTGAAAGAAGTGGCAGAATGTTTAAATAAAGCAAATTTGACGATCGTCCTACACAAGTCAAAATGTTGTTTTAAATACTTGCGATATTTGGGATTCATCGTCGGTGTTGGGGCCTTGCGGACAAATCCGAAGAAAGTTGAGGCGACAATGAAGATAGAAGTGCCCAAAAATACGCGATAACTACGCAGCTTCTTAGGAACCGCAGGCTGGTATCGCAGATTTATCCAAAAATTTTCCGGTTGTAAGTGCTCCGTTCACGGACTGCCTAAAAAATAAAACCAAATTTACGTGGACGGAGGAAGGAACTACGGCATTTGAAACCCTGAAGAAAGCACTTACCTGTGCGCCGGTATTAGCTCATCCAGATTTTGGGAAACACTTCTGGATACAGTGTGACGCCAGCCATGTAGGAATTGGGGCAGCGTTATTCCAGCAAGACGTAGAAGGATCGGACCGACCAATAGCATTCTTTTCGGCAAAGCTGAGAGGAGCACAACTCAATTATAGCGTAACGGAAAAAGATTGCCTTGCAGCAGTAAAAGTCGTGGAAAGATTTCGTCCCTATGTGGAGTTGAGTTACTATCGTTACCGATCATGCAAGCCTGCAATGGCTTATGACGCTCAATGATTTGAACGGGAGGCTGGCGCTGTGGTCGTTAGCATTACAGGCATTTGACTTCAACATAGAGCATCGGAAAGGAAAAGACATCATCGTGGCCGACTTGCTATCCCGGCCGAATGAAGCCGCCGAAGTAGAGTTCTTTGATTTTGAGACAACGGAGTTTCAGAGTCCTGAATACCTGGAAAGACTACAAATGATTGAAGAGCATGAAAGAGATAAGTTTCCAGACTTACGTGTGGAAGAAGAACTTCTATTCAAGAAGACACACTTCAATAGAGAGGAAAGTGATGTATTCGAATGAAAACTGTGGATTCCAGAAGCACTGACGACGACTCTAATCCAGCAAGCCCACGGCGGCGACATGGCAATGCATGGGGGTATGGCAAAGACCTTAGCGAGACTCCAGCACATGTATTACTGGCTCAAAATGACAGTTCAAGTCCGAGATAAAACGCAGATAAAAAGACCAGTGATGGGAAAGGAGGTACGGACAGATCGAGCCATTCAAAAGTTGTACCTGGACTTCCTAGGAAAGTATCCGCGGTCTCGCCGAGGAAATATAATGTTATTTATCGCGTTGGATCTTCTAACAAAGTTTGTGTGGTTAAAAGCGATGCTGAAGGCCACATCGACAGCTGTAATCCGATTCCTGCAAGAAGGAATATTCACCCAATTTGGAGTTCCGTAAACAATCCACACGGACAACGGAAGACAGTTTATCTCCAAGGAATTTGAGAATATGCTGCAAGAATATGGGACTACACACATGAAGACAGGGAGATACGCTCCACAATCCAATGCTTCGGAGAGAGTAAACCAATCCGTGTTAGCAGCAATTTGAGTGAACATCCAGGACCACCACACGCGATGGGATAAACACTTAGCGGATATACAAGCGTCACTGAGGTCACCCATCCATAACAGCACCGGAACTTGGCCTTACTTTTCCATGTTCGGACAACATATGTTTTTCGAAAGGGAAAGATTACTCGCTGGCTCGCAAGTTGAATGCTCTGAATGAAGCTAAGATAACCCGATTGCCCAGATCTGAACGACAACTATACAGAAAGAAAATAAAAGAAAGGATACATCAGGCATCAATAAAGCAGCGAAGCGTTACAATTTAATGGTCCGAGAGATTCGATACTCACCGGGACAAGAAATCTACAAGAGAAAGTTTGTCCTAAGTGACTTCAGAAAGAATAGGAATTCCAAGTTTTGCAGAAAGTACACTAAATGTCGAGTCACAAAAGCGTTGGGAAACTCTTTGTACGCTTTGGAAAACTTGCGCGGCAATCCTTTGGGAGTTTTCCATGCAAAGGATCTGAAACAATAGTGCCCGGCTAGCAAATCACACTCACCAGGCATTAATCTCAGGGTTGTGGGCGGTGGCCTACGTTGGGCAGTACAACCAGCAGCACACGCACATCCTCCACTCCTGTTCCGAGACGAGCATCGAAACCGTAGTGTGCTTGTTTTGTGCTAAACGACAAAATATGCACAAATTATGAATTTAACAAAGCTGTTTACATTAAGACAGATAAGGATAGGCGAAAAATCGATATACGACTATCGACGACTCGTGAGTTCAGGGTTCCTTAAACCGGATAACTCCCAAATGAACCAAGGCTTAAATCCGAAAAGTTTGAGTGGTTTTTGGCGGAGAGAGGCTTGGAAAAGTGAAACAAGCAAGGTTGATTAAAGGGCAAAAATAATTGGTCGAAGACGGTTCTGTTGAAAAAAAAATTAATATTAGCAGAAGTCAAGTTCCTACCCAGTGAGTGATAAAAAAATACTTGTTGATGTGAGTGGAGCTAAAATATAAATATTTGTAGAATATTCCGTGAGGGATAAGCCTGGATCAGGAAAATAGACTTACATAAGGAGAGACAAAGACCAGCCACCAGGAGGAGACCAAAATTTTCGACCAGAAATTGGCCACTCATCCCCGGGTGGCCACAGGTTTTTATTCGCCCTTAAAAGTATATTTGCCACAGAGAAATAAAAAGTTGTTCCCGAAACTGCAAGCGGCAAACAAATTCAGCAAGCCGAAAATTAAAACTTAAGATTTGAGACTGATATCTTTGATTATGTAACCCGCCCAAACTAATTTATTCCCACTTATATCTATTCAATTTATTTATTTATTTAACATATTTATTTACACCAACCCAAAACTATTGGAATATTATTTATTGTTATCTATTTATTTATTTATATATCTGTGTTCCATGTAAAAGTTCGGTACCGTAGGTAAGCTTATTAAATGTTAGAATTTAAGAGAAAATTTTGAATAACGGATGTGCTAAAAATTAAATAAAGTAAGTTAGTGGTGAAAGGCTCCTATTTTTATACCCGTTACTCGTAGAGTAAAAAGGTATACTAGATTCGTCGGAAAGTATGTAACAGGTAGAAGGAAGCGTTTCCGACCGTATAAAGTATATATATACTTGATCAGGATCACTAGCCGAGTCGATCTAGCCATGTCCGACTTTCCGTCTGTCTGTCCGTCCGGATGAACGCTGGGATCTCGGAAACTATAAGAGCTAGGCTATTGAGATTAGGCGTGCAGATTCCTGAGCTTCTTACGCAGCGCAAGTTTCAGCAGAGTGCCACGCCCACTGTAACGCCCACAAGCCACCCAAAACTGTGGCTCCTACAGTTTGCATGCTAGAATAAAAATTTTAACTGAAATGTATTGTTCTCATCAATACCTATCGATTGACCCAAAAAGAAGTGGGCTACTCTCACTTGAACGCCCACAAACCGCCCACATTTCAAAAAATCGTAAATATGAACGCGGATATCTCGGAAAATATCAGAGATAGAGAAATGGGATTTCAGATTTAGATTCCGAAGGCTTGAGCGCAGCGCAAGTTTGTTTCGCGAATATGCCACGCCCACTCTAACGCCCACAAACCGCCCAAGCCTGTGGCGCCCACAATTTTCATGCTAGATAAAAAATTGTAACTGAAACGTATTGGTCTTGTCAATACCTATCGATCTTAAATCTGTCTACCGCCGGTAGGTGGCGCATTTCAATCTCGCTTTGCTGCTTGCATTTCTCCACTTTCCTTTGGTCCCTTTATCTGAGTAACGGGTATCTGATAGTCGAGGTACTCGACTATAGCGTTCTTCCTTGATTTTAATGCCAGTTCGTGCCTTTATGCCATCGGCGACCCATCAAATGGGACCCGGAACATATTTTGGCGGATCTTCTTAAAACACCCTTCTAAACACTCTGGCAGTGGCAGCTGCGGGCGGTCAAACATATTGACGAGAGCAGCCTTCGTCCCCAGTATCAGGAACCGTTGGCAAACGCAATTACGTCGACACAGGAACCACGTCGGTGAGTCCGTTCAGAGCAACCAGAATGCGGTTGCACCGCGACACCACGGTGGCCCTGCCTATCAGCGCAAGAAACGCGTGTCGCTCCATATATTTGATTCCTTTGCGTAAAATTATTGTTCAGCCGTTCAGTGGCCATCCATAAACTGCCAGTCGCTTGTCGGGCAAAGAAGTATTGAGGCTTAGGACAAATTTATAGCTCGCATACATTAAATGTACACTTACTTAACATAACATAATTGTGTGTGTTTTTTTTTAGGGTGATGGACGTCCCTCGGGGCACCAACGGAAGGGTAGGTGCTATGTGGCAACAAGACCTTATGCTACTTTTTCGTTATTTTTGTACATAAGTTATAAAAGTTGACGTTGATTACCTTTTTGCTGTTAGAGATGTGTGTTCTTGTTAGTATCGTGAGACGGAGGTAGTTATCAAAATTAATTCCGGAGCTAGTCGGTGCTATCCCGGGCAAAATATAGCAGTTCCGTAACAATAAATAACAAAATAAAAAAATAAATTATCGAAACCACGGCGTTTTTCAAAATTCCTACTTTTTCCTTCTTGCACCCACCTTGCGTGCAACTGCATAGGGTGTGGTTTGCTGGGGTGAAAGTAAGAAGGCAGGAATCTGTGCTGGGACTAATTGCTCCGGGTCACAGATCGCAAATGCAGGGTGACCTTCGGGTGGCATCTTGGAGCAGAAGGGAGATGATTTGCATCTGCAGAGGACGAAACATTTGTGAGAAAATCTGTGATAATAAACTGTGATAGATTAGGTAGGGTATTGTTTGTTATTTATTTTATTTAACGTAATAGTTTTTTTTTTTTGTTAGAATAGTTTTTTGTGTTTCAGTAGATGTTGATCCTGGATTTTAATTTCGTGGGTGTGTTCGATTTTTCATCTCGGTGCTAAACTTAAAATGGTAATCGTGACCCATGAAGGACGATCACCGCGACCTGGGAATCAAAACAAGTGCGCAGAACAGGTCCTATAGGACTCAACGAGCGACCGATGTCCTTAACTGGTGACTATTAACCTAGGTCCTTGATAGCCAATCCAGTTGACGAGCGGCTGGTGTAGGCACAGATGACGAAAAAAAGCGCAGCCAAGTTTTCGGAACAGAGTCCATTGGCGGGTAATCGGTTCCATCTCCCCTGACTTGAACCTGAAAAGAAACGAAAAAAGAAAGGAAAGGGAAATAAATAATAGGGATTAATAATTGTGAATTCGGGAGGACTTTCGACTAAAATTTATTTATCTATATATATATATGTATGTGAGACGGGGTGTTTTCCTTGTCTCGGTTTTAGTTTGTCCTAAGTGACTTCAGCAAGAATAGGAATTCCAAGTTTTGCAGAAAGTACACTAAATGTCGAGTCACAAAAGCGTTGGGAAACTCTTTGTACGCTTCGGAAAACTTGCGCGGCAATCCTTTGGGAGTTTTCCATGCAAAGGACCTGAAACAATAGTGCCCGGCTAGCAAATCACACTCACCAGGCATTAATCTCAGGGTTGTGGGCGGTGGCCTACGTTGGGCAGTACAACCAGCAGCACACGCACATCCTCCACTCCTGTTCCGAGACGAGCATCGAAACCGTAGTGTGCTTGTTTTGTGCTAAACGACAAAAATATGCACAAATTATGAATTTAACAAAGCTGTTTACATTAAGACAGATAAGGATAGGCGAAAAATCGATATACGACTATCGACGACTCGTGAGTTCAGGGAGTCGTGCAGCTTAGTCAAATCATGGAAATGGTTCCTTAAACCGGATAACTCCCAAATGAACCAAGGCTTAAATCCGAAAAGTTTGAGTGGTTTTTGGCGGAGAGAGGCTTGGAAAAGTGAAACAAGCAAGGTTGATTAAAGGGCAAAAATAATTGGTCGAAGACGGTTCTGTTGGAAAAAAAAAAATAATATTAGCAGAAGTCAAGTTCCTACCCAGTGAGTGATAAAAAAATACTTGTTGATGTGAGTGGAGCTAAAATATAAATATTTGTAGAATATTCCGTGAGGGATAAGCCTGGATCAGGAAAATAGACTTACATAAGGAGAGACAAAGACCAGCCACCAGGAGGAGACCAAAATTTTCGACCAGAAATTGGCCACTCATCCCCGGGTGGCCACAGGTTTTTATTCGCCCTTAAAAGTATATTTGCCACAGAGAAATAAAAAGTTGTTCCCGAAAACTGCAAGCGGCAAACAAATTCAGCAAGCCGAAAATTAAAACTTAAAATTTCAGACTGATATCTTTGATTATGTAACCCGCCCAAACTAATTTATTCCGGCCGAGCGGCCGATGTCCTTAACTGATGACTATTAACCTAGGTCCTTGATAGCCAATCCAGTTGACGAGCGGCTGGTGTAGGCACAAATGACGAAAAAAAGCGCAGCCAAGTTTTCGGAACAGAGTCCATTGGCGGGTAATCGGTTCCATCTCCCCTGACTTGAACCTGAAAAGAAACGAAAAAAGAAAGGAAAGGGAAATAAATAATAGGGATTAATTCGGGAGGACTTTCGACTACAATTTATTTATCTATATATATATATGTATGTGAGACGGGGTGTTTTCCTCGTCTCGGTTTTATTGAATATATCTGGATTTAAATTAAATAATAATTGAAAAGTAAGATTCTGCTGCTGCTTTTTCTCTTCGTCTCACTTCTTTTTTCTCTGAGTTACTTTCATCAACTGCCATCTCTGCTTCTTTTTTGCCACTATCTTGACCTTCTCCCATAGCTTCCTCATGCTTGCTTTTCTGGTCCTTTCACTGCTAATGCTAGTATTTTCTGCTGTTAGTTATAATGCTTTCTTCTGTTGTATTAACACTTCAACTATTAACCAATCTTACATTCGGCCATTCCTGATTACTCATCTGTCCCAGATGACCAAGCATCATCATTGTCCCCGACATAACGCCACAGCTTCATATAATCACAGCTGTTTGTGGTATTAGATTGACCTTCTACTTCAGCAGCTTTCCGAACATCGTATCGACCGTTCCTTTTGACTTTTGAAACTTCGTACGGGCCCAAATATTCGCTTGCGAGTTTCTTTCCAGCAACAAACTGTGTGCGGCGTAAGGCAACTAAATCTCCGACTTGATATCCGGCTTCTGGCTTCCGTTTCTGGTCAAAATGTTTCTTATAAGAATCCTGCGCTTTTTGTATGTCTACCCTAGCATCGTGCCTCATCTTCTGCCGTTCCTCATCAAAGTTTGTATACATCTCCTCCTACAAAAGCTGTATAATACGTTCGGTTGGTATAATGTTCATTTTCACGCCGAACATAAGCTCAAATGGTGATTTCTTGGTCGACGTATATACATGTGAATTCACAGCTCTCTGCACTTCGGGCACTGCGTTAAACCACTTGGGTGGATCCTTCGCCGATATTTTTTAAATAAGAGATAGAATCGTCCGATTCACCCTCTCTATTTGCCCATTCCCTCGAGGAACTCCAGTTGTGCTCCACACGTGTTCTATGCCGTTTTCCTTCATGTACTCCGCAAACAAGTTAGCTATGAATGCGGAGCCCAAACGCACTGGGTTACCAAAAACTTCGGACCAAATTCCGATCTTCTTTAGTGTTTCCTCACAGCTTGTGGTCCTCGTAGGAAAAAGCCAGACATATTTCGTAAAGGCATCTACCATCGCAAATATGTACTTATACTGCTTTCCAGTGGCATCCATGGGACCCAAATGATCTACGTGCAACGTAAGTAGTGGCTGATCCCCCTTGTCGATGCAGTTTAGGAGTCCTTCCTTCTTGCCAAGCTTGTTATTGAAAACGATGCATTTTACGCAGTTGTTCAAAATTTGCTGAGCTTTTTGATCGAGATGAGGGATCCAATAAGATTGTTGTACTGCGTGTACAGTTTTTTGAAGAGCAAAATGACCAGTTTTGTGGGCGTCGACAATAACTTCCTTCTCCATAGCTTTAGGGACTACCAAAAGCTCATTTCCATTAACTTCCTCAAAAACTAAGCCTCCTTTAATCTTGTACCCTTCATATAGTCGATCGGCTAGTAGTTTTACTATCGCTTTCAGCATATGATCTTTTCCTTGAGCATTTTTGATCCGCGATGTAATCTCCAAAGACACAAGCAATACACGGTTGGGGTAACGACTTAGGCAGTCAACCTGTTTCAATCGCTCGCCAGGTCGATGCTCGACTTCAAATTGTGACTGCTCTTGGTACATCCGACTTATTTAAAGTTTGCTTAAACGCGATGCAATCTGGGACTAACTTGAAGGGCGATCCCAGCAAGTATTGTCTGAATCTTTTGATGGCGAGATACTCGTCTTTGGCTTTCAAGATGTAACTGTGTTGGCGAGTCTCTGCTTCGGTTGATTTTTTACTCCAGTATTGAATAGGGTGCAGTCTCCCATCGGACCACTGCATTAGCACCGCCGCAAATCTGTCTTTTGATGCATCCGTGTGTACTTCCGTTTTGCCCTCTCTATTATAAAGTTTTAAAACAGGCTCCTTTGTCAATGCGTCTTTTAAAAGCTGGAACGCTTTCAGCTGCGCCTCAGCCATTCGAAATGGAGCTCCTTTCCGAAGAAGAGCAGTTAATGGGCGGGCGATCTGTGAATAATTCAGAACATATTTTCTGCAAAAATCCCGTCAATCCCAAAAAAACTTGGACTGCCCTGACGCTGCCGTTTTTTCTTCGCCTGGCCACAGATTTCCGCTCTCAATGCTGTGACCCAAAAAGGAAATTCGAGTTTGCAGGAAATAACATATCCGCCACTTAATCTTCAGTGCAAACGTTCCAGCTGTGTCTAAAACGAGAGCCATTTTCTCCAAACATTTTTCCGCGGTATCAGCGTGAATTATAATATCGTCCATGCATAAATCGAGGATATCTTTGTTCATCAACTCCTGAAACACGTAGTTTACGTAGCGTATAAAAACAGCAGGCGAATTCTGAAAGCCAAATGGGGCTCTGTTGAATTCGTTGAGTCCTGATTTGGCTATGAAGGCTGTGTATTTCTTGTTCTCCTTTTCTACCGCCACGTGAAAAAACCCATTCTCTAAGTCCATGACGCTAAAGTACTTCGCTTTCTGCAGCTTCTCGAGCACATCGTCGAAAACAGGGACAGGAAACCAGTCCTTTAACACCATCGAATTTAACTTCCGGAAGTCAACGCAAAGATAACGTGTGCCATCTTTTTTGTTTACTAGAACTATTCGGCTGGCAAAGTTCAATGTAGGCGAACGTATGATTCCAGCAGCTAACCACTCGTCGATCTGTTCTTCCACATCCTTCTCCTTGGAAATTGCAAAACGGCTTGGCAACTGACGAGACGGAACAATCTCACCATCCGGAACTATCTTAAGCTTTACTGAAAGTCTGCAAGGAGTCGAAGGCACCTAATTTCCGGATGCAAGTCGGGATCGGGGAAAGGGTCCAGACGGAACAGCCGTTTCAGAAGCTGTACATTGACTTACTGGGGAAATATCCGAGGTCGAAAAAGGGTCATGCCTGGATTTTTATCGTGATGGATTACTTCTCCAAATACACTTTCTTGAAGGCCACGAAGAAACTACCGCCTCGAACGTTGTAGATTTCCTCATTAACGAGGTGTTTTATAATTTCAGCGTCCTGGAAGTAATACACTCGGACAATGGTCTGCAGTTCAGGTCCAAGATCTTCGAGGAAGCGGTAGAGAGTTTCGGAATCACTTATCTAAAGACTCCGCAGAGCGACGCAGCGGAACGAGTTAGTCGAAGCGTGTTGGTAACAATTTGTAGCATTTTGGATGTCGACCAAACTGGGATTCATATCTTCAAGTGATTGAGGTAGCTCTTCGCAACGCAATCCACTCGGTCACAGGAGAAGCTCCATTCTACACTGATTTTGGACATCACATGGTCTTGATCGGCGCCAACTATAAGTTAGCGAGGAAGTTAACGTCCTTGTGTAACCACGAGATGGCTGGGATGAAGACAGTGGACAAGCCCCGAGTGATCCAGAAAATGGTCCAAAGGAATGCGGAGACAGCATATAAAGAACGCGCCAACGGTATGACCAACAGGTTCGAACCTTTTTGGTTAAGCCTGGTCAGGAAGTATACCGCCGCAACTTCGTCCTCAGTGACATTGGCAAGTCGTTCAACGGCAGCTCGCCAGGAAGATCCTAAAAGCTCGAGTGGTGAAAGCGGTCGTCAACAAAGCCTACGAGCTGGAAGACATCCAAGACGTCTTATGGGAGTTGACCACGCCAAAGTTATCCGTATGTACTTATCATGGCGGTTTTTTTTTCAAGCCAAGGGATTTTTTTATAAAAATTTTTTTTCAAATTTTTGATTTCCTGAAATTATTTATACGTATACTATTCGGTAAAAAAGTAAACACTTATGTCATGAATTGATTTGAATTATTTTTGTAGCTTCATTATTTTACAATCTGTAAAAGAACGAAAAAATTTAAAAAAAATAACCTTTACTTAAAATCTTTATCTACCCTTGCAGAGGGTATTATGATTTCAGTCAGAAGTTTGCAACGCAGTAAAGGAGACGTTTCCGACCCCATAAAGTATATATATTCTTCTATTTATTTTTCTGATCGTGATCGACTGATCCAGCTGCCAGCGCTCTGCGGCCTTATATAGGGCCTCCGGGAACCGTTATTTCCCTTTTGCGCACGGCCCGCTGAATCTCTGCACTCCGGGTCCAAAGTCCGTTACTCCTGGTTGACTCACTTGTCCTTCACGTACCGCTTCCAACCGATCTTCTGCCCACTGCTGCCGTCCCGATGATTTCCGTGATGCTTGTGGCACGCCTGTGTGCCGCTCCACTGCCGAGATGTGTCACTTCTTCTCCCGGTCCAAAGTTCACGGGAGAGTCCAATGTACGGTGGAGTCCCGTTATCCCCACATGGCACTCTTGCTCTGCCCGGCAAGTCTCCACTCTCCTTATCCGCTCCTTGGTGTTCAAACTCTCTCGATCTCCCTCCTTGGTCTCCAAACTCTCTCGTTCTCCATCCTTGGTCTCCAAACTCTCTCATTCTCCATCCTTGGTCTCCAAACTCTCTTGTCCTCCATCCTTTCCTCGTCGCGCCGTTACTACCCGAATTCGCCGCGTATCTGGTAAGCGGCCAGCCATCTGCTGCTGCTACTGCTTAGATTTGTGGGGAGTTATTCAACTCCTCACAGTAGCAATTCGTAGCTTTTTGGATGTCGACCAAAGTGGGATTCATATCTTCCAGTGATTGTGGTAGATCTTCGCAACGCAATCCACTCGGCCACTGGAGAAGCTCCATTCTACACTGATTTTGGACATTACATGGTCCTGAACGGCGCCAACTACAAGTTAGCGAGGAAGTTAACGTCCTTGTGTGACCACGAGATGGGTGGGATTAAGACAGCGGGTAAGCCCCGAGTGATCCAGAAAGTGATCCAAAGGAATGCGGAGACAGCATATAAGAGAACGCGCCAACGGTATGACCAACAGGTTCAAACTTTCTTGGTCAAGCCTGCTCAGGAAGTATACCGCCGCAACTTCGTCCTCAGTGACATTGGCAAGTCGTTCAACGGCAGCTCGCCAGGAAGATCCTAAGAGCTCGAGTGGTGAAAGCGGTCATCAAGAAAGCCTACGAGCTGGAAAATATGCAAGACGTCTTATGGGAGTTGACCACGCCAAAGTTATCCGTATGTAACTTGAAAGAGGGACAAAGTACACAAGGGCTAATTACCACAAAGCGGTCATACTTCCCGGGAAGCGTGCGGGGCCCATGGAACTGCCGTATGGAACTGCTAGTTGGGTGACTGACCAGGATCCACCAGGAAAGGACTTAAATTCTCCTAATGATTTCGTCGAGTGGCTTTAGACCGGGTGGTGCCTCTCTAAATCCTTGGGTGGTGTTGGACTTTGTTGGACTTCAAGTTGAAGCTGGCTGGAAGTAAACCGATATCGAGACAAACAGGCTATCGATAGCGTAGGTAGGGTAACCCCAATGCCGGTAGCGCCCCCTATTATTAGCTATTGGGAGATCTAGCTAGTTAAATGAATCCCGGTTCGCTCTTGGGAATTCTCTTAAATAGTTTTGGATTGTCCAATGACAAACTTTGGAGAGCACCAGGCTTAGAAAATGGCTAGGTGAGATTTGAAGTCAGTACCTGCCATATTGGGGATCAAAATCACGCTTGTGCTGAAAATTAAATGGAGTAAGTTAATGGTGAAAGCTAATTTTAGTTTTTTAATACAATAAGTTGTGTCCTTCGACCATCCGGGACATATGAAAGTAATTCGGAACTTTTTTCTGCGGCTCTTCTTCGAACACCCTTCGGCGCCATTTATGTGCGCTGACGTCAAAGGGGAGTCAATTTTGCATCAAGTGCCTTTGCTGTCGAAACCTTGGTCATGTTGAGCTTTTGTGGCTACGTACTGCAGAGAAGAGAGGGGAAGAATTACGGTTCAAAGAGACGAAAAGTCAACCTCAGGGTGAAACTGTACAACTTGTGCAGCACGGCGTTATGTTTATTAGCGAATAGCAGATACAAAATCGGAACGTGTTGGTCTGCGTAAGGTAGCGGTTTGTATCTGTCTGTAGTGTACCACTTTCAGCAAAGTGATCTCACTACTAGAAAGAATGTTATGTTTGTACTTATCATGGCGGTTTTTTTTCAAGCCGAGCGAATTTTGATAAAAATATTTTTTCAAAGTTTTGATTTCCTGAAATTATTTTTACGTTTACTATTCGGTAAAAAAGTAAACACGTGTGTCATGAATTGATATGAACTATTTTTGTAGCTTCAATTTTTTACAATCTGTAAAGGAACGAAAAAATTTAAAAAAAACCCCTTTTTCTTAAAATCGTCGTCTACCCTTGCAGAGGGTATTATGATTTCAGTCAGAAGTTCGCAACGCAGTAAAGGAGACGTTTCCGACCCCATAAAGTATATATATTCTTATATTTTTTCTGAAATCTCTACTTTAAAAATAACTTTTTTTTAAGAACAAAAATATTTTGACATCTTAAAAATTAAATCAAATTAAATTTTAAAAAATGCTTAAGAAAAAAATATGGTTTTTAAGTTTTAGCAGCGCCAGCTTGTAACTTACAGTCGGTTTATTTTAAGTGGAGCCGTTGGCCTTAAAAAAAACTGCCGCATATATTATATCTTAAAAGGCCGAATTTTTTGTAAGGGGCAAGACCTAACCTATTTTTTTATTAATTTAATTTATTTTTAGTTTTATGAAATTAAAATGGTAGTGTTTTTAACAAAAATAAATAGTGTAGAGTATTCCTGAATGGTTGCAGTCTTTAATAATCTCTCATATTTAGGCGCATAATGCCATCTCTATCCCATGTAACAGAAATCCGACATACATATATATATACCTTTTTTCGTTTCTTTTCGTTTCGCAACTGGCAAGAATAAAATTACATACACTCCACACATCCAAATCGTTTATATTTCGATTCATGGACAGTTTTGAAGTGCATTGATTCTCTGAGTAATTGCTTGCAATGGAACAATTAAAATCATTAGTGAAAAGCCGTGCCAGACTCAAGTCCAGCATCACACGTGTCTTGGCATGGGCTGAACAAACGAAGATTGCTACACACACAGAGATCGTCACACGGATAGATCTTCTAAACGAAGTTTGGAAGGAGTTCAACCAGTTTAGCGATTGCATTGCGCTTCACGAGGAAGTGGAAGGCTATGTCGATCCGGAGAACGACAATGCGACGAAGCAAAATACCAAAGGGCAAGCGCTATTCTTAAGGAAAGGAGTAATGATCTTCAACCGGGGACATCTACGAGCAGTGCGAGTGGCAGCAACGGGCTATATTCAAACAACGATGCAATCTTAAACTTGCTGAACAAAACCAACAACTATTTGAGCGACTTGCTGTAAATTAGAGCACATCGATCACGCCTGATCATATTGGTGGTGACGTCACAATAGCGAATTCTCGGAACTCGGTACTCACGGCGAATTCAAATCTGAGCGAAATGCCAAAAGTTCAAATCAAACGATTCTCTGGCAACTACACAGAGTGGCCATCCTTTCAAGACATATATGAAAGCACAATTCATAACAAACAGCATTTGTCCAATACCCAGAAGTTTCATCACTTGAAAACACTACTCGTTGATGAGGCTGCCAACTTGGTTCGAAACTCGGCAATAACGGACACGGCTTACAACACTGCTTGGGAACGTCTTAAGAAAAGATACAATCGTCCACGGCACATTGTAAACTCGTTTTTGGAACAGTTTATGAGCCTGCCAACAACTACAAAGATCGATGCAACAGTTCTACGGAAGGTTTCGGACGGAGCAAACGAAATTGTTCGTGGATTGGATGCGGTGAATCAGACGGGACGCGATTGTTAGATCATCTATCTAGCCCTGGAGAAACTTGACGCTAACACACGGCGCAGACGGATTGAGCGCAGCATGGAAACAGATTCACCCACTCTGGAGGAATTCTTCAAGTTTCTCGATTCTCGCTGCAAGGAACTGGAGCTGAGCAAAAGGAAGCTTACGACTGGAACCAAGACAACAACACATCCTGAAAAGCCAAAAAGGATCACACAATCGATGGTTGCGGTTGAAAGTAGTGGCTGCACCAAATGTAGTTCTACAGAACACACTCTATATGGCTGTCAGCAGTTTCTGGATATGTCTGGACTGCAGAGGAGATCATTTGTGAAGGAGAAATCACTATGCTACAACTGCTTGCGACCTGGTCATGGGGTCAACAGGTGCAAGTCAACATACAAGTGCAGGCAATGCAAAGGAAATCATCACTCTCTTCCACAGGATAGTGGGAATCTTGCCCAGATAGCGGAGGGGGACGAGCAAAACTTAAGCACGTCTAACACAAACTCAGTGACACTCAGTCATTTGGCCCAAGGAGCGGGCACTCAAAGGGTTGTATGTGCACAAGGCACTGCAAAATCTACACATCTAACGGAATTCAAACGAAGCATATTACCAACTGCTATGGTGTATGTTAAAAACGCAAAAGGTGACCACGTAACATGCACTAACCACAACAATGGATATCGACAACACGTTACAGAAGTTTTGGGAATTGGAGAAAGTTCAAAGCAACACAAAATTGGAACCGGAAGACGAACAAGTCGAGAAGCACTTTCTCGCCACCCACAGTCGCGATGAAAACGGGAAGTATGTCGTGGAACTTCTATTCAACACGGAGAGTCCTGAATTCGGAGAAATTCTACATGGAGCTCTTAAACGTTTCAAGTCGGTGGAGCGACGACTACAACAAAACGAGCAGCTGCTGACACAGTACGTATACTTTATGCGGGAGTATATCAACCTGGGGCACATGCGTGAGGAGCCGCCAGAGTAAATCGGTACTGGGAATCAGTTCTTTCTTTCCCACGACCCAGTACTAGGCCGAAAACTGCGAGTGGTCTTTGATGGATCCTTTCGCGACGCCAATAATAAGGCCTTAAATGACACTCTTTTCACAGGGCCCAGTATCCAACGCGATCTATTTGCTGTGTGCCTACGCTTTCGAATATATAAGTTCGCATTTTCAGCGGACATCGTAAAAAAGGTTCCGCCAAATATGGGTTAACGAAAAGCACAGAAACTACCAGAAGATCGTTTCTAGAGAGGATCCATCCGATCCGATCAAGCAATTCAACTGTGCACTGTAACCTATGGAACCTCATGTGCACCATTCCTGGCGGTACGAGTGCTGGAACAACTCGCTGTGGATCATCTAGAGGAATACCCGAATGCTTCGAAAATCTTACTGGAGGATTTTTATGTCGATGATGTTCTTACTGGGTCCAACAATGAGGATGAACTACCTCGAAACCGAGACGAGTTGATTCAACTGATGTCGTGCGCAAATCTTGAACTTGGAAAATGGAAATCAATACCTCATTCATACAAACGGATGATATCGACGCACAATCGTCGCCAGTTAAGGTTCTCGGACTATACTGGCATCCTGGAAAAGACATTCTAACGTACAACATAGGTCTAGCGTCAAATCCTGAATGCACAATGAGACAAGTTTTGTCCGACCTCTCCAGGATATTTGTTCCTCTCGGACTCTTGGCATCCATTGTTATCCAATTTAAGATTATTTTCCAAAAACTCTGGCTCTTAAACTTGGATTGGGATGACTGGCTCCCAACTAAACTAGCGGACAACTGGCTGAAGTGGAGAGCAGATCTAGACACTCTACAAAAATTCCAATTACCACGCTTTGTGGCCAACGACGCAGACAACATCGAGCTCCACGGATTTTCGGATGCCTCAACCAAGGCGTATGCTGCTGTGGTGTACAGCAGAGTTACAAATGACGGATCCATCTCGGTGTCCCTGAAACAACAATCCTTGCCATGCCTGGAGCTTTGCGCAGTGCTTCTTCTAACCCAACTCATTCGTTCGATCTCTTCTGGATTACCCCACAAGAACATAACTGTTTTTGCCTGGTCCGACTCATCAATAGTGCTCTCCTGGTTGTGCTATGCACCAGCCCAACTAAAGACTTTTATTGGAAACAGAACCTCGGAAATCCTTGATACTATTCCTAGGAAGGCCTGGCGGCACGTAGACTCCAAATCGAACGCAGCTGATGGCTGCTGACCTCATCGACTTCCATTTGTGGTGGAATGGACCTTTGTGGCTACGGGACAAGGATCAGTTCTGGTAAAGTTGAACGATTCACGTTTTAGTTTATCCCTTTCAGACAAACGCATTCAAGGAGAAGTCAAGTCCAACTGTTTGGCTACAGTGGCTGTTGCAACTCATGTTCACCCACTCGATGAGCTGATCGAAAAGTTTCTTCTTGGCTCAAGCTCGTTCACATTGTCGCCTATGTGAAGCGATTCATTCAACGCACACTAAATCCGTCCTGCGATAATGCCTCCAGAGCTCTTACATTTGGAGAAATTAAGGCAGCAAGGATCATTTGAATTAAACACGCGCAACGCTGTTTTCACAACGACTATCTGTTGCTCCTTGCCAAGAAACCCCTAAGGAACCGATCGCAGCTGGTCAAACTTGCACTAATGACAGACGAAAACGACCTGCTGAGGGTAGGCCGACGACTGCACCAATCGCAATTGGCACGAGAGGCAAAACACCCAGTTTTGCTACCAAAAACGGACCGAATCTCGAAGCTGATCCTGGAACACGACCACCGAGTAAATCTTCACCCTGACGTTTCTTCTCTGTTTGTAATCGTTCGTCAGAGATTCTGGATAATTGAAGCACGTAATCTCATTCGCAGAATAACACACGACTGTTTATCCTGTTTTCGTCAACGCTACCACACTGCCCAACAACAAATGGCTGATTTACCCAGCGTGCGTGTCACTCAAGCCCTTCCATTTGTCAATACTGGTTGCGACTATGCAGGTCCAATCTATCTGAAGGATGCCAAGGTTCGGAAGCCACGTATTAGCAAGGGCTACATTTGCCTGTTCGTCTGCATGATCACCTCGACCATACACCTGGAACTTGCCACAGATCTGACAACAGAAACCTTCTTGGCTGCCTTGCGGAGCTTCATATCCCTACGTGGCAAGTGTAGCAAGATCGACAGCGACAACGGAACAGACTATATTGGAGCTAAGCGATCCCTCAACGAAATGCAAGAATTGCTTTCATCACAACGACATAAGGACATCGTCGCAACCACTCTGGCGAATGATGGAATTCAGTGGGTACTCATTGGGGAGGGAAATGGGAGTCGGCAGTTCGCTGTGTCAAACTGCATGTGCGCCGAGTCATCGGCACTTCAACGCTCACCTTCGAACATATGCGCACCTTGCTTGCTCAAATCAGCGCAGTGATAAATTCACGCCCCTTATGCTTCACATCGGATACCGAAAACAACTACTTATCACCCGCCCACTTCTTAATTGGGCGACCGTTTACCACCGTTCCAGATCCTGACTTAAGCCACATTCCTGTGGGCCGATTAGGATATTGGCAAAGCATCCAGGCAATGCTTCAAGGATTCTGGAAGAAAGGGCATCAGGAGTATCTGACTACTACGGCAACAACGTCCGAAATGAAAGGATAGGGAAGGACAACCTCGTTCGAGCAGTCAACTTGAAGACATCAACTGGAGAGATGATCAGACCGATCACGAAGGTTGCTGTTTTGCCCCATTCAGAAATTGTGTTTCAGGGAGGGCCGGGATGTTCCTTAACGGTTGCAGTCTTTAATTAACTCTCATATTTAGGCGCATACTGCCATCTCTATCCTATGTAACAGAAATCCGACTTACATATATATAAATACCTTTTTTCGTTTCTGGCAACGCTGCTACGACGGCGTCTTTTTGTGAAATTCGTATCAGTATCAAATTGGCTTTGCAACTGGCAATAATAAAATTACTACAGTCCACATATACAAATCGGTTATATTTCTAACCATAGAGGTTTCAGAGAAATATGTACAAGAAAACTACAGCGTGAGATATCGATTTTCAAACAGAGGTACTTTTTAAAATGTGGCGTTTTTTACAAACCTAAGAAATTCAAACTAAACAAGGAAGAACGCTATATTCGAGTACTTCGACTATCAGATACCCGTTACTCAGCTAAAAGGGACAAAAGGGAAATGTAGCTATGCAAGCAGCAAAGCGAGACTGAAATGCGCCACTTTCCCCGATCATAATATAAGGTTATGTGGGCGGTGGACAGATTTAAGCGATATGGGCGTTAGAGAGGGCGGGGCAAACGTTTTTCAGGTCAATCGATAGGTATTGACGAGACTAATACATTTCAGTTATAATTTTTTTTCTAGCATAAAAATTGTGGGCGCCACAGGCTTGGGCGGTTTGTGGGCGTTAGAGTGGGCGTGGCATATTTGCGTAACAAAATAAATAAACTATATTAAATTTATGATTTCGGCCCGCAACAGTACATATTTATTTACCTACATGTAAATTTTCTGTTGTAGCGTGCCGAATACATAAATTTAATATAGTTTATTTATTTTATCGAATGTAATATAATTTTTCGTCACACTTGTTGATATCAGACATTTTTGTTAAAGGCGCTTTCGCCACTACTTTCTACCTCGTTAAGAGGTGTTTTTGTTTGATATCAGACGTTTTTTTTTGCTCAAGAGTTTAAGTACCCCAATACCAGGACTAGGAGTCGTCCCCATATGGCTTGGCTATTGAAAAACCAAACACACAGATTCGACCCCTAATCTTAGCTGAACGCCACCTTAAATTAGGCACAACAAGTTTTATCGCTTCAATTACCTATTTTAATAGCACAAGTTTGGAATCTCAAGGGCTGTATAGTTTCAGATTCCAAGAGAAATCTGTCGTTTCTTAAGTTGGAAGAACATCTTTGGCCACAGTCGTTGGACAAATTCGAAACCATAGATGCGGATTTGGAAATAAGAAAAATTTCATCATTCAAATGCACCGAATCTAACCAACTTGTATTTTGAAGTTCGCTGACCTTGCATCCACGAGATATGATGTCAGCCGGGTTTTCTTTTCCTGGCACATGACGCCAAGAAATGTTCGATGATTGAGTTTGAATTCCTGAGATCCGATTGGCTACAAAGCAATTTAATTGGGAAGAGTGCATAGTGAGCCAGTGTAATACAATTTTGGAGTCTGTCCAGAAATCAACCTTTTGTATGTTGCTGAACTTATATTTTATTTTGTTCCACGTATCACAAAGAATTGATGCAGCACAGAGCTCTAATCGTGGAAGAGGAAGGACTTTAATTGGGGCAACCTTTGACTTTGCTTTGAGTAAATGCGATTCTACTGATCCATTTTGAATTGAGCGCAGATATATACAACAGCCATTTGCACGCTGTGAAGCATCTGCGAATCCATGTATTTCGCAGTCATGTTTCGGGGAAAGTCCTATATATCGGGGTATGGCGATTTGGTTTAAATTGTGCAAGTCAGGATAAATAGATTGCCAACGATCTATTAATTGTTGAGGCAGTATTTCGTCCCAATCCAAATGACTCATCCACAGCTCCTGCACAAAAATTTTGCATCTTATATCCACTGGTCCTAACAAGCCAAGTATGTCATATAAGCGTGCAATAATTGAGAGAATGTTCCTTTTCGTCATAGCGTTAGTTTTTGGCAAATCGAACCGAAAGCAAAATTCGTCCACCTGGGGCCTCCACGACATTCCTAAGGTTTTTGTGATATCTTTGCTGTCTAACTTGAATCGATGTTCTTTGATATTATCATCCAACTTGCTGAAATTCCATTTGGCTAACTCCAATCCGGCACAAGATAAGATTCCAGTAACTTGATCAATGTTCAATTTTAAATCCTCAATGCAGTCAGCTCTTGTAAGGAGGTCATCGACATACATCTCTTTAGATATAATTTCAGATCCTATCGAAAATTCTTTCCTATATTTCTCTGCTATGAAATGCAAACTTCTGATGGCGAGAAACGGTGCACAAGCAAGCCCATACGTGACAGCATTCAACTGATATAATTTCAAAGGGTCAGAAATATTGTACCTCCACCAAATCAACTGAAACTTGCGGTCTTGGGGATCTACAATGAATTGCCGATACATTTTTGTTATATCAGCTGTTAGAGCATGCCTATACAACCTAAATGAAAGCAGGGTTAAGATAAGGTCCTGCTGAACTGTCGGTCCAACCATTAAAATGTTATTTGATGATACTCCTTCGCAGATGCGTCTAAAACTACACGCAACTTTGTTGTTGAGCTGTCTGGACGCAGTACAGCGTGATGCGGGATTACATAGTGAGTCAAAACTATCTACAGGTTGCATGTGCCCCAGATCAATATATTCTTGCATGAAATCAGAATACATTTTTTTTTGATCGGGTAAACGTTGTAAACGACGCTCTATTTGCCAAAATCGTTGCTTGGCAATATCCACTGAACTTCCCAATTGTTGGGTAGATTTCGAAAAGGGAAGCCGAACTTGAACTCGCCCATTCTCGAGAAAAGCAGAGTTTTTGCAGAAGTGGCGATCACATTCTTCCTCTTCAGATGTGTACTGGTTTTGAGATGATTCTGGAAATGATTCGATTTCTTAAAACCTTTTCAGATTTTCATTCAGCTGTTCGGACTGCGAGATTTTGCACATAAGAACATTAGCCTTCGCCCTAGATTGCGGATTGTCAACAACTTGTCCACCAATAATCCATCCGAGTGTAGTGTTAAATAGGCATGGCAGCCCAGGCCCCAGTGATAATTTTCCGCCAGTGAGCCTTTCGAAGAATTCCTGGGTGCTTAGTAAAATGTCAATTTTTTGTGGTTTAAAAAACAATGGGTCAGCCAAATCTATTCCGTCAGGGATTGACCACGTTGATGATTCTATTCGAGTGGCGGGTTGAGTCAATGCTATTGTCTTGGTAACAGCAAAATTGCAATGACCATTCGTCAGCAGACAAACGTGAGCGTATGGTCGTCGAGACTGAGAACTGAAGTTTTGCTCTAACATCTCCTATACCAGAAACTTCATGTCGCTTCTCATGTGGAAGTGCAACGAACGAAGGGCACGATCCTAGATTGTGATCTGTAGAATCGCATTTTACACAACTGCCTCTAGCCGTCAGGAATGCCTTTTTGTGGGGGTGATTTAGTTTTTCTGAACGCTTATCATACTGCTTGAACTCCTGGCCTGGCTTTGCGCTGCATTCTAGAAACTGACAATGCCTACCTAATATGTTGTAGAAATTGTCCCAAGTTGGAAACTGCTCATAGTTCTGACCTCGATCATAAGCATGTTTTGAATCTGAATCAACCTTTTGCAAAACGAGCTGAATTAAAATGGCTTCAAATGCATTTTGTTCGGTGCCAAGAGAGAGTAGTGAACCACGCAAAGCTGCCACTGTGTCTAAAATTTCTCGAAGGGATGAAGAATCAGATTTTCTCATTTGAGAAATGGCAAAAAGGCTAGATACATGTTCGAGTAAGATCAACACTTTTTTATCGTATCGTTCCTTAAGGCGCTCCAATGCCTTTTTGTAATTTTCTTCTGATACTTAAAATGCAGCCACTACACTCAATGCAGGACCAGAAAGACATCCGAGTAGATACGTAAACTTGTCAATATCAGAAAGTAAGACATCATCATGAACCATATGATTGAAGGCTGCAATAAAACGGTTGTACTCCCCATATTTTCCGTCAAATTTTGGTAGTTTTAGAGAAGGTAATCGATTATGGGAACTGGACCCTAAGCACGTGGAATTTATCAAGACGGAGTCCTCAGGGCCATTGCGCTTGCTAACATTTGCACGTTTTAAAAGCGTAGATTTTGTTGCTATAAAATCTGCCTCAAGCTGATCGCGAGAATCTTCTTCGAAGTCTATTTCTTCAATTTGCTGTTGAACTCGACACAATTGCCTAAAGTGCGATTCCAAAAGGGCCAAGTGACACTCTGCCGATGCAGCATCCATTGCTGTGTCTGCAACCGCTCGATTCGAAGTTCGTTGCATGTTTCGTTGCAGCAGAGTTCTTTTGCGCCTAAGTGCAGCTAGCTGTTCTTCTACAGATGGTTTGGTCATGTTTGCAAAGAGATGAACGATCAGCAAAACTGTAAGGAAAATGCGTTTGAGAAGCTTTGACAAGTTTTGAAACCCTACAACAGTTTTAGAGTAACTGCGAAACCTTTTGATGCAAAACTGGGGTACAGCAAGCCTGCGTGTTCTGAGAAGCTTTTACGACATAGGTTAAATAAATCACACCTATATATATAGATAAACCCAGACTTTTCCTTTTCTTTTATTTGTATTATTTGCGTCCGAAAGATCAAATCACAAGTGAACTGGGTTAAATCTGCCGATTTAAAAGCTTACGTGCTCCAGTATGTGTCTCAGGTGTACTGGTGACGTAATGGTGTGATGCCGTAAAGTCCAAGTTGAGATAACTTTCCAACTGATCCGCTTGAATTGTAGCTGCTACTGAATCCCTTGTGATCCCTCGCAGCCGAGTTGTTAAGGTTTAGGACAGGTGTCCTGTCACGATCGCCAATGTTTAATCCGCTGCCTAATGGGAGGCAGCCAAAGGTGAAATTTGCCCTCGTGCAAACGCCAGTGGTTGTTGTTATTGCACCGCCTCTGCCCCTGTGCAGATGGCGGAGCTTGATCCAAAAATTAAAACGACGGAGTCAATGATATTTACTTCACGAAGTTCTGTGTGAGACTGTATTCTGCTTTTGGTTATACATTTGGTTGGGCTGTGCATAACAAGAAAGCTTATGATTTACCGTTTTCATTGTGGCCTTTGTAGAAAAACAAACCAAAACTAACACATACCCTTTTGTAATGAGACAAGCTCTTCCAGTATAATTTTTTATATTAAACGGGCCGGCGTAGTCCATCCCTGTGTACGTGAGCGGACGGGAAAAAAACACTTGCTCTTTCGGAAAACTTCCTATCATCTGGACTTGCAATCTCTTTTTGTGGATAACGTAGACCTTGCAGGAGTTAACCATTGCCTTCACCAAGTTCTTTATTCTCGGAACCCAGTATCTGGACCGGGCGAGACGCACCACTAACTGATTACCACCGTGTAAAGAAATGAGATGCGTAAATTTTACCAGAAGCCGCGAAAGTGCACATTCGTACGGTAGGATTATAGGATGATGAACGACAATCATACCGCAAACTGTCGGAGGCCGTTACGCGGCCGCATGCCCTGATTAGCCCTTTCTTGTCTAGAAAGGGGTTCAGGGAGAGAATCGAACTTGCCGCGGGCACAGGACGCTTCTGACTCAAGCAGCGGTATTCTTCAGAAAAATACCTGCGCTGAGTACAAATTGTCATGAGCCGTTCCGCGGCGGCAAAGTCCTGGGCCTCTAGACGAGCACCGGAAAGCGGTGATTGTCTACGACATCGCTGGACAAATCGATGGACATACGCGAGGACCCGCAATGCTTTATCTAATTTGGAAAAACGATCCAGGAAATCTTCTGTCGGCATAGACGCCACATGGGCTTCGACGGCACGCTTTTCGATCTCGGTCACCGGCAGGTCGGTTCCCTGGCTGGGCCAATGATCGGGTGGCCGTTGCAGCCAAATTAGCTGGATTGTGTTCGAATTGAACGTTTAACCAATTGGCTGCCTCTGTGGACTCGGTGATTTTCGTTACCCTGTTGGCAACGAACGTTGTCCAATAACACGCTGGTTTGACTAACCATGCTAGCACAATCGTGGAATCGGTCCAACAATGGAGTTTTACGGTCAGCCTCGGTATATTAGGAAGAATGGCTTCGGCCATCTCGGACAAAAGGAGAGCTCCACATAACTCCAGCCTGGGAAGGGACACCGTTTTGACTGGCGCCACGCGCGTCTTGGCCGTGAGAAAGTGCACCATCGTCTTATGGCCCATTTCTACGCGCACATAGATCGCAGCTCCGTATGCCTTTTGCGAGGGTTCACAGAATCCGTTATGATCTACGCGGAACTCTGGACGGAAGGAAACCCATCTGGGTATTCTGTCCTGGTCTAGGACCGAATAGCTCTGGAGAAAGCTGTTCCACCTTTGGCACAGCTCAATTGGAAGTTTATCGTGCCAACCTAGATCCTGAAGCCAAGTCTCTGGCATAAAGATTTTGTCACACCCAACAAATGGAGCGAGCCAGCCTGCTGGAACAAACAGCTTGGCAATTTGGGAAAGGACTTGGCGTTTCGTGGGGGAGATTTCCGTTGCTAAATCTGGTGGGACGAAAAAGAACTCATCGGACGTCGCCTTCCATCGTACGCCGAGAGTTTTGGCTGTGCTTTCAGTGTCGATCTCGAGGAAGTCTTTTGTCAGAAGATGATCGCTTTGGATATGAGCTAATATTTCTTTGTAGTTGGAGGTCCATTTTCTCAATGGAAATCCCGGGGAATCTAGAGCACTTTGTAGCTCGCGCACAATGAGCTTAGCGTCCTCGGCGGAGTCAGCTCCCGAAAGGACATCGTCTACATATATATGATTTCGAATGACGTTGCTCGCTCTTGGATGGCTGAGCTGCACGTCAGTTGCCAGCTGTTGCAGGACTCGAATGGCCAGGAATGGCGCGCAATTGACTCCAAAAGTTACCGTCTGTAATTCGAAACCTCGAATGTGCCCTTCGCTGTTGCGGAATTAGATGCGCTGAACCAGGGAATGCTTCGGATCTACCCATATCTGTCGATACATTTTCTCGATATCGGCACTGTAGACGTATCGGAAATATCGCCTCTTCAGGATCTGGATAGTTAGATCGGACTGTAAGACTGAGCCAGCATGAAGGATATTATTTAAACTGACCCCATTCTCTGAAGGGCTGGACGCATTGAAGACCACTCGCAGCTTGGTGGAGCAGGAACGGGTCCTGTTAGGATCAACCCGAAAATGGTTTCTTGACCCAGGAGAGAGTTATAAATGTTCGGCCGGGTGCCGCTTAGGAGAATGGATGGAAGTACGTCGGCTCTGATCAGAATATCTATCTGTGCGCTCTCGTAGAACTTTGGATCCGCTAGTGGCAGTTCGGGAAGATCCCGTAGAACTGTTGCGGAATCGGACAAGTTGGGAGGTTTCCAGCTAATTAAGGAAGAACATAGGCCGTCATGTTTATTTGCAAGCCAGGCCTGCTCGGAGAACGGATGGTAAATTGTCAGAGCTTTTTGGATTCAGCGGATACTGTCTGGTTTAAGCCTGATACTTGGGCTCGGATTAGTTGGTGGGCAACTTAATTAATTTGAACAGCCGCTTAGAAATAAAGGCTGCCTCTTATCCTGAATCTATCAAGGCACGAGCTTTAAAATTCGACCCCAGGTGACATATGTCAATTATGGCGGTGCCCAGCAAGACGGATCTATACCCCGTCGCGAAGTAAGTTTGGACTGTAGAGTCCGTGGAACCAGTGGCGGTCGCAACTGGTGTATTTGGTCTTGATCTGGGTCTCGGGGAGGGATTCGAAGGCGATTGGGAGAAGTTGCCTCTGTATAGTAAGGTGTGATGGCGGCCGCGGCACGTAAAGCAACTATGAGTGCTTTCACAATCACGCAGTTGATGCCCTCGTGCGAAGCAGTTCAGACACAGCTGCTTTCTCTTTATATATGCCGATCGCTCGTCGACCGACATCAGAAGAAATCGTGCAGATGTGCGGACAGGATGGTTTTCCTTTTTACAAAGATCACATCCTTTGGGCTTGGGTGCCCTTGTCTCGTAAGAATTTATTCTTTTAGGCGCTGCAGTGGGGGCGGATGTTTTCGGCAGAGATTGACTCGAGCCTGACGGCCGTACGTCGTCTATGACTTCTAAGGTCCGGTGACGCTCCGTAAGGAAGGCGTTCAGCTCCTCCCACGTCGGAATCTCGGCCTTGTAGCGCAGGGAATGTTCCCACAAGGATAGCGTGAGCTTAGGAAGTTTGGAGGGGCACATGTACACTAGGAGGCAATCCCAATTTTCGGTTTGAATTCCGGACATTTCTAAAGCCGTGAGGCAACCCTGGATGGTGCGTTGAAGTTCACGGATAGCTGACCCAGATTCCTGACTGCATATTGAAAAGTATTTTTAATTGGCTATTTACTAACAACCGATTGTTTTCAAAACGCTCAGTTAGGTTAGCCCAAGTTGAGCGAAAGCCATCTGTAGTATGGGGAGAGCTCGAAACTATAGTGTGTGCATCGCCACTTGTTTTGGCATTTAGGTGAAACAGTTTTTCGAATGGCGTCAGCCTTGGATTGTTTATATAAATGGCCGTAAACAGATCCCTAAAAGTCGGCCACCGCAGATAATCTCCGGTGAAAACCTCGGTATCGCACGGAGGCAGCCAACAGCCAGAGGAAATGTATGTATGGGTAAAAACAGCTTGAACTTGGGGAGCCTGGGCTATCATATCCGCGATCTGAGCCCCACATCTCTCGTAAACGGAATAGCAACAGCCGTATTTAGCTTTGAGAATTGGAAAACTATCAGCTGCACTGTCTCCGGCCTCTGCTATGCACCCGGTGCATTCATCGTATTCTGCCTTGATGCGGTCCCATAACGCGCGTATTTCTTTGCGGCGAATGTTAAGCATGGAAAGTGTAGGAGGGACCGGCGAAGGAGTGTTTGTTCTGGATTCAAATTCACTCAGCCGATCTGAGACCTCAATATATTTGCTTAGAGCAATTTGGGAAGCTGTTAGTGCCATTTTGTAATCGTAGTATGGTATAATTGGGATCAAGTTTGGTTTTTTTTTGTGTTGGTATTTTTTGCCTTTGAAATAATTTGAGGGGGAAAAATACCAAATAACTGTTAATACCCTTCAGTTCCAAAAAAAAAAGTTTCACTTGTGAATCACCTTGGGAATCACGTGGGACATGTCCTCTTGCACAAGTGAAGAACAAGTGGCGCTCCATATAGAAAATTGTATGGGATGTACGCATTTTCACAAGTGAAAATTAAATTTCAAAGTCCTACGGGATTTCTCTTGTTCCTTATACTCCTTTTTCGTATGGCCTGTCACGTGCCTGTGACATGTCCCAAGTGAATCACTTGTGAAAATCAGAATTTTTCCATGAGTTTTCACTTGTGAAATCACTTGCAAGTGCCACGTCCCAAGTGAAAACACTTGTGAAAATCAGAATTTTTCCATGAGTTTTCAATTATGAAAATATAGAATTTAAAATACATACATATTTAATTTTATTTTAATTAGATGGTATTACTTACATTTTCAAAAATTGGTCAATTATTGTTTCTGTTTTTTTGTTTCGTAAGTTTATTTTTAACGTTACTCATCGCCGTTCTTAAACCTTTGTCCGGGTCCTCTGGATCCTTGGCCAACGCTCCTGAAAAAACATATGTTTAAAAAATGCGTTTTATTTGATTATTTGTATATTTACCTTTTATAGATGTGTTTAACCCTTTGGAGGATTTTTATTGGCACAAAACATTTCGTCATCCACTTTCGGCTAACGGAACCCATTGAATACCTTCAAAATAAACGTACTTTAAACTAAGATCAATGCACAACATCTTAAACTTAACGTAGCACTTACCTGATTTTTTTAAAAAATGTTAATACTAAAATGTTTTAAATAATTAAATCAATTTAAACGGACTAAATTTCTATAACCTAACTAAAAAACAAGGAAGAACGCTATAGTCGAGTACCTCGACTATTAGATACCCGTTACTCAGCTAAAGGGACCAAAGGAAAATGGAGATATGCACGCAGCAAAGCGAGATTGAAATGCGCCACCTACCGGCGGTAGACAGATTTAAGCGTTGTGGGCGTTAGAGTGGGCGTGGCAATACAGTTAAGTTAAAATTGTTTATCTAGCATGAAAATTGTGGGCGCCACAGGCTTGGGCGGCTTGTGGGCGTTAGAGTGGGCGTGGCATATTCGCGTAACAAACTTGCGCTGCGCTCAAGCCTACGGAATCTAAGTCTTAAGTCCCATTTCTCTATCTTTGATATTTACCGAGATATCCGCGTTCATATTTACGATTTTTTGAAGTTTGTGGGCGATTTGTGGGCGTTCAAGTGGGCGTGGCAATTTTTTTTTTGGGTCAATCGATAGGTATTGATAAAAACAATACATTTCAGTTAAAATTTTTATTCTAGCATGAAAACTGTAGGAGCCACAGTTTTGAGCGGTTAGTGGGCGTTAGAGTGGGCGTGGCACTCTGCTGAAACAAACTTGCGCTGCGTAAGAAGCTCAGGAATCTGCACGCCTAATCTCAATAGCCTAGCTCGTATAGTTTCCGAGATCTCAGCGTTCATCCGGACGGACTGACAGACGGACAGACGGACATGGCTAGATCGACCCGGCTAGTGATCCTGATCAAAAATATATATACTTTATGGGGTCGGAAACGCTTCCTTCTGCCTGTTACATACTTTCCGACGAATCTAGTATACCCTTTTACTCTACGAGTAACGGGTATTATTATATTGTAATAAAAATTTATAATAAGTAAACATAACATTATAAGTAAATTCAATTTACTAAATTTTACTATAATCAAATAGTTTACTTATATAAAACGGTATACAATAATGCTTCTAATATATTAGGGCATTCACATGTCGCTGCTCCACGAAAATTTTTCCGCCGATATATTAGTCGCTAGCCGAACATAACGGAGACGCAAAAAAAAACAAGGAAGAACGCTATAGTCGAGTGCCTCTACTATCAGATACCCGTTACTCAGCTAAAGGGACCAAAGGGAAATGGAGATAAGCAAGCAGCAAAGCGAGATTGAAATGCGCCACCTACCGGCGGTAGAAAGACTTAAGCGTTATGGGCGTTCATCCGGACGGACTGACAGACGGACAGACGGACATGGCTAGATCGACTCGGCTAGTGATCCTGATCAAAAATATATATACTTTATGGGGTCGGAAACGCTTCCTTCTGCCTGTTACATACTTTCCGACGAATCTAGTATACCCTTTTACTCTACGAGTAACGGGTATTATTATATTGTAATAAACATTTATAATAAGTAAACATAACATTATAAGTAAATTCAATTTACTAAATTTTACTATAATCAAATAGTTTACTTATATAAAACGGTATACAATAATGCTTCTAATATATTAGGGCATTCACATGTCGCTGCTCCACGAAAATTTTTCCGCCGATATATTAGTCGCTAGCCGAACATAACGGAGACGCAAAAAAAAACAAGGAAGAACGCTATAGTCGAGTGCCGCGACTATCAGATACCCGTTACTCAGCTAAAGGGACCAAAGGGAAATGGAGATAAGCAAGCAGCAAAGCGAGATTGAAATGCGCCACCTACCGGCGGTAGACAGACTTAAGCGTTATGGGCGTTAGAGTGGGCGTGGCAACATTTTTTTGGATCAATCGATAGGTATTGACGAGACCAATACAGTTCAGTTAAAATTTTGTATCTAGCAGAAAATTGTGGGCGCCACAGGTTTGGGCGGTTTGTGGGCGTTAGAGTGGGCGTGGCATATTCGCGTAACAAACTTGAGATCCCAATTCTCTATCTTTGATAGTTTCCGAGATATCCGCGTTCATACTTAGGATTTTTTGAAGTTTGTGGGCGTAAAAGTGGGCGTGGCAAACTTTTTTTGGGTCAATCGATAGGTATTGATGAGAACAATACATTTTAGTTAAAATTTGTATTCTTCCATCAAAACTGTAGGAGCCACAGTTTTGGGCGGTTTGTGGGCGTTAGAACGGGCAAGGCACTCTACTGAAACAAACTTGCGCTGCGTAAGAAGCTCAGGAATCTGCATGCCAAATATCAATAGCCTAGCTCTCAAAGCTTCCGAGATCTCGGCGTTCATCCGGACGGACAGACAGACGGACAGACGGACAGACGGACATGGCTAGATCGACTCGGCTAGTGATCCTGATCAAGAATATATATAGTTTATGGGGTCGGAAACGCATCCTTCTGCCTGTTACATACTTTCCGACGAATCTAGAATACCCTTTCACTCTACGAGTAACGGGTATAAAAACTCGCCGTGACTTGTTCACATACGGCAATAAATAAATTGGTTTAAATTAGTGATATAAATAAATAATAAATTAATAATAAAATAATAAATAATAAATTGCAATGTCTCAGTCTTATACATGTTGTTCCCTATCCTTAACTGGATTCGGCACTTAACAAATTTCTTTGCGAATTTAGCATTGTAGTTCTGGCCGAAATTACTCAAGGTAAAGTTCTTCCTGTATACCTCCTGTCCGACTGATAATCGTACATTTTGTGACCTCCGATTGTACACAGCTGCGCTTCTTTCGTATGCCTTGTGTGAATTCCTCCGGATTTCTTCGCGCATCAGGGCGATCCTCGATTCCCTTGGACATTTAGTTCGATATCCTCTAACGCCTTCAAACGTCTCGCCAGTTGGTAATCTGCCCCGTTGGTGAACATATTTTGCCCAAACAGAGCGAAATATGGAGAAACTCCAGTAGCCTGATGAGCCGCTCCTCTGAGTGCACACTAAATATCCGACAGATACAGATTACATACTATGTTTATGCTATGAATTTCATGCATTCTCCAATACATGAAATTATAATAGCCCCTGTTTATACAACACAGACAAATTCATGAAATAATATTAGTAAAGCTGTCAAATTTGTTGAATTTGATATAGAGCTCTATAGAGTAAAGGGCTGTGAAGTAGGCTGTGCCTCAACTTTTCATACATTGGGACTGAATTCATAGTCAACTTTCGTGTTTTATGGAGTTCATGAAACGGTGTTTATGCACACACGAATTTGGCCATTTCATGAATTGATTTCATGCAATAGGCATAGCATATACTATGTTTATGCTCTGAATATCATGCATTCTCCAACACATGAAATTGTAATAGCCCCTGTTTATACAACACAGACAAATTCATGAAATGATATTAGTAAAGCTGTCAAATTTTTAGATTTTGATATAGAGCTCTATAGAGTAGTAGGCTGTGAAGTAGGCTGTGTCTCAGCATTTCGTAAATTGGGACTGAATTCATAGTCAACTTTCGTGTGTTATCGAATTCATGAAACGGTGTTTATGCACACACGAATTTGCCCATTTCATGAATTGATTTCATGAAATAGGCATAGCATAAACACAGTAATAAACGCAGTACCAATCTCGGTGATCGTGCTCTAAATAGGCTCGAATTGCATTTAGAATTGACTGATTCACTCTTTCCGCTGCGTTTGATTGAGACGAGTAAACAGCGGTCCGAATGTGTTCAGAAATTTCGAGATCTGCTTGGAAACAAATAGTTTCCCGTTGTCGGAGTGTAACATTTCCGGAACCCCAAACTTGTTAAACACCTCCTGCATTAAAAATCGAATTACTCCCGCAGAGGTTATTTCCCGCATGCCCTTAAGAAGTGTGAACTTCGAGAAATGATCAACTACTATGAACACATATGAATTCCCTCCTCGAGGAATCGGATATTTTTCCAGAAAATCAACGTATATTTTCTGGAATAGCCTTCGTTGGCTTGGTTTCTTTGCATACCGTACAATCCCTAACATAACCTCGGACTTGGCTTACCAACCCCGGCCAGTGAAATCTCTGACGCAGCCAACTCAATGCTTTCGCCATTCCACCATGAGCTCTATTTTTCCGGCTATGCGCTTGCTATATCAGAGAGCACAGTTTCCAGGAGTATTCCCCTAATTCGGGTTTATTATCATCTCGTTTAGACCGCTGAAACACATAATCTCCATCCACAAGTAGATCTGGGAAACGTTCTCCATGGGCTAATACCTCCGTCCTAAACTCAGCGTACTCTGGCGACTCGAATTCTGTCGTCTTGAACCCCAGCAAGGGTTCCAAGTCAATTGACTCTATCATCCTGGAAAGAGTGTCAGCCACTACATTTTCTGAGCCCTTCCTATGTTCTATAACAATGTCACAGATCTGAAGCTTTCACGACCAACGAGCAAGCCGCCCATTCAGGTCCTTCAATGACATCAGCCACTTCAGGCTGGCGTGGTCAGTTATAATAGTAAAGGGCATCATTTCGACATACGGTCTAAATCGTTTCACTCCGAGAATGGCTACTAGACATTCCTTTTCAATGACCCTGTAATTCTTTTGGCATTTGTTCAGCTTTTGTGAGAAGTATTCAATGGGTCTTTCGTTTTCCTGATCATCCAGCTGGAATAACACCGCCCCAACTCCCGTGTCGGACGCATCGCACTGTGAGAAATCTGGATGATTTAACACAGGCGCCGTCATGAGTGCAGTTTTCAGGGTTTCTATGGCTTGCTGAGCCGCGGGGTTAGGTGGAATTTCCCACTCTTTTTCAAGGTATCTGTAAGAGGGGCGGAAACTTATGCGAAATTATGGATGAACCTGCGGTACCATCCTGCTGTACTTGACAGACTACGAGCCTCCCGCGGATTACGGGTATTATTTAGCTTTTGAATAGCTTCTACCTTCTTGGGATCTGTTCCTAATTTCCTTCCGCCAATTACGAAACCCAAATAGCGCAATTCTTTGAAGCAGAAATGTGACTGTTGCAACCCGATTGTGAGTCCGGCTGCCTTCAAACTACTTCTTTTAAATGGACAGATGTGATTCAAAGTCTGGGGTTACTATCAGTAGATCGTCGAGATCATAGTTTGGATGGGATGACCTTATCTATCAACCGACATAGGCTTTGACCCGCGTTACAGAGCCCAAAGGGCATTACGACGAATTGGTACGAATTGGATCGGTCGACTGTCTTTCTCCAACTCGATTTCAGTTCGACACTGCTGATAAATATGGTTGAGGCAATTCTGCTTAGGATTCCATCTATGTTTTGAAGCGGATACGCGTCCTTCTTTGTCACCTTGTTCACCCGGCGCGCGTCCAAGCAAGGCCTATTTTTCCCAGGTTTCATGACCAACGTCACAGGATTGTTCCAAGCACTCTCACTTTCCTCGATGACGCCTAGTCGCAACATCTCATCCACTTCAGCATAGACTGCCGCCTGTTTCGCCGGAGACATCGGATAGTGCCTTGACCTCTCCAGTACCGCTCCTTCTTCCAGTTCTATCCTGTGCTTTAGAAGTTTAGTTCGGCCCAATCCAACCTTTTCGTAAGAAAGAAAAACTCCTCGGACTTTAGCGAGTCGGGATTCCAAGGGCCCGATAGTTGATGACGCTCGGGTTCGACAGTTGTAACTTCCTTTGGTTGCGACTCTACCAATTCCTCGACGCCACTTCCAAATAGTTCCGGAGCAATATCGAACTCCTTCCAAAGTCTACCCCCAAATATAATTGTTGCTTTAAAGCAGGACATAGATACAAACACATGCTGGCCTCTCGTCCCCCGAAACCCACTCTCACGATGACCTTACCTAGTATCCGTTGATCCTCCCCGTTCGCTTTCTTCACGTTTCCATTGTATGGTAACCACTCCAATCCAAGTCGATCCACCAACTCTTGGCAGCCGGTACCTAAAACGCTAATGGAAGCTCCGGAATCCAGCAGTCCTTGGATCTCCTGATCTGCTTCAGTCACTGTCGCGTAGGGCCTTGGATCGTCGTTGGGATACTTAAGAGATTCTATTTGCGATATCGTGCGCTGGACCTCCTGCCTTTCCATTTTCCTTATCTTGAAGCGATACCTAGCCTTGTGAATCCGTCTGGTTAAAGCTGTCTTCCCCTCCAGTTGGTGGTCCTTAAAAATGCGTTCCCGAGCCTTCTTGTATCGCAGCCATCTCTCCTCCAGTATAGCCAGTCTGCCTTGCCATTCCACCCTTGATCCTGCGTTTACTTCGCACGACTCTGGGTCATTGGGGTTACACCGACCGACTACCGTCCTGGGTAGTGGTAGTCCTGGGCTTATCACGTTCCCCGTCGAGTTTCCCGGATTACAGTTTGGGCATTTCGGCGTCAAATTGTCGGCTCGCCCCCATTTGAAACAAGAATAGGACTATTGCGGTGTTTCAAATTGCTTGTAGACGTGCCCGGCTTGTTAGCAGTTCCAACATACCATGGCTTTCCGCTGGCTGACAGATTGGATAGCCTCTACTTGTCCTCCCTCGCGTTCATCTTCAAAATTCTAGTCTGGAATGCTGCTGTACTGGACTTTCTACCCTCTGTCCTCGAAATTCCATTCGTCTGGGGGGTAGCGCTCGTGGTGTCTGTCTGGCTCGTCCCACTTCCTCCGCGAAAGCTCTTTCACCGTCTCGACATTCGTCTCTGAGATGCTCCAAGGTGTATGCCCGAATCGGAAACACGTACTGCTTCAAAGGCTCGCACAGATTACGCTTGATGGTCTTGATCATCCATTCTTTCGTAACTGGTAACCGCACCGCAGCCCTCAGTCTTCGCATCGCTTGGAAGAACGAATCCAGAGGCCTCCTGGCATTTGCCTCCGCTCGCTCAGGTCCTGGATCCTCTCATAGTCGCATCTAGTGTCGCTATACCGACGCTCAATGGCTGTCCGCAAATCCACCCAGGTTGCTATGTTGTTGGTTCGGACCAGCAGCCAATACCATTCCGCCGCACCTTCGACCACCAAGCGGTGGAATTTTCGGATAAGATCCGCCCAAGGCGTCCCATAATGCTCTCTTAAGTGCTCGACTCGGAATACAAATTCTTCCGCGCTCATCTCATCGGAGTTGCCAGAGAACTGTATCCCCCATTTGTGCACTTGGACACAGTGTCCTCGTCGAGAATGCCCGTAACCCTCATTATTCCGCCGAACAGCCCCTTGACGTCCTTCCGTGTCTCTTGGTTGATTGCTTCCACTGGAAGAGGAACCTGGTCGGAAGTGCACACTTTCCTGTTGAAGATTCTACTGATAATTCGACAAAAATGACCGTTCGCAAGGTGTCCCTGAGCTCTAGTCGATGTTTCTGACCCTTGTCTTCCCGATGTCTTCCTTTCGACCTGCCTCATCAACTCAGCAAAGCCTTCTTTGATATTTCTGTCAATTTTGTCGCTAATAAACCGTTCCATTTCAGCTCGAAACTGGTTCTGGGAATCTACCACAAAGTTCCTCACATCGCTACCATGGCCCTGGTTGTTGACTCCCTCGAGGCTATACTGTTCTTAGATCGGATCTAGCTGGATGTGTGAAAAAGTCGGTATTGGTGTGGAGTTGTCGCCAAGCTCTAATCTTTTTGGGTTTCCCACCCGGTATAGAGTGTGAAACGGCATTGGTTGCAGATGAGGACAAGTGAATGATCCTGCCTTCCCTAAAGGGGTCGTAAGGTTCCCGCTATCTTCCATATTATTTCCATTCTTACCCATTTTAATTTGGTTATTTTTTTCTTCAAAAATTATTAATTCGGAATTTTTTCATGAAACAGAAGGGGAAAGAGCTACTATAAACTGTCCCATCCTACACGGTGAACTGATCTGCGGCGCTATTTCTCCAATGGACTGTCCTGGACCTTGGAACATGAAACAACATTTAACGATTAACACAAAACAATGACAGACTCGACTCTCCCCAGCCTCGACTCAGTCGAGGTTTGGGAGTCAAGGATGTCATTTTATTTAGTAACCAAAAATTTACGTTTCTTCACCCGCCATCATCTTTTCGACCTCTGGATACATCTCAACCGCCGTTCGTCAGTCAAGGACCCCGAAGAATCATCCGGAAGCTTCTGAGACTCCTGTTCTTAAGAGACTCAGGACTCCGGATTTCGGTTGTATTGGCGACTGCCTGAAGAAAAAGGATATTTTTTGCGTCCGCCCGACTGTTGCTCCTTTATCTCGATCGCAAATCTTCCAGTCTGCTTGGACTAGCTGATGTCGTCGTGCAAGAAACAAAGTACTAAACGTTTTTTTCCCCTTTTTTTTTACTTTCCTAATCCAAACTTTATTTCTTCTCTTTCCTCAGATCTTTCTGCTGTTCGCCTACCGGTCAGACGAGGACTTCAAAAAGGTCTATGGGAAGAGGAAAATCCTGTTGGAGCCTGGTGCGTTCCCATTTGTATTTGAAAAATTGGGCGCCAATATTGTTACGTCCCAAAATAGGACTACGTGTGTCCGCGAGTGAGCATCGCCGGCTAGCTGTAGAGCACTTGGGGTGTGGGTACTCCAACCCTGCCCACACACGCAACAATAAACAAACAGATGATTGTACTTTACAACACTTCACGCTGCAACAGCTGTCTTACTACTGGGCCAAAACATCGACGAAGTGTGCACAGCTATAAGACTAATAAAACACGTGATTATCACAAAACTAACTCTACCACTTGTTCGCTACCGGACACCATCGGATATATTGTGGGCTTCCGGGGGCAAACCCAAAGCCTCTGCGCTCCCACCCAACCGCAGCAGCCGTGGATGTCTCCGACTGCCCCTTGGACCGGTCACCGTAGATACCTTGGGACTGTATACATGTTCCCTCCCCTCTGAAAGATAAGTCTACTCCATATTTATACTATTACAATTTATTCACTTAGATTATTTACAGAACGTCTTCAGCTTCCCGTAAGGAAATCCATCCCCTCCCCAACAAATTTACGAAAAAATAGAAATAATTAATTAAATAAATAAAGAGCTAAATTAATGGACAACACAACATAAATATAAATGAAATATTTCGCGCTAAGCAGCCGATCTCTTCCAGCTCCGGTTGGTGACGTAACTCCACCACGTGCTGTAACGCTCGATCGAGTCCTCCAAGGAATTCTGGACAGGATTACGCCCCTTTCCGGAGTAAACTATCCACGCGCGAGGCAGGCACGACGGGTTACTCCAAGTGGCTGTCGGCTGGAGGCATCGGATCCGCAGATTACGTAAGCTTCGGCTGAGAAAACGGGGTTGCTCCAAAAAAAACTTGGCCAGGCCCTAACTAGTGAAACCTGGCCACTATATTCCTCGTCTCCTCTCGGCTGGCCTGAAATGGGATTCCTTTCGGCCTTTTTTTCTTCCGGAACCGGAACGCACTCACGGTAAGGTCTTGGCCAGTCCGGCTTCGGAGACCGCTCTTCAGCGTCGGCGACCGGCGAAAACTATCACTGAGCGGGATCACTCCTATTTTAATTGACGGCACTGCGTTTGAAATTTTGATTAAAAATGTTTTGGGGCTGATGGCCACTTGAACACCGCGACTGCTGTAAGGAGGTTGCTCTTTGAGTGAACCCGCTGCGACTGCGCGCCGGCTACACCAAATCTGAACTGATCTAGTGTCGGTCATTTTCCTTCCGCCAACCCATGCAGATTACGGACCTCTGTTCCCTGCATTCTGGGTCAATGTCCCTATAACCTACATTTGTCCGGTTTGAATTTGAATTCGCCCCCAACCAACTCCATTATTCACGTTGCCCACCACTTTGCATCCCTCGTTTTCCGGATTAATCGATAACTGAGGGATGGCGACATAACATATTTAAAGTAGTATCGTAGAATTTCACGGTGGAGAGTACAAGATATTCGTCAAAAACTTAGGCGGACGCGCTTGCCTGACCTGAACTCTCATCCTTGATCAAATTGCTAATAACAATGAAAAAATTATTTTCCACTGAAAATATTTCATATGCTAGCGTTCAAAATGTATTTAGTTACCACTTTTTCTAAAAAAAATCGATTTCCACGTTCTCTTCCTTACGGTTTGTATTTGCTGATCACCTTTTTTTGCTTCAGCGATTATCTATGTGAACAAAAGCCTTGTCCCTCTAGGTTACCCATCGAGTGAGCCAATAACCCGATTACTCAAAAGAGGGCTTTCACTGGGTTAACTCCATCACCCGATTCTAACGACGGGCATTATTCCACTGCGTGCATGTTCGTTTAGCTCAACATTGGCACCAAAAATCACGACACCAACATTTATTAAAGCCTTATACTACTACTACTACTAAAAATCGTATTCTTTGTTGTGTGACCGAAGTTTTCAAAGTTCACCCGCAATGCATGTAGTATGGATCAGCAGCTGGATTTGTTGGAGCCATTTAAAAAAGAAGAATCTTTTGGCGCACAAAGAAATTAAAATAAAAATTAATGGAATGTTCAACGAATGTTTTTATTTATGTAAATTAGTAGTTTAAAGCTTAATTCTCGTCCCACGGATGAGGAAGTGTGAGGTGGTTTGGGAACGGGGTTGTTCCGCCTGATGCTGCAGGAAGTCTCCCAGCATTAGCTGTCAAGTACCTGTTAAGGTGGAGTCCTGTGGTTCCCAAATAGAGAGCTCGGCAGAGATCGTTCTGATGGTGCTGCTAAAAAGACACTTCTATACTTCTTTGAGAGGACACGCCCGAGAGGATGTCCATGCAGGAAGCAAAGTCTCACACGGCATGTTCCTTCCCACTGGGATTCTCTAGTGGATCTCCGTTAGCACTTCAATTAATCTGCGGATTTTACCCGTTTTGGTATTTCTTCCTGTCGGTGAAGTCCCACAATAATGGGAAACAGCTTGGATTCTTTGGGCCACGGCAAACGGCGTTCATAGAAATTTTCTCGCTAAGTCAGGTATTTTTTCTGGTATGTTTTTTAGCTCATCTGAGTACCGCGCTGAAAAGCCGACCCGACGAAAAGCGTTTGTCGCGTGTTTGCCTCTCGCCCACTCTTACGGTTAGCTCGCGGTTTTCGTCTATGTGAGTACTAGGCTTAAGCCATAGAGCATATATTTGCGTTTTTTCTAACGCTTTTGAGTTTTTTACTTCCAAACCAAACATTTCGGGTAGAACTGCGTTCAAATAAATAAAGAAAATATATTAAATAAATAATAACTTATATATTCTCTCCAATATTCGTGAGTCGTGCCGAAAAAATCCTATCCCTACTCGAGTGCTACATGATTCTCTAGTGATGAATCACTGACTATGGGCAAATAAATACAAAATATACCAAGACATACGAAACAAATACCAAAAACCAAGCCAAGACACTACTTTTTACACGCCTATGCCTATGCAAATTCTATGTAAAAAAGAACGGGTTAATAGCCTCTGCACACAGCCGCTTAAAATCGCAATGGCAATTTCAAACGGATTCTTGTTCACATAAAGAGTCGCTGAAGCGAACAGCTGATCGGCAAAACCAAACCGTTCCGAAGGGAGAGGACGTGAAATTTGAAAAAAATGGAAAACAATGCAAAACTTATTACAATTTCAACGCAAGCATGTGGAATATTTAGCGCCTAATGATTTCTTCATTGCTATTAGCAAATTTATCAAGGATACGATTTCCATTCAGCCAATCAAAGTAAAAATTGAATGGTGACCTTCCTTGCATCGGTTCTCTGACTATATCCATTTTTTAATGGCTTCAAATAGCTTCTTCTATAGATAAATTAAATATGATTTAAAACAACAGGATACAGGTCTTGCCGGGAAAGACATAACCTGGAGGTTGGTCTTTCCTTAAGAAAAAGCATAGCAATCTTTATTTTCAAGAAGAGATCAATTTCTGAGTTCTGAGGCGATGGAATGCTTCCGGATTCTGCACCAACAACAATTGCCATAAGCCGGCGCCATTGCAGATGCATTTTCCTCCCAAAAATTTCTGAAACGCAAAGTAAAGAAATCACCAAAACTTGCAAAAAAAGAGATGTGTAGAAACACTTAAATACTTAATTGATTTGAGTGTGCAGCGAAAACAGCCTCTGAGTAAAAAAATGTAAGGCAATAACGCCAAAAATCCATAACTCTATTCTAGTGTTAATAGGCTTCAAGAATCCTGTGTGCAGAGGACATACAACTTTTTCCCTGATGCAATTTTAAGCGCTGTGTTTAAGTGTGCAAAAGGTATTAATGTAAGCCTGGTATTTTAAAAAACCGAAAGATATTAAAATCGATTGTAATCGAGTCGTTCATGTACACTCAACGAATATTTCGATAACGATATAAGGAAACTGATATATATGTGTATGTGCATTTGTAAAATTCTCAAAATTTAAGTTTGAAAATATTTGTTGAAATGGCTACAGCAGGTTAGAAAGATTTTACATTTTATTGTTTATAAAATAAAGTTTTCTTCCTCTTTGTTGGAAACTTATATTAATAGGGTAAATTTTAACTTAGTATCGGAGATTCCACATGGTTTTATTTTTGACACGTAATGTGAACGTGTGATTCATGTACATATACACTGTTCATATGTGTATGTATGAAAAAAAAGGTTATTAGTGGGGGTGTCGGAAATCTCTTTGGTCGAAAGTCTGGGGATATTTACGTATGCACCAGAACAAGTTTTCCCTAAATTTCGGTAAAAAAAAATTATGGACACCTCTGTGTGTTGTTTATTGGATGTACTAATGTGGCCAAAAAGTAAGGTTAATTTGTTTATAATAAATTAAAAATAAATATTCTTCTAAATCTATTTTACTCCTACCCCAATAAAAGTAATCCCCTCCCGATAAAACGAACTTATGCCAACGTTTTTTCCCAGTTCTCGAAAGATGCCAAGGGAGTCCCTTTCCGATATAGCCAACAGCACCTTCGATTTTTTTTTAAGTCGGTCGATTCGAAACGCGTTCCCCGAAGTGGTCTCTAGAGTTTTGTGAGTAGTCAAAAGTCACACGGAGCCAACTCAGGCGAACGATATGCGTCGAACTTTTAGCGAATTGGTCACGAAGAACGAATAAAATTCAAGCCGGTGCATTATCGTGATGCAAAATCCAAGAGTTGTTGGTCTGGTCTTGTTAGAAGAATTTCTTCACGAAAACGACGCTCAAATAACATTCCTTATTAACAGTTTCGCCGGGTGAGAGGGATTCATAGCCCACCACACCACAAAAATCGAAAACAAGGAAGAACGCTATAGTCTACTATCAGATACCCGTTACTCCGCTAAGGAACAAAAGGGAAATGGAGATATGCAAGCAGCAAAGCGAGACTGTAATGCGCCACCTACCACTGATCTCAACATATGGTTAGGTGGGCGGTTGGTAGATTTAAGCGTTATGGGCGTTGGAGTGGTCATGGCCAATTTTTATCTTAATCAATAGGTATTGACGAGACTAGTACATTTCAGTTAAAATTTGTTATCTAGCATAAAAACTGTGGGCGCCACAGGTTTGGGCGGTTTGTGAGTGTTAGAGTGGGCGTGGCAAATTTTTTTTGATCTATAGGTATTGAGAACCATTAATTTTCAATTAAAATTTTTACTCTAGCTTCAAAACTGTAGGAGCCACCGTTTTTGGCGGTATGTGGGCGTTAGAGTGGGCGTGGCACGCTGCTGAAACAAACTTGCGCTGCGTAAGAAGCTTAGGAATCTGAGCATGCCGAATACCAATAGTCTAGCTCTTATAGCTTTCGAGATCTCAGCGTTCATCCGGACGGACCGACAGACGGACATGGCTAGATCGACTTGGCTAGTGATCCTGATCAAGAATATATATACTTTATGGGGTCGGAAACTCTTCCTTCTGCCTGTTACATACTTTCCGACGAATCTAGTATACCCTTTTATTCTACGAGTAACGAGTATAAAAACAAATTCTCCTTTTGCCGACAGAAGTACATATTTAGTTTTTGTTAATGTCAATATGAAAATTGTAAAAAAAATACATAAATGTATGAAACAAAACGTACAGTGGATCCCATTCATATTTGTTTTTTTTTCAACTTCAAACGTGAAAAATTAAAGCTTTAATACCAATTCATAGGGTTACACTGCATTACATTCATATGGTTACATTAAAAAATTCGATTGGGATCGGGTGATTGGGGAGGCGTTTTCAAGGCTTTTGGAAAGATACACAGCAACCAGGAACTTACTTTATGGTCCTTGTGCTTCGGATCGTTGTCCTTTTTTAGGTCGACTGCTTTAAATTTTCTTTTAAAGATTTTAGGTACTGGTCCTGGTTTGTTATACCATTAATAAATACCACATTTCCCACTCCTTTTGTGAAAATGCAGCCCCAAATCATCACATTTATCATCCCCTCCGTGTTTCACTGTTGGTCTAAGGTGTTTTTTCTGGAGCTTAGTATTTAGTTTCCTCCAAACAAGTCTTGCCGTCACTGCCGAAAAGGTTGGCTAACAATTTGGCCTTCAATTCTGGATGAGTTTTCTTGTCGCGATCAGTCTTTTTTTTTGGTTGTCCTCTTCCCTCATTTCAAATCTTCGGACGATGTCACCGACCGCATTTAGCTTCATTTCTGCAGTTTCCTTATAAATCTTGCCGCTAAGTGCAACTGGAGGAGAAGTTTTCGCTGAAGTTGGAAAAAAAAACCCGAATAATAATGGGATGCACTGTAGTCATTTTAATTATATGTCATTTAATAATAAAATTAACCAAATAATGCGAATTTATTGTCTACTGGGGGTGTCTCTATGAACGAAAATTGATTGAAATTCTTTTGTACATGCATACGAACCTTTTTCAAGTTCCAACTGTTTAAGGATGGAAGAGAATTTTATGACGACCCGAACATATTTAGATTTAATTCATAGATACATACGTTAATTTGTAAATATACATTCTTAACCATTATTTTAGGAAAAAAGGGTAAAAAGAATAAAGGAACCGTTATTTCGTTGCAATCGTTTTTATCTAATGCCGATGCACCGGTCGGAACCACTCAAGTTTCAAAAAAAATTCGAAATTTTGATGGTGAAGACAGTGATGAAGGAAGTGGTTCATTGCCCTTAATTTATCAGCTTCCTACAGCGCCAAGGGCAAATCGAATATTTGATGATAATTCTATTCCTCATAAAGCCCCGTTTATTGCTTATATCAATAACTTGCCGTTTGATGCAAACGAAGACGACCTTTATGAATTTTTTGGAGGTATTAATTTAATTTCTTTGAGACTTCCACGTGAAGATGGCGAAAACGGCCGTTCAAGGGGCTTTGGCTATGTTGAGCTAGAATCTCGAGAAGATTTAATTCATGTGCTAAGTTTACCAGATCCATCTATTAAAGGTCGCCGCATTCGCATTGAGCTATCCAATGAGAACGATCAGCAAAACCGGCAGAAAAGTAACAGGCGGTTTGATGGCTTTGGTAATAGCGGAGATAATAGAGACTCGGGCAATTGGAGACGAGATAGTCAAAATAATGGCAGTAGTTTTGGATATTCTTCCAATTTTGACAGAAGCTTTAATAGGGAAAGAAAACCTTTGCCAGAAAGAGAAGAAGCAAACACTCCTGGATCTTGGCGTACAAGTGCCAGACAGCAATCTTTTGATTCGTCGCCCTCTCGGGGGGATGTTGACCAAGTATCTGAAAAATATCGCGACGGTCGAGGCAGAATTGCGGAAAGATACTCGCGGGAAGATACTGCCAAGTTTGAAGAAAGGCCAAAATTAAATTTAAAACCACGAACTCTACCATTGCCCGATATAAAAAAAATTGACTTCGAAAAAAGTGATGTCGACGAAACAAATTCAGCTAAGCAAAGTGGAACTTCATCAATGAACGTGTTTGGATCCGCAAAACCGGTAGATACAGCTGCGAGAGAATTAGCGATTGAGGAACGTTTAGCTCTCGCTCGAAAACAGGATATGGGTCGGCAAGAGGAGGAGTTTTTGAGTGATAAGCTTGGTGAAGTCCAAATGGATAAAAACGATAACGAAAGTATAAATGCAACAGTTAGCTGGCGCCAGAATCAAGACAATAAGGAGGATAAAACAATAAATATGTATCAAGGTAATTATTATTTTTTATTACCTTAAACCAGTTAATGTAGAAAAGCCATTGTATACCTACAACCACTTGATTTAATTATGTTAATTTTTTATGGGCATATTAATACCCCTTAAATCGTATGCTCTATTTTGTTCCTTGAAAAGGGCGTAGTAGCAAGCTTATATTAAAGCCTATAAAGTAAAGTATATACAGCTGCTTAAAAGCTCCATTGTGGTTTATTTTCTTTTCCGATTTACAGCATTTTTAGTTTTTTGTTTGGACAAGACTACATAGAGAAAAATACAGCAAAAATGACTTTCAATGTTCTATTTAATTATTATGGTAATTTTTATACAAGTTCAAACTCGGCCGCAAGTTAAAATAGAAGTGGGTAAAACTTATTTATAAAAATGTTTAAAAACCGCAATTTTTTAAATCGATACATGTGAGTTTCATTTAGAGCGATTACAATTTTCATTGGCTTACTATAAAGTCAAAAAGGTCCTCGACAACAACATATCGATTTTATAATTTCTAGAGTTTTTAAGTTGGAGATAAGTCCATTTAAAGAACAGGCCCCTTTATTATTTGAACTTTTATAATAAATTCGGTTTAGTTTTTATAATAGCCTTTTTTCAAGGGCCACCTATTCGAGCAATGTTTGGATAGCCACCCTACCTAAATTTTTAGCTCTGTCAAAACATGCAATACCTTTTTGGAATCGAATTGCAACATAGAATCAGAAAATGAAAAAATAATGTAGATTTTTTTTTTAGTTTTTAAATTATTTAAGAAACTTTATAAAAACTCGAAAAACTTAACGAAAAAAAAATAGCACCACTTTTCAAAAATGGGTTTAAAATTATAGGAACTACCAATATTCATGAGATAACAATATGGAACTATTAAATCGATGTTTATATTCTTCATTTAATACTTTGTGGTGTATCCTTTATTGGAAATAACAGCTGCGCAGCGTTTTGGGATGGAGTCAACTAGGTCCTGGCATCGCTTTACGGAAATTTGAGTCCAGGACTCCTTAATTACTCCGCAAAGGGATCCCATGGATGTTGGTTTTGATGCAGCGACTGCCTTCTTGACGTCCGACCACAGATTCTCTATTGGATTAAGGTCTGGAGACTGCGGAGGCCAATCCATAACGTTTACAGAGTTGTCCCCAAACCATTTCTTTGCCTTCTTGCTGCTATGTTTTTGGTCATTACCTTGTTGGAAGACCCACACGAGCGGCATTTCATACTCTGCGAAAGGGAGCATAATGGTATCCATGATATCCACGTATACGTGCTGATCCATGATGGCCTTGATCCACTGTATCGGGCCTACTCCGTAATAGGAAAAGCAGGCCCATACCATCACACTACGCCCGACATGCTTTATGGTCTACTGGGGCTTAAATTCCGAGTTCTGTGGACGTCAGACACACGATCCTGATCCTTTTCCACCAAACATAATCACATAATCACCTTGCTCTGACCTGACCATAAAATATTCCTCCACTGTTTGGGTGGCCAATTTGCATGATCCTTGGCAAACTTCATTCGCCTAGAAATATGTCTGGCATTTAAAAGTGGTACCTTTCTCGGGCTGCAGGCTTTTAGGTTATATTCCCTGAGATATGTACGCACAGTTTGCACCGTCGCATTTATTTTAAGCTCCTTTTTAAGCTCAGTAGCAGATTTAAAAGGATCCTTCTTGTTCTGACGAATCAATCGATTGACGTGATGGGGGTCATAGATAGTTTTCGTCATCGTTTTTCAGGTTTTTCTTTAAAGTTTAGAGCGTTCTTAATCATTTTATATCCGACCATTTAATATCCGACCAATCGACCAACTTCTCTGTAAGATTTTCCATCCTTTATCGACTTTTGGATGATATCACGCTTTTTCTGAGTGCATGGCCTTCCACGCCCCATTTTAATGGTATTATCAAACTTTTTATGTTCAAAATATTTAAATTATAGATAAATCTAATTGACCCGTTGTTTGTTTTAAGGCTATTCGGCAAAATATGGGGTTTTTGCTAATAAATGTGGAAGTGATGCTATTTTATTTTTCTCCATTTTTTGGGCTTTTTTAATAAAACACTTAAAAATAAATTTATAGGAAGGATTTAAAAACAGGGAAACACATTTTTTGGTTAGAAAGAATACTAAAGAGTACAAAAAAATTTTGTGTTGAAAAAAAACAAACACTGAAAACAATTTTATGTTACCCAGAAGAAAATGTATTGAAGTGGTGCTATTATTTTTTTCGCCACTGCACTGTGGGTAAAAAACCCGATTTTGGTGCATAAACCTATTTATTTTCTTAATTAATTTTTATGAATGGCCCATACTAATCGAATCTAGACATCTTCATTTCAAAAAAACCGCCCTCCAAAAATTTTTGGTGGCAACTCTGTAGTGTTGCCACTCCAACAAAGTCAGCTGTTCGAGAGGCTTTGCTATGTCGTTAAATTGGCGCGAAAAATTGGCAAACTTTACGTGCTTGTTGTTTTCTGTGAAAAAAAGTTTAATAAATATGAAAATGGAAATTCCTTGCAAAGGTATTTATTAATGCAAATTAGCTTAAACATTTGATTTTATGTGTCTTGTTGTCCACCTGTGAACTGTTTTATGTGTGTATCTTTATAGATTTGAACTAGCAATTGTGTTTGTGTTTTGTGGAGTATAACTTATTAATAGCACAGACTTGCAAAAGAGTAAGAACGAGAAATTGATTACAAAAGTGTCCTTATTGTCATACAACTAACCGTTTTTGCTCATTTTTGCTCCTTTTCGCTAAACTTGCGTTTATGTAGAGACATATGTGTTTGGTCACGGGGCTCTTCTTGCAGTTTGGGAAAGCAACAAACGCTCGCGAGAAGCATTGGAGACTTACATATTCGACAAATTGATTGCCGATCATCAAAATGAAACAATAATAAAAACAATATCAACTAAAATTACTAACTTTATAAATTATTGTAATTATTGTTACTACACGCTGCTAACATTTCCGCCAGAAAATCAACAGCAAATGAAATTATTAAAAAAAGTGATAGAACTGAATCGCTGGCTCCGAGTCCAATAACTTCTGAAAAGGCATTCGCTTTTTTTATGGAAAACGGATTTACTAAGCAGCAATACATAAATGTAAAACAAATTAGTAAACAACATGGCTGCGATATTTACCCCCCTTATTCGAAAATAGCTGAGGAGAAATTAAAATGTAGACCTGCTGGAATAGCATGGACCGAAAATGAAGCCAAAGTTTCCTTGCAAAACTTATTGAACCATACCGCTTCACCAAACGATATTGAAAACTAAAAAACAAGGAAAAAATAAAAAGAGTAAGTTAAAATTGTTGAGTTATTAAAAAAAATTAATCGAATTTTTTTTCAGTGTTCTTCACCGGTTTTTTTCTATAATGTAACACCAAATAGGATTACTTATTACTTATTTTAAAATGTATTTTTAACCACTGTGCGGTGGACAAATTAAAAAAAAAACAAAAACAAAAATTTTGTTTAAGTTTAAATAATACACCAAAAAAAGTTTCAAGTCAATATCTTAAAAACTAGAGTTTATGCACGAAAAAAGGTTTTTTTGCCCATAGTGCACTGTATATATTAGATGTTTAAATTCACGTATACGAAATGTAAGCCAATACGAAAATTTGGTATTTACTTCAACAAATGGCCTAAAGATACCTATAGGTATTTTTCAAATAAACTTTGATATAACACTCAAGGACCAATGTCAATATGTACGTCTGTCTCCGATCGTGATCAAGACTTGCACCCACAAGTTGTAGGTCAACTTATCTTTAACTAGAAATTGGTGTTGCTCTGGTTTTTTTTTAACGTTATAGAAAACTTTTTATTACCTAACAATAATAAATTAGTTGTAACTAAAAAATGTATCCCTATATAACACTAAAAAAAATCGATTTTATAATTCTAAAACATCGAAAACGATAACCCCATTCCAAAGTACCGCACACCTATGACTCATTATAAGTTTAGAAACCGTTAATTATAGATTGTATTGTTAGTTTGGTCTCTGAAAAATGTTCAATTAATCAAAAGAGAACACTATTTTTTAAAAATTTAGCTTTTTTTTATATTTTTTATATATATATATATAAATATTATATATTTATATATATATATATATATATATATTTTATATATTTATATATTGAAAAGGTAGAAATATGTTTTAATTTCTTTGTTTCAAATCTTTAACCACCTTTCCTAATATTTTTGTTATCACCGGTGCTATGTCTCTCCCAAAGGATTACAACCGACAATAATTATGCAGTTAAAGACATTTTGTAATGATAATAAACGTGACAAATCATAAAAACCTGGTTAATGAACATTTTGCACTTAAATATTTTTGTTTGAGTTACAAATGTTGGCACTTCTATTTTGATGACCGGTCGAACTTGAACATAATTTTTTTAAATTACCATAATATGACACAAACGAATTTTTAATGGGATCTTTGCTGTGTTCTACTCTATATAGTATAATCCAACTGAAAAATGTAATAAAAGGAGAATAGCCACAGTTGAAGTTTTAAGTGGAACGGTACGTGCACTACTATTTCCACATGATCGCAACTGTACTATTAAGAGTATTCACTTAACCAGACATTTTAGTCTCTCTGTACGTATGAATTAATACTGAAAAAATCTATAATATCGATAATTTTGTACATCGTATTTCTTACATGGGAAATCTTATTGGCATCCTGCTGCTGCCTAAAAATAAATGTTTAGTTTAAATGAATTGGGATTTTAATTGTAAATATTGCATACAGTATAAGCTCCATCTGCCAAGAAAAAACATCTAAGTAAAAGGACTCGAAGTTATAAACAAAATATTATTTTGTTGAATGTCTATAGGTTTAATTATTACTAGCAAGGTCGCCCGCAGCTTCGCATGCGGAAATTTCTTAAATATATCGTTATATAATCCTTAACTTTTGACTTTTATCTTTGCTACTTAAATTAAAATTAAAGCGTTCCTCATTTTCACACCATGGTAAAGGTAAAGGTTTTATTGAACTCTTATCTTCGAATTTTAAAATTTTATAATTTCTGCATAACTTTCCTACAAAATAATATGTATGCATTTTATACATACTCACGCACGTATATCTTGTTTTCAATATTCTTGCTGTCTTTAGAATTCTACTTGGTTGTTAAAGACGGGTGTGGGGATAAGCCGTGAAACTATTTGTTAAAACATAACTCGCGTATTGTACCAATTTATATTTAGCAATCGTCTTTGAATTTTTTCGATTTTTGTTAATCCGTTTTTGCTGCAGGAGCTACTTGTCATTATATTTAGGGGTTCCTTTATTATTTGGTATAGATTTATTTGAATAAGTCCAAAGGCTTTTGGTGACGAAGTTTTTTACAAAAGACCGTCATAGCCGCTTTTTTAAAAATTTTTTAGAAAGCTTTGAGCATTGAAATCGGCTATTTACTTGTTATAAATAATGTCGAGGTTTAAATGAGAAAGTGAACATGCCTCCCTAATCAAGTATCTTAATCAAATGAATGAACCGAAAAATGATTCGCAAATATTTATTGATTGATCTTAAACAAAGGTTTACATGCCCACTCTAACGTCCATAACGCACAAAATCTATCAGGCGACCACATTTTTAAAGATTTTCTAAAAGCGCAAAGCGAATTTCGAGTTTAATAACATGAGCGTCTGACCAAAGAACGTAATAGCCGCTAGGGTGCGCCCTGGTATTTTGGAAATCTCCCTTGCGCTCCCTTTAGCTGTGTAATGAGTATCACGTAGTCGAGGCACTCGACAATGGTGTTCTCCCTTGGGTTTTCAATAACTTTCGGATTGGTACTCGTAGAGTAAAAGCAAAGAGTATAACTTTACAAATACAAAGAGATGTCATACAAAAAAACATGTTACTTGGCGGGCTCTAGAGGTAGAACCCTCATTTCAGCAGTAAACCTGCAATAATCAATTGCTTGCCACTTGGCGTAGTGGATAATACATCTGACTACTAATCTAGAGTGCATGGGGATCGAATCCCGCTTTAGACTTTTGTAGTAGTGTAGTATAATTTATTTTGAGTTAGGGCAGATTCTGGAAAGGACAGTAAGAAAGGTTGGGCTGGACATAGCAGCTATAAAAAAGAACTGAATATGGTATCATTGGAAGCCTGTTCTTTTGGCTATACTTCAGAAAATACTTACATTTAATAATTCTCGCCAGCGACCAATGACCAATAAAGTGTCTGGAGCAGAATAAAAAAAATTTATCAAATCTTACTTTAATAGAATTAATAACGTCTTCAACTGTTGGCGTTTAAAAGTCAAAAAACTACGATGATTATGAATATTTTTGTTTCGGTCCTGGTTGACCATTTGGCGAATATGCCCATACTTGTATGATTTCGGCTGTGTCGCATAAACATTGTCAATTTTGATTTAACGCGTCCATGATGTGCAACTTATTAGTAATGAGAAATAATAATTAATGGTAATGCGTTTGCATGTATAATAGGATCACTAGCCGGGAGTCGATCTAGCCAGATCATAGCGTCCATACGAACGGACAGGCAGACGGACATGGCTAGATCGACTCGGCTGGTGATCCTGATTTAGAATATATATACTTTATGGGGTCGGAAACGCTTCCTTCTACCTGTTACATACTTTCCGACGAATCTAGTATACCCTTTTGTTCTACGAGTAACGGGTATATTAATCATGGTCGTCAGTGTTGGACATCGGATTTTTCCGTGATCTTTGTCCACATGCAATGTATGACATTATTTTTTTTTTAACTGATATTTCTCTAATTGAAAGATCGATAATTTTAAAGTTACCGCCCAAACGAACCCAACAAGCTACATTTGGACAAAATCCATTGTTAAATTAAATTTAATCCATTGTTAAATTAAATTTAATCCATTGTTAAATTAATTTTTATACCCTTGTAGAGGGTATTATGATTTCAGTCAGAAGTTTGCAAAGCAGTGACCCCATAAAGTATATATATTCTTGATCAGCATCACTAGACGAGTCGATCTAGCCATGTCCGTCTGTCCGTCCGTTTCTACGCAAGCTAGTCTCTCAGTTTTAAAGCTATCGGGCTGAAACATTCCCAAAAGTCTTATATCTTTTGCAGGTAGTATATAAGTCGGAACCAGCCGGATCGGACAACTATATCTTATAGCTCCCATAGGAATAATAGGAAAAAAAATTTTAAAAAATTATTTCGTTGGTGTCTTTTAACATATAACCCACGCTTGGAAATAACATTTTTTAAAAGGTTCTGAATCATATCATATGTATAGTTGCCACAGGAACGATCGGAAAATTGGTGGAAAAATAATGTGAAACAAATTATAGCTTCGGTGTTTTTTGACATATTATCTTATACCATTGGGAATATCATTTTTTGTATTCTTCAGAGTTTCGAATTAAATTTAATAATTATAACTGCAAGGGTATACAAACCTGGGCTTGCCGAAGTTGACTTCCTTTCTTGTTTTACTCATTACTCGTAGAGTAAAAGGGTATACTAGATTCGTCGGAAAGTATGTAACAGGCAGAAGAAAGCGTTTCCGACCTTATGAAGTATATATATTCTTGTCAGAATCACTAGCCGAGTCGATCTAGCCATGTCCGTCTGTCTGTCCGTCCGGATGAACGCTGAGATCTCGGAAACTATAAGAGCTAGGCTATTGAGATTAGGCGTGCAGATTCCTGAGCTTCTTACGCAGCGCAAGTTTGTTTCAGCAGAGTGCCACACCCACTCTAACGCCCACAAACCGCCCAAAACTGTGGCTCCTACAGTTTTCATGCTAGAATAAAAATTTTAACTGAAATATCATCAATACCTATCGATTGACCCAAAAAAAAGTTTGCCACGGCCACTTGAACGCCCACGAACTTCAATCGTAAATATGAAAGCGGATATCTCGGAAAATATCAAGGATAGAGAAATGGGATTTCAGATTTAGATTCCGTGGGCTTGAGCGCAGCGCAAGTTTGTTACGCGAATATGCCACGCCCACTCTAACGCCCACAAACCGACCAAGCCTGTGGCGCCCACAATTTTCATGCTAGATAAAAAATTGTAATTTAAATGTATTGGTCTCGTCAATACCAATCAATTGATTTAAAAAAAACTTTGCCACGCCCACTCTAACGCCCGCAAACTGCCCAAGCCTGTGGCGCCCACAATTTTCATGCTAGATACAAAATTTTAACTGAAATGTATTGGTCTTGTCAATACATATCGATTGATCCAAAAAAAAAGTTTGCCGCGCCCACTCTAACGCCCATAACGCTTAAATCTGTCTACCGCCGGTAGGTGGCGCATTTCAATCACGCTTTGCTGCTTGCATTTCTCCATTTCCCTTTGGTCCCTTTAACTGAGTAACGGGTATCTGATAGTCGAGGTACTCGACTATAGCGTTCTTCCTTGTTTAATATTTGTAAGTACATAAAAAGTTGGATATAATGTACATAAGCAAAAACAAGGAAGAACGCTAAAGTAGAGTACCTCGACTATCAGATACCCGTTGCTCAGCTAAAGGGACCAAAGGGAAATGGAGATATGCAAGCAGCAAAGCGAAATTGAAATGCGCCACCTATCGGCGGTAGAATGATTTAAGCGTTATGGGCGTGGCAAACTTTTTTTTGGATCAATCGATAGGTATTGATTTTTGTATTTTTGTGGGCGCCACAGGTTTAGGCGGTTTGTGGGCGATAGAGTGGGCGTGGCATATTCGCGTAACAAACTTGCGCTGCGCTCAAGCCCACGGAATCTAAATCTGAAATCCCATTTCTCTATCCTTGATATTTTCCGAGATATCCGCTTTCATATTTACGATTGAAGTTCGTGGGCGTTCAAGTGGCCGTGGCAAACTTTTCTTTGGGTCAATCGATAGGTATTGATGATATTTCAGTTAAAATTTTTATTCTAGCATGAAAACTGTAGGAGCCACAGTTTTGGGCGGTTTGTGGGCGTTAGAGTGGGCGTGGCACTCTACTGAAACAAACTTGCGCTGCGTAAGAAGCTCAGGAATCTGCACGCCAAATCTCAATAGCCTAGCTAGCTCATAGTTTCCGAGATCTCAGCGTTCATCCGGACAGACGGACATGGTTAGATCGACTCGGCTAGTGATCCTGATCAAGAATATATATACTTTATGGGGTCGGAAACGCTTCCTTCTGCCTGTTACATACTTTCCGACGAATCTAGTATACCCTTTTACTCTACGAGTAACGGGTATAAAAATCTCTGACCACTACTAACTAACCGGTTGGGTCAAACACGCATCCAAGTGCACTAACCACGTAGAAGAGTTTAAGAGTATAATGTTTGCAATAAGATGTTCTAAAGGGAGCGTAAAGGAGATGGAGATGAATGCTTCCATAAGGACCAAACACTTTTTTTAGGGTCACATTTTTGATTTGCCCAAACCTTTTTTTTTAAGTAAGCACGTGTATCAGGACTTGAATTTTCCTCTGAAATCTCTACATTTAAAATACATTTTTTTTTAAAACACTAATTTTATAATTTTTAAATATAAGAACAATATATATTTAAAAAAATGTTTAAATGTCCTTGCAATGTATAGATTTAAAGAAAACATGGGCTATATCTTAGAAGCCGATTGCAATTTTTGGTTTATGTCTTTAAGACTATTACGTGTATATTTAAGTTTTATAGTTCAAGTTAAAAAATTGCACCCATCGTGTTATAGCCTTACTAATGTCGGAAATATATTAATTTTAATGTTTTTAAATCAAACATCATAAATAAGATCTTTGTGATTTTTATGTAAACCAATTTGTTTCAACCTCTATAAATATAGTTTTTTTGCTCTCCAAATTTGTTGAAGTCTACTGTGAATGCTATTTTTTTAAACCAATTTGACTGATTCTTAAACATTTTTTATTCCACTATAAATACAGTTTTGCTTTCCAAATTTGTTGATTGTTTTATACTTAGTGGACAAGAGCTAAACCGCATAAATACCTTTAAAAAATATGTAGCTTAACAATTTTTTTCAATACTTCATGTCGCTTGAAAGTTAAGATGCTCAGAATGAATTCCCGGCAGAGAGCTCAGGTCAGAACATGAGATTTAAAAACGCATTTTTTCGAAAACAAGTTTTTTCAACTGGTAGACACGATATCTCAAAAACAACTTCGAGTCAAAATGTAGTTATAACAGCTTAATGTATTTATTTTTAAATAATTTAACAACTTTTTCATTTTGGGTACTTTATTATTTAAGCAAATATGGTTAATAAAAAAAAAGACTGCATAATGATGTTCATTGAAATAGCAATGTTAAAAGAAAAATATTATAAAATTCAATTCACACCTACGTGGCTGGAGTCCACTAAGTCCTCGCTCCGTTTGCGGGGAATCTTACCACATCCCTCCTGCACAACTTGCCAAATCTGCGGCTTAGAAGTCGCGGATTTCTTGGCAACATTACACTTGATGCCCCCCATAAGCTTTCAATCGGATTTAAATCCGGGGACTGTGCTGGTCACGGCATTAGGTCAATTTGATTTTGGCTAAACTACTCCTTGGCCAATTTGCTGGTGTGTTTAGGGCCATCGTCCTGCTGAATTGTCCATACTAGGGGCATTTCATGCTCAGCATAAGGTATCTTGACGTTTTTCAGTATATTTACATACGTGTATTGGTCCTTGATCCCATCGATCATATGTATGGGGCCCACACCGCTGTATGACAAACATGACCATACCGTGGTTTTAAGGCCACCATGCTTAACGGTCTTAAGCGTATGGTTTGGGTGGTACTCGGTATTTGGTGGTCAATGGACATACTGTCTTAAACCTATTCCACCAAATACCATACGCCATATGGATAGTGTCCAGTTCCAGTGGCATTTGGCAAACTCCATCCTGGATTTGAGATGTCTTTTACCAAGTAATGGCACCTTTCGTGGACTTCGCGCATTCAAATTTTTGTCCAACCGTCTTCGGCGAATATTCACATCACTGATTCCCAAACTCAGGTTCGCTTTTATATCCCTAGAAGATACGAAATGATTAGCTTTGCTGAAGCGCACTATGCGTTGGTCCTCTACAATTGTGGTTTTGCGTATCGCGCCTCGTTTTTCGGACTTCGATTCATATTATATAGCATTGAAAGAAGACTTTAGGCGACTCTGAATTTTTTTTTACACGCATAATCTTGTTTTCTTGTATCCACAATGAATCTCACGAAGTATATCGACATCCTAATTGAAAATTTGGATCAAAGCGTCACGAAACTGCGACTCAAAAGTGATTTTTAGATCCAACAGGACAGCGATTCTGAGCATTGTCCCACAAAACAATGCGTTGGTTGCTCTATTATGTGTAAAACCAGCTACATTTGCCACTAAAATGGCAGATCTCAATGCCATTAAGCATTTGTGGGATGTCCTTAAGCGCAGGATCCGCCTTCACACCATTACATCGAAGGATGTGCTGAAAAAGTCATTGTGAAGGAATGGAATAGATTCTTATATGAAACTGTTTATAACAATTAAAATGACCATGACCCTAAAATTGCGTTTGGATACGCATATAAAAAATTCATTATCCGAGCACATACAAAATTCAATGTCCGAAGTTGAGGAATCTCAAGTGCATTCAAGTTAAAGTTTTAACCGAAATCGTTTATCATAAATAAAAAAAAGCTAACAAATCGAAATAATAAAACGTTTACCCCTAATATTTAAAGGATGGTATTTAGGAAAAGGAAGGCGTACACAGTATTTTAAACAACTTTCCAAAGACATATAGAACAAGCATCTAGCTCTAGAAATTTACAAGTTACGGGCGTAGGAAATTAAGTTTTTCATATCTGTTTTCCCCCAAAACTAGCAAGTTTTTCCAAAAGTGGTAAAACTTAAGATTCTTATATTGAGCTGTTTAACATCCTCTAAAATTTCCAGGACCTTAAAACAGTGTTTGGATACGCACAAAATATGTTCGATGCAATGCTCACTGGAAAATGTGGCCATTTTTGTTGATTAATAACTTTACAACGCGATCTTTTTACAACAATGTGTTTAAAGTTTAAACCAAAATCGTTACAGTCGTTTCCAAAAAAAAAAATTCTTTAGAAACGGAATAAAAAAACTTTTGCCACAATTTGTGAACAATGGTATTTAAATCATGTTAAAGCGTACACAATGCTTAAAAATACCTTTCTAACGATATATGTATAGCATAAGCCTGTAGATATCATATAGCTGTCATAGGAAAGATCGGAAAATTGTCGGGAAACTAATATGAAACAAATTATAGCTTCGGTATTTCTCGATATATTATCTTATACTATTGGGAATATCATTTTTTGTATTAAAAAAAAATTCGATTTAAATTTAATAAATATCGGACGACTCTAACATATACATAGCTGTCAAAGAAACGGTCAGAGAATTATTCAAATAATTATTTTAAAAAAAGTATTGCTTTGTTGATCTAGATCGTATTTTCTTTTACTCTGGGATATAGAATTTTTTTTTTATTTTCAGCATTACAAATTTAATTTTACACAAATATCACTGAAGCTAGCAACAATCCTTAAAAATTTAACATGGTGTTACTAACATTGATTATTTCTTATAACTGCAAGGGTATACAAACTTCGGCTTGCCGAAGTTAACTTCCTTTTTGGTTTTTGCGATAACTTCGATTGATGTATCACTCGTTACGATCGGACTATCACAGTAAATTTTCATTTTTTCGTGTATCTATAGCACACTCTTCTGGTGCGCTTCTTCACTACGTGGAATGCCGTCCACAGTGATAAACACAATATAAGCAAAATTAAACAAAACATACCATATGTTTGCTTTGCACCCAAAGCTGAACAAAATATGGTTTTTGGTTTTGTTTGCTTTATCAATAAACAACATTTGTACATGGTTCGACTTTTGCTAATGGCTAATTTATTTCGTGTTTTGTCGCTCCCTTTTCTTTCTCATTGAAATGCGACACGAAAATGTACAAAATCTACAAAAAAAAACTTTACAAACGCTCGAAAAATAAAAAATAAGCATTTGGGCATCGGTTTACGTTTTGAAAATTAAACAGTGCTTTTAAGTTTGGCCTCCAAATGATATGGGATTTCAAAAGTTCTTTTTCGGTTATGATTTGTCCTTTTGAAAATAAATTTTTGGTAAAAAAACTGCGATTATATCACTTACTTTAGAAAAACATTCATATAGTGGTGCCACAGAAAACGCTTATATTTTACGTTTTTGTTGATGTACATAAGAATTTCTGACGAATTTAGCGCCAAGAAATCCGTCATTTAAAAATATTTTATATGGTAACATGCCCTTTATTTTTTACAGAGCGGTGTTTGGCTAATACATTAATAACGGTATACAAATATTTGTATTTCAGATGAAAAGCATCGTGGAGAAGAAAATCATAAATTAAATCATCCCCGGAACCGATTCGACAGGTACATAAAAATATTAATGAGGGGAATATATTGACCGAATATTTGGACTATACCGGCGAAATACCTGGTTTTACATATTTATACCCGTTACTTGTAGAGTAAAAGGGTATACAAGATTAGTCGGAGGGTTGAAACAGGTAGAAGGAAGCGTTTCTTCATCAGGATCACAAGCCGAGTTGAACTAGCCATGTCTGTCTGTCCGTATGAACACTGTGATCTGGGAAACTATACAAGCTACAATATTTGGATTGGGCATGAAGATTCTAGAGATTCCCGCGGAGCACAAGTTTGTTTCTTAGTCAGCAAAGTGTCATCCCCACTCTAAAGCCCATAAAGCGTCCAAACCTGTAGCCTATACAGGATACAGGATAAAGGTGTACTCATTGTGATATTTGTAAAAACATTCGAGACATTTGTCCTTTACCCAGGGCGGCATCATAAAAATGATTTGTCACATTTCCCTGCCATTGCTTAAATTTTATAAAACGGGGTCCAAGCTTCCTTTACAGCAATGGGAGAATTTGCCGAAGTATCTTTTAAACGGTTTGCCTGGACATGGTTATTTCCTCATCTTATATAATTGCTCTTTGGAAAGCGACCAAATTCCATGAAGTTGCCAAATGCCAATGTCTGTCAATCTCTATCATTTCAAGGATCTGTAAATAGGTATTTTTTTATACCCGTTACTCGTAGAGTAAAAGGGTATACTAAATTCGTTGGAAATTATGTAACAGGTAGAAGGAAGCGTTTCCGATAAAAGTATATATATTCTTGATCAGGATAACTAGTCGAGTCGATCTAGCCATGGCCGTCTGTCCGATTGTTCGTCTGTCTGTCCGTCCGGAAACTACAATAGCTAGAGAGTTGGGACTTGGTATATAGATTCCTGAGCTTCCTGCGCAGCGCAAGTTTGTTTCAGCAGGGTGCGACGCCTACTACTACACCACCCACAAACCGCCCAAAACTGTGGCTACTAAAGTTTTCATGCTAGAATAACAATTTTAACTGATATGTATTGTTCTTATCAATACCTATCGATTGACCAACGCCCACACATCGCCCACAAACTTCAAAAATTCGTAAGTATGAACGCGGATATTTCGGAAACTATCAAAGACACAGAATCGGGATTTCAGATTTAGATTCCGTAGCCTTGTACGCAGCGCAAGTTTGTTACGCGAATATGCCACGCCCCCATACCGCCTAAACCTGTAGCGCCCACAGTTTTCATGCTAGAAAAAAATGTTTAACTCAAATGTATTTGTTTCGTCAATACCTATCGACTGCCACGCCCACTCTAACGCCCATAACGCTTAAGTCTGTTTACCGCCCACATAACCATATATTGAGATAGCGGGTAGGTGGCGCATTTCAATCTCGCTTTGCTGCTCGCATATCTCTATTTCCCTTTGGTCCCTTTAGCTGAGTAACGGGTATCTGGTAGTCGAGTATTTGATAGCGTTCTTTCTTTAACTGACTTGTTTCTTTCATGCAGTCGCCAAATGCAATGTCTGCTATCCTCTATCATTTCAAGGATCTGTGAAAAGGTATATTTTTTATCGGATGCTGATTCTTCGATCCGATGTCCTTCTGAGAACTCTGCTGCTAAGATTCTAGCAAATGTCATTTGACAAAGTTTTAATTTATTTGAAAACAGTTCATACTATTTTCCTAAAGAGGAAATACATTTTTTTTACTCGTTTCTCGCAGAGAAAAAGAGTTTTCTAGATTCTACGGAGTCCGATACCGACCCCACAAAGTATTTTCACAAAAAAAAAGTTAAATATATTCATAATTTGAACTTACATCTTGTTAACTTTGGCATCAATGGAAAGGTAATTTAAATGCCGTTTGAATGATACAATACATTTCTTAACCCATTCAGTACTTATTGAAAAGGACGAATTTGTGTGAAAATGTCATTTTTGAACTTTTTTCCTCGACTTGAAAACTTAAATATTTTGATGCAAAAAGTTTCTTCAAACAAAAATAAAAGTAACTGCAAAAAGAATTTTTCAAAAATCATTTTGCTTCTATTTTTTATGATTTTTTGAAAATGCTTAGAAACATGAATTTTAGCCATATTTTTCTCTTTTTCATACAAATTTTTTCCGACAGTGTCACCTTTAAAAAATCATAAAAAATATAAGCAAAATGATTTTTGAAAAATTCTTTTTGCAGTTACTATTATTTTTGTTTGAAGAAACTTTTTGCATCAAAAAATTTAAGTTTTCAAGTCGAGGAAAAAAGTTCAAAAAGGACATTTTCACACAAATTCGTCCTTTTCAATAAGTACTGAATGTGTTAAGAAATGTATTGTATCATTCAAACGGCACTTAAATTACCTTTCCATTGATGCCATAATTAACAAGATGTAAGTTCAAATTATGAATATATTTAACTTTTTTTTTGTGAAAATACTTTTGACCACCCTTGTATATATATATTACTATATATGTATATATATATCTCCTTCAGTAACAACTGTACCGCATCTATTGGACAGTGATTTCCCACTTATATGATTCTCACCCCCTTGCAGTAGTTGCGTTTGCAAAAAATGAAATAAAACTTTAAAAAATAGGTATGCAACAAGCATACGAGTGATTCTTTGTGAAACGTATCGAGATTTTCAGTATGGTCTCAAAACGGTTTCATATTTTTATCACGATATTATACCATATATACAGGATTTAAAAAAAAATAAAAAAAATTATCCATTTGAGAGAAGCAAAGATATGGCGATGCCTTTTTATACCCGTTACTCGTAGAGTAAAAGGGTATACTAGATTCGTCGGAAAGTATGTAACAGGCAGAAGGAAGCGTTTCCGACCCCATAAAGTATATATATTCTTGATCAGGATCACTAGCCGAGTCGATCTAGCCATGTCCGTCTGTCCGTCTGTCCGTCTGTCCGTCTGTCCGTATGAACGCTGAGATCTCGGAAACTATAAGAGCTACAATACTGGGATTTGGCATGCAGATTCCTGAGATTCCTGCGCAGCGCAAGTTTATTTCAAAAGAGTGCCACGCCCACAAACCGCCCAAAACTGTGGATCCTACAGTTTTGATGCTAGAACAAAAATTTTAACTGAAATGTATTGTTCTCATCAATACCTACCGATTGACCCAAAAAAAAGTTTGCCACGCCCACTATAACGCCCACAAACCGCTCACAAACTTCAAAAAATCGTAAATATGAACGCGGATATCTCGGAAAATATCAAAGATAGAGAAACGGGATTTCAGATTTAGATTCCGTAGGCTTGAGCGCAGCGCAAGTTTGTTACGCGAATATGCCACGCCCACTCTAACGCCCACAAACCGCCCAAATCTGTGGCGCCCACAATTTTTATGCTAGATAAAAAATGTTAACTGAAATGTATTGGTCTCGTCAATACCTATCGATTGATTTAAAAAAAACTTTGCCACGCCCACTCTAACGCCCACAACGCTTAAATCTGTCTACCGCCGGTAGGTGGCGCATTTGCTGCTTGCATATCTCCATTTTCCTTTGGTCCCTTTAGCTGAGTAACGGGTATCTGATAGTCGAGGTACTCGACTATAGCGTTCTTCCTTGTTTTTGTTAAGATTGTGTATAACTTTTAATTACATGGTGTAAAAAAGAAAAAATAATTCTCCTTAATAATTATTTTTGCCAAACTTTCAGATAAAAATAACTCTCATAACAGTTTCCAAGCAAATTATAGTCCAAACTTAAAAAAAAATTCAATCGCGGTTTTTTCCAAATCGGCATTTTAAATTTTTATAAAAAATTAGTATAACGTTCTAAACATAATCCTTGTTGAACCCTAAAAGTTTTGACGTTGGACCTCCATGGGTTTTCCCAGAATTAATTAAAACAGTTTATATTAAATAAAAATCAAATCAGTCTTTTCTTGTTATTATTTTTAAATTATATTGTAACGAACTGTTTTCGACCATTCTACGCGCAACTTAAACGACGCGACTAGCCCAGAGATATTGTACGTTCGTCCCACCAAATTTAAGTTGCAAAATGCAAAATATCCGATTGGGACAAATCGGAAAACTTTATTGTTTGTCTTGGGCTGGAATTTTGATCTCGTCAGCTATTTGCGGTGGTTTACATCGCTTCTTTAAATGGGAGCCCACTTTCTCATTTTATCTCATTTTAATATTTTTGTCAATGATCCTATAAAAAATTAATTCTATCAGCCCAAGACAAACAATAAAGTTTTCCGATTTGTCCCAATCGGATATTTTGCATTTTGCAACTTAAATTTGGTGGGACGAACGTACAATATCTCTGGGCTAGTCGCGTCGTTTAAGTAGCGCTTAGGACGGTCGAAAACAGTCCGTTACAACATAATTTAAAAATAATAACAAGAAAAGACTGCTTTGATTTTTATTTAATATAAACTGTTATAATTAATTCTGGGGAAACCCATGGAGGTCCAACGTCAAAATTTGTAGGGTTCAACAAGGATTATGTTTAGAACATTATACTAATTTAGTATAAAAATTTAAAATGCCGATTTGCAGAAAAACGCGATTGAATTTTTTTTTAAGTTTGGACTATAACTTGCTTGGGAACTGTTATGGGAGTTATTTTTATCTGAAAGTTTGGCAAAAATAATTATTAAGGAGAATTTTTTTTTCTTTTTTACACCATGTAATTAAAAGTTATACACAATCTTAACAAAAACAAGGAAGAACGCTATAGTCGAGTACCTCGACTATCAGATACCCGTTACTCAGCTAAAGGGACCAAATGAAAATGGAGATATGCAAGCAGCAAATGCGCCACCTACCGGCGGTAGACAGATTTAAGCGTTGTGGGAGTTAGAGTGGGCGTGGCAATCAATGTATAGGTATTGACGAGACCAATACATTTCAGTTAAAATTTTGTATCTAGCATGAAAATTGTGGGCGCCACAGGTTTGGGCTGTTTTTGGGCGTTAGAGTGGGCGTGGCATATTCGCGTAACAAACTTGCGCTGCGCTCAAGCCTACGGAATCTAAATCTGAGATCCCGTTTCTCTATCTTTGATATTTTCTGAGATATCCGCGATCATATTTACGATTTTTTGAAGTTTGTGGGTGGTTTGTGGGCGCTAAAGTGGGCGTGGCAAACTTTTTTTTAGGTCAATCGGTAGGTATTGATGGTAACAATACATTTCAGTTAAAATTATTGTTCTAGCATCAAAACTGTAGGAGTTTTGGGCGGTTTGTGGGCATTAGAGTGGGCGTGGCACTCTTCTGAAACAAACTTGCGCTGCGCAGGAATCTCAGGAATCTGCATGCCTAAGCCCAGTATTGTAGCTCTTATAGTTTCCGAGATCTCAGCGTTCATACGGACAGACGGACAGACGGACGGACGGACGGACGGACGGACGGACAGACGGACATAGCTATATCGACTCGGCTAGTGATCCTGATCAAGAATATATATACTTTATGGGGTCGGAAACGCTTCCTTCTGCCTGTTACATACTTTCCGACGAATCTAGTATACCCTTTTACTCTACGAGTAACGGGTATAAAAAGGCATCGCCATATCTTTGCTTCTCTCAAATGGAAATTTTTTTTTTTTTAATCCTATATAAATGGTATAATATCGTGATAAAAATATGAAAACGTTTTGAGACCATAAAGAAAATCTCGATACGTTTCAGAAAGAATCACTCATACATGTAATACAAGGTGAGTTCCAAAGTAAACAGGACTTTTTGAATCTAGCGCCCTCTAGTGGCGCCATCTATATGTCAACTGGTGCGTTAGAATCTGCTATCGTTTATCGACTTCCTGTAAAAATTGTATGACATTTCATCTATTGGAAGTGAGGTTATTGCGTTTTAAGTGTCAGTATGTTTTTGTCATCGGTGCGAAAATGAGCTTCGAACAAAGAGCCAACATTAAATTTTGTTTTTAAATTGGTAAAACTTTTACCGAAACGTTTCAATTGATGAAACAAGTTTATGGCGATGATTGCCTATCCCGTAGCAGAGTGCACGAGTGGTTTCAACGTTTTCAAAGTGGTCGTGAGGACATAAATGACGATGAACATGTGGGCCAACCAAAATCCGTGATCACCGAAAATTCCATCGAAACTGTGCGTGAACTCATAGAAAATCAGCCGAAATCATCATTGAAATTCATGGAAATAGAATTGAACATCTCCAGAACATCGATTTATCGCATTTTGACCGAACATTTGGGCTTACAAAAGGTGTGTGCACGGCTTGTTCCGCACAAATTGACTGACGTCCAAAAATTGCTCAGAATTCAACATTCGAAGGACATCATTAAAGAGGCAAAAAAAGACCCGAACTTCCTTTACAAGATTGTGACTGGTGACGAAACGCGGTGTTTTCAATATGATCCCGAAACGAAACGCCAGAGTGCTGAATAGAAGGCGCCGGACGAGCCGAAACCCAAAAATTCGCGCCTGGAGAAGTCAAAAGTGAAAACAATGCTGATTTGTTTTTATGATTGCAAGGGTATTGTCCACAAAGAATTTGTTCCACCCGGCCAAAACGTTAATGCGGTATTCTACCTTGGAGTTTTGAAGCGTTTGGTGCGCCGTATTCGACGTGTTCGGCCCGAATATCGCGAAGATGGAAGTTGGCGTTTGTTGCACGATAATGCGCCGTCTCATCGATCAATGCTTGTGTCCGACTTTTTGACCAAAAATCACATTTTATCCATCAACCACTCCCCGTATTCACCTGATATGGTACCGTGCGACCTTTTCGAAAAAATGCATTTGCCGATGAAAGGAAAGCGTTATGCAGACGTAGAGGCCATTCAAAAGGCTTGCACCGGCATACTGGCGGCCATGCCGGGCAACGAGCTAAAACACTCGTTCGACATGCTTTTTGACCGTGCAAAACGCTGTATTAAAGCAGAAGGAGAAGAAATGCCCGGCAAAGCGCTTAAAAACCACTTGACATAATAATAGAATGTGTTCAACAAAAATGTGGCTATCGTATAAACAAAAACAATTGCAAAAGTCACATTATCTTTTTAATTCAACAAAACATTATAAAGAATTTTTTAAATGCAATTTTCCAATATCTTAGAGAGACCGTAGATAACAGTTTTTTGAGACATTTATTTTAAATGTCCTATATGCTTTTTGAAAATTCGACACATTTATTTAAAAAAAATCATAATTAATTACTTGACAATGATTCCACTTCGTAACAGGCCCTTTGCCTAAATCCTTCATATAGATATAAAATATGTGTGTGTATCGTGTCTTTAATTCGCAAGATATAATTCTATTAGTTTTATCTTACTTCCGTGGATATTCGGCGAAAGAGTGAGGTTCAATAATCTCAACGTGATACTCTGCACTTAAAAAAAAGGGGGTGCCCGGTTTGATTATATATGTATTCAGTTATGCTTTTACAGCTAAATATAAATTCTTTATAATACCCACTGATACCCTTTTGTAAAAAAAAATTAATTTGTAAATCTTAAACAGATGTAATAGAACGATTTGTATAATCGATTGGTATGACCGTGTGCTTGGCCATTATCGAAACTGTGTGTGAGGAGTTCAATAACTCCCCACAAATTGCAGCTGAAATTATTACATGGTGGCTTGCCGGCTACCATATACGCGGCGAGTTAGCGCGTAGTAACGGCAAAGCGAAGAGAGTTTGAAGAACGACAGTTGGAGAGAGAGATAGATTGGAGACTTCGAGGGCAGAGCAAGGGTGCCGTGTGCAAAGGCAAATAACGGAACGCACTGGACTTTGGGCTCTGCTGTGAACTTTGGACTAGGAGAAGAAGTGCTTAATCTCAACAGCGGAACAGAAGAGTCGGCTAAGAAGGACGGCGCCAAGACGTAGGACTCCATTTGAAAGCCGTGGGCGGAGGAAAAAGGGACAGGACAGTGGAGAGTACCAGCGGGCATTCATAATCTAAGAGTTCTTAAGCAACGCAAGTTGGTTTTAGCTAGTGTGAATTCTCTCTTTTTTCGTTCGCACTGTCCCTTCGCTCTTCAACTTCCAAAGAGTTCTTGACCTAAGATTGGGTTACGTTAGTTAATATTTTCAAATGATCCAATTATTTTTGCTACGGAATTTCACCCCGTTCCCTACGACGTGTGTGCGGTCAAACGCGACACTGATGCTGTTTGTGCTTTGCGATTGGACGGTGTCTGACCAAGTAATCAGCAAAGTGCCGCCTCGCAGTTTACCTTTAAAAAGAAGTCGTTGGGCGACATGTCAATACTGTACGCTGCTGCAGCAGTACCGGCTTTATACGTTAAAGTTATTTTTAACGATTATTATTTTATTTAAATTATGTAACATTTACAGAATTATTTTTTATTTTAAAAGTTTTACCACAGTTATTTGTGACATTTCAAAATAAAGGTATAAGTTTTTTTTTTTTTTACCAAATTAATAGTATTTTCTTTGCCAAAAATAAGTCTAAAAAACCATTGAGGCTTATCAAATCTTTTTACAAAAATATATATTGTATCATGTTTCTAACAACATCCGTTCGATTCGAAATTTCAAAGGGATCTTATTGTGCTTAAATCAACAAAATTAGTTTTGAATTTACCATAGCTCGCAAATAACTCTCAACCGTCTTTCGTTTTGCGGTCTGCACTCGAACACAAGCGAAAAAGACGATGAACTCTGAACAGAACTTTTTTCTTCTCTTTGTTTTGGTTTTCGGTTAACTGTTCTCAGTTGCGTGGTTCTTGTTATGCTCACTCAACAACAACTTAGAGACAGCAATCCAACTGAACGCTCGCTCATTGAGGGTCGGCAGAAGATCGAAAAAACGAAAGACTCATCGTAAACGGTCTTTTGTCTTCAGTGCCTTTTTAACAACGCTTAGCAAGAACTGTAACATATTTATTAGATCAAAACATTAGACACTCCAAACGCACCTAATCCACAAATGCATGTGTAGTTTACAAGTAGACTGATCATTCGCATATACACTCATACAAATGCAAAAGACTTTTATTTTCTTCGCTCGTTGCAAAATCGGTCAGCGAATAAACAGAGCAAAAAGTAAACACGAAATTGTTTTTTGGTTGAGCACAGACCGTTCGTTCAAAGCACACGTGAACGGTTCTTGTCTGACTTTTTGCGCAAGTGGTTCGCAAAAAACGGTTTTTTGGTGACTGCAAGAAACGGTCAACTGTTATTTGCGAGCTCTGGAATTTATAGTTTGGGGACGACCACCGCCTAAGCATGCGGATCAAATTTGTTTCTTGTCAAGTCTCAAATCTTAGCTGTCCTGTGTTTTTAATGCACTGCCATAGAGTAGTTGCTTAGTTGTTCCAGTTGTTGGACCAAAAATCTTTCTAACGGCTTGGAACTCAGAGAATGATCTTATCGTGTAAAAGGGATATTGCTATTCTTGTCTTTTTTAGGAAATGACTTCCAGCTTATGACCTTCTTGGTTGCACCAAAACGTTGTACATTATTTATCTAAAGAAGAACCCATTGAAGGCTCATCCATTTCCCAAGAAAGGATTTGTTTAAGAAAGGATTTGTTAATGAATTATATGCGAGAAAGGTGTTATAAAAACTTACTTACAATAGTTCCTATTCAATTTTCACTACGCTTGCCTGAATTGAATTCCCATCCTCATCCTTGACAAATTTGCTAGTTCAAGGAGTTGCTCTTAGAGTTGAGCGCGTGTCAAAATATCTCAACACGACACATTACTACTACTACTACTACTACTACTACTACTACTACTACTACTACTACTACTACTACTACTACTACTACTACTACTACTACTACTACTACTACTACTACTACTACTACTACTACTACTACTACTACTACTACTACTACTACTACTACTACTACTACTACTACTACTACTACTACTACTACTACTACTACTACTACTACTACTACTACTACTACTACTACTACTACTACTACTACTACTACTACTACTACTACTACTACTACTACTACTACTACTACTACTACTACTACTACTACTACTACTACTACTACTACTACTACTACTACTACTACTACTACTACTACTACTACTACTACTACTACTACTACTACTACTACTACTACTACTACTACTACTACTACTACTACTACTACTACTACTACTACTACTACTACTACTACTACTACTACTACTACTACTACTACTACTACTACTACTACTACTACTACTACTACTACTACTACTACTACTACTACTACTACTACTACTACTACTACTACTACTACTACTACTACTACTACTACTACTACTACTACTACTACTACTACTACTACTACTACTACTACTACTACTACTACTACTACTACTACTACTACTACTACTACTACTACTACTACTACTACTACTACTACTACTACTACTACGACTACGACTACGACTACGACTACGACTACGACTACGACTACGACTACGACTACGACTACGACTACGACTACGACTACGACTACGACTACGACTACGACTACGACTACGACTACGACTACGACTACGACTACGACTACGACTACGACTACGACTACGACTACGACTACGACTACGACTACGACTACGACTACGACTACGACTACGACTACGACTACGACTACGACTACGACTACGACTACGACTACGACTACGACTACGACTACGACTACGACTACGACTACGACTACGACTACGACTACGACTACGACTACGACTACGACTACGACTACGACTACGACTACGACTACGACTACGACTACGACTACGACTACGACTACGACTACGACTACGACTACGACTACGACTACGACTACGACTACGACTACGACTACGACTACGACTACGACTACGACTACGACTACGACTACGACTACGACTACGACTACGACTACGACTACGACTACGACTACGACTACGACTACGACTACGACTACGACTACGACTACGACTACGACTACGACTACGACTACGACTACGACTACGACTACGACTACGACTACGACTACGACTACGACTACGACTACGACTACGACTACGACTACGACTACGACTACGACTACGACTACGACTACGACTACGACTACGACTACGACTACGACTACGACTACGACTACGACTACGACTACGACTACGACTACGACTACGACTACGACTACGACTACGACTACGACTACGACTACGACTACGACTACGACTACGACTACGACTACGACTACGACTACGACTACGACTACGACTACGACTACGACTACGACTACGACTACGACTACGACTACGACTACGACTACGACTACGACTACGACTACGACTACGACTACGACTACGACTACGACTACGACTACGACTACGACTACACTACGACTACGACTACGACTACGACTACGACTACGACTACGACTACGACTACGACTACGACTACGACTACGACTACGACTACGACTACGACTACGACTACGACTACGACTACGACTACGACTACGACTACGACTACGACTACGACTACGACTACGACTACGACTACGACTACGACTACGACTACGACTACGACTACGACTATTAAATGGTTATGTTTTTTGTTACATGTTTTTATTTAAAAATAAAAGTTGTTCTAAGTTAGAGCTTCTAGTCCTTCTTTCGTTAAGTATATTCCTCGATGTAGAGAATAACCTCTCACTTGTTGCATAGCTAACTGGGATGCTTAAAATATTCCTTTCAACTTTCCAAAACAACTTAATTTTTGTCAAGCTTAATTATACCCGTTACTCGTAGAGTGCCACGCCCACTCTAACGCCCACAAACCGCCCAAAACTGTGGCTCCTACAGTTTTGATGCTAGAATAAAATTTTTTTTACAGAAATGCATTGTTCTTATCAATACCTATCGATTGATAAAAAAAAAGTTTGCCACGCCCACTTTGACGCCCATAAACCGCCCACAAACTTTAAAAATCGTAAGTATGAACGTGGTTATCTCGGAAACTATCAAAGATAGAGAATTGGGATCTCAGATTTAGATTCCGTAGCCTTGTACGCAGCGCAAGTTTGTTACGCAAATATGCCTCTCTAACGCCCATAACGTTCAAATCTGTCTACCGCCGGTAGGTGGCGCATTTTAATCTCGGTTTGCTGCGTGCATTTCTCCATTTCCCTTTGGTCCCTTTAGCTGAGTAACGGGTATCTGATAGTCGAGGTAGGTCGAGGTTTAGGTTTTCATCTTTATACTCCTCAAACTCACTAGTTTCAATCGGGAATGTCATTCTTAAAACATTGGTAGCATCTCCCATGCCGGTTACATAATCACTTAACATAATTTTAACAAGTGATTGATAAGACATGATCCTTTAGTTCAACACTAAGAAAACTAAGCTCCTTAAATGGTGGGCTTAGGAAGAGTCCTGCATAATGAATATCATTTGGGCAAAGGTGTTTTTCTAGTGACTGCAAAGTATTTCTTTTAAGCTGCGATATGGGAAAAGAATCCTTTATATTAGATTTACAATGTGTTTTTTTATTTATTAACCCACAGAACATTGATGTGGACAGTGGGATGTTTTTCAGAACTAAATTTTTTCGAACATTACTTAAAAAGCTTCAAAAAGTCTAGAAGTTCTTCCATTATGTCGAAGTCTAAATCTATATACGCTTTACCTCGTTCAATTCGAGTAATAATGATTTAATTTCAGATTAAACATCAAATATTCTTTGCAACAAAATAAAAACCAGGTTCCAGCAAATTAAAATTTTTTTTTACTTAATTTGTTGTTAAGTTCGGAGTGCTTGAAGTACTTAACAAGTTTTTTTTTAAGCCTCTATAAGTTCAGAAACTTCAAAAACTGGGTGATTTTCAAAAACATCATCCATAACTAAATTTCTGTTATGGCATGAGCAGGACAATCTTTTAAATTTATCAAAAGCAGATACAATGTTCGCTCCATTGTCAGTAACAATAACTCCACTGCTTAATTTATCTTGCATGCTAAAATCGTCGAGAGTAATTTTAACGAGTTCTAAAATATTAGCTCCCGTTTTTTTTCAGCTGGTAATTCCTTGACACACAGTATAGCTACATTTTAGTTAAACTTATCGCAAATGTAATGACCACTAACCTAAAAAACACCTCTGAGTATAAGTATCAGTCCACATGTCAGTAGTGAATGCCAAGTGCTGAACGTATAGCTTTTCCTTAAGATCAACTTTAAAGCGATTGTACTCCTCGGACATCACTTTGGATGTAATTGTCTTTCTAGATACGACCAATTCCTTAAATTTTTTAAATCCATAAGTGCTTACTACAATTAAAAGAGCCTGAGCATATTCAAGGAATCCCTTACCTGGAAATTTAAAAAACTATGCATTTTTCAGCCATGCCCTTACAAACTTTCATACCTTCGGTAACATTCAACGGCTGTAAGTCTTTAGCAAAAAATCCCAATTGTTTTAGAGCGAGACCATGCAAAACTTTATGTGGTACTTTTTTCTGGGAAAAATCTGTCATATTCATTTGGCGCTCAGGTTCCCCAATTCCACATTTATTCAAACACTACCTTGCATTTATTGCAGCAAGCAAAGTCCAACTTGTTTCCATCACACTGCACTAACTTAAAAGTTTCCCAAACTTTGCTCCTGGCTTAATTTTGTATAAGTTTATATTTTGGGTCTATACGCCGATTGGGACTTTGAATAATATTCTTTAGCTTTGAAAAATTGGATTATGGGAAGTTCCCGAACTTCGAGCGAATCACAAAGAGTTAGGGTGACCAATGCACACTGGACCAGTGTGCCCAATATTTTTGCAAAAACCCATTTTTTTTTAAGTTACGAAAAAACATTTTATCTCCTTAGAATAATATACGGGGCATTTAAAAATCGCAATTTCGTTACTGAATTTGCAGCCCTGCTAAATTCGGTGGCCCTGAAAGTCAGCTGTTCGTTGATCAGAAACGTTGACTTTTTGGTGCGCTAAGTAATAGCACATTTTAAAGAAAGATTGCAAAAGGTCTACTTAACATTTTAAATCGAAGTAAAATTGAAAATATTTGTGGAGGTATGTAAAATTTAAGTGTATTATGGAATATTTGTTTAATTTGATGTGTCTTAGTGTATATGTGTTTTTGTAAAGTTGTATATTAAACAATTTTAACCTAGCATTTTTCGTATTTCGTGGAATAAAAGTAGGTTGGATTGTGCCGAATAATAAAAACTATTAACGCAGTTTTGTTCTTGAATTTATTTACAATACGATGACATAAACCTTTTTGCTCCATTTTACAAAAAAAAAAAATTTTGCTAGACAACATAGACCTAAGTTATGCAGAAATGCTAGAGTATTAACAGACTGACAGACTGAAAAAAATTTTGCTAGACAACATAGACCTAAGTTATGCAGAAATGCTAGAGTATTGGCTGGCACATGTACGCGAAACCGAAAGCCTTTACAACTTTGTGTTGCAGCATCGAATTGGAAACTTGAAGCAAAACGTAGAGGATCCTTTGAAAAAGAGAATTAAGAACTTTGTTGCGTATGTTGATGCTGGAATAAAAAAATGCTCTCGGATAGTTCCAAGGTATAAGGCGCAGAAAGAAAGTTTTCTTGCATTACGTTTTCAAGCGAAATTTCAGCCATCAGACTATATTAAAGAATACCCCATTCGACCCAGTCTTGGCCAATCTGTGGAGCGAAGCCCCTGGAATTCATGACTGTCGCTGATGTTCAATCGGACAAATTTACGCCGAAGAACTCCCATGTGCTCGAGTATGGAGTAAGTCCTCTACATGCGTGGATTCGTTTTTTCGAATTTGTTTTAAAAGTGTCATACAGAATTGGTATTGACAAGTGGCAAGTACGTGGCCCTCAAGACAATGAAAAAGTGGGAGGAGCTTGGGCTCCATGTCGATAAGCCCAAAGCAAATGGAAGCGGCATTACCAACGACGGGAACACAGCGAGGAGAGCATTTTTGCATACCGACAAATTTTCAAATGCTCTTGGGTTCGACCAAGAGATTTTGAAAAGCAACTTTGAAATAGATGCTTCACAATTTAAAAGTTTCTGCGCAAAAACTGAATTTTTATATATAGGAAAATATCCCTGGTACCCAATGTCAGCTACTGTACATAAAGTACTAGCTCATGGGGCCCAGATCGTTGCTTCGTCCCTTCCACTTGGCCGCCTAGGCGAAATTGCATCCGAAGCTCGGAACAAAATTTATAAAAATGATAGACGTTCGCATGCAAGACAAAATAGCCGCTTGAACACCATGACTGACGTTTTTTGTAGAGCACTTGATTCATCAGATCCGATAGTTTCCAGCATCCACATCAAGGAAAGAGTGCATCAAAACAAAAAACGCAGCAGTTACCCATTAGAAGTTATTGATCTTTTAACACCACCAAATGTCGATTTCCTAAATAGTTATCCTACTACAGATAACGAAGATGAAGATGACTTGGATACATTTGAATGTATCGATGCATATTCCTTTGATTTAGATGTTGAAAGTGATTAAAAATTAATTAAGTAAATATGTATACACTCCTGCCCATATTTATACGACACCTCGACAATTTTAGTTTCGACCATCGTAGGAGAATGGGAAAGCAAAAGAAAGCCAAAATGAGTATGCAGAACGAAAGCTGTATTAATTCTGCTTTAATTCTGATCTTATCTCTGGTTGCATCTTGCGTTTTCAAGTAGCGGTAACAAAAGCTCAAAAACTCCATTTTTGCTATGCCTGCAATTGTAACAAAATTATACGACACTTTTCAATTTTGTATATATATATTCATCTTTCTATTTTATGCAAGAATATTGGGCATTGGGACCAGTGTGCAATGGTTAGAAAACAAAATAAGTTCTGTAAGGTACATATTTCTACCGATATTTATGGGTTTTTTAAATATACGTAAATCGTGGTTTTTTATAAAAAACGAACACGCACGAACACGAAAAATGTATACATTTCCAACACGAACACGTCGTGTTAGTCGTGTGTGTTTGTGTCACGAAAAATAATACGACTCGCGCCCAACTCTAGTTGCTCTATATCAGCGGTCGGCAGCGCACTAATAAGTGAGCATAGGGAATTGTTCTGCCCATCCGCTGCTCCCTCAAGTATAACGTAGATGTTCGTGTGACTTCGGCATGGATCTTCGGGTCTTTTTTTTCTAAGCTTCGGCTTCGCAGAGCGACAGAAATCAAAATCACAATCACTTGCTGTTCAGCCGTCGACAGAAGGACCAAGCTGCTCAACTTTTTGATACTCACTCAGAAAAATGAACTTCGATAAAAATAGGGAAGTGCAATATCTCTCTTTATGGAAAATATTGATGACGGGAAAATTTTGACCCTTAATTGAGGATAGGAAATATCCGAATCTCAAACATGATATTTATAAGCTTTCCTCGATGTTTGGGACCTCTTATAACTGCGAAGAAGTTGAAGAAAACTAAAATATTTTATTTTCTTCCCATATGCTTTTAAATTTTTGTTTTGGTTTTTGGATTTTTTATTTTGATTCTGTTTTATTTTATGAAAATAAAAATAGTTCCCACAGTCACAAACTCACTCTCATAGAGAACAGTCGTGCCTTTCTATCATCGTTACAAATTCAAAGCTTATCTTACAAACCAACTCTTATAAACACCTGGCCCTAAATACATTACCATATCTAGATCAGATCCAAATCTCGATATAAGCAATATCTCACCGTTCTCGATCAAGAAGCAAGTTGACTTTGCCTGCAGCGGTGAAGTAGAAGAATGTAAAAAACTCAGAAACAAAACTACTAATTAAAACAAAAACTAACAAAGCAAAGAGATTATTCCAACTTAAATCCTTCGCCGAGATAGCCGTCAACGTCCAACTACACAACTCCCTTAATTTTAGCAAGGTAGTCATATACTCTAACGACATTAGAGGAATCGACGAAAGCATGATAAAAAGAGAACTAGCTAATCAGCTAGTCTGCGACGTCAATAAAATACTCAAGAGACAAAACGGTACTCTTACAGAGACCGGCCTTGTAATTCTCACCTTCAACACTCTTACTCTCCCGGATTATATTATGATCGGTTACCAGAAAACTAACGTTAGGGAATACATTCCCTTGCCCCTTAGATGCAACAAATGCCTTTATGTTTAACCACATCAGTAACGCATGCAGAAACAACAAACTATGCTACAACTGCGGACAAGAATACCACTTGGACCTAAACACTAACGACAAATGCACAAGAACCGCACATTGCGTAAACTGCAAGGAAAACCAAACCGCCGATCCTCACAACTCTGTTAACAGAAGTTGCCCCATATTTAGAACACAACAGGAACTTACAGCAATTAAAACTACAAAAAAAATGCGACAGCACAACTGCTCTCTCCAACAAGGACCAACTACCTCCAGGACTACCCCAACATCATACGCGGACCTCACAAACATAGATAATAACTTAGATAAACTAAAACTAACCCAACCACCCAAACCAGCCACAAACACTGTCCAAATCCTACCGCTTACCACGCCCAAACGCATGATCGCAAACCTCAAGGCCGCAGCCAAAACCACCACAAATAAAAACAAAAAAAAAACTCAACTATGCCTGATAATGCTTCTAGCGACTCATGCGATATGGAACTCAATTGAACCAAATTACCAAATACCTAATCTAGATTAATGCTTAAAATAATTCAATGAAACATATAAGGCTACAAGAATAATTACCAAGAACTCCAAATACTCCTCAAACAATATAACCCACATATAATTGCCCTACAAGAAACCCATATATCTCACACAGAATCTCTACCTACCCCTGTAAACTTTACACTTTTCTGCAGCCACGATACTAATGCATTCTGAGGCACAGCGATACTGGTGCATAATTCTATCTCCCACACGCAACATCAACTGATCCCAGAGTTTGAAGCTATTGCCATCCTCATTAATTCCAAAACAAAATTTACACTAATATCCACATACATCTCTCCCAACAAACAGTTTCACACAAACAACCTCCAAAACGTCTTCTCCCCAACAAACCTACCCACTCTAGTCCTAGGTGACGCAACAGCTGGCACCCATATTGGGGTTCCCCCAGAGCCAACTCTAGGGGGCAATATTGTTGCCAGATGAGACTATATACTCCAACACACTATTCAACTCACAACACATTTACACACATAGACCTTACAGACATAGCACCCGAAATAACGTGGATACTAATCGATGACCTTCACGGAAGCGATCATTTTCCTATCCTTATTTCTATGTTCCCAAACACTTCCTCTCCTTCCTTTCTCGCCAAACTATTTTCCAAACGCGAACAAAGCAGACTGGAAACTGTTTTCCAACATCATTACACAACTCAGCTCTTCTACACAACCTTGTAACAGCAACGTAAATAAAGAAGCTGCACACATTAAAAAAACACTTATACAATCTGCATATATAGCTATAAAAACAACCTTTTCCCTTAAACACGCTGTCCCCTGGTGGAATCAGGAACTCACATTGCTAAAAAACACAAAAAACAATAAATTTAAACTCCTAAAACGAAAGCACAAGAAACATTTTAGAATTTAAAAAAGCAATAAATTACATTCCGAGTCAAGCGCCAACCAAATTGAAAACGACATATGCTATATAGAAATGTTATCTGCCCTTAACTCCCTCAAAGGCTCCACCCCTGGTATGGACCACATCTCCTATTCCATGATCAAAAGCTCTTCCCTCCTTCAAAATCAGAATCCTCAATCATTTTAATAATATTCTAAGTACACACATTCCGCAAGCCTACAAAGTTAGTCTCGTCCTTCCTATCCTTAAACCCCAAAAACCGCAAATTGAACTTAAATCCTACAGACCTATATCCTTAAACCCATGCATAGCCAAAATATTGGACAAAAATATTGCGAAAAGGTTGTGGTGGTTTGTCCTAACGAAGAAACTCATTCACAACAACCAGTTCGGATTTAAAAGAGGTAAATCAGTTCTAGACAGTCTACTATATGTAGACCACCTAGCAACTAGATCCCTATCCTTAAAGCGCCACCTCTCCAAGGAGATGTCCTTGGATTTTTCCAAGGCTTTCGACAAAATAGGTGTCCACTCAATAATTCAACAACTCCAAGAATGGCAGCTAGGACCCCGAATCATAAACTATGTCTCCAACTTCATGAAAAATAAGAAAATCATTATCAAAAACGGCAGAAATCTGTCTAACAGCTTTCCTCTCGACAATGGCATCCCACAAGGTTCATCCATTTCAGTCATCCTTTTCCTAATTTCCTACAATTCCCTAACAAAAATAATAGCCCTACCAAGGCAAATCAAATTTACTGCTTACGCCGACGACTTCCACCTAATTATTGAACCCAACAGAAGAAAAAACCCCATTGTCGACCTCTCTTCCCTCTTCCAAGAAATAGGACATTGGTGTTCCGACTCTGGAGCCTCCCTATCAATCGAAAAATGCCAAAGCCTAAACATATGCCTTAAACAAAAACATAACTGTAAATCTGAAATCCGTACCGGCACTGTAAATATCCCAGAAACTAACAACACAACAATCCCAGGTCTCACGCTAAACAATAGATACAACTGGTCCACCCACATAAACAAATTAAAAACCAAACTATACAAGCCCCTGAACATTATTAAACACCTTTCCTCTCTAAAATACAATACCAACACTTCCTCGCTAATCCATATTGTAAAATCCATCCTTATCTCAAAAATAGATTTCTGTCTGCCCATTTACGGAAACGCCCCTAAACACCCAATTAACCGTATAAAAACTTCCCTAAACTCAGCGTTCAGATCAGCGCTAGGTGCATTTAGGACAACACCAACTAACATTTTACTTATTGAAGCCAATATAAGCATACTAGAACGCAGAACAAAACTTTTAACAGCAAACTTTAAAAAAAAACTACACTCTTTTGACACCCCCTTAGAAACTTACTAAAAACTCCAAAAAGAAATTCAAATATCCCAGTACAATAGACAGAATAATTAACATTTGTAAGCAACTTCACCTTCCCTTTGCACCAATCAAAAACAACTACAATAAAAAATACGACATGGAAATTTTAACAAAGCTACTAACACAACACTATCCAACTACAACAAAACCAGCACATCTCCCACAATATATAAACAACTCTTTCAGTCTTTAAAGAACACTCTGCCAAACCACCAATTTCTTTACACCGATGGCTCTGTGGCCAACGGTATAATCAGCTATAGTGTAACCAGCGAAACCAATACAATCAAAACAGTACTCCTCCTGGAAACTCTCAAAATGTTCACAATTTCACTGATAGAAAACCGCCGCTATAAAAAAAATCTTAAATGGAAGTTTCTTTATATGTTGTCAAATTTGAAATAAGTCATGGCAACCTCTTGATTTGAGTAATGTTTTTATAAATAAAATAATTTTATTTAATTAAATTTTCTTCGGAATAAAAAAATAAAAAATCCGCAAACATAATGAAATTGATTTTGAGATGTTTTATGCTAGTTTTTTGGTGACATTACGCTCTTCTTAAAAATGTTATATTCCCAAGACAAACTTTTTGTTTGTTCGCAATCTGTAGGTTACCATGACACACTTAAAAATTTTACAACATATAGGAGCAGAAACAACTTTTTTTTTTAAATTTTGCTATAACAAATTTAATAAAATATATTCACAAAATCACATGCCAATCATGGCATAGCCAATAATTCCAAGAAAAATAAAAACTACTTTCATTTAAGATTCACTTTTTAGGTTCGGTTTTCCATCCGAAAAATTGTAAAAAATCGAGCAATTTCATATTTGTTGTCGAATTTCAAAGTCATGTTAAATGGTTCAGGATGGGGACTAATTTTTAGCAGTGCCGAAATGCGGTTCAATAATAGTAAAAAAAAACGTTTTTCCAGCCTTTTCCAAAAATTTTCCCAGAATCCGTTCGTAAACACATTTTAAAATGTCGACTCAAAGCGAATAAGATCTGTTAGCATTTATCGTGGTAAATGTTTGATGTTACATAGAGTTATTAGTTTTGGTGGAAGTTTTTCGAGTATTTGTAGCATATTCTGGTAAAATGGACAACGTTGTGGCGATTTGAAAACTATTTTTAAGGTCTAAGGTTTTGACAAGTGGTTAAGACTCACCAATGCGGTGAAACCTGCGGTCTAGGCAAGTCAAGAGAAACATATTCGGGCAGAACACTTTTACATTTTCTTCTCCACATAAGGAGCTGAAACCACTGGTAATATCCATTCTTCATCATCTTCATCTTCATCAAAACCAGTTCACAGTTTTCTTACTTTATCAATTTTGTTACAGGGTGGTCGTGAGCATGTATTTTCAGTAAGACACCAAAAATTAATTTGGCCATTCTAGCGTCTCGTCCAATGGTTTTTTTCTCGTAATTCCGTGTCTTATTTAGTACATCGTGTAACATTTATCTAAATAGCATTTGCGAAAAATGCACAATAAACCTATACTGTGTTTCGTATACTTTAATAAAAATTATTTGAATGTATTACTGGTGTACATACACTCTGCAGGTCCATTCAGCGCTTTTTAAGAACTGATTCACTGCAAAAAGGTCATCAACGAGCTCTTAATCAGCGATGATTGCGTTCGGCTCTGCCCCCGGTGCGTAAGGCTCTGTGACGTTATAATTTTGTACCATTGGAACTGCAAGGCAGCTACCGTAGTTTAAAATAGGTCTTAAAAAAAAAGAAAAGAAGGAACGCTATAGACGACGGCCTCGACTCTCAGACACCCGTTACTCAGCTAAAGGGAGAGCGAGGGGATGCAGATATGCACGCAGCCAATCAGCTGTTTCCGATGTTTCATACTTTATTTGCTTATAACCTTTTCATGAATGATCTGACTTCGATAATTTTTGGCATCTATATGGGTTTTCTAGTTTTCCATGACAATTGGATCCTCCTGAGTAAAAGTCCCATACAAACTGGACATTTTTGGAGCTGGCAATCATTACCTTCGCGAATTCTATTTTTTTTTTAAAGACTAACCTTTTAATTGACATTTTCTTAAAAATGTTTGTGCTTGTCACGCGTTGACATTGTTGTTCATACCCAAAGGTACTCAACATGACCACACCCAACAAATCAAGCAGTAGCCAAGTTGGGAACAGTACCAGGCGCTCAGTAGCACTCACTGCAGATGAGAATTGCTGGTCAGCATATTATATGTCTCACTAACTCACCATCCCACCGTCACAACGATACGCTGACCCGCCAATGCAGTCCGCACATTTGCGGTGTCAGCCGAGCCAACTACGCAAACTGCTACCATAATCAGAATTCCCTGGCCTACTTTAGAATATAGCTTACATTACACTAAACTTCCGTGTTCCAAGTAGTATATAATAATGTACAAATGAAGAATAAATCAGTTATCAACACACCTCATAACTCCGCGGTTCTACTTCCTACCTCTGGAAATAGGGCTCGTAATACACAGTCTCAACTAGCAGCTAACCACGTTAGCTCAACCTCATCGCAGTTCCCGCATCGCCTGTGGTCCGGCATTACAGTAACCATCGTTACCATTGCCGAGACGCGATCGTCCTGCAAGTGTCTACTTCGGTTAGGCACAAACAATTGTAGTTCTCAAAAGAAATCATAATGAAGCTTAAAAAAGATGCCTCCTTAGATAATATGTCGAAAAATATATCGAAACATTTTCAGTTTGTGGAGGATATGTAAAATACTATATACCTATATATGTACTTATATATTCAACTTTAATTATAAATACAAGGGATCCATGGCTGACCGCAAAGATATTTCTTTATACAATTTTTATAAAATCACAATCCCTGGAATTTTCTTTTTGAGAATTTCTAACTTTCAAATCCAATTTCGAATAAGTGGGGTCCTACTTCCTTTTAGATGTATGAGCGAAATCGCGTACAAAGGTAACTGTACTGTACTGATACCATATACATTGTCTAATATAATCATTACGAAATACTTTAATGTTATAAATGTTTTTATATATTTTTTCTAGGCATGAAGTTTTAAAAGGAAAAGCTAATACGAACGGAGAGAGCAACATTGAGGAGGATTGCAAATTCAAACGAGATTCTCGTGATGACCGTTCACTGCCAAAGACTATTTGCCAGAATGAACCAGTAAGTAAAATGTCGGGTGCATGCATACATTAATATTTCATTCAAAATGGGCAATAAAGCCCAAGACAAAAGTTAGTGAAAGCCCAGTGATTAATTCTTTTTTGCCTAGGTGTTTAGTGTCAAACTAATAAAAGATTAAAATTTTTGGATGCAATACGATGCCAAAACTGACAAATATATTGGATTGATGCTATTAAAGGCTTAGGTAATGCAATTGGCGATTTTCAGGACACTTACACAGGAGTGCGAGTGAGATATGCTGATGATGCCATATGATTTGGGAGTTTGGGGTGGTCGTGACACGTGTACGAGGGTTGCTATATATATTTCTTTAGAATCAGAAATGGGTTTATTTTTTTTCAAAGTATTCTCCACCAAGAGTTATACACTTTTGTATGCGCTCAAACACATTTTCGGTGCGCTTTTCCCACTCCGATTAAAATACATCCAAAACATGGGTTTCGACGTTTTGGCCAGTCAAAAAAGGGCTGATGTGTGAGAGCTCGCAGTGTCATGGTACACAATGATCCGTCAGGCAAACAAATTGTGGTGTATCACTCAGAATTGCTCAAGCGGATCTGCCGCCACATGACTAGATTTACCGACGAAGCAGGGGAGCATTTGCTTAGAAGTGCTTCTTTCACGAACAACTTTCGTATGATTTGGCACATCTTCGAGAACCCACGCGGTTGATTGCTCTTTTGTTTCGGGATCATAAGCATAGAAACATAATTCGTCACCTTTGACGATCTTATAAACGTCTTTTGAAACACCACGATTGTATTTTTACAAAAAACTTTTCACCCATCCACACAAGCCTTTTATTCTTAGCCATTGTCAAATTGTGCGAGATCCAACGAGATCAAAGCTTTTTTACGGACAGGTGTTCATGCAATGTCGAATGTATGCTGTTGGAAGAAATGCCCAAAGATGCTTCTATCTCAACGGTCTGGGTCAACGACAGCTTTTGACGACCTTTCGTCTTTAAGCGAGTGTCGGCCATGATTGAATTCATTAAACCAGTTTTTGGCAGTGATATAGGATGGTGCTTCGTCGCCATACAAAGATTTAAGTTCATCGATGTATAATCCTCGTCGAATGTTGTGAAATCTGATTGCACGAAAATGTTCACGAGTTCATTCTATTTTTCTGCCGAGGTTAGCTTATTGTCTATCGTTAATCGATACCAAAAGTAATCAAACATGAAAAAGTTGTATGGAGCTTTTATCGATAAAAGTCCAAACATTTTTGGGGAAAAGGCCATTTGGTCCTTATATGGCTAGAAGTGTCCTAGGCCAGACATATAAATAGCAGTCCTCGTATAAAACAAACTTGCGCTGTGTAGAAAATCCTAGATTCTGATTATCGGCTTAATTAATTAAACGTAAATCGGATTAAACCTTATGGGCGTTAGAGTGTGTGAGGCAAACTTTTGTTGAGTCAATTTTTAGCATAAAAACATGACGAGACTAATGTATTTCAGTTTAAATCTGTTTTTAGCATGAAAATTGTAGGCGCCACAGCATTGTGCGGTTTGTGGGCGTTAGAGTGGGCGTGGCATATTCGCGTAACAAACTTGCGCTGCGTACAAGGCTACGGAAAGTTAAAGTGGGCGTAGCAAACTTTTTTTGAGTCAATCGATAGGTTTTGTTGAGACTAATGCATTATAGTTAAAATCCCAATTCTTTATCTTTGATAGTTTCCGAGATAACCTCCTTCATATTTACAAATTTTTGATATTTTTGGCCGGTTTGTGGGCGTTTAAGTGGGGGTGGCAAACCATTGCGTTGATAATAATTTTTTAATCGGTTCAACAGTTAATAGTATAAAACATGTACTCACTTTTGCTCCCCACTGTAATTATACCGATAGTTCCAATAACAGCTTTATGATATAGTCGACCGATTTTTACATAATATTGTCAGTACTCCGGGATCTTAAAATATCGCTAGTCCCCAGAGTAAAAGAAAAAAAAATAAAAACAATGAAGCATTAATTTTAAATCGTTTATTTTTTATCTTTTTTTTAGCAGGTAAATATATGGTATAGTCGTCCGACTAAAAACAATTTTACACTCTGTGAATAGAAAATAATTTGATTAAAAGCAGCGATGACGCTGTTGTTTGATTATTCCACAGGGAGCTGTATATAATTGTCCGATCCGTCTTCTTCGCTGAGCTGCAAACTTTTTACTGAAATTATAATACCCTCTGAAAAAGGAAGACAACAATTTTGTTTAATTCCGTCTCTTTCCTCATTGCCATTGCTCCTTTGTTCCCTTGCCTATATGCCCGTGCTGTTTTTTATTGTGTATTGTAATTTATAGACACAAATTAAGTGGTAAATACGATCTGAAGTAGAAAAACAAAACCGCTTTGCCTTCAACAGGTTGTTTCTCCCCTCCGTACCAACAAAATTAGTTTTCGTGGTTTATTTTAACGATTGCATCTTTTATTAAATCTTTCGAATTTTTTAAACAAATATTCGATCCACAATCACCTACAAAATCAAAATAAAACAAAAGATATCCAACTTATATATTTATTTTTTTCCGGTTATTTACTAGATCTAGATCTAGCAAGAAAATATAAAAGGGACATAAACTGGCATAGTTGTGCGGTACGGACCCAAAGACAAAGCAATGCTTCTCACCGCCGCGACAGCTTGTTGTTTCAGTTTTTGCATTACTGACGCGAAGAAAATGGCTCGCGTCCTCTTCGATTTCAGTGACGCAGGTTGGCCATCCTTTTCACGTGTCGTGTCCGTTCTTCTCCAGGTACTAATGGAAACATCCTTGCCCACTCTGGATCTGGGTCGGGTGAAAGTTCATGATATTATTTCCATGATATTTGGGTGCTTCAGAGTACCATATACATTTTTTTCCATCACATCTGAGGTATAGCTGAGAATACAAAAAACTGATGTTTGCACACATATTGCATTATGTGGCTGTTGTGATTATATGTTGTTTAACGTTGATGCACTAAGAGCAGTACAAACAAGTGGCCCAAACGACACCAAGCACGTGCTTGTTACGCGCGGGCCCACTTTTATTTCGGGCAAATACGGTTCGCGAGGAAGGTACATAGAACAAACAAAGACAGGACAAAACATAGATCAACAAGACTAAAGCAAATGAACTAAGATTTTAGTTTTTAATACAGGGATAGAAGTTGAGGAACAAATTAAATGATATAGGTTGTTATAATTATTACAAAGATCGCGAAAAGGCTCATGCTGACTAAAATTAGATGAACATCGTGGCAAGTTGATAGGATAGTAGTTTCGCATTAGTCTAACAGGAACATTGAAAGTAAGGCGGCTTACCAAATCTACAGAATCAATATCGCCTGTGATAAGATTATTCATAAAAATAGTACCAAGCATAGTTCTACGGTTTACTAGACTAGGCAAATTAATTAATAGCAATCTACTCGAGTAAGAAGGCAACCTGACGTTTTGATCCCAGTTCAAACCACGCAAGGCAAAAAAGAAGAAATTGTTTCTGTACGGACTCTATACGGTCAATGTGCACTTGATACTGAGAACTCCAAACGGAAGAACAGTATTCTAAATTAGGACGGACAAGGGAGGTAAATAATAATTTGGTAGTGTATGGATCATCAAATTCTTTAGACCAACGCTTTATAAACCCAAGAAAACTCATAGCTTTATTTACAGTAGAGGTTATGTGGGAGTCCAATTTAAGTTTAGGATCTAGGAGAACACCTAAATCGTTTACTGAGTATATTCGGTCCAGGGACATGTTCTGAAGAGAGTAACTCATGAACGTTGGCGTAACCCTATAAAAAGTCATAACGTTGCATTTAAGATAGTTTAAATTCAAAAGGTTGTACTGACACCATTCCTGGAATCTATTAATGTCTGACTGCAAGCAGAAACAAGACTCAATATTATTATATGATAAACAAAGCTTAACATCATCAGCATACATTAATACCCGAGAGTGAGTTACGATAGAGGGAAGATCATTTATAAACAGAGTAAACAGCAAAGGTCCGAAATGACTGCCCTGAGGCACTCCAGATGTCACATTGATCATCTTGGAAACAGCGTTTTTGAATAAAACCCTCTGAGATCTACCATTCAAATAACTTGAAATCCAAGTTAACAGATTATTCGGAAACCCGAGCTGATTTAATTTGAATAAAAGAATAGAGTGGTTTACAGAGTCAAAGGCTTTACTGAAATCTGTATATATAACGTCTGTCTGCAATTTTTTGTTAAATCCATCTATTACAAAAGATTTCAAGTCGAGTAGGTTAGTGGTGGTCGATCTTCGCTCAACAAAACCATGTTGAAACGGAGATATCAAAGAGGAGCACAAATGTTGCAAATGCGAGGTAATAATGCATTCAAATGTTTTGGGAATTTCAGACAATTTGGAGATTCCTCTATAGTTCTGAACATTAACCTTCGCACCCTTTTTGTGGAGTGGAATAATAAAAGAATCTTTCCAGATAGTAGGAAAAACAGATGATGAGATAGACAAACTAAAAAGTTTAAGAATGGGTTTGCAAATAGTTCGGGCACAAAACTTAAGCACACACCCCGGGAGTCCACCTGGCCCCGGAGAATAGGTTGGCGTTATAGTTTCTAAATCACTTAAGAGAGAACTTTACAGGAGAAAAAATACAATTTGCCCTGTTTAGGTGATTAGGGTAGCTAGTATTAGATCAAGAAACAGAACTATAAGTAGACTGGAAGAATTTAGCAAATAAATCTGCAATTTCGGGATCCGTAGATGCCTCAATAGAGTTGAATCGTACTGATGATGGCAAAGCTGAAGACTTTCGCTTAGCATTGACAAAGTTATAAAACTGCCTCGGATCCTTTGAAAATTCAAATTTACATCGGTTCAAACACATGGAATAGCAATGACTATGAGGTACATTAAAATTAGTACGACCCACCACATCACAGAGAGGGTATCAACACAGGGAAGACAAATTGTAAGTTCCAATGTGGGATGATACCGGTCTTCTGGCACAACTAGTGGGTCAATTCTAGATACCGTGACTTCAGACGGATCTAAAACAAATACAAGATCTAATTGTCTGTTTAGTGAATTACGCATAAAGCTAACTTGCTGTAATGATAATTCTAACAGACCGTCAACGAAGTCATGGTCAGATAAAGGGGTAGAGACAAGTGAGTCAGTGGGAAGGGTCCAAGAAATGTCAGGGAGATTGAAATCACCCAAAACAATTAAAAGATCCCTTTCGGAAAGATGAGATAGAACAGTTTTTATTGCAGCCAAATGTTGCTCATAAATTGTTAAGTCGGATCCAGGTGGAATATAAGAACAAGTTACATAAATAGAAAAAGATTTCAAAGAGACTTTAACACCAACGAATTCTATGTCATTGGGATGAAGAGAGTATATTCTCTCCGATGTTAAGGTAGAGGTAACGGCAATCAAGCAAAAAATAAACTGCTCAGTTTTTTGGCGCAGGTACTGTCGTGGAAGGCCTATTATTAGTTCTCTGTCTGTTTGGAACAAATTCCTTAATGACCAATTCATCATTAAGCCAAAAACTTTTAGAATTTAGTACATTAAATACTTCAGGAGGAGCAGATATTTTAAATAAGGATATCCTACGAACATATGGAAATTTAAACTCCTCCACTGTGATGTTTTGAGATGGGAATTCCTGGTGTATAAATTCCAAAACATCTGCAGATGTGGTTTCAGGTGTTAAACGAGACACAAATAATTGCTTCCTATAAGGACAACCGAGAGGCTCTTTCTTCCACCACCAGCAATCTGAACATCGTTCGTCTGATTATCGAGACTAGCTCCTATAGAGCTAACTTCACCTGTAGGTACAGAAAGCTGCGTAGTGTTGGACCCCTTAGGCTGACTAGCAGAAACAGGGACTCCTCCAGAGCTTTTGGTACCTATGGGTACTGCTGGCAGTGAAGCTTTAGGTCCCCCAGCGCCAGTGGATGCCGACATAGCTGCCGTGTTCGATCGGGTAAAAATATTCGAAGCTAAGTTGGGATTTGGAACTGATGCCTTTACTTCAACAGATTTTGTAGGAGCGGTCTTTTTGCGATTCAAGGTCAGCCTTAAACTGCTTAAAATCAGCAACTACGCTCACAAGTTTATCAAACAGTTTCATAAAACGATCATTGGTCAGCGCAACATAGCCATCTAAATCACGGTCTATTTCAACGCATGAGGCACAAGTCCACGAAAAACCAACACGCAGATCAATATAGTCTTTTACTCTGCCAACAAGTCCAGTACATTTCGGATGTATGACTATGTTGCAGAGGCGACAGTAAATTAAAACGTCATTAGGTGACGATCCAAACTGACAATCTTTTTTGGAACAAAAAAGAGCCATTTTTTAGTATTTTAATTTAAGAAAAAAAAAGAAAGTTATTTATAAAACCAAAAATCAATAGAATTATAAATACCTCACTTAATTTGACACTGGGATCAAACAATAAAAATGTAGACACACAAGAACAGTGCGAGACTGCTAGAGCGAGAGAGCGCGACAGAGTGGCTATCGACTGAGCGTGGTTTGCGAAACACAAACAAAATATACACGACAACAGTTTAGACGACAAGAAACGGGAGAGAGATTACAAGAAAGTTATGGGAAACAACAACAAAATCTATTGAAACAAATGCACCACAGCGTACAGAAGTTACAATAAACAAAATGCACAGGCTAAAAACAGAGGTAGGATTTGTAAAAATTGCTACGACAAAATAGACAACTAAACATAAATAGACGATTTAAAACACAAGCACGGCTGGTTATGTTGGACTAAATCACAAAGCAAGGCACCATTATCACAGATATTAATGACAAATTGACAAAAATCACAGAGCACATGATAAATACAACCGGTCGCAAGCGACGCTAAATCGATTCGCACCCGATCGTTCAAGTTGAGCTAGCAAAAGTCTACTCAGGTGTTATTTTACACACTTTGTAGCGAAACAATTCAATAGTTGTATTCAATTAACAAAGGTTCAATCTTTGACTTGAGCTTACTGTAGGTCTACAAACGCGACCAGTTAAAAACAAGGAAGAACGCTATAGTTGAGTACCTCGACTATCAGATACCCGTTACTCAGCTAAAGGGACCAAAGGAAAATGGAGATATGCAAGCAGCAAATGCGCCACCTACCGGCGGTAGACAGATTTAAGCGTTGTGGGCATTAGAGTGGGCGTGGCAAAGTTTTTTTTTAAATCAATCGATAGGTATTGACGAGACCAATACATTTAAGTTAAAATTTTTTATCTAGCACGAAAATTGTGGGCGCCACAGGCTTGGGCGGTTTGTGGGCGTTAGAGTGGGCGTGGCAAACTTTTTTTTAAATCAATCGATAGGTATTGACGAGACCAATACATTTCAGTTTAAATTTTTTATCTACCATGAAAATTGTGGGCGCCACAGACTTGGGCGGTTTGTGGGCGTTGGAGTGGGCGTGGCATATTCGCGTAATAAACTTGCGCTGCGCTCAAGCCTACGGAATCTAAATCTTAAAACTCGTTTCTCTATCTTTGATATTTTCCGAGATATCCGCGTTCATATTTACGATTTTTTGAAGTTTGTGGGCGGTTTGTGGGCGTTAAAGTGGGCGTGGCAAACTTTTTTTTAGGTCAGTCGGTAGGTATTGATGAGAACAATACATTTCAGTTAAAATTTTTGTTCTAGGATCAAAACTGTAGGAGCCACAGTTTTGGGCGGTTTGTGGGCGTTAGAGTGGGCGTGGCACTCTTTTGAAACAAACTTGCGCTGCGCAGGAATCTCAGCAATCTGCATGCCTAATCCCAGTATTGTAGCTCTTATAGTTTCCAAGATCTCAGCGTTCATACGGACAGACGGACAGACGGACATGGCTAGATCGACTCGGCTAGTGATCCTGATCAAGAATATATATACTTTATGGGGTCGGAAACGCTTCCTTCTGCCTGTTACATACTTTCCGACGAATCTAGTATACCCTTTTACTCTACGAGTAACGGGTATAAAAATAGTTGCTTCTCCTTGGTGTCTGCTTCTTCTTCTTTTTTTATCACCCGTTCAGTGGCCAATATATTTTTGACTTATCTTAAATATTTTCGCTGAATCACACTCCCAATACATGACATTAGATAATGAAACTAAAAAAATCGGTTTTGTTGCTATAACAAATCCAATAAAATATCCCCATGAAATTTCTTTAATTGGACAATGAATTCCAAGAAAAATAAAACTTACTTCCATTTAAGATTAAGAAAAACTCAGCAGATATTTTTAGAAGTATATAAAGGACAAAAAATACACAGAGACTTATTTCAGTAATTTGCACTTAAATTGAAAAATTTTGTACTCAAAAAATTGCTCACTTTAAGTGCAGTCTCACTTGAAATTTTTGAAGGAAGGGCATTGTTTGTTCTTAGACTGAGCGCTTCACATTGTTATATACCTGCTACTTACAGTAAAAATAATAATAAATGAAAAAAACAGACAACATTGCGTGCCGACCGGTGGTCTAACTATAAAAAAGTAAACAAGAAAAAACGCTTAAGTTGACGCTCTCGACTATCAGATACCCGTTACTCAGCTAAAGGTAGTGCGAGATTGCACACCACACAAAAGCGCCACTTAGCGTCTTTTTCAATTACACGCCACATAGCTTTCATTCCTAAATGTATATGTAGGTGGTGATTTAATAATATCTCGTTAAAAGCTGATTTGCTGCAAGAATATATCTCCATCCCTCTCGCACTCTTTTGAATTTGCTAAATATGTATTATTTTTGGTTACAACTTTTTAATGAATGATCCGATTAAAGTGATTTTTGGCATGTAGCACACAAAATTTAACTTTGTAAGAAATACCATGCTGGCCTGGGGCTTTTAGTGCAATTTTAACGGCTTCGTAGATGGCTATTAGTTCACTGGAGAGAACGAATGATTAGTGGAAGAGTCCTGCTTTGATCGGTTTTGTTGGCTACGCTATAACTAATTATACCGTTGGCCATAGAGCCGTCGGTGTAGAGAAAATTGTGGGAGGGGAGGGTGTTTTTTAAGGATTCGAAAATTTGTTTATAGGTTGTAGGAGGTGTGCTTGTTTTAGTATTCATGGGTATGGTTGTATTGGTGGCTTTGATTATAATTTCCATGGCACATTTTTATACCCTTGCAGAGGGTATAATGATTTCAGTCAGAAGTTTGCAACGCAGTGAAGGAGACGTTTCCGACCCCATAAAGTATATATATTCTTGATCAGCATCACTAGACGAGTCGATCTAGCCATGTCCGTCTGTCCGTCTGTCCGTCCGTTTCTACGCAAACTAGTCTCTCAGTTTTAAAGCTATCGGGCTGAAACTTTCCCAAAAGTCTTATATCTTTTGCAGGTAGTATATAAGTCGGAACCAGCCGGATCGGACAACTATATCTTATAGCTCCCATAGGAATAATCGGAAAAAAAATTTAAAAAAAAATTATATCTTTGGTGTTTTCTAACATATTACCTCCTTTCCTTGGAAATAACATTTTTTAATTAGTTTTGAATTTCGAATTAAATTTTATCAAAATCGGAAGACTATATCATATAGCTGCCATAGGAACGATCCTAAAATTGGTGGGATAATAATATGAAACAATTATAGCTTCGGTGTTCCTTAACATATAACCTCCTACGCTTGGAAATAACATTTTTTAATTAGTTCTGAATTTTGAATTTAATTTTATCAAAATCGGACGACTGTCATATAGCTGCCATAGGAACGATCGGAGAATTGGTGGAAAAATAATATGAAACAAATTATAGCTTCGGTGTTTTTCAACATATAACCTCCGACGCTTGGAAATAACATTTCCTAATTAGTTCTGAATTTTGAATTTAATTTTATCAAAATCGGAGGACTATATCATATAGCTGCCATAGGAACGATAGGAAAATTGGTAGGAAAATAATATGAAAGAAATTATAGCTTCGGTGTTTTTTAACATATAACCTCCTACGCTTGGAAATAAAATTTTTAATTAGTTCTGAATTTCGAATTTAATTTTATCAAAATCGGACGACTATATCATATACATATCTGCCATAGGAACGATCGGAAAATTGGTAGGAAAATAATATGAAACAAATTATAGCTTCCGTGTTTTTTGACATATTATCTTATACTAATGGGAATATACTTTTTTGTGTTTTTAAATTTAATAATTATAGCTGCAAGGGTATATAAGCTTCGGCTTGCCGAAGTTAACTTCCTTTCTTGTTTATTATGGTAGTTATACCCGATACTCGTAGAGTAAAAGGGTATACTAGATTCGTCGGAAAGTATGTAACAGGCAGAAGGAAGCGTTTCCGACCCCATAAAGTATATATATTCTTGATCAGGATCACTAGCCGAGTCGATCTAGCCATGTCCGTCTGTCTGTTCGGATGAACGCTGAGATCACGGAAACTATGAGAGCTGGGCTATTGAGATTTGGCGTGCAGATTCCTGAGCTTCTTACGCAGCGCAAGTTTGTTTCAGTAGAGTTCCACGCCCACTCTAACGCCCACAAACCGCCCAAAACTGTGACTCCTACAGTTTTGATGCTAGAGTATAAATTTAAACTGAAATGAATTGTTCTCATGAATATCATTGATTGACATAAAAAAAAGTTTGCCACGCCCACTTTAACGCCCACAAACCGCCCACAAACTTCAAAAAATCGTAAGTTTGAACGCGGATATCTCGGAAACTATCAAAGATAGAGAATTGGAATTTCAGATTTAGATTCCGTAGCCTTGTACGCAGCGCAAGTTTGTTATTCGAATATGCCACGCCCACTCTAACGCCCACAAACCGCTCAAACCTGTGGCGCCCACAATTTTCATGCTAGATAAAAAATTTTAACTGAAATGTATTGGTCTCGTCAATACCTATCGATTGATCCAAAAAAAAATGTTGCCACGCCCATAACGCTTAAGTCTGTCTACCGCCGGTAAGTGGCACATTTCAATCTCGCTTTGCTGCTTGCATATCTGCATTTCCCTTTGGTCCCTTTAGCTGAGTAACGGGTATCTGATATTCGAGGTACTCGACTATAGCGTTCTTCTTTGTTTTTAATTGGTGTGAAGGGAAGGTGAAATTCCTTACAAAAGTCATTTATTCGGTCTATTGTGCTGGGTTTTAAGGGGAGAGTCAAATGAGTGTATGAGTTTTTTTTGAGAGTTTGCCTGTTAGGAGAATTTTACGTTAGTCAAATGAGCTTATATTGGCTCTATTAGCAGGTTGTTAGTTGGTGTAGTCTTAAAAGCACCTAGTGCTGATCTGACTGCGGCGTATAGTTTTGTTTTGAATCTGTTAGTAAGGTGACAGTGACTACAGGCAGTAGTCAAGTTTGGAGATGAGGATGGATTTAATATTTTGGATAAGGGAGGATGTGTTGGTGTTGTATTTAGGAGAGCAGAGGTGGTTTATAATGTTTAGGGGCTTGCAGAATTTAATTTTTAATTTATTTATGTGTGTGGACCAGCTATATCTATTGTTTAGAGTGAGACCTAGGATAGTTCCATTGTTGGTTTCTGGGATGTTTACGGAGCCGGTTCGGATTATGGATTTGCAATTGTGTTTGCGACAGATGTGTAGGCTTTGGCAGGAGGCACCTGAGTAGGTGCACCGGTGTTTTATTTCTTGAAAGAGGGAAGTGAGATCTACTGTGGGGTTTGTATGACTTGTGCTGTATGATTAGGTGAAAATCATCGACGTAAGAAGTGAATTTGATTTGCCTTAGGCGGGCGATTATTTTTGTTAGGGAATTGTAGCAGATTAGAAAAAGAATTACGGAAATGGGGCAACCTTGTGGGATTCCGTTGCTGAGAGGAAAACTGTTGCACATATTTCGACCGATTTTGATAATAATTTTCCTATTTGTCATGAAACTGGCTACATATATATGATGATTCGAGGACCTTTCTGCCATTCTTGGAGTTGTCGGATTATAGAGTGGACTTCAATTTTGTCAAACGGCTTGGAAAAGTCTAGGGAAATAATCGACAGGTGGCGCTTTAAGGAGAGGGATCTTGTTGCTAGGTGGTCTACATATAGCTGACTGTCTAGAACAGATTTAGCCCTTAAGTCCGAGCTGGTTGTTGTAAATGACCACAACCTTTTGGGGATAATTTTGTCTATGACTTTGGCAAGACATGGGTTTAGGGAAATTGGTCTATATGATTTAGGTTCGATTTGGGGTTTTTGAGGTTTGAGAAGATGGGGTGGGAAGGATGAGGCTGACTTTGTAAGCTTGAGGGATGTGGAAATCTAGAATATTAAAGTGATCGAGAGTTCTGATTTTAAAGGAAGGGGGTACGTTTTGGATCAAGGAATAGGAGGTGCGGTCCAGGGATGGATCCATTTAGGGAGTTGAGGGCGGATAAAAATTCTTTTGACCATAGGTCTTCGAAGGTGTTATCTATTTCAGATGGGGATTTAGATATGTTTGGTAGGGTAAAGGCTGCATAACCGTTTTATGTTTGACCACATTTTCGATTTGTCGGATTTTGGATTAATTTCAGAGTAAAGTTGTGTAAGGAGGTTTTCTTGGCTACTTTAGTTGCTCTTCTGTATATAGCATTTGCTTTTTAAAAATCAAGAGCGGCTTCTCTGTTTACATTGCTGTTGCAGGTTTGTGCTAGGGAACTGAGAAAGACCCACTCTCCTGTTTGTGTGTGTAATGGCGACTCCCTTTCGATTGGTGGACATATGCCTGATTTAGCTTTCCACTATCGTTTGTTATTTGGGTAGAGTTGCTCCAAATAGGAAAATTGAAATAGATTTTTTTAATCTTCTAGGGCTTTGCGTAGAAGGTAGTTGGCTGTTTTAAGGCGCTACTTTGAGGCAGGCGATTTATGGGCTTGCTACTCCCTCCAAAGCCTTCGCTTATTGCATAGCAGTCAGTTAATATGCCCAGAAACCTGACTGCTGTTAAATGGATTATTTCCTGATATAATAGGGGTGGAGTGTTGTGCAGCTAGTGACATAACAGACACTAGTGCTTCAACTGAGCTGTCAATCTCTTCTTTAAAGTACACGTTTGGGAAGCCATCAATATGGGTACTTACATACTTTCTGTGTTTAAGCAGATCTGTTTTACTGAAAGCTAGAAAGTTTGTGCGTATTGAGAGCTGTGGATGGTCGTAGAGTTGAAGCAAAATTGTGATTCGATGGAAGATCTGTGTTCCATGTGTTCCACGTGAGCATGAGCTCTAGGCACCCTTCTTGTGACGGCAAAATCAAGTCAGGCTTCTTATTAATATCTGCCGTGTTTGAGCGGTAACATCATCTTCTGCTGAGTCACTAAGAATAGAAAATCGATTTCTTGTCAGCGCTTTGTTTGGCACAGCGCCATCAACTTTTTTGAAAACCTTGGATGCTATTTTATTTAGTTGCTTGTGGGCTTAGTATTTAATTGCACGTATCGATCGATTCCAGTTTGAATTAATCTTCGTATTTTTTGGTTGGGTTGGCGCTAGCTTACCAGTAAGACCTGACGAAACAATAACTGCAGTTGATGTGATTGTTGTGGTGTTTGTTGTCGTCGTTAATGTCGAAGTCGCCGTTTTAAACGAGGGCATTGTGCTGGTCGTTGTTGTAATAAGCAGATCGTTGGTTATGTTGTAGAGGCCCAAGCACACGTACCCATGCCTACCTTGAGCGTCTTTTAGCGCAATAAAATTCGGCTATTTACGATGTAATGCTAATTTGGTAAATCAAAAAACAAAGTTAAAATTCCCTTATTTTTCATCATTTCTCTGATGAAAAACCGCCCTTAAAACATAAATCTGATTCAAAAGTAATTTTTATTTTTCTTAGAATCTATTGTCCACTGTATGCTTTAATTTCGGTCTAAAGCAATTTCATTTGTTATAGCAATAAAACCGGTTTTTAAGTTTTATTATCTGCTCCTATATGTTGTCAAATTTAAAATAAGTTATGGCAACCTTCGGAATGCTAGTAAACATGTATATTTGTATACCCTAGCAGAGGGTATGATAATTTCAGTCAGAAGATCGCAACGCAGTTAAGGAGACGTCTCCGACTCCATAAAGTATATAGTGACGTATCTGCACTGCGATTTCTCAACGGCCACCAGTTCTAGGATCGAAACCGTTCACAAATAAACAGAATCGCCAATCCCGGCTTTGATTAAAAACGATACAGAAGCTTGAGATCCCGCAATGCATCAAACAAAGAAAATTGATTAAGTCCGAACGTCAACAATGACGTAATTCCATGAACGTAAAAATCCAATGAGATCGCAAAATCTAATAAGACCGAATTATGTAAACATAAACAAAGAAGTGGCGATCGCATCATCCACTTGCGATTGCGTCACCTAATACGCAAACCGAGGTTTCATTCTAACCAATTCTGTTACATACAATCAGTCTTTTTCCAACGTTCTAGTAAAGAATAACCAAGAAATATAAAAAATCTCCTGATTTTTTATTCGGGCGAGGAACGACTCATGTAAATATATATATTCTCTCTCAGCATCACTAGACGAGTCGATCTAGCCATGTCCGTCTGGCCGTTTCTACGCAAAGTGGTCTCTCAGTTTTAAAGCTATCGCATGAAACCTTTCCAAAATTCTTATTTTAATAGCAGGTAGTATATAAGTCGAAACGAGCCGGATCGGAAAACTAGATCCTATAGCTCCCATAGGAATGATAAAAAAACGGTTTTTTACAAAATGTAAAGAATGATAACTTCGGTGTTTTTTGACACTAACTTCTATTCTTGGGAATATAATTTTTTTAATATTTCAGAATTTCGAATACAATTTTTTAAAAACGACTATCATATAGCTGCTATAGGATAGAAGCGGAAAGGAGGACCTGCAAGGTTTAAGAAACTTCGGCTTGCCGAAGTTAGCTTCCCTTCATGTTTTCTCCTTAAATGTGTTCAATTTATACTCACTGCTAGATTTCTTCCAAAATGTTTGCTCAAAAACAGTACATTCTCAAGTAGAGAATACAAATACTCAATTTCAGAACGTCAATATGGTCTCTGAGTAGTAATTTTTAATTAATAAATTGAACATGGAATAGCAAAACTCCGTAATATATGTTGTATGTAATTCATAACATGAAGCGTTTTTATAACTACTTTTAATTTCTTTATTGTAGGTTGCGCAATCGCCTAATAAATATTCTGGACTTGACGATGGAGGATCGGAATAAACAATTTATATGGTTCTTATTAACGAATAAAAATAAAGAAAGCATATATAGCATAATATTAAAAATAAGTTGAAATTATTATATAATCTTAAGAACAGGTAATTAATAACTCAAAAGGGGTACCTCTATCGTGTCTCTGCAGAGTTTCGATATCGATTTCTGGGCGTGAGAGTGGGTATGGTTTTAAAGGTCAAAAATCAGGCCTACTTTCAAAATCACATTATACTCTAGTTCACAGATATAAAGTTGGAAGTTCGGAATGAAATCCGAAATTTGGGCTAAACTGTTATGCATCCCATGTGTGAAGTGTAGTTCAAGTTATATTAGTTACAGCAATTGTAAAAATAGGATGGATTTTGTCCGGACAAACAAACAGGGCTTATCAAAAATAAAAATGTTCAGAATGCGACTTTTAAATCCAAGTCATTGTTTTTTTGGCTTTCTGGTAGAACATTTTGGCTTGAACAAATCCCAGGGAGACCGAAGGCCAAGAACAATGAGCGGAGGTCCTTGTGTCGTGCGGAGGAACATATATTATTAACATTTCAGCGAATTTCAGTGCCACCATTCAACGACAAGAGCGCTGTCCTCGCGGGATGTTTAATGAGTATTATATAGTTTTCTTATATCCCTAAAGAAAACCGCCGACCAGAATTTTATACCAATTAACATAAACCGACTGGTCCAATTTAATTGAAATACTAAAAATGAAAACAAAATTTAAAATTAAACTTAATTGAACGAAATTGGAAATGAGAAATAAATAAAGTGAACGAATTACAGTTAACAAAAGAAAATTAATTGAAAGTAACCAGTAGAATAATAAAATAGAATAACTGGAGCCGTGATTCGAATTTGCCGCAGGTAGAGAATGCACACTACTTAGGTATTGCCGAAAGTAACGTCAATGGAATCCACTTAGGCTCCACAGCTATGGCCGCTGGTTGTATTAACGTTTCTCGTACACACGGGTTACTCTCCTTTTTATACCCGTTACTCGTAGAGTAAAAGGGTATACTAGATTCGTCGGAAAGTATGTAACAGGCAGAAGGAAGCGTTTCTTGATCAGGATCACAAGCCGAGTCGATCTAGCCATGTCCGTCTGTCCGTCTGTCCGTATGAACGCTGAGATCTCGGAAACTATGAGAGCTACAATACTGGGATTTGGCATGCAGATTCCTGAGATTCCTGCGCAGCGCAAGTTTGTTTCAGAAGGGTGCCGCGCCCACTCTAACGCCCACAAACCGCCCAAAACTGTGGCTCCTAAAGTTTTGATGCTAGAACAATAATTTTAACTGAAATGTATTGTTCTTATCAATACCTACCGATTGACTTAATAAAAAGTTTGCCACGCCCACAAACCGCCCACAAACTTCAAAAAATCGTAAATATGAACGCGGATATCTCGGAAAATATCAAAGACAGAGAAACGGGATTTTAGATTTAGATTCCGTAGGCTTGAGCGCAGCGCAAGTTTGTTACGCGAATATGCCACGCCCACTCTAACGCCCACAAACCGCCCAAATCTGTGGCGCCCACAATTTTCATGCTAGATAAAAAATTTTAACGGAAATGTATTGGTCACGTCAATACCTATCGATTGATCTAAAAAAAAACTTTGCCACGCCCACTCTAACGTCCACAACGCTTAAATCTGTCTACCGCCGGTAGGTGGCGCATTTGCTACTTGCATATCTCAATTTTCCTTTGGTCCCTTTAGCTGAGTAACGGGTATCTGATAGTCAAGGTACTCGACTATAGCGTTCTTCCTTGTTATATATATATATATATGGGCATTTCCAGGGGTCGCGAACGTACGTTCGTACGCAATTAGTGAAAAAAAAAAGTTTTCTGAATTTTTTTTGCTATTCGATAGCATTTTGTTAGCTCTTAGCTTAGTGTAAATGATGGGATTTATTGAGCTATCATTTTCATAATATTGGCAAAAAACATGCGGTCGCGAACGTACACAAAATGGAAGTCGACCTTGGCTTAATCTAGTAAAATGCAAATATCTGCGAATTTGGACGGAATATTCTAAAGCAATACCTTTTCTTTTAAAATGGGTTCATGTAGCTTTCATTCGAGTCTGTTCCCAAGGAAATATCTCCATTTGTTTTTTTTTATTGAATTAAGTACCGGTCGCGAACATACGATTTTTCCATGTTGTTTTATTAACAGTTTATTGAAAATTTGTTTGCCCTCTCTGGATTTTTATCTTCTTATTAGATTGCAATAAAGAGATTTGGTAAAAAAAGTTTTCCTTGCGAAATAATCATAAAAATTCCTTTAAAAGCCCAGTCGTAAGTAACAGCATTCCAGCATGCGTTCTTTCATTATGAAATGGCATCAAAAAGGTGTTCCGGAAGTGATGAGTCTGTCCATTCTTTTTACACGGGTGCGGGACAAAAAAGAATGCACCCGTTGCATGCTTCTGGAATGCACCTGGAAGTAACAAACTAAACACATTCTGGGTGCACTCTTTTTTAATGCACCTCGAAGCATCATACTAATCACCTTCTGGGTGTACTCTTTTTTAATGCACCTGTAACATGTACCCAGGAATGCACCTAGAAGCATTTAAAAATCAAATATCTGGAAGTTTTCCCTTGGAGTACATAAAGCTGGATTTAAATTTCATATTTATTTTTTATTTCAATATTCAAGAACTCAACTAATTTTTGATCGGAGTCACTTCCCTTCTGTACGGGGCTTTGCTGCTTCCTTCTTGTTGATGTACTTTTATCATTTACGCATTTCAGTCCTTGGTGTGCCCGTTCATTTCTTGCGATTCTAAAAGATATAAAGCAAATTGAATATTATATATTTTGAAACATGTGTATATATATTACAAATATACAATATATTTATTTTAGCACATTAACACTGTTGTATGTACGATTTACATTCAAATAATTATTATTTTGTTAATTTAATTTGTTTTTAGTTTGAATGTTCAATGTACATGTACTCTGTTATGTTCATATTGAACTGTGTTGTGTTCATATTGAACTAAATTATCTACACTTTGCTTACCTGTAAAAATATTGATGTAAAATTGGTGGCAGAAAGCAACAAACTTTTTCAAAACACATGGCAAGAACTTCACTTTTCAGAACTAAAAATGCAACTGACGAGAAATGCAAGAGACAAGAAAAACCGCGCGCTTCCTAGCATGTTCCCTTTTGTCTTTATTATTTGTTTGTCAAGAGAACAGTACCGAAAAAGGACGATTTAAAAAAAAATGGGCATTGGGAACCATCGGGTTTGAGTTTGGTTTTTTTACATTCCCACTAAAATACACCTGGATGCACTAAATTGAAATACACCCAGACGGCACCCAAAAGACTGCACCCAGCACGCACATTTGCTAGTTTAATTTGCATGCGTGCTGTTTTGCGTGTAAAAGATACGACCCAGAACTATTTGTTTCGCAATACGTTCCCGAATACCCATTATTCTGAAACACATCTAGAAGGCATCGCAATAGAATGCACCCAGCACACACATTTGCCTTGGTAAATTTGCATGCGTGCTGTTTTGCGTAAAAAAGATACGACCCAGAACTATGTTTTTTTAAAACACGTCCCCCAACTTACGACTGGGAGTAGCTAAAAATGAAAAAAAGTGCATTTTTTCAGGTTTTAGGGAAATTTCTTCAACAAAACAAATGAAATATGCTTTGGTTCCACTGTATTATGAAAATATGGCCATTGATTTGTGAAAATACGCATAAAATTCGATGATTTTTAAGATTTTTTTGTTCCGGGCCTGGTTGACCATTTTTCGGATTTGCCCATATTACATTTATTTTGCCCTTTACTTTATTACTATTTTAATAATATATTGCCAATATGCTTATATTTTTACATTTTAAATAACTATTATATTACTATACCTATAAAATTATATTCCTTCAATTCCTTCTGTAAAATAGCTATTGTGGGTAAAAAGTTATACGCGTTCTTTGTAGATTTTAGAGCTGCCTTCGACTCTATAGACAGGAGAACCCTAACCTACAAGCTCAGCAATATCGGCATGTCAACGACATTTTTAAACGTCCTACAAAGCTTGTACACGGATAACCTGGCGGCAGTATGGGATGGAAAACAAGTATTCGAGTGGTTTACGACGGAAGCTGGAGTAAAGCAAGGATGTCTACTCAGTCCCCTTCTGTTTTCCCTTTTTTTTAAACGACATTACGGATAGCCTGCCTTGCGGTATTCAAATATGCGGATGCGCGATCAAGGCTCTGCTGTATGAAGATGGCATTGTGATCCTCGCCGAATCCCCCGTTGAACTTCAAACAATGATTAATGCTCTGCACAAATACTGTTTGTTATGGGGATTGTTAGTAAACACCGAGAAGTCGAAAGTTCTGATTTTCAAGAGGCATTGGAGAAGGCTAGCACAAAACGAAAAGTGGAATTTAGGGTCTATTCAGCTAGAAATTGTCAAGTCGTATAAGTATCTGGGAGTCTGGATTTACCGCAACGGTCGTTTCAACAACCATTTACAGGAGAAACTTCGAGACGCAAAACTAGCCATAGACAAATCGCTGCTAGGAAAAAAGGACGTTCCAATGAGTAGCAAGTACAAGCTGTTAGCAATGCGGTCAATCCTTTGTTACGGCGCGCAGGTCTGGGGCATCTCACCTTATAAAGAAGTTGAAAGCCTTCTAAAATTGTTCTTAAAAAAATATTTCGTCTACCCAGATTTACTCCGAACAGGATGCTATATCTTGAAACAGGACTGTCGCCGCTGCATATCTTTACAGCTGAAATGCATTTCAGGTATATCCAGAAAGTGGTAACCATGCCCAGGGTGGTAACTATGCCCAGGGTGGTAACCATGCAGGGGCGTAAGCAATGGGTCATAAAATGGGAGACGCTTGCCGAGACCTACGGAGAAAGGCTACAGTTAGGCGATCCTTCACAATGGTCGCAATGGGCGAAAAGTATTTTAGTACATATGGACGAAACCTATAGGACTCAGTTCAAAACGGAATCAAGGAGAAGAACAACTCGGATGACTCATAGGTCCCTTAATTATGATCTGGGACTTGATAACTATTTTACTGACGCTTTCACCGTTGAGAAGATCCGTACCATTTTCATGGCCAGGGGAGAAATCCTTTTACTAAGCTATATCCCAAACGTGACAGCCAGCGACACTGTGTGCCCGATCTGCAATATGAGGGAGCATGAAAACGTCGTGCACTTCATAGGACGCTGCCCCATTCTACGGGAGATCCGCCTGCTGCATTTTGGTAAGGCACAGCTGCAACCGCGGGATGTATTCAATTCGCTGGATGGGCAATGTTGGTCAACTCTCTACAGCTACATCAACCAGGCTCTAAAGTACCGAAACTACATTTTAACGGAAAGCTTTTAAACACTTCATATTATAAACCCAACACGTAACTCAGCTCACCTAGTTGTTAAACTGATTGGTACAACGATCTGATATCTGGGGAAGACCCGGGATGTCAGGTGTAGTATACTGTGCAGTTTTGACACTGGGAAAGCGGAGATCGAGTCGATATATTTAATTTCCTTTTTTAATTCTTGTTTATATACAAATTTGTGTATCCTTTTAATTGTACACTTGAAATGCCGTTTGTTCAATGTTTTTATAAATAAAGAATACTACTACTACTACTATTATTGATCAGCATGAATAGACGAGTCGATCTAGCCATGTCCGTCTGTCCGTCCGTTTCTACGCAAACTAGTCTCTCAGTTTTAAAGCTATCGGGCTGAAACTTTCCCAAAAGTCTTATATCTTTTGCAGGTAGTATATAAGTCGGAACCAGCCGGATCGGACAACTATATCTTATAGCTCCCATAGGAGTAATCGGAAAAAAAAATTTTTTTTAAATATATCTTTGGTGTTTTTTAGCATATAACCTCCTAAGCTTGGAAATAACATTTTTTAACTAGTTTTGAGTTTCGAATTAAATTTTATCAAAATCGAACGACTATATCATGTAGCTGCCATAGGAACGATCGTAAAATGGGTGGGAAAATAATATGAATCAAATTATAGATTCGGTGTTTTTTAACTTATAACCTCCTACGCTTGGAAATAACATTTTTTAATTAGTTCTGAATTTCGAATTTAATTTTAACAAAATCGGCCGACTATATCGTATAGCTGCCATATGAACGATCAGAAAATTGGTGGGAAAATAATATGAAACAAATTATAGCTTCGGTGTTTTTTATCATATAACCTCCTACGCTTGGAAATAACATTTTTTAATTAGTTTTGAATTTCGAATTTAATTTTATAAAAATCGGACGACTATATCATATGTCTGCCATAGGAACGATCGGAAAATTGGTGGGAAAGTAATATGAAACAAATTATAGCTTCGGTGTTTTTTGACATTTTATCTTATACTATTGGGAATATCATTTTCTGTATTTTTAAATGTAATAATTATAACTGCAAAGGTATACAAACTTCGGCTTGCCTAAGTTAACTTCCTTTCTTGTTAAATTTAAACTATGTTAATATAGACGTATATAAGCATATCTGTATACCGAGTTCTTGATCCTAACGGGTGGTATTTGTGAAATGGGGGTTACAAAAAACAACAACATTTGATGTTTTAAAAAAAGAGAATCTTCGGGAGCTTGTAATCAATTGTATTGATGTGCATGTCAATAAATTGCTTAGAAGCTCTTCTACAGATTTGCATTTAAGGGTTCATCATATCTCAAGTCAACCACAACTTTTGGACATTTAAGTAATCTGTTCACCTCTATACACAAAAAATTTTACGTGGTGAACATGCTTTAAAAACTACTAGGAGTAAAAATTAGGGTTCTGGAACGTACAGCGATAGCAAAGAGTACATACAAAAAATTCAAACCCGCTGTAGACGCTGTTGGCTTTTTTAAACCAGAGGGTATAATGATTTCAGTCAGAAGTTTGCAACGCAGTGAAGGAGACGTTTCCGACCCCATAAAGTATATATATGCTTGATCAGCATGACTAGACGAGTTGATCTAGCCATGTCCGTCTGTCTGTCCGTTCGGATGAACGCTGAGATCTCGAAAATTTAAAGCGCTAGAATGAATAAAGAATAATAATCCCAAGAGTAGAAGTTAATATGTCAAAAAACACCGAAGTTATAATTTATTATATTAAAACTATTTTTTTTCGATCCTTCTTATGGGAGCTATAGGATATAGTTGACCGATCCGGCTCGTTCCGACTTATATACTACTTACAATAGAAATTAGAATTTTAGGAAGGTTTCATCACTTAAGCTTAAAAACTGAGAGACTAGTTTGCGTAGAATCGGACAGACGAACATGGCTAGACCGACTCCAAGAATACATATACTATATCATAGAGTAATAAACTATATAGAGACACCATTTGCTCTGCCCGAACCTCTGCTGAGAGCCAATTCAAGGTCAAGTTTGAAGCTAACTTCGATTTTTCAACACACCCAACAAGTGCGAAGCAACAGCAATAGTGGTGAGGATTAATTACAAAAACAAAACAGTAAGTAAGAGCGGTGCAGATATATAATTTCCCACAAAACTCACCGCGGGAACGAATTTCAAGGTCCCATCGAACGTTTCAAAAACTGGGGATATCTCTTTTCACCTAGGTGGCATCATTGGCTAAGTCTATAAAGAGAGCGGCAGAGCAAATGGTGTCTCTAAATAGATTCTTACTCTATGACTATATGGGGTCGGCAACGTTTCCTTCACTGCGAACAGTTTTTTAGCTTTTAAATAAAATAATTTAATAAAATTTATTTCAATAAAAAAAAATATTACAAAAAAAAAGTTATGTTCTTTGTGGGGACCGACCGCGCGTTCACGTTGCTTATCGACGCTTTAACCGCAGAAAAACTTTTTCGACATTCAAAGTTCTTGGATCTCGCTCTATCAAAATCAAAAAAATGAAAATTTGTCCAAAATTTATTGCCTCGCCTTCGCACACTTACACATAAAGACACAAGTGTATGCATTGTGTACGGAATAAACGAAATATTGAAACAGGACAAGCTCTTTCTCTTGCCAATAGCCGCATGACAAAAAAGGCAGACTCGCGCGCACTCTGCGTTCTATACTCCTTGGTAATGGTAGTTAGTATCTTAGAATTTCGGGAAAAGTCGACGCTAAATGCATGTAAAAAAGATTGGGGTTCATATTTTTTCTTGTATTTTTTAAAGCTTGTTTACCACATAAAATTTGTTTGAATAGGATGAAAAGTTCGTCTATACTAACAGAATTTAATGCCCACAGGCCTGCGCCCTTTAAAAAAGTAAATTTTGTTGTCCAGTATAATTTGCCAACAGGGCAGATACGTTTGAAGAACTAATCGACATACAAAACTAAGTCCATTAACACACTGGTCATCCAATCACTTACGCATTTTCAGAACACAAATCCCTGCACTTCGATTCCGCAGCAACTGTGAAAACTCTCGGAATGCGTTGGAACCCAAAAACCGATACCTTTCACTATAACCTAGATGATTTATTCGTTTTTTTTAAGCCTTAAACGCGAAAAATTTTCCCATTCGTTTCGAGATTGCTTGACCCGTTTGGACTATTGTGTCCTTTAATCACTCGTGCGAAAATCATCATTCAAGAATAGACTGGGTGTCAATCGCAAGGTTGTGGCATTTATTTTCGATCCAGCGATGGGCTAGCCCATTACTGCGAAGTCTCGTGTTACCCGTTTGAAAACGAAGTCTATTCCACGCCTTGAGCTGTATGCAGCCCATCAATCAAGTCGCACCCCTCTTACGTATCAGTAAATAAGCCAAGCAAAATATTTTTCGATTTGACAAAAGCTTGTCTTATAATAAGTTGCTTAGAGTAGTGGCATATGTTAATAGATTTTTTCAGGGAAAAAATTCGAAATCGTGGAGAAGGTCTTTCCTCAAAAGAAATGGAAACCGTTCAAATAGATAAGTTGGGAAACTTTAAAAGTATACAATGCCATCCCTGTAAAAAGTCAAGATTTTTGTTTAAAAAAAATTAAATAAATTACTTAAAGATTTCAAGTTTTGTCAATATTTTTTTAAATTAACTCGATGTCTGAAAAGAATAATTCAAATCGGTCGACTTTATCTTATAGCTGTCATGTAAACGCTTCTTTCGAAGGGTTCTTGCTAATTTTTTATACCCGTTACTCGTAGAGTAAAAGGATATACTAGATTCGTCGGAAAGTATGTATGCAGAAGGAAGCGTTTCCAACCCTATAAAGTATATATAGTCTTGATTAGGATCACTAGCCGAGTCGATCTAGCCATATCCGTCTGTCCGTATGAACGCTGAGATCTCGGAAACTATAAGAGCTACAATACTGGGATTAGGCATGCAGATTCCTGAGATTTCTGCGCAGCGCAAGTTGTTTCAGCAGAGTGCCACGCCCATAAACCGCTTAAAACTGTGGCTCGTACAGATTTGATGCTTGAATACAAATTTTAACTGAAATGTATTGTTCTCATCAATACCTATCGATTGACCCAAAAAAAAAAGTTTGCCACGCCCACTTTAACGCCCACAATCTTCAAAAAATCGTAAATATGAACGTGGAGATATCCAAACTCCAAACTATCAAAGATAGAGAATTGTAATCTCAGATTTAGATTCCGTAGCCTTGTACTCGAATATGCCGCGCCCACTATAACGCCCACAAATCGCCCCAACCTGTGGCGCCCACAATTTTTATGCTAGATAAAAAGTTTTAACTGAAATGTTAGTCTCGTCAATACCTATCGATTGATACAAAAAAAAGATTGTCAAGCCCACTCTAACGCCCATAACGCCTAAATCTTTCTACCGCCGGTAGGTGGCGCATTTCAATCTCGCTTTGCTGTTTGCATATCTCCATTTTCCTTTGGTCCCTTTAGCTGAGTAATCTGATAGTCGAGTTACTCGACTATAGCGTGTTCCTTGTTTTATATTGTAACAAATTGTTTTTCTTGATTGCTCGCTACGAAATTCATGCGGCTAGCTAAGTATATTTGTGCATTCGTCCCACCAAATTTATAGTAAACGTTAACCGGGCGGTCTAACAGTAACAAAAATATAGAATGCAGGTTATGAGGCGTTTATTCACGGTTCTGGGTAAAAAGTTTATTTGTCTTGTGCTGGTGCTTCTTGAGCTTGCAGTCCTCCGCTCTCGGTGGCCACCGCTGCTCCGGATACTTCTGCCGCCACTCGTGAGAGATGACGAAGAGTTCGGCTGTTGAATCTTAGGGAAGCGTCACCGTTTTCAGACTAGGGTAAAACGCTGAGCCTTCAAAACGACTGCCAGCCACAGCCTCCTGTCCCTTGCTCTGTCAAGGCCGTTACCGCCAGGCGCTCACTCAGTTCCTTTGACGCTTCGGCAATCGTCCGGTTCACGCCAGTAGTCCTGTAGCGAACGCCCAGTGAAAGACGAACGTTCCCGCCCTTGCCTTCACTCAAGACTGTTGCAGTCGTACCTGAAGCATGCGCGGATTCTGGGTGCCTTCCTCGCGGATCTTGCGTGCGGCGCTCTGCTGTCGACGCCCTGCTCTGCTCGGATGATCTCTTGTCCCTGTTCGGCGATGTCCTGGCTCGTAGATGTCCTTGAGCTGCGTAACTGGGTCCGGGTCTCTTAGGATTCCGGTGCTACGTCTGCACAATTCCTGCTTAAATATTCGAGCAACCGTCCGACGTAGCAAGAGCAGTTCCCGTGACAGTCGACCGAGCCTACGGTTCCTCGTTGACATGGATCGATACCGGACTCAACGTCGGGTGCCACAATCAATTAACTCCACGTAAGGATCAACAGGATACGTCGGAGCTATGCCCTTAATCCTCGGCCTCTCCTTGTCTCCACTGCACTCGGCCCCTTACCAGGGTCCAAAGTCCGCGGTTTGGCCGTTCGAGCTTTCGCCCTCTGCGCACTGCATAACACTAGGGTCCAATGTGCAGCGTTCTACCGTTGTTCCTTCGCTCACGGCACGCCGTCGTCTATCGCCGTTTCGCTCCTCCTACTGCTGTCTCGCTCTATCGCCTCTCTCCACTCCTGTTTTTTGGCATTAATTAATAACTCCTGAACTTTGCAAGGTATTGTGATCATTTTTTCGCGGAAGGGGAAGAAGCTTGTGTTTCTGAATGCGCCTGTTTAAATTTACCGATGAAATTATGGGATCGAGAGTTCTTTGCTCTTTGAAACACATCTGTAAAACCACAAATTATGCTGCGCTTCCTTGCATAATTAAGTCTTACGAGCAGCTCTGCTTGCCGCTTGTACCAGTAACCTCGAGTTATGTTTCTAGACCGAGAGAGATAGCTGCTGCATCTTTTTTCTGGCGTATTGTGCCTTTTAAAGAAAATGAAGTTTTCGACGTCCATCTTATTACCTTTTCGGCTCTACTATTCTTTCGTTTCCAATTAAATCCAAGCGAACTTGTCCATCCATAGTGAAGATGTACATATTTCTATTGCAATTCTGACAAAATTGAAAAATCGAAAAATTTACGGAAAACAGTCACGCTTTCTGCTTTAAACGAGTTTTATTTATCTAAAGAGTGTTGTCGAGGATGTCCTCACAAATAAAAGCGAATACGGCACTCTGCTTGTCAGTGCCGTACGTTTGCTTGCGACACACTTCTAACAGGGCCGCATTGCATATCGAGAGGTTGCTACATAAAAATGTAATTTTTGCAAAAAGCGCAGATTGAGGCTGGATTCTTTAAACTAGGAATAAATCACTGTAAAAGATGGTCTAACATACTCACTCAACAAATTTCAACATTTTTTGTAAACTCTATTCAAAGTGGGAATTTCATTTAAAAAGTTATACCAAGACATCACTTGCTAAATTTATAAATTATTTGAAAAATACACACAAAATAAGGAATATATTCATTTTAACAAATAGTACACACATGCAGAATGAAATCAAATTTGAAGGATTTACCTCCTGTCGCTCAAGAGATATTATTTTTAGATTTACAAAAACAACAAGAAAGAACGCGATAGTCGAGTACCTCGACTATCAGATACCCCTTACTCAGCTAAAGGGACAAAAGGGAAATGGAGATATGCAAGCAGCAAAGCGGAACTGAAATGCGCCACCTACCCCTGATCTTAATACAGGGTGGCCCATTTAAAGTTTGCTTTTTGAACTATCGATAATTTTGACTTTGACATTTCGAATCTCATTGTCAATGTGTCAGATATTTAGTAGAAGGCTTGCGGTTTACGAAATGGTTAAGTTTACGCTCGAAGAAAATTGGGAAATATTGAAAACTTTCTTCCAAAGTGAAAAGTCTTCAACCGAAACTGCAAGAAAATTGCGGTCAAAATTCTGAAAAAATAAAGCGCCTTCCAGGCATAGTTTTGTGAAGCGTGTGCGTGAGACTGGATCGTTAATGTATAAAACAACACGTTTACGCGTTCGTCCAGTTCGGTCGGTCGAAAATATCGCTGCAGTGTCCGAAAGTGTCAATGACAATCCGTCGACGTCAACTCGGCACCGTGCTCAAGAGTTGGACATTTCGCGCACTTCCCTGCAACGGATTTTAACCAAAGACCTTCGTCTAAGGACTTATAAGATTCAGTTGGTTCAGCAGCTTAAGCCGCATGACCATCCAATGCGTTTTCGGTTCGCGGAATGGGCTCAGGAGCGCTTGGTCGAAAATGACCATTTTTACCGAAAAATCGTGTTTTCTGATGAGGCCCATTTCAACCTCGGTGGTTATGTTAATAAGCAAAACTGTCGCATTTGGGGCTCAGAAAATTCACGGAAAATTCATGGAGAAGCCAATGCATCGACAACGAGTGACTGTTTGGTGCGTTATGTGGTCGGGTGGCATCATTGGGCCGTTTTTCTTTGAAAACGAGGAAGGAGCCGCCGTAACCGTTAATAGACGACATATGGTTCCAGCAGGACGGCGCTACGTGCCACACAGCCAAAGTCACAATCGATCTTTTGCGCGGTACTTTCGAAAATCGCATAATCACTCACTATTATTTAATTTTAAGCACAAAAAAATTTATCCTAGCATTTCCAGCTTCATTTGCCTGGTTGGACAATATGGCGCGACTACACTGCTGATCATCGTTCCTCCCCCCCCATATTACATGGCCTCTCCCAAAATTGGGTCATTGGATACATGGGTGCCATTTGAGGTAGTCCCAGAGCGAACCGGGATTAATCCTCAAATAGCCAGGTCGCCGGCCACATTTATCCCGCTGCTGCAACTATCGCCCTATCGACCTAACCTATCGATAAAGTCCCTCCCATTATCGACTCCAATTGCAACACATTTTTATTTGTTCTTAAATCGATAACATCATCTTTTCGCCATTTTGAATAACATAATTATGCCAAGAAAACAGGGCAAAGTCCCCATAAAGCACTCCTTCTTTCCAAACTCTGTTGATTCGTACTCTCCAAACTCTAAAAAATAGGTATAAATATAACGAAAAAATAATCATTATAAAATTTTTTTGTGATTTCATTGGTCGCTTTTTTTCCCGAAAAAAGGATTGCTTTGATGCTGCCGTCAATCTTTTCATATTCTTTAAGTTGTAACATGCTTAAAATGTGCAAATACCCTTTAAACATTCTGAGCATTGGCTAAACAAATGTAACACTCAGTTACATGGTCGTTTGGATTTCTCCATTCAACTGGTCCGAAACCGAAATCCTGCTTCCGGTTAATATATATCTTTCCCAGACATAACTAAATTTGCTTACCGAGTACTTGCACAACATTTAAAAAAATGCTTTTCGCGAATATCTTAAAAACGATTCTTTGAAATAATTTTGATGTTGCACCGGCGTGTAAGGAGAGACCAAATTAGTTAAATGCTAAGTTTTTTTGGATGCAAACTTGTGTTATAAATTAAAGATAATATTGTCATTTAAAATAAAAATTGTCTTATTTATTTATTAAATGGCTAAAAAGCCAACTGCTCTACAATAGGGAGATATTTTCATATTAAAAACAAACACAGTAAACCTAACTGAACTCAAAGGATCTTATTCAATATATAATCTTAACTTTTGTTAATAGAGAAAACAAAATTTTAAATTGTATAGCAGAGCACAGTGTTACAAATTATGACACTTCTGAACATATTATTTTAAACAATTACGAACTTACTCTTGAAATTTTTAAACGTTTAAATCCTCCTTAAAAATAATATCAAAATATCTATCGTTTTCAAGCACTTTGGTGACATTATATGGACCTTTGAATTTTGGGATTCATTTTCCAGGTGCTCCTGTGTTACAGTCAAAATTTGTAATTGCAACAGTCTCATGCCTAACATACTTCTTTCATTTAGCGTGTATTTGTTTTTCTTATGCTGTGTTTCTTGTTGTTTCTAAATTTCTCTCTTCATCTTTATCAATAATGTTCTGACTTGTCGTATCAACAATTTTTCCTGTTTGGTTTATGTTAAACCACAGAAAATAAGATACAGGGAGGAATTCGGTACCATGTGCTTTTTGAATTAAAAGTTCACCAAAACCAAATGCACTATCTTCGCAGTGTTATTCTGTTCCTTTTGAAATATTAAACAAAGATAAAACTGGCGAATTCATAAGTTTACTTTTCAACTCTTGTTCTCCGATCCTGAATTTTTGGTCCTTTCTAGTCAGGTCGTAGGCTTTGTAGAAATGGAAAATACCATACCAAATATGAACGTAGCCCTAAGATACCAAATACATTGATTACTGTGTTTGGTGTCGTAAAATAAGTAATCTCCCATCCTTTTTCATCTGCACTTATACCACAATAATTTCGAATTTAAAACCACTTCTACAATTTCAAAATGTTCTTCCAAGCTCTTTGCAGCGATCAACTGCTGCCACACAATGACACTTTCACTATCGTTCTTACCATATAAGAACATAATTTGAAAACATCTACAAACACGAGCTGGATCTTCCAATATGATAAGGACCATAAGCATAAGGCACATATATGCTCCCCGGCAACTATTTTTACCTGTGAAATTCTTTTTTTTTGCGAAAAGAAATTGAATGTTCACTTTTGTCAGGGCCGATTTTAGGTTTTTTGTTTATACTTTGGAAGGTTAGGTTCAAGATAGAAAAAATTTTTCATATTGTATAAAAATAACAATAAAATTTAAAACAAGACTGCCCAATTACTTTACATGTAAAAGCTATAGGAGTGGGTATAATTCAAGCGGTACTGTGCTATAGTCACTCATGTGCACATAAAAGTTTTTTTTTATAATTCTTTAATTATCTTTTCAATAAATCCACGATTTAAAATCAATCAAATCTTTCCAATAAATTATCGTATTGGATAATTGTGCTTAGTTGTTACTTTGTTTTGCCTTCTGTAGTATAAACAAACTCTTAATTCTCCGCTTTTCTTTCGTACTAAAACGATCGGGGATGTGTATTCTGACTAAGAAACACAAATAATTTTCTTTTCCAAAATTGCATATATCAATCTGTTTACTTCTTGTTTTATAGTGTATGATCACCTGCGGGACGTACATGAAAAAAGTTTTTCGCTATCTAAAATTATTATTTTACTTTAGGTTTTGACATTTCATTTTAACATAATATTTTTGAAAGACATTAACCACACGTTCCTTTTTGTAGCCATACGCATTTACTTCGTTTTTAATGTCTAAAGTGCCATTATTATCTTACATCAATTGCCAAAATCGATTTCTCGAATCCATATAGGTTTTAACAATTGTTTCCCTTATTAACAATATAATTAGAAACACCTTCCGCTTGGTTCCGGCTCCAACGAATATCGGCATTTAATTTATTTTCAAAATATCTACTTAAAATGCATGAATATCACATAGTCGTAGTCGACCACCAAAAGTTCGACTTCATCTAATTTTTATTATATTCAACATGATCCATAATATTTTACAAGTCTTTTTTCGATTAATTTTAAGTTTGGCAGTGTATGGTATATTAGTGTGGCCCCAGCATTCCGTTTAATGACAAACTCCGGAGACGACTTGATGTTATTAGAATGTTTATTATTTTATAAATATTTGGATCACTTATTGACAAGCTTTCGGTTGTGGCTTAAATTATGATTTCACAAAATTGTGGCAACTTCCGTCTGTAGCGAACGAGATCTTGACACCGACTGGCTCTCGTTCGTTTTTGTAACGCGTTACTTTCGTTGTGTTCTCGATCGTGTTATTCTAGAAACAACGACCACATCTTGTTTTTCATTTTAATTGCTCTTCTGGTTTTCCTACATTCGGCCCTCCTGACTGGGTATTCGTCCCGAACTCCTTCATAAACTCAGCTACAGTAGTTGTTTTCAAAGGACCCTCGATACTTTCTTTTCAGCTTCAAATCAGCTCCGCACTGATTACGCCTGATCGCGACTAGATCGTTGACATTTTATACCTTTTCGTCTCTCTTCGTCTAGTTCTTAAAACAACGACTTCCGAATCTGCATTTTCAGCTCTGAACTGTCAACTATACGCATGTCGACGCCTGTTAACAACTTGGAAGGGGTTACTTTTGTGCTACCAAGCTCAATATTGTTAACCCATTGCTGAACTTTACCAACATGTTTATACCAATTCCCTGGGTTTTCGAGACTCATCTTTGACAGCATTGTCACTACAATTTTTTGCATTCCCTCGACCTGACCGTTACCTCGATGTACACCTGTAGCGATCAATAAATGAATCTTTTGTTTGTCGCAGTATTCTTTGAAGAAATGAGAGGTGAAATCTGCACCGCGGTCTGACACGATCCTGAAAGGATTACCAAAGATGATAGCCTGCCTGTCCAAGCAATTGAGCACCTCCTCTACTCCAGTACTGCGTGTTGGGTACAACCAAACGTACTTCGAAAATGCATCCACTAATACTGGGATGTGATTGTATCTTTTCTTAGTGATCTCCATCGCCCCTACGTGATCTACATATATGATATGTAACTAATGATTTGTCTTCCTTATCAATTCGATTTAGATAACCTTCTTGCTTTTCAGCTTTTGCGTTTACCAATATACACTCAACACAACTATCGACTACTTTAGATACTTTGTCTTTTAACTTTGGAATGAAGTAGGGTTTTTTCACCAATTCTTGAGTCCTCTTTGCCGAAAAATGGCCTTGCTTATGACCAAGATTAATTCTCTGTGTGGGTCCTTGAACAATATTTGGTTGGCGATATAATAATCCTCATATCCCTGCAATCCAACTAGACTTCTAACTGCGCTTGTCCATTCAACAGCCATCTGAGCCTCCTTCAACTTGTGCATTACACTCTCTGTCAATACGAAACAAGCATCTAGGCTGAGCGCGTCTACGTCTCTCATCTTGGTAGCAAAAACATTGCCCACCTAGCCACTCGTAAGGGAACTTCCTTCTCTTTCATCGTTATGGCGAATGCGTTGCAATCTGTGATGATTTTAAACTTTGTTTGTAGGACATAGTCACACCATATTTCAACGCTGCGATGACTGCTAAGACCTCCAGTTCGTATGAGTGATATTTCTCCGCACAAGGCTTTGTTTTGCGACTCATGTACAGGACTGCGCCGAAACCAAACTTTGACGCGTCCGTCGTACACATATAAGAACTTGTATTGTCCTTTTTGTGCAACGAATGAAGTATACTTTTGGGAGCTAACTTGTACCGGAACATGAAAATACCCGTATACCCGTATCTTGTGTCGTGAAAATCGCCGCTCCCTGTAACTTTTCTATCACGCTGTCCATTTGTACCATGGGAAAATTGTCTCTCACAATTTTTTCATTCAACTTGCGATAGTCGCAGCACAATCGCTTCTGTTCATTCTTTTTCGCCACGAGTACGATTGGTGAAGCATACTCTGAAGTACTGGGCTTGATTATCTTTTGGTTAAACCATTCCTGTATTTGTACGCTTACTACCTTCTGCTCTGTATAAGCTATACGTCGAGCATGCTGAGATACTGGCAATTCATCGATAAGCAATATTTTCATCTCGACTGGCTAATGAAATTTATTTTCGGCTTATAGTTCTCTATTATGCACTTCAAAACACTGCGTTGTTGTTGTGGCAAATGCGACAACTCTACATCAAGCTTACTTCCTGTTTGCTTTAAGGTTATCATGCACAAGCTCTGAAACTCTTCCAATAATTCCATGCATGAATTTTGAACTTTCTTACCTTCTTGGACCTTCGATTTCGGTTCTGTACCAATTTGACTGTCTGATCTGCGAACGAACTCGGTACCATCCTTCGTCACTTTCATGTCCACCAAATGCAAAAGAGTCCAGCCTAAAATTGCATCAAATGCCATGTCTTCGTCGGATATGACGTGGAATTCTGTGTTGAGATTGATGCCATCTTTTCGAAATGGGATGCCATCTATTCGAGGCTTCCAAAAGTCACAATTTGACTTTCCCCGATTCCAGTCAAACATTTTTCACCTCCTGTCAAACTCTGTACTCCGGAGTTTCAAGAAGATATTACGGCGCAGCAAGCAAAGATCTGCTCCAGTGTCCACTAACCCTTTAAAAATAACTTTTCCAAACAAAATAGACTTTAACTCTAATCCTGAAGACGTAAACGTGTTTGTTGGCATGTCTTGCCCCTTGTACAAGGTTTGTGGTTTTTTCCTGCTTGGGTACCATTTCGAACTGGCACTGGGCCGCTGGCTGGTTGCACCTTAAACATTTATTGTTTCTTTTTGGGCAATCTTTCTTCATGTGATATTCGTCCCACAGTTAAAACATTTCCTCACCTTCTCAACTACTTTGGCGGTGTCTTTCTTACCTTTGTTGAAGTGAGAGTCATACCTGACTAGCTTTGTAGATCCTCGCATCTTCTGATATGCCTCTATCTGCACTTTGAACTGCCTCATAGTAAGTATTTGTTTACCTGGGAGTCTGGAATGCCTTCGACAAAGTAATCAAATAAGTTTTCATCGTCTAAGTCTATTCCATTTAGGCATACAGGTACTCGTGCACCGATTCGGTCTTCTTCTGCTGTCGTTTGCCAAGTCTACGATGAACCTCTGCCGATGATACCCTCACACCGAACTCGTCGAGCAGTGCATCTTTTAAAGAACCCCAGTCCCTGACATACCGCTCACCACGAATTCCATTCCACAGTGAGTGCACCTTCAAGTTCCTCGATCCACTCATTAACGTCTGGTGAACTAGTTCCCGAAAACTGTGTTACACTCCCTTCCACATCCTTTAATGTAAACCAAGACAAACCCAAGTTAAGATTTTCATCGTGACGGTTCTACCCGCGAGCAATTGGATTCACTCCACGCTCCCTATTTTCGCTCACCTGTCTATTATTTGAATGAACGGGAGCAAAAGATCCGTCTTCTTCCTCATCATTATCCACTTGGATTTCTATCTCATTATGCACATCAGAATCCAAACCACAGTGAGCAATTAGTCTGTTTTGTAATTCGGGCTTGTTACCATTTCTGTTTAATCCTAATTCTGTCAATTTGTTGCGTAAGTCCGCCACGAGCAGTTTCAACATCTCTTTCCTATTCATTTTCACTTAAATATACTTATATACATTAAGACTAGAATATTTATATCCAATTAGTAGGTATGCTTATAAAATAATAATATGTACATCAAGAATGCAAACTCGGCTAAAATAAGGCTTTACTCTGCCAGTAACAACAAATGCAGGCAGCTAATGTTAACACAACGTTTACGTAATTATAAACTACAAATACGTTAATTTGAAATGATCTTCCTCTGATCTCTTTCTCGTCTTGTTTTTCTTCACGTCTTTCCTCCTCCAAGTCTGTTTTTGCGCCGATTTCTGACGTCCAAAACGTGAACATTTCTGCAACTCAACAAAATTGCGACAGCTCTTGACTCACAAATACAAGTTTAGATTTGCCTTGCCGCTCCACCAACACCGCTCCAGATGACCAACTCGCTCTTTATTTGCAATAGTAGACAAGGTCTTTGTCATGGACCCACTTCCGTACTGAAACTCCAAATCCAAAATCGCTCCTGGCTTCTAAAAACTCTTCACAATTCATTCAGAATTTTTTTAATGTTCTTCGTCGCGAAATTCTTGCGATAATGGACCCACTCTTGAGCTTTCCCGTTAGCTTGGAAGCGACCAAAGCATTCTTTCTTCTTATATGCTGACTGTATATAATGTAATTGCGACATCCAATAATTTGTGTCATCCTTACCGCATATTCAGCTATAAATTGGCTAGTTACATTGAGATCTGGAAAAATTGTGATACTGGTTTCCGGATTGGTCGAAATATTCTTCTCACTCTCGAACAGTAGTATTTCCCTTTTCAGCAGTATATTCTCATTTTCCATTCTCCGTACTGAGTACGCCTGATCGCGACTAGATCGTTGACATTATATACCTTTTCGTCTCTCTTCGTCTAGTTCTTAAAACAACGACTTCCGAATCTACTCTTTCAGCTATGAACTGTCAACTACACGCATGTCGACGCCTGTTAACAACTTGAAAGGGGTTACTTTTGTGCTACAAAGCTCAATATTGTTAACCCATTGCTGAATTTTACCCACATGTTTATACCAATTCCCTGGGTTTTCGAGACTCATCTTTGACAGGATTGTCACAACAATTTTTTGCATTCTCTCGACCTGACCGTTACCTCGATGTACACCTGTAGCGATCAATAAATGCTGAATCTTTTGTTTGTCGCAGTATTCTTTGAAGAAATGAGAGGTGAAAGCTGCACCGCGGTCTGACACGATCCTGAAAGGATAGCCTGCCTGTCCAAGCAATTGAGCACCTCCTCTACTCCAGTACTGCGTGGTGGGTACAACCAAAGACCATAGAATAACAAGATGCGTAACAGCCATACAACTGAATGTACGGCAAAATTTTTGGTGTGGATTTTCGATGTGGATTTTCGATTTTGCTAGTGTGCGTTGTCCGTGTAAAGCTCTTTGGTTGTGTTGGTGAATCATTTCGTGTGGTCTGCTGCAATAAGGGCTCAATCTCGCATTTGACTAACGCAATTTGTCAAAGGCCTCTAGGCCAGGGGTTTAGTCGCTCAACCGCGGGAATTGCAGGTCGAAGTTCAACCCCGACTGGCAACAACTTTTTTTTTATGCAATCGGTTTTTTTTTAACAATTATTGAAAATGATGAGTGCTATTCACATAAAATGCTAATGTTAGATAAATTGATAAGTTTTGCTGTACAAAACTTGTAAGTGGCAAGACTCCCCAGACTAATGTAAAGGAGCAATAAGCTAAATATACTTCGTCATAAATAAATAAATATCTGGGGATCTTTGAACAGTAAAGCTTTATATAAAGCTATTTATCGCACATTTACATTTTATACACATTACGCTTTGATTTAAAGTGAATTGCTTATTGTGTTCATGTTTTTATTGTTATTAGATATTTTATTAAAACCTTTGATATGTAATTTACACAAAATAAAATATATCTATAGGAGCGATTAATTCCTAAAGTCCCAGTTGGTACATCTAAAAAACATCAAAAAAACTTTAAAAAAAGTAAAAAAAACTAAAAAAAATAAAACAAATTAAAAAAACAAAAAATAAATAAAAAAAAACTAAAAAAAAAATCTAAAATATTTAAAAAAAAATTGTCAAAAAAATACAGCTAAAAAAATATTAAAATTAAAAAAATATAAAAAAATATTAAGTTGAGTCCAGTCTCAGAGTGGACTCGAACATGGAACTCAAATCCATTATCCACGGGTCACCAACATACGCAGAGCGCCACAGCCCGCTTATAAATCGCTTGAGCTATGCGTCTTTTAGGTCGATTCCTATTCGTCAACATAATTCAAGAATCGACAATTGAGACAAAAATTGGAATTTGACTTTTTCACAGCGCGGAGTGTCGTGAGCGAGATAGCAAGAGAGAGGGAGAGAGAAGGAAGCAAAGCAACGGCATTCTAAAAATAGATTCCTATACGTGTAAGGGTTGCTTAGCAAAAATGAGGCCGCCGTTGTACATTTTCTTACTCCTAGTTACGCATCTTGTTATTCTATGGTCTTTGGTACAACCAAACGTACTTCGAAAATGCATCCACTAATACTGGAATGTGATTGTATCTTTTCTTAGTGATCTCCATAGGCCCTACGTGATCTACATATATGATAAGTAACTAATGGTTTGTCTTCCCTATCAATTCGATTTAGATAACCTTCTTGCTTTTCAGCTTTTGCGTTTACAAATATACACTCAACACAACTACCCACTACTTTAGATACTTTGTCTTTTAACTTTGGAATGAAATAGGGTTTTTCCACCAAATCTTGAGTCCTCTTTGCCGAAAAATGGCCTTGCTTATGAAAAATTTAGATTATCTCAGTTTCCATTTGAGATGGAACCACGATTAATTCTCTGTATGGGTCCTTGAACAATATTTGGTTGGCAATATAATAATCCTCATATCCCTGCAATCCAACTGGACTTCTAACTGCGCTTGTCCATTCAACAGCCTCCTTCAACTTTTGCATTACACTTTCTGTCAATAGGAAACAAGCAACTAGGCTGAGCGCGTCTACGTGTCTCATCTTGGTAGCAAAAACATTGCCCACCTAGCCACTCGTAAAGCAACTTCATTTTCTTTTATCGTCATGGCGAATGCGTTGCAATCTGTGATGATTTTAAACTTTGTTTGTAGGACATAGTCACGCAATATTTCAACGCTGCGATGACTGCTAAGGCCTCCAGTTCGTATGAGTGATATTTCTCCTTACAAGGCTTTGTTTTGCGACTCATGTACATGACTGGATGAAACTGACTGTGTATTTCTGTAGGCGATTTCGGGTTATACAGTTTCAAAACTGGTTTACTAACTAACGCTGCTTTAAACTGCTCGAATGAAACTTGCTGCAGCTCTCTGAACTCAAGCCCCACATCATTCCTTTAAAGGTCCGACAAAGGTTTAGCTATGACTGCATACCCATCTGCAAACTTCCTAAAATACGACGTTAAGCCAAGGAATCCTTGTATAGCCTTTCGATCAGACGGTAGAGGATAGTTTGCTACAGCTTGCGTTTTTTCATTACTGGGTGTGATCGCACCATTTTCTATAATGTAACCAAGAAAATCTACTCTGCTTAGTAAGATTTGACACATGGCCCAATTGATTCTCAGGCCATTTTGCTCCGCAACCTTAATTACTCTTTTAAGATTTTCCAAGCCTTCGACGACATCCTTGCTCGGAATTATAATTTCGTCCATGTAGACAACTGCGTCACCGGTCTTAATAAGTTCTCTGAGTAATGCCATATTGAACCGTGTGAAAACTGCTGGTGAGTTCGAAATGCCGAAAGGCACATACAAGAACTCGTATTGTCCTTTCTGTGTAACGAATGAAGTAAACTTTTGGGAGCTAACTTGTACCGGAACATGAAAATACCCGTTGGTTAAATCTTGTGTCGTGAAAATCGCAGCTCCCTGTAACTTTTCTATCACGCTGTCCATTTGTACCATGGGAAAATTGTCTCTCACAATTTTCTCATTCAACTTGCGATAGTCGCAGCACAATCGCTTCTGTCCATTCTTTTTCGCCACGAGTACGATTGGTGAAGCATACTCTGAAGTACTGGGCTTGATTATCTTGTTTAAACCATTCCTGAATTTGTACGCTAACTACCTTCTGCTCTGTATAAGCTATACGCCGAGCATGCTGAGATACTGGCAATTTATCGATAAGCAATATTTTCATCTCGACTGGCTAATGAAATTTATTTTCGGCTTATAGTTCTCTATTATGCACTTCAAAACACTGCGTTGTTGTTGTGGCAAATGCGACAACTCTACATCAAGCTTACTTCCTGTTTGCTCTAAGGTTATCATGCACAAACTCTGAAACTCTTCCAATAATTCCATGCATGAATTGTGAACTTTCTTCCCTTCTTGGACCTTCGATTTGGGTTCTGTACCTATTTGACTGTCTGATCTGCGAACGATTTCGGTACCATCCTTCGTCACTTTCATGTCCACCAAATGCAAAAGAGTCCAGCTTAAAATTGCATCAAATGCCATGTCTTCGTCGGATATGACGTGGAATTCTGTATTGAGATTGATGCCATCTATTCGAACTGGGATAATAAGGCTTCCAAAAGTCACAATTTGACTTTCCCCGATTCCAGTCAAACATTTTTCACCTCTTGTCAAACTCTGTTCTCCGGAGTTTCAAGAAGATATTACGGCGCAGCAAGCAAGGATCAGCTCCAGTGTCCACTAACCCTTTAAAAATAACTTTTCCAAACAAAATAGCATGGCATGTCTTGCCCCTCTACTTGTACAAGGTTTGTGGTTTTTTCCTGCTTGGGTACCATTTCGAACTGGCACTGGGCCGCTGGCTGGTTGCACCTGAAACATTTATTGTTTCTTTTTGGGCAATCTTTCTTCATGTGATATTCGTCCCACAGTTAAAACATTTCCTCACCTTCTCAACTACTTTGGCTGTGTCTTTCTCACCTTTGTTGAAGTGATAGTCATACCTGACTAGGTTTGTAGATCCTCGCTTCTTCTGATATGCCTCGATCTGCACTTTGAACTGCCTCATAGTCTTGGCTTGGTATAGTAAGTATTTGTTTACCTTGGAGTCTGGAATGCCTTCGACAAAGTAATCAAATAAGCTTTCATCGTCTAAGTCTATTCCATTTAAGCATACAGGTACTCGTGCAACGATTCGGTCTTCTTCTGCTGTCGTTTGCCAAGTCTACGATGAACCTCTGCCGATGATACCCTCACACCGAACTCGTCGAGCAGTGCAGCTTTTAAAGAACCCCAGTCCCTGACATACCGCTCACCACGAATTCCATTCCATAGTGAGTGCACTCTCTCGATCCTCGATCCTCGATCCACTCATTAACGTCTGGTGAACTAGTTCCCGAAAACTGTGTTACACTCCCTTCCACATCCTTTAATGTAAAACAAGACCAACCCAAGTTAAGATTTTCATCGTGACGGTTCTACCCGCGAGCAATTGGATTCACTCCACGCTCCCTATTTTCGCTCACCTGTCTATTATTTGAATGAACGAAAGCAAAAGATCCGTCTTCTTCCTTATCATTATCCACTTGGATTTCTATCTCATTATTTACATCAGAATCCAAACCACAGTGAGCAATTAGTCTGTTTTGTAATTCGGGCTTGTTACCATTTCTGTTTAATCCTAATTCTGTCAATTTGTCGCGTAAATCCGCCACGAGCAGTTTCAACATCTCTTTCCTATTCATTTTCACTTAAATATACTTATATACATTAGGACTAGAATATTTATATCCAATATAGTAGGTATGCTTATAAAATAATAATATGTACATCAAGAATGCAAACTCGGCCAAAATAAGGCTTTACTCTGCCAGTAACAACAAATGCACGCAGCTAATGTTAACACAACGTTTACGTAATTATAAACTACAAATACGTTAATTTGAAATGATCTTCCTCTGATCTCTTTCTCGTCTTGTTTTTCTTCACGTCTTTCCTCCTCCAAGTCTGTTTTTGCGCCGATTTCTGACGGCCAAAACGTGAACATTTCTGCAACTCAACAAAATTGCGACAGCTCTTGACTCACAAATACAAGTTTAGATTTGCCTTGCCGCTCCACCAACACCGCTCCAGATGACAGATGATAAAGAGCGAGTTGTCTTTATTTGCAATAGTAGAAAAGGTCTTCGTCATGGACCCACTTCCGTACTGAAACTCCAAATCCAAAATCGCTCCTGGCTTCTAAAAACTCTTTCCAGTTCATTCAGAATGTTCTCAATGTTCTTCGTCGCGAAATTCTTGCGAGAATGGACCCACTCTTGAGCTTTCCCGTTAGCTTGGAAGCGACCAAAGCATTCTTTCTTCTTGTATGCTGACTGTATATAACGTAATTGCGACATCCAATAATTTGTGTCATCCTTACCGCATATTCAGCTATAAATTGGCTAGTTACATTGAGATCCGGAAAAATTGTGATACTGGTTTCCGGATTGGTCGAAATATTCTTCTCACTCTCGACAGTAGTATTTCCCTTTTCAGCAGTATATTCTCATTTTCCATTCTCCGTACTGAGTACGCCTGATCGCGACTAGATCGTTGACATTATATAAATTTTCGTCTCTCTTCGTCTAGTTCTTAAAACAACGACTTCCGAATCTACTCTTTCAGCTCTGAACTGTCAACTATACGCATGTCGACGCCTGTTAACAACTTGAAAGGGGTTACTTTTGTGCTACAAAGCTCAATATTGTTAACCCAGTGCTGAGCTTTACCCACATGTTTATACCAATTCCCTGGGTTTTCAAGACTCATCTTTGACAGGATTGTCACAAAAATTGTTTGCATTCTCTCGAACTGACCGTTACCTCGATGTACACCTGTAGCGATCAATAAATGCTGAATGTTTTGTACTTAGATGTACTTACCAGTACCGCGTGGTGGGTACAACCAAAGACCATAGAATAACAAGATGCGTAACAGCCATACAACTGAATGTACGGCAAAATTTTTGGTGTGGATTTTCGATGTGGATTTTCGATTTTGCTAGTGTGCGTTGTCCGTGTAAAGCTCTTTGGTTGTGTTGGTGAATCATTTCGTGTGGTCTGCTGCAATAAGGGCTCAATCTCGCATTTGACTAACGCAATTTGTCAAAAGCCTCTAGGCCAGGGGTTTAGTCGCTCAACCGCGGGAATTGCAGGTCGAAGTTCAACCCCGACTGGCAACAACTTTTTTTTTATGCAATCGGTTTTTTTTTAACAATTATTGAAAATGATGAGTGCTATTCACATAAAATGCTAATGTTAGATAAATTGATAAGTTTTGCTGTACAAAACTTGTAAGTGGCAAGACTCCCCAGACTAATGTAAAGGAGCAATAAGCTAAATATACTTCGTCATAAATAAATAAATATCTGGGGATCTTTGAACAGTAAAGCTTTATATAAAGCTATTTATCGCACATTTACATTTTATACACATTACGCTTTGATTCAAAGTGAATTGCTTATTGTGTTTATGTTTTTATTGTTATTAGGTATTTTTTTAACACCTTTGATATGTAATTTACACAAAATAAAATATATCTATAGGAGCGATTAATTCCTAAAGTCCCAGTTGGTACATCTAAAAAACATCAAAAAAAATTTAAAAAAAGTAAAAAAAACTAAAAAAAACTAAAAAAAATAAAACAAATTAAAAAAACAAAAAATAAATAAAAAAACTAAAAAATCTATCAAAAATATTTTAAAAAAAATTGTCAAAAAAATACAGCTAAAAAAATATTAAAATAAAAAAAATATAAAAAAATATTAAGTTGAGTCCAGTCTCAGAGTGGACTCGAACATGGAACTCAAATCCATTATCCACGGGTCACCAACATACGCAGAGCGCCACAGCCCGCTTATAAATCGCTTGAGCTATGCGTCTTTTAGGTCGATTCCTATTCGTCAACATAATTCAAGAATCGACAATTGAGACAAAAATTGGAATTTGACTTTTTCACAGCGCGGAGTGTCGTGAGCGAGATAGCAAGAGAGAGGGAGAGAGAAGGAAGCAAAGCAACGGCATTCTAAAAATAGATTCCTATACGTGTAAGGGTTGCTTAGCAAAAATGAGGCCGCCGTTGTACACTTTCTTACTCCTAGTTACGCATCTTGTTATTCTATGGTCTTTGGTACAACCAAACGTACTTCGAAAATGCATCCACTAATACTGGAATGTGATTGTATCTTTTCTTAGTGATCTCCATAGGCCCTACGTGATCTACATATATGATAAGTAACTAATGGTTTGTCTTCCCTATCAATTCGATTTAGATAACCTTCTTGCTTTTCAGCTTTTGCGTTTACAAATATACACTCAACACAACTACCCACTACTTTAGATACTTTGTCTTTTAACTTTGGAATGAAATAGGGTTTTTCCACCAAATCTTGAGTCCTCTTTGCCGAAAAATGGCCTTGCTTATGAAAAATTTAGATTATCTCAGTTTCCATTTGAGATGGAACCACGATTAATTCTCTGTATGGGTCCTTGAACAATATTTGGTTGGCAATATAATAATCCTCATATCCCTGCAATCCAACTGGACTTCTAACTGCGCTTGTCCATTCAACAGCCTCCTTCAACTTTTGCATTACACTTTCTGTCAATAGGAAACAAGCAACTAGGCTGAGCGCGTCTACGTGTCTCATCTTGGTAGCAAAAACATTGCCCACCTAGCCACTCGTAAAGCAACTTCATTTTCTTTTATCGTCATGGCGAATGCGTTGCAATCTGTGATGATTTTAAACTTTGTTTGTAGGACATAGTCACGCAATATTTCAACGCTGCGATGACTGCTAAGGCCTCCAGTTCGTATGAGTGATATTTCTCCTTACAAGGCTTTGTTTTGCGACTCATGTACATGACTGGATGAAACTGACTGTGTATTTCTGTAGGCGATTTCGGGTTATACAGTTTCAAAACTGGTTTACTAACTAACGCTGCTTTAAACTGCTCGAATGAAACTTGCTGCAGCTCTCTGAACTCAAGCCCCACATCATTCCTTTAAAGGTCCGACAAAGGTTTAGCTATGACTGCATACCCATCTGCAAACTTCCTAAAATACGACGTTAAGCCAAGGAATCCTTGTATAGCCTTTCGATCAGACGGTAGAGGATAGTTTGCTACAGCTTGCGTTTTTTCATTACTGGGTGTGATCGCACCATTTTCTATAATGTAACCAAGAAAATCTACTCTGCTTAGTAAGATTTGACACATGGCCCAATTGATTCTCAGGCCATTTTGCTCCGCAACCTTAATTACTCTTTTAAGATTTTCCAAGCCTTCGACGACATCCTTGCTCGGAATTATAATTTCGTCCATGTAGACAACTGCGTCACCGGTCTTAATAAGTTCTCTGAGTAATGCCATATTGAACCGTGTGAAAACTGCTGGTGAGTTCGAAATGCCGAAAGGCACATACAAGAACTCGTATTGTCCTTTCTGTGTAACGAATGAAGTAAACTTTTGGGAGCTAACTTGTACCGGAACATGAAAATACCCGTTGGTTAAATCTTGTGTCGTGAAAATCGCAGCTCCCTGTAACTTTTCTATCACGCTGTCCATTTGTACCATGGGAAAATTGTCTCTCACAATTTTCTCATTCAACTTGCGATAGTCGCAGCACAATCGCTTCTGTCCATTCTTTTTCGCCACGAGTACGATTGGTGAAGCATACTCTGAAGTACTGGGCTTGATTATCTTGTTTAAACCATTCCTGAATTTGTACGCTAACTACCTTCTGCTCTGTATAAGCTATACGTCGAGCATGCTGAGATACTGGCAATTTATCGATAAGCAATATTTTCATCTCGACTGGCTAATGAAATTTATTTTCGGCTTATAGTTCTCTATTATGCACTTCAAAACACTGCGTTGTTGTTGTGGCAAATGCGACAACTCTACATCAAGCTTACTTCCTGTTTGCTCTAAGGTTATTATGCACAAACTCTGAAACTCTTCCAATAATTCCATGCATGAATTGTGAACTTTCTTCCCTTCTTGGACCTTCGATTTGGGTTCTGTACCTATTTAACTGTCTGATCTGCGAACGATTTCGGTACCATCCTTCGTCACTTTCATGTCCACCAAATGCAAAAGAGTCCAGCCTAAAATTGCATCAAATGCCATGTCTTCGTCGGATATGACGTGGAATTCTGTATTGAGATTGATGCCATCTATTTGAACTGGGATAATGAGGCTTCCAAAAGTCACAATTTGACTTTCCCCGATTCCAGTCAAACATTTTTCACCTCTTGTCAAACTCTGTTCTCCGGAGTTTCAAGAAGATATTACGGCGCAGCAAGCAAGGATCAGCTCCAGTGTCCACTAACCCTTTAAAAATAACTTTTCCAAACAAAATAGCATGGCATGTCTTGCCCCTCTACTTGTACAAGGTTTGTGGTTTTTTCCCGCTTGGGTACCATTTCGAACTGGCACTGGGCCGCTGGCTGGTTGCACCTGAAACACTTATTGTTTCTTTTTGGGCAATCTTTCTTCATGTGATATTCGTCCCACAGTTAAAACATTTCCTCACCTTCTCAACAACTTTGGCTGTGTCTTTCTCACCTTTGTTGAAGTGAGAGTCATACCTGACTAGGTTTGTAGATCCTCGCTTCTTCTGATATGCGTCGATCTGCACTTTGAACTGCCTCATAGTCTTGGCTTGGTATAGTAAGTATTTGTTTACCTTGTAGTCTGGAATGCTTTCGACAAAGTAATCAAATAAGCTTTCATCGTCTAAGTCTATTCCATTTAAGCATACAGGTACTCGTGCAACGATTCGGTCTTCTTCTGCTGTCGTTTGCCAAGTCTACGATGAACTTCTGCCGATGATACCCTCACACCGAACTCGTCGAGCAGTGCAGCTTTTAAAGAACCCCAGTCCCTGACATACCGCTCACCACGAATTCCATTCCATAGTGAGTGCACTCTCTTCAAGTTCCTCGATCCACTCATTAACGTCTGGTGAACTAGTTCTACCCGCGAGCAATTGGATTCACTCCACGCTCCCTATTTTCGCTCACCTGTCTATTATTTGAATGAACGAAAGCAAAAGATCCGTCTTCTTCCTTATCATTATCCACTTGGATTTCTATCTCATTATTTACATCAGAATCCAAACCACAGTGAGCAATTAGTCTGTTTTGTAATTCGGGCTTGTTACCATTTCTGTTTAATCCTAATTCTGTCAATTTGTCGCGTAAATCCGCCACGAGCAGTTTCAACATCTCTTTCCTATTCATTTTCACTTAAATATACTTATATACATTAAGACTAGAATATTTATATCCAATATAGTAGGTATGCTTATAAAATAATAATATGTACATCAAGAATGCAAACTCGGCCAAAATAAGGCTTTACTCTGCCAGTAACAACAAATGCACGCAGCTAATGTAAACACAACGTTAACGTAATTATAAACTACAAATACATTAATTTTAAATGATCTTCCTCTGATCTTCTTCTTGTCTTGTTTTTCTTTACGTCTTTCCTCCTCCAAGTCTGTTTTTGCGCCGATTTCTGACGGCCAAAACGTGAACATTTCTGCAACTCAACAAAATTGCGACAGCTCTCGACTCACAAGTACAAGTTTAGATTTGCCTTGCCGCTCCACCAACACCGCTCCAGATGACCAACTCGCTCTTTATTTGCAATAGTAGAAAAGGTCTTCGTCATGGACCCACTTCCGTACTGAAACTCCAAATCCAAAATCGCTCCTGGCTTCTAAAAACTCTTTCCAGTTCATTCAGAATGTTCTCAATGTTCTTCGTCGCGAAATTCTTGCGAGAATGGACCCACTCTTGAGCTTTCCCGTAAGCTTGGAAGCGACCAAAGCATTCTTTCTTCTTGTATGCTGACTGTATATAACGTAATTGCGACATCCAATAATTTGTGTCATCCTTACCGCATATTCAGCTATAAATTGGCTAGTTACATTGAGATCCGGAAAAATTGTGATACTGGTTTCCGGATTGGTCGAAATATTCTTCTCACTCTCGACAGTAGTATTTCCCTTTTCAGCAGTATATTCTCATTTTCCATTCTCCGTACTGAGTACGCCTGATCGCGACTAGATCGTTGACATTATATAAATTTTCGTCTCTCTTCGTCTAGTTCTTAAAACAACGACTTCCGAATCTACTCTTTCAGCTCTGAACTGTCAACTATACGCATGTCGACGCCTGTTAACAACTTGAAAGGGGTTACTTTTGTGCTACAAAGCTCAATATTGTTAACCCAGTGCTGAGCTTTACCCACATGTTTATACAAATTCCCTGGGTTTTCAAGACTCATCTTTGACAGGATTGTCACAAAAATTGTTTGCATTCTCTCGAACTGACCGTTACCTCGATGTACACCTGTAGCGATCAATAAATGCTGAATGTTTTGTACTTAGATGTACTTACCAGTACTGCGTGGTGGGTACAACCAAACGTACTTCGAAAATGCATCCACTAATACTGGGATGTGATTGTATCTTTTCATAGTGATCTCCATAGGCCCTACGTGATCTATATGATAAGTAACTAATGGTTTGTCTTCCTTATTAATTCGATTTAGATAACCTTCTCGCTTTTCAGCTTTTGCGTTTACCAATATACACTCAACAAAACTACCCACTACTTTAGATACTTTGTCTTTTAACATGGCAATGAAATAGGGTTTTTCCACCAAATCTTGAGTCGTCTTGGCCGAAAAATGGCCTTGCTTATGAGCAATTTAGATTATCTCAGTTTCCATTTGAGATGGAACCACGATTAATTCTCTGTATGGGTCCTTGAACAATATTTGGTTGGCAATATAATAATCCTCATATCCCTGCAATCCAACTAGACTTCTTACTGCGCTTGTCCATTCAATAGCCATCTAAGCCTCCTTCAACTTGTGCAATACACTTTCTGTCAATACGAAACAAGCAACTAGGCTGAGCGCGTCTACGTGTCTCATCTTGGTAGCAAAAACATTGCCCACCTAGCCACTCGTAAAGCAACTTCATTTTCTTTCATCGTCATGGCGAATGCGTTGCAATCTGTGATGATTTTAAACTTTGTTTGTAGGACATAATCACGCCATATTTCAACTCTGCGATGACTGCTAAGACCTCCAGTTCGTATGAGTGATATTTCTCTTTACAAGGCTTTGTTTTGCGACTCATGTACATGACTGGATGAAACTGACTATCCCCTGGATCCGTTTGTAGTAGGGCTGGGCCGAAAACAAACTTTGACGCGTCCGTGTGTATTTCTGTAGGCAATTTCGGGTTATACAGTTTCAAAACTGGTTTACTAACTAACGCTGCTTTAAACTGCTCGAATGAAACTTGCTGCAGCTCTCTGAACTCAAGCACCACATCATTCCTTTAAAGGTCTGACAAAGGTTTAGCTATGACTGCATACCCATATACGAACTTCCTAAGATACGACGTTAAGCCAAGGAGTCGTTGTAAGGCCTTTTGATCAGACGGTAGAGGATAGTTTGCTACAGCTTGCGTTTTTTCATTACTGGGTGTGATCGCACAATTTTCTATAATGTAACCAAGAAAATCTACTCTGCTTAGTAAGATTTGACACATGGCCCAATTGATTCTCAGGCCATTTTGCTCCGCAACCTTAATTACTCTTTTAAGATTTTCCAAGCCTTCGACGACATCCTTGCTGGGAATTATAATTTCGTCCATGTAGACAACTGCGTCACCGGTCTTAATAAGATCTCTGAGTATTACAAGAACTCGTATTGTCCTTTCTGTGTAACGAATGAAGTATACTTTTGGGAGCTAACTTGTACCGGAACATGAAAATACCCGTTGGTTAAATCTTGTGTCGTGAAAATCGCCGCTCCCTGTAACTTTTCTATCACGCTGTCCATTTGTACCATGGGAAAATTGTCTCTCACAATTTTCTGATTCAACTTGCGATAGTCGCAGCACAATCGCTTCGGTCCATTCTTTTTCGCCACGAGTACGATTTGTGAAGCATACTCTGAAGTACTGGGCTTGATTGTCTTTTGGTTAAACCACTCCTGAACCTATACGTTCACTACCTTCTGCTCTGTATAAGTTATACATCGAGCATGCTGAAATATTGGCGATTCATCGATAAGCAATATTTTCATCTCGACTGGCTAATGAAATTTATTTTCGGCTTATAGTTCTCTATTCAAAACACTGCGTTGTTGTTGTGGCAAATGCGACAACTCTACATCAAGCTTACTTCCTGTTTGCTCTAAGGTTATCATGCACAAACTCTGAAACTCTTCCAATAATTCCATGCATGAACTTTGAACTTTCTTCCCTTCTTGGACCTTCGATTTGGGTCCTGTACCTATTTGACTGTCTGATCTGCGAACGAACTCGGTACCATCCTTCGTCACTTCGCAAAAGAGTCCAGCCTAAAATTGCATCAAATGCCATGTCTTCGTCGGATATGATGTGGAATTCTGTGTTGAGATTGATGCCATCTATTCGAACTGGGATGCCATCTATTCGAGGCTTCCAAAAGTCACAATTTGACTTTCCCCGATTCCAGTCAAAAATTTTTCACCTCCTGTCAAACTCTGTTCTCCGGAGTTTCAAGAATATATTAACGCGCAGCAAGCAAAGATCTGCTCCAGTGACCACTAACCCTTTAAAAATAACTTTTCCAAACAAAATACACTTTAACTCCAATCCTGAAGACGTAAACGTGTTTGTTGGCATGTCTTGCCCAAACAAGGCTTGTTGTTCTTTCCTGCTTGGGTACCATTTCGAACTGGCACTGGGCCGCTGGCTGGTTGCACCTGAAATATTTATTGTTTCTTTTTGGGCAATCTTTCTTCATGTGATATTCGTCCCACAGTTAAAACATTTCCTCACCTTCTCAACTACTTTGGCTAAGTCTTTCTCACCATTGTTGAAGTGAGAGTCATACCTGACTAGGTTTGTAGATCCTCGCATCTTCTGATATGCCTCCATCTGCACTTTGAACTGCCTCATAGTCTTGGCTTGGTATAGTAAGTATTTATTTACCTTGGAGTCTAGAATGCCTTCGACAAAGTAATCAAATAAGCTTTCATCGTCTAAGTCTATTCCATTTAAGCATACAGGTACTCGTGCAACGATTCGGTCTTCTTCTGCTGTCGTTTGCCAAGTCTACGATGAACTTCTGCCGATGATACCCTCACACCGAACTCGTCGAGCAGTGCAGCTTTTAAAGAACCCCAGTCCCTGACATACCGCTCACCACGAATTCCATTCCACAGTGAGTGCACTCTCTTCAAGTTCCTCGATCCACTCATTAACGTCTGGTGAACTAGTTCCCGAAAACTGTGTTACAATCCCTTCCACATCCTTTAATGTAAAACAAGACCAACCCAAGTTAAGATTTTCATCGTGACGGTTCTACCCGCGAGCAATTGGATTCACTCCACGCTCCCTATTTTCGCTCACCTGTCTATTATTTGAATGAACGGAAGCAAAAGATCCGTCTTCTTCCTTATCAATTTCCACTTGGATTTCTATCTCATTATTTACATCAGAATCCAAACCACAGTGAGCAATTAGTCTCTTTTGTAATTCGGGCTTGTTACCATTTCTGTTTAATCCTAATTCTGTCAATTTGTCGCGTAAATCCGCCACGAGCAGTTTCAACATCTCTTTCCTATTCATTTTCAATTAAATATACTTATATACATTAAGACTAGAATATTTATATCCTCTGATGTCATTCTCGTCTTGTTTTTCTTAACGCCTTTCCGCCTCCAAGTCTGTTTTGGCGCCGATTTCTGACGGCCAAAACGTGAACATTTCTGCAACTCAACAAAATTGCGACAGCTCTCGACTCACAAATACAAGTTTAGATTTGCCTTGGCGCCCCACCAACACCGCTCCAGTTGACCAACTCGCTCTTTATTTGCAATAGTAGAAAAGGTCTTCGTCATGGACCCACTTCCGTACTGAAACTCCAAATCCAAAATCGCTCCTGGCTTCTAAAAACTCTTCCCAATTCATTCAGAATTTTTTAATGTTCTTCGTCGCGAAATTCTTGCGATAATGGACCCACTCTTGAGCTTTCCCGTTAGCTTGGAAGCGACCAAAGCATTCTTTCTTCTGATATGCTGACTGTATATAACGTAATTGCGACATCCAATAATTTGTGTCATCCTTACCACATATTCAGCTATAAATTGGATGGTTACATTGAGATCCGGAAAAATTGTGATACTGGTTCCGGATTGGTATAAATATTCTTCTCACTCTCGAATTATTCATTTTCCATTATCCGTACTGAGTACGCCTGATCGCGACTAGATGACATTATATACCTTTTCGTCTCTCTTCGTCTAGTTCTTAAGACAACGACTTCCGAATCTGCTCTTTCAGCTCTTAACTGTCAACTATACGCATGTCGACGCCTGTTAACAACTTGAAAGGGGTTGCTATAAAGCTCAATATTTTTAACCCATTGCTGAACTTTACCCACATGTTTATACCAATTCCCTGGGTTTTCGGGACTCATCTTTGACAGGATTGTCACAAAAATTCTTTGCATTCTCTCGACCTGACCGTTACCTCGATGTACACCTGTAGCGATCAATAAATGCTGAATCTTTTGTTTGTCGCAGTATTTTTTGAAGAATTGAGAGGTGAAAGCTGCACCGCGGTCTGACAGGATCCTGAAAGGATTACCAAAGATGATAGCCTGCCTGTCCAAGCAATTGAACACCTCCTCTACTCCAGTACTGCGTGGTGGGTACAACCAAACGTACTTCGAAAATGCATCCACTAATACTGGGATATGATTGTATCTTTTCTTAGTGATCTCCATAGGCCCTATGTGATCTACATATATGATAAGTAACTAATGGTTTGTCTTCCCTATCAATTCGATTTAGATAACCTTCTTGCTTTTCAGCTTTTGCGTTTACCAATATACACTCAACACAACTACCCACTACTTTAGATACTTTGTCTTTTAACTTTGGAATGAAGTAGGGTTTTTCCACCAAACGACGACATTCTTGCTGAGCTTGCAGAAAGAATCAAAAGGGATCTACGGATAAGGATAGATGAAGTCCAATATTGGACGGACTCTACAATAGTGTTGGCATGGATAAACGCAACGGCGTTATCATTTCATACGTTCGTGGCAAACCGAATTGCTCGGATTCATGAGCTATCAAATCCGGAGCAATGGGGGCACGTAGCATTAGAAGACAACCCAGCAGACCTTGCGTCAAGAGGATGTTCAGCAACACAGCTTAAGCAAAAGGAGTTGTGGTTTAATGGTCCACCATTTCTGACAACAAACAAAGAAGTCTGGAAGCAACAGACTAAGCATGTGCTACACACGAAGGACCCAGAACAACGGACCACAACCAATCACGTCCTGAGTCTAATCAAAATCGAGGATTGGACCACGGAAATCAGTCACCACGGGTCATTTGACACGCTGGTAGGAATAGCAGCCTGGATGTTGCGTTTTGGAAACAACTGTCGACCAGGCAAGCAAAGAGAAACAGGATCAATAACTCCGGAACAACGAGCAAGGGCATTACAACGAATAGTGCGACAGATACAAGGAATATCATTTCAGCCCACTATAACTCAGTTACAGAAAACCGGGTGTGTGGCAGTATCAGATCCTTATCGGTCATTAGACCCCTTTCTGGACAATACCAAGGTACTACGAGTAGGAGGACGACTCCAGAATTCAAGTCTAGCATTTGATGAAAAACATCCTATGTTGCTGCCAGCAGGTCATGAAGTAACACGGCTCATATTTGAGAACATCTGGCAAACACGCGACAACAATTTTGGACTATCAAGGGAAAACAACTCGCATTGACGACAGTACGACGCTGCATCACATGCTGTCGAGCTCGGCCAAGGTTGCTAAATCAGATCATGAGTGCACTACCCACCGATCGGGTACAAATTGCAAGACCGTTTAATATTAGTGGAGTGGATTACTGCGGGCCATTTTTTGTGCATTACAAAATCCGAGGTCCCCATAAGGTCTATTTAGCCATTTTTTGTTGTTTCACCACCAAGGCAGTACATTTAGAAGTGGTGTCGGATCTAACCACTTAAGCGTTCTTGGCTGCACTAAAAAGGTTTAATGGAAGGAGAGGAGTAGCAAGGAGCATTTATTGTGACAACGCCACGAATTTTGTCGGAGCGAGGAACGAGTTGCGAGAGTTAAAAACCACGATACACTCGGAAGAAGCTCGAGAGACGATTACTAAAGCATGCTCAAGGTTAGGAACAGAGTTCCATTTTATTCCACCACGGGCACCTCACTTCGGAGGACTGTGGGAGGCGGCAGTAAAATCAGCAAAACATTTGTTGGTCCGCACAGTGTCAACGGCAGACTTGACATATGAAGAATTAGAAACAGTGATCATCGACATAGAGGCAATATTAAACTCTCGGCCCCTTACTCCTATTTCTTCCAGCCCACGCGATCTGTCTGCATTGACTCCCGGACACTTCTTGATCGGAGGACCAATAACCGCATCTCCCGACATTCATAACAAGGAGGTACGGTCGGGTCTAGTGTCAAGATGGAAACAAGTAGACAAGGTCAGACAGGATTTCTGGAAAAGATGGAGCCACGAGTACCTGCAGGAACTACAAAACCGGTCAAAATGGACAAGAAAACAAAAGACAGTTGCCGTAGGAGACCTAGTGGTAATAAAAGAAGACAATATGCCACCATTACAGTGGCCGCTTGGGAGAATACTGAAGGTACACGCAGGAAAGGACGGTGCAGTCCGAGTCGTCAGCATCCGGACTTCAACAACACGAGAGCGATTCATCGGCTTGCGGTGCTACCAATCGACACTCAAAGGGCACCCGAAGAAGTGGAAAAGGGTGTCAGAAAATCCCCAAGGCTATGTTCCAATTCATAGTACTGCTGGCCGCTGCCAACGCCACCCAAGCCGTCCCAATAACGGCTGAACTTCCCGTAAAAGTAGGTCCATTACCTAACAATACGGGAACATATGTAGAGTTAAGGAAAAAAATAGCTCTGATGTCAGCAGAATGGACGATCATATCATACTTTGATCTACGGCTGCTAGCGCAGGAAATCACTGCATTTAAGCAAAATGTTGAAGAATTATCAACCTGGTGCCTTCGAGGCGGGTCCAACAATAATACAGATGCTCGAACAAGAGGCCAGCGAGCTATATGATGGGCAACAGCTATTCAATCATCATCGACAACGGAGAGGAGCCCTGAATCTGGTAGGAAATCTCGCCAACGGTCTATTTGGAGTTTAAGACTCGCAGTATGCGCAAAATATGGAAGAGGTCATCCGCAGAATCCAAGCCAAGGAATTGCACAACACACATTTACTAAAGAATCAGACGTCGTTCTTAGATAGCACAATTAACGTGATGAGAACGAGTACTGACGAAATGGAACGCAGGATAAGACACATGGAAACACACGTCACATACCACGAAAACACCATACGAACTGGGAACATAGCGCAGGTGTCATCAGAGCTAACATTAATAGCAGGGCACATAAAGAGGACACAGACGGCAGTTATCAACATCATAACCGGATTACAAAGGGGCATAGTCAGCCCAGCTTTAATCTCCGTAAGTCAGCTACAAAAGGAGCTTATAAACATACAGGCCCATCTCCCGAAGGGGAGGCGGCTACCTGTTACGCAGGAAACGCTGCATGATATCTATCAGGTGATGGTATCAGAAGTTCAGGAATTGGACAACACTCTTGTATTCCATACTAAAATACCATTAGTAGACGAAGAGAAGTACGACGTGTATCAACTAACAACAATTCCAGTAGCCACCCACAATCATATACTCGCAACGGAGACAGAAACCAGATATCTTGCGATTAGTGATCATCGGGATCGACATTTCGCACTAACGGTAGAGGAGCTGAACCAATGCACGAAGATGTCAAAGGGACCAATGCTGTGCAATATAAAACAAACAACATTGGGCCCCGCGCACGAGCTGTTCCAATGCGCCCTAGCAGCCGTTCAATCTGAACAAAAATCCAGCTGCAAACCCGAAAGGATCAACACGACAAGCATATGGTACCCTCTTGATACTCCAAATTCTTGGATTTTTGCTACAACACAAGAAATAACATTAACCTACGTGTGCGGGGATGAACGAGGAAAAATACAAGTGCATAATAATGGAATCCTGACAATGAATGCGGACTGCATTGCAAGAAGCACAGTGGTTACGCTACAAGGGCATCCAGCGTTAAGATCTACAATAGAGAAAAAACCCGCAACAATTATTACACATTCGTTCAAGAGTCCAACACAGGAGAGGCAGCAGTACACGACCATACGTAGCAATACAACAAGCAACCTAAATCATCTGCAGGGAAAGGTTCATCAACTTCAGGAGCAGCTAGACAGAGGGGAGTCGGAGGCAACTACGAATACGCAGGCGAACTACTTTAAACCAATCTCCATTACAGCAGGGGTCGTAGTATTGCTGTTGCTAGCTGTAATTGTTTTACTCATCAGAAAGGGTAAACAAAGAAGAATATGCCAACAAGAGAACGTCGCGGAACAAAGCGTCACTTCCCCAATACCCATGAGTCGGGTGAAAACGCTGACGACCACAGAATAATAAGAAACACAATTCATTACGATGTAAGAAAACAGCAAAACGATTGTTAGGAAGAAGGATGAAGGAGCCGTCGTGGACCGTCACAGACCGATTGGGAGGATAACGTAGACCATCTATAATAGGGCCACATGAGGTACGGATCGAGACCGTACGGCGTTTACGACGTATATAGAAGTCTGGGATATTATCCAGTAAGGACCAACAGGTGGGAATACGAGTATAACGCATCGAACCATCAAGGTCCAAAACGACTTCGCAATGATCGTTAAGCAGCATTGCAACAAACTGAGACCCAACACACGGAACCCCGAGTTTAATAGATGATTAACGAGACCTCAGCAAAAAAAATATATAGACGTATTTAACGGTAGAGTAAGCAATTTATTAAGTATTAAGAACTGACAAATGCAGATCCAATATCGCATTCAACACCGGAATCTGGGTCATTATACCAGGATGACACGTCAGCACGCAGAACAGGACTATCGCTACGGTGCAAAGCCAGGACAGCACGCCGGAAAATCAGGACGGACCCGTCGTCCAACAAGAGAAAGGATTCAGCATGAATTTGAACAGCACGATCAGCTGGGTACCGTAGGTCACGCCAAACAAAACCAATCGGACTACGTATCCACAGTTGGTTCACTCGACGAAAAATCTCGAACTGGGATAAAGAGGCTTCCAAAAGTCACAATTTGACTTTCCCCGATTCCAGTCAAACGTTTTTCACCTCCTGTCAAACTCTCTTCTCCGGAGTTTCAAGTAGATATTACGGCGCAGCAAGCAAAGATCTGCTCCAGTGACCACTAACCCATTGCCTTCGAGGCGGGTCCAACAATAATACAGATGCTCGAACAAGAGGCCAGCGAGCTATATGATGGGCAACAGCTATTCAATCATCATCGACAACGGAGAGGAGCCCTGAATCTGGTAGGAAATCTCGCCAACGGTCTATTTGGAGTTTAAGACTCGCAGTATGCGCAAAATATGGAAGAGGTCATCCGCAGAATCCAAGCCAAGGAATTGCACAACACACATTTACTAAAGAATCAGACGTCGTTCTTAGATAGCACAATTAACGTGATGAGAACGAGTACTGACGAAATGGAACGCAGGATAAGACACATGGAAACACACGTCACATACCACGAAAACACCATACGAACTGGGAACATAGCGCAGGTGTCATCAGAGCTAACATTAATAGCAGGGCACATAAAGAGGACACAGACGGCAGTTATCAACATCATAACCGGATTACAAAGGGGCATAGTCAGCCCAGCTTTAATCTCCGTAAGTCAGCTACAAAAGGAGCTTATAAACATACAGGCCCATCTCCCGAAGGGGAGGCGGCTACCTGTTACGCAGGAAACGCTGCATGATATCTATCAGGTGATGGTATCAGAAGTTCAGGAATTGGACAACACTCTTGTATTCCATACTAAAATACCATTAGTAGACGAAGAGAAGTACGACGTGTATCAACTAACAACAATTCCAGTAGCCACCCACAATCATATACTCGCAACGGAGACAGAAACCAGATATCTTGCGATTAGTGATCATCGGGATCGACATTTCGCACTAACGGTAGAGGAGCTGAACCAATGCACGAAGATGTCAAAGGGACCAATGCTGTGCAATATAAAACAAACAACATTGGGCCCCGCGCACGAGCTGTTCCAATGCGCCCTAGCAGCCGTTCAATCTGAACAAAAATCCAGCTGCAAACCCGAAAGGATCAACACGACAAGCATATGGTACCCTCTTGATACTCCAAATTCTTGGATTTTTGCTACAACACAAGAAATAACATTAACCTACGTGTGCGGGGATGAACGAGGAAAAATACAAGTGCATAATAATGGAATCCTGACAATGAATGCGGACTGCATTGCAAGAAGCACAGTGGTTACGCTACAAGGGCATCCAGCGTTAAGATCTACAATAGAGAAAAAACCCGCAACAATTATTACACATTCGTTCAAGAGTCCAACACAGGAGAGGCAGCAGTACACGACCATACGTAGCAATACAACAAGCAACCTAAATCATCTGCAGGGAAAGGTTCATCAACTTCAGGAGCAGCTAGACAGAGGGGAGTCGGAGGCAACTACGAATACGCAGGCGAACTACTTTAAACCAATCTCCATTACAGCAGGGGTCGTAGTATTGCTGTTGCTAGCTGTAATTGTTTTACTCATCAGAAAGGGTAAACAAAGAAGAATATGCCAACAAGAGAACGTCGCGGAACAAAGCGTCACTTCCCCAATACCCATGAGTCGGGTGAAAACGCTGACGACCACAGAATAATAAGAAACACAATTCATTACGATGTAAGAAAACAGCAAAACGATTGTTAGGAAGAAGGATGAAGGAGCCGTCGTGGACCGTCACAGACCGATTGGGAGGATAACGTAGACCATCTATAATAGGGCCACATGAGGTACGGATCGAGACCGTACGGCGTTTACGACGTATATAGAAGTCTGGGATATTATCCAGTAAGGACCAACAGGTGGGAATACGAGTATAACGCATCGAACCATCAAGGTCCAAAACGACTTCGCAATGATCGTTAAGCAGCATTGCAACAAACTGAGACCCAACACACGGAACCCCGAGTTTAATAGATGATTAACGAGACCTCAGCAAAAAAAATATATAGACGTATTTAACGGTAGAGTAAGCAATTTATTAAGTATTAAGAACTGACAAATGCAGATCCAATATCGCATTCAACACCGGAATCTGGGTCATTATACCAGGATGACACGTCAGCACGCAGAACAGGACTATCGCTACGGTGCAAAGCCAGGACAGCACGCCGGAAAATCAGGACGGACCCGTCGTCCAACAAGAGAAAGGATTCAGCATGAATTTGAACAGCACGATCAGCTGGGTACCGTAGGTCACGCCAAACAAAACCAATCGGACTACGTATCCACAGTTGGTTCACTCGACGAAAAATCTCGAACTGGGATAAAGAGGCTTCCAAAAGTCACAATTTGACTTTCCCCGATTCCAGTCAAACGTTTTTCACCTCCTGTCAAACTCTCTTCTCCGGAGTTTCAAGTAGATATTACGGCGCAGCAAGCAAAGATCTGCTCCAGTGACCACTAACCCATTAACAATAACTTTTCCAAACAAAATACACTTTAACTCCAATCCTGAAGACGTAAACGTGTTTGTTGGCATGTCTTGCCCAAACAAGGCTTGTTGTTTTTTCCTGCTTGGGTACCATTTCGAACTGGTACTGGGCCGCTGGCTGGTTGCACCTGAAACATTTATTGTTTCTTTTTGGGCAATCCTTCTTCATGTGAAATTCGTTCCACAGTTAAAACATTTCCTGACCTTCTCAACTACTTTGGCTGTGTCTTTCTCACCTTTGTTGAAGTGAGAGTCATACCTGACTAGCTTTGTAGGTCCTCGCATCTTCTGATATGCCTCGATCTGCACTTTGAACTGCCTCATAGTCTTGGCTTGGTATAGTAAGTATTTGTTTACCTTGGAGTCTGGAATGCCTTCGACAAAGTATTCAAATAAGCTTTCATTGTCTAAGTTTATTGGGTTTGCCAATTCCAGTGAGTGCACACTCTTCAAGTTCCTCGATCCACTCATTAACGTCTGGTGAACTAGTTCCCGAAAACTGTGTTACACTCCCTTCCACATCCTTTAATGTAAGCCAAGACCAACCCAAGTTAGGATTTTCATCGTGACGGTTCTACCCGCGAGCAATTGGATTCACTCCACGATCCCTATTTTCGCACACCTATCTATTATTTAAATGAACGGAAGCAAAAGATCCGTCTTCTTCCTCATCATTATCCCTTGGATTTCTATCTCATTATTTACATCAGAATCCAAACCATAGGGAGCAATTAGTCTGTTTTGTAATTCGGGCTTGTTACCATTTCTGTTTAATCCTAATTCTGTCAATTTGTCGCGTAAATCCGCCACCAGCAGTTCCAATATCTCTTTCCAATTCATTTTCACTTAAATATACTTATATACATTAAGTCTAGAATACTTATATCCAATATAGTAGGTATGCTTATAAAATAATAATATGTACTTCAAGAATGCAAACTCGGCCAAAATGAGGCTTTACTCTGCCAGTAACAACAAATGTACGCACTGTTTGAATGTACGAAAAAGTTCAAAACTTAACACTATGTAAACACAACGTTAACGTAATTATAAACTACAAATATGTTAATTTGAAATGATCTTCCTCTGATCTCCTTCTTGTCTTGTTTTTCTTCACGTCTTTCCTCCTCCAAGTCTGTTTTTGCGCCGATTTCTGACGTCCAAAACGTGAACATTTCTGCAACTCAACAAAATTGCGACAGCTCTTGACTCACAAATACAAGTTTAGATTTGCCTTGCCGCTCCACCAACACCGCTCCAGATGACCAACTCGCTCTTTATTTGCAATAGTAGAAAAGGTCTTCGTCATGGACCCACTTCCGTACTGAAACTCCAAATCCAAAATCGCTCCTGGCTTCTAAAAACTCTTTCCAGTTCATTCAGAATGTTCTCAATGTTCTTCGTCGCGAAATTCTTGCGAGAATGGACCCACTCTTGAGCTTTCCCGTTAGCTTGGAAGCGACCAAAGCATTCTTTCTTCTTGTATGCTGACTGTATATAACGTAATTGCGACATCCAATAATTTGTGTCATCCTTACCGCATATTCAGCTATAAATTGGCTAGTTACATTGAGATCCGGAAAAATTGTGATACTGGTTTCCGGATTGGTCGAAATATTCTTCTCACTCTCGACAGTAGTATTTCCCTTTTCAGCAGTATATTCTCATTTTCCATTCTCCGTACTGAGTACGCCTGATCGCGACTAGATCGTTGACATTATATAAATTTTCGTCTCTCTTCGTCTAGTTCTTAAAACAACGACTTCCGAATCTACTCTTTCAGCTATGAACTGTCAACTATACGCATGTCGACGCCTGTTAACAACTTGAAAGGGGTTACTTTTGTGCTACAAAGCTCAATATTGTTAACCCATTGCTGAATTTTACCCACATGTTTATACCAATTCCCTGGGTTTTTGAGACTCATCTTTGACAGCATTATCACTACAATTTTTTGCATTCCCTCGACCTGACCGTTACCTCGATGTACACCTGTAGCGATCAATAAATGCTGAATCTTTTGTTTGTCGCAGTATTCTTTGAAGAAATGAGAGGTGAAAGATGCACCGTGGTCTGACACGATCCTGAAAGGATTACCGAAGATGATAGCCTGCCTGTCCAAGCAATTGAGCACCTCCTCTACTCCCGTACTGCGTGGTGGGTACAACCAAACGTACTTCGAAAATGCATCCACTAATATTGTATCTTTTCTTAGTGATCTCCATAGGCCCTACGTGATCTACATATATGATAAGTAACTAATGGTTTGTCTTCCCTATCAATTCGATTTAGATAACCTTCTCGCTTTTTGAGCTTTTGCGTTTACCAATATACACTCAACTCAACTACCCACTACTTTAGATACTTTGTATTTTAACTTTGGAATAAAATAAATTTTTTTCCACCAAATCTTGAGTCCTCTTTGCCGAAAAATGGCCTTGCTTATGAGCAATTTAGATTATCTCAGTTTCCATTTGAGATGGAACCACGATTAATTCTCTGTAAGGGTCCTTGAACAATATTTGGTTGGCAATATAATAATCCTCTATCCCTGCAATCCAACTAGACAGCTAACTGCGCTTGTCCATTCAATAGCCATCTAAGCCTCCTTCAACTTGTGCAATACACTTTCTGTCAATACGAAACAAGAAACTAGGCTGAGCGCGTCTACGTTTCTCATCTTGGTAGCAAAAACATTGCCCACCTAGCCACTCGTAAAGCAACTTCATTTTCTTTCATCGTCATGGCGAATGCGTTGCAATCTGTGATGATTTTAAACTTTGTTTGTAGGACATAGTCACGCCATATTTCAACGCTGCGATTACTGCTAAGACCTCCAGTTTGTATGAGTTATATTTCTCCTTACAAGGCTTTGTTTTGCGACTCATGTACATGACTGGATGAAACTGACTATCCCCTGGATCCTTTTGTAGTAGGACCGCGCCGAAACCAAACTTTGACGCGTCCGTGTGTATTTCTTGTTACGTGGGCATATAAGTGCCCGAGTCCTGACAGGGACTTGGGCCGAGGGGGAGCGTCCGATATTCTGGCACCATTTGCCGGCATAAGCTACGTCGTATTCGGGTCGTGGGATTTTGGTAAGCCTCTCTCCTCTCCAACATAACGAGAATAAATATTAAAAGTGTCTGGAAAATAATATTAGTTCATAAAGTTCGTCAGTCGTCAGTCCACACTGCCCCGCAAGCTTAACTGTCGCTTGATCGCAATACGATCGGGCTGTGTTTTGGCCATATTCCCTCCCTTTCACACGTTCGTGTGCCAATGGATCGTCGCGGGCCGCGCAATACGATCCCCTATTGTCAAGGTTGTCCGTCAAAAGTTATGTCATTGTTCTGTTGTTGTTATATCATTGTTATGTCATTGACCTACTCCACTTCTCGCGTCAGCACACCCCTTTAATAAAGCTTTAGCACACCATGATTTCGAATACTTTTTCACGTTACAAATTTATTAAATAACATTTAGGTCGGCGTGTGCCGGTTTTGAGTAACATAATAGTGGCCAATTCATATGGGGATTAAATTAATTGACAATTACTTAATTAGCCACCTGTGAAGGTGCACACATCAGCAAAATGCTGACTATTCACGACTACAAACGTCGCTCAGAGGGCTCTTGCAATTGTCATACAATTACAAGGCTGATACTCGCCGCTGAAAAATTAACATTTAGTTATTATATATAAAAATGGTAAAATGTATAAAAAGAGGAAAGTATATCTAAATGATTATGTATATGAAATAATTATTGGATATTATTATATGAACTCCTAAAAGATTAATTCTTTGTTTTAATTAGGAAAGTATTAACATTGCCCAAAAACAAATTATTATCTAAACGGGAAAGGACAATGACCGTTGGTACGGTGGAGATAATGATTGCCTTTTCGGTTTTATTACAATGGGCAAGTGGTGAAAAATCTAGACGGAAGGTCTCAATATATAAGTACTCTAATTCACTCACTGTTACTGGCAGTTTGGCTTTGGATAACAAGTATAGAATTCTTACGTTAAACTGTGGATCGTTGTTTATAGTCTTTGCCAAAGCTTCTGAAGTGATCATGGTGTACGGAAATATATATATATATTAATTAAAGGAAATGAACCGTGTTCCGACGAACTTACCCTCCTTTTAATCCTGGGCGATGAGATCTCGACGCACCGGATCCTGGGCTTTGGGAGATTTAAGAATTGGTTTATACATATATATACGTGCAAGACTTGATGGTGGTTTACAAAAACAAAACACAAAAATTACGTTACACAAAAAAATAACACTATCGCTGCATAGATATGTATGTATGTATGCATCGTATGAGAGTTCCACTGCGGCGCACGTCAGTTCCAATGCTCGGGCTGGGGCTGGTCGGTGCAGCTCCAATTTCTTGTTCAGCGTATGTAATTGGGGATTCTGTTTACACTTGCATTCAGAAATGCATGAACTTGCAAATTGTTTTTGATTGTTTTTGGCGATTCACTTTTTGTTTATAATATTGGAGTGCAATTTATTTATTATTATTTTATTGTTTCTATTGTCTTTTTGTGGTTTCACTTCACTGTATCTGCTCGGCTTATGCTCCGATGTGGGTCACCACTTTCTCCAGGGTGTGATGTTGGTCGCGGCGTCTCTGAACAGAGCGCTTGTACATCATGACCACTTTAAGGATCACTATAACCAGTAGTAGTCCAGCTATGAGCTTTAGGGTCTTGTTGACATCTTGAATATCATCCCTGTGGTCAACGATCTCTACGTGTTTAATCACATTGGCGGTGCTGTCGGCCACTTTGGAAGTTTCGCCGCCCATCTTGGGGTCCTTAGGCCATTCACTTGGTTCACTAGTTCTTTTCGTCCTTCAGGATTTTGCAGGTTGACTTCCTCCAGATTGTGGTCGATCGCAGGGCCGGCTATCGGGACTTTCTCATGGCTGAAGCTGATCCTAGGGAAACGTCAAGACATCCTTCTGGACACCAGCCTTCTTCCAGTCGTGGTCTGTGTTGATGGTAGTTGTACTTCTAAACCACTGTCAGGGAGAGATCAGAAAAATTTCTGTCTGACTTCTCTATTTGGCTGTGGTCTTATATACCGGACTAAAGCTTTCGCTAGCCCCCCATATTGGATGAATTAACTAGGTGTTCCCACCTAGGGGTACTGTTTCTCAATTTCCCATATTTTAGGAGTCAACGGCCGGCTGGTGCACTGTGCCACCTTACTGGAGTGCGGTTACGAGCAGGTCGATCGTAGTCGTTGTTCTGGCCACGCGACACCCATGAGTTGTCGAATTGTTTTTGCTGTTTTGTCTTTATCAATCGGAGTGTGGTTAGTCATTAGGGCCCCTATCCTCAACTTATGGCAGTTGTTTTGCCGGGGTTAATCTTGCTATGGGGGATGGCGTACGTAACAGGCTTGAAGTGATCGATGCGGCTACGCATGGAATGACTTCGCAAAAGAAATCTTCGTACGGCCATCTCTTTAGATCTCCTTCTTCTCCTTTGTTCTTTTCTTAGGCGCCCATTTACGTGTGTCTTCGACCCACTACTTTAACCCAGTCTCAGATGAGCTAGTCGGGCTTATTACTTTATTATTGTACTTGTTTATTATGTTATTATTATATGCGAAAAAGGAAAGCTTTCCGGCCTCGCACGGAAACACACATACATACATATTTATACCTGTAAATAAAAATATGGCTCATAATAAAATATATAATATAGCTTTAATGAAAAATAATATATAAATATACAAAAAAAATCAGAAGTGAGTAAAAGTTAAAAAGTTGAGAATAAAATGGCTGAGTGTGCCATAACCATAGTTTTTGACCAGGGGCTACTCAGCTGAAAAGTGAAAAGTTGAACAAAAAGGTTTCCCATTTCTCAAAGAAGAATAAGTATATTTCATATTATATTTATTTATTATATATTTATTTACGTATTAGTTACAATCTTAGCTCAAGGTTTTCTTAAAATAAGTACAATGTCTTCCAGCTCTGCTGGATACACTCCTCATCGATGTTGATACTGTGGCAGAGCCCACTCATCCAATCCGTGAGGACCGTCAGATAGAGGCCCTGCTCTCGCATTCCTTCCGAAGCCTTTTAAGCTGGTGAGCAGCTTTGATGGCTCGTTCATATGCGTTGAAGGTGTTCATAATGTCTGGTTAATTTTCTGTCCCCGGCTGTGGTTTTTATAGGGGAATCAGGGTAGTTTTGATTACGTATTCACCTCACCATGTGATCGGGATCTTCTATAAACTCGTGCAATCCCACAGTTCTAAGTTTGTCGCCTTCTGGTGTCGTCGGATTACGTTCAGAGGTTCAGGCGACATACAGGTCTTTAGCATGGAATACTCCGACACTTTTCCCTACTGCATTGCCCAGCTCATATAGCGCTTTGCCCTTACGCTAGAGTACAACACAGCGAATTCAATTCGGGCCAAGCTTGGCATTATATCCGTCAGCTTTGTTACTCTGCTTGTAGTTTTTTCTATAGACAACTTGTCCTACGGAAAACTCTACGAGCTTGCTACGGGTGTTATATGCCTTTTCCGCGCGTTCATGAGTTCGGTTTAATCCTTGGGTCACTTTTTGTCGGATAAGTTCCATCTTGTTTGGGAGACTTATCTGTGGATCTCCTGCCGGTATTCCCCCTAGTTTCCGTAGAATCGGGTAGGCTGTTCCATGGGTAACCATCCACGTTCCGAACATTGCGTAATATGGTTCCATGCCTATCGATTCGTGTAGGCCATTCCTAAGGGCACACTCTATTCGACTTAGTTGGGTATCCCAATTTCGCTGATCAGTGGCAATTGTTGCTCGGGGACTCCAAATTTATGGAAAATTTTGGTCTCAAGGAATTTGATGATTTCTGCAGCTACTGCATGTCTCATCGGCTGCAGCCAGACAAACTTGGAGAAATGGTCTAGGCATACAAAAATCACCGAGTTCCCAGCTTTGGTCCTCGGGTAGGGTCCCATAAAGTCGATGAACAACCTTTGGCCAGCCAGCTCCGTAACCTGCTGTTCTCCCATGGGTGGTCGGTCATTTTTGTTGGCGGTCTTGGTGATCTTACAGACCTCGCATTCCTTCACTACTTTTTTGACATCTACAGCCATGCCTGGCCAATAGTAAAACTGTCTCAATTTGGCTAGTGATTTGTGCAACCCCCATGCCCTGCGGTTATGGCATGGTGTGCTCTCCAGACTAAATCAGGGCGCAGCTCGGCGGGAACCCAGAGCTTCCATAATCGGGCTTCATCCACAGCGTCGTTTAGGCAGAATCCCATCCGTTTATATACATAGCCTTCTGATGTTTGAAGGTCTGGACTTTTACCTAAATTTTCGTCCACCGCCTGCAGTAGGTTGACATAATCAGATGACTGGAACGCTGTCGAATCGAGGTTGATGTGAATGTCCAGTTCTTCCGCCCCAGCCTTTTGTAGCTCGTCCATATGAACTCGTGAGAGAGCATCTGGGACTACATTTAGTGACCCTTTCCTGTGTTCTATGGTGAAGTCAAATGTTTGTAGCTTCAGACTCCATCGCGCAAGCCTGCCTGATAAGTCTTTCTGACTCATCAGCCATTTTAGACTAGCGTGGTCAGTGATCACTTTGAAGGGCATCCCATCTACGTAGGCACGGAATTTGGTAATGCTGAGGATAGCGGCATAGCATTCCAACTCGGTTATGCTGTAATTCCGCTGTGCTTTGTTCAATTTGGCTGACATATAGGCGATTGGATGTTCTCCGCCCTCGTCATCGGTTTGGAACAAAACTTCCCCTACTCCAGTGGTCGAGGCATCACATTGGATGGTAAATGGTTTCTTAAAATCCGGGGTGACCAGTACTGGCGCTGTTGCCATGCTGGTTTTTAAAAGTTCAACCGCCTTGATTGCCTCTTCTGACAATCCAATTTTCTTTATGCGGTCTTCCTTCAAACAGTCGTGAAGCGGAGCCGCTGTCTGGGCGTAGTTTTGGATGAACCTCCTGTACCAGCCTGTCATTCCCAGGAACCTCCGCATCGGTTTGGCGGAGTTAGGCTGGGGATATTCCTGTATCGATTGTATTTTCGCGTCATCCGTTCGGATGCATCCTCCCTCAACTACATATCCTAAATATCTTGCCTGGCTGTAGCAAAACTTGCTCTTGTCGTTAGCTCTGCCCGCTGTAAGCAGGCACTGACCTGGCTCAACATATCCATGTGGGCTTCAAATGTAGGTGAACAGACCAGTAAGTCATCCAGATACACAAATACATTCTCGCGTAGCACCGCTGGTATAACTTTATCCATTAGTCGGCACATTCGCTGCGCGGCATTGCACAAGCCAAACGGCATGACTGTAAACTGATACAGTGGCCTGCCGGGCACTGTAAACGCAGTATTGTCTCTACTTTTGGTTTCGAGAGGTATTTACCAAAAGGCGTCTTTTAAGTCAATTGCGGAAATGTAATACGTTTCCTCTAATCGGCTCAACAGACCTTCAATATGTGGGGGTGGATACGCATCTTTGATTGTCCGCGAATTTACTTTACGCGCATCGAGGCAAAGTTGATTTTTCGGCCCTTTTTGCACCAGAGTTACTGTTGAACTCCAGCTGCTATTGCTGTCTTCGATCTTCGACTGATACAGTGGCCTGCCGGGCACTGTAAACGCAGTATTGTCTCTACTTTTGGTTTCGAGAGGTATTTGCCAAAAGGCGTCTTTTAAGTCAATTGCGGAAATGTAATACGTTTTCTGTAGTCGGCTCAACAGACCCTCAATATGTGGGGGTGGATACGCATCTTTGATTGTCCGGGAATTTACTTTACGCGCATCGAGGCAAAGGCGATTTTTCGGCCCTTTTTGCACCAGAGTTACTGGTGAACTCCAGCTGCTATTGCTGTCTTCGATCACGCCTAGACCTAACATGCGATCTAGCTCGGCGTACACCAGCTTCTGTTTGTCATTTGTTGTCGGTTGTCATTTTGCACACTCACCACCGTGTCCCCCACTTTTTGCTTGAGCCGGCGATAGTCTGCTCGGGCATCATATAATTTTAGTATTTTCCGTGTTGTTCGTGTCTCGATGTTTGCATCTTCCGAGCCAGTGAAGATACGTTCACGAGCAAGTTCGTACTCCCTCTCTCGTTGCTCTAGGCTCTTATGGGGGGAGATTTGGTTGGGCTTCGGTGTTTTTACCGGAAAGGGTTGGTCCTGGTCCGCCCGGCTATCCCGGTCTTGCCTGACGGACTCCGCGCAAAAGCCGCTTGGTTAGCATCTGCATCCATCCCGATTTTCTCGCAGAACCTGCAGGTGGCATCGTGGAATTTGATCGGGCAGGATTCTTCCTTCGAAGGATGCTTCCTGTAGAAGTCTGCTCCTTTGCCACACTTATAACACACCAGCGCGTGTAATGGGCCTCGGCATTCTTGTCCATCCTCATAACGCCCTCGCGTATCTTTCCGCTGCCGGTTGAATTCTTCCACCGTGACCGCGTCCGGCAAGTCCTCCAGTGTCTGGAATTCCTCTTTTTCGTTGACTGCAGCTCGGCTGCGCATGTTTCTTCTAGTATTTCCCAACCAGCGATCCACTCTGAGACCCTCTCTTTTGAGCTCCGCTAATGAGGTTATTGGGGATGTTAGCAGCAATCCCCCATCTGGGAGTTCATGTTGTCCTTTAAGAGCTCAACAAATTCATCTTCAGCGATTTTGTGCTTGAGCTTGAAATGCAAGCTATGCATATCCGAGACATAATCGTTAAAGGTTTCGTGTTGCCCTTGCTTCCTTTCCATCAGTTCCTTGACTTTCATAAGGTCACTCCCGGTAGTGGAAAATGCCCGTCTCATTTCTTGGGTCAATGAGTAGTAGTCAAAATTATAGTCTTCGGCCTTGTCCTCCAATAACTGCCAATACCATTTCGTGGCTGCACCTGCCAACAGAAGATGTAACTCACGAAAGACTTGTTGGCGACTGAGGTCGTACAATTCTTGAAATCGGTCTACGCGGAACATCGAACTTTAGGTTCCATCTGTCTAATCTGACGTCTTTTGGTCTTGGTCCCTGAAACGATGAGTTCCGATCGATCTCTGGGTGCAGTTGGTGACTCGTCTCCCTTTCGTTTGTTCTGGATTGCCTGTGTGACGGGGTGTCCATCCGCCTGGGCGTTCTTAACCGGTGCATCTGGCTATTAAGCATGTCCTGCGTTACCGGTTCCAGAGGCGGAGTCTCTTGGTACCTCAAAAAGCTGTCCGTTGGATTCGGAACAGTACGGGGCGGCGAAGACAGTCCCTTCTCTTCGGGTCTCCTGGATGTCGGAGACTGCAATTCTGTTATCTGTGCTTTCAGCGCTTCTATCTGGGCACTCATTCCACGCTGCATTTCGTTGCTCTGTCTTAAGAGCTCCATCAATCTTTGTTCACGTCGCTCGGCAGCCTCTAAGTTGTCCTCCTCGTGCCTCTGAAATTGGGGAAGCATACTTGCTCTTCCTTTCGGCGGTCCTATGGGTAGATTCTCCCCTCCGGCGGCTCCTTCCATTTCAGTGTATTGGTCCAAATTGTTTTCTTCGGACAGGGTATCTACCTGTCCTGGCTGATTCTGTGCTAGCTCCCACGGCTCTCTTTCAGATGAGTCTCCTAGCCTTGGCGCGCTCGCACTCTGGGGTTGGTGGTTGTCTCCGCGCGTTGTTGCTCGGGTCACTCTTCCGGTGCTGGGTTGGAATAGGACCTTCTTCTTGTCCCCCTTCATTTATATGATTGGACCTTCTTTAAAGGCCTCCGCTTTCTTTTTTATATATTGTCACTTTTTGCGGATTAATACACTCACTAAAATTTGTGTTCACTTTTTTGCGTTTTGGTATAAAAGGTTCACGTGATTCTTTTCAAAACACCCGGTAAGCGACGTATACGCTGAATAAGTCGACAATAAAAATGTTTATAAACTGGGGGTGCTTCTCTCTGCCTCTCAAGTTTCTCTTCGGTCAAGAACCGTCCGATATTTAAGCCCCAAAAAAAAAAAACAAAATAAATTTCCGTAACTAGGGTTGTTAGCCGCTTATACACAAGGCGGTTCCGCTAAGCTAACTTGCCCTTACTTTCCTTTTTTCTAGACATCCAAATGTTCCAACCGGAATGGCTGTGTCTAGATAAGGAATCTGTCCTAAAACCCCCTCCCGCCAGTCGTCGGAAAACAAGTTGTTTGACCGATCATTCTCGGGCTCCACAACCGTCTCCTATTTCTCTGGACTCGAACCAAGCAAACGACCTGACCAACTAGCCTAATACGTTGTGGGGCGTCGGCCAGAGAAAATAAAAATCGTCCAACGCCCAAAAATGTCAAGGGAAACAGCAAAGACTCGATCCAAGCAAACGACCAGACAAATGCCTAGTACGTTGTAGGGCGTCGGCTTTGCGTTTCCTGTCAGTTCCCCCACCCCCCATTTTGTCCTGGATCGACAAACGAACAGTAGACCCGCACCGCAACTGCTAAATGCGTTACCGTAATGCTTGCGCTCCTGCTCTTTCTGGACTCGAACCAATTCAAACGACCGGGCAAATGCCTAGTACGTCGTGTGGCGTCGGCCAGAAAGCACCTATAAATTGTATTTACGTTAGTCTCAACAAATAGTCGTTCAGCACGTGGTTTTAAAGTATTATAAAAAGGATAACTCATAGTTCTTGGTTTAAGGAAATTCCGGTAAATTTGTCCATGAATAAAACAGGGAATTCTACGATTGTTAAAGACAAAAATTAAGACATCCTAAAGTCAAGCCACTATTCTGAGTCGAAGTTCTGATTGAGCGGCCGCTCAACACTGACAGTCACAGAAGTTGGGGACTTTACAGTTACTAGCTCGACAAATAAGTAGGTACGCGTATATTTAAAATTATTTAATCTCCCTGCTCTATAAAACAGTCAAATTACCTAGGGCAAAAAAAAATGAAAGCTTTGCCATACTTAGGTGCATCCACTCCGATACCGCAGGCATCGAGATGGTTGACCCTAATAATATTCCTTAAGGAATATGACAAATCCTAGCGTTGGGCGCCAATTCTGTTACGTGGGCATATTAGTGCCGGAGTCCTGACAGGGACTTGGGCCGAGGGAGAGGCGTCCTATATTCTGGCACCATTTGCCGTAAGCTACGTCGTACTCGGGTCGTGGAATCTTGGTAAGCCTCTCTCCTCTCCAACATAACGAGAATAAATATTAAAAGTGCCTGGAAAATAATATTAGTTCATAAAGTTCGTCCGTCGTCAGTCCACACTGCCCCGCAAGCTTAGCTGTCGCTTGATCGCAATACGATCGGGCTGTGTTTTGGCCATATTCCCTCCCCTTCACACGTTCGTGTGCCAATGGATCGTCACGGGCCGCGCAATACGATCCCCTATTGTCAAGGTTGTCCGTCAAAAGTTTTGTCATTGTTCTGTTGTTGTTATATCATTGTTATGTCATTGACCTACTCCACTTCTCGCGTCAGCACACCCCTTTAATAAAGCTTTAGCACACCATGATTTCGAATACTTTTTCACGTTACAAATTTATTAAATAATATTTAGGTCGGCGTGTGACGGTGTTGAGTAACATAATATTGGCTAATTCATATGGGGATTAAATTAATTGACAATTATTTAATTAGCGGAGAGTATCGACTTTGCCACCTGTGAAGGTGCACACATCAGTAAAATGCTGACTATTCACGACTACAAACGTCGCTCAGAGGGCTCTTGCAATTGTCATACAATTACAAGGCTGATACTCGCCGCTGAAAAATTAACATTTAATTATTATATATAAAAATGGTAAAATGTATAAAAAGAGGAAAGTATATCTAAATGATTATGTATATGAAATAATTATTGGATATTATTATATGAACTCCTAAAAGATTAATTCTTTGTTTTAATTAGGAAAGTATTAACATTGCCCAAAAACAAATTATTATCTAAACGGGAAAGGACAATGACCGTTGGTACGGTGGAGATAATGATTGCCTTTTCGGTTTTATTACAATGGGCAAGTGGTGAAAAATCTAGACGGAAGGTCTCAATATATAAGTACTCTAATTCACTCACTGTTACTGGCAGTTTGGCTTTGGATAACAAGTATAGAATTCTTACGTTAAACTGTGGATCGTTGTTTATAGTCTTTGCCAAAGCTTCTGAAGTGATCATGGTGTACGGAAATATATATATATATTAATTAAAGGAAACGAACCGTGTTCCGACGAACTTACCCTCCTTTTAATCCTGGGCGATGAGATCTCGACGCACCGGATCCTGGGCTTTGGGAGATTTAAGAATTGGTTTATACATATATATACGTGCAAGACTTGATGGTGGTTTACAAAAACAAAACACAAAAATTACGTTACACAAAAAAAATAACACTATCGCTGCATAGATATGTATGTATGTATGCATCTTATGAGAGTTCCACTGCGGCGCACGTCAGTTCCAATGCTCGGGCTGGGGCTGGTCGGTGCAGCTCCAATTTCTTGTTCAGCGTATGTAATTGGGGATTCTGTTTACACTTGCATTCAGAAATGCATGAACTTGCAAATTGTTTTTGATTGTTTTTGGCGATTCACTTTTTGTTTCTAATATTGGAGTGCAATTTATTTATTATTATTTTATTGTTTCTATTGTCTTTTTGTGGTTTCACTTCAATGTATCTGCTCGGCTTATGCTCCGATGTGGGTCACCACTTTCTCCAGGGTGAACAGAGCGCTTGTACATCATGACCACTTTAAGGATCACTATAACCAGTACTAGTCCAGCTATGAGCTTTAGGGTCTTGTTGACATCTTGAATATCATCCCTGTGGTCAACGATCTCTACGTGATTAATCACATTGGCGGTGCTGTCGGCCACTTTGGAAGTTTCGCTGCCCATCTTGGGGTCCTTAGGCCATTCACTTGGTTCACTAGTTCTATTCGTCCTCCAGGATTTTGCAGGTTGACTTCCTCCAGATTGTGGTCGATCGCAGGGCCGGCTATCGGGACTTTCTCCTGGGTGAAGCTGATCCTAGGGAAACGTCAAGACATCCTTCTGGACACCAGCCTTCTTCCTATCGTGGTCTGTGTTGATGGTAGTTGTAATTCTAAACCACGGTCAGGGAGAGATCAGAAAAATTTCTGTCTGACTTTTCTATTTGGCTGGGGTCTTTTATACCGGACTAGAGCTTTCGCTAGCCCCCAATATTGGATGAATTAACTAGGTGTTCCCACCTAGGGGTACTGTTTCTCAATTTCCCCTATTTTAGGAGTCAACGGCCGGCTGGTGCACTTTGCCACCTTACTGGAGTACGGTTACGAGCAGGTCGATCGTGGTTGTTGTTCTGGCCACGCGACACCCATGAGTTGTCGAATTGTTTTTGCTGTTTTGTCTTTATTAATAGGAGTGTGGTTAGTCATTAGGGCCCCTACCCTCAACTTATGGCAGTATTTTTGCCGGGGTTAATCTTGGTATGGGGGAGGGCGTACGTAACATTCTGTAGGCAATTTCGGGTTATACAGTTTCAAAACTGGTTTACTAACTAACGCTGCTTTAAACTGCTCGAATGAAACTTGCTGCAGCTCTCTGAACTCAAGCTATGACTGCATACCCATCTACGAACTTCCTAAAATACGACGTTAAGCCAAGGAATCGTTGTATAGCCTTTCGATCAGACGGTAGAGGTAGAGAGCATGCTGATAGTTTGCTACAGCTTGCGTTTTTTCATTACTGGGTGTGATCGCACCATTTTCTATAATGTAACCAAGAAAATCTACTCTGTTTAGTAAGATTTGACACATGGCCCAATTGATTCTCAGACCATTTTGCTCCGCAACCTTAATTACTCTTTTACGCTTTTCCAAGCCTTCGACGACATCCTTGCTGGGAATTATAATTTCGTCAATGTAGACAACAGCGTCACTGGTCTTAATAAGTTCTCTGAGTATTACAAGAACTCGTATTGTCCTTTCTGTGTAACGAATGAAGTATACTTTTGGGAGCTAACTTGTACCGGAACATGAAAATACCCGTTGGTTAAATCTTGTGTCGTGAAAATCGCCGCTCCCTGTAACTTTTCTATCACGCTGTCCATTTGTACCATGGGAAAATTGTCTCTCACAATTTTCTCATTCAACTTGCGATAGTCGCAGCACAATCGCTTCTGTCCATTCTTTTTCGCCACGAGTACGATTTGTGAAGCATACTCTGAAGTACTGGGCTTGATTATCTTTTGGTTAAACCACTCCTGAACCTGTATGTTCACTACCTTCTGCTCTGTATAAGCTATACGTCGAGCATGCTGAAATATTGGCAATTCATCGGTAAGCAATATTTTCATCTCGACTGGGCAATGAAATTTCTTTTCGGCTTATAGTTCTCTATTATGCGCTTTACAACACTGCGTTGTTGTTGTGGCAAATGCGACAACTCTACATCAAGCTAACTTCCTGTTTGCTCTAAGGTTATCATGCACAAACTCTGAAACTCTTCCAATAATTCCATGCATGAACTTTGAACTTTCTTCCCTTCTTGGACCTTTGATTTGGGTCCTGTACCTCGAACTCGGTACCATCCTTCGTCACTTTCATGTCCACCAAATGCAAAAGAGTCCAGCCTAAAATTGCATCAAATGCCATGTCTTCGTCGGATATGACGTGGAATTCTGTGTTGAGATTGATGCCATCTATTCGAACTGGGATAAAGAGGCTTCCAAAAGTCACAATTTGACTTTCCCCGATTTCAGTCAAACGTTTTTCACCTCCTGTCAAACTCTGTTCTCCGGAGTTTCAAGTAGATATTACGGCACAGCAAGCAAAGATCTGCTCCAGTGACCACTAACCCTTTAAAAATAACTTTTCCAAACAAAATACACTTTAACTCCAATCCTGAAGACGTAAATGTGTTTCTTGGCATGTCTTGCCCAAACAAGGTTTGTTGTTTTTACCTGCTTGGGTACCATTTCGAACTGGCACTGGGCCGCTGGCTGGTTGCACCTGAAACATTTATTGTTTCTTTTTGGGCAATCTTTCTTTATGCGATATTCGTCCCACAGTTAAAACATTTCCTGACCTTCTCAACTACTTTGGCTGTGTCTTTCTCACCTTTGTTGAAGTGAGAGTCATACCTGACTAGCTTTGTAGGTCCTCGCATCTTCTGATATGCCTCGATCTGCACTTTGAACTGCCTCATAGTCTTGGTTCTCGGTTCTACTCGCGAGCAATCGGATTCACCCCACGCTCCCTATTTTCGCCCACCTGTCTATTATTTGAATGAACGGAAGCAAAAGATGCGTCTTCTTCCTCATCATTATCCACTTGGATTTCTATCTCATTACATCAGAATCTAAACCACAGTGAGCAATTAGTCTGTTTTGTAATTCGGGCTTGTTACCATTTCTGTTTAATCCTAATTCTGTCAATTTGTCGCGTAAATCCGCCACGAGCAGTTTCAACATCTCTTTCCTATTCATTTTCACTTAAATATACTTATATACATTAAGACTAGAATATTTATATCCAATATAGTAGGTATGCTTATAAAATAATAATATGTACATCAAGAATGCAAACTCGGCCAAAATAAGGCTTTACTCTGTAAGGATGCTTTCTCGGCCGGGATACAGATCTCAGTCAGATCCAGAGTCCTTTACAAGAAAATTTGTAAATCACCGAAACGCCGGACTAGAGGGTTCCACTCCACGGGGGAACAGGTAACTTTGGGGGGGGGGGAGTCTTCACCAGAGGTCCTTATTCACGTCGAAGGAAAGCAGATGACGTTGGTCATGCAGAGTCCGGTTCCTGGGTGGCGGCCTAACGGGCTGGCCGGGGTCTTGCACTTCGCGTCAGAGGCGAAAAATCCACCGGGCTGGACCTTCGGGCGAGGCCAAGCCGGGAGATTGTTTTGCGGGCGTAAGTCGGGTTTCGCGTCGGAGGCGAAAAATCCACCGGGCTGGACCTTCGGGCGAGGCCAAGCCGGGAGATTGCTTTGCGGGCGTAAGCCGGGTTTCGCGTCGGAGGCGAAAAATCCACCGGGCTGGACCTTCGGGCGAGGCCAAGCCGGGAGATTGTTTTGCGGGCGTAAGTCGGGTTTCGCGTCGGAGGCGAAAAATCTACCGGGCTGGACCTTCGGGCGAGGCCAAGCCGGGAGATTGCTTTGCGGGCGTAAGTCGGCACGAGCGCGGGGCCGCGCACGAGCCCCAGGGTGGCGGAGGAACTAAGTTTGGGGATACGGCGGGAAGGGTGTCCACGCACGAATCCCAAAAACTACGGGAGGGGCAGGAAAACTAGGCTTGTGGATACGGCGGGAAGGGTGTCCACGCGCGAATCCCCAAAACCTACAAAGGCGGCGGGAAAACTAGGATTGTGGATACGGCGGGAAGGGTGTCCACGCACGAATCCCAAAAACTACGGGAGGGGCAGGAAAACTAGGCTTGTGGATACGGCGGGAAGGGTGTCCACGCGCGAATCCCCAAAACCTACAGAGGCGGCGGGAAAACTAGGATTGTGGATACGGCGGGAAGGGTGTCCACGCACGAATCCCAAAACTACGGGAGAGGCAGGAAAACTAGGCTTGTGGATACGGCGGGAAGGGTGTCCACGCGCGAATCCCCAAAACTACGGGAGAGGCAGGAAAACTAGGCTTGTGGATACGGCGGGAAGGGTGTCCACATCCAGGTCCCTAGTTGCGGTGTGGGCGGGGTAAAGTAAGGTTAGCTTTGGTGCCTAACTACGAAAAGGAAACACACGTTCGAGTAATGCAATTAGATATTCTTCACCGTTTATTCATTCCTTTTGTCCTCACTCGGGTCCGCTACACCGTCTTCAGCACATGAGAAACTGACCGTACTAACCTTAGCTGACTTGCTTATGTATATCTATGTGTGCCGCGTGTCACCCGCGTGGCCACTCTCCAGCACTTGATCGCCTCCGCTCGGCTATTTCGAGGAGCACGCGTGACCTTTTGAAACCTCGTTAAGCCGTGTCCGAAGCACACGTCTTTTCCGTTCCGCGATCCCGAGAGAAGAGAGCCGCCACGATCGCCGCGTGACCCTCCCTCATTTTTCGGCCTTTTCCTCTATTCGGGATTTCTAGTATTTTCCTACTTCTGGTATTTTAGCTCCTTCGCTTTTCTAGTATTTAACATGTCTTGATGAACTATCGGTTGGCGTTGCCGCCCAGGGTTCTGAACTTGGCTGTGACTTATTTATTCTTAATTAAACTTAACATTTATTATAATTCACTGTATTTCTCTTAAAGCTATAATAACGAAAGTGGTACTTATTGTGGCGCACGCGCCTTCTAGGCGGGTTCGTCACACCCCCCCCTTTCTTCCCGCGGCGCAATGTAGAGGCGCCCGTCGTCCTTGATGGTGACGATGAACTTATAGGCGCCCGCTCCGACGGCTATTCGCACTCGACGTCCGCGACCGATACGGGTAGCCACCTTCGACTCTATTTGGCTTATGACGCGTCGGGGTAGGAAGCGTAAATTGTTGCCCCCGATCCAACCTTCTGGTAGTGGGCATAGGTCGTCCTCCGTGTGTGCCGACCGATCTACCTCCGCCGTGGAAGTGGGTGACGCGTTCGTTTCGGTCACTGGTTGCGCGCGTCTGAGAACCGCGTCAATGGTAGGTTCGGGGAACCTAACTCCCGACAGATCCGTGAGGACTTGCTCGAGCACCTGATTCTCCCATTCAGTAAGTGGTTCGCCAGGGTGGGCGCAATTGGGGGCTCGTTGGGGGTTCCCATCCTCTCGTGTCGTGGACCAAAGGTTCCTCCCGCTCTCCGGGCGGGAACGTTCGATGTAGGCTCCGGAGGGTATGGTCTCGGCCGTCTGGTCCTGCTGAGGTGACGCCACAAAGGAACGGCGAAACAGGGGCCTTTCTTCATCATCGTCCTCGGTGTCCGTGACCAACTCGAAGCCGGCCAGATACTCGGAACACGGAAGGATCGGTGTTGAGATTTCGACGTCGTGTCTCGAACTGATAGGCCCCTCGTCGTAAGGCACCTGCATCTCGGGCGTCTGAGTCAAGCGACGTAGGTCCTGCCGGTTGGGCGGCGAGGTCTGGGTTCCCTGGTCGGACACCTCCTGCCGATGGTCCTCTCTTATTGGGGACGTCTGGACCCCTTGAGAGAGCGTGGCTGGGGTCGTCAAAACTCGTCGGGGAGGAGCTGTTAGACCTTCGGATCCCTTAGCAGCTTCCCCCTCTAGTTGGGCTGTTACGTCGTACGGCGAACGATCGGCCTCGAGGTTACCTCCTTCGCCGGCTTCAAGTGCCGGGCATGGGGGTGGGGATGGAGGTTCATCTGCATATGGCCCTTGCGCAGGTAGTCCAGGTACCTTTATAAGTACCGATCGGACGTCGATGCGCATGAGCGACACGTGTCCGGCGTACCTGCACACCTGATCCTCGGTCGAATGGTGGTAGAAGTGTTCTACGTCCGGAAACTGTGGTTGTCCGGGCCGAGAATACCTCGGATGGCCCGCCCGGGGATCGCGTCTGGTCCACGGGCAGTCCTCCTCCGATTCTGATTGTCGCGACTCGGCGTAGTACGGCTCCCCGGGTCGTCGTCCTTGGGGATGGCCGTACGGTGAGCTGTAGCCGGAGCGTGGGGGTCGACTGAATCGGTCAGTCTCGTGGTCGCTGGCGCTGTCCTCGTCATCGTCGAGGCGGTACGAGGCCGGTTGGGGCGACGTCGGCTGGTAGCCTCGACGCGACTGCCCGGGTCGGGGACTCCACAGACCTCCGCGAAGTCCAGCAAAATGTGGGTCGCCGGGATCCTGGGAATCGTCGCCGTCTACTCCCATTGAGCCGCCCTCGGCTTCACCTTCGGAGGTGGGGGACTCCTCTTCCTCTTCTTCTTCACGGCCGTCCCCGTAGTTTGCCCCCGGGTGGAAGGCCTCGGTGTCGCCGGAGTCGTCGGATACCACGATTACCTCGTCCATCTGGAATATTAGTCTAGACTTATTGGTATAACCCTATCTTCTGAACTCTCTACCTAACGGTGTAGCTAACATAGGACCCGTCAATCTTAACCTATTACAATCATTGATCTTAAAACTATCCCGCGGTTCTGGGCGCTTACCGTGCCGGGTCGCTCGCCCCGGTGATGCCGTCGTCGATCGTGTCGGGGGTGTCCACCGCATAGTAGGGTTTAAGCTGTGATATATTGGCGATCCTTCGCCGTCGGTCTCCCGGGCGCCGCAGGCGAACCAAGTTTGGAGACGTAAACTTCGCGACGGTATAGGGACCGTCATATTTGGGAGCGAGTTTGGCGGCGAACCCCTCGGCAGCCTTCGATAAGAGATGTTGTCGCAGCCACACTTGACTCCCTAGTGTTGGTCTCCATTCGCGCCTTCGAAGATTATAGTGCCTCGCCTGTTCTAGAGATGCTCGTTGTAGATTCGATCGCACGATGTCGAAGATTCCTTTGAGACGCGACGCCTTGTCTTCAGGACCTGTATGTAAGACCCCCGATCCAGGGGTAAGTTCGTCGTACAACATCGCAGGCAGGCGTAACTCCCGTCCCTGAGTGAGAAATGCGGGAGTATATCCCGTCGAAACCGATATGCTGCTATTGATAGCGAGGGAAATCTCCGGCAACATACTATCCCAAGAACTTTGGTCGTCTTCCGACAGCTGAGATATCAGTGTCTTCACTGTACGATTGGTCCTCTCGGTGGGATTCTCTTGCGGACAATACGGGGCCGTGTACTGGACTTCCACGCCGAGTTTGGTAAAGTAGTCTTTTAGGGCCCGACTTGTGAACTGGGCTCCATTGTCGCACACGAACTTCCGGGGGACGCCCACTCGCCCGAGTATACGTTCCCGAAACGCTCTCTGTGCTACAGCGGCGGTGGCTTTCCGGAGTGGGATCAGCTCTACCCATTTGGAGAACACGTCATGGAAGACCAGAAGCATAGAGTTCCCCTGTTTCGAACGGGGCAGTGGACCCACGAAGTCGGCACAGAGAATGTCAAAGGGTTCGTTTACGACGCGGGTTAGCATTTTCCCGGCTGCTTTGGTCTGAACGGTCTTAAATTTCTGGCACGACTCGCAGTGTCGAACATGGTGTTTTGCATCGCGGTACATGCCGGGCCAGAAATATCTTTGTGACAGGCGGTTGATCGTCTTTCGGACCCCCAAGTGTCCTGCGGTCGGGGAATCATGACACTCGTATAAGACGCGGGCTCTATGGGGGGTGGGCACGCAGAGTTTCCACGGGAAGTAGTCCTCGTCGTCTGCTCGGTAACCCATATTCCTGTACAGCTGGTCGTTCTCTAGCATATAGTCCGAGAACTTCTCAGGCTCTTCGAGTACCTTGCTCTTCATCTTACCGATCCACTCGCAGTGGTCCTCGATCTCGACAGCGCCTTGAAGCACCTCACAGGGCTGTCGCGAAAGTGTATCGGCCACGACGTTCAGCTTTCCTCGTCGGTAGCGCACGTCGAATTGGAACTGTTGCAGTTCTAAAGCCCAACGCGCTATTCGCCCGGAAGGACTCTCGATAGAATTTAACCATTTAAGAGCCAAGTGGTCGGTAACGACTTCGAATCGGTAGCCCTCCAAGTAACACCGCATCTTCCTGATGGCCCAGATGACGGCCAGGCACTCTTTCTCTGTCGTCGTATAATTATGCTCCGCAGGAGTTAGTCGGCGGCTAGCGTATGCGATGACCTTCTCTTGACCATCGATGTCCTGGGATAGCACCGCTCCCAAACCGACGTCACTCGCGTCAGTCTGTAAAACAAACTTCTGGTCGAAATCCGGACAACCCAACACAGGGGCGGTAGTCAGGCATCTTCTAATCTCTTCCAAGGCGGTCTGTTGTCCTGGTCCCCAGGTCCACTTCTGCCCTTTCTTCAGTAGGGCGGTCATTGGTTGTACGATGGTCGCGAAGCTAGGGACGAACCTCCGATACCATGAGGCCATCCCGATCCATTGGCGAAGTTCCTTCAGGTTGGTGGGGGTCTTCAACCCATTAATCGCGGACACCTTCTCGGGGTCTGTCTGAATCCCTTCACCACTGATCACATGACCGAGGTAGGCCAGTTTTTGCTTGAAGAAAGTACACTTCTTTGGATTTATCCTCAAATTTGCCGCCCGCAATCTGCGGAACACTTCGGCGAGGTTAACGAAGTGCTGTTCCTCTGTAGCGCTAATGACAATAATGTCGTCTAAGTAAGCGAAGGCGACCGGCTCCATCTCCGCCCCGATTACGCTATCCAGAGCGCGTTGGAACGTGGCACTGGCGGAGTGCAGTCCAAAGGGCATGACCTTCCACTGGTATAGTCCCCGACCTGGAACGGTGAAGGCTGTGTATTGGCGACTACCCCTGGCCATGGGTATCTGCCAATAGCCGTTTTTCAGATCCAACGTAGAGATGTACCGTGCGTGACGCAACTTTTCCAGGATGTGGTTGATCCTCGGGACCGGGTAGGCGTCGGGCACCGAATGTGCGTTCAACTGTCGGTAGTCAACGCACATGCGCCAATCGCCAGCCTTTTTCTTCACCAACACGATTGGTGCGCTGTGTGGGCTCCTGGAAGGCTCGATGGCTCCGGAGCGGAGCAGCTCGTCTACTTGGGTATCGATGACATGTTGCATCGCGGGGTTCCTGGGGTAATACCGTTGCTTCAATGGTTTATCGTCGCGCATGACGATTCGGTGTTCGGCGACATGCGAAACCCCCTGAAGACTCTCGAACAAAGCTAACTCCCGGTTGATGAAGCTTTGTTGCCCCAGGCTCAAAGGTACGATTTGTCGGTCTTCGTCGTGCTCTCCTGCTCCCATCCCTGCGGGTATCCCGGTGTCGTCTATCGCAGCCGTGTCCCGCCTCGGCGTCGGTCTGAGAACCTCTGGACCTCCTTGTCTGGCAGTCCCCAATTGGACTCTAAACTTGACGGGGCGTACTGCTTCCCCTCGATCGTCCCTCGGTGGTATGAGCACTGGGAGTAACAACGGATCGCCTTCCGCTTGTGGCTCGGGCTGCAAGTCAAGGGTGGCTTGCCCACATCGCACGCGCGTTCCTGCGGTCTTGAGGAAATCCATCCCAAGTATCACTCGATCCAACATGGTGGGCATCACCAACATGGGTAATAGTACTGTGGTGCCCGCCAACGTGACCGGAGTTCGCCACAACTTCGTAACATCCAGACATGACCGGTCGGCCAACGCTATTCTAGTGTCCACATCCCGAACCTCGCCGGCGCGGGCGACCAGGTTTGTAAAACTTTCGCTGGCGAAACTCCTTGATGCCCCAGTGTCGACGGTGGCGTCCACCCATCTGCCTCCGACTTCTATCGCTGCCGTGATGAGCCCACCGTGTACCCTTAACGGGGGGTTTGCTGGGGTCGAACCGATGCTTCGTTCGTCTCCGCCGCACCCAGATTCCGGCGGAGACGTCCTCCGTTTCCCGAGGCATCCCGACGGCAGCACTCTATGGTTAGAACTCCTACTCGACCACAATCCCAACAGAAGTCGTGGCGTGGGTTGGGACAGTCTCGACGGAAGTGTCCGTTCTCACCGCAGCGGCCGCAGGCCCGCTGCACGTCTACTCGGGAGGTTCCTTGCTCGATCATACGGTGGGTCACGCGACCTGCCTGTGTAGTACTCTCCGGGCTCCGGAAGGGATTCGGCGACCGTCGAAGTCGCGATCCCTCGCTGTTTCCGCCCGTCATTCCTGGGGCTCCCCCTCGAATCAACTCGAGTTGTTTGACACTCTCGTACTCGGTAGCCATGTGTGTCAGCTGCTTCAATGACGCGCATTCGCCGCGCTTGATATACAGCCGATACTCGGGAGCCATGTTCTCGTATGCCCGGTACAACTCTTCCTCTTCTCGGTACCCAGCCTGTTGCATCTTCGTCCTGAGCTCGATCAGGTAAGTTTTGAAAGACTCTCCTTTCCTCTGCATGTGAGTGCGAATCTCGTCCTCTAACCTTTCGAAATATCGGGGAGGTAGGAAGAAATCCAGAAATTCCCTTCGGAAAGTTTCCCAAGAGGCAGATTGCAGATGGCTAGTGCGGAGCCACCCTGCTGCCGAGCCCTCGAAAATTTCGGACATGGCCCGGGGGATCTCGTCCGGATTTATCCTGTATGTCGTCATCTTCTCCTCGAGTGCGGCGACGAGAGCCAACGGATCTGAGCTACCGTCGAACCGTAGGTTCCACTTATGCATCTTCTCGGGGAGCAAACGTTGGGTGAGAGTCGTGTTACCTTGCACATCTTTTTCCTGTAGGCCGGTGGCTGGGCGAACATCTCCTGGCGGCGTCCGGATGCCGCGTGTCGTCCCTGGATGTATCCCTCGAAGACGCGTTGGATCGGCGTTGATCGGCGCGGCGTCCGAGCCGACGGGGATCCGGAGGGACTCCGCAAATTGTCCCATCTCATCGTTCTTCCCCGCAGGGTTAGGGCTCGGGGCCCGACTGCTATACTGTTCCTGCAACTGAGCTAGTCGAGTCCACACCCGCTGTGGGAAGGATCTTGTGTTGACTAGGTTAGCGAACGTCCTCCTGGCCTCCTCGACGGTACCATCCGCTTTAAAGCCAAACTCAACGGCGAGTGAGTTGAGTTCGTCCTTTCGGCGAGCATATATCCAGCGAACTCCTACACCAGGGTTTTTGATAAAATCGGTTTCCTCGGACTCACCGTCTGATTCCTTAGGGGTACTCATCGTCTTGTTTTCCTGGACGGACTTACTTCTTAAATCCTACGATTCCTCCCCGACTCTGGGTAGGGGCGGTCGTCTCGACTCTCCGGGCGAATCTTCCCTTTTCACGGTGGTTCTTTAGGCCACTTGGATAAATGCCCCGCTAGTCTCGGTGTCCCTGCTCGGGCGCCACTTGTAAGGATGCTTTCTCGGCCGGGATACAGATCTCAGTCAGATCCAGAGTCCTTTACAAGAAAATTTGTAAATCACCGAAACGCCGGACTAGAGGGTTCCACTCCACGGGGGAACAGGTAACTTTGGGGGGGGGAGTCTTCACCAGAGGTCCTTATTCACGTCGAAGGAAAGCAGATGACGTTGGTCATGCAGAGTCCGGTTCCTGGGTGGCGGCCTAACGGGCTGGCCGGGGTCTTGCACTTCGCGTCAGAGGCGAAAAATCCACCGGGCTGGACCTTCGGGCGAGGCCAAGCCGGGAGATTGTTTTGCGGGCGTAAGTCGGGTTTCGCGTCGGAGGCGAAAAATCCACCGGGCTGGACCTTCGGGCGAGGCCAAGCCGGGAGATTGCTTTGCGGGCGTAAGCCGGGTTTCGCGTCGGAGGCGAAAAATCCACCGGGCTGGACCTTCGGGCGAGGCCAAGCCGGGAGATTGTTTTGCGGGCGTAAGTCGGGTTTCGCGTCGGAGGCGAAAAATCTACCGGGCTGGACCTTCGGGCGAGGCCAAGCCGGGAGATTGCTTTGCGGGCGTAAGTCGGCACGAGCGCGGGGCCGCGCACGAGCCCCAGGGTGGCGGAGGAACTAAGTTTGGGGATACGGCGGGAAGGGTGTCCACGCACGAATCCCAAAAACTACGGGAGGGGCAGGAAAACTAGGCTTGTGGATACGGCGGGAAGGGTGTCCACGCGCGAATCCCCAAAACCTACAAAGGCGGCGGGAAAACTAGGATTGTGGATACGGCGGGAAGGGTGTCCACGCACGAATCCCAAAAACTACGGGAGGGGCAGGAAAACTAGGCTTGTGGATACGGCGGGAAGGGTGTCCACGCGCGAATCCCCAAAACCTACAGAGGCGGCGGGAAAACTAGGATTGTGGATACGGCGGGAAGGGTGTCCACGCACGAATCCCAAAACTACGGGAGAGGCAGGAAAACTAGGCTTGTGGATACGGCGGGAAGGGTGTCCACGCGCGAATCCCCAAAACTACGGGAGAGGCAGGAAAACTAGGCTTGTGGATACGGCGGGAAGGGTGTCCACATCCAGGTCCCTAGTTGCGGTGTGGGCGGGGTAAAGTAAGGTTAGCTTTGGTGCCTAACTACGAAAAGGAAACACACGTTCGAGTAATGCAATTAGATATTCTTCACCGTTTATTCATTCCTTTTGTCCTCACTCGGGTCCGCTACACCGTCTTCAGCACATGAGAAACTGACCGTACTAACCTTAGCTGACTTGCTTATGTATATCTATGTGTGCCGCGTGTCACCCGCGTGGCCACTCTCCAGCACTTGATCGCCTCCGCTCGGCTATTTCGAGGAGCACGCGTGACCTTTTGAAACCTCGTTAAGCCGTGTCCGAAGCACACGTCTTTTCCGTTCCGCGATCCCGAGAGAAGAGAGCCGCCACGATCGCCGCGTGACCCTCCCTCATTTTTCGGCCTTTTCCTCTATTCGGGATTTCTAGTATTTTCCTACTTCTGGTATTTTAGCTCCTTCGCTTTTCTAGTATTTAACATGTCTTGATGAACTATCGGTTGGCGTTGCCGCCCAGGGTTCTGAACTTGGCTGTGACTTATTTATTCTTAATTAAACTTAACATTTATTATAATTCACTGTATTTCTCTTAAAGCTATAATAACGAAAGTGGTACTTATTGTGGCGCACGCGCCTTCTAGGCGGGTTCGTCACAACTCTGCCAGTAACAACAAATGCACGCAGCTAATGTTAACACAACGTTAACGTAATTATAAGCTACAAATACGTTAATTTGAAATGATCTTCCTCTGATATCTTTCTCGTCCTGTTTTTCTTCACGTCTTTCCTCCTCCAAGTCTATTTTTGCGCCGATTTCTGACGGCCAAAACGTGAATATTTCTGTAACTCAACAAAATTGCGAAAGCTCTTGACTCACAAATACAAGTTTAGATTTGCCTTGCCGCCCCACCAACACCGCTCCAGATGACCAACTGGCTCTTTATTTTCTATAGTAGAAAAGGTCTTCGTCATGGACTCACTTCCGTACTGAAACTCCAAATCCAAAACCGCTCCTGGCTTCTAAAAACTCTTCCCAGTTCATTCAGAATGTTTTCAATGTTCTTCGTCGCGAAATTCTTGCGATAATGGACCCACTCTTGAGTTTTCCCGTTAGTTTGGAAGCGACCAAACCATTCTTTCTTCTTATATTCTGACTGTATACAACGTAATTGCGACATCCAATAATTTGTAGCATCCTTACCGCATATTCAGCTATAAATTGGCTAGTTACATTGAGATCCGGTAAAATTGTGATACTGGTTTCCGGATTGGTCGAAATATTCTTCTCACTCTCGAACAGTAGTATTTCCCTTTTCAGCAGTATATTCTCAATTTCCATTCTCCGTACTGAGTACGCCTGATCGCGACTAGATAGTTGACATTATATACCTTTTCGTCTCTCTTCGGCTAGTTCTTAAAACAACGACTTCCGAATCTACTCTTTCAGCTCTGAACTGTCAACTATACGCATGTCGACGCCTGTTAACAACTTGAAAGGGGTTACTTTTGTGCTACAAAGCTCAATATTGTTAACCCAGTGCTGAACTTTACCCACATGTTTATACCAATTCCCTGGGTTTTCGAGACTCATCTTTGACAGCATTGTCACAACAATTTTTTGCATTCTCTCGACCTGACCGTTACCTCGATGTACACCTGTAGCGATCAATAAATGCTGAATCTTTTGTTTGTCGCAGTATTCTTTGAACAAATGAGAGGTGAAAGCTGCACCGCGGTCTGTCACGATCCTGAAAGGATTACCAAAGATGATGGCCTGCCTGTCCAAGCAATTGAGCACCTCCTCTACTCCAGTACTGCGTGGTGGGTACAACCAAACGAACTTCGAAAATGCATCCACTAATACTGGGATGTGATTGTATCTTTTCTTAGTGATCTCCATAGGCCCTACGTGCTATATATGTTAAGTAACTAATGGTTTGTCTTCCTTATCAATTCGATTTAGATAACCTTCTTGCTTTTCAGCTTTTGAGTTTACCAATATACACTCAACACAACAACCACTACTTTAGATACTTTGTCTTTTAACTTTGGAATGAAGTAGGGTTTTTCCGCCAAATCTTGAGTCCTCTTTGCCGAAAAATGGCCTTGCTTATGAGCAATTTAGATTATCTCAGTTTCCATTTGAGATGGAACCACGATTAATTCTCTGTATGGGTCCTTGAACAATAGTTGGTTGGCAATATAATAACCCTCATATCCCGTTCTACGTGTCTCATCTTGGTAGCAAAAACATTGCCCACCTAGCCACTCGTAAAGCAACTTCATTTTCTTTTGTCGTTGCAATCTGTGATGATTTTAAACTTTGTTTGTAGGACATAGTCACGCCATATTTCAACGCTGCGATGACTGCTAAGACCTCCATTTCGTATGAGTGATATTTCTCCTTACAAGGCTTTGTTTTGCGACTCATGTACATGACTGGATGAAACTGACTATCCCCTGGATCCTTTTGTAGTAGGACTGCGCCGAAACCAAACTTTGACGCGTACATGTGTATTTCTGTAGGCAATTTCGGGTTACACAGTTTCAAAACTGGTTTACTGACTAACTCTGCTTTTAACTTTTCGAATGAAACTTGCTGCAGCTCTCTGAACTCAAGCACCACATCATTCCTTAAAAGGTCTGACAAAGGTTTAGCTATGACTGCATACCCATCTACGAACTTCAAGGAATCGTTGTATAGCCTTTCGATCAGACGGTACAGGAAAGTTGGCTACAGCTTGCGTTTTTTCATTACTGGGTGTGATCGAACCATTTTCTATAATGTAACCAAGAAAATCTACTCTGCTTAGTAAGATTTCACACATTGCCCAATTGATTCTCAGACCATTTTGCTCCGCAACCTTAATTACTCTTTTACGCTTTTCCAAGCCTTCGACGACATCCTTGCTGGGAATTATAATTTCGTCCAAAAAGTTCTCTGAGTACTGCCATAGTGAACCGTGTGAAAACGGCTGGTGAGTTCGAAATGCCGAAAGGCACATACAAGAACTCGTATTGTCCTTTCTGTGTAACGAATGAAGTATACTTTTGGGAGCTAACTTGTACCGGAACATGAAAATACCCGTTGGTTAAATCTTGTGTCGTGAAAATCGCAGCTCCCTGTAACTTTTCTATCACGCTGTCCATTTGTACCATGGGAAAATTGTCTCTCACAATTTTCTCATTCAACTTGCGATAGTCGCAGCACAATCGCTTCTGTCCATTCTTTTTCGCCACGAGTACGATTTGTAAAGCTTACCCTGAAGTACTGGGCTTGATTATCTTTTGGTTAAACCACTCCTGAACCTGTACTTTCACTACCTTCTGCTCTGTATAAGCTATACGTCGAGCATGCTGAAATATTGGTAATTCATCGATAAGCAATATTTTCATCTCGACTGGGCAATGAAATTTCTTTTCGGCTTATAGTTCTCTATTATGCGCTTTACAACACTGCGTTGTTGTTGTGGCAAATGCGACAACTCTACATCAACCTTCCTTTCTGTTTGCTCTAAGGTTATCATGCACAAACTCTGAAACTCTTCCAATAATTCCATGCATGAACTTTGAACTTTCATCCCTTCTTGGACCTTCGATTTGGGTCCTGTACCTATTTGACTGTCTGATCTGCGAACGAACTCGGTACCATCCTTCGTCACTTTCATGTCCACCAAATGCAAAAGAGTCCAGTCTAAAATTGCATCATATGCCATGTCTTCGTCGGATATGACGTGGAATTCTGTGTTGAGATTGATGCCATCTATTCGAACTGGGATAAAGAGGCTTCCAAAAATCACAATTTGACTTTCCCCGATTCCAGTCAAACATTTTTCACCTCCTGTCAAACTCTGTTCTCCGGAGTTTCAAGTAGATATTGCGGCGCAGCAAGCAAAGATATGCTCCAGTGTTCACTAACTCTTTAACAATAACTTTATCAAACAAAATACACTTAAACTCTAATCCTGAAGACGTAAACGTGTTTGTTGGCATGTCTTGCCCCTCTACTTGTACAAGGTTTGTGGTTTTTTCCTGCTTGGGGACGTTTTCGAACTGGCACTGGGCCGCTGGCTGGTTGCACCTGAAACATTTATTGTTCTTTTTGGGCAATCTTTCTTCATGTGATATTCGTCCCACAGTTAAAACATTTCCTGACCTTCTCAACTACTTTGGCTGTGTCTTTTTCACCGTTGTTGAAGTGAGAGTCATACCTGACTAGCTTTGTAGGTCCTCGCATCTTCTGATATGCCTCGATCTGCACTTTGAACTGCCTCATAGTCTTGGCTTGGTATAGTAGGTATTCGTTTACCTTGGAGTCTGGAATGCCTTCGACAAAGTATTCAAATAAGCTTTCATTGTCTAAGTCTATTGGGTTTGCCAATTCCATTAAAGCATACAGGTACTCGTGCAACGATTCGGTCTTCTTCTGCTGTCGTTTGCCAAGTCTACGATGAACCTCTGCCGATAATACCCTCACACCGAACACGTCGAGCAGTGCATCTTTTAAAGAACCCCATTCCCTGACATAACGCTGACTACGAATTCCATTCCACTGTGAGTGCACACTCTTCAAGTTCCTCGATCCACTCATTAACGTCTGGTGAACTAGTTCCCGGAAACTGTGTTACAGTCCCTTCCTCGTCCTTTAATGTAAACCAAGACCAACCCAAGTTAGGATTTTCATCGTGACGGTTCTACCCGCGAGCAATTGGATTCACTCCACGCTCCCTATTTTCGCCCACCTGTCTATTATTTGAATGAACGGAAGCAAAAGATCCGTCTTCTTCCTCATCATTATCCACTTGGATTTCTATCTCATTATTTACATCAGAATCCAAACCACAGTGAGCAATTAGTCTGTTTTGTAATTCGGGCTTGTTACTATTTCTGTTTAATCCTAATTCTGTCAATTTGTCGCGTAAATCCGTCACGAGCAGTTCCAAAATCTCTTTCCTATTCATTTTCACTTAAATATACTTATATATATTAAGACTAGAATACTTATATCCCATATAGTGGTATGCTTATAAAATAATAATATGTACATCAAGAATGCAAACTCGGCCAAAATTAGGCTTTACTCTGCCAGTAACACCAAATGTACGCACTGCTTGAATGTTAAAAAAAATGCAAAACTTAACACTATGTAAATGTTAACAACAAATGTACGCACTGCTTGAATATGCGAAAAAATGCTAAATTTAACACAATGTAAGTATATTCTCTTTTACCAGTTGTTCCAATGAAATAAGTAGAGAGACCATGCTGAGCTCATGAATTTCACGATTAATACGTGCAGCCTGAACACTGTCTTCGTCGGCCTTGTTGTTATTGTCCTCTTGAAAAATGTTGCGTGTGGCACCGTAAACAATTGGGTGACCTTTATGGACTATTTTGTTAACCATGTTCGCACGGTCTTAAACGTTATCGAGATCCAATGCTACACTTCCAGTTCTATCTTTCTTTGTGCCGAAACTTTTTAAGTCTAACTTTTTGTACAGCTCCTTTAACTCGTCCACAGTAAGATTTTCCATTTAAAGTCAGTAGGTAATAAGGTGTATAGGTGTCTCGTTAATTTTCCTTCTTGTTCCTCGATTCTCTATAGACTACCGGTTGCGGGTTGTCAACCTTCCTCTTTCTTTTTTATTCTAAATACCGACAATACTCGATATCATCGTTTACAGTTGCCTGCATTCTATCTACCTACCTTATACTAAACGTACTTACAAACTAGAATTGTGAGGAGTTGAACAAGGACGGCCACACTGCCAGCCAGAAAGGGGAGACGTCGACAGTTTGAGGCATTCAGGAGGCGTTGTCCTGGAGAAGAGTTCAGCAAGTACCGGAACGGCGATCGTCGAAGACCTCAAGAGCCAGGGGCCACGACACATCCATCCTCGCAGCAAGCACGATAAAGAGCAGAGCAGAGGACATAGGTAGCGACATCAGGGTGCATCACAGGCAGCCCCAAGCAGACACGCTTGGGTGAGGCTGGGGTAGAACGTTCGTCTGCGCTAGGCATAAAGCAAAGTGAACTGCTGCTAGGCAGCTACCTGGCGTTAGCCTTGACTGTCAGCGCGAGATGAGCGAAACCCTAGTGGGACTGTTCGGGACAGATCAAGGGACTGACGGTCATTCTCTCGAAAGGCGTTGCTCTTAAGGCCAAGGCGCCTGTTCACCCTAGTCTGAGAACGGTGACCCTTCCCTAAGCCCGCAAGGCCGATTTCTGCAAGTCCAAGCCGCGACAAGCGGCCTCGAATCAACGCGTCGGGAGGCGAGCAGAGGCGAGGGACACCACGAGCATCTCGAGATACTGGAAGGAATCAGCGATCACCGAGTCAATGCGTCGACGAGTCAGGACGAGCATCATCAGCAGCCATCGCGAGGCGACACCGAGACCAACCGAGTCACCCACCAACTGTAACAAGTAAAACGAAAATAAAGTACAAGATTGCAAATTAAAGCTCTTCATAAAATCAGAGGCTGCGACTTTTAGTGGCTGCGCCAAAGGTAAAATGGTTTTTATACCACGAAAACCACTAATACCATAAAATTTACCCTTTCGGGACTACAATTCCCTGAAAAAGTTTGCTTTGAAATAAGAATCAATAAATCACAAGGTCAGACCTTAAAGGTTGCTGCACTAGACTTGAGGACGATTGTTTCTCTCATGGAAGTTTTATGTGGCCTGTCCAATAGTTAGCTCTTCTGATTCTTTAATTATTCTAGCTCCAGATGGAAAATAAAAAAAATATAGTTTATGAGGAAGTCTTGCAGAAATTGTAAAATTTTGAAACTAAAAGTCCTTGGCCAATAAAACCAAGGAAGAACGCTATAGTCGAGTACCTCGTCTATCAGATACCCGTTACCGTTACCTACCCGCGATCTAAATATACGGTTATGTGGGCGGCAGACATATCTAAGCGTTATGGGCGTAAGAGTGGGCGTGGCACACTTTTTATGGTTCAATCGATAGGCATTGACGAGACTAATACATTTCATTTTTCTAGCATAAAAATTGTGGGCGCCACAGGCTTAGGCGGTTTGTGGACGTCAGAGTGGGCGTGGCATATTCGCGTAACAAACTTGCGCTGCGTACAAGGCTACGCAATCTAAATCTGATATCATAATTCTCTATCTATGATAGTTCCCAAAATACCAGTGTTCATATTTACGACTTTTTGATGTTTGTGGGCGGTTTGTGGGCGTGTAAATGAGCGTTGCGAACTTTTTTTGGGTTAATCGATAGGTATTGATGAGAACAATGCATTACAGCTAAAAATATTATTCCAGCATTAAAACTATAGAGCCACAGTTTTGGACGTTTTGTGGGTGTTAGAGTCGGCGTGGCACACTGAAGAAAAAAACTTACGCTATCCCAGTATTGCAGCTTTTATAGTCTCCGAGATCACTACGTTCATACGGACATGGCTAGATCGACTCAGCTAGTGATCCTCATCGAGAATATATACACTTTATGGGGTCGGAAACGCTTCCTTGTACCTGTTACGTACTTTCCGACGAATCTAGTATATCCTTTTACTCTGCGAGTAACGGGTATAAATATATATTGTAAAATGGGCCTCTTTCGGAAATCCTCTAACTCTATGGTGGTGTGGAAATGTGGAATGTTTAAAATTTAGTTTAAAAAGCAACGATAAAAATTGACATTTTCGCAGGCAAAGCCGCGGAAGACCTTGCTGGTAATTATTAAATTGAAAATCTATATCTAATAATCTATATCTATTTTTGGATCAATCGATAGGTATTGACGAGACCAATACAATTTAGTTAAAATTGTGTACTTAGCACGAAAATTGTGGGCGCCACAGGTTTTGGGCGGCTTGTGGGCGTTAGAGTAGGCGTGGCATACTCGTAACACACTTTCACTGCGTACAAGGCTACGGAATCTATATCTGAAATCCCAATTCTCTATCCTTGATAGTTGATAGTTGTGGGCGTTAAAAGGGCATGGCAAACTTTTTATTGGATTAATCGATAAGTACTGACGAGACTAATACATTTCAGTTAAAATTTTTTATTAAGCATATAATTGTGGGCGACACAGGCGTTAAAGTGGGCGTGGCATATTCGCGTAACAAACTTGCGCTGCGGTCAAGGCTACGGAATCTAAATCTAAATCTGAAATTCTCTATATTTGATAGATTCCGAGATATCCGCGTTCATATTTACGATTTTTTTAAGTTTGTGAGCGTAAGAGTGGGCGTGGCACGCTGCTGAAATAAACTTGCGCTGCGTAAGGAGGTCAGGAATCTTCAAGCCAAATCCCAATAGCCTAGCTCTTATAGTTTCCGAGATCTCAGCGTTCATCCGGACGGACGGACAGATCGACTGGCTAGATCGACTCGGCTACTGATCCTGATCAAGAAAATATATATACAAGTAGTTTATGGGGTCGGAAACGCTTCCTTCTGCCTGTTACATACCTTCCGACGAATCTGGTATACCCTTTTACTCTACGAGTAACGGGTAAAATGCTTTTATTTTTTCAACTTCACTTATTCACTATAGCAATATTAAATTCACTCGTTTTAACTACTCGATTCGATTTTCAAAAACGATCTGCCCTGCCTCGAGTTCAATGATCAATAGTCACACCTCGGCCTAACAGATTTATCAAGGTCCGTTTGATGCGGAGTGTGTTAAACCGATATGGGTGGGCATAATTTGAAGACGTAATTGAAAAAAATAGCTGACCACTGATTTATCTCGGAGTCAGTCAGAGTTATTTGGAAATAAGCCCTCGGATCAAAGTTGCTTATAAATTGGTTAAGTGCCCCTAAATAATGTGTCTTATAACTCCCCCCAATTTAAATTAAATCGTCTCGACTCATTAGAACTGATGGGTAAATTTAGTGTTATTAATTGGTCAATTCCACAATGATATTTTCTTCTAGGGTATTTTGATTGTCGGGAATACTTTTTTTCTGGTTGAATTTCTATATGGATTTACCGTGGTCGGAATATTAAAAATTTTCCGTATTTGATTATAAACATGATAATTAAGTATATAAATGTAAATATGATTAATATTAAAGTAACTGGTATTTGAATTTCTTTGATTTGAATAAAAGGGTTTAGTGTGTTGATATTATCGAATGTGAGTACCACATCATTTGACATAATATATTCGGATACTAAAAAATCAGTATATTTTCAAGCGTTGATGTATTCCAATATCTTAATGTCTACATTAGTGAGGGATATATTCTTCATTATAGAGGTGCCATTAAAATTTATTAAATATGACCCATTTAAATGAGTGTCATTACCTGTATTTTGTCCATTTACGAAAATGGCTTCGTCTTGGATTACATCTACATTTTTATTTTTTCTCTGATTTTTCTCCATTTACTAATCTGATAAAATTAATTATCAATTAATTATTTTTCATTATTGTGTGAAATGGATCTTCAATTGTAAACGTCACAACGAACTATAATAAAAGGGTATCTTATGTATATTATAATAAGATCTTGGTGCACAGCGATTTTAAATTCACGATATATATCCAACAGGTCATATATATTTACGTGTCTTTGTTCGTGCTTATAAATTTCTTGCATGTCTTCATTGTTTAGAATTTTAGTATTAAATACATAAATTTTTGCTAGTGTAATTGTGTCCATTAAATTCATTATATCGTAAGTAAGCAATCGCAAAAGATATTTTCTATGTGGATATCTTAATTTCGTCAGAAATATAGTCAGAAAAATATTTTATTTCATTGAATATTTTAGAATTAATAACGAACTGAAAGTTATTATTTTGAACTAAATCATCGATTTTATTACGGACTGTTATGAAATCATCATCAATGGTGCCACAGAAACCGGCGACGGATTTGGGGACGGTTGGTTTGGAAACCAACCCATCAAAACCGTAGGTGTCACGAAACTCGAGCGATTTCCATTTTTCGGAAAAATTACCGAAAAATTACCAGGGCTGAGACATACACTAAATATTGAATATTGAATATATATCGAATTTTATTTGACGTATTTTGACCATTTTCCAAAAAGTTTTAAACTTAATTTATGTTCTTTTTGCAAAATTACAAAAAGAATACATCTTTAAAGCGCATATTGTACAAAATAAAAGATAACAAGAATGGAAGTTATAAAAAATAAATCAATGTAAGTAACACCATGTTAAATTTTTATGGATTGTTGCTAGCTTCAGTGATATTTGTGTAAAATTTATTTCGTAATGCTAAGAAGTTTAAATATTCTATATCCAAGAGTAAAAGAAAATACGATCAAAATAAACAAAGCAAAATTTTTTTTTAAAATATTTATTTCATTTTTTTTTGACCGTTTCTTTGAGTCGTCCGATTTTGATCAAGTTTAATTCGATATTCCAAAAATACAAAAAATGATATTCCCAATAGTATTTAAATTTGAAATTCAGAACTTATTAAAAAATGGTATTTCCAAGCGTAGGAGGTTATATGTTAAAAAACACCGAGGCTATAATTTGTTTCATATTATTTATATTGATATAGTCGTCCGATCTTGATAAAATTAAATTCGAAATTCATAACTAACTAAAAAATGATTTTTCTAAGCGAAGGATTTTATATGTAAAAAACACCAAAGATATAATTCTTATACCCGTTACTCGTAGAGTAAAAGGGTATACTAGATTCGTCGGAAAGTATGTGACAGGCAGAAAGAAGCGTTTCCGACCCCATAAAAATATATATATTCTTGATCAGGATCACTAGCCGAGTCGATCTAGCCATGTCCGTCTGTCCGTCTGTCCGTCCGTTCGGGTGAACGCTGAGATCTAGGAAACTATAAGAGCTAGGCTATTAAGATTTGGCATGCAGATTCCTGAGCTTCTTACGCAGCGCAAGTTTTTTGTTTGTTTGTTCAGCAGCGTGCCACGCCCACTCAAACGCCCACAAACTGCCCAAAACTGTGGCTCATACAGTTTTGATGCTAGAATAAAAAATGTAACTGAAATGTATTGTTCTCATCAATACCTATCGAGTGACCCCACGCCCACTTCAACGCCCACAAACTTAAACAAAATCGTAAGTATAAACGCGGATTTCTCGGACACTATCAATGATAGAGAATTGGGATTTCAGATTTAGATTCCGTAGCCTTGAGCGCAGCGCAATTTTGTTACGCGAATATGCCACGCCCACTCTAACGCCCACAAACCGCACAAGCCTGTGGGGCCCACAATTTTCATGCTAGAAAAAAATTTTAACTGAAATGTTTTAGTCTCGTCAATACCTATCGATTGACCCAAAAAAAGTTTGCCACGCCCACTCTAACGCCCATAACGCTTAAATCTGTCTATATAACCATACGCATTATATACACGCATTTCAGTCTCGCTTTGCTGCTTGCATATCTCCATTTCCTTTATGTCCCTTTAGCTGAGTAACGGGTACCTGATAGTCGAGGTACTCGACTATACCGTTCTTCCTTGCTTTACATTTTTTTGTCCGATAGTTGTCCGATCCGGCTGATTCCGAGTTATGTACTACCTGCGAAAAAGTAAGACTTTTGGGAAAGTTTCAGCCCAATAGCTTTATAACTGAGAGACTAGTTTGCGTACAAACGAACGGACAGACGGACATGGCTAGATCGACTCGTCTAGTGATATTGATCAAAAATGTATATGCCTTATGGGGTCGGAAACGTCTCCTTTACTGTATAAAAAGAAATAATTTGAATTACCCGCCAGGGCCCGCAGCCCTGAACAGGTCCTCCCAAGCAGTGGTCACAAGAACGCGGTCGCCCCGAGTATATCCTTTGGCGTCTTGTGCTACGGGCTTGTGTTATATATTGTTAGAAAGGTATTTAGAAATACTTTGTACACCTTTCGAATCGACTTTTATTCCTTCTCTGTGTTAAAATCTTCTGATGAAAACAAAAATGCACTCTTTTCAAACACCCGCTTACACTGTGAAAAAATATTTAAGTGTGCGGTCCACAGAATTGCATGTGAAATCCCAACCTTAACAGCGGAATAAAAGTAAACACTATTGTATTAATTTTTATTTTAAACATGACTTTTGATCATGATATTGAGGTACACTAATGTAAGAGCCAACATGACTATGGACGGCAGTTCCCTTTGTGACGAATCTCAGTGCATCACTGCTGTGATCAATCAAATGACATTGCAAAACCTCAAAGGATTGCATTCAAAGACTGTGACAATTTTAATTCGTTTGGGAAAAAGATCGGTGAAAGTGTAAAAGTAAAAGCTAAGAAAATTGAAGCTGTATGAAGATGAATTATTTGATTGATGTTTAAAACGAAAACTTCTGATATTAAATAAAAACACCTTTTAACGAGGTAAAAGTCTAGTGAAGATCGCACCCTTAGCAAACAAAAGTTCAGATATTAACTTTTGTGACGAAAATGTATTATACGATCCACTAAATAAATACAACTTTTGAATTTTTTACATTCGGTAGAAGTTTAGCCGTACGATTTTGATAAGGCGTGCCGAATGTTTAAAAATGAAGAATGTCACAAAAAGAAGGTGCGATTGTTAAAAGGTGTTTTTGTTTGATTAAATAATATATCCAAAGGTCGTTGGTTTGTTATAAAGTGAATTGTTAAATTATATTTTTGTGCTGCTCTAATTATAACTTCGAAATAATCCATAATCTTTAATGCAGCGAGAAGTTTCTGTTAAAGTAGAGTGTGCCCTTTCTATTTGTCCGTTGAACGTACTATGCCGAGGATCCGCAAAGAAAAAGGAACACACACACATTGCAAAAGATTTAAATTAGGATGAAGAAAAACTTAGCTCCTTATCTATCATCAATGTTATGGCTAATGGAAATTGTTGGAATAGGAAGTAAGTAATGAAGTAATGAATATAAGATGTTGGGCATAATATATGGGCATTTCCAGGGGTCGCGAACGTACGTTCGTACGCACTTAGTGCAAATAAAAAAGAAAATAAACGTTTTCTGAATTTTTTTTGCTATTCGATAGCATTTTGTTAGCTCTTAGCTTAGTGTAAATGATGGGATTTATTGAGCTATCATTTTCATAATATTGGCAAAAACATGCGCTCGCGAACGTACACAAAATGGAAGTCGACTTTGGCTTAATCTAGTAAAATGCAAATATCTGCGAATCGGGACGGAATATTTTAAAGCAATAACTTTACTTTTAATTCCTTAATTTTTACTTTCATGCGAGTCTGTTCCCAAGCAAATCTCTCCATTTGTTTTTATACCCTTGCAGAGGGTATATTGATTTCAGTCAGAAGTTTGCAACGCAGTGAAGGAGACGTTTCCGACCCCATAAAGTATATATATTCTTGATCAGCATGACTAGACGAGTCGATCTAGCCATGTCCGTCTGTCCGTCTGTCCGTCTGTCCGTCTGTCCGTCCGTTTCTACGCAAACTAGTCTCTCAGTTTTAAAGCTATCCGGCTGAAACTTTCCCAAAAGTCTTATATCTTTTGCAGGTAGTATATAAGTCGGAACCAGCCGGATCGGACAACTATATCTTATAGCTCCCATAGGAATAATCGGACAAAAAAATGAAAAAAAATTATATCTTTGGTGTTTTTTAGCATATAAACTCCTAAGCTTGGAAATAACAATTTTTAAATAATTTTGAATTTTGAATTAAATTTTATCGAAATCGGACGACTATATCATATAGCTGCCATAGGAACGATCGGAAGATTTGTGGAAAAATAATATGAAAAAAATTATAGCTTCTGTGTTTTTCAACATATAACCTCCAACGCTTGGAAATAACATTTTTTAATTAGTTCTGAATTTCGAATTAAATTTTATCAAAATCGGACGACTATGTCATATAGCTGCCATAGGAACGATCGCAAAATTGGTAGGAAAATAATATGAAACAAATTATAGCTTCGGTGTTTTTTAACATATAACCTCCTACGCTTGGAAATAACATTTTTTAATTAGTTCTGAGTTTCGAATTTAATTTTATCAAAATCGGACGACTATATCATATAGCTGCCATAGGAACGATCGGAAAATTGGTAGGAAAATAATATGAAACAAATTATAGCTTCGGTGTTTTTTGACATATTATCTTATACTATTGGGAATATCATTTTTTGTGTTTTTAAATTTAATAATTATAGCTGCAAGGGTATATAAGCTTCGGCTTGCCGAAGCTAACTTCCTTTCTTGTTTTTATTGAATTAAGTACCGGTCGCGAACGTACGATTTTTCCATTTTTATACCCTTGCAGAGGGTATATTGATTTCAGTCAGAAGTTTGCAACGCAGTGAAGGATACGTTTCCGACCCCATAAAGTATATATATTCTTGATCAGCATGACTAGACGAGTCGATTTAGCCATGTCCGTCTGTCCGTCCGTTTCTACGCAAACTAGTCTCTCAGTTTTAAAGCTATCGGGCTGAAACTTTGCCAAAAGTCTTATATCTTTTGCAGGTAGTATATAAGTCGGAACCAGCCGGATCGGACAACTATATCTTATAGCTCCCATAGGAATAATCGGACAAAAAAATTAAAAAAAATTTATCTTTGGTGTTTTTTTGCATATAACCTCCTGAGCTTGGAAATAACATTTTTTATTTAGTTTTGAATTGAATTTTATCGAAATCAGACGACTATATCACATAGCTGCCATAGAAACGATCGGAAAATAGGCGGAAAAATAATATGAAACAAGAAAGGAAGTTAGCTTCGGCAAGCCGAAGCTTATATACCCTTGCAGGTATAATTATTAAATTTAAAAACACAAAAAATGATATTCCCAATAGTATAAGATAATATGTCAAAAAACACCGAAGCTATAATTTGTTTCATATTATTTTCCTACCAATTTTCCGATCGTTCCTATGGCAGCTATATTATATAGTCGTCCGATTTTGATAAAATTAAATTCGAAACTCAGAACTAATTAAAAAATGTTATTTCCAAGCGTAGGAGGTTATATGTTAAAAAACACCGAAGCTATAAATTGTTTCATATTATTTTCCTACCAATTTTGCGATCGTTCCTATGGCAGCTATATGACATAGTCGTCCGATTTTGATAAAATTTAATTCGAAATTCAGAACTAATTAAAAAATGTTATTTCCAAGCGTTGGAGGTTATATGTTGAAAAACACAGAAGCTATAATTTTTTTCATATTATTTTTCCACAAATCTTCCGATCGTTCCTATGGCAGCTATATGATATAGTCGTCCGATTTCGATAAAATTTAATTCAAAATTCAAAATTATTTAAAAATTGTTATTTCCAAGCTTAGGAGTTTATATGCTAAAAAACACCAAAGATATAATTTTTTTTCATTTTTTTGTCCGATTATTCCTATGGGAGCTATAAGATATAGTTGTCCGATCCGGCTGGTTCCGACTTATATACTACCTGCAAAAGATATAAGACTTTTGGGAAAGTTTCAGCCGGATAGCTTTAAAACTGAGAGACTAGTTTGCGTAGAAACGGACGGACAGACGGACAGACGGACAGACGGACAGACGGACATGGCTAGATCGACTCGTCTAGTCATGCTGATCAAGAATATATATACTTTATGGGGTCGGAAACGTCTCCTTCACTGCGTTGCAAACTTCTGACTGAAATCAATATACCCTCTGCAAGGGTATAACAAATTATAGCTCCGGTGTTTTTCAACATACAACCTCCAACGCTTGGAAATAACATTTTTTTAATTAGTTCTGAATTTCGAATTTAATTTTATCAAAATCGGACGACTATATCATATAGCTGCCATAGGAACGATCGGAAAATTGGTAGGAAAATAATATGAAACAAATTATAGCTTCGGTGTTTTTTGACATATATATAATATATATATATATACTCTTGGGAATATCATTTTTTGTGTTTTTAAATTTAATAATTATAGCTGCAAGGGTATATAAGCTTCGGCTTGTCGAAGCTAACTTCCTTTCTTGTTTTTATTTACAATTAATCGAAAATTTTTTTGCCCTCTGAATTTTTTTTTTCTTATTAGATTGCAATAAAAAGATTTAGTAGAAAAAGTTCAAACAAATCATATGTTTTCCTTGCGAAATAATTAATCATAAAAATGCTTTTAAAAGTAGCTAAAAATGTAAAAAAAAGTGCATTTTTCAGTTTTCAGGGAAATTTCTTCAACAAAACAAGTAAAATATGCTTTGGTTCCACTGTATTATGAAAATATGGCCATTGATTTGTGAAAATACGCGAAAAATTGGATGATCTTAAAGATTTTTTGTTTCGGTCCTGGTTGACCATTTTTCGGATTTGCCAATATGTCATGATTCAAACGTTCACCATTTCTTTCCTGACCGTGCCTGACCGATAGGAATTTGTACTGAGTGTCTGTTATATGTGTTTTGATTGCAGATAGTTAAATTATTTATAAGTTTCTTGTATAAATAGTCCAACAATATAGTCGAGTTATTTGTTTATAGTTTTCATCAATCGCTCTAAAGTTGTAAACTAGTTTGTACTAAGTAAAAACCCAATAACTGGTGATTGCAGGGAAATCCGGGATTTATTCGATGTCGAAAAGGAGTGTGCGCAATGATTCTCATATAACAACTGAACGACGTGTACCGCCACGACACACCCGATCATCCACTGCTGCGGAAGATTGTCCTCGGCGACGACGACGAGAGCTCCCACGGCAACTTTTGGAACCTCCTGGTGCCACTTGTTCCTCGCCTGGAGGCTCGAGACGTACTCGCGGGACTATCGCTGCCAAAACCTGTGCCTGAGAGACGAAACACTGCGCCATCGTCGCAAGCAGGTTGGGCTGACTTGGCTTGGGAGCGCTGCTGATGGTGGAGCCAAAAGAGGGCTGCCGATCGGAAGATAGCCTGGGCTTAGGGCTTCGCCGTCTTTCGGATCGCTGCTGATCGCTGAGGACTGCCTCCACGCTGATGAGGAGAGTTCCGAGCTCCTCCGTGGTCAGGATGTCTTCGCCGACCCTTCCAAGGAACAGGTGCTTTGCAGGCTTCACACCTGCCTCCCAAAGTCCGCCGAAGTGAGGTGCTCTGGGCGGTATAAACGCAAACTCGCATCCTTTTTTTGATGCGAATGTTCCGAATGTTCCATCAATAGTGAGGTCAGACACTTAATTTAAGTGGACCGCTTTGGACCCAAAACATACAAACAACGCCACGTATGACTTTTACGGCGGTTATGTTAAATGGGCCACAAAAATCAACACCACAGATATTGAAGTATCGAAAACTGCCTGATGGCAAGTTCCCCATGATTTGCGTCAAGAGTTCAGGCTTGCACCGAAAGCAGCGAAGGCAAGATCGAACTGTTTCGGCGGCAAACTTCCTGCGCATTAGCCAACCATATCTTTTCTCGCAACAGATTTACAAGTGCTCGAAGGCCAGCGTAACAATTTGTAACGCTGGTATGACACAAACTGTGAGCCTTTTGACAACAACAACGGAAATTTGGCTTCGTACGGGACAGGAGCATTCAATAACCGACCCCCAACTCGCAGCAATGTCGAGGAATACCAATCTGATTTTTTCTACTGAAAAAAGGGTCTTAACTTCTGTATCTCTTATTTTTTCTAAGGCACATCTCCCTGACACACTAAATGGGAAACTCAGGCCCTTGCTTTTTTTGGCCGACTGACAACAGTTCAAAGAACAAGTCTGCGCCTATAAGCATATCTATATTCTGGGGCTCGAAGAAGAATAGATCTGCCAATTGAATATTTTCAGGCACCCTCCTGCCGCTGGTGTTGACCGTTTGGTCCGGATGATAACCAGAAATACTTTTTAGAATATAAAATTCTCATGACAACTGACTGCTACCCACTCGACTTGACTATTGTGTGTATTTTCTTGGTTGCTTGAGCGTTAGTTCCATCAATGCCCCGCAAGCTCAAACACACGTCCTCTCTCTTAATCTTAAGTCTTTGACCGAGCTTCTCGGTCACAAAATTTCCTTGTGAACCAGAATTGAGCAAAGCTCGAGCCTTTGCTTGCACGCTCACGATGGCTGTGGCAAGAATAACTCTATCCGATGCAGTCGCATGCAAAACATGCGAAGTGGATGGAGTGTTCTGTAAGAGCGTGGGCTGAGAAGGAGGTGGCAACGCGAGATTTGTATTCGGCGAATAAATGTGAAGCAATGTGTGTGTGTTTCTTTCACGCCCTGCGTCTCTTCGATTTGCATTTTTTTTTACCGTGTGGCCCTTTCGAAGGCAACTAATGCATAAAGGCGCCTTTTTTGCCAAGCAGAATCTCTGCTGAACTGTTAGGGCGGCAAAAGCAGTGCCATTTCCTACTTGATGTTATGCTGAGTTGCAAAACACACATACTTCAGGATCGTCCATGGCAGCGACAAACGAAAAACTCCTGTTTCCGTTCTTCCTAGGATGAGCCTGGCTCTGCTGAGCAATTTTTGCTTTCACGCTTCTTAGGCAACCATATGTTGATAGCGCATGTTCAGGACAGACTCACACTCGCTCTAAAGAGGAATCGATGTGTAGTTCAGCTGTTCTTCCCACTTTCTTTTAGTTCCTGCATCGACTTTGCCCATTACTAAATGAATAAGGTTGGCATTCGTGATACGTTTGAAATCCCAAATTGACAAAAAAGAATCGAACAGCGCTGTGATGAGGTTTCTCAAGGCGGTAGCTGATGGCTGATGGGAAATTTTTGGAAATTAAACAGGGTCAATAAATTGTCAAAGAAAACATAAAACAATCATTATTGTGCACCCGCCTTAGGCTAGCCAGGGCTTTTGGATAATTATCCGCGGTGACTTAAAATGCCCTGACTGTTTCTAGGGCGTCTCCAGCCAAACACGATATTAAATGATTTAATTTTTCGATATCGTGCAGCGTATCATCTTTGTCAACAAACGTTTCGAAAAGGCTAATACAATTGGAAGAGCGACGCTCGGCAAACGGCATTGGGGTGTGCGCGTTGCCGGCGGAGCGGAATTGTCAACGCTTTTACGCGTTGTTTCTGCAATTATGGAAATTAGCAACGATTTTGCTATTATGGCAGTCTCTTTTAACTCTTCACGGTACACATCATCTCCATCTTTCGCTTGAATTGATTTTGAATAAGCGAAGCATTTTCAATGTGCTTAGTTAGGATTTCAATCGACGTTCTAACTCAACCGTATTGTAGAATTTCTACCGAAATCTGGTTTTGCTGAAAAGTTTTTTTTGCGTGCGTCAAGTACAGAACCAGTGGCAATAGTCGCCGTAATAAGTACCGAACAAATTGGGCTGCGGAGAAGTGAATACGTCAAGGTTTTCTTTTCGTAATGATTTTATTGAGCATGGATCCGGGTTTATATACATGATTTGTGGTTACAAGGATATTTACTTAGGTCTAGTCTAGATACAAATGGACAACATGGTTTATTATCAGATTACAGGAAAATAGCCCAAATAAGCAATTACATCTACCAAATGGTGTGAAGACACGTCCGTCGGCTGGATGCATATGGTTTATGACCCGTTTATCATATGCAGATGTGCGCAGACCAAGATATCAGCTATCTATTTATTTAGGTTAAAGTAGCTATCAGCAACGAACGAATTTCTGCTAAGTCGAAATCGTACATACTCCCGGCCGTTGAACTAATGTTCAACAATCGTTAATGTTGATCGTGAAGGGCTGGATCGAAGAACCGTCTCTATTTACAGGCGTGGGCGGCATTTGATTCAGCTGAGGGGTATTTCTAGGCTTTCGCCATTTCTTCATAAAGTAAATTACAACAATGATTATTATAAAAACTAATGCAATATAAATAGCAATATGATGATGTTCAATAGTCTCAAGATTATGTGGTATTTTAAAACTATTGGGAGGCAATATGTCTTGACTTGTAACTGTCATTAGGGTATTTCGAATGGTGCATCCAGGTTTTGCAACCATTAATCCTGAACCTCTTTAATTTATATTGGAGGTTCCGTCTAAGCAAGCTGCAGATAATGTTAGCGTGGATCTTGTTTTGTCTAAGCTTCAAATGATTTCGTATCTGATCTAACTGATCCTTTAATTGTCTTGGTGACAGCAACATCGGACTTATTGTGTTATGCCGAATATCTGTTAAAACGTTTATGATCTCGGTTTGCATTGTTTGCAAACTGGAGGGTAATAGAGAGAGTTGCGTCGCAAGTGTTATGTACCATGAAAATTTATTAAATCTACTTTCAGTACCAGTTGTTTCCGCGATATAATTCTCTATCTTGTTCAAACTCTTGGAATTCGAGATCTCATCCCTTTTAATAAAATTAATTGTAGAGTCAAATAAAGATGTTTGATTTCTTAACAACGTAAGCAAATGCTTCTCATTCGCTTTAACCTTTTTTTATCGTTTGCACCATTTTATCAGCGTAAGTAGAGTCCAATACGCCGAAGAGACTACTGGCAATATTTCCAACTATGTCCAATGGCGCTCTTGGCTGACGTGATCTTGCTATCAGCATGTTTAAATGTTTGATGTGTTTAAAATGCTGATACATGCTTGAACATGCCTCAGTTTCTGGAAACTGCGTTCACAAGTGTCCAATTTTTGTTGTGCCCATTGAAAGCGTACTGATATCCTTCCAGAAAGGTTGCAAATATAATAGACAATTAATGTCCAATCCGTTTTCGCAAGTTCACTCTAATCCTAATCCTTTCCAATCCTTTCAAAGAATATTCCAGGTTTCGATGCAAATTGAGTAACGTTAATTGATTGTGCTGCTACTAACGGTAATAGAAGAAGCATAACAACTAACACCATTGTCAGCGAAGGCATTGCTGATTTCTTCGACCTTTTCGTCTGCCTCTCATCAGGTGAATTCTCATTTTCCTCTTCGGCAGCTCGATGCTTATGAACAGGCTCCTCTTCTGAGAATAGTGGGGCGATATGTTGAATATCTCGCTTAAATATTCCTTTACTCGTTTTGACTTCTACAACTCTGACAAAATTATCCTTGCCATGAATTGTCTTAATTATTCGTCCCAATGGCCATTGCAGAACTGGAGTATTATCTTCCTTTATCAACACTAATGCTCCTTCCTTTACGTTCGCCGAGGATCTTCTCCATTTTTGACGATGCTGAAGTTGTTGCAGATAATCAGTTGACCATTGAGTCCAAAACGCATGCTTTAATTTGGAAACGGCTTGCCATCTCTGTCCCAATGAATGTGGTTGCTGAGATGGCTCACTATCTGCTTGTACGGCTAATGGTTCTCCAATTAGAAAGTAACCCGGGGTAAGTGCCGTTACATCATTTGGATCGCTCGATATCGGAACCAAGGGTCTTGAATTCATGATAGCTTCTATTTCCAATATCACAGTTTCTAATTCCTCATACGTCAGATCCGCTGTAGAAACATTCTTTAGCAATAAATGTTTTCCGATTTTACCACCGCTTCCCTAAGTCCTCCAAAATGCGGTGCTCTTGGTGGGATAAACTTAAAGTTGACGCCTTTATTATTGCAGGTCTCCACTATACCCTCTTGGCCTTTTCTGAGAAGATAGCTTCTACCAATTCCTGAAGCTTATTCCTTGATCCAACAAATTTTGTAGCGTTGTCGCAGTGTAGAGTCTGACAAATACACTGCCTTGGTCGCAAAGCAACAAAAGATTGCTATGTAGGCAGTATGTGGTTTCTTTCCACGAATTTTGTAGTGAATCTTAAATGGTCCAAAATAGTCAACTCCAGAATTAAGGAACGGTCGAGCTTGTGTGACTCTTAAAGATGGTAACTGTCCCATTATTTGTTCCATTAATTTTGGTTTAGCTCTAGTGCATTTGACACTTTTTAAAATTCCATTTTGAGCTATTGTTTTTGCCTTTATTGCCCAATATCTTTGCCTTGATGTGGCTAATGGAATTTGGGCACCACAATGCATATTTTCATTGTGGATTTTTTCAAATATTAATTTGACTATTGGATCATTATATGGCAATAGTAAAGGATGTTTTGCATCGAATGAAAGCTCAGATGCTTCCAATCTGCCTCCAACTCGAATGAGATCATCCTGATCCAAGAAAGGCGTTAGGGCGCTGAGATTACTGCCTTGTCCGACTTCCCGGCATTTCTTTAATTCTTTTATTTCGGCGCTAAAATTATTGCGCTGAATTAATCGGAGAACTATCTTTCGAGATTATTCCAGCTCTTCAAATTTCACCATTGTCGTTGCGTCTGAAGATTTCTATTTGAATCGCATGATGTATTCTACTATTCTTAGTAATTTATCAAATGATTTCCCGTGGTTCATGCCATAAAGTCAATTCGGACCTTGCGTGGTAGCTACCAAGATTTCTGGGTTCTCCTGGGGAATTGCACGGCGTTCTGATTTTGCCGCAACACATTGTAATGGCCATTTTGATGATGGACCATACAAGAACAGTGGACCATAGAACCAAAAACTGAAATTGGTGAATTTGGAACCACTTATTCCTTTAGACGCTATGTCTGCAGCGTTGTTTTTCGATGGACATGGCGCCATTCCCTTTGCAACGATGCTTCTTGAATGGTGGGTATTCTAGTAGCCACAAATTTGTCCTTTATTGTCTTTGGGCTATTTATCCAGGACAACACAATTTCGGAATCTGCCCAAAAATATTTTGCAGTTCCTTGCAGCGACAATTGTTCCTTTATGGTCGCTGTTAATTGAGCACCTAAAACTGCTGCCTTTCTAGTCTAGTCTCGGAAGTGTGATCGCATTTACTGGGGCCTAACGCGACATTGAACATAATACCTGTACGGTCACTCGTTTATCCTTGCGAATTGCACGAAGATAAATGGCTGCAGCATACGCATTTTCTGAAGCGTCGACAAACGTATGTATCTCCTTCGATACCAGAATCTTTCCATTAAACACATGACGGGGAATTTAAATGTCACTTAACATTTTTAAATCTTCCCGGAATTGCTTCCATTCCGATTGTAACTGCGTTGGCAATTCTTCGATATATTTAAATTTCTCCTTTGTTAAGCCTTGCATGAATATTTTGGCCTTTATGACTACTGGAGAAAATATGCCGAGAGGATCGAATATTTTGAATATTTCTGAAACCACATCGCGTCTTGTTATTTTTTCTGAAGTCACAGTTTGTGCTTTTCCACAGAGTTTGTCAATCGTAGGATTCCAAGTGATTCCCAAGGTTTTAATGCTGCAGTCCTCATAGGCAGCATCTTCAAATTGTACGGTATGAATTATATCTTCCTTATCCAGTCCTTGAAGAAGATGGTTACTATTTGCGCACCATTTTCTTAATTTAGATCCGGAACTTAATAGTATGTGATTAAGCTCCTTTTGAATTTGAAGGGCCTCTGGAATTGTATCAGATCCGGTGATACAGTCGTCGAAGTAAAAATCACTTTTAAGAGCAGACGATCCTATAGGATATTTCTGCATTTCCTTGCTTGCTAAATATTCCAAGCATTTTGTTGCCAGATAAGGTGCAGACTTTGTGCCATAAGTGACGATTTTCAACCGATAAAATTTAAGCCTTTCTGACGGATCATTTCTCCAGACGATCATCTGAATGTGAATACATATTTATGCATTCTAAACCGTATATACAGTATTGATATTAAACTGTTTTGCACTGTAGGACCTTTGTGCATTAAATCGTTCAGTGATTTCCCGGAAGATGTCACTGCAGATGCGTCAAATACAACTCTTAATTTGGTTGTCTGACTGTCGGGTTTGAGAACACAATGATGCGGAATGAAGTAATGGGACTTCGGAAAATGTATATGGGGTACTTCCTTCATGTGCCCAAGAGCTTCATACTCCTTCATGAACTCTATGTATCCTTTTTTTATTGCCTGATCTTTTTGCAATCGTTTCTCCAACGGTAAAAACCGTCTCGTGGCAATGTCACGACTCTTCCCCAGCGCTGAAGTATGCTCCAAAAAGGGTAACTTAACAATTAGTCTAGAGTCCTGAGCCTTCTGAACGTTCTGAAGGAAGTGATCTTCACACTGTTTCTCCATTGGTGAATAGCATTTTGTCTCTGGTTGAAAATTATCCAATTCCCAGAATTTAGCGAGTTGCTCATCAACCTTTTCTCCATCCGTAAGTACAGCACATACTGATGAGGTAGGAGCTCTCTCAGAAATTTTCCGGCTACAATCCATCCAAGTTTGGTATTCTGTAGCTTGGGGAGTCCATCCCTTAAGCTCATGCACTCGGCTTGCATTATATTGAAGTAATGCTCGGCTCCAAGAAGAATATCAATTTTTCCAGGTTTTCCAAATTGAGGGTCAGCCAAAATTATATTTTTTGGTATTTTCCAATTATCAGTCGAAATTGTATAAGTTGGTTGATCAGCGACTATGTGAGGCAAAACCATTGCTTTAAGCCGTGAACTAAAATCGCCTTGTTTTGACTTTAGATGAACGTTGATCCTTGCATTGGAAGTCTGAGATTTTTCTCCAATGCCATTTATTTTCATCATCGTATTTGTGGTTTTCAGTGAGAGCATTTTAATTGCTCTTTTGGAAATGGCATTCATTTGGGATCCAGAGTCAAGCAGGGCTCTGAATTCTGCCTTTTGTCCATTTACTCCTTGAATAATTAGTCGGGCAGTCGCCAGGAGAATATAACTGGATTGCTTTCCACTCGCAGATGCGGCCGTGATACTATCCGAGAGGTCCGGTTTTGTTTCCAAATGCAACAAGGTATTGTGTTTTTTGTTTCATTTAAAGCAATCTCTCTTTGTGCATGTCTTTCATGGGTGATTTTGGCTTAGACATTTAACACATAATTTTTATTTTTGAACTTAGTTAAGACGTTCTGCTGGGGTTTTCTTTAAAAACTCATTTCATTTATATATGCTGTGATTTGGTTTCTTACAAAAGAAACAGTTATATTGTGTTTCAGCTCCAACTGATGCACATGTATTTTGTTTTTTTCCCTTTTCTGATCCAATGGCTTCAAGAGTGAGAAACCTTTGTTCAAGAAAGTTTAAAAATTCATTCAAAGGCTGAATTTGCCTTGTATTTTGACCGGATTGCTCATACAACAAGTGGTTTTGTCGATCAAGCTTTTTTGTTAGAAGACAGAGCAGAAGTGGATCCCATTTGTCTGTCTCTATGCCGATGTTATTGACCTATTTGAACTATTTGTTGTCTCCTTTTTTACATACATTTCAGTTTGTACCTTTATGACTGCATCTTCTGTTGCCATGTATCTGAAGTCGTCATATCCAAGTTCCTTCGGGTCCTTACATTTTTTATAAATTTGGACATGAATATTTTTTATTTCATTCCAGTATTGTGTAAAGACGGGGGTGAAATTTTTTTTTTTGTTTCTTCAGTCATTTTATTCAAGCAACACCCTTTGTTCTCTGAATGTCGATTCTATTTCAACGTTTTTTGCAGTGGGTGCGATGGATGTAACATCCGCTTCCAAGAGAGACAACTGATTGTTGAATTCTGTCTTATAATCCTCAACCAGTTGCTTAATTTTATTAAAAAATTCATTGTTAAAATAGTCGTGTTCTAACGTGACTCCTTTAAGGATATTATTTATTTTATTATCTCCGGAGTTAAATTTATCCCACAGGGATTTTAACGTTAATAAACGTTCGCTGTAGTAGGCTGGCTTAGTCTCCTGTCGACGGAGTTCTTTTTGTAATTCCGAATGACATTCTGAATTTGCTCTCCTATAAATAACTGTCCTGTCAACAACTGATGAATGCTGTTCGGTGCCATTTTTACCTTGTTAATATAATCCGATTAAGGGGTACTTTGTAATGATGTGCCTCGACTCACACCGTTGGATATATATATATGTAAATTGGCTTTGAACAGATCGATCAGTGGAACAGCAGCTAATCTGGCTCAAATCGCCTGGTTGATCAGAACCTGTCCTTTTCCAACGTAGATCCTTACAGTGTTTAATCGCCAAGTTGATCGCACACCTAAAGTGGTTGAATTTACCGTCTTTTGGTCGCCTTGTTGACCTTTGAAGACAAATTGACTTTTGGTTGATCAAACTATGATCGATGATGCAAGTTCAAATTGGAGTCCCAATTTAAACAATTGTTGCGGTTCAAAGTCGGGGGTCACCAAATGAAGGATTTCTACAAAAATCTGGTTTTGCTGAAAAGTTTTTTTTGCGTGCCTCAAGTACAGAACCAGTGGCAATAGATGCCGCAATAAGTACAGAACAAATTGGGCTACGGAGAAGTGAATACGTCAAGATTTCTTTTCGTAATGATTTTATTGAGCATGGATCCGGGCTTATATACATGATTTGTGGTTACAAGGATATTTACTTAGGTCTAGTCTAGATACAAATGGACAACATGGTTTATTATCAGATTACAGGAAAATAGCCCAAATAAGCAATTACATCTACCAAATGGTGTGAAGACACGTCCGTCGGCTGGATGCATATGGTTTATGACCCGTTTATCATATGCAGATGTGCGCAGACCAAGATATCAGCTACCTATTTATTTAGGTTAAAGTAGCTATCAGCAACGAACGAATTTCTGCTAAGTCAAAATCGTACACGTATTTAACGAGAATCGACCCTCATTTAAATATCTTTGCGTTCGCTCTATACTCCTTATATATCCATCTCGATGATTTTTCAACTCTTCGATTTCCTTGTTACCAGTTTCTGGTTTTTGCAATTTTTAAATAATTTTTTTTTAATTATTTAATAATTTTTTATATATATAAAAATTATAGGTGTAGGGGAGTTATTTTTAATGAGTTAAATAAATTTAAGGAAACCTGTTATTATAAGATTTCAATCAATAATACGCCAAGCGCACGTAGTGTAGGGGAGCGCACGCCAAGCTTAAGCACCAACAAAAACGACCAAACGTTTAGGCAGCAGCAACGCTTGCACTGCTCCAGGGATCGAAAACGAAAACGACGAAGGAGACTCGAAGGAACGGGCCGCGCTGTCTATGTTTGTACGGCTGGCGGCTCAACGCAATGCTAACGGAGAATGATGCACCGACCGATAACTAAGGAAAACATATGTATATATAAACCTGACGCTTAAAGACGCGGAAAATGGCGAAAAGCGAGGGAAACTTGAGAAATTTAGATCCTAATTCTAGAATCAGAACTTTTCACAATTTTCAACGTTTACCACTTTAATTTTTTGCTAAACTCAAATTGGTGCTCATTAGGACGATAAATTGATTTGATTTAGGTCCAAACCGGTTTACTTATGTATGTATAATTTGAAATATGTTTGTATGGATGTGTGTACATTAGGGCGGTCCACATTTGTATGTAAACTTTTAAGGCCCTACTCTCACCGCACCGCACCATATAGGCGCGCTTTGAGGAATTTAAAAATAAATATTTTTAAAATGATGAAAAAAGAAGATGAAAAGAAGATGAAAAAGAAACTCATACGCACTGTTGCCCTTGATCAAATATATTATTTTCATATGGGTGGCCTTGACTTGGTTTTGTTTCTCAAACTCGTTTGTCACCTTTCCGAACTAATTTGAAAGCTTTTAAAATTGAAAAACTGTTCTAGTTGCTAAAACCAGAATTTACATGGTCGTACAAGATCAAATTGGATTTAAATTTTATAAATATTGACAATAAGGTAATAAAATCCTCGAGTAGTAGTAGTAGTAGTACTAAGTCATTTAAAACATTTCGCAAATAATTTTATTTATCTGAAAAAAAACCGTTTCATAAATGGACCTTCTGTAAACACTTATATACCCAAATAAGGAAGAAAATAGAAGGCAATATTTAATTATATATGTTTATTTATTATTTAAAAACTAATTAGCATAAGCATAAGTATTGTAGAGAACTTTTTCTGTCGTTTGCTCGCTTCGTTAACGCTGCACCAAATTTATATGGCGCGTCTACCCGTGACCCAAGAAAATGCATTATATCCGATTGGGACAAATCGGAAAACTTTATTGTTTCGCTGTCGTGGGGGACCCGTTATTTCCCACTGTCTTCTTGGTTCACGGGGCTTGAAGAATGGATCTGACAATTGAATATTTTCAGGCACCCTCCAGCCGCTGGTGTTCACCGTTTGATCCGGATGATAACCAGAAATATTTTTATACCCGTTACTCGTAGAGTAAAGGGGTATACTAGATTCGTCGGAAAGTATGCAGAAGGCAGAAGGAAGCGTTTCCGACCCCATAAAGTATATATATTCTTGATCAGGATCACTAGCCGAGTCGATCTAGCCATGTCCGTCTGTCCGTCTGTCCGTATGAACGCTGAGATCTCGGAAACTATAAGAGCTAGGCTATTGAGATTTGGCATGCAGACTCCTGAGCTTCTTACGCAGCGCAAGTTTGTTTCAGCAGAGTTCCACGCCCACTCTAACGCCCACAAACCGCCCAAAACTGTGGCTCCTACAGTTTTGACGCTAAATTTTAACTGAAATGTTTTTGTCTCGTCAATACCCATTGATTGATCTAAAAAAGTATTTGCCACGCCCACTCTAACGCCCATAACGCTTAAGTCCGTCTACCGCCGGGAGGTGTCGCATTTTAATCTCGCTTTGCTGCTTGCATATCTCCATTTCCCTTCGGTCCCTTCAGCTGAGTAACGGGTATCTGATAGTCGAGGTACTTGACTATAGCGTTCTTCCTTGTTTAGAATGTGAAATTCGGACGACTTGATAATATAGTTTATTTATTTTATCGAATGTAATATCATTTTTCGTCACAATTGTTGATATCAGACATTTTTTTTAAAGGCGCGTTCGCCATTACTTTTTACCTCGTTAAGAGGTGTTTTTGTTTGATATCAGAGGTTTTTTTTGCACAAGAGCCTAAGTACCCCAATACCATGACTAGGAGTCGTCCCCATATGGCTTGGCTATTGAAAAACAAAACACACAGATTGTTAAATTAAATTTTAAAAAAATATATAATTCTAAAAAATTTATGAAGACTATAATAAACTTTCACGTTTCACTTCGGTTTAACTTTATTCTAATAAGGTATGGGTTGCTTACATTCACATTCTATTAAGAATAAAACATCTAATATGAATATTAAACTTTTTAATAACAAGTCTTATCGCTTCAATTACCTATTTTAAAAGCACAAGTTAGGAATCTCAAGGGCTGTATAGTTTCAGATTCCAAGAGAAATCTGTCGTTTCTTACATTTCCCGCCGAACTAGCGGGTTTTTCCAAAGTGGTAGAACAAATAGATCAAGTTTTTCTATTTCGATTAGCTTCATGTAAGTAAAGGACTCAAAACCATAACAGATTTTCCGTTTGAAAAAATCTAATAAGAATTTGTTTTCATCAAATTGGTTTTTTTCTTGTTTACTCGAATAAGTATGAAATATTACGTATACGGAGCTGAAACGAGTTGCACTTTTTATCGCTTAATATCTTCCAAACGGTAATTTTTAGGGCAAAAAGTGTTATATACATATTAAAAGTTGAGGAATCTCAAGGGCTATATGATTTAAAATTTAAAAAGAAATCGTTCGACTCAATTTTGAGAAAATAGTCAAAAAGTGGTTTTAACAAATAACTTTTTATCATAACTCTAAATTTATTATATTCAGACAATTTTATTGTATAAAGAGTACTTAGCAAATTAAATTATCTTTTCAGAGATATATAGCACGTTTCTGTAGCATTAGTTGTTTAGATACTTAAAGCATTTTAAATCTGGCTTTTTTATTTGATTTCCCGCTAAACTAGAGGGTTTTTCCAAAAGTTGTAGAACAAACGTTTTCTATTTCAAGCCGCTTTATACACCCATAGGGTTTCCAAAGCCCTAAAACTAAGATGGGATGCATAAAAACCCACAAACAAAGGGACAAACATTTTCATTTTGGGAAGAAGAAGAAAATCTTGTTTTTTGAATTACTTTTGAACGGAACATCGGATTTAACAAGTGAGATGTCATTCGACGCGTATTCTCAGTAAGAATAAATCTAGCTAAACAGCCGGGGGTTTTTATCCCCACTGTATCCAGCAGCTCCAATTTTCTAAATTTTTACTTTTACACTTTCACCGCTTTTTCTCCCAAACAAATCTATATTTCGAAGGGTTGGTATGCAATCTACTTAGTTTTTGCAATACCTTTCGATTGGTGTATCACTCGTTGCAGATTTTCAATTCTGCGGCTATATATAGTAGTTGTCTTCGCACGCTCTCTTGCGCGCTTCGCCACTACGTGTACTGCCGTCCACAGTGATTTTTTATGTATATAAAAATTATAACCAAAGAGAGGAATATGCCGAACGTAAGCAGTGTAGGGGAGTTATTCTTAATGAGTTAACTAAATTTAAGGAGTCCTGTTATTTTAAGATTTTAATCACAATAATATGCCGAGCGTTCGTAGTGTAGGCAAAAACGACCAAACGTTTAGGCAGCAGAAACGCTTGCACTGCTCCAGCGATCCGAACCGAAAACGACGAAAGAGAACTCGAAGGAACGGGACGCGCTGTCAGTGTGTGGCTGTGTTTGTACGGCTGGCGGCTCAACGCAATGCTAACGGAGAATGAGGCACAGACCGATAACTAAGGGCAACATATATATAAACCTGACGCTTAAAAGCGCTTGAGAAATTTAGAATTTAATTCTGGAATCAGAACTTTTCACAATTTTCAATTCCACATTTGTATGGAAATTTTTAAGGTCCTACTCTCACCCGCCTATACGGAGGTATTTAAAAATAAATTTTTCGAAACAGACGCGTTTTAGGGTCTGCGAATTGGTTGCAAAGTTTAAACTTATACGCACTGTTGCCCTTGATCAAATGTATTATTTTCATATGGGTGGCCTTGACTAGCTTTTATTTCTCAAGCTCGTTTGTCACCTTTCCAAACTAATTTGAAAGCTTTTAGATTGGAAAAACTATTCTAGTTGCTAAAACCAGAATTTACATGGTCGTAAAAGATCGAATTGGATTTAAATTTTGAAAATATTGACAAAAAGGTAATAAAATCCTCGAGATGCATAATAAGTCATTCAAAACATTTCGCAAATAATTTTATTTATTTTTGAAAAAAACCGTTTCATAAATGGACCTTCTGTAAACATTTATATACCAAAATAAGGAAGGAATTAAAAGGCAATATTCAATTATATATGTTTATTTATTATTAAACAAGAAAGGAAGTTAACTTGGGCAAGCCGAAGTTTGTATACCCTTGCAGTTATAATTATTAAATTTAAAAGTACAAAAAATGATATTTCCAATAGTATAAGATAATATGTCGAAAAACACCGAATAAATTGTTTCATATTATTTTCCCACCAATTTTCCGATCGTTCCTATGGCAGCTATATAGTCCGATCGTCCGATTTTGATACAATTTAGTAAACTAATTAAATAATGTTATTTCCAAGCGTAGGAGGTTATATAATAAAAAACACCGAAGCTATAACTTTAAATTTATTATTTTCCGACCAATTTTCCGATCGTTCCTATGGCAGCTATATGATATAGTCGTCCGATTTTGATAAAATTAAATTCGAAACTCAGAACTAATTAAATAATGTTATTTCCAAGTGTAGGAGGTTATATGTTGAAAAACACCGAAGCTATAATTTGTTTCATATTATTTTTCCACCAATTTTCCGACCGTTCCTATGGCAGCAATATGATATAGTCGTCCGATTTTGATAAAATTTAATTTGAAATTCAGAACTAATTAAAAATGTTATTTCCAAGCGTAGGAGGTTATATGTTAAGGAACACCGAAGCTATAATTTGTTTCATATTATTTTCCCACCAATTTTACGATCGTTCCTATGGCAGCTATATGATATAGTCTTCCGATTTTGATAAAATTAAATTCGAAACTCAGAACTAATTAAATAATGTTATTTCCAAGTGTAGGAGGTTATATGTTGAAAAACACCGAAGCTATAATTTGTTTCATATTATTTTTCCACCTATTTTCCGACCGTTCCTATGGCAGCTATATGATACAGTCGTCCGATTTTGATACAATTAAATTCGAAATTCAGAACTAATTAAAAAATGTTATTTCCAAGCGTAGGAGGTTATATGTTGAAAAACACCGAAGCTATAATTTGTTTCAAATTATTTTTCCACCAATTTTCCGATGTAGTCGTCCGATTTTGATAGAATTTAATTCGAAATTCAAAACTAATTAAAAAATGTTATATCCAAGCTTAGGAGGTTATATGCTAAAAAACCCCAAAGATATAATTTTTTGAACTTTTTTTCCCGATTATTCCTAAGGGAGCTATAAGATATAGTTGTCCGATCCGACTGGTTCCGACTTGTATACTACCTGCAAGAGAAATAAGACTTTTGGGGAAGTTTCAGCCCGATAGCTTTAAAACTGAGAGACTTGTTTGCGTAGAAACGGACGGACAGACGGACATGGCTAGATCGACTCGTCTAGTCATGCTGATCAAGAATATATATATACTTTATGGGGTCGGAAACGTCTCCTTCACTACGTTGCAAACTTCTGACTGAAATTAATATATAAAAACAAATTAGCATAAGCACAAGTGTTGTAGAGAACTTTTTCTGTCGTTTGCTCGCTTCGTTAAATTTAAATTTATATGGCGCGTCTTTCCGTGACCCAAGAAAATGCATTATATCCGATTGGGACAAATCGGAAAACCTTATTGTTTCGCTGTCATGGGGGACCCGTTATTTCCCACTGTCGTCGTCGTTCACGGTGCGTTCCGTGCTGATCATTAAAGTTGATTAGAAAGTGTTTTTCTGTCACAATTAGGATAGACTTTTCTGTGGAGCTCGATGCACTGAAGAACGTATTGCGTTTGGTCATCTTGCCATTATATAATTCCATGGTTTGAACTGCTCGCTCGTCTGCATCGTTTACGACGCGAAAAGAATTGACCATTTCGAGATTTCTTTTATAGTCATCTTGCATGAACCAGGATGAAGGATGAATTTGCAGAAAGCTAGTTGAAAGCTCCCAACGGTAAAAGAAGTTAAGGCTTTTCCTTGGTATAAACGAGGAAATTTTCTTGTCTGTGGGTAATGCATTTATATAATATATACGCAATTTGAAGAAGGAAGAACGCTATAGTCGAGTACCTCGACTATCAGATACCCGTTACTCAGCTAAAGGGGCTAAAGGGAAATGAAGATATGCAAGCAGCAAAGCGAGATTGAAATGCGCCACCTATCGGCGGTAGACAGATTTAAGCGTTGTGGGCGATAGAAAGGGCGTGGAAAATTTTTTTTTGGGTCAATCGATAGGTATTGACGAGACCAATACAGTTCAGTTAAAATTTTGTATCTAGCATGGAAATTGTGGGCGCCACAGGCTTGAGCGGTTTGTGGGCGTTAGAGTGGGCGTGGCATATGTGCGTACCAAACTTGCGCTGCGCATAAGGCTACGGAATCTAAATCTGAGATCCCAATTCTCTATCCTTGATAGTTTCCGAGATATCCACATTCATATTTACGATTTTTTGAAGTTTGTGGGCGGTTTGTTGGCGTAAAAGTGGGCGTGGCAAACTTTTTTTTTTTTATCAATCGATAGGTATTGATGATAACAATACATTCCAGTTAAAATTTTTAATCTAGCATCAAAACTGTAGGAGCCACAGTTTTGGGCGGTTTGTGGGCGTTAGAGTGTGCGTGGCACTCTACTGAAACAAACTTGCGCTGCGAAAGAAGCTCAGGAATCTGCACGCCAAATCTCAATAGCCTAGCTCTCATAGTTTCCGAGATCTCGGCGTTCATCCGGACAGACAGACGAACAGACGGACAGACGGACATGGCTAGATCGACTCGGCTAGTGATCCTGGTCAAGAATATATATACTTTATGGGGTCGGAAACGCTTCCTTCTGCCTGTTACATACTTTCCGACGAATCTAGTATACCCTTTTAAATTAAATTTCTAGTCGCCTGACGCGGTTTCTCATCGACAAAAAACGCTATGGAAGCTGCTTCATCCGCCAGATACCATAGATGGTATTATTATACCCTTGCAGAGGGTATATTGATTTCAGTCAGAAGTTTGCCACGCAGTGAAGGAGACGTTTCCGACCCCATAAAGTATATATATTCTTGATCAGCATGTCTAGACGAGTCGATCTAGCCATGTCCGTCTGTCCGTCTGTCCGTCCGTTTCTACGCAAACTAGTCTCTCAGTTTAAACGCTATCGGGCTAAAAGTCTTATATCTTTTGCAGGTAGTATATAAGTCGGAACCAGCCGAATCGGACATATATATCTTATAGCTCCCATAGGAACATTCGAAAAAAAATTTTTTTTTAATTATATCTTTGGTGTTTTTTAGCATATAACCTCCTAAGCTTGGAAATAACATTTTTTAATTAGTTTTGAGTTTCGAATTTAATTTTATCAAAATCGGGCGCTTCGCACTACCGCCACTGAGGCACTAAACACAATTCTCGATCTCCAACCCCTGGACCTACTTGCCAAAAGCTGGGCATCTGCAACAGCGCTGAGGCTCCGTGAAGCAGCGGCATGGACAACAGGCTCCACGGGTCACTCCAATATCCTATCAAAACATTCACCCCTACCACGTAATACAGACTACGTCCCACCCATAGTCAACTTCGAAAGAAGATACAAGATCTATATACCCACCCGTACAGACTGGGACAACCTCCCACATCAATTCGTAAACGCCGTCAACATATACACGGACGGCTCCAAGCTTAACTCCCAAACAGGTGGGGGAGTCTTTTCCCCCGAACTAGACATAAAAGTCTCATTCCGCCTACCAGACCACTGTAGTGTTTTCCAAGCGGAAGTGATGGCAATTCAGGAAGCCACTACCCACCTGAACACGTCTGTACATCAAGACATAGATATCTTCATCTTCTCGGATAGTCAAGCTGCCCTCAGGGCCCTCGACTCCTACACAACGAGCTCAAAAACAATCTCTGAATGCCGCAAATCTCTTAACGAGATGGCCACTTATCTGAGAATCAACCTCATCTGGGTGCCTGGACACCGCAACATTGAGGGCAACTGCATAGCAGACGAGCTAGCAAGACAGGGGACAACCGCCGATATCCTTCGTGATAAGGACACGGTAGGTATGCCCATGGCTACCTGCAAGCTCCATCTCAGGCAGAGATTGTATACTCTTTCCAACAACCGTTGGAACTCAATCTCAACATGCCACAATTCTAGACTCACATGGCCAAACTACAACACGAAAAGAACAAAAACTCTCCTACAATGTAACAGGGAGGACATCTCCACTATCCTAAATGCCCTCACGGGCCACTGTCTTATAGGGTCTAAGTAACCACGACTTCTGCCGCAGCTGCAAACAGATAGACGAAGAGGAGAGCATCGAACACCTCCTATGCTTCTGCCCAGCGCATAACCTAAAGCGCTTTCAAACCCTAGGTAGCTACACACTTCCGAACCTTGCGGCCATTCAGGACGTAAGCATTCAAAAACTACTATGTTTCTTGAGAAGAACAGAATACTTCGCGAAAGCAGATAACCCATGAGCTAGGGAAACGGATCTTTCAGAGATCATGTGGTATCACAAGGGGCCCATTGTGGCCTAAGTGAGGGGACTAATATCTAGTCTCCAACCACTCCTACCTTACCTAACCTAAAATCGGACGACTATATCATATAGCTGCCATAGGAACGATCGGAAAATTGGTGGGAGAATAATATGATACAAATTATAGCCTCGGTGTTTTTTGACATATTATCTTATACTATTGGGAATATAATTTTTTGTATTTTTATACCCGTTACTCGTAGAGTAAAAGGGTATACTAGATTCGTCGGAAAGTATGTAACAGGCAGAGGGAAGCGTTTCCGACCCCATAAAGTATATATATTCTTGGTCAGGATCACTAGCCGAGTCGATCTAGCCATGTCCGTCTGTCCGTCTGTCCATATGAACGCAGAGATCTCGGAAACTATAAGAGCTACAATACTGGGATTAGGCATGCAGATTCCTGAGATTCCTGCGCAGCGCAAGATTGTTTCAGCAGAGTGCCACGCCCACTCTAACGCCCACAAACCGCTCAAAACTGTGGCTCCTACAGTTTTGATGTTAGAATAAAATTTTTAGCTGAAATGTAATGTTCTTATCAGTACCTATCGATTGACCGAAAAAAAAATGTTTGCCACGCCCACTTTAACGCCACAAACCGCCCACAAACTTCAAAAAATCGTAAGTATGAACGTGGATATCTCGGAAACTATCAAAGATAGAGAATAGGGATCTCAAATTTAGATTTCGTAGCTTTGTACGCAGCGCAATTTTGTTACGCGACTATAATGCCACGCCCACTATAACGCCCACAAACCGCCCAAGCCTGTAGCGCCCACAATTTTCATGCTAGATAAAAAACTTGAATTGAAATGTATTAGTCTCGTCAATACCTATCGATTGATCAAAAAAAAATTTGCCACGCATATCTCCATTTCCCTTTGGTCCCTTATTTTAACTGCAAGGGTATACAAACTTCGCCATGCCGAAGTTAACTTCCTTTCTTGTTTAAATTGCCACCGTTGAAATAACCGAATCTATTTTTACATATTCCTGCATTCGCTGAATGAATTTCAGGTCAAAATATGGAGACTTTTTGGCAAGACTGCACTCGAACCATACTTTGACATATTCGGTTATTACGAAAACCGAAATGTCTTTCAGAGCTTCACGCTCGCCGTTCGTGATTTTAAAATGTCTTTTAAACATGAGGATTTGAATGGCATAAATTGCTCTGGCCATCCATCTGGCTTGGTGAAGACCTCCAGGTGCTTTTATCGATAAGACTCTTTTATCAGACATTCCTTTAATAAATAAAATCGATAGTTCCAAGAAGTCTTTGTAATAATTTCGCTTTTGACCAAGTTCAAGCTGATGTTCAGCGAAATCAAGAAGACTTTTTTTTTTGGTTAAATGTTGTTGAACTAATAAGCTTTTTTATTAGTTATTGCTAAATTAAAAATTACGAATTTCAGGTTGCTTTATGCTGGTTAACAATTTATTAGCGAAAGAGAGGACAGCAGGCGAGACGAGAGTGCAGTTAATGTCGAGATCAGAATTCGTACTGATTTTACAAAGGGACAGCCAGCCGAATGCTGGGCCCAAGAATGCAAGTACACAAAAAACGAGAGAGCTAGATGGAAAGAGCTACCTTTCGCGATGCAATTAATATAAGAGATCGAATTAAGACGTTAATTAGCTGCTGCGTCTGCGTGACCCGACATACTCCCCCCGTTGGAAGCCTGGGCTTCAACTTCATCCTTAAGGGGTAGCAGACACAGCTTGTTTACTGCATGCTTTGTCACTCCTGATGCTGTCTTCAGAACGGCAACTCGAGCAACCCCATCTCCACCGAACAGAAGCTCGATCACTCTGGCGAGGGGCCACTTCATGGGAGGCAAGTTTTCGTCCTTGACCAGAACTAAGTCATCGACAACCAGGCCAGCGTTTGGGGTGTGCCACTTGGAGCGCTGCTGCAGTAATGTTAAGTATTCTTCCTTCCATCGGGACCAAAAGATCTGCTGCAAGTAAGCCACGCGTTGCCATCAATCCAAGCGATTGATCACATCCGGCTCGACGAAAGAGGATGGCGGACCACCATTAAAAAAATGCGCTGGGGTAAATACATCCAGATCAGCGGGGTTTTCTGAAATCGAGACTAATGGTCGATAATTAACAACCGCCGAAATGTGACACACCGCAACTCCTCGAATGCTAAAACAGCAGTGCCAACAGCGCGCTAGAAATGATGCTTAGCGATCTTCACAGCCGCTTCCCAAAGACCGCCAAAGTGTGACGACCTAGGAGGAATGAAACACCAATCAATAGCCTCCGCTAGGCAAAAGTCCAATGTAGCTCTCTGATGACCACTGCTGCTTAGTTCGAGCAGCTCGTTGCGAGCTCCAACAAAGTTGGTTGCATTATCAGACCAAATCTGCCGCGGCCTTCTTCTAGTGCATATAAATCGTTTGAGGCCATGTAGAAACGATACCGTAGAGAGATCCTTGATCAACTTCAAATGAATAGCCTTCGTGGCGAAACAAATGAAGACACAAACGTAGCATTTTACTGGAGGCTTGCTTCGCACCTCTGACTTGTAGAGAAATGGCCTGTAAAAGTCAGTGCCAGTGACTTCAAATGCATGAGATCCATCAAGTCGATCCTTTGGAAGATCCGCCATTATATGCTTCACTACTCGAGGCTTCATACGAAAGCATCTAATACATTTGTTAACCGCCTTTAACACCGTCTTCCTCTCCCCAATAGGCCAATATTGGGATCGAAATATGCCGAGTAGTGCCCGTGGCCCAGTGTGCAGATTGCGTTCATGAAAGTGAGTAATAATGGCAATAGTGACCGAATGACTCCGTGGTAATATAATTGGATGACGCCCATTAAAATCCAGAGAAGAATTCCTTAGCCGGCCATCCACTCTAAGAAGCCCAAATTGGTCAATGAATGGCGAAAGAAATGCGAGCGAGCTAGAGGAGTGCACCATTCCCTTTGACTGCAATGATTTGATGTCATCTTATAAATGTAAGCGCTGGACAAGACGAAGCAACAGCAGAGTACCGCCTTGAAGGTCAGACACCGTGAGCGTAGGGCGCCGGATGCGATTACTAAACTTATAGAAAATTCTTTAAAGGGCCGCAAAGGAATTGGCAAATTTTGAACTGGCCACTATGTCTCGTATGGATATTTTGTTAGTAGAATCCTCCGGCGAACCTCAAGCGTTGGCTTTTCAACAGTGATTGGGGTAGGCCAGTCAGCTTTGGGGCCACAGAGGAATTTTGGTCCGTGTGCCCAGAAAGGAGACTCGTTGAGCTCAGCAGGAAAAGCACCTCGGGAGAGAATGTCAGCTGGATTTAAAGAAGTTGGAACATATTGCCACTCCACTGACTCAGTTAGCTCTTGAATGGCAGCTACTCGGTTCGCTACAAAAATATTGAATCTGGACGGCTCGTCTCGGATCCATGAAAGCGCAACAGCAGAGTCGCTCCAGCAGTAACACTTTCCATCAAATGCACTCGTCTTAGCCACTTCTGTGATGAGCCTAGACAGGAGTTCCGCCCCACACAGCTCCAGCTTGGGCACAGTGAGTGTTTTCAAGGGGCTACCCTTGACTTTGAGCAAAGTAATTGAGATGGCACCATATGCTTCTATGCTGGCATCACAAAATCCATGAATTTCACTCTCAGAGTTTGGAGAACGAACCAGCCGAGGAAATGACGCCTGCCTAATCTGCCCAAAACTTGTACATATAGCACTCCATTCCGTATTCTGTGACTCAGGAAGGCTTTCATCCCAGGATAACTTCTCCTTGCACAGTTGTTGAAAGAAAATTTTCGATTTTGTGATCACAGGTCCAACCAACCCGAGGGGATCGTAAAATCGCGCTATTGCAGACAGGACAGATCGCCTGCAGGGGCTTGGTGTTGACTGTAAGACCGAAAAGGAAAACAATAGTTGGTCATAAACTGGATCCCAAGCGAGTCCTAAGGTTTTTGCAAAATCAGTGCCATCATCAAACTTCAAATAGGACTCCTCATCCTTGTCCTTCTAAGCTTAAATTTTCCCTTGGCTAGAAGTTTTGATGCCTGATCCATAATGATGACTGCCTCTTCCTTGGACTTGGCTCCAGATATTAAATCATCCACATTAAAATCGCGACGAATGACCTCAGCCCCAAACGGAAACGCTGCATGCTCATCTGCTGACAACTGATGCATAACTCGCGCAGCCAGAAATTATGCTGGCTTCGTGCCATAAGTAACGGTGTCTAGCTTAAACACCCGCAATTGGTCCTGGGGGGAATCCCTCCACAAAATGCATTGCAAATGGCTGTCCTCAGGCTGAACCCTAATACAACGGTACATTTTGCAAATGTCTTTTGTGATTGCTACTGGGTGTGAACGAAACCGAAGAAGAATCTGAAACAGCTATGGCTGAATAACAGGGCCTGCCATAAGAACATCGTTGAGAGAATAGCCTGAGGAACTGGCCGCCGATCCATCAAACACTACGCGAAGCTTTGTAATGGAGCTATCTTCCTTTATGACGCAATGATGAGGCAAGAATTATCGGCACAAGCTGATGTCAGCGGCAGAAACTGATGACATATGTCCTAGATCGAGGTATTCCTTTATGAATGCTGCATATTGAGCCTTCAAGGCTGGCTGACGATTCAACTTTCTCTCTAGGGACAAGAATCTTCGATAAGCTTGCTGGTAGGACTCTCCCAAAAGATCTAGATTGAACTTGGCAGGCAGCCGAACAGAATAATCACCAGCTGGCAAACGAACGACGTGTCTTACGAAATGTGCTTCACAGTCCAATTCTTCCTTAGTAGCGTGTATGATTGGCTCGGCGCAGCTTTCCACTTCCCAAAATCGCCGAAGAAGATCATCTAACCGATCGAAACTATTCTCTTTACTAGCGAGAAGTACATCTTGAGACGACATTAAGGACGAGCCATTGGAAAGGCCATAACCTCCAGAAACAACCCAACCCAGACGCGTCTTTTGAATTAGGGGTAATCCAGGTGGGAGCTTGATTTGGCCAACGCACAACATCTCGAAAAAGAGGCTGGCTCCGATTAAAAGGTCCACTCGCTGGGGAGCATAAAACCTTGGGTCAGCTAACTGTATATTTTTGGGTATGTTCCTGCTGCCAATGTCGAAGTTGAAGCAAGGCTGTCGCTCGGGACTGAATCGTAATATTGACCGAGTGACCATCCGTCACAAAACTGGAATCTCCTATTCCAGTTACAGAGGCTAAAGATTTTATTTTCTTTACTTGAAGCTGATTTGCGAATCGGGACATGACGGGAATGACATATGTCCTAGATCGAGGTATTCCTTTATGAATGCTGCATATTGAGCCTTCAAGGCTGGCTGACGATTCAACTTTCTCTCTAGGGACAAGAATCTTCGATAAGCTTGCTGGTAGGACTCTCCCAAAAGATCTAGATTGAACTTGGCAGGCAGCCGAACAAAATAATCACCAGCTGGCAAACGAACGACGTGTCTTACAAAATGTGCTTCACAGTCCAATTCTTCCTTAGTAGCGTGTATGATTGGCTCGGCGCAGCTTTCCACTTCCCAAAATCGCCGAAGAAGATCATCTAACCGATCGAAACTATTCTCTCTACTAGCGAGAAGTACATCTTGAGACGACATTAAGGACGAGACATTGGAAAGGCCATAACCTTTAGAAACAACCCAACCCAGACGCGTCTTTTGAATTAGGGGTAATCCAGGTGGGAGCTTGATTTGGCCAACGCACAACATCTCGAAAAAGAGGCTGGCTCCGATTAAAAGATCCACCCGCTGGGGAGCATAAAACCTTGGGTCAGCTAACTGTATATTTTTGGGTATGTTCCTGCTGCCAATGTCGACGTTGAAGCAAGGCTGTCGCTCGGGACTGAATCGTAATATTGACCGAGTGACCATCCGTCACAAAACTGGAATCTCCTATTCCAGTTACAGAGGCTAAAGATTTTATTTTCTTTACTTGAAGCTGATTTGCGAATCTGGACGTTATTAGATGCAGTTGGGAGCCCGAATCGAGTAGAGCTCGACAGGGAACGAAAACCCCGGAACTAAAACGCTAGCCGTTGCTAAGAGCGCAATAAGAGCAGTCGAAGTGGAAGGCAGTGCAGAGGGTGAGGCAGAGGGAAGTGCCTCTTGAAGCTGTGCTCCATCTTGTGAAGAAAAGGGAGGTGAGTTTCCCAGGTGGAGCAGGGTGTGGTGCTTAGATCCGCATGCACGACAACTACTGGAGTTGCATTGCCGAACTTGATGACCAACCTTAAGACAATTTATGCAGAGACCGAGCCGTTTCGCTTCCTGAAACCTATTCGCAGGAGAGAGGATTTTAAAATTGTGACAATAAGAAATGGAATGCCCCGCTTCATTACAGAATATACAAATCCAAGGGTTAGCATTCGAGGCAACAAATGCTGATCTACGCGCATTGGGTATTCTGTTACTTCCCACCTGATTGCCCGGCGCATATTTTGCCATGGCGATATCCATAGTCTCCAACGTCCTGCATCGCTGCTCCAGAAATGATGCCATTGACTCCCACGTAGGAAATAAATTGACGAAGGCAACATCAATAATATGATGTTGAGGCCGGCATTTGTGTTACATCTTTGGCGCTTTGTAACAAAGTTTTTCCGGAAAATTTAGTCCTACAGAGGACACTAGATAATACGGATCAATTGTCCAATTTTTGACTAATATTGAGGGTTGGAAATCAATTTTTTCGAAAAATTTTTTGGCTGGAACACATGTCGCATGAGTAATTTTAAAGCAAACTTTAAGGACGATTCGCAATATCTAAATCTCCAAAAATTTGTTTATTTTTGATTACATTTTTTACAGACCTTAATATACCATGTAAAATGGTGAGAACTAGTTTTCATTTATTGGGCCCCCCTAATGTACATATAAGTTAAGTCCTTCCCGAGGGGTCTCGCATGTCCCCGGGAAGGACCGACTCAATACCTAGCCATTCCGGAGTACTCGTGCAGTCCCAAGCGTAGCTCGTTCTTCACGATCGGTAGAGTTGCCCTTTATGTGTGTTAGTGCTCCTCCCAATGAATAGCGTCGGCCTTTAGAGTTCGTTATAATAATTCTTTATTTAATAAATCTAAGTTGATAAGTCGTCTTGGTTTGCCGGTCCAATTGGCTCTGCCCCCAGTCTTCTGCGTCGACACCTGCTAGAGCCCCGTGAGTCCGGTCCCGGCGTCGACGTCGGCGTCAGCGTCAGCGGCCGGCTGAAGTTTTGCCGACCTTGCAGTTCTCACCGTGCTCCACTTGCACGGCGAACGGTCAGCGTTCCCGAGCCAGGCCAGCGGATGTCGTTGTGCTGACTTGGCACGGGGTGCGGGGGGCAGTTAGGTCAGCGCCCGGCCGGCGCATGTTTCCGCGCTGCGTCGGCATCGCGGCGGGGGGAAGGTGAAGCCGGCCGGCCAGCCCGCTGCTGCTCCATCGCTGCTGGTACCATAACTTAGCGGCTGCAGCCACTCGAATGTTTTGGTGTTGCTGGGTGGCCGAGAGGGGGTGAAGGGAAGGGGGCGTTTGGCCGGTGTTAACTTATATATCAGAATTATAATCGTTAGTGCATGCAAGTTTAATTTATTTCTTGGTTAGAATGCTCGCTATCTACCGAATTTTTTCACACGAATGCAAAAAGTTGAAAGATGGACCAAAACACAATTTACGACACGCCACAGATTAACTTTAAACTTTTAGCATTCTTTACCTGTGGGGACGATTTACATCCGTCGGCAACTTCCCTGTTTGAATCCATATGAATTCATTCTGGGGTGTAGGGGATAGCGAGCGGCGATAGCAGCACAACAACAACAACGGTGCAGCAGCGGCGATGAAACCCAGAAAGTGTAGCTTAACAGCGTTGTCTTCAGCGTTTTCGACATCCTGGACAAGTGTTCTTGTGTATAAAAATGTATTTATAAAATTATCATTGAGTGGTTTTTAAATTCTATAAAAGTCCTCCAGAGTTCTTGTTATATTAGGTGGAATATATTTTCTCAAGATTGTGTCTAGTATTTCCGAACACAGTAATCGACTCATGTATTTTTTACCTCCCCGTTGCTATTAGCAGTAGTTGCTTAAAATGGTTTATATATTTTAATCTCATTGTCTTGTTAGCTGGTTGGTTAAGAAATTTAGTTGGTTCTCTTTTGTTCTGAGGTTGACCTTGCTAAGCTTTCTGTGTTTCAATTCTTTTAGTTTTGTGCCATTTATTCTGATTATAATTCTTTTTTTGATATTTATTCTAACCTTGAATTTAACCGTTATTTTCCCTATTCTAAATCTTAATGGATTCGTCTATCTTCATTGACTCTGGTTTACCTTGTTGTCTATAAGTGTTCCACTGATTTTGCAGGTTATTATTAAACCTGCCTTGATTCCAGGTGTTTTTTATTCTAATTAAAATTACTTATTTATGTGCTAATATTTATTTAAGCATTGATCAGCCAACTTAATGGCTTTAAAACGCATGGAAATAAAAAAGGAAAAAATAACATGAAACATAACATAAATAAGGAAGTTAACAAATTTATAATAGATACATTTCTACATTGGACTATCATGACATTTGAGTCTAAAGCGGTACCCCATATTTGTATGCAATAAGTGAATGAAGGAACCACTATCGACCTGTATAGCAGTTTCTTGTATAACATTCTCAACATGACTCGTTTTACCCACTTGTTCTCTTAAAATAGATGGAATATTTTAGGAGCGTTTGTTAACCCAAAAGACACTCTTAGGTATTCAAATTTCCCATTGTTTATAGAGAATGAGGTTTTCTGAATCTCTGTTTCATGCATGAGAATCTGATAAAATTTAGATTCCAAATCAATTGTGGAAAAGAATTTAGCTTTTCCAAGATTTGACAAAATCACCCGAGGGTCCTCCATTAGATATATTTTAGATATAGTGTTTTCATTAAGTTTTTATACCCTTGCAGAGGGTATATTGCTTTCAGTCAGAAGTTTGCAACGCAGTGAAGGAGACGTTTCCGACCCCATAAAGTATATTTATTCTTGATCAGCATGATTAGACGAGTCGATCTAGCCATGTCCGTCTGTCCGTCCGTTTCTACGCAAACTAGTCTCTCCGTTTTAAAGCTATCGGGCTGAAACTTTCCCAAAAGTCTTATATCTTTTGCAGGTAGTATATAAGTCGGAACCAGCCGGATCGGACAACTATATCTTATACCTCCCATAGGAATAATCAAAAAAAAAACTTTAAAAAATTCTATCTTTGGTGTTTTTTAGCATATAACCTCCTAAGCTTGGAAATAACATTTTTTAATTAGTTTTGAATTTCGAATTAAATTTTATCGAAATCGGACGACTATATCATATAGCCGCCATAGGAACGATCGGAAAATTGGTGGAAAAATAATTTGAAACAAATTATAGCTTCGGTGTTTTTCAACATATAACCTCCTACGCTTGGAAATAACATTTTTTAATTAGTTCTGAATTTCGAATTTAATTGTATCAAAATCGGACGACTATATCATATAGCTGCCATAGGAACGATCGGAAAATTGGTGGGAAAATAATATGAAACAAATTATTGCTTCGGTGTTTTTTTTTATATAACCTCCTACGCTTGTAAATAACATTTTTTTATCAATTCTGAATTTTGAATTTAATTGTATCAAAATCGGACGACTATATCATATAGCTGCCATAGGAACGATCGGAAAATTGGTAGGAAAATAATATGATATTATAGCTTCCGTGTTTTTTGACATATTATCTTATACTATTGGGAATATCATTTTTTGTGTTTTTAAATTTAGTATTTATAGCTGCAAGGGTATACAAGCTTCGGCTTGCCGAAGCTAACTTCCTTTCTTGTTTATAATCTTTTACTCTATTCTAATATAGCAAGAGGTTGCCCCAGAGTCAATTAATATTTTTTTTGTTTTCTTATTATCTTATCTTATCTAAAAAATTGTCCTTATTCTCTAAAAAATTGTCCTCTTCAATATATTTTAATCTCATTGTCTTGTTAGCTGGTTGGTTAAGAAATTTAGTTGGTTCTCTTTTGTTCTGAGGTTGACCTTGCAAAGCTTTCTGTGTTTCAATTCTTTTAGTTTTGTGCCATTTACTCTGATTATAATTGTTTTTTTGATATTTATTCTAACCTTGAATTTAACCGTTATTTTCCCTATTCTAAATCTAATGGATTCGTCTATCTTCATTGACTCTGGTTTACCTTGTTGTCTATAAGTGTTCCACTGATTTTGCAGGTTATTATTAAACCTGCCTTGATTCCAGGTGTTTATTATTCTAATTAAAATTACTTATTTTTGTGCTAATATTTATTTAAGCTTTATTTATTAATGGCTATAAAACACATGGAAATAAAAAAGGAAAAAATAACATGAAACATAACATAAATAAAGAAGTTAACACAATCGATTTGGCGTCGCTTGTGAACAGATGTGTTTACTTTTGTGCTCTGAGTTTTTGTCTTTTCGGTGATTTTTTGCGAGTTTCTTGTGTTTGTTTTTTAACAAAGCTTAGCCTAATAGTTGTGTTAGTGTTTTTGACTTGATCCCCCATTAAACGGGTATGTGGTTATAGATATTTTAACATTTCTATTAGATTTGTTTAATCTCCTAGCTTTGTTAGTGTAATTTTACACTCACTAATCTTGGTAAAACTCTTTTATTCCCACTCTCTCTCCCGCTCTATATTACAACTGTAATTTAAACTCTCTCGGAACCTGCCGATTTTCTGGTAGATTTTTGGAGTGCTTTTCTCTTATTCTCTCTCTCTTGCTTGCTTTACATTGTAACTGTTCGTGCGTAAAGTTGTCAGTGTCCCACAAGCAACGCTCAGTCGATAGAAGATTTATTCTCTCGTGCTCTTATTTTTTTTCGTGTTTTGTGCCTTTGTGGTTCCCAGTGCCAAATTTACTTAAGGTATTTTTCATATATTATTTTATTTTTATTTCATCTTTAAAATGGCTCTTGTCTGCTGTAAGAAAAATTGTACTCTTTCGGCTTCAACTAAAGACCCTTTTATTTTCTGCTGGCTCTGCGAATCGATGATGCACGTTAAATGCGCAGGATTTACTGGCAGAGTCAAAGACTTCATTGATCTGAATTCTGGTCTCATGTGGTCATGTGGATCCTGCAAGGAAATGGTAGTTGAGATGAGCGGCTTTATGAAGCAGACTCGAGACAGCCTTTTGAATCTCTCAGGTGCTTTTAAACAGCTCAATGAGGGGTTCAATTCCGTTTGTGCCCAATTTAATAATACAAAATTACTAACTGAGTCGCCTAAACGCAAAAAAGCCAGCTTAGCGGCAGTTAACACGGTCACGGTATCCTCCCCTAATCCGAACTTGGTAGCTACAGCAGTTTCTGTCGACACTGGGGTAAGCGAACCAACTGCGCCTAGGGATACAGCTGATTCAGGTGGAGTCACTGTTTCTCGAAGTCTGGTGGTAAAAAAATCTTCAGTGCCGGCTACGGTGCCGACCGTACCTATAGGTACAGTAGGAACCGATTCTGGCTCTCAGCTTAGTGTGGTTCAATCTGCTGCTGGGGGACGTAATAAACTGTCAGTTGTTCCTCATAGGAAGCAATTATTTGTTTCTAGATTCACCCCAGATACTACATCTGAGGATGTTTTGGAATTTATACGTGAAAAATTCCCATCCGAGAATATTTCAGTTGAACAATTTCGATTTTCATACGCTCGTAGTATATCCTCTTTTAAAATATTTGCACCGCCTGATGTGTTTAAGGTACTACTTTCTGAAAGCTTTAGGCTTAATGATGAAAAGAATTTGTTCCCAATAAACCGAGAACAAATAACAGACCCTCCACTGCGCCAAAAAACTAAAAAGTTTATTTTTCTGAAGTTCTGTCAAATAACTTTAATGCCTATAGGACCGATCGCTCCTCACGCAGGGGAGGCGGTGTGCTGATTGCCGTTACCACTAGCCTCACATCTGAAAAAATTTACTTTGATACCCATAACGAAATTGAATTTGTTAGTGTGAAAGTTTCCTTGCAATCCATATCTATTTTTGTAACATGTTCCTATATTCCACCTGGCTCTGATTTAATAATTTATGAGCACCATCTGTCTGCAAAAAAATCTGTTCTATCCCTTCTTTCTAACAGAGACCTTTTGATTGTTTTGGGTGACTTTAATCTCCCTGATATCTCTTGGTCTTCTCCTACTGACTCACTTGTCGCTATACCCTTATCCGTCCATGATTTTGTAGATGGTCTTTTAGAATTATCGTTACAGCAAGTAAGCTTTATACGGAATTCATTAAATAGACAACTAGATCTTGTGTTTGTTTCAGACCCGTCTGAAGTCACGGTATCTAGAATTGACGCTCTTGTTGTACTTGAAGACCGATATCATCCAACAATGGAATTGACAATCTGCCTCCCATGCGTTGATACCCTCTCTCCTTTAGTTCCTCAAACTAAAATGAGATGTTTTCGAAAATGTGACTATAAAAAACTTAACGAAATGATTTCTCAATATAATTGGACAGACTTGTACAATTGTATGGATATTGAAAGTGCCACTGAACTATTCTATATAGTGTTAAATACTTTTTTTAATGAATGCGTTCCTGATAGGCTTCCTTCAAAGCTAAACAGGCTTCCTTGGTTTACCAATGCGCTTCAAAGACTTAAAAACCTTAAAACAAACACCTATAAAAAGTATAAAAAATCGGGTAAGCCATCTGATTTTTCGAAATATGTGGTGGCTCGATCGGACTTTAATGTTCTCAATAGTCATTGCTATTCTATGTATTTAAGTCGATGTAAATTCGAATTTTCAAATGATCCGAAGCAGTTTTATAACTTTGTTAATGCCAAGCGTAAGTCGTCGGCATTGCCTTCATCTGTACGTTTTAACTCAATGGAGGCATCGACGGATTCTGAAATTGCTGATTTATTTGCCGAGTTTTTCCAAACTACTTATAGTTCGGTTGCTTGGTCAAATTCTAACTACCCTAATCCCTTAAATAGGGCAAACTGTATTCTTACCCCTGAAATTACGGAAAGTTCTCTCATAAGAGACTTAGCAACAACAACGCCAACTTATTCTCCCGGTCCAGATGGACTCCCCGGGTGTGTGCTTAAGTTTTGTGCGTCAACCATATGTAAACCGATTCTTAAACTTTTTAATTTGTCTATTTCATCATCAGTTTTTCCTACTATCTGGAAGGACTCTTTTATCATTCCACTTCACAAAAAGGGTGCGAAGGCGGATGCCCAGAATTATAGAGGTATTTCCAAATTGTCGGCAATTCCTAAAGTATTTGAACGTATTATTACTTCTCATTTGCAACATTTATGTTCCTCGCTAATATCACCGTGTCAGCATGGTTTTGTTAAGCGAAGATCGACCACCACCAACCTTCTTGAATTTTCATCTATTGTAATAAATGGATTTAAGAAAAAAATGCAGACTGACGTTATATATACAGATTTTAGTAAGGCCTTTGACTCTGTCAACCACTCTCTTTTAGTATTCAAATTAAATCAGCTTGGGTTTCCATGTAAGCTATTAACTTGGATTTCAAGTTATTTGAATGGTAGGACTCAGAGGGTTATATTCAAGAACGCTGTTTCAAAATTGATCTACGTGACATCTGGAGTGCCTCAGGGTAGTCATTTGGGTCCTTTGCTGTTTACTTTGTTTATTAACGATCTTCCCTCTACCATAAAACATTCTCGTGTACTAATGTATGCTGATGATGTTAAGCTTTGTTTATCATATAACAATATAGCGTCGGGTTTCAACTTACAGTCTGATATTGATTGTTTTCAGAGATGGTGTGAGTATAACCTTTTAAATTTGAACTGCCTTAAATGCAACGTTATGACTTTTTATAGGGGTACTCCTACTTTTGTTAGTTACTCTCTTCAAAATACGTCACTCGACCGTATATATTCCGTTAATGACTTGGGCGTTCTTCTGGACCCAAAACTTAAATTTGACTGCCACATATTGTCCACTGTCAACAAGGCCATGAGTGTTCTTGGGTTTATAAAGCGTTGGTCAAAAGAATTTGATGACCCTTATACAACCAAATTATTATTTACCTCCCTTGTTCGCCCTATTTTGGAATATTGTTCTTCGGTTTGGAGTCCACAATATCAAGTGCACATTGACCGTATTGAGTCGGTACAAAAAAAATTTCTTCTTTTTGCCCTTCGTAGTTTGAACTGGGATCAAAACGTAAGGCTACCTTCCTATCAGAGTAGATTACTATTGCTTAATTTACCTACACTTGTAAATCGTAGAACAATGCTTGGTACTATTTTTATGCAAAATCTTATTAGAGGTGATATTGATTCTGTAGAACTTGTAAACCGCCTAACTTTCAATGTCCCTGCTAGACTAACACGAAATTATTATCCCCTAAATTTGCCACGATGTACATCAAATTTTTGTCTGCACGAGCCCTTTCGCGTTCTATGTAATAATTATAACAATCTTTACCATTTAATTTGCACATCATCTTCTATCCCGGTATTAAAAACTAATATTTTAACTCATTTGCTTCATTCTTAGTTGCTTCTTTTATTTTCATTTGTGTCCCGTCTCTATTTGTTTTTTGTATCTTCCTCGCGAACTCGCATTTTTGCCCAAATTTATAGAAGGGCCCCGCGCGTAACAAGCATGTGCTTGGTGTCGTTGGGCCACTTGTTTGTACTGCTCGTAGTGCATCAACGTCCATCATATAACAAAATTATAACAGAGACATTTCTACATTGAACCCTCATGACATTTGAGTCTAAAGCGGTACCCTATATTTGTATGCAATAAGTGAATGAAGGAACCACTATCGACCTGTATAGCAACATCTTGTTGCTAAGGCTGAGCTCACTTGTACCTTTAAGCATCCAATTTAGTTTCCGCAGTTTAGCACGACTTGTTTGCTGTAATCTTAGTTATGTGCTGCCTCTACGTAAGACGTTTGTCCAGAATCAAGCCCAAATACTAAGACTGGGCTGATTGCGGTATGACTGTTTCCTGGAATTTCACTCTGGGGAGAATTTTACTTCTAAGAGAGAAGTTGCAGTGCTGAGACTTATTCCCGTTTATCGAAATAATCCATCGATTCGTCCATTCGCCATACAAATCCAAAAAGTTTTGTGTGATTTGAGTTGCTTCAATTCGACACGTGGAGTTGGCGATAAAGGCTGCATCATCAGCATTTGTAGCCAAGAGGGTACCCAGTTCCCTAGGGTAAGGCAGGTCAGCGGTAATCAGAGTGTATAGAACCGGACCAAGAACGCTACCCTGAGGTACGCCAGCTCAAATGCATCTGATAGACGATCTTTCGCCTCTCACATCTACCATAAAATTTCGTTCTAAGAGATATGATTTTAGGAGAAGATATTGGGCAGTAGGCAGGAGAGTTTTCAGCTTAAACAGCATGCCATCGTGCCGAACGCGGTCAAAAGCTTCTTTGACGTCAAGAAAGACTGCTGAACTGTACTGCTTGTTCTCGAACGCTCCAAGGATGTGCTGCGTTACCCGATGTGCTTGCTCTGGGGTTCCATGGTGACTTCTAAAGCCGAACTGGTGGTCTGGAATGGCGTCCTGCATACTTCTTACTGCCATCATTCTACTAAGGAATATTCTTTCGAATATTTTAGAGGGCAGTAGATTTATTGGTCGGTAGGATGCAACAAGGTTTTCCGGTTTTCCTGGCTTAGGTATCATCGATATCACAGCACACTTCCACTGTGTGGGAAAATGGTGGATTCGTAACATGAAGTTAAAAAGGAGAACTAGAAATAGTATACCCTTCCTAGGTAACGCCTTGGCAATTATGCTGTCGATCCCGTCGAAACCAGGAGCCTTACTGTGTTGTAGCTTGCGAATTTGAAGACAGACCTTTTCCGGACTCACACGTGGGATTGGTTCGATTGCCGAGGAGGGGGCATTCTAGCAAGATTGAATGGCTGAAAGCGCCCTTCCAATTCCTCAGCAAAGGCCATCGAAATTTCACTGTCTGATCTGCACCACGTGTCGTTTAATATCCCTTGTTGCCCCCCAGAGATTGAATCCATACGGCTTTGTGGGATCAGCATTGCGGAGCATATCAGTTAAGTATTCACTCTTCGTTCTAAGCAAAAGTTTCTTAAGATCGTCCTCAGCACGACGATATTCTCTTTTGTCAGCAGAGTCTCGAGAACGCATAAATCTACGACGCAATGTCCTTTTAAACCTCACTAAATCCATTACCTCAGGTTTTAAAAGGGCATGAGGTGGATCAGATGGGCTTTTTGGTCTTTGGCCGCAGGTTGAAGATTCAGCAGGAATGTGAATATTTCGCACAAACACATCAGTTGCATCGTCAATGTCATCAGGAGTGTTCAGCTGCATGTTAAGGTTAACTTAACCGTTAATCGCTTCCTGAAACTGTAGTATACTTGCATTCTGCATTGGGGAAACTCTGTACTGGATTATTAATGGGATGTGGTCCGAACTTAGTTCAACACATTCAGAGATGCTTAGTAAATCAGAACGAATTCCATTGTAAATGGCAAAGTCTATGGGTTATGGCATGCGTTGGCTGTACGGGTAATGTGTAGGCCCTCCGGTAGCAAGAACCTGCATATAAGATGTGAGTATAATATCCCCTAGAGTTCTGCCCCTAATTGTAGAGTTACGTGATCCCCAGAGACGATGATGCGCATTCCAGTCCCCTGCAATTATAAAATTTGGCCCAATCTCACTAGGAAGGTCTTCGTAGGGGTTAGCTGTGAGAGGCGAATATGGAGGACAATATATAGGCGCAATGACTATTTCCCCTTGGTCAGTTTTGACCTTGATCGCAACACACTCAGCCGTTTTGTGTTCTATACATAAGAATTGGTAGTATTTAAGGCACGATTTGATGATAATTGCGGGTGAACGTCTTATCCCCTTAGCTGGTAGTATGATCTAGAGCAGAAATGAGTTTCGCTGACCAACATACGGTGATATGATGTTGCTTTACAAAAAGCTCCATCTCGAGTGACTTGTTGGTCAAAACGTTGGCGTTCCAAACACCGATTTTGGGCTTTTTTGGGCTGTAAAGGCAAAGTGGAGACCAGCGGTGTCCATGTCCGAAAGCTCAGTCGTTTTGGGACTAGTGGAATTTCTCTGCCTTTTATTAGCAGAATTGGGAGACCTGGATTCTGGACGGCGTTTGTTGTTCCTTGGTTCAATGTCATGGGATGGTAAAGGCTAGGCGTTGATGGAGCTGGCTTTATAAATACTGCTAAATTGTTGTAATGAAGAATTTTGAGCATTAGTCATAGGCTTTTGCGCCTTAACCACCTTTGAATGGATGTCGAATTCGGATTCGGAGTCCGACATTGTAGGCATATTGGAAGCTGTGCTGCTTTACCGACTTCCAGTAGTCAAACCCTTTTAGAGTAGGTTCTACAAAAGCAGTCGTAGCCTAGTGGGCTAGGTGTGCACCTTGCAGTCGGGAGGCACCGGGTTCAATACGGGGAACGGATGTCTGTATTTTTATACCCGTTACTCGTAGAGTAAAAGGGTATACTAGATACGTCGGAAAGTATGTAACAGGCTGAAGGAAGGGTTTCCGACCCCATAAAGTATATATATTCTTGATCAGGATCACTAGCCGAGTCGATCTAGTCATGTCCGTCTGTCCGTCTGTCCGTATGAACGCTGAGATCTCGGAAACTATAAGAGCTGCAACACTGGGATTAAGCATGCAGATTCCTGAGATTTATGCGCAGCGCAAGAGTGTCACACCCTCTCTAACGCCCACAAGCCGCCCAAAACAGTGGCTCTTACAGTTTTGATGCTAGAATAAAAATTGTAACTGAAATTTATTGTTCTCATCAATACCTATCGATTGACCCAAAAAAAGTTTGCCACGCCCACTTTAACGCACACAAACCGCCCACAAACTTCAAGAAATCGTAAGTATGAACGTGGATATCTCGGAAACTATCAAAGAGAGAGAATTGGGATCTCAGTTTTAGATTCCGTAGCCTTGTACGCATCGCAAGTTTGTTACGCGAATATGACACGCCCACTCTAACGCCCACAAGTCGCATAAGCCCGTGGCGCCCACAATTTCCATGCTAGATTGTAAAAAAATTGTAACTGAAATGTATTGGTCTCGTCAATACCTATCGATTGATCAAACAAAAAATTTGCCACGCCCACCCTAACGCCCATAACGCTTAAATATGTCTACCGCCGGTAGGTGGCGCATTTCAATCTCGCTTTGCTGCTTGCATATCTCCATTTCCTTTTGGTCCCTTTAGCTGAGTAACGGGTATCTAATAGTCGAGGTACTCGACTTTAGCGTTCTTCCTTGTTTAAATTTTATTTTTTATTAAGTTTATGATTGAATTTGTATTCGAAGTAGCGGTAATTTGCCAGATCAACAAATTGCAACTTTTTCCTTTTGATCTCTGTTTCACTTGTTTTCGCGATTCACCAGAGCTAACGGAGAGTCTGAGCACTGTCACTGCAGCTTTAGCTGTCGGATTTACAAAAACAAATTGATTTGCCACGAAGGTGGATTTGTCCATAGAGTCTTCACAAAGAATTTGGCAGCAATGCAAAAATGCGTCTGCACTCCACGAAAGCGTGATCCAGACTCTAAAGTTACTACAATTATTTTTAGTTTGATTAATATCTTGGATAACCCTTAAATTATTTTAGTTTCGTTGGTTATAACACAGGGGCGGTCAAAAGTATTTCCACAAGACAAAAGTTAAATATACTCATAATTTGAACTTACTTCATGTACATATTGGCATCAATGGAAAGGTCATTAAAATTCCGTTTGAATGATACAAGACTTTTCTTAACCTATTCAGAACTTCTTGAAAATGCCGAATTTTAGTGAAATCTACTTTTTAAACTTTTTTCCACGTCTTGAAAACTAAAATTTTTTGATGCTAACAGTTCCTTCAAACAAAACTAGTAGTAACTGCTAAAAGAATTTTTCAATATTTGTTTTGCTTATATTTTAAATGATTTTTTTTAAATGTTTAGAAATTTGCTTTTGGTTCAAAGTTTTTTATAAATTGGGTTCCCTTAAATAATGTGTCATATAACTTGAACACTGTTCTCGCCAAAAGGGCGTTTAATTTCTAGAGGCAGTGTCAAGGGGTAGTTTTCTCCAGATGTCTACATCTCGCCCGCTCGCACTGGCTTCCCTTCTCCCTCTCAGTTCAGTTAGGCTTAAGCAGTTCTGTTTTCGAAGTGTCCAAATAAACACCGACGCAGGTCGCGTAAAAACCCGAAAACCCTTCGTTCTTGGGACTTCATCTATTTCAGGGATCAAGCCACCCCGCCCCAACATTTTGGTCCATTCGAAGCCGGATTTCAAAATCTTTGGATTTTCCTCTCGTGACATTTCCTTGGAACTTTTTTTCCAGATAAGTTCCACTTATTATTATTTGCCGGTCATACAGCCAGTTTTTCGAGCCCTATTACGATTAATTTTCTGTTTGATATATTGTCTAAGTCCAAATGTGTTTAATCCGACGCAACGGCATTTAATATATGTACTTCAATTCCGTTATTTGTGTCCGACAATATTCCAGTTTCCTTTGCCGACAATTGTACACCTTACAATTCCAGTAGATATGCCAGTCCGACTATTCAACTCATATGTTCCTCAAATTTATTTTTTAATTCGAATTGTGCGTAAAATGTAACTTAGCCACAGTAAAAAATTGCCGATTCTAACATTTTTTCCTTTAGAATTTAAATTTTTTTTAAACTGTGTTCCAGCTGCGTGTTTATATTTACATAAATATTCTAATGCAGTCCACTTTAACTACTCTTTCTAATTCAGTCCACTCAAACTACTTTTTTCGGCCTAAAATAACGGCTAAAATATTTCTAAAATTAAAAACAAAGTTACAATATCCACAAATGTACTCCAGCAAAACGTCTGCAAGTGACAAACAAACACACCACAAACAAACATAAGTTAAGTCTTCCCGATTCCCGCAATGTTATTCCGCTACTCGCACCCCACATACATATGTACACTGTACATACATACGTACATCGACATTTTCTCCGGCGCACAGTTGTAGCGTGTTGCGTGATGATGTTGCAAGACATCGGGTTGACAATTTAGGGACAATCAGCGGCGGCGGGACCCTTAAGACGGTAGCTCATTCCGGGTGGGGTAGGTTCTTGCTGATGCCTAAACTCGACCCTACTAATAGAGTCCCTCAAAGCAACCAGACCTTAGTTAAGGTGAAATGCCAAGGTCAAATCAAACTAATTAGTTAATAGGTACGATCTTCAAGGAAGTGCAAGGGGGGGCGTTGATGCTAGCGGCCACAGGTTTTCTTAACTTACCCGACCATGTTTCTCTCTCGAAAAAAAAGGAAACACAAATGTTAATGTCCCCTGTTATTTTAGCTTATACCCACATGTCTAATAAAAATTTATAAATTCATCGTGATGCATCTCGGTATAATTCATAAAATAAATTGTAAAAATAATTGCCAGAGTGTTATTATATTCCTTTTTAAATTCTGTTTTTATTTTACTTTAAATTACAATAAAAATCATATAATTTTCCACAACAATACCAGCTGAAACAAGTTAGGGTTTAAATTACAATAAAAATCATATAATTTTCCACAACAATACCAGCTGAAACAAGTTAGGGTTAGCATAGAAAATATGGGAGAATAACAATATGCAAAGTCAATAGTCGTTATCAGCCAAACGAAAGGTAAACCGGTGCAGAAAGAACATGAGAATCAAAAAAAAACCAAAAACACTAGCTGCACAGGTTGTTAGGCAACACCCGTAGGCAAGCTGGCGATTACCTTTACATATCCTTTTTATCTTTCTGCACTTTTTTGCTTTGTTTGTTTGGTTTTTAAACCTTTACATGGGTTTTTTATGGTTTTATTTTGATGGTTTTATATCCCTCGCTGTAAATTTGAACTACATGTCTGCCAACGATATGAGCCTCTGGTTTTTACGAGTTTATTGCGATCACTAAGTTTTACACTTCGCCTATGCCTTTTTGGGAGGAGTTCTGCTTGCCCTTAAGGAGATTTTTAGATGACTCCACCAATACACGGGACAGTTAGAGGCCATTGGGGCCCACCACGTTTCCGTGAGGTTAAAACCTGGCTACCAAAACTATGCCCAGCCCGATGATCTGGGTTGCGGTCTTTTAGCAAAAGCAGAACTCTAGGGAGTAAATTGATGGGGCTTGCGATTCACTAATTAAAGAGGGTTATGTTATGCAACAGCTTACGCAATACGATATTCTAGGTCGGTCAATATAAAAGATGTAGATTTAAACTACACGTCCACGTTAAGCGAGATATACTCGGCTGTGAAATGGTGACAATTTAGGGTCGAACAAATAGGTTAGAATATAGTTCTATTTTTTTTGTATTCGAAATGTTCCGTATATGTATAATTATTTTGAGATAAGAGCGGTTAGTACTGCTCATGATCACGACTTGAAACGGAAAGTCAGTAAGCTGGTGCTTCGAACTTTATCTCGACTCTCAATATGTTGTAGGAGTAGTACGGAAACGCGGATTCTGGGACAATTAATTGATTGAAATTAATGGCCACCGCCACCCCTCCCTCCTTATTAACGTATGCGGGTTCTGGGACAATTAGCATAATCCAATAAATGAACTGATTTTAATGGGCTTTGAATTTATATCATAGCTGGGCGCCGACAAATATGTCATGGAAAGGGAGCTATTTTTTGTATATACTCGTGGACAATTATATCAGCAGTCCAAAAATTGGGGCAAAGAAGTTTAGAGAAACAAGTATTATAAATGAAGAGTTACCTCTTATATGTTTAAAATTAAATTTGGTGATGTCAAGACCATTTTGATAGGGAGATAGCAATCCTTTGTAACATAACTATTTGTGTTGTTGGTAACAGTTATAAATGGTTCGCAAATAAAAAACGCTTTCTTAATTATATTTTGTATTACCTTTTATGAAGGGATAATATTCCATGAATTTTTTCCATTACCTTGACCTTTGCGCCTGCGTCGAGGCATTTTAGCAACCCTTTACACCACCACCTGTCTTTATTGTAGGTAACCAACTTGACTCTGGAGTTATGGTACGGTTAGCAATAGGTGGTTTGCTTAATGGGATTTAAATTATCGGTGACAAATTTATAAGTGATGGTCACAGGCATTTTGGACAAAGGATACAATTGGTCATTTAGGTGTCGGTATACACATTTATTATGGTGATAGAAAATGGGATAATCACAGGGCTTCTGTTTTTACTGTATTACGCCGGAGCGATATCAATTATTTTCAAAATTATAGTTAGTTTGAAATCGTGTTGACATTTATATACTTTGTTCTTTCTAGACATTTTATTGTAGCTAATAACTATAGTTATAAGGTGTAAGGCTAGCTATTGTAGTTAAGGATACACTTATTATACCTACATAAGATGAAGGAATATGAAAAAAGGAAATGTTTTATTTTTACAATATACTAGTTAAACTGGATGAAAGTGGCTTTTTAAGACAGCTTGTGAACAACTAATTTCTTAATTAGTTTTACAATAACAGGATACATCTTTCCCCAACATAATCGGACATGTTCCCATAAGATTTATATATCAATCTTCAGATATTTTGGTTGTGCGATATTTCTCAAGTACATAGCGAACACATTGAAAATCAGAGTGTAAGTTTTTACTCCACATCGAAAGTCATCTAGTGATCAAGAATTTTGGATCATTCTTAAACAAAGACTATAACAGCTCGTAGAAGTTAATAACAACTAGTAACCAGCTAACATCTAGTAAACAACTTGTATACATTTACTAAACATATAGAAACCAGACACTAAACAGCTAGTAACCACCTAATAACATCTAGTAAACAACTTGTATACATCTACGAAACATATAGAAACCTGATACTAAACAGCTAGTAACCAGCTATTAACATCTAGTAAACAACTTGTATACATCCACTAAACATACATTAACCAGCTAATAACAACTAGTAAGCAACTAGTAGACATCTACTAAGCAGATAGTAACCATTTAATAATAGCTCATAACAGTTAACGACAGCTAGTAATCAAAGTCCAAGCAGCTCAACCGGTATCATGAATCACGAAAACCAGATGAGTATTGTAATTAAAGAGTTTATTAAACTTATTCAAAATCCTAGACAATGATGTCTAACTCATACAAATAGAATATAACTAGAAAACTAGAACTAGAAAAATAGTTGGCAACAAAAAAAGATATTACCAGGTCACAACTCTATCTATCTATCTTCTATCATAAACTTGAATCAGAAATTAAATTAAAAGACGCTCCTATGTTAGGTAATGATGCCTTCGAAATATGTTATAATGTTAATATGGGATGAAACAAATGAATGCTTTAAAAATAATGCAACATCTGAGAAACATTAAATTGTGAGAACAATTTTACATCTATCTATGGGAACCAAGCGAACATATGCGTTTGGAACGAAGGTTAATAACCCATATATTTCTTACAGAGGGTGGAGTCAGAAAATTAATTATATACAAATATATATAATATAAATTTAATTATGACTTTAATGAAATATGTTTACAATAATAAAATAAATAAAAACAAGGAGTACCTCGACTATCAGATACCCGTTACTCAGCTAAAGGGACCAAAGGAAAATGGAGATATGCAAGCAGCAAAGCGAGATTAAAATGCGCCACCTACCGGCTACCGGCCTACCGGATCCTACAATATTTGTTTCTGACTGTAATTAAAACTACAAGTAAAAACGAAGGGGAAGTATTTTGTTCAATGAGGTACGTTGGCTACTTTCGAGTTGTTGCACGGTCGTAACTTCATCCCTTATTAATGGTCTTGATCTTATCAGACGTCCTGCATCTTGGGCATGTGACTTTAATGACGGTCAGGTAATTAAAGTTAACGGCAAGTCGGTTTGGCTAACATATCCTAGAAACATTAACTTGTGTGCCTTGATAAGTCTTAATAAGAGACTATAGCAACTCATAACACTTGTTAACAGTTAGGTAACATCTAAAGCCAAGTACTTTACGGATACTATACAGATAGTAACCATCCAAGACCAAGTACTGTACAGGTACTATACACAAAGGTACCATCAAAATACTGCTAGGTAACAACTAAATACAACGTGTCCATCGTGTCAAGTCCATGTTAATATGACTACTACCCTAAAAAATTGTATATCTCTGGATAATCTTCAAAGTCAAAATCTATTAAATTCTGGATGGAGCAGTGGAGACGAAATTTCTATGGGACCCCACTTCAACTTTTCTGTACCATTAAAAAATTTGTTGGGATTTGCTGAGGATTATAAAAAAGTTTTGTTAAAATGTAAACATGAACTAGTGTTGATGCTAACTAAGAATCTTGGCGATGTGTTTGAACAAAGCAAAAATGAAGAAACTTTTAAAACGGAAATGACGAATATAGCCTGGAAAATTTCACATGTAAGTCCGAGTGGAGTTAAGGTGGTGTAAACCTACCAATCGCATTCCGGAATTGGTATTCATATGTTGACCCCAAACTGAGGTATGGGAGTCAACACAGCTGGAATGTGAAATAGGATTTACACTAAATGGAGAACTTATCACAAATATTTTATCAAACTTGAAAGTTCATTTGAATTCTGAATCATATCCATATGATAAACTGAATGGTGATTTGAGTAAGAATCAATATGCTCACTTATATGAAATGTATACAAGATTTCAATCTAGTTACTATAATCATGAATCACAACCATTTTTGACCCCAAATAAATTTAAATTGAAGGCCCCTATTATTGTGGTTGATCTTTCATTTCAAAACGAATCAGTGTATACTGGTCCTATTGATGAGAGAATTTCGAAAAAAGAGTTTCCTACTTATTCATCGTATAATCAAACATTTAAACCAAAAGATGGAATTCGAATTTCTATCTAAAATCAAGACTTGTACGTGCTTCCCCACGAAAGTTACCTTAATTTTCAAGGAATTATTAGAAAAGATTCACCGAATGGACCTACAACTGATATTGTTAATGTAACGAAATAAATGGATGTGAAGTTCATAAAACACGAATTGTCCTAAAAAATTGTATATCTCTGGATAATCTTCAAAATCAAAATCTATTAAATTCTGGATGAAAAAGTGGAGATGAAATTTAAAAGGGACCCCACTTCAACTTTTCTGTACCATTAAAAAATTTGTTGGGACTTGCTGAGGATTATAAATAAGTCTTGTTAAATTGTAAACACGAACTAGTGTTGATTCTAACTAAGAATCTTGGCGATGTATTTGAACAAATTAGAAATGAATAAACTTTTAAACTGGAAATGGCTAAAATAACCTGGAAAATCCCCATGTAACTCCGAGCGATTTTGCACAAATTAAGATGTACGATATTAATAAAAGTGGTGTAAACCTACCAATCGCATTCCGAAACTGGGATTCATATGTTAACGGCAAGTTGGGGTATGGAATGTTAAATTGTCAGCTAACCGCGAAAAACCAAGATTTTACATATTTGGATTTACACTAAAAGGAGAACTTATTACAAATAACTTATCAAACTTAAAAGTTCACTTGAATTCTGAGTCATATCCATATAATTCTGAATGTTGATTTTAACAAAAATCAGTGTGCTCACCTACATGAAATGTATACAAGGTTTCAATCTAGTTACTGTAATCGTGAATCAAAACCATTTTTGACCCCAAATCAATTTAAATTGAAGGCCCCTATTATTGTGGTTGATCTTTCATATCAAAACGAATCAGTGAAAACTACCTACTGTGAGAACTTCAATAGAACTGAAGACACCAAATCATGAAAATACACATGTTTACTGTCTCCTCATACATGACGGTTTAGTTGAATATAACCCATTAAACGGACTAGTACAGCGAGTTGCTTAACATTAGAAAAATGTTGAAAGATACTGTTTCGATTGATGTTCAAGGTTTCTTTGATAATAATATCTATTTTATTCTAAAGGAAATTTGAATTGTATTCAAAAAAGATCCAAACTTGAATAATAGTTTTTTAATAGAACCACCATAAGATTTTACTTTGCTAAATACAAAATCTCGAAAGACTGCAATTTGGTTAACCAATATACATCACAAAAATTTTTGGAACGATGGAGAAAACAGTTTTCCACAAACTCGAAAGTATCTAAGGACAATTACAAGCGGAAAACAAATTATTTGTAAAGGTGTGGAAAAGAAACAATTTCTACAGACGTATTTTGGGAGTCGTCATTAATATCGATGAAATGGGCTGTCCGTCATTAAACAGGTTTAAAGGAAACCGGTTTCCCTATTGTGAAACACACCTTAAGGGCGGAGTTTGTGCTCTTAACAATGCATACATTATTTTGACATTTTTTAAAAGTAGCTCCAAAAATTTTTAAAAATTGTTATACATAATTTTAAAGTTGAGACTAGATGTGTATGGACCTACAAGAAAACAAAATTAACAAAATGAAATTTCATGAGGAAATTGACCAATTTATTGAACAATTTAAGGGACAGATAATTGGTCAGCATTTTCAATACCTTCTAAACACAAAGACTATGTTCATGATTCGAGGTGGAAATGATCTCAAAACTACGAATTATGGTGAACACTTTGCATTTTGTAGTCCAGAAATGACGTCGGAAACGTGCGCATGCCTTTTCTATGCAAATCGCCGGAATGAAGCCAGAAAATTAATTTCAATATATAATAAAACATGTTTGCAATACCAAAATAAATGAATAAATGTATTATTATGCTACAAAATAAACTTCTGACGTTTTATTTCCTTGACTGGGATATGTCGGCTACTTGCGAGTTGCAGCGCGGTCGTGATTTCAACCCCTATTATGGGACGTATTAGAGCTAGCAGTCAGCCGTGAGGTCGTTGGCGTGAGGCCCATGATCTTGTCAATGAGCGTGCGCCTTTAGGCTTGTGCATGTGTCCCTTTTATTGCGCTTGTCAGGCATGTGCATGTGTCCCTTTCATTGCGGTCAGGTAATGGACAGGTGCAAATTAAGATTGTCACTGGTAATATGTTAAAAAAATATATTTTATTTTTTATTCAAGCTTGGTGTTAAACCTTTTATTTCTTATCACTTATACAAGACACTTATTTATAACTGTCGAACCGATCGCGGTCTCGGACAAAATAGGACTGCCGCTTAATTCTACAAAATTATTCAACGAACCTCGGCCAGAAGCTTTTCTTTCTTAAGCTTCCAGAACTAATTTTTGTTTAAAATAAAAGCTTATGCTGAAAAGGTCGCATCTCGTTGTGAAATGAAATTATGCTGACCGATGCAATTTGATTCAAAATCGGAACGCAATATGATCTGAACTTAGAACGCAATACTGTGGGCCTCGAGCGGAAGCTGATGTTTACTCTAAGTTGGGTTTGTTTATCTTGGCTGGGCCTCCAAGAGCGGACCCCAAAGCCAGAGGCGAGGGCAAAGACAAAAGCAAATGCAAAGGAATAGGCAAAGATCGCTTAGATTGAATTTTGAAAATTGTTTATTAATTCCATATGAGGCCCGGTTTCACGGGTTGGATAACTCTCCCCCTTCTAAAATGGATCGTCCCGATTCATTATGAATTTCTTTTAAACGATCTCTTAGTTTTGAAAAAAAACATTGATCTTGGTTTGTATCTTTTTCTTTCAAAATTTCTTCTTGGTTTGTAATTTCTCCTTTCAAAATTTCTTCTTGATTTAGATTTTCTTCTTTTACAATTATTTCTTGGTTTGTATTGTTTTCTAGTTCTGGCCGTTGTTTTTTAGTTACAAAAATAAAATTTCTGTATTTTATATAAAGTATAAATATTAAAAATATAATGATTAAAATTAATAATATAAAGGAAATTGATATTTTGGTATTATTAATCTTTATAAATGGATTGATAATGTTTATATTGTCAGGAGTTAGTTCCGAATTGTTTGAAGCAATATATTCTGAAATGTCATAATTTATGAATTTATGCTGAGCTATATAGTTCAATATTTTGTTTTCGCTGTTAATGTATGTAGGTGTTGTTATTTATAATGATTGAGTCATTGAACAAAATCAAATATGAACCTTTTAGTTGAGTGTAGTCTCCTTTATTTGTTCCTGTTTTTAAAATGGAACCATCCTGTAAGATATCTATTTTCTTATTAATTTCTCTTATTTTAGAGCAGTTGGCTTTTTCGCCATTTAATAATTTTATAAAACAATTAGTTTCAAAACTTAATTTACAATAGTTGTTAAACATTTCTTTCTTAAAATTAGTTATTAGGTAATATTTGTTTTTGCAATTGGCAACTTCATTATTTACTAATAATTTTCAATCGGATTGTGCAATAGCTCTTGTTTTGTATAGGTCACATTTACCGTTAATCATGGGAAATTTTATGTTAACTACAAGTAAATCGTTATTAAATAAAATTTTAAAAGTTGATATGTCCATTAGGTCAGATAATACTACAGACTGTTTTTCATGATTGTAAATTTCCTTACTTTCATTCTCGTTTAAAATTTTTGTATTAAAAATTTTTGTTCTTGTAAGATAATAGTATGTAATAAATTTTGTATATCAAATGTGAGTAACCGCAAACAATGTTTTCTTAACATTGTTTCCTCGTTGAAAACTACATTTTTTAAATTTTCAGTAAGGTATTTTATTTCATTAAATAATTTAGAATTTATTGTGAATTGTTTGTTGTTGTTTTCAATTAAGTTGTCTATTTTGTTCTGAACCGTTATGAAGTCATCGTGATCAGGAGTACCTGCTATCTATTTCCATAAGGTTCCTATTTCATTAATTCCTCTTTTTTGTCTTTTTGGCATTATTTCTGATAAAGTTAATTTTATGAGTTTTAAGTCCATTGAAATTTCCCATTCTATGTCTGTTTTTGATGATTTATTCAAAGAACTTGTTTCAGTCTTAGTTATTTCTTCACAAAAACTTAAATTAGTTACGTGAAATAAATCTGCGAATGAATCGTACGTCAATACGTCTTTATTGTCCTTAAATAATAAGTATTCGTGACTTGTATAGTCAATTATTTCAGAACTTGTTAAAAGTATTAGGTTCAATATAAGTACTGAAAAAAACATTTTTCTGAAAAAAATAATAAAAAATTGTTGTTTGTATAGGGATTTAATATTATCTTTATGAATATTTATATTTCTATTGTTGATTATTATTTTGTTAGGCATATTCTCCTTTACTACTTGTTTTTTATATCTTGATTTAAGTTTAATTCGTTCCCCATGTTTTTTTTTTCATAAACAACTTGTCCTACATTATAATTTTTTCCTTTCTGATCTCATTATGTGTTTCTAACATTCTTGTTTGTGTATTTTTCAAAATAATGGGAATATTATCATGATCAATTTTGTTATAAAGGATATCAAAAGGTTTTTCGTTTGTTGTGGAATGAATGCTCTGATTATATATTTGAGTGGCTCTAATAACTATTTCGGAATAATTAGTTAAATTAAACTCTGCTTTTATGCAGCGAGCTATTTCTGTTAATGTCGAGTGTGCCCTTTCAACTTGTCCGCTTGAAGTACTATGTCTTGGGTCTGCGTAATGCAAAGTAATGTCACACCTCTGTGCAAATGATTTAAATTGGGCCGAGGTAAAACTCGGTTCGTTATCGGTCATAATTACTTTTGCCTGGGGAAACTGTTGGAGTAGTTCCATTACCCTAATTTCAATGTTTAACTTATTTTGAATTTATTTCACAACAAGGAATTTGGAATACGCGTCTATACAAGTAATAAATGTTAAATTTTGCGCGTAGTATATGTCTCTATGTAAATTTTCTCCTTCTTTAGTTGGAATAGGGGCTTCCCCGCTTGGAATTTTTATTGGGTGCCTGCTATATTTATTTTCATTACAAATCACACAATTTTTGATATATTCCTTTAATTTTGTAAATAAGTTTGGCCAATAATATAACCTACTGATTTGTTTGTAATTTTCATCTAGCCCCCTATGAGCTCGACTGTGTTTCTTCTTTTATTATGGCTTTATCTTCATCGTTTTCTATGTCTTGAAGAAAGATTCTCGTAAAAAGAAATAGGTTAGTGAAATTATTTTTTAAGGGTAATTGAATGTGATATAAGTCCTCTAATGTACAGTGAATTCCTACCGTAATGTTAGGTGGAATATACTCTTTTAATAAGTTTATTAAATTTTCTGGTGTGTCATGTTCAATTAGGTGTCGTGTCCTGCCAAAAACTTCCAGTGACTCATGTATTGTAAACCTCCCCTCACCTGATTTAACGGCTTACGGGTCTCTTGTATTACATTTTCAAAAGTGCTTTCAGCTGAATGCTGTGTGTTTTGATCTGAGTTTAACTACATCACTAACATACAAACATGTTATTTATTTGTATTCGAGATAATGCATCGGCTACAACATTTGTTGTACGGGGTTTATATATTATTTTTGGGCTAAAACTTTCTATGAAAGAATACCATCTTTTCATTTCTATGTTGGTATTTTTATCGGAAATCGTGAAAGATAGACTGATGATCTGTTTGGATTTCTATACCAATTACTCCGTACAAATAGTTTCTCAAATTTTGTAAGGCCCATACTATGGCTAGCAGTTCCTTTTTGTTTGTGGCATAAAGTTGCTCGGTTTTATTAAGTGTTTTAGAAATGAAAGTAATTGGTTTATTATCCTGTGATAACACCGCCCCGATAGCTACGTCTGATGCGTCTGTTGTCAAAGTGAATTTTTTTCTATAGTCCGGTTGAACTAGTTCCACTTGTGCTATTAGATTATCTTTTAGTTCGTTAAAAGCTTGTATAGCTGAATCGTCCAACTGTATTAAAACTCTTGTTGATATTTTTTTAGAAACATTTCCATTTTCCCCTCCTAAATATTTTGTAAGAGGTTTTGCAATTTTTGCATAATTACGGACAAATTTTCGGTAGTAGCCAGTTAGGCCTAGAAAACTTCGAAGTTCTCTAATATTTTGTGGTAACGGATATCTTGAAATTGTGGAAATTTTTTCAGGATCTGTTTTTATTACATTAAAAGAAACAATGTAGCCAAGAAACGAGGTTTCTAATTTAAAGAATTTAGATTTTTCGAGAGAAATTTTCATATTTGCTCTTTGTAAAATGCTTATTATTTGAGTTAAGTCCGAGAAATGTTGCTCGATTGTGTTTGAAAAAATTATAATTTCGTCCATGTAGACGTGGCATGTTTTTCCTACTTGTTCTCTGAGAATATCATCCATTGCTCTCTGGAAAACTCTAGGCGCATTTGTTAATCCGAAAGGCATGCGTAAAAATTCAAATTTTCCGTTGTTAATGGAAAAACATGTTTTTTCGATATCTGAGTCCATCATTAAAATTTGATGGAATCCTGATTCCAAGTCAATTGTTGAAAAAAATGTTGCCTTTCCTCAGTTGGATATCTGTCCGGTATTGTGTTCTCATTTAATTTTTTGTAGTCTATAACTAGTCTGTGTTTAAGGCTACCGTCTTCGTTTTGGCCTTTTTTGGGTACCACCAGAACTGGAGAATTGTAAGGACTTCTTTATTTTTCATTTAACAGTCTATTGATTTCGCTATTAACGAAATCTGAAACCGATAATGCATATGGATATTGTTTGCCATAAATTATTATTGTATTTATTTCGCCCCGAATGTTAGATCTAAAAGGAATTTGTACGTTTATTTTAGAATGTTCCTCTTCAATTATGTTTATTATTTTTTTCTCCAAATCATCTACTTGATTTTAATTTAACATTTTAATGTTATTAATTTTATTTCTTTCAGAATCTTTTGATCCCAAATTTTTTACTTTTTTATTGACGGAAAATTCTTCGTCGGCGTGTTCAGGATATTTAGATCCCAAACTATTTGTTTTTTTGTTGACGGATAATTCTACGTCTGCTTGCTTAGGATTTTTAGATCCCAAACTATTTGTTTTTTTGTTGACGGATAATTCTACGTCGGCTTGCTCGGGATTCCGTGATCCCAAGCTAAATAACCTTTTTTCAACCATTTGTGATCCTGTTTTAATTCCACTTTGATCTTCAAAGTATTTATATATATTATATTCTTTTAGTGGAAGGATAATTTTTCCTTCAGTTAACGATAATTGGTTGAAAGAACTAACTTCATCATAAAATAATTTTTCTTCTTTTCCGTTATACTTGATCGTCCCTTTTTGAATATCAAGTACCGCTCCTATCTTTTTTAAAAGATTAAAACCTATAAGTTAGTCGTATTCTAACCCTTCTATTTCATAAAATACTTGATTTGTGTTAAATATTTTTATTAAATGATAATATTTTATTATTGTAAACCCATTAATGGTTGAAACTCTCTTGTAAATTGGAAGCTCTTTTTTATTTTGATGTAACAGGATGTTGTCAATTAAAACTTTTAATCCTTTTTTTGATTTTTTTGTCTGTTCTCATCAAGTAGGGTAATCCTACTCCGGATTCTGATCTAAAAAATGATCCTCTTCTATATTATTTACTCTCATATTTTTTTGAGCAGGCTGATTAGTTGAACCAGTTGATTCCCGCTTTAACGGGGGATGTGGTCCAGATGGTTTGTTCTGACCGGCGCTTATATTTCTTTTTTGCGCTTGGTTTTAATTGTATTTATTTCTTGGATAATAATTATTATAATTTTGTCTGTTATTATTACCCCTATTAAAATTGTTATTAGGTAGATTTTGATACTGGATTGATTCATCTATCTCCATGGGTTCAGGAGTAGTCTGTATCTGATTGTTATTGGACTTCCAATTATTATTTTGTCCCCACTGATTGTTGTTACTCTGTCCCTGATTCCACTGATTATTTTTTACCTGTTGCGGAGATCTTTGATTGTATCTCAAATAATTTAAATTATTGTTATTAGTGGTCTTTTGATTAAAAGAATTATTATTTTGTTCTGGGCCATTACCATAATTTGAGTTATAATTTCTATAACTCATTCCAACGAAATTGTGAGCGAATTTTGCTCTCATATTATTACTTTCCATCTCCTTTACAAACGCCATTGCATTGGGCAAGTCTGTTGGGTTCATGGAATACAGAGTCGATGATATTCGGTCGTTAAGGCCAGTTACGAAAACTCTTAGTGCACTCTTTCTATGTCTACTATTAATTTCTGAAGTGATTGGCTTGTTACGGCCATACGTCATTATAGTTTTGTTAGTTAACAATGTTAGTTTCCTGTACACTTGGTTATAGTATTCCATTACACTTAGTTTTCCTTGTGTAAGAATACTTAATTCTTGTTCGATAATGTGTAGCGGTCTTCTATCACTAAAAACGAAGTCTAATCTAGCTAGGATTGCATCAAAATTTAGGACTGTTCCATGGATGGTTAGAGCATCATCATCCAACTCACATATTTTTCAAGTTCCCCCTTAAATTCTGGAACTGACTTAATGATTTAATAGGATTCTTCACATTTTATTGAATTGTCAACTTCTTCAATTTTATAATCTACTACTTTGTTGACATATGTTTGAAGTTCGGTTTTAAGTGTTTCTATTTGTTGTTTTAAAGAATTTACCTCCGATGAAAGAATCTGTTTTATTAATTCTTTAGTCAAAAAGGCTTGCCTTTCTAATCCTTGATTCCAGATTTTGCTTGTGCTTGGCGTTTCGGTCATTTCCAAATTATTAATTAGATTCAACAAAACTTCTAGATCTTCCAGGATGTATTATATAATTTATCTTTCAAATTAAATTTTTACTTAATATATAATTGTTCTTATTTTTTACGATCTTTCAATTTTTAAGCTTTGTCTTCTTTGATGTTTTGGTTGTAGTCGTGATGAATTTTGGCGAGGGATTGCCCTTCAGCCCTTCCTTCCTTCCTTCTTTGTTATTTCGGTTGTAGTCGTGTTGAATTTTGGCGAGGGATTGCCCTTCAGCCCTTCCTTCCTTCCTTCTGTGAGTTATTAAAATATTTCCGTTCTTTTCTCTTTGGTTTTCCCAGTTGTTAAGTGTTTACTTTATTATTTTTTTTTTTAATTATTGTTTAATTTTTATGTTTATTGTTTAAATTTAATTTTCTTTTTTTAAATTGTTTTTGGTTTCCACTAATTTTATTATTTTGTTTTTGTTGTGTGTTCTTGCACTGTGAATTAATTTATTTGGTCCACCTTTATTATATTTTACCAGCTACTTAAATGGATTATTACATTAATTGATTTCCATATAAATTTTTTTTAGTCACGATCACTTGTCACAATGTTAGGTGTCGTCGATTTGTGTGGATGTTTTGATTTTTCCACTAAAAATTGGGTTTTTTGCGGCGCGAGTTCCGTTTAAATTAACTTGTTATAATTAATATGTTTTTAGAACTTTTTTACGACACCGCCCCACGTTGGGCGCCAATTAATATTGTCACTGGTAATATGTTAAAAAAATATATTTTATTTTTTGTTCAAACTTGGTGTTAAACCTTTTATTTCTTATCACTTATACAAGATACTTATTTATAACTGTCGAACCGATCGCGGTCTCGGACCAAATAGGACTGCCTCTTAGTTCTACAAAATTATCCAACGAACCTCGGCCAGAAGCTTTTCTTTCTTAAGCTTCCAGAACTAATTTTTGTTTAAAATAAAAGATTATGCTGAAACTGTCGCATCTCGTTGTGAAATGAAACTATGCTGACCGATGCAATTTGATTCAAAATCGGAACGCAATATGATCTGAACTTTGAACGCAATACTGTGGGCTTCGAGCGGACCCCAAAACCAGAGGCGAGGGCAAAGACAAAAGCAAATGCAAAGGCATAGGCAAAGATCGCTTAGATTGAATTTTGAAAATTGTTTATTAATTCCATATGAGGCCCGGTTTCACGGGTTGGATAACTTGCTCATGTTCGGGTAGCTCTTGCTTGAATCCCTTTTATGACATGTTTATGACCCATTTGTGGAAAGGAGAGAGTCTTAGACAATTTACCAGTTAAACGTTCTGGGGCGGAAAAAAAATATGTTTTTGAAAATATTCCACATCTGAGAATCATTAACTTGTTAGATTTATTATACCCATTACTCGTAGAGTAAAAGGGTATACTAGATTCGTCGGAAAGTGTGTAACAGGCAGAAGGAAGCGTTTCCGACCCCATAAGGTATATATATTCTTGATCAGGATCACTAGCCGAGTCGATCTAGCCATGTCCGCCTGTCCGTCTGTCCGTCTGTCTTTCCGGATGAACGCTGAGATCTCGGAAACTATGAAAGCTAGGCTATTGAGATTTGGCGTGCAGATTCCTGAGCCTCTTACGCAGCGCAAGTTTGTTTCAGTAGAGTGCCACAAACCGCCCAAAACTGTGGCTCCTACAGTTTTGATGCTAGAATAAAAATTGTAACTGAAATGTATGTGAGCTGGTAGATTGGACATAGGTTGGCAGTCCTTATCACGCTGCGTTCTAAAATGATATTCGATAGTCCACCACCATCAGCCGAATCAAGAGACAGAGAAGTTGTGAAACAAAGTCGTTGGTCAAAAGGTAGTAATTTCAGTCGCAAAATCAGTTGAAAAGTCGCGTTAATCAATATCAAAACTTATGTAACTCTTATATGTACAAACTATTACATTCCTAAACTTTATTAATAAACTACAGATAATATCCAATTATCTTACATGGGGGCTCAACCGTCGAGCAAGTAAAAAATCTGTTGGTGTGAGTGAACGTCGTTTGATTTCGGGGAAAAACCGAACACTTTGAATTTGACATTGCAAAGAAGTTGGTAAAAATGCTTCGCTCCGCGAAAAAGAACAAAAAATGCAGTCCAGGTGGAAAACAAATGAAACCAGAAGATTCGCAAAATGCAGCAGCAGTGGTGAATATGAATCATACTTTCTTCGTGCCGCCTGACGAGGAAGAGAAGGGAAATAATATCGAGGAGCAAGTAAAGTTCGCTAGTAGTACTGATTTAACACACGAAGCTGAATTTCAACAGGAGCTGAAATACAACAATAATCGCGAAGAAGTCTGCACCAACAGCAGCGAGTTGAGCGAAGTGCTAAGACTGCTTGCTACAAAAATTGGGCAAAGTGATTCAAGCAGGACCGTTGTTCCAATTGAGAGCTTCTCTAAAGTTGTCCCCGATTTTGATGGAGTGTCAATTCCAATTAGACAGTGGCTTAAATGTTTCAACGAAAACGCCAGTGCCTACGAGCTAACGTTGAAGCAAAAATATGTGAACGCTCGTATGAAAATGAAGGGAACTGCAATGTTATTCCTGGAGTCCACCACTGTTTCGGACTATGATACCCTATGCGAAGTACTTTTGGACGAATTTGATAAGACGCTGACCAGTGCTGAAGTACACAAGCAGCTTCGAGAGCGAAAGAAAAACGACAACGAGAATTTCCACGAATATGTTTTGCATATGCGTAAGATAGCAGCTCTTGGAATTGTGGAGGATGAGTCGGTGATCCAATATATCGCAGATGGATTAAAGCTTCGTGACGATCTCAAGTACCCTCTATATAGTGCGACAACTTTCAAGGAGCTACGAAGTCGATTTGAAACGATCGAGATGATGACGAAATCCAATATACAGCGCAAGCAAGCAGTGAATCAGAATGACCTAGGTAAAGCAGGAAAACCAGTAAAGCGTTTCGATCAGAAACAAAATCAGAGCCAGAGGCATTGCTTCAATTGCGGCTCAACTGAGCATATGAGAGCCGAATGTAAAGAGGAGACGAAATGCTTTAAATGTAACGGAGGTGGGCATACTTCAAGGAATTGTCCAGGTGAAAAGCCAATTATCGGTGTAATCAGCGAGTCGAGGGAGAAAGTACTAGCGATCAACAAAAAGAGTGTGGCATGCCTAGTAGACACTGGAGCTGATGTGTCGCTTATGCGTATGAGGACCTACAAGGATAAGTTCGCTGAAATCCCCCTGCAGAAAAGTTTTGCAAAACTGTACGGGCTCGGAAACATTGCAACCTCCGTGCTGGGTGCACTGAATGTCGACGTGGAGGTAGATGGCATACAAACGCTACATAGGTTTCTCATTGTTCCCGACAACAAAATTAATGTGAACATCATTATTGGATTCGACTTCTTAAAAAAGTTTACTGTTGTGCTGGAGAATGGAAAATACGCTTTCAAACGAGGAGATGACACCGTTGCCGAGAATGACCATAATATTTACAATGTGGTGAGTCATGAATTAGAGCTAGACGTTCCAGGCGAATACAAAACTGCAGTCAAGCAAATGGTTGATGACTACAAGCCGTCTGACGTGAAGCTAACCTGCCCTGTAAAGATGACAATCATCCCTAATTGCACCAACATAGCTTTTAGAGAACATCCAAGCCGATCTTCAGCAGCAGAAAGGGAAATAATTCGCAAACAGGTGGAGGAATGGCTGCAGCTGGGAATTGTAAGAGAGTCGTATTCAGATGTTGCTAGTAAAGTTGTGCTGGCCAAGAAGAAGGATAAGACATACAGACTGTGCATAGATTACCGTATATTAAACACCAAGGTTCTTAAAGATCGATTCCCAGTTCCACTCATAGATGAAGTGCTTGACAAGATGCAAAATGCGAAATATTTTTCAGTCTTCGATCTCAAGAATGGATTTTTCCATGTCGAAATTGATGAAGCCAGCCGAAAATACACTGCATTTGTGACCAAAGAGGGTCTATTCGAATTCAACAGAGCACCATTCGGGTATTGCAATTCTCCCGCAGTATTTGTAAGGTATGTCACTTATATCTTTCAACAGCTGATAAATGCAGGTATTATGGAAATGTACATCGATGACATTGTTGTTTTTGGACAAACAGCCGATGAATGTCTAAGCAACATGGAACGCGTCTTAAAGCAGGCCCAGCAGTACGGTCTTGATATAAAGTGGTCTAAATGCCACTTTCTAAAACAGCGTATCAATTTTCTTGGGTACGAAATAGAAAATGGGCAGATATGGCCAGGAAAAGAGAAAATCAAGGCAGTCAAAAACTTTCCTATGCCGGTCAACATCAGAGGTATACAGGCATTCCTCGGTCTAACAGGGTATTTTCGCAAGTTTGTTAAGGATTACGCCTTTATTGCTAAACCCTTAACGCAGCTGCTAAAAAAGGATGCTGTTTTCAAAATAGAAGGAGAACAGAAGCAAGCCGTTGATCGATTAAAAGCAGCACTTATAGAGGAACCAGTCCTGAAGGTTTGGAGTCAAGGCGCCAAAACTCAATTACACGTTGATGCTTCAAAACATGGCTTCGGTGGAACGCTGCTGCAACAACATGCTGGGAAGTGGCACCCCGTTTTTTACTGGAGTAAGAAAACCACACCACAAGAAGAAAAAGCCACCAGTTACGTGCTCGAGGTAAAGGCAGCTTTCCTAGCAACAAAGAGACTTCGCCATTATTTGCTGGGTATTGAGTTTGACCTGGTAACGGATTGTGCAGCCTTCAAGCAGACGATCTCAAAAAAAGATGTTCCTCGAGAAGTTACGCCGTGGTTGATGTACTTGCAAGACTTTACCTTCAACGTGGAGCATCGCGCAGGAACTAGAATGCAACATGTCGACAGCCTTAGTCGTTTCCCTATAATGATCGTGTCATCCGAAGTTAACACGCAGATCAAGAGAGCCCAACACAATGATGAACATTTATTGGCTGTTCGGGAAATTTTGAAGCATGGACCGTATGCCGATTATATAATCAAAAACAACTTGATATATAAGCAAGTAAATGGGCAAGAACTTTTAGCTGTACCAAAATGCATGGAGAAAGAGATTATAACAAGTTCGCATAACTTTGGACACATGGGAACGCAGAAGACTATGCATGCAATCCAGCAGGATTTCCACATTTCCCACCTTGAGAAGAAAGTAAAGCAGACTATTTCCAACTGTATCGAGTGCATCACACATAATCAGAAATTGGGGAAGCAGGACGACTTCTTGCACGCTATAAACAAAGGAGATACTCCCCTTTCAACGCTTCATGTGGATCATCTGGGCTCATTAGACATGACATCAAAAAGCTACCGCTACATTTTTGCACTTGTGGATGGCTTTTCTAAATACACTTGGTTGTTTCCCACCAAGTCAACGAACGCAGAGGAAGTTATCAAACACTTGGAGTCCTGGGTCTCAATATTTGGCAGCCCACAGAGAATCATCAGCGATAAAGGAGCTGCATTTACATCACACTCTTTCAAGGAATTCTGCACAGCGAAAAATATTGATCACATTGAGACTACAGCCGGTGTGCCAAGGGGCAACGGACAAATCGAACGGGTCAACAGAGTAATTATTTCAGTACTCTCAAAAATGTCAGCATCGGAGCCCGCAAAGTGGTATAAATACACATCACAAGTACAGCAGGCCATAAATGCACATGTCCACGCATCAACTAGCTTCACGCCATTCGAAGTTATGTTTGGGATGCGAATGAGAAACAACTCTAGGGCCGAACTCCTTAAGATCCTTGAAGATGAGATGATAATAAATCAACAAGTAGAACGTAACGAAATTTGCAAAGAAACTCGTCACCAAATCGAAAAAGCTCAAGAGATCTACAAGAAGAACTTTGACAAGAAGAGAAAAGGACATCATGGCTATCAGTTAGGTGATCTGGTTGCCATCAAGGTGACGCAGTTTATAACCGGCAAAAAGTTAGCCAACAAATACATGGGGCCATATGAAGTCATACAGGTTAAACACAACGGCAGGTATGATGTAAAGAAAGCAGCCGATTTTGAGGGTCCACTACAGACGTCTACTAGCGCTGACTTCATGAAGCTGTGGCGCTATGCTAGCAACGAGGACGAAGATGAAAACCTTTCAACTGAAGAGGACGAGGCATCTGGGACAGATGTTTTGCAGGATGGCCGAATGTGAGCTGGTAGATTGGACATAGGTTGGCAGTCCTTATCACGCTGCGTTCTAAAATGATATTCGATAGTCCACCACTATCAGCCGAATCAAGAGACAGAGAAGTTGTGAAACAAAGTCGTTGGTCAAAAAGTAGTAATTTCAGTCGCAAAATCAGTTGAAAAGTCGCGTTAATCAATATCAAAACTTAAGTAACTCTTATATGTACAAACTATTATATTCCTAAACTTTATTAATAAACTACAGATAATATCCAATTATCTTACATGTATTGTTCTCATCAATACCAATCTATTGATTAAAAAAACAAGGGAGAACGCTATAGTCGAGTACCTCGACTATCAGATACCCGTTACTCAGCTTAAGGGACCAAAGGGAAATGGAGATATGCAAGCAGCAAAGCGAGATTTAAATACGCCACCTACCGGCGGTAGACAGATTTAAGCGTTATGGGCGTTGAGAGGGCGGGGCAAATTTTTTTTTGGATCAATCGATAGGTATTGACGAGATCAATACATTTCAGTTAACATTTTTTGTCTAGCATTAAAATTGTGGGCGCCACAGGCTTAGGCGGTTTGTGGGCGTTATAGTGGACGTGGCATATTCGATCCGATTCCTATCTCTGATAGTTTCCGAGATATCCACGTTCATATTTACGATTTTTTTAAGTTTGTGGGCGGTTTGGGGCGTTAAAGTGGGCGTGGCAAACTTTTTTTTGGGTCAATCGATAGGTATTAATGAGAACAATACATTTCAGTTAAAATTTTTATTCTAGCATCAAAACTGTAGGAGCCACAGTTTTGGGCGGTTTGTGGGCGTTAGAGTGGGCGTGGCACTCTACTGAAACAAACAAACAACAAAAAACAAACTTGCGCTGCGCAGGAATCTCAGGAATCTGCATGCCTAATCCCAGTATTGTAGCACCTATAGTTTCCGAGATCTCAGCGGTCATACGGACAGACGGACAGACGGACATGGCTAGATCGACTCGGCTAGTGATCCTGATCAAGAATATATATACTTTATGGGGTCGGAAACGCTTCCTTCTGCCTGTTACATACTTTCCGACGAATCTAGTATACCCTTTTACTGTACGAGTAACGCGTATAAAAATGTTTACCACGCCCACTTTTACGTCCACAAACCGCCCACAAAATTCAAAAAATCGTTAATATGAACGTGGATATCTCGGAAACTATCAAGGATAGAGAATCGGGATCTCAGATTAAGATTCCGTAGCCTTGTGCGCAGCGCAAGTTTGTTACGCAAACATGCCACGCCCACTCTAACACCCACAAACCGCCCAAGCCTGTGGCGCCCACAATTTTCATGCTAGATACAATATTTTAACTGAACTGCATTGGTCTTGTTTAGACACGCCCACTCTAACGCCCATAACGCTTAAATCTGTCTTCCGCCGGTAGGTGGCGCATTTAAGTCTCGCTTTGCTGCTTGCATATCTCCATTTCCCTTTGGTCCCTTAAGCTGAGTAACGGGTATTTGATAGTCGAGGTACTCGACTATAGCGATCTCCCTTGTTTTATTGTGTAAACATATGTGAATATATACTAAATAGTATTAAATTTGAACATTGTAAACATATGTGAATATATACTAAATAGTATTAAGTGTGAACATTGTAAACATATGTGAATATATACTAAATAGTATTAAGTGAGAACATAATGTTATGTATTGCATTGTATCTTAGTGTGTACTTTCTATAATGTAACTTTATATCAAGCATCGATAAGACAACAGATATCGATTACATGGTGAACTCGATTGTCGATAAAAATAAGACACTTGTAATTGAGGAAGAAGAGGGAACACGCGGAACATTAAAAGAGAAGGAATAAAATCATTAAATTAAAAAGCATCATTTACAATTCAGGTGTGGAGTGATTGCCCAGCTTTCACATATAGTACCCATGTAGTATTCTGATATATTGATGCAATCAAAGGAAGAGTTATTACAGTTATTGAGAGCCAACGAAGTGCATACACCAATTGCGCATTGCGGGAAAAACTTTGTTCATAATGAGCGACGAGCATGAGGCTGGCCCGGATGACGAAAATGGTCAGGCAGCTGCAAACAACATTGTGTTGCAAGATCAGGCTGTTGGCGGCTGCATAGTTTCGCGGCACCAGACAAGCAAAATCGTGTCTCAAGATCAAGCTGCGGGAGGCGACACAGACTTACATGACAAGATATCCCATGCAGAACCTCTTGTGCAGCACGTTGCTCAGATTGGACTGGATCGAGAGGATCTGGCTGATGTTTGTCAAGGAGAAGCGGGACTTCAAACAACGCTACGCGACATGGAACGGAACCAAGTTGGTACAAAAATGGGTTTCACGGGTTGAAATCGCGGATATAATGGCGGTAGTGGAGCTCTTTTCGAGAGAGGATGGCATTACTATCAAATTATGGTTTGAAGAGTTTGAAACTGCATGTGCAGTGTTGGGAGTACCACTCAATCGCTATTGGTTATATGCGAGGCGTCTTCTTATTGGACCAGCAACGAGTTACTTCGCATATCAAGGTGCTGCTGATTGGGATGCCTTGCGAACTCAGATGATGGATGTTTTTGGACGTAAGAACACAAAACTGGAGATATGTGAGCAGCTCAAACGCCGTAAGTAAAAAAGTAATGAAACTGCATTTCAATACTTTACATCCATGTGCAGTATTGCACGCCAAGCTGAATTGGAAGATCGTGATTTAATTAAGCACGTTGTTGGCGGATTAAACGACACGAGTGGTATTACTGCGTCACTTTATTTTTCGCCGTTTGATAGAGTATGATCAAATCCGTTTATCACTGCCAAATTCTTACGCTGATCGTGGTACCTCGAGCGTTCATGATATAAAATGCTACAATTGTCGTCGGCCGGGACATATGATAAAGGATTGCAACAAGCCCATACGTTCACCGAATAGTTGCTTTACTTGGGGAGGCGTGGATCATCAATTCCGTAGCTGCCCGAAGCGTGTGACTGGAAGACTGCAGCAGACAGTGGCATGTGTGGAAGATTAACAAGCTGTTGCTAACATAATTGGTAAACATTTAGTAAGTTTTAATATAAATGAACTTAGATGCAAAATATTTATAGTAATTATTGGTTTTTTTGATACCGGTAGCCCGGATAGCTTCGGAAGCAAAAAAAAAATTTGCCAAAAGATGATACGTTGGCGAACCCATTTGAGAGTAAGTACCGTGGAATTTATGGAAGAAATATTATGCTATGCGGCGCAGTTAAATGCTATATTAAGTTTAATTTGAAAGTTTATGATATTGAAGTTTTGGTTGTTCACGATGATGTATTACCTGTTGCTATGATTCTTGGCAGAAACGCTATTGACGCTTTAAAATTACAATTAATCCAAAGAAATTCAGACTGGGAAAATGTCAGTATTTGATAATAATAAATTTGATTTTACTACTTCTTGTGCATCTCTGTTTTATAACACAATAGACAATAAGATAAATATTGACATAAAGGAAGGTCAATACCCAAATTCAGCAGTGGATGAATGACATGGATTATTTGTGTGCAGGTGTTACAACACAGTTGAATACAAATCTAGATATCGGTAGCGAATTTGGGTTTGGGAATAGAGAAAAATGCTGTAAGTTTATCTGTGAATGTTATTTAAATATTTTAAGTACGAAATTAGCTGAACCTGTTTGCAAGATGAGTATAAAACTAATAATGGTATAATTGCTGGAACGATTAGCAAAATTTCGTTTAGAAATCAATTTTAAGAAGACCTTATTTTTAAGAAAAGTAATATATTATTTAGGGTACTTTGTTAGCAATTAAGGGATTTTGCCTAATGATTCGCATATAGAAGTTATAAAAACTTATTCTGTTCCGAATAATACAAAACAACTTCACTCTCGTTTAGGTATGTTCTCATATTTTTGTAGATTTGTTCCGTCTTATGCAAGTATAGCCCGACCATTAGTTGAACTATTAAAGAAAGGAGGACCGTTCCCGATGGATGAAGAACAAATTTAAGGACTTAAGAAATCGTTTATCAACTCCGCAAATACTTTCAATATTTAACCCTAATCGTGAAACGGATTTACATACTGACGCCAGTTCTCGAGGTTTTGGAGCAGTTTTATTGCAGAGACAGAACGATGGCAAAATGCATCGTCAGAAAAGTCAGAATTAGTAGAATCGTCAGAATTAGTAGAATCGTCAGAATTAGTAGAATCGTCAGATTCGTCAGAATTAATAGAATCGTCAGAGTCGTCAGAATTAGTAGAATCGTCAGAGTCGTCAGAATTAGTAGAATCGTCAGATTCGTCAGAATTAATAGAATCGTCAGAGTCGTCAGAATTAGTAGAATCGTCACAGTCAGAATTAGTAAAACCGTCAGAAAAGTCAGAATTAGTAGAATCGTCAGAATTGTCAGAAAGGTCAGAATTATTAGAGTCGTCAGAGTTGTCAGAAAAGTCAGAATTAGTAGAATTGTCAGAGTCATCAGAAGTAGCAGAGTAAGGCTTTAGAAAATTCAAGGCTTGTGGAATTTGGAAATTGGTTAATTTAGTTGGCACGGTGGGAGCTATGCCAGATGACTTTCTATTGCAAACGGAGCAAATGAGGAATTAAGTTAGAAGTAAAATACGAGACGAGTTAGCAGAAGGACCAGTGAAAAGTTTTGTTTTGATAGATGGTGTTGTGTATCACGAAGGTACGAACCAGAATACGACTTTGTATGTTCCATCAAGTATTCGAGATGATTTAATTAAGTTGTCCCATGAAAAACTAGGTCATTTAGCTGCAGATAAGTGCTACAATAATATGAAGTCTAGGTATTGGTCTCCTTTAATAAGAACGAAAATATATGAGTTGATTCGAAATTGTTTGAAGTGCATTTTACATTCTGTTCCAAAGTCAGATAACAATAGAATTTTACACAGTATACTCAAAGTGCCGATTCCATTTGATACGACTCGCATAGATCATTTAGGGCCCTTGCCGTGTATAAATTCAACAAGGAAACATTTATTAGTAGTAATTGACTCATTTACAAAGTTTGTGAAGTTATTCGCTGTAAATTCTACAAGTACACGTGAAGTAATTGCGAGTTTAAGTAAAGATTTCGAATTTTATAGTAGGCCACGCAGAATTATTTCGTAACGTAATATTGGTCATATAAAAGTGGCGACATGTGCTCCCCAAGCAAACAGAAAGGTTGAGAGAGTAAATCGAGTGCTGACACCGATGTTAGGAAAATTGTCTAGTCCAATTAATCAAGCTGATTGGTATGAACTTATAAATAAGGTTGAACACGCGATCAACAATTCAGTCCATTCTAGAACATTAAAAAAACCAAGCATGATCCTTATGGAGTAGATCAAAAAGGTCCGATAGTTGATGAATTATATGAGTATTTAGATGATAATTTAAATAAAGATAAAAAGATAGATTTAAAAGATATAAGGGATAAAGCAAATTTAAAGATTGTAGAGTCTCAGAAAAGAAATGAAATTATTAAAGCAGCTTAACAGAAAGCGCCATCGGAATTTAGCGTTGGAGATTTTGTGGCAATAAGAAATATAGACCTAACACCTGGCACTTGTAAAAAATTTGCGCCTAAATATAGAGGTCCATATAAAATAAATAGAGTTTTTGACAACGATAGGTATGAAGTAACAGATATAGATAACTGACCGAGTTTAAACATATGTGAATATATACTAAATAGTATTAAGTGTGAGCATTGTAAACATATGTCAATATATACTAAATAGTATTAAGTGTGAACATTGTAAACATATGTATGTGAATATATACTAATTAGTATTATGTGTGAACATAATGTTATGTATTGCATTGTATTTTAGTGTGTACTTTCTATAGTGTAACTTTATATTAAGCATCGATAAGACAACATATATCGATTACATGGTGAACTCAATTGTCGATAAAAATAAGACACTTGTAATTGAGGGAGAAGAGAGAACACGCGGAATATTAAAAGAGAATGAATAAAATCATTAAATTAATAAGCATCATTTACAATTGGGGTTCTTTTGTTTTCTAAATTAGTTTTACAATAATAGGAAACATTATTCCCCAACATGATCGGACATGTTCCCCTAAGATAACCATCTTTGGCTACTTTGGGTGTGCGACCTTTCTCACGTGCACAGCAACACCTGTGATAATGAGGCAAAAGGGTAAGTGATTACACCTTTCCCCAACATGATCGGATATGTTCCTCTAAGATAACAACCTTTGGGTCCTATGGTTGTGGGACCTTTCTCACGTGACTATTAATTGCACATAATGAGGGGAAGGATACATTATCAATATTGTCACATGGGGATGTGTGGGCGAGGGGGGCAATTAAGTATACTCTTTATAGACAAGATCGTGACATTTTTATGAGTTCAAAGCCCATTAAAATTTGTTAATTTATTGGTTTATGGTTTATTATTAGGTTAATGAAGGGGAAGGGGGGCGGGGGCCATTAATATGCTAATTGTCCCAAATCCACGTTTCCATACTACTTGTAGGGATGCTTTTTGAAAAACCACTATTTGTCATTCACAGGGGGTTGTCGAAAGAGGTGAATACCTGGTAGAACTGTGGCGGGCTCTATCTAGTTTGAAATTAAAGAATTACTTTGAAGTTAACATTTTGCTTTCCAAAAGCATTAGTACGGGAATGAAAACTACTTCTTGCAGAACAAGGCCACCATTACACAGTGGGTCAAGGGATCACAATAAATGTTAACGTAACTGTTAATGTAAAGAAACAAAATTAAAGTTCAAGCGAAGAGCCTAATAACACCAATAGGCTTGGAATTATACCATACCACTCTGACAAACCCGAAAAAGATGTTAAAAAGAAGCCAAAGCCACCGCCAGTATACATACTTGAGAAAGGATCCAATGCTCTTGTTAACAAAGTTGTAAAGCTTATTATAAAGAACAAATTTCATAAAATTCCCCTTGTACGGGGTAATATCCATGAAACTAAAGTTCAAACAAAGTCGAAAGATAATTATAGAGTATTATCAAAGCATCTAACCTACAAAAAAAATTAACTTCGTACCAACTAAACAGCAGCAAGGGCTTACAAGTAGTACTAAAGGTCTTAGAGTCTAACGTAATACCAGCAGAAGTATCTAAGACATTAGAAGATAAAGGATTTAACGCACACAATTGCCTCGTTGCACACTGGGCCAGCCGATCCGATTTTTGTCCAAAAATACGTTGCCTACAAGGCTACGGAATCTAAATCTGAGATCTTATTTCTCTATCTTTGATAGTTTCCGAGATATCCACGTTTATATATACGATTTTTTGAAGTTTGTGGGCGCTAACAAATTTTTTCTAATGATTATTTTTTAGTTATATATATATATTCGAAAGACTGCCTATTTTTTAGAGCTTGGAGAGTACGAAGCAACAGAGTTTGGAAAGAAGGAGTGCACTATGGAGACTTTGCCCTTTTTTTTGGCATAATTATGTTATTCAAAAGTATTCAAAATGGCGAAAAGTTGATTTTATCGTTTTAAAAACAGATCAAAATGTGTTGCAATTGGAGTCGATAATGGGAGGGACTTTATCGATAGGTTCGGTCGATAGGGCTACAGTTGCAGCAGCGGGATGAATCTGGCGGGCGATCTGGCCATTTGAGGATTAATCTGGGATTACCTTAAATGGACCCATGTATCCAATGACTCAATTTTAGGAGAGGCCATGTAATATGGCGGAGGAGGAATGATGATCAGCAGATATCAGATAGTCGCAGCCATATTGTCCAACCAGGCAGATGCAGCTGGAAGTGCTAGGATACATTTTTTTGTGCTTAAAATCTAATAACAGTGAGTGATAGGATGGATACATGGTAGTTCATTATTTATTAATAATCATTTAGAAAGGCAGCCGGGGTCCCAACACAAAGGGCCCCGGGATATTTACTTGGGAGTTCTACTGATATCTGCGCGACTTCGCCATACTTACCAGCCCCGACTTGGCAACCGGTGTCCGTTCGACCCGCATAGACGACCAGCCATAAACGCCTATCGCAGTCGACGCCGACGACATCAAGCATTTCCCGGTGAGTTCGTTCCGGTCTACCACGTCCACCTCATCTCGGGAACTTCCAGCCGTCGCATCGCGGCGTTGAGAAGTACCGTCATTTTTTCGGGCGGCCGAACCTCCGACTGCCCTTGCACAACTCACCGTAGTGCGCCAGTTTTCTTTCTTGGAGACCCGTATCGCTGCTGGCCTCCGGCGAGAAGTCTTCAGCCCGGGCTATGATCGCCTCCAGGCCCGGCCCAATAGTGGCTGAAATTTAGGAAAAATTAAAATACATGTGTACCTTGGTTATTGATAGTGATATTTACTTGCCTGTTTGTGAATTTATCCGGATTTAGACCCGAGAGCCTTATTTGTCCTCGTCGTTTGCCTATAATCAAAAAGGTCGCGAGCATTTGTTAGATGGTATAGTTGACAGTGCAGTTACGAACCTTCTTGGTCTGTCCCTTCTTTCCCCTGGAGCTCCTCAGGATTAGGTGACCATACACACGCGCATCGCGTATGTCTCTTTTGAGGGCCGTGTTTCCACGCGAGCTCTACCAATACATGACTGGTAGAGCATAATTTTCCGCATCGCCTGTACCCTTTTCCAGCAAGACGGCGGCCAGGTTTCGGTCTTAAAGGCTGAGGAAGGATAGATCAGTTAAGAGGAGCATGAATATAAATGATTGTACTTACCATATTCATTAAACATTTGTAAAACCCACAAAGTGTGAGTGAGTTTTCCCAGTGGGGGAGATGAAACCGTCGTAGTCGCGAGGAGGGGGCTCCTGCCGACAGAGAATGGGTGGTGCCCTGCAGCATCTTGAGGGCATCCATGGTTGGGTGGGAGCGCTTGGCTCGATAGCCACCAAATTTAATCCATTTTTCCGTCAATTTGTGTAGATATTTACCTTTGTTTACGTTTTTGTTCTTAGTGATGACCGATAGTTTGGATGTGAGACCGCGGAGTTATCGATACTTATGTTGCGAGCTGTGGCATTAGGGGTACCCTGCCCAGAGAAAAGACTGGGCTAGCGGCACTGCCACCGAAAATAAGCAGTTCGTAACATATTGGCGCCCAATTTAAGCAAAATAAATTGTCGAGGCGACGACGTCTCGCCCATTTATCACCCTGACGCCCCCGCCATCACGACCTATGGCTTGCAACATAGATTGCAATTGCTAGGGAGTGGTGACGGGGAAGTCAGCTGTGTAGTGAAATTGGAAATAGAGCGGGAGGCTGGTCGGCGAACATTGCCGACGAATTGCTCCTGGTCACAGGTTTACCAGTGAACCGGTGATGGCATCCTGGAGTAAACCAAGATTTGCATCACGGGAGGCACTGAAGAAAATCTGTGATAATTTCTGTGATAGGGTAGTTTTAAAGCTAGTATTTTGTTATTTATTTATCCTAGATCGATTTAGCGTCGCTTGTGAACAGATGTGTTTACTTTTCTGCTCTGAGTTTTTGTCTTTTTCGGTAATTTTTTGCGAGTTTCTTGTGTTTGTTTTTTAACAAAGCTTAGCCTAATAGTTGTGTTAGTGTTTTAAACTTGATCCCCCAGTAAACGGGTTATAGTTATTTTAACATTTCTATTAGATTTGTTTAATCTCCTAGCTTTGTTAGTGTAATTTCACACTTACTAATCTTGCTAAAACTCTTTTATTCCCACTCTCTCTCCCGCTCTATATTACAACTGTCATTTAAACTCTCTCGGAACCTGCCGAATTTCTGGTAGACTTTTGGTGTGCTATTCTCTTATTCTCTCTCTTGCTTGCTTTACATTGTAACTGTTCGTGCGTAAAGTTGTCAGTGTCCCACAAGCAAAGCTCAGTCGATAGAAGATTTATTCTCTCGCGCTCTCTTACATTTAAATTATAACGCGATCTCGCGCTCTAATTTTTTTCGTGTTTTGTGCCTTTGTGGTTTTGGAATTTGATCCCAGTGCCAAATTTACTTGGGGTGTTTTTCATATTTTATTTTATTTTATTTTTATTTCACCTCCCTTAAATGGCTCCTGTCTGCTGTAAGAGAAATTGTACTCTTTCGGCTTCAACTAAAGACCCTTTTATTTTCTGCTGGCTCTGCGAATCGATGATGCACGTTAAATGCGCAGGATTTACTGGCAGAGTCAAAGACTTCATTTATCTGAATTCTGGTCTCATGTGGTCATGTGGATCCTGCAAGGAAATGGTAGTTGAGATGAGCGGCTTTATGAAGCAGACTCGAGACAGCCTTTTGAATCTCTCAGGTGCTTTTAAACAGCTCAATGAGGGGTTCAATTCCGTTTGTGCCCAATTTAATAATAAAAAATTACTAACTGAGTCGCCTAAACGCAAAAAAGCCAGCTTTGCCTTAGTCACGGTATCCTCCCCAATTCCGAACTTGGTAGCTGCAGCAGTTTCTGTCGACACTGGGGTAAGCGAACCAACTGCGCCTAGGGATAAAGCTGATTCAGGTGGAGTCACTGTTTCTCGAAGTCTGGTACCTATAGGTACAGTAGGTACCGATTCTGGCTCTCAGCTTAGTGTGGTTCAATCTGCTGCTGGGGGACGTAAGAAACTGTCAGTTGTTCCTCATAGGAACATGTTTTGGAATTTATACGTGAAAAATTCCCATCCGAGAATATTTCAGTTGAACAATTTCGATTTTCATACGCTCGTAGTATATCCTCTTTTAAAATATTTGAACCGCCTGATGTGTTTAAGGTACTACTTTCTGAAAGCTTTTGGCTTAATGATGATTTAGTAATAAAAGAATTTGTTCCCAATAAACCGAGAACAAATAACAGACCTTCCACTGCGCCAAAAAACTAAAAAGTTTATTTTTGGCTTATCAAAATGTTAGGGGACTAAATATGAAGCTACCCAAGCTTTATGCTCACTCCTCTGCATTTACTGCAGATATTTTGGCTTTTACGGAAACTTGGCTGAATCCAGAGATATCTGACTCTGAAGTTCTGTTAAATAACTTTAATGCCTATAGGACCGATCGCTCCTCACGTAGGGGAGGCGGTGTGCTGATTGCCGTTACCACTAGCCTAACATCTGAAAAAATTTACTATGATACCCATAACGAAATTGAATTTGTTAGTGTGAAAGTTTCCTTGCAATCCTTATCTATTTTTGTTACATTTTCCTATATTCCACCTGGCTCTGATTTAATAATTTATAAGCACCATCTGTCTGCGATAAAATCTGTTCTATCCCTTCTTTCTAACAGAGACCTTTTGATTGTTTTGGGTGACTTTAATCTCTCTCATACCTCTTGGTCTTCTCCTACTGACTCACTTGTCGCTATACCCTTATCCGTCCATGATTTTGTAGATGGTCTTTTAGAATTATCGTTACAGCAAGTAAGCTTTATACGGAATTCATTAAATAGACAACTAGATCTTGTGTTTGTTTCAGACCCGTCTGAAGTCACGGTATCTAGAATTGACGCTCTTGTTGTACCTGAAGACCGATATCATCCAACAATGGAATTGACAATCTGCCTCCCATGCGTTGATACCCTCTCTCCTTTAGTTCCTCAAACTAATATGAGATGTTTTCGAAAATGTGACTATAAAAAACTTAACGATATGATTTCGCAATATAATTGGACAGACTTGTACAATTGTATGGATATTGAAAGTGCCACTGAACTATTCTATATAGTGTTAAATACTTTTTTAATGAATGCATTACTGATAGGCTTCCTTCAAAGCTAAACAGTCGTCGGCATTGCCTTCATCGGTACGTTTTAACTTAATGGAGGCATCGATGGATTCTGAAATTGCTGATTTATTTGCCGAGTTTTTCCAAACTACTTATAGTTCGGCTGCTTGGTCAAATTCTAACTACCCTAATCCCTTAAATAGGGCAAATTGTATTTTTACCCCTTTACGGAAAGTTCTCTCTTAAGAGACTTAGCAACAACAACGCCAGCTTATTCTCCCGGTCCAGATGGACTCCCCGGGTGTGTGCTTAAGTTTTGTGCGTCAACCATATGTAAACCAATTCTTAAACTTTTTAATTTGTCTATTTCATCATCAGTTTTTCCTACTATCTGGAAGGACTCTTTTATCATTCCATCATTATAGAGGTATTTCCAAATTGTCGGCAATTCCTAAAGCATTTGAACGTATTATTACTTCTCATTTGCAACATTTATGTTCCTCGCTAATATCACCGTGTCAGCATGGTCACCACCAACCTTCTTGAATTGTCATCTATTGTAATAAATGGATTTAAGAAAAAAATGCAGACTGACGTTATATATACAGATTTTAGTAGGGCCTTTGGCTCTGTCAACCACTCTCTTCTATTATTCAAATTAAATCAGCTTGGGTTTCCGTGTAAGCTATTAACTTGGATTTCAAGTTATTTGAATGGTAGGACTCAGAGGGTTATATTCAAGAACGCTGTTTCAAAATTGATCTACGTGACATCTGGAGTGCCTCAGGTAGTCATTTGGGTCCTTTGCTGTTTACTTTGTTTATTAACGATCTTCCCTCTGCCATAAAACATTCTCGTGTACTAATGTATGCTGATGATGTTAAGCTTTGTTTATCATATAACGATATAGCGTCAGGTTTCAACTTACAGTCAGATATTGATTGTTTTCAGGGATGGTGTGAGTATAAACTTTTAAATTTGAACTGCCTTAAATGCAACCTTATGACTTTTTATAGGGGTACTCCTACTTTTGTTAGTTACTCTCTTCAAAATACGTCACTCGACCGTATATATTCCGTTAATGACTTAGGCGTTCTTCTGGACCCAAAACTTAAATTTAACTGCCACATAATGTCCACTGTCAACAAGGCCATGAGTGTTCTTGGGTTTATAAAGCGTTGGTCAAAAGAATTTGATGACCCTTATACAACCAAATTATTATTTACCTCCGTTGTCCGTCCTATTTTGGAATATTGTTCTTCGGTTTGGAGTCCACAATATCAAGTGCACATTGACCGTATTGAGTCGGTACAAAAAAGATTTGTTCTTTTTGCCCTTCGTAGTTTGAACTGGGATCAAAACGTAAGGCTACCTTCCTATCAGAGTAGATTACTATTGCTTAATTTACCTACACTTGTAAATCGTAGAACAATGCTTGGTACTATTTTTATGCAAAATCTTATTAGAGGTGATATTGATTCTGTAGAACTTGTAAACCGCCTAACTTTCAATGTCCCTACTAGACTAACACGAAATTGTTATCCCCTAAATTTGCCACGATGTACATCAAATTTTTGTCTGCACTAGCCCTTTCGCGTTCTATGTAATAAGTATAACAATCTTTACCATTTAATTTGCACATCAACTTCTATCCCGGTATTAAAAACTAATATTTTAACTCATTTGCTTCATTCTTAGTTGCTTCTTTTGTTTTCATTTGTGTCCCGTCTTTATTTGTTTTTTGTATCTTCCTTGCGAACTCGCATTTTTGCCCTAATTGATAGAAGGGCCCTGCGCGTAACAAGCACGTGCTTGGTGTCGTTGGGCCACTTGTTTGTACTGCTCGTAGTGCATCAACGTCCATCATATATACTCGTAAATGTTTTTTGTTAGGATGTTGGGTTCCTCCCGTCCTGGATTTTTAATTTTATGTCGGTTTTATACTTAATTGCGTAATCGTGACCCGGTTACCTCGACTTAAAATAGAAAAAGAAGACGGGAAAGAAAAGCCAACAGGAGCCAAACCAGCCGATATTCTTAACTGGCGGCTATCACCACGATTGACGAACGGCTAGGCGGTGACGGGATAATAGGAGTTTTGGAGAAAGCGCAAGACAAGTTAGGTCGGAAGCCCACCGGCGGAGTCAGATCCATCTCCCCAGGTCCAGAGCAGTAAGGAGAAGAAAATAAAAATATAAGAATTTAAAATGTGTTTGAAATTGAGGAAGATTTGTTTGTTGTTATTTATTTTTATTTTTTTTTTGTTGTTGCTTATTATTTTATTTACTATTGAATTATTTATTATTGTTATTTATTTATCATATTATTAGTTATAAAGTATTTATTTAAAAGTTCTTGAAAGTCATGTCCGAGGGTAAGGACGTCAGGGATAGGCACGGCCACCAGCTCAGGTCGATGGGTCCTCCTGGCAACGACAAGGACGATGTCTGGTCCACGGATGTAGAGGTGCTGCTGGGTTGCCGCTGATATCGCTGGCTTTGGGTTTACCCAGAACGCCGGTAGGCGGTAGTGCGGTGGTTCGGATTAGGGATCAACCGGCGGACCTGGTGCACCATCGGTCGCCCAGGGTACTTGATTTTACAGCAATCGTGGAGGCGCAGGATCAACTTCTGGTTCCGGAACAGAAGAGTCCACAAAAGATGAACATGGAACGGGATTCAGCGGCGGAGTCGGCGATGAACGCAGCTCTGGCACAAGCGGCCCAAACATATCGTGCATCGCAGGAGTTGGGAGTTAGCCAGGCGTTGAGGGAGGAGATTAAGAACGGCTTCATGGACATGATGAAGTTGCTGAACGATGTCCTTGGGCCAGCCAAGAGCAAACCGCAGCCGCTCCAGGAGGGCGCGAGTCGCCAAGTATCAATGGTGCCCACTCCGTCGTGTCCAGAAGGCGGCGCAAATGGCCCAGCGGAAATTCAGCAGCGGCAGGAGAGAGGTGTGTCTCGGATCCCTCCGAACTTATTTAACGTGACGTGTTCCGCACTGAAGGGATTACTGCCACGGCATTCTAATATACCCACAAGTGAGGAAATAATGCACGGGTCTAGATTAAGCACCAAACAACGCCCTGGACTAGCATCTATAGCTATGTACATAGCAACCACCCCAGTACACACAAAAAAAATTGATCATAGAAACTAAACTATTCGTACAATAAAACTAAACTATTGAGTGTCAAAAATATCTTGATAAGATGCGTATTAACCTTATGACACCGAAAGTATTAAACTGAAACTTTCGAAGTTATCAAAGTTAAACTAACGAGTATACAATTTATACTCACTCAGTGTACTGAAATTTTTGCTGATAGTATACTTTTTATACTATTTAGTATAAAAGCTATGCTATGTAGTCTCCGTTTTATACTATTTCGTATACATATTATACTACTCTAGAGAGCCGTAGTATACTTTTTAAGCTATTTATCGAAATCGTTAGTATACATTTTATACTATTTCGTGTAAGACTTATACGATTTCCCCTTTGCCTGTAGTATAAAATTTATTTTGTTTTTTGTGGTATCCCAATAATCCCAAATCCAATAAAATCAGGTTGTATGTTGTTTTTCTTTTATTACTATTTCATATATTATGTCATAAATATTCATATTTTGCGCAACACACATAACATGTTTTTAGCTCTGTCGTGTTTTTTTATATTCCTTTACCTAACACGTATATACAGACTAAAATAAGTACAAGCAACAACAGGGGGCCGTGATTGCGCGGTATCACCGCAAGGTGGCTTAGCGCAATGGTAGCCACCTAGGCTGTAGCTTCTCTCCTCTTATTCTCGATGCGACGCAGCGTTCGCAGTACACTCGCTGCGTAGGCTGCCGTCGCTGGCCGAACTCTTGCCCCGGTGGTCTTCATCAGCATTTGGCGATCAGACCCGAAGCGTCGACATTAAAATAGGACATTCTGATCGTCCTTAACAATCCATCTGCCGCACTCTGGACAACCGTTCTCCGTGTCGTGTCTGAAGCGCTTAAGGAAGCTTCGGAAGCAACCATGTGCACTCAGCGCCTGCGTGAGGTAGAAATCTACCTGGCCGTGCTTCCTATTTACCCTTGCGTCCAGCGTCCCTTGCTGGAGTTGTCCAAGGCTGCCTGCCAGTTGTCGACGCTCTGCATCCTGGCACTCCTCTTCACCTCGGTTTTGGTTCTGTGGCCCGCCTGTTTGCCTGCTAGAGCCGCTTGTATGTCCTTGGCCTTCCGCACCAGTTCACATAGGGGAACTTGGCCTGTAATGACGAGCGCTTCGTCGTCCGAGATCGTCCGAAAGGCACTCGCTGTTCTGACAGCACAAAGGCGGTACGTCGAGTTCGTTAGCTCCTTCGCGGTATGCATCTGTACGCGTGCGCAGAGCACTTGCATCTGAAAATACACAATACACACAAAATTTACCAACAGGGACAAAATAATATCGATTTTTTTTAATTTTAGAAGAAATATTTTACTTACATGTTGACTCGGCACAAATTTCACAAAAATGCGGGACCAAACTCACCGATATAAATCGTCACAATAATCATTAACGCGTCAAAAAACTCAAAATCCAGTAGCATTTTCTGTGTTCGTATACTCACTATTGTCCTGGTTTCACACCAAAATATATGTTCGAATAATCGCTATTGTCCTAGTTTCACACCATGAAAAACTATTTAATGTCCAGTATACTATTTATGCTACTGAGTCTCACTCATATAATAATTAGTATAAGCTTAATACTATAAAGTGTTGGCATGAAACTATTTTACAATAACTTGAAACTACATTTTCTTTATACTACATCAAGTTTATGTTGAAACCAAAAGTATAAATAATAAACTAAATAGTCAAATATGACTAGTTTAAAAATAACATTACAGGTTTACGCTTTATACTCTTTGGTAGAGCACTTACACTACAAAGTATACAGTTGAAACTAATTAGTGTTGAGTTAATACTTACATTTGTATACTAACTTCAGTATACTTTTAACACAACGCTTATTAAGTGTATACTTTTGGTTTTTTTTTTTTTTGGGTGTAGCAATTCAAATACTTACTTGTCGGGCAAGCACTTTCCTTGCGTAGGGGCGAGATCTATCTATAATCTCTACTTTTCTGTGGCTTACAGCACCCGAGTTGGGTAACGCAACATCCACGTCGAGCCCGGAGACTCTACCCGCGAATTAGGTGTCCACCACAGCCACCACGATACTCCCAACAGGGGGCCCGACCTCAATGAGCAGTCTTGGAGCTGCTCAACCCGTGGTACCGAAATTACAGGCTCGGTAGGCCTCACCCCCTCAGCTCCGACAAGCTCGGATGGGGCAACCATTGCCATATTAGTCGCCTCCTACGACAAGCAATGACAGGCTGTGGCAGTATTCTTCGCCGCTACCACACGGCAAAGCGGCAGGAGACAGGAGGAGGCTACCGAAGGCCGCCGGAATTTCCAGCCAGGCAGCGTCATCGACCGCAGGTGATCGACTCTCCAGGGATCGACAGCAGCCTGAGCCAGGTACCGGAGTATCATCCGGCAGGTAGGAGTGATCGCCAGGCACGGCCGTGGCGCATAGAGGACCGAAGGACGGCGGATTTTCGGGACGAGCCGCGGTTGTACGCCAACGCGGGAGCCGGCAACGGGAACTGCTGCATCCGAGTGGACCGCTAGAACCTCTCCTTCGGCGGCGAGGACGATGGCCAGAGCGGCAGTTGGTGAAGGTGGTGAAAAAGTTCTTGAGGGACGGCATCGCTAGGTACGTTTACGCGATGGACGTACTCACGGTGGACGAACTTCGGGAGGAGTGCGTCGAAGTAGAGAGGAGTTTCGGTCGTCGAGGGCGTGCTGCTTACTTGCAGCAAGTTACAAGTTACGGGTGAGCGAGGCGCACGTACAGGACGAAGCCGACGAGCAGCGAAACCTGGAAGTGTATGAGCTCCGTGGACCCGTCCGAAACCCACTTAGGCCAGGTTGCTGGAATTGCGGGGCTGCGGAGCACGGATTCTAGGATTGCGAGGCTACGGAGTGGAGGAGATTATTTTTCCGGTGCGCAGACCGGCCGTAATTTTACCGAAATGTCCAGATTGCGCGGATAACGGTCGGCTGGGCAGTCCGAAGGCGGGAGGGACTCGCCCAGGTTGGAATCTCGCGAAGTAGTTCAGAAGGAAGAAGATGAAGATGAAGAATGTATATAGCCCATCTAATAGACATAAGTATTTGTTAAGATACCTACCGGAGTATGAAAGGCTTCGCTGGTATATGGAGGCACGTAACCGGACTTTTGAGGAACATCAGCTGAGCGGCATGCGTCTAGTCTCACGGAGAGTCCAGAAGGCAAGGGAGCACTTCAGGATGAGGAGATCCAGACGACGAGAGGTGGTGGCGGCCGTTAAACGCATAGATTCCGCCGATCCTAGACCCTTCGCCGACGTGGAGACCTTGGGCAATCAGCTCACCGGCTTGTTGGACACAGGCGCCAGCGTAAGTGTGCTGGGCAAAGGCTGTCGAGAGCTCTTGGAAACGCTGGGAGTTACCGTCCAACCGTATTTTTCGGTAGTCCGGACGGCTTCTGGCGAGGATCGATCCATCATCGGACGCTTGGAGCTGCCTGAGAAGTACAAAGGCGTAAGTAAGCCGGTCACGTTCTACCTTTGCCTATACCTGTAACAAACTGCGTACTTCGGAGTCGTCTTCTGGCGAGCCTTCGGGCTAGTTCCAGCCGTCGTGGGGAAGCCGGTGACGAGAGGCAAAGCAGAAGGTGGTCGAAAATGAAATCGACAAGATTTTGGAGCTGGGTGTCATCGAGGAGAAAGCCCGTTGAGCAATCGCACAACAGTGGTGTCGAAGCCAGGGAAAGACAGGTTCTGCCTGGATGCCCGGAAGTTGAACGCCTTGACTATTAAGGATGCATACCCTCTGCCCAGTATTGAAGGAATCCTCTCCAGGATAGATCAGACGCATTACATCTTCAGCGTAAACCTAAAGTTTGCGTTTTGGCAGATTGAACTGGATGAGAGAAGCAATGAGTATACTGCGTTCACGGTTCCAGGCAGGCCGTTGTACCAGTTTCGAATGATGACATTCGGGCTGTGCAACGCGGCACAACGCTTGGTCCGGCTCATGGATCGGGTGATACCAGCGGAGCGGAGATCCAACGTCTTCGTCTACTTGGACAACCTGCTAGTCCTCGCTCCAGATTTTCAGACGCACTTGAAATACTTGCGTCGAGTAGCCCACAGTCTGAAAGCAGCCGGATTGACTATAGGGTTAAAGAAGTCGAAGTTTTGCTTCAAATCTTTGACTTACCTAGGGTTTATAGTCGGAGGTGGATTGCTGCGGATGGATCCCGGACGTGTTTCGGCAATCCAGAAGATGCCTTACCCGAAATCCATGAAGGAAGTACGTGCCTTCCTTGGCACAGAGGGATGGTATCGACGGTTCGTCAAGAACTTCGCTACGCTAGCCGCACCACTCTCCGAGTCCTTAAAGAAGGCTGGAAACACAAAGTTTTCCTTAAGTCCCAGGGCCACCCAGGCAGTGGATGACCTGAAGTTGGCCTTGACGAGCGCGCCGGACCTGGTTCATGCGGATTTCAAGAAGCATTTCTGCATCCAGTGCAACGCATCCCACGTTGGCGTCGGCGCGGTATTATTTCAGCGGAACCAGGACGGAGAAGAGCAGCCCATCGCGTTCTTCTCGGCCAAGATGAACAAACACCAGGTTAATTACTCGGTCACGGAAAAGGAGTGTCTGGCGGCCATCCTAGCCATTCGGAAATTCAGACCGTATGTGGAAGGGATGCCCTTCACATGCATTACTGTTCACGCCAGCCTAAAGTGGTTGATGACAATAAGGGATCTGTCCGGAAGACTCGCAACGTGGTCTCTCCAGCTGCAGGGCTACGATTTCAGCATTGAACATCGCAAAGGCAGCGAGAACGTAGTCGCCGACACTCTATCCCGCATCATCGAGGAAGTCCAAATAGATCCAACGGAGTTACTGGTATTATACGGAGTTAGTGCAAGACGTGGAGTCCAACAGGGAGCACCTACCGGACCTCAAGGTGGATGGCGGACTCATCTTCAAGCGCATGAGTAAACCGAAGATGGACGAGGAATTGGAAGGATCCGAATGGAAGCTGTGGATTCCGCGAAACCTGATGCACTGCTTGATAGAGCGTGCTCATTCGGACCCCGAGGCTGGCCATGGCGGGATGACGAAGACCTTGGAGACACTGCGACGTCAGTTCTATTGGCCAGGGATGACTATGCAGGTGCGGGAATACGTCCGGGGTTGCGAGGTGTGCAAGGAGTCCAAAGCGCCAAACTTCCGGATGCAGGTCGGAATCGGAAGAAGGGTAGAGACGGAGAGACCATTCCAGAAACTGTACATCGATATTCTGGGCAAGTATCCGAGGTCCAGGAGTGGACACGCCTGGATATTCATCGTGGTGGACCACTTTTACAAGTACACCTTCTTAAGGGCGATGAAAGAGGCGACGGCGTCGAGCGTAGTAAATTTCCTGGTAAACGAGGTATTTTACAAGTTCGGGGTGCCTGAGACGATACAGTCGGACAACGGCAAACAGTTCACATATTAATCAACGGTTCCAGCTACAAGCTAGCCAGACGACTCAGTCGACCATGAAACGGCCGGAATGTAGACCAAGGACAAGCTTCGGGTAATCCACGCCAAGGTGCAGAAGCAAGTGGAGGGTGCATACCAGACGAGCCGGCAGCGATACGATAGGCGAGCCCGTACGCTGCTCGCCAAGCCAGGTGAAGAAGTCTTCCGCCGCAACTTCGTGCTGAGTGATTTCAGCAAATCCTTTAACGCCAAGTTTGCTCGCAAGTTCCTAAAAGCCAGGGTGGTCAAATCCGTCGGCAGCAATGCATACTTGCTGGAGGACCTCCAAGACCGCAGTCTGGGAGTGTATCACGCCAAAAACATCCGGTTGTGATCTGAAAGAAGGACAAAACAAAGTATACGAGCATCGCGATCACATCTGCTATATTTCCCGTCATGCGTGGGTATCAGTGCCGTGTTGAATCCCATCGTATCTCCAAAGCTACCAATTATATCGTCGTTCTGCTGAAACTCCGGGCAGCGCCTCTCGAAATCTTTGGTTGATGTTGCAATTGGAGTCGATAATGGGAGGGACTTTATCGATAGGTTAGGTCGATAGGGCGATAGTTGCAGCAGCGGGATAAATCTGGCGGGCGATCTGGCCATTTGACGATTATTCTGGGATTACCTTAAATGGACCCATGTATCCAATGACCCAATTTTGGGAGAGGCCATGTAAGATGGCGAGGAAAGGAACGATGATCAGCAGATATCATTATAGTCGCAGCCATATTGTCCAGCCAGGTAGATGCAGCTGGAAGTGCTAGGATAAATTTTTTTGTGCTTAAAATTAAATAATAGTGAGTGATTAGGAAGTTACATGGTTCAGTTCATTATTTATTAATAACCATTTATAAAGGCAGACGGGGTCCCAACAGAAAGGGCCACGGGATATTTACTTGGGAGTTCTACTGATATCTGCGCGACTTCGTACCATACGTACCAGCCCCGACTTGGCTGCCAGCAACCGGTGTCCGTTCGACCCACAGACGACCAGCCATAAACGTCTTTCGGAGTCGACGCCGACGACATCAAGAATTTCCCGGCAAGTCCGTTCCGGTCTACCACGTCCGCCTCATCTCGGGAACTTCCAGCCGTCGCATCGCGGCGTTGAGGAGTACCGCCATTTTGTCGGGCGGCCGAACTTCCGACTGCAGTGCGCAGTGCGCCAGTTTTCTTTCTTTGAGACCCGAATCGCTGCTGGCCTCCGGCGAGAAGTCTTCAGCCCGGGTTATCATCCCCTCCAGGCCCATCGTAATAGTGGCTGAAATTTAGGAAAATTTAATATACATTCTTACCTTGATTATTGATAGTGATATCTACTTCCCTGTTTGTGAATTTATCGTTTGCTTAGAATCAAAAAGGTCGCGAGCATTAGTAGATGGTATAGTGTCCCTTCTTTTCCCCTGGAGCTCCTTAGGATTAGGTGACTATACACACGCGCATCGCGTATGTCTTTTTTGAGGGCCGTGTTTCCATGCGAGCTCTACCAATACATGACTGGTGGAGCATAATTTTCCGCGGCGCCTGTACCCTTTTTCCAGCAAAACAATCCTCTGCTTTGACCGCGTAAATATTTAAGACGGCGGCCGAGTATTCGGTCTTAAAGGCTGAGGAAGGATAGATCAGTTAAGAGGAGCATGAATATAAATGATTGTACTTACCATATTCATTAAACATTTGTAAAACCCACATTGTGTGAGTAAGTTTTCCCAGTGGGGGAGATGGAACCGTCGTAGTCGCGAGGAGGGGGCTCCTGCCGACAGAGAATGGATGCATCGTCTTGAGGGCATCCATAGTTGGGTGGGAGCGCTTGGCTAGGTTATGGATAGGCACCAAATTTCATCAATTTTTCCGTCAATGCTTGTAGATATTTATCTTTGTTTACGTTTTTGTCCTTAGTGATGACCGATAGATTAGTAATGTGAAACAGCGGAGTTGTCGATATTTAAGTTGCGAGCTGTGTCATTAGGGGTTTCCTGCCCCTGAGATAAGACTGAGCTAGCGGCACTGCCACCGAAAATAAGCAGTTCGTAACACCCTTGTGAGTTTTGATTTATAGTGCAAACATGTCACCGACGGTGCATATAAAGCAGAATAGCCAAAACAGAAATACGCGAGAGCCGCAGCACATCAATAATATAATTAGCTCTGCTCTCATCCCGCTCTCAATTTTTGGCTATAGCTACGGCTACGCAAAGCACAGAACATCATTTTCTGCTGTTGCAGAAGCACATCCTTTTTCGTTGTTCTGCTATGGCTCTGCCAACTCTCGTCAAAGTGAGAGCGGTAGCAATAGCATAGCAATAGTTTTAAGAGTTTCTCTGCTATGGATGAGTAAATGCATACCCTGATTTTAACATCATATAGTACGCACAATCCAAAATACTGAGAATAATCATTGGGGCACCTTGGAATGTTCGAAACGAAAACACCCACTGGGATTATGGCATCCTACTTATAAAAAACATCAAATGTATAAACAAACTGTGTCCTATCTCACCAAGCTTACTCTCCTCCCAAATTATCTGGCAATGGATTTTGCTACACTTATTGTTAGTCTTCATAAAGAGATCCGAAAAATAAAGCAATAATTACAAAAATTAAGTGTGCCCAATGGCAAGGTATAATAACACATTTTTTAATGCATATATATATCTGTAATCTATCGATAATGTATTCTGCGCTCTTTTCGCATACGTACATAAAACGTGTTTAGTGCTAAAAAAAAAACAAACACCAAAAATGTAAACATTTCCAACGCGAGCACGTCGTGTAAGGATTCGTCTAACAATCACCGTGGTCCTCTGCTTATTTGGTTACAATGCATTTTACTATATATTTGTTCACTTTTTATCTTTATTTAATGGGTAGTGTGTGTTCGGGACTAGCTTTAAGGTGGTTCACCTATGTGAATATCTTCAAGAAAAAGGTACAAGGTGACCTCCCCAAAAGGTGTGCAATATGCTCCACGATTAAGTCGTCTTAAAAAAAAACGAAAACGAAAACTTTTTTAATTTTTTGCTAACGTGTTAAGGTGTGAGAAACAACTAAAAACAAGGAAGAACGATGAAGTCGTGGGCCCCGGCTATCATACACCAGTTACTCTTCCACCTGTAACACACTTTTCGGCGAATCTAATACACCCTTTTACTCTACGAGCAGCGGGCACAAAAATTAAAATAAGAAAATTCGCGAAAAAGGCCCGTTTTTAGGCTGCATCCAATCCACTCTTAATCATTCACTTTAATTGTAGTACTGGATTTATTGTTTTAAGTGCATTTTAGGTGTGGATATCGAAAAACCGCAATTTTTTGTTCCCTTTTTTTGTTTTTGGTTTCAATATGCGTTTTACAGCCATTAAGTTGTTTGATCAACGCTTAAAAAATAGTATAAAAAAATGTTTTTAATATGTCTTAAAAGTAAAGGTTTTTTCTGGAAATCTTTTTTAATTCTTCACGAATCGAGTTTTATAGGACTTAAACCTTGGACCGCCTAAAGGCGGCTTTGGGAAAGTAGGCCAAAAAATATTCAGTACAAAAATGTTGTTGCTTTCACGTTTTATTATAAAATAAAAATAGAAATCATCATAAAACAAAAGAAATAACCATCAAAATTAACGTAAGTTCGATTGGCTAAGCTCCATAATATTTTTGTAAAAAAAAGTTTGTGAAGAAAACTGTAGGAACAGTCTTTTTGCTGTGAAAGGCACATGTTAGTGTTGCATATACGGCATACAATTTGTGTTTCGGAAGTGCAACCAGGAAGTTGTTTTATTTCCTATGTAGCTCTTTGAATTTCCATTTTGTCTTGGGCGCCCTGGTCCATTTGGCAGAGAAGGAGTTTGTAGCTTGCAAACCACGTATGCGACTTCTGATCGGAAGTTTGGGAGTTGGTGTTTTGCTAAATCAAGCATATGTGTAAATGGTTGACTTGTTTACTTGTTGCTTTTTATTGGAATCTTATAACGACCAATAAGTTTCCAAAGAAAATATTCCCCGGAATTCGAGATATACAAGAAGCGGAAAAGAATTATAATAAATGTCGAAATAGATAATGTGGTTTTTAAAATTCGGAAAATTGCGTTATAGTCGAACAACTAGATTTGCCGCCGGACCAAAATTAGGTGAAACTTGTCTCCTGCGCCGCAATATATCTCAAAAATAAATCAAAAGCCAGAGGAGTCACACAAATTGAAAAATCTTCACTCCCCGTTTGTGTGGCTTATCTGGTAATTATTGTCGAAGAAAGGTTTTCATCATCGTAGCACACACACACGCATAAACGTTGGCTCATCGGAACTGGCTGAAACTTCTCATTGAAGTATAAAGCATCGTGGTCAGCAAAGTAATGCCAATTGCTTCGCAGATTTCTAAATCGATTTTTTGACATCGTGTTTTGAACTGTTTCAAACGCATACTCACCACAAAATGAACGAAATTTAAGGTTGGTGGATATATAAAAGTATTGACGTCTTTTTGGATAGCATACAATTTTGTTTGCTGGGTAATATGATCAATAATAGTATCATTTAAATAGTACTCAAAACACTTGATTGGAGTATCAAACTTTTTAAAAATTCCGAGGTCAGGCTCAGTGATGGAAATCGCATTTATTAATGAGAAAGTTCTTTTGGCGCCCAACATAATTTTGAAAAATGTCGATTTTGGATCTTTAGCCCAAAAAGATCCTACATGTTCGGCATTTGTGCTTTCTTCAGCAAGACCAATCGTATAGTCAGCAGGCGTTTTGCGTTGGAATACTTTAGGTGAATTCGATGCAATCGAAGTTGAGGGTGACATCAGGTTCGTCAACGGATGTTATACAAATCTCTGTAGCCAGCATAAAACCCTTGCAGAGGGTATAATGATTTCAGTCAGAAGTTTGCAACGCAGTGAAGGAGACGTTTCCGACCCCATAAAGTATATATATTCTTGATCAGCATCACTAAACGAGTCGATCTAGCCATGTCCGTCTGTCCGTCCGTTTCTACGCAAACTAGTCTCTCAGTTTTAAAGCTATCGGGCTGAAACTTTCCCAAAAGCCTTATATCTTTTGCAGGTAGTATAGAAGTCGGAACCAGCCGGATCGGATCACTATATCTTATAGCTCCCATGGGAATGTTTTTTAACATATAACCTCCTAAGTTTATATGTTAAAGCCATATGTTACCAAAGAAATAATTTAACAATTTTTTAATTTCGATTATTCCTATGGGAGCTACAAGATATTGTTGTCCGATCCAGCTTGTTCCGACTTATATACTATCTACAAAAGAAAGAAGACTTTAGGGAAAGTTTAAGCCCAATAGCTTTAAAACTGAGAGACTACTTTGCGTAGAAACGGACGGACAGACGGACAGACGGACATGGCTAGATCGACTCGTCTAGTGATGCTGATCAAGAAAATATATACTTTATGGGGTCGGAATCGTCTCCTTCAATGCGTTGCAAACTTCTGACTGAAATCATTATACCCCCTGCAAGGGTATAAAAAGTAGAGAATTAATTTTTCATTGGCATTAATTTTTTAAAAGTAGTTTATTATTTAGGATTTATTTTCTGATCTCAAAATGATACTTTCTTGAGAACCATTTGTTACCCAAAAGAAAATTTATCTGAAAATGTACTTTGAACCTTAAACTTTAACTGTAAACAATCAATATTCGGACACACAAAAGTTAGGCTATTACAGATAAAAACCCGGAGAGAAAGCTATATTCCAGTGTCTGGACTATCAGACACCCCTTACTCAGGATATAAATTGAAAATTTATAAATAATAATTTACGGTAAGATGACCGCATTAAAATTGGAAGACAATTTGAAAATTTGCATAAAATCGCACTTTTACCCGACTCACAAATTCCTCCTTCATTTAATAACCTGTCGCCTTCATTTAATACTGAGCCGATTCTACCGTTACAATTTGGTTCTGTAGGAACACCATCTACCGTACCAAAATCCCTATCAGTTGTAACGAACTTATTTTGTATGTCTGCTCGCTACGAGATGCGTGCGGCTAGCTCAGAAGATTGTGTGTTCGTCCCACCAAATTTATATGACGTGACTTCCCCGTAGATCAGTGAGAAAACAAAGGGTTCAAATGGTACAGTGGGATTTATTCTCGTGGTATTGGTACAGCGGGTGTGTGGCTGGGCTGTCTTCTGTATCTCCTTGCTCTGGTTCCGCCGGCTGCTGGTGCTCCTCCTTCTGGCTTGTCGACGCGTTGACTCGGCTTCCGCTTGGCTCCTGGGTCTCGGGACGCTCGTAGTGGTCGCCTCTGCTCGCTCGCCGACGCGCTGCCTCGGGGTCGCTTGTTGCGCCTTAGACTCGCAGATAGTTCGGTCTTGTGGGCTTAGGGAAGCGTCACCGTTCTCAGACTAGGGTGAACAAGCCTTGCTCTCCAGGCCGACGCCTTTCGAGGCAATACCTGTCCCTTGCTCTGTCCCGGACGGTCCCGCTAGGTTCTTGCTCAGATCGCGCTGACAGTCCAGGCTGTCGCCAGGAAGCTGCCTAGCAGTTCACTTTGCTTTACGCCTAGCGCAGACGAACGTTCCACCCGGCTTCACCCTAATGCTTATCGTCCGTGACGCGCCTGCGCTCCCCAATGAGCTCCGCGCGGCGATGGTAACGTGGCTGCCGGAAATGTCTGCTGGCGTCGCTGCCGATGTCCTCTGCGTCGTCTCCTGACCAGTAGCTTGTCGTTCTGGCACTCGGGGAGTTGGGCGGTTGCTGTTCAGGAACTTCGCCGGTAATCGCAGGGCTCTCCAGGCGAACGCCTCTTGAAACCGCCAATCAATATACCGCTCATCCGTCACGCCAGGTCCTGCTTGGTCGGGCAAGGTACGCTGGATCTCCGGCAACTTTCCTCCCCAAACTGACGGTTCTTCGTCGTAGGACTCTTCCGCTTATCTTTGACAGACCCGCCGGGCGACTCGCCAGGGTGTGGTCGTGACAAAGTTGGAAAACGAACGCCTTGACTTAGCCGTGTGATGCCTTCCGGAACTTAGCCACTTGTGTCTCAACTCGGAGATTCCTGATGTCCCAATCCCGAACGTCTCGACGTGGCAATCTTGCTCCTTGTGTGCTTCCCACGGCGCTGCTTCCGACGACTCGCTTGGTTGTAGCTCCCTCGTAGATTACTTGCTTGACTGATTGTTCACTTGGTACTTTGACTGATCTTGAAGGTCTGACTCCTTGTGATCGACTGATCCAGCTGCCAGCGCTCTGCGGCCTTATATAGGGCTTCCGGGAACCGTTACTCCCCTTTTGCGCACGGCACGCTGGATCTCTCCACTCCGGGTCCAAAGTCCGTGCCTCCTGGTTGACCCACTTGTCCTTCACGTACCGCTTCCAATCGATGCTTCGCCCACTGCTGCCGTCCCGCTGACTCCCGTGATGCTTGTGGCACGCCTGTGTGCCACTCCACTGCCGAGATGTGGCACTTCTTCTCCCGTTCCAAAGTTCACGGGAGAGTCCAAAGTCCGGTGCAGTTCCGTTATCCGCTTTTGCACACGGCACTCTTGCTCTGCCCGCCAAGTCTCCATTCTCTCATTCTCCGCTCCTTGGTCTCCAATCTCTCTCGCTCTCCTTCATTGGTCTCCAAACTCTCTCGATCTCCATCCTTGGTCTCCAAACTCTCTCGCTCTCCATCCAAGTCTCCAAACTCTCTTCGCCGCGCCGTTACTACGCGAATTCGCCGCGTATCTGGTAAGCGGCCGGCCCTCCGCTACTGCTTCTATTTGTGGGGAGTTATTCAACTCCTCACATTCCCCCCTTACTTCGGGAAACATTGTAAACTGGTTCCTACTCTCCGGCGTTTCCTTGGTTATCCTAGCCTTCGAGTCCTTGTGATTCCTGCGGCGCTCCCTCGTTGCTCCCTCGATGCTCGCACGACGCTCTTAACTCCGTTGAGTTTCTACAGCGCTGGTCATCCTCCTCGTAGCAACTTGAATCTCCCGCGCCGATATTTTCCCTGACTCCACTGGGACATCGATACTCGTGTGCTATCGATCCCCAGCTAGCTGCTCATTGCTGCGTTCTACTCCTTTTATTCGCTTCCTCCGGCTGGTCACACCATTCGTGCGTGATCGGTGTGCGTTATCGAATCGACGGTGAGGCGTTGCCACCTGCTCGTTGCGATATTTCCACCTTTGGCCGATATTACCATTTTTGTGTACCCATCGATCGCACTATCGTCTAATGCCAATCGATCGCCAATCGAGGCGCCCCCTTCCCTGGCTCGTGGTGATTTTGCAACTTTTGATCTGCCCGCACAGCTTCTGGCTGATCTGTCTTTTCCATTTTATTTTCTCAGCTCCTTCCAGCCTACGCCGTTCGTTGCCCTCAACCTCCAGTACAATGGCCCCAGCGGCCTTGAATAACGTTTGGCCTTCGTTTGTAGCAGAGCTTTTCTGCCCGTGGTGAGTTGCACTTTTGGTTGAACCGGCATTTACTTTCCTTTCCTTTCAGGGTTTGTTCGTGTTTTTTTCCTGTTAACTGTTGGTGCGATGCGTGTTTCTGTCTTTTGTTACAAGCTGGCTACGGTGTAGATCTGATTCTGCACCGTCCTCCCCCTTTCCTCGGGTAACAACTAGACGGGTTCGTCCGACGCCTTCCGTAAAGAATCTCCGGATGCTACGGTGTGCCTGGACTGCGCGCCTTGTGTTGCTTGTCTCCCTCCGTGCATACTCTCTTCTACGTGGCGTAAACCGTTGACTCTGGCTCGCGCCCGTCGCTGAAACCTGTTGCCTTGCCTGTCTGTTGCCGTTTTGTAAGTGTCCCTTCCGCCTGGCGTAATCGCGGATGACTCTGGCAACTGCCCGAAGCTGAATCCTGTTGCCTTGCGGTTGGGATCACCAACCATCCTTATCCACGTCTTTGTAACCTATCCTTATGGTTGACCTTTCTGCGTGGCGTGTGGATGACTCTCGGTTAGGCCTGACGCATAATCCTGTGGCCTCGTGGTCTGGATCAACGTGAAATCCTTATCCATGTCCTTGTGCTATCCTGATTGTCCTTTCCGTGTGGCGTATGGATGACTCTCGCTTCGGCCTGACGCCTAGTCTTGTCGCCTCGTACCTGTTGTTAGACATCTGACGTTTCTGCTGTCTGCTCGTTTTGTTGTTGCTTGAGCTCTCCAACGTGAACCGTCCTTTCTTTCTTCGACTGTGTGTGGCGAATTTTGCAGATCACTGGAGAGACGAAATCTACAACCTGGTAAGGGCCATCGTACCTTCGGACTAGTTTTGCAGCGAATCCTTCAGCCGCTTTGGACAGGTGATGCTCCTTGGCCCACACTATGTCGCCCACCGCTGGTGACCATTGCCTCCTTCTCAGATTGTAGTGTCTGGCTTGGTCCTGGGACGCCTTTTCCATATTTCGCCGTACGATCTCGAATACCTCCCTCAGTTTGTTGGCATTTTCCTCAGGGGTCTCCGTAGTTCGTCCAGTGCCTAGGGTTTCCTTATCATATAGGCTGCTGGGTAGACGTGGTTCCCTGCCCTGGGTAAGAAACCCCGGTGTATGGCCGGTGGATTCCGATGTGCTCGTGTTCACTGCTAGCATAATCTCCGGCCACTTCTCGTCCCAGTTTCTCTGGTCCTGCCCTGCGAATTGCGCAATCATGGTCTTGACCGTTCTGTTCGCTCGTTCGGTCGGATTTTCTTGTGGTGTGTATGGTGCGGTGAACTGTTGTCTGATACCCATCTCAGCCAGGAAATTTTTAAATATTCGGCTTGCAAACTGTACTCCATTGTCCGTTATGACCACCTTCGGGACCCCGTACCTTGCTATTATGCGCTCCCTAAACGCCTTCTTGAGCTACTCTGCTGTCGCACTGCGTAGGGGCACCAGTTCCGTCCATTTCAAAAACCTGTCTATCATGACCAGCAGCATTTGGTTCCCGTTCTTAGATCTTGGTAGGGGTCCAACGAAGTCTGCACATACCGTGGCCAATGGTTCCTCCGGCACTTGGGTCAACATCTTCCCGGCCGCCTGCATCTGATTGGGCTTAAACCGCATGCAAATCTCGCATTTTCGTACGTGGGCTCGGGCGTCTCTATGCATGCCTGGCCAGTAGTATCGGGCTGCCAACCGTGCAATTGTCCTCCGGCTTCCTACGTGTCCCGCAGACGGTGCGTCGTGGTTTTCCCTCAATACTGTTTCTCGTAGCGACTTTGGGACGGACATCTTCCATGACGCGACGTCTTCACTGCCTGCTCGGTGAAGTATGTTTCTGTACAGTGTCTCACCATCCATAACATAGTCCGGGTACTTCTGCGGTTGGGTCCTTATCTTTTCGCCCATGTCCTTGATCCAGCTGCACTCTCCTGAAGTTATTGTTGCCGATGCCCCTTTTAATCCTCGTAGCGTCTCTGGTAGTGGTTGTCTTGATAATGCGTCGGCCACCACGTTTAGCTGACCCTTTCTGTACGCTATCTCAAAGTCGTACTGTTGTAGCTCCAGGGCCCATCTGGCGATCCTTCCTGAAGGGCTTTCGATGCTGTTGAGCCACTTCAGGGCCATGTGGTCGGTTACTACCTTAAAGTGGTAACCTTCCAGATACGGCCTGAGCTTTCGGATCGCCCAGACGATCGCCAAGCACTCCTTCTCCGTTGTCGAGTAGTTCTTTTCCGCGCCGTTCAGTGTTCGGCTCGAGTAGATTACTCTTTCGCCCTTTTCGGTGTCCTGGGTCAGTATCGCTCCGATGCCGTAGTCGCTGGCGTCTGTTTGCAGGATGAAAGTTCTACTGAAGTCCGGGCATGCTAGCACTGGATCTGCCACGAGTCTTGCCTTAACCTCCTCAAACGCCATCTGGTGTTCTGGTGTCCACTCCCATTTACTGCCTTTGCGCAGCAGGTCGTTCAGGGGTTTGACGATTCTGGAAAAATCTGGTACAAATCGGCGGTACCACGACGCTACTCCTAGGTATTGCCGGAGCTCTTTGACAGTCGATGGCGGTTCTAGTTCGGCGATGGCGGCTACTTTTTCTGGATCTGTTCCTATTCCCTCGCTAGTCACTCGATGTCCCAGGTACAGCAGCTCCTTTTTGAAGAATTGGCATTTTTCTGGATTCAGCCTCAGGTTTGCCTCCTTTAGACGCCGGAACACTTCCCTCAGGTTTCTTTTGCGTTCTTCCAGCGTGCGACCGATCACTATTATGTCATCCTGGTAAGCGAATGCGTGAGGTGACATCTCGGGGCCAATTACTTGGTCCAAGACTCGCTGAAACGTTGCCGACGCCGAGTGAAGTCCGAACGGCATTACCCTCCACTGAAACAGACCTTTGCCTGGTACCGTAAACGCTGTATATTGCCTGCTACTTTCTTCCAGTGGGATCTGCCAGTATCCATCCTTCAGGTCCAAACTGCTGATGTACCGCGCTTTTCTTAGTTGATCTAGGATGTAGTTTATGCGGGGCATTGGGTAGGCATCCTTCACTGACTTCGCGTTGATCTGCCTGAAGTCGACACACAGTCTCCACTTGCCTGTCTTCTTTTTCACCATCACGATGGGGGAGCTGTATGGGCTCTTTGAATGCTCTATGAACCCCATTTGGAGAAGCTCGTCCACCTTTGCGTTGATTTCCCCTTGAATTTTTGGGTTCCTTGGGTAGTATCTCTGCTTGATTGGCTTGTCGTCCTTCATTTTGATGCCATGTTCTGCCATATTCGATGTTCCTGACATTCTGCTGAAGTCTGCCAGCTCTGTTTCAAGGAACGCTGTAGTATCGTCCAACTCGTTTACTTGTTGAACGACTGCTACTGATAGCTTCTCCTCGAGCCATCCATTGTGTCGGTTCCTGGCTGGTATTATTATTTCGTGTCCAGCACACCTTATCTCGGTTCCGACTTCTTTCAGGAAGTTCCATCCCAACACTAATGGATCCACTACCCCGGGTAAAATCAACAGGCTCATGGTCACTTGTTTGTTGCCGAATTTGACCTCCACCTCGAGCTGCGCATTAATTCCGCCGCACCTTCCATCTGCTAACCTAACTTGCCGTCTCGTCCTGGTAATCTTTCCTAGAGCAGCAATATTTTCCGCCAATTCTTCGCTAACGAAGCTTGCCGTTGCTCCGGTGTCGATTGTGGCTTTGTAGCTTTTCTCACCAATCGTCACAGCTGCGGACAACTGCTGCTCCTCCTCGATTAGCTTGGCCGTTAGTTTGGAGAGGTCGCATTGTGCGATCCCCGCTCGCCTCTCTGCGGCTGAGATCGCTGGCCATTTCCCGATCGTTGTCAGCAATCGACGCTCCTAACACCCACCTTGCCGCATATCCAGCAAAACAGCAGCCGCTGGTTTCGACATCCTCTAGCCCAGTGTCCGTTCCCACCGCATTTCAGACAAGCCTCCTGCGGGTCTGTGATATGGGTGGCATCTTGTGGCCTCTGTGTGTTGCTTGGCGGCCTCCACTAGGTATTGTTTGGCTGTCTCTGTTGCTGTGGGGGTGATGCCCAATGGCCTCCGCGTGGTGCGTCTGTCGCCTGCTGTCGTCTGGCTTGGCGTGGTGGTGACCATTGGTCGTTTCCTCGTGTGTCCTGGTTATCTACCTCCTCGCATCTCCTGCATGTCACCTGTGCTGGTGACGCCGACCTTGTCTTTGAGAACTTGTTCTCCTGTGCGAAGACTTCCCGTTCCTTTTCAAGTTCTTCGAACTCATCGGCTAGGATCATTAGCGTGTCCAGGTCCGACACTTTGTATGCTCTTAAGAACATCTTTCAGAGATCATGTGGTATCACAAGGGGCCCATTGTGGCCTAAGTGAGGGGACTAATATCTAGTCTCCAACCACTCCTACCTAACCTAACCTAAGAACATCCGTAGGCTTGGGGTGCAGTTATCTTTAATGACCCTTAACGTCTCTGTCGTAGAATAGTTAAGTGGCCTCACCAACGTCTGCATATCGATCATGTAGTCCATGAACGACTCGCTGAAGCCTTGCTTCCTTTGCGGGCCTGGTCCGCCAGCCTGGTGAAGGAATCTCTTGGCAGGAAATATGTGTGGAAACTTTCAATGAATTCTGCCCAAGTTCTCCACTGCTTATTGTTGGCGATGAACCATTTCAAAGCCCTTCCTTTTAGCAACTCCGGCATCGCTCGAGGGATCATATCGAGCTCCAAACCGTACGTGTTGGCGGACCATTCTACTTGCTCCAGGAACTCGAATGGTTTTTCCGCCCCGTCGAACCTGAACGACCATTCACGGACCTGTTTAGCGACCTTTGCATAGTCCGACTGGCTTGGTCTCGGGGTCAGCGCTGCTGCTTTCTTTTCTTGGCTTGATTCTCTCCTGTGGGCCTCTTTTTGCATGTTGTCAATGCTCAGGCTTGCCACCAGGTAGTCCCCTTCAGCGTTCGTTAACGTAATGCTTGGGCCGGCTCTGTCGTGGTATGTCGCCTCCAGCTCGGCCCAGATGTCGACGAGTTGTGGATCGTTCTCTGTTTCGGAGTAGTATTCCGATAGTGCCTTCCTCATGACGTCTAGCCTGCCCTCCAGGGCGACATTGAGCCTCTGTGCGACATGGGCGAAGTCCTCCTTCTTGAGGCGGTAAATCCACTTCTTTCCCATTTTTATTGTGCTGTTCTCACTGTTGGGACAATCACATTGGGCGCCAGATGTAACGAACTGATTTTGTATGTCTGCTCGCTACGATATTCGTGCGGCTAGCTCAGAAGATTGTGTGTTCGTCCCACCAAATTTATATGACGTGACTGCCCCGCAGATCAGTGAGAAAACAAAGGGTTCAAATGGTACAGTTGGATTTATTCTCGTGGTATTGGTACAGCGGGTGTGTGGCTGGGCTGGCTTCTGTATCCCTTGCTCTGGTGCCGCCGGCTGCTGGTGCTCCTCCTTCTGGCTTGTCGACGCGTTGACTCGGCTTCCGCTTGGCTCCTGGGTCTCGGGACGCTCGTAGTGGCCGCCTCTGCTCGCTCGCCGACGCGCTGCCTCGGGGTCGCTTGTTGCGCCTTAGACTCGCAGATAGTTCGGCCTTGTGGGCTTAGGGAAGCGTCACCGTTCTCAGACTAGGGTGAACAAGCCTTGCTCTCCAGGCCGACGCCTTTCGAGGCAATACCTGTCCCTTGCTCTGTCCCGGACGGTCCCGCTAGGTTCTTGCTCAGATCGCGCTGACAGTCCAGGCTGTCGCCAGGAAGCTGCCTAGCAGTTCACTTTGCTTTACGCCTAGCGCAGACGAACGTTCCACCCGGCTTCACCCTAATGCTTATCGTCCGTGACGCGCCTGCGCTCCCCAATGAGCTCCGCGCGGCGATGGTAACGTGGCTGCCGGAAATGTCTGCTGGCGTCGCTGCCGATGTCCTCTGCGTCGTCTCCTAACCAGTAGCTTGTCGTTCTGGCATTCGGGAAGTTGGGCGGTTGCTGTTCAGGAACTTCGCCGGTAATCGCAGGGCTCTCCAGGCGAACGCCTCTTGAAACCGCCAATCGATCTACCGCTCGTCCGTCACGCATGGTCCTGCTTGGTCGGGCAAGATACGCTGGATCTCCGGCAACTTTCCTCCCCAAACTGACGGTTCTTCGCGTAGGACTCTTCCGCTTATCTCTGACAGACCCGCCGGGCGACTCGCCAGGGTGTGGTCGTGACAAAGTTGGAAAACAAACGCCTTGACTTAGCCGTGTGATGCCTTCCGGAACTCAGCCACTTGTGTCTCAATTCGGAGATTCCTGATGTCCCAATCCCGAACGTCTCGACGTGGCGATCTTGCTCCTTGTGTGCTTCCCACGGCGCTGCTTCCGACGACTCGCTTGGTTGTAGCTCCCTCGTAGATTACTTGCTTGACTGATTGTTCACTTGGTACTTTGACTGATCTTGAAGGTTTGACTCCTCGTGATCGACTGATCCAATGCCAGCGCTCTGCGGCCTTATATAGGGCTTCCGGGAACCGTTATTCCCCTTTTGCGCACGGCACGCTGGATCTCTCCACTCCGGGTCCACAGTCCGTGCCTCCTGGTTGACCCACTTGTCCTTCACGTACCGCTTCCAATCGATGCTCCGCCCACTGCTGCCGTCCCGCTGACCCCCGTGATGCTTGTGGCACGCCTGTGTGCCACTCCACTGCCGAGATGTGGCACTTCTTCTCCCGTTCCAAAGTTCACGGGAGAGTCCAAAGTCCGGTGCAGTTCCGTTATCCGCTTTTGCACACGGCACTTTTGCTCTGCCCGCCAAGTCTCCATTCTCTCATTCTCCGCTCCTTGGTCTCCAATCTCTCTCGCTCTCCTTCATTGGTCTCCAAACTCTCTCGATCTCCATCCTTGGTCTCCAAACTCTCTCGCTCTCCATTTAAGTCTCCAAACTCTCTTCGCCGCGCCGTTACTACGCGAATTCGCCGCGTATCTGGTAAGCGGCCGGCCCTCCGCTACTGCTTCTATTTGTGGGGAGTTATTCAACTCCTCACACAGTGTTTCTGCCAAAAAAAAAATATTTGTCTCTCGGCTTTCCCCTGACCAAAGTCCAAAGTGTTGGACTCTGTACAACATAAAACGAAATCCAAAAATATTACCGTGGCAAAATATGTCTTTACCTATGCTAGGGATACTTCGTCTCTTAAGATCTCTGTTCCAACTGAGCTGTTTTCAACCATATGTTCTGCAAACTTCTGGCCGGCACTTATGGTGGTAAAGGAATTCAAAACTAGGAATAGAAATACAAGAAAAAGAAAAGTACTTGCAGAAACTAGGCTCTGCAGTCAAGGCCAGAGTACTAAAAACTAGCTTAACTCTTTCTTATCAGAACACCAGAGGCTTGTGTAGCAAGCTAACTAAATTTGTTCGGACAGTCTTTCTTGTGCATCTCATATTATTGTGTTCACTGAGACTTCTTTCGTACTTTTTCCTGGTATGTACACCGATTATATGCAAGATCGAACATCCAGTAGAGGAGGTGCAGTCTTAATTGCCAAGGAGTCTACCCTGAAGTTGGATGAGATACTTGTTAAGGAATTCAATAATATTAAGTTCATCTGTGTAAGGCTATCGTTTCCTGGTAGTCTTATATATCACCTGCTCGTACATTCCGCCAGCACCTGAATTTCCTGTGCATTTAAATCATCTTTTCGCTAAAAAGTCAGTCTCAAAAAAGCTGTCTAACAAAGACCACCTTGTAGTATTAGGATATTTACATACACTGGATCTTCGTGGTTCACAGATGAAAAGACGAATGTCCTACTTCCATTAGCTCATCATGACTTTATCATCCTAAGACACTGGTGCTATGTTAGTAGAAAAATCTGAGAAGTCAATTAAGCGATTACATCGTTTCCGCAAGGCTGACTCTCTGTGTGACAAAAAATTATTTAAATCGTGGTAAAGTTCAATTCTCTCAGAATCCGAACAAATATTATAATTTTGTTAGCACTTAGCGTAAATCCACCAATTATCCTTCCTCGATATCTTTTCAAAATATTACCGCAACAACTGATCCGGCAATAGTCGAAAACGTGGCAAATAGTGTTTTCAAACTACATATTCTACTTTACCTCATTCTTCACAGCCTTATTCTTACACTGTATCCAACTCGAATTAAATATTCTGCCCCACCTTAGATGAAAAGTCTCTGCTGGTTCTTAAGCCAAAATATTCGCCTGGTCCCGATGGAATTGCTGGGTGTGCGCTTAGGTATTGCGCGAAGGCCTTATGGAAGCCCCTTCCCAAATTGTTTACCTTATCTTTAGAATCTTCACAATTTCTCCATATGTGGAAGGAATCGTGTGTAAATTCAGTGCGCAAGAAGGTTAGCAAAGTGGAAACAAAGAATTATAGAGGTATTTCTAAATTGTAAACGATCGCAAAGCTATTAGAAAATATTATTACTCCATTAAGGTAATGACTTTTTGTCGAGTAAATACTCAATATGCGACATACATGCTGAGTTAGGGCTCGTAGAATAACTCTAGTAAACGATAATGGCGTTTATTTGGACCCAAGAAAAAAATTTGCTGATCATATTTCGTCCACGGTGAATAAAGCTAGGGGTGCGCTTGCCTCTATTAAAAGGTGGTCAAAGGAATTTCATGATCCTTATATTACTGAGATCTTATTTATTTCCCTTGTCCGCCCGACACTTGAGTATGGATTTCCCGTCTGGAGTCATTTAATGTTGATCGTATTGAATCTGTATAGAATAACTTTTTGCTATTTGCTTTAAGGCGCCTAAGCTGGGATGCAAACCTCATTTTACTTTCTTATTTTAGTAAATTACTTCTAATTAACTTACCCTCCGTGGCCAACCGCAGAATTATGCTTGGAACAGTCTTTATTTATAGCCTTACTAGAGGAGAAATTGATAGCGCCGACTTGGTTAGCCAGCTAAACTTTTCTGTTCCATGCAGAATAACAAGAAATTACATTCCCCTAATTTTAAATCATTGTAGATCTAACTATGACTTGCATAAACCTTTCAGTGTATTATGTTCTGACTATAATAGACTTTACTCTATTATCTCAAAAAATGACTCTCTGCCTCTGCCCTAAAACGAACAATATTACATCTTCTATCACAGAATTAGATGCTACTTTTTTCCTCGAATTATATCATTATTTTTCTATACGTCTATTATCTACGACACACGTCTCCGCCCTCTGTCGGTTGGGACACAAATGAATACGTCATTGCCTGACTCTGACGTAATTTGTTTTCTTAACTTCTTTATAAGGCGGTTTTTGGGTGCATGAGTTAGTTATTGATTAAACCAATACATATCTGTTAAAATTGTTATTCTAGCACTAAAACTGCAGGCACCGCAGTTTTTGGCGGTTTGTGGGCGTGGCACCCTGAGCAGCGCAGGAATCTCCCAAACCTGCATGCCTAATCCCAGCATGCTATCTTTAACAGTTTCCGCGATCACAGCTTTTATACTGACAAGCAGATGTACATAGCTAGATCGACTCCCGCTAGTGACCCTGATAAAGTAAATATATATTTTATTGGATTGGAATCGCTGCCTTTTACCTGTTACATATTTTCCGACGAATCTAGTATACCCTTTTACTCTACGAGTAACGTGTATAAAAAGTAACAAAATTTACGTTAGTCAAATGTATTTTATCTCAAGTAAAACTTGATTCAAAAGTTAAAGATTCAAAATGCAGGATAGCGTCGACCTTTGTTATTATCTTGTTGTCTTTACCAAAGTGTTATCTTGGAGTAGAAGCTATAAAATATTTTTGTATTGTTAGTGTATGAATTATATAATATGAATGCCATTTATGGCTGCAGCCAATGCATTTGAACAACTTGTTATACCCGATACTCGTAGAATAACGCCACGCCCACTCTAACGCCCACAAACTGCCCAAGCCTGTGGCGCCCACAATTTTTATGATAGGTAACAATTTTAACTGAAATGTATTAGTCTCGTCAATACCTATCGATTGATCCAAAAAAAAGTTTGCCACACCCACTCTAACACCCATAACGGCTAAATCTGTCTACCGCCCACATAACCATATATTGAGATCGCGGGTAGGTGGCGCATTTCAATCTCACATTGCTGCTTGCATATCTCCATTTACCTTTTGTCCCTTTAGCTGAGTAACGGGTATCTGATAGTCAAGGTACACGACTATAGCGTTTTTTCTTGCTTAAATTTGAAAAATGAGTTCTGATCAGCGAAATAAACAATATTTGAATGCCTCAGCTTTGATATACCCGTTACTCTCTTGACCAACTTAATACCTACACGACCAAATAAATATAAATTCAATCGAATTGTTTACACTTTTGTCAACACTTTTATCAACTGGCTATGTCGTTATTGACCATGTACTTGCCATATACGCTCTTTTAAAGGTAATAACTTTAAAAGATGCCGATAGAGAAATAAAATAAAAGCGAACGGTCGGATGTACAAAAAGACACACGAACATGTGATGTTCCTCTCGGCTAGTGATTATAATCTAGAATACGTATGTAGACTTTACAGGGTTTTATACCTGCATAACTTTCGTTTGCGATATCCATTTCATCATGGATAGATATATTATCCAACGAGACGAAATAATTAAAACTAACTACTGAAATTAAGAGTCAGTGGCCTCAACTTTATGGATAAGGCTAATTTTTGGCCGAATGGCAATGTTTTTGGTCAGGCAGCAATTTACACGTATTCCATGAGTCACCATTGCATCTCGCAAAAATTGCGGTTCGGCTCGAATTGGATGACACGGATGGACACGGGCAATGTGTGGTGCTAATAGGAAGGCGCCACAAGCCAATCAGCGATATCACGATAGATTTATAAAAAACCAAGTTTGGTGAACGTGTTATGTCAGGAAATGGCCCAGTAATTCGTCGCCTCGGTCTTGCGTCATGTCTATGGTGTATGCCAACAATCCAGCAACGATTGATGAACTTCTTACGAATATCAAACGTGAACTTTTGGGAGTATCGTCCGATTTATGCTTAAAAATTGTCGAAAATTTAGTACAGCGCCAGGACTTTTGCAAGCGTGCCCATGGTGGCCATGCAAAGGAAATCATACACAGTAGCATCGAATGTACTTCCACAGAAATAAGAAAAAACGTTTGTAGCATTTTATTTAAAAACCCATTACAATTCGTTAATTTAATTTACGAGTAATCAGGGAGTCAACCAGAAAAAAACCTTAAGCTTCAATCTCTGGAGCTAAATGTCGTTGACGTTTTAAAGTGGTGTTATGTAATTGCATAAAATATAGCAAAATCGTTTTCCTGTATAGGTATTTGGCTACTAAGGAGCATCGACGATTTCGTTTAAGCTAAGAGTACAGCTGAAAATGGGCTACGACTTACCCAAGAATTTAATTTTATATAAATTATTTTATGTCTTTATTTTTAAAAAGGATAAGAAACAGCAGCATATTTTTTAGAGCAAATTATATTTATTGTTTTAAAAAAGTTTGCAATTATGTTTGAAGTGTATCATCAAGTTCTTCTTCTTTTAAAGTGGATTGCGGAGATACACGTTTCAAAACTTTTGTTACAACATCAAATAACACCTGATTCTAAGATATCTGAATTTTTTGTATATGTCTAATCGTCAGTTCTTAACCTTAAAATAGAAATTTATGCTAGTTCTGAATTTGATTTAACGTATCCATTCTTTACCTTAGTACCGTTCACTAGCATGGGGACTAAATATTTAAAAACTTCGTTGCTAGAATGATTCATAGCTCTAGCTAATGCTATTACAACATTAAGAGAGAGTTCATAATTATTGATGAGATAGTGCTCCAAAAAATAAGTAGCAGCTCTTATTGCATTGCAAGCAATTGACACTTTGTCTGATGAAATATTGACCAAAACATAAGATATAATCTTTTCGTGCAGACTTGAAGAAAGTAATTCGTTGGGACATTCTTTTAAAGCGACAAACAAAACTATTGTGTATCCAAGCTTTACTAATAGATCATCCGTATTATCCGTAAGTATTAAATTATTGAATAAATCATTAACATCGCCCCCAAGCATCCGCCAACGGCATTGCGTGTGACATCTTCGTGATGGCCAATCATACTTAATAAGGTAATATAAGTTTTTTTTTATTGGTTCCGACATTTTATCTCCAGATCGACTCACAATACTGCTAAGAGCATGGAGCATTGTTTCTCTAACAGAAGAGTCAGTAGTATGGAAACTCGGATTCTGGGACAATTAGCATATTAATGGCCACCGCCCCCCTCCCCCCACTCATTAACGTATGAGGGTTCTGGGACAATTAGCATAATCCAATAAATTAAGTGATTTTAATGGACTTTGAACTCATAAAAATGTCACGATCATGTCTATAAAGAGTATACTTAATTGCCCCCATCGCCCCCACATCCCCATGTGACAATATTGATCATGTATCCTTCCCCTAATTATGTGCAATTAATTGTCAGGTGAGAAAGGGGCACGTGAGAAAGGTCGCACAACCATAGTATCCAAAGGTTGTTATCTTACAGGGACATATCCGATCATGTTGGGGAAAGGTGTGATCACGTACCCTTTTGCCTCATTATGACAGGTGTTGCTGTGCACGTGTGAAAGGTCGCACACCCAAAGTATTCAAAGATGGTTATCTTAGAGGAACATGTCCGATCATGTTGGGTAATAATGTTTCCTCTGATTGTAAAACTAATTTAGAAATCAAAAGAACCCCAATAAAATAAATTTCACAAGTTAATGATTCTCAGATGTGGAATATTTTCAAATACACATTTTTGTTTCCGCCCCAGAAGGTTTAACTGGTAAATTGTCTAAGATTCTCTCCTTTCCACAAATGGGTCATAAACATGTCATAAAAGGGATTCAAGCAAGAGCTACCCGAACATGCGCACCTGACCGCAATAAAAGGGGCACATGCACAAGCCTGAAGGCGCACGCTCATTGACAAGATCATGGGCCTCACGCCAACGACCTCACGGCTGACTGCTAGCTCTAATACGTTCCCATAATAGGGGTTGAAATCACGACCGCGCAACAACTCGCAAGTAGCCGACATATCTCAGTCAAGGAAATATTTTCCATTCTCCGTACCTGTAATTTTAACTCGAAATAAAAAGTCAGAAGTTTATTTTGTAGCATAATAATACCTTTATTCATTTATTTTGGTTTATTTTACGTTATTTGATCTTTTTCATTCTTTTTTCTAGATTATAGTATATATTCATAATGTTGAGTGCTTCCTTTTTATACCCTTGCAGAGGGTATATTGATTTCAGTCAGAAGCTTGCAACGCAGTGAAGGAGACGTTTCCGACCCCATAAAGTATATATATTCTTGATCAGCATGACTAGACGAGTCGATCTAGCCATGTCCGTCTGACCGTCTGGCCGTCTGTCCGTCTGTCCGTCCGTTTCTACGCAAACTAGTCTCTCAGTTTTAAAGCTATCGGGCTGAAACTTTCCCAAAAGTCTTATATCTTTTGCAGGTTGTATATAAGTCGGAACCAGCCGGATCGGACAATTATATCTTATAGCTCCCATAGGAATAATCGGGCAAAAAAATTTTAAAAAATTATATCTTTGGTGTTTTTTAGCATATAACCTCCTAAGCTTGGAAATAACATTTTTTTATTAGTTTTGAATTTTGAATTAAATTTTACCGAAATCGGACGACTATATCATATAGCTGCCATAGGAACGATCGGAAAATTTGTGGTAAAATAATATGAAACAAATTATAGCTTCGGTGTTTTTCAACATATAACCTCCAACGCTTGGAAATAACAATTTTTAATTAGTTCTGAATTTCGAATTTAATTTTATCAAAATCCGACGACTATATCATATAGCTGCCATAGGAACGATCGGAAAATTGGTAGGAAAATAATATGAAACAAACTATAGCTTCGGTGTTTTTTAACATATAACCTCCTACGCTTGGAAATAACATTTTTTAATTAGTTCTGAATTTCGAATTTAATTTTATCAAAATCGGACGACTATATCATATAGCTGCCATAGGAACGATCGGAAAATTGGTAGGAAAATAATATGAAACAAACTATAGCTTCGGTGTTTTTTGACATATTATCTTATACTATTGGGAATATCATTTTTTGTGTTTTTAAATTTAATAATTATAGCTGCAAGGGTATATAAGCTTCGGCTTGCCGAAGCTAACTTCCTTTCTTGTTTTAATCTGAAATTCGATGGCATACACAAGTATCAACTCCCTCGGTGGCTCCATCATGGCTCCACACGCAGGTGTTCATATGATTTCCATGAATAGATATTTTCATATTACCTCGTTCACATTCAAAGAGTTTTGATTGTATGAACTGGAGCCGTACATAGTGTGCATTGAACAGAATTCCGTCAAATACATTCAGAAAGTTATTTATTTTAAGTGAATGCATGTTGTCTATCTAAGTCAACAATCTCGTCTTACCCTTTTAAATATTCTTACACAATTTATAAGGAAATTTTATATAGTTTTTCCTCTTCTTCTTTTACCCAAAAATATGCATTCTCGAAATTCAACAAATGAAAATCTTTGATTTTTCCTCTTCTTTTACCCAAAAATGTGCATTCTCGAAATTCAACAAATGAAAATCTTTGATTTTTCCCAAACTCGAAATGATTTTTACCAAACTGTCCCCTATTGGCTACCTGAGTATGATTGTGTGTATAAATTGACAAGATCTTTCCTTTCCCACCTGCAGCAAAGTATGTGCGACCTCCTGACCGAAATAAAAGGGACACATGCACAACCCAGAAGGCGCACGCTCATTGACAAGATCATGGGCCTCACGCCAACGACCTCACGGCTGACTGCTAGCTCTAATACGTTCCCATAATAGGGGTTGAAATCACGTTATTTTGTAGCATAATAATACATTTAATAATTTATTTTGGTATTGTGAACATTTTTATTATATATAGAAATTAATTTTCTGCTTTGATTCCGGCGATTTGCATAGAAGAAGCAGGCGCACGTTTCCGACGTCATTTCTGGATTACAAAATGTAAAGTGTTCATCATAATTCGTAGTTTTGAGATCATGTCCAACTCCATTAATGAACATAGTTTTTGTGTTTAGAAGGTATTGAAAATGGTGACAAATATCTGTCCTTTAAATTGTTCAATAAATTGGTCAATTTCCTCATGAAATTTCATTTTTTAATTTTGTTTTCTTGTAGGTCCTTACACATCTAGTCTGAACTTTAAAATAATGTACAAAAATTATTTTATTGTTTTGGAGCTACTTTTAAAAAATGTCAAAATAATGTATGCATTGTTAAGAGCACAAGCCCCGCCCTTAAGGTGTGTTTCACAATAGGGAAACTGGTTTCCTTTAAACCTCTTTAATGACGGACAGCCCATTTCCTCGATATTAATGAGCTGACGACTCCCAAAAAACGTCTGTCGTTTCTTTTCCACACCTTTACAAATAATTTGTTTTCCGCTTGAAATTGTCCTTAGATACTTTCGAGTTTGTGAAAAACTGTTTTCTCCATCGTTCCAAAAAATTTTGTGATGTGTATTGGTTAACCAAATTGCAGTCTTTCGAGATTTTGTATTTAGCAAAGTAAAATCATATGGTGGTTCTATTAAAAAACTATTATTCAAGTTTGGATCTTTTTCGAATACAATTCCAATTTCCTTTAGAATAAAATTATTATTATTATCAAAGAAACCTTGAACATCAATCGAAACAGTATCTTTCAACATTTTTCTAATGTTAAACAACTCCTTGTACTAGTCCGTTTAATGGGTTATATTCAATTAAACGGTCATGTATGAGGAGACAGTAAGCTTGGGTATTTTCATGACTTGGTGTCTTTAGTTCTATTAAAATTCTCACATCAATAGGACCAATTTTTACTGATTTGTTTTGATATGAAAGCGTAACCACAATAATAGGGGTCTTCAATTTAAATTCATTTGGGGTCAAAAATGGTTGTGATTAACGATTATAGTAACTAGATTGAAATCTTGTATACATTTCATATAGGTGAGCATACTAATTCTTACTAAAATCAACATTCAGATTAGTTTTCATGACTTGGTGTCTTTAGTTCTAATAAAATTCTCACATCAATAGGACCAATTTTTACTGATTCGTTTTGATATGAAAGCTTAACCACAATAATAGGGGTCTTCAATTTAAATTAATTTGGGGTCAAAAATGGTTGTGATTAACGATTATAGTAACTAGATTGAAATTTTATATACATTTCATATAGGTGAGCATACTAATTCTTACTAAAATCAACATTCAGATTAGTTTTCATGACTTGGTGTCTTTAGTTCTATTAAAATTCTCACATCAATAGGACCAATTTTTACTAATTCGTTTTGATATGAAAGCTTAACCACAATAATAGGGGTCTTCAATTTAAATTAATTTGGGGTCAAAAATGGTTGTGATTAACGATTATAGTAACTAGATTGAAATCTTGTATACATTTCATATAGGTGAGCATACTTATTCTTACTAAAATCAACATTCAGATTAATTTTCATGACTTAGAGTCTTTAGTTCTATTGAAATTCTCACATCAATAGGACCAATTTTTACTGATTCGTTTTGATATGAAAGATCAACCACAATAATAGGGGTCTTCAGTTTAAATTCATTTGGGGTCAAAAATGGTTTTGATTCACGATTATAGTAACTAGATTGAAATCTTGTATACATTTCATATAGGTGAGCATACTAATTCTTACTAAAATCGACATTCAGATTATTATGGATATGACTCAGAATTCATGTGAACTTTCAAGTTTGATAAGTTATTTGTGATAAGTTCTCCATTTAGTGTCAATCCAATTATGGCAAATCTTGGTTTTTCAAGGTTAACCGACAATTTCACATTTCAACTCTGTTGATTCCCATACCCCAATTTGGGGTTAACATATAAGCCCCAACTCTGGAATGCGGTTGGTAGGTTTACACAACTTTTAATAATATCGTACATCTTAATTTTTGCAAAATCGCTCAGAGTTACATGGGGAACTTTCCAGGTTTTATTCGTAATTTCCAGTTTAAAAGTTTGTTCATTTCTGGTTTGTTCAAGATTCACAACGATTCTTAGTTAGCATCAACACTAGTTCATGTTTACAATTTAGCAAAACTTTTTTATAATCCTCAGCAAATCCCATAAAATTTTTTAATGGTACAGAAAAGTTAAAGTGGGGTCCCGTAGAAATTTCGTCTCCACTGCTCCATCCTGAATTTAATAGATTTTGACTTTGAAGATTATCCAGAGATATATAATTTTTTAGGGTAGTACTCATATTGACATGGACTTGACACGTTGAACACGTTGTATTTAGTTGTTACCTAGCAGTATTTTGATGGTTACTTTCTGTTTAGTCTTGTTTTTGGATGGTTACTTTTTGTATAGTACCTGTACAGTACTTGTTTTTGGATAGTTACTTTTTTTATAGTACCTGTACAGTATTTGGTTTTGGATGGTTACTATCTGTATAGTATCTGTAAAGTACTTGGTTTTAGATGGTTACTAAATGTTAACAAGTATTATGAGTTGCTATAGTCTCTTATTAAGAATTATCAAAGAACACAAGTTAAAGTTTCTAAGATGTGTTAGCCAAACACACTTGCAGTGAACTATCATTACCTGACCGTCATCAAAGTCACATGCCCAAGACCCAAGGACATTGAATAAAATACTTCCCCTTCATTTGTACCTGTAGTTTTAATTACAGTCAGAAACAAAATTTGTAGGATCATTCAATATTTTTGTATATATTTTATTATTGTAAACATATTTCATTAAATTCATAATTAATTATATTTTATGTATATTTGTATATAATTAATTTTCTTACTCAATCCCTCTGTAAGAAACATGTCGGTTATCCCAAACGCAGATTTTCGCTTGGTTCCCATAGATAGATGTAGAATAGGTCTCACAATGTAATCTTTCTCAGATGTTGGATTATTTTTAAAGCATTCATTTGTTCTAACCCATAATAATATTATAACATATTTCGAAAGCATCATTAGCTAGCATAGGAGCGTCTTTAAATTTAATTTCTGTTTCAAGTTTATGATAGAGGTGATGGGACCTGGTAATATCGGTTTTTGTTGTCAACTATTTTTCTAATTCTAGTTTTCTAGTTCTATTCTAATTGTATACTATTTGTATGAGTAAGGCATCATTGTCTAAGATTCTGAATAAGTTTAATAAACTCTTTTATTACAATACTCATCTGGTTTTCGTGATTCATGATGGCGGTTGAGCTGCTTGGACTTTGATTACTAGCTATTATTAGATGGTTACTATCTGCTTGGTAGATGTCTATTAGTTGCTTACTAGTTTTTATTAGCTGGTTACTATATGTTTAGTAGATATATACAAGTTGTTTAGTATCTGGTTTTTTATTATAACACTCTTACTCTTTCAGTGAACGGTCGTGTTTTTGTCTTGCGCTCCGAATTTTTGTTCTTTTTGTCCATAAACCATCGGGGCTTAATTCATATTTTCATACGTCTATATAACTTTTAATGTCCCTAACAACATCCGTTCGCTTCGCGAGTGCATAGTGATTGTTTTGTGCTTAAATTAACAAAATTAGTTTGCACGTCTAATCTCTGTGCAGTGTTTGTTGTTATTGTTTTTTTCTAATTGCCTTCTTCTTTACTTCCAAACGCTGTTTGGAGCGGTAAGTGTCTAAACGGTAGTTACAGCTCTCCCGCACTCCCGCTTATAACTTTGTTTTTGGAACATCTAAAACTTACGCTCCCCCAGCTTACTTACTCCCGCTCATTCTCTCCCGCTCTCTAACTCTCTCTTTTACTTGCGTAGCTTTATTCTCTTGGCACTGTGGTTCGGAATATATGGCTGTCTGCAATTTAAAGAAATGCAAGTCGTTAATTTCGGCTGGACAACAGAGCATTCCGTGCCATTCGTGTGAGAATATTTTTCATGCAAAATGCCTTGGCTATTCGGGCCTGGTACGCGATGCAATCGACATGAGAAGTGGCTTGCGCTACTATTGTGATGAATGCATTGCTTATGAAACCCAGGCACTCTCTATAAGGCGGCTTACGAAAAGCACTGTTACGGAATTAATCCGGAACAGCCGTAAAAATACGGATCTGCTTGTGGTGCTTGAGTCGCAGCTCACTAGCCGTATGCTATCTGAGCCCGATTCTCCTAAGCGTAAAAAGATCGCGGTCGATAGACAACCCACAGTAGCCGCTAGTGTAACTCTCTCTGGCGATCCGGGGTCTGCAGCACAGCAGTCGATCTCAGCCGCCGCACAAATGGTACTGAGATCGAAAGCTAAAAAAGATTCGGTTTCCGAATGCAAAGGACGCGAGATTTTGCCGCATGAGACGCCCGAAAAATCTGCTATAAACAATACTTTAATAATTCCAACGCCGCATGTTGACTTAACGTCCGGAGTACCGAATGAAACTGGTAGTGCAGCCGTAAATGCCGTAGTACCAAAACCTGTCACATGCGTGGTACCTAAAACAGTCACCTGTGTACCGCAGCGGAAACAAATTTTTGGTTTCTGGTTTCTATATGTTTAGTAGATGTATACAAGTTGTTTAGTAGATGTATACAAGTTGTTTAGTATCGGGTTTCTATATGTTTAGTATCTGTTTACTTGATGTTTACTAATTATTATTAGCTGGTTACTAGTTGTTATTAACGTCTACGAGCTTTTATAGTCTTTTGTTTAGAATGATCAACAATTCTTGATCACTAGACGACTTTCGGTGTGAAGTAAAACTTACACTCTGATTTTCAATGTGTTTGCTATGTACAAGAGAAAGAACGCAAAGCCAAAATATCTTAAGATTGATATATAAATCTTAGAGGAACATATCCGATTATGTTGGGGGAAGATGTATCCTGTGATTGTAAAACTAATTAAGAAATAAATTGTTCACAAGCTGTCTAAAAACTGTTTAGAAGCTCTTTTGATAAACAATTTTGATTCATCATGACAGATATTAAGAATATATAATAATATCATTCACTTTAACTAGTATATTGTTAAAATAAAACATTTCCATTTTTCACGTCCTTTCATCTTATGTAGGTATAATAAATGTAATCTTAACTACGATAGCTAGTCTTACACACCATAACTATAGTTATTAGCTACAATAAAATGTCTAGAAAGAACAAAATATATGAATGTCAAGAAACGATTTCAAACTAACTATAATTGGGAAAGTAATTGAAATCGCTCTGGCGTAATACAGTAAAAAAAAAAACACTGGGATTATCCCATTTTCTATCACCATAATAAATGTGTATTCCCACACCTATATGACCAATTGTATCCTTTGACCAAAAATGTCTGTGACTTTCACTTATAAATTTGTCACCAATAATTTAAATCCCATTAAGCAAACCACCCATTGCTAACCATACCATAACCCCAGAGTCAAGTTGGTTACCTACAATAAACATAGGTGATGGTGTAAAGGATTGCTAAAATGCCTCGACGGAGGCGCAAAGGTCATAAAAAAATGGTCATAAAAAATATAATTAGGAAAGTATTTTTTATTTGCGAACAAATTATAACTGGTACCAACAACACAAACAGTTATGATACAAAGGATTGCTAAAATACCTCGACGCAGGCTCGTTGGGACCTGGTAATATCTGTTTATTTTATTTATTTATTTATTTATTTTTTTGTACTTATTATATATATCTTAATTTATTACTATTATTATTATTATTATTTTTATTTTTTAATTTTTTTTTTTTTTTGTAGTTATTCCATGAATTTTTTCCATTACCAGGTCCCAACGCGCCTGCGTCGAGGTATTTTAGCAATCCTTTGTATCATAACTATTTGTGTTGTTGGTACCAGTTATAATTTGTTCGCAAATAAAAAATACTTTCCTAATTATATTTTTTATGATCATTTTTTTATGACCTTTGCGCCACCGTCGAGACATTTTAGCAATCCCTTACACCATCACCTATGTTTATTGTAGGTAACCAACTTGACTCTGGGGTTATGGTAAGGTTAGCAATGGGTGGTTTGCTTAATGGGAGTTAAATTATTGGTGACAAATTTATAAGTGAAAGTCACAGACATTTTTGGTCAAAGGATTCAATTGGTCATATAGGTGTGGGTATACACATTTATTATGGTGATAGAAAATAGGATATAGGACCGATCGCTCCTCACGTAGGGGAGGCGGTGTGCTGATTGCCGTTAGCACTAGCCTAACATCCGAGAGAATTCACTCTGATACTCCTAATGAAATTGAATTTGTTAGTGTGAAAGTTTCCTTGCAATCATTTTCAATATTTGTTACATGTTCCTATATTCCACCTGGCTCTGATAAAATAATTTATGGGCACCACCTGTCTGCGATAAAATCTGTTCTATCCCTTCTTTCTAACAGTGACCTTTTGATTGTTTTGGGTGACTTTAATCTCCCGGATATTTCTTGGTCTCCTCCTACTGACTCACTAGTCGCTATACCTCTATCCGCCCATGATTTTGTAGATGGTCTTCTAGAATTATTGTTACAGCAAGTAAGCTTTATACGGAATTCATTAAATAGACAACTAGATCTCGTGTTTGTTTCAGACCCGTCTGAAGTCACGGTATCTAGAATTGACGCTCTTGTTGTACCTGAAGACCGATATCATCCAACAATGGAATTGACAATCTGCCTCCCATGCGTTGATACCCTCTCTCCTTTAGTTTCTCAAACTAAAGTGAGATGTTTCCGAAAATGTAACTATAAAAAACTTAACGACATGATTTCTCAATATAATTGGACAGAATTGTACAATTGTATGGATATTGAAAGTGCCACTGAACACTTCTATATAGTGTTAAATACCTTTTTTAATGAATGCGTTCCTGATAGGTTTCCTTCAAAGACAAACAGGCCACCTTGGTTTACCAATGCGCTTCAAAGACTTAAAAACCTTAAGACAAACACTTATAAAAAGTATAAGAAATCGGGTAAGCCATCTGATTTTTCGAAATATGTGGTGGCTCGATCGGATTTTAATGTTCTCAATAGTCATTGCTATTCTACGTATTTAAGTCGATGTAAATTTGAATTTTCAAATGATCCGAAGCAGTTTTATAACTTTGTCAATGCCAAGCGTAAGTCGTCAGCATTGCCTTCATCGGTACGTTTTAACTCAATGGAGGCATCGACGGATTCTGAAATTGCTGATTTATTTGCCGAGTTTTTCCAAACTACTTATAGTTCGGCTGCTTGGTCAAATTCTAACTACCCTAATCCCTTAAATAAGGCAAATTGTATCTTTACCCCTGAAATTACGGAAATTTCTCTCGTAAGAGACTTAGAAAAAACAACGCCAACTTATTCTCCCGGTCCTGATGGACTCCCCGGGTGTGTGCTTAAGTTTTGTGCGTCAACCATATGTAAACCGATTCTTAAACTTTTTAATTTGTCTATTTCATCGTCAGTTTTTCCTACTATCTGGAAGGACTCTTTTATCATTCCACTTCACAAAAAGGGTGCGAAGGCGGATGCCCAGAATTACAGAGGTATTTCTAAATTGTCGGCAATTCCTAAAGCATTTGAACGTATTATTACTTCTCACTTGCAACATTTATGTTCCTCGCTAATATCACCGTGTCAGCATGGTTTTGTTAAGCGAAGATCGACCACCACCAATCTTCTGGAATTGTCATCTATTGTAATTAATGGATTTAAGAATAAAATGCAGACTGACGTTATATACACAGATTTTAGTAAGGCCTTTGACTCTGTCAACCACTCTCTTCTCTTATTTAAATTAAATCAGCTTGGGTTTCCATGTAATCTATTAACTTGGATTTCAAGTTATTTGAATGGTAGGACTCAGAGGGTTATATTCAAGAACTTTGCCTCAAAACTGATCTATGTGACATCTGGAGTGCCTCAGGGTAGTCATTTGGGCCCTTTGCTGTTTACTTTGTTTATTAACGATCTTCCCTCTATCATAACACACTCTCGTGTACTAATGTATGCTGATGATGTTAAGCTTTGTTTATCACATAATGATATAGCGTCGAGTTTCAACTTACAGTCAGATATTGATTGTTTTCAGGGATGGTGTGAGTATAACCTTTTAAATTTGAACTGCCTTAAATGCAACGTTATGACTTTTCATAGGGGTACTCCTACTTTTGTTAGTTACTCTCTTAAAAATACGCCACTCGACCGCATATATTCAGTTAATGACTTAGGCGTTCTTCTGGACCCAAAACTTAAATTTGACTGCCACATAATGTCCACTGTCAGCAAGGCCATGAGTGTTCTTGGGTTTATAAAGCGTTGGTCAAAAGAATTTGATGACCCTTATACAACCAAATTATTATTTACCTCCCTTGTCCGTCCTATTTTGGAATACTGTTCTTCAGTTTGGAGTCCACAATATCAAGTGCACATTGACCGTATTGAGTCGGTACAAAAAAAATTTCTTCTTTTTGCCCTTCGTAGTTTGAACTGGGATCAAAACGTAAGGCTACCTTCCTATCAGAGTAGATTACTATTGCTTAATTTACCTACACTTGTAAATCGTAGAACAATGCTTGGTACTATTTTTATGCAAAATCTTATTAGAGGTGATATTGATTCTGTAGAACTTGTAAACCGCCTAACTTTCAATGTCCCTGCTAGACTAACACGAAATTATTATCCCCTAAATTTGCCACGATGTACATCTAATTTTTGTCTGCACGAGCCCTTTCGCGTTCTATGTAATAATTATAATAACCTTTATCATTTACTTTGCACTTCAACTTCTATCCCGGTATTAAAAACTAATATTTTAACTCATTTGCTTCTTTCTTAGATGCTTCTTTTATTTTCATTTGTGTTCCGTCTCTATTTGTTTATTGTATCTTCCTCGCGAACTCGTATTTTTGCCCAAATTGATAAAAGGGCCCCGCGCGTAACAAGCACGTGCTTGGTGTCGTTGGGCCACTTGTTTGTACTGCTCGTAGTGCATCAACGTCCATCAATAATAATAATAATCCCAGTGTTTTTGTTTTTACTGTATTACGCCGGAGCGATTTCAATTACTTTCCCAATTATAGTTAGTTTGAAATCGTTTCTTGACATTCATATATTTTGTTCTTTCTAGACATTTTATTGTAGCTAATAACTATAGTTATGGTGTGTAAGACTAGCTATCGTAGTTAAGATTACATTTATTAGTAAACAACTTGTATACATCTACTAAACATATAAAAACCAGATACTAAACAACTTGTATACATCTACTAAACATGTAGTAACCAGCTAATAAAAACTAGTAAGCAACTAATAGACATCTACCAAGCAGATAGTAACCATCTAATAATAGCTAGTAATCAAAGTGCAAGCAGCTCAACTGCCATCATGAATCACGAAAACCAGATGAGTATTGTAATAAAAGAGTTTATTAAACTTATTCAGAATCTTAGACAATGATGCCTTACTCATACAAATAGTATACAATTAGAATAGAACTAGAAAACTAGAATTAGAAAAATAGTTGACAACAAAAACCGATATTACCAGGTCCCATCACCTCTATCATAAACTTGAAACAGAAATTAAATTTAAAGACGCTCCTATGCTAGCTAATGATGCTTTCGAAATATGTTATAATATTATTATGGGTTAGAACAAATGAATGCTTTAAAAATAATCCAACATCTGAGAAAGATTACATTGTGAGACCTATTCTACATCTATCTATGGGAACCAAGCGAAAATCTGCGTTTGGGATAACCGACATGTTTCTTACAGAGGGATTGAGTAAGAAAATTAATTATATACAAATATACATAAAATATAATTAATTATGAATTTAATGAAATATGTTTACAATAATAAAATATATAAAAAAATATTGAATGATCTTACAAATTTTGTTTCTGACTGTAATTAAAACTACAGGTACAAATGAAGGGGAAGTATTTTATTCAATGTCCTTGGGTCTTGGGCATGTGACTTTGATGACGGTCAGGTAATGATAGTTCACTGCAAGTGTGTTTGGCTAACACATCTTAGAAACTTTAACTTGTGTTCTTTGATAATTCTTAATAAGAGACTATAGCAACTCATAATACTTGTTAACATTTAGTAACCATCTGAAACCAAGTACTTTACAGATACTATACAGATAGTAACCATCCAAAACCAAGTACTGTACAGGTACTATAAAAAAAGTAATTATCCAAAAACAAGTACTGTACAGGTACTATACAAAAAGTAACCATCCAAAAACAAGACTAAACAGAAAGTAACCATCAAAATACTGCTAGGTAACAACTAAATACAACGTGTTCAACGTGTCAAGTCCATGTCAATATGAGTACTACCCTAAAAAATTATATATCTCTGAATAATCTTCAAAGTCAAAATCTATTAAATTCAGGATGAAGCAGTGGAGACGAAATTTCTATGGGACCCCACTTTAACTTTTCTGTATCATTAAAAAATTTGATGGGATTTGCTGAGGATTATAAAAAAGTTTTGCTAAATTGTAAACATGAACTAGTGTTGATGCTAACTAAGAATCGTGGTGAATCTTGAACAAACCAGAAATGAACAAACTTTTAAACTGGAAATTACGAATAAAACCTGGAAAGTTCCCCATGTAACTCTGAGCGATTTTGCAAAAATTAAGATGCACGATATTATTAAAAGTTGTGTAAACCTACCAATCGCATTCCAGAGTTGGGGCTTATATGTTAACCCCAAATTGGGGTATGGGAATCAACAGAGTTGAAATGTGAAATTGTCGGTTAACCTTGAAAAACCAAGATTTGCCATAATTGGATTGACACTAAATAGAGAACTTATCACAAATAACTTATCAAACTTGAAAGTTCACATGAATTCTGGTCATATCCATAATAATCTGAATGTCGATTTTAGTAAGAATTAGTATGCTCACCTATATGAAATGTATACAAGATTTCAATCTAGTTACTATAATCGTGAATCAAAACCATTTTTGACCCCAAATGAATTTAAACTGAAGACCCCTATTATTGTGGTTGATCTTTCATATCAAAACGAATCAGTAAAAATTGGTCTTATTGATGGGAGAATTTCAATAGAACTGAAGACACCAAGTCATGAAAATTAATCTGAATGTTGATTTTAGTAAGAATTAGTAAGCTCACCTATATGAAATGTATACAAGATTTCAATCTAGTTACTATAATCGTTAATCACAACCATTTTTGACCCCAAATTAATTTAAATTGAAGACCCCTATTATTGTGGTTAAGCTTTCATATCAAAACGAATTAGTAAAAATTGGTCCTATTGATGTGAGAATTTTAATAGAACTAAAGACACCAAGTCATGAAAACTAATCTGAATGTTGATTTTAGTAAGAATTAGTATGCTCACCTATATGAAATGTATACAAGATTTCAATCTAGTTACTATAATCGTTAATCACAACCATTTTTGACCCCAAGTGAATTTAAATTGAAGACCCCTATTATTGTGGTTACGCTTTCATATCAAAACAAATCAGTAAAAATTGGTCCTATTGATGTGAGAATTTTAATAGAACTAAATACACCAAGTCATGAAAATACCCAAGCTTACTGTCTCCTCATACATGACCGTTTAATTGAATATAACCCATTAAACGGACTAGTACAAGGAGTTGTTTAACATTAGAAAAATGTTGAAAGATACTGTTTCGATTGATGTTCAAGGTTTCTTTGATAATAATAATAATTTTATTTTAAAGGAAATTGGAATTGTATTCGAAAAAGATCCAAACTTGAATAATAGTTTTTTAATAGAACCACCATATGATTTTACTTTGCTAAATACAAAATCTCGAAAGACTGCAATTTGGTTAACCAATACACATCACAAAATTTTTTGGAACGATGAAGAAAACAATTTTTCACAAACTCGAAAGTATCTAAGGACAATTTCAAGCGGAAAACAAATTATTTGTAAAGGTGTGGAAAAGAAACGACAGACGTTTTTTGGGAGTCGTCAGCTCATTAATATCGAGGAAATGGGCTGTCCGTCATTAAAGAGGTTTAAAGGAAACCAGTTTCCCTATTGTGAAACACACCTTAAGGGCGGGGCTTGTGCTCTTAACAATGCATACATTATTTTGACATTTTTTAAAAGTAGCTCCAAAACAATAAAATAATTTTTGTACATTATTTTAAAGTTCAGACTAGATGTGTAAGGACCTACAAGAAAACAAAATTAAAAAATGAAATTTCATGAGGAAATTGACCAATTTATTGAACAATTTAAAGGACAGATATTTGTCACCATTTTCAATACCTTCTAAACACAAAAACGATGTTCATTAATGGAGTTGGACATGATCTCAAAACTACGAATTATGATGAACACTTTACATTTTGTAATCCAGAAATGACGTCGGAAACGTGCGCCTGCTTCTTCTATGCAAATCGCCGGAATCAAAGCAGAAAATTAATTTCTATATATAATAAAAATGTTCACAATACCAAAATAAATTATTAAATGTATTATTATGCTACAAAATAACGTGATTTCAACCCCTATTATGGGAACGTATTAGAGCTAGCAGTCAGCCGTGAGGTCGTTGGCGTGAGGCCCATGATCTTGTCAATGAGCGTGCGCCTTCTGGGTTGTGCATGTGTCCCTTTTATTTCGGTCAGGAGGTCGCACATACTTTGCTGCAGGTGGGAAAGGAAAGATCTTGTCAATTTATACACACAATCATACTCAGGTAGCCAATAGGGGACAGTTTGGTAAAAATCATTTCGAGTTTGGGAAAAATCAAAGATTTTCATTTGTTGAATTTCGAGAATGCACATTTTTGGGTAAAAGAAGAGGAAAAATCAAAGATTTTCATTTGTTGAATTTCGAGAATGCATATTTTTGGGTAAAAGAAGAAGAGGAAAAACTATATAAAATTTCCTTATAAATTGTGTAAGAATATTTAAAAGGGTAAGACGAGATTGTTGACTTAGATAGACAACATGCAAATTAATAACTTCACTAGTGAATTATTTAAAAAAATTTATTTTTATTTTTTATTCACTAAGTTTAAACTTCACAACATTTCCTTAGTATCGACTTTTATTCTTGGCGGTTCACAATTAACTTCTTATACAACCGATCTTCTCGGATGCAAAAACGGACTGCCTGGCCAAGGGCCGCTTATCTGATAATCAAACCTCGGTTTAAGAGAATTGGGGAACTCATTAAGAGTTGGACAAGGGTTGGACTCAAGAGAGTCGGGAAATCGGATGATCTAATTCTCTGCTCAATTGCCAAACGGATTACGCTGCAGTTTTGGGGCTCGCCGGGTGTTGACCGGATGCTTGTGTTTACATTAGCTGGACCCAGCTTAGTTTATGTTAGGAGGACTGCGGCGCAATTGAATCTTAATAATGAACTTCGATTGAAGTGGGGGAGCTAATTGGGATTCTGTGGGAACGCTGAGTAAGGGGATCCCAGCTAAGAATTGTTTATAAGAAATTGTTTACGACTTGGGTAAGGCGGCTGGGCGCTCGAGCTGGAAGTCGTTCTCAGCTAAGAAACTGTATATGAAGAGTTTGTTTATAAATTGGGTAAAGAAGCTGGGATCATGAGCTGGATAACTCTCCCCCTTCTAAATTGAATCGTCCCGATTCATTGGAAGTGTCGGATAAACTGAATTTAGATGATTTGTCAATTCGACTATAATTTGATCCTCAGTGGTACTTTCATTTTCGGACAGATTATTTTCGGGGGTTATTTCAATATGAATTTGCCGTGGTTTGAATATTAGATATTTTTTGAATTTAAATACAAGCGTGATAATTACATATATTAAAATTAACATGATCAGTATAAATGTTATTGGGATTTGAGTTTGTTTAATTTGAATAAATGGGTTTAATATATTAATGTTATCGAATGAAAGTTCCGAATCATTTGACATAAGATATTCGGATACTAAAAAATCATTATACTGTTTAGCAGTGACATATTCTATTATCTTATGGTCCAGATTAGAGTAGGGTATATTATTTATTGTAGTAGTACTATTAAAAGTAATTAAAAATGACCCATTTAAATGAGTATCATTAACAGTATTATAACCATTTATAAAAATAGCTCCTTCTTGGATTACATCAATTTTTTTATTATATTCCCTGATTTTATTACAAAGGGATTTTTCTCCATTTAGTAGCCTAGTAAAACAAGTACTTTCTGGGCTTAAAGTGCCATAATTATTAAATATTTCTGTCTTAAAATTAGAAATTACGTAGTACCTATTGTTACATTTGGCGACATGATTATCAATTAATAGTTTTCCATCATTGTGTGAGATGGATCTTGCGTTATACACTTCGCAACGGTTTGTTATGATGGGGTATTTTATATATATTACAATTAATTCTTGGTGTATGGCGATTTTAAATTTTGATATATCTAATATGTCAGTAATTACTACAGGTTTCTGTTCGTGTTTATATATTTCTTGGATTTCTTCAGCGTTCAAAATTTTAGTGTTGAAAACATCTATTTTTGCTAATGTAATTGTATCCATTAAATTCATCAGATCGTAAGTGAGCAAGCGAAGGCGGTGTTTTCTGAATGGAAATTCTTGATTTGAAATAACTGTTTGAAGATTCTCAGATAGGGTTTTTATTTCTTTAAATAATTTAGAGTTAATAACAAATTGATTGTTATTATTTTGGATTAAATCATCAATTTTATTTTGCACCGTTATCAAATCATCGTGATCGGGAGTCCCTGCTATCCATTTCCAAAGGGTGCCTAATTCATTAATTCCTCTTTTTGCCCTACTTGGTAAAATTTGTGAGAGGAGCATTTTAATAATATCTAAATCATAGGAAATTTCCCACTGTAAATTATTATTTTTGTTTATGTGTGCTGATTCGAGTTTGATTATGTCTTTATATAAACTTAAATTAGTTATATGAAATAGGTCAGCGTATGAATCATAAATAAGAATGTCTTTTGTATCCTTGTAGAGGAAAAAATCATGGTTCGTGTAATCCATTATTTCGGAATTGGTGGCCGCTACTATCAATAATACAAATATTATTGAATTCATTTTCTGTAATTTAAGACAAACTGTGTTTAAGATTTGATGTTATCTTTATGAATCGTGCGATTTCTATTGTTTATGATAACCTTATTATGTAAATTCTCCTTAACTACTTGTTTTTTATATCTAGAGTTAAGCTTATTCCTTTCCCCGTGTTTTTTCTCATATATGACTTCTCCTACGAGATAGTCCTTTTCCTTTCTACCTTTGTTGTGAGAACTTAACATTTTCTCCTGTGCCTGTTTTAATAACTGTGGAATAGTATCATGTTCGATTTTATTGTATAATATATCGTACGGTCGTTGGTTGGTAATGGAATGTATTGTCATGTTATATTTCTGAGCTGCTCTAATTATAACTTCAGAATAATCAACTAAGTTAAGTTCATCTTTGATGCAACGAGCGATTTCAGTAAGGGTTGAATGAGCTCTTTCTATTTGTCCATTGGACGTACTATGGCGAGGATCTGCGAAATATAAATTAATACCGCATCTTTGTGCGAAGGATTTAAATTGTGTTGATGAAAAACTAGGCTCGTTATCCATCATTAAAGTTTTAGCAAGTGGAAAATGTTGCAATATTTCTGAAATTTTGGTTTCTATGTTGAGTTTATTTTGAATCTCCTTTACAACTAAGTATTTTGAATATGAATCAATACAAGTAATGAACATTAAATTTTGAGCGTAAAAAATGTCGATATGCAAATTTTCTCCTTCTTTATTTGGGATGGGTGCTTGACCAATAGGAATTAGTACAGGGTGTCTATTATATTTGTTACTATTACAAATTGTACAGTTCTTTATGTACTCCTGGAGTTTTTTGTTCAAATTTGGCCAATAGTATAGCCTGTTGATTTGCTTGTAATTTTCGTCCAGTCCCCTGTGTGCTCTACAATGAGTTTCTTCTATTATTAATGCTCTGTCTTCAGGGTTTTCTACATCTTGGACGAATATTTTTGTATAAAGGAATTTATTCGTGAAATTTTCTTTAAGTGAGTTTTGAATTTTGTATAAGTCTTCTAAAGTACAGTGAATACCTATTGTTATGTTAGGAGGGATATATTCCCTTAAGATTGATACCAAATTTTCAGGGGTATCAAATTCTATTATATGTCTGGTATTTCCGAATATATTGACCATCTCATGTATTGTATACCTCCCCGTTGCTATTAGCAATTGTTGCTTAAACTGGTTTAAGGGTTTGCGGGTTTCTTGTATAACATTCTCAAAACTACTCTCTGCAGAATGCTGAGTGTTTTGATCTGAGACCGACTCGTTACTGTCCGTTAGGTTGTTAATTTGAATTCTTGATAGGGCATCAGCAACTACATTGGTAGATCCTGGTTTATAAATTATTTTGGGAGAGTAACTCTCAATGAATGAGTACCATCTTTTCATCTCGATGTTTGGATTTTTTTGAGATATCGAGAAAGACAGTGGTTGGTGATCTGTATAGATTTCTATGTTGTTAACGCCGTATAAATAGTTTCGCAAATTTTTAAATGCCCAAACTATTGCTAAAAGTTCTTTCTTATTGGTGGCATATACTTGTTCGGCTTTTGTTAGAGTTTTTGAAATGAAGGTTATTGGTTTTCCTTCCTGAGAAAGAACAGCACCGATGGCTAGATCGGACGCATCGGTCGTTAAAGTGAATTTTTTATTATAATCAGGTTGTACCAATTCGATTTGTGCAATTAAATTATCTTTGAGCTCGTTGAAAGCTCTTACAGCTGAATCGTACAACTGTATGGAAGTTTTACGAGACATTTTTTTGGATACTTTACCATTTTGACCTTCCAAGTACTTTGTTAGCGGTTTTGCAATTTTTGCGTAGTTTTGTACAAATTTTCTGTAATAGCCGGTAAGGCCTAGGAAGCTTCTAAGCTCTCGAATGTTTTTTGGAATTGGATACTTTAATATTGTAGATATTTTTTCGGGGTCTGTTTTGATTACATTGTGGGAAACAACGTAGCCAAGAAATGTGGTTTCTAATTTAAAGAACTTTGATTTTTCAATTGAAATTTTCATATTTGCGTTCAGCAATATATTAATTATGACGATTAAGTCCTTGTAGTGTTGTTCTATTGTTTTAGAAAATATAATAATGTCATCCATATATACGTGACATGTTTTACCTACTTGTTCTCTCAAAATATCATCCATTGCTCGTTGGAATATTCTGGGAGCGTTCGTTAGCCCAAATGGCATTCTCAAGAATTCATATTTTCCGTTATTTATAGAAAATGAGGTTTTTTTAATGTCTGTTTCTTTCATTAGAATCTGGTGAAACCCAGACTCCAAGTCGATCGTGGAAAAGTATTTAGCCTTTCCAAGATTTGACAAAATCACTGAAGGATCTTGCATTGGATATCTGTCGGGAATGGTGTTTTCATTTAGTTTCTTATAGTCTATAACTAATCTTAGTTTTTCATTAAATCCCTTTTTTGGTACCACTAAAACTGGAGAATTATAAGGGCTTTTGCTTGGTCTTATAATTCCTTCTTTTAACATGCGATTAACTTCAGAGTTTACGAAATCTGAAGCCGATAGAGCATAGGGATACTGTTTGCTATAAATAGCTCTATCGTTTTCGGTGTTTATTTCACCGCGAATATCAGTCCTGAATGGGACTTGCATGTTTATCTTCGAGTGCTCTTTATTGATAATATTTATTATCTCATTTTCCAAATCCATTCTTTGGTCTGGAGTTGATTTACTCATATTGTTTATTTCATTGTTGTCGGATAAATCAACGACGGCTTGATCAGGACTTTTTAATCCCAAACTAGAATTTTTGTCGGATACTTCAACGACGGCGTGTTCAGGATATTTTAATCCCAAACTAGAATTTTTGTCGGATACTTCAACGACGGCGTGTTCAGGATATTTTAATCCCAAACTTGTTTCGCTTTGATTTGCCTCTTCAGACTCAGTTCTGATTTTGGCCTTTTCATCAAAGTATTTTTGTATAATAAATTTCTTTAATGGAAGAATTGTTTTATCTTCAGATAAGGAAAGTTGGTTAAAAGAACTGTCATTATCATAAATTAATTTTTCTTCTTTTCCCCCATATTTTATTACTCCTTTTTCTGTGTCTATTACAGCTCCTATTTTTTTTAATAGGTTGTGACCTATTAGAAAATCTGATTTTAACCCGTCTATTTCATAAAATGTGTAACGCGTGTCAAAGATCGTTACCATGTGATAATATTTAATTATAGAATATCCATTAACCGTAGATACTCTTTTATATATAGGAAGCTCGTTTTTGTTTTTATAAATTCCTGTTTTGATATAGCAGGAGGTTGCTCCTGTGTCAATTAAGATTTTAAGCCTTTTATTTATTTTGGTATCATATCGAATTAGGTAGGGTAATCCTACTCCGGATTCTGGCCTAAAAAATGGTCCTCTTCGATATTATTTAATCGCATAGTTTTGTTTGCCGGTTGGTTAACCGTACCTGTTGGTTCTCTTTTGTTCTGAGGATTATTTTGCTGAGTTGTTTGTGTCTCTGGCTTTTTATTCTGATTCCATTTATTCTGATTATAGTTGTTGTTACTATAATTGTTATAACCCTGATTGTATTTTGGCCTATTCTGAATCTGTAAGGATTCATCTACGTCCATCGGTTCTGGCTTGCTTTGCTGAGCTTTATTGGAATTCCATTGATTATGGGAATTATATTGTGGATTATACTGTCTGCCCTGATTCCAATTATGATTTTTATTTTGGTTATAATTGTTTCTATTCTGGCTATCGGGTTGATTAAACCTCAAGTTGTTAGTATTCCTTTGGTTACTATTAAGGTTATTATTGTTACCTTGCTTGGGTCTATTATTTGAGTTTTGGTACCCGAATAAATTTGACTCATAACTCCTGCGCTGTGATGATGTGAAATTGTTAGCGAATTGGGCCCTCAAATTATTGCTTTCTAGTTCTTGTACTATTACCATAGCGTTCGGTAAGTCTGGCGGATTCATAGAAAATATGACGTCTGAGATATGGCCGTTGAGGCCAGTTATGAATACTCTTAGAGCTGTCTTTTTGTGTTTTTCGTTCATTTCAGCAGTTAAAGGCTTATTTCTGCCGTACGTCATAATGGTTTTATTTATTAGAAGAGTTAATTTTTTATTAACTAACCCATAATATTCCATTATGGACAGTTTCCCTTGACTTAGTACTCCTAAGTCTTGCTCAATTATATGGATTGGACGTTTGTCGCTAAAAACAAAGTCCAACCTTGCCATTATGGCGTCAAAATTTAGTACCGTTCCATTGTGTGTTAGGGCATCGTTTCCTGTGCCAGTTATTTTGTTCCTCAAGATTGATAATGCAGAAAAGAACCTTTCGCTACTTCTAGCATACTGTCCCATGGCTATTTCTGCTGATTCCCTCCAACTCACATATTTGTCTTCTTCTCCTTTAAATTCCCTGACTGATTTGATAATTTCAAAGGAAGTTTCACATTTAATATTTGGGTCAATGACTTCTACTTGAAAATCTTCAACCTTTTTTATATTTTGATTTAGTTGTGCTTTTAAACTCACGATCTCATTCCTTAAGGGATTCAATTCATTATTTACAATATGTGCAATTAATTCGCTCACTTGGTTATTAGCTTGGCTGCTAGAAGCCATTGCAGGTTGTGGTAGGGGCATGGTGAGAATTCTTTCAAAATCGTAAATGAGGTCTTCCACCTTGTTTGATTTTATTTAAATTTGTCTGCTTATAGTACTTAAATAGAATATAAAAAATAAACAGTATACGCTCACTAATTGTTTTCTTTTCTTCTGGATTTAGTGTGATATCGTCTGTTTTCCTTTGATGATCCTGCTGGGGTCGTCCTTCTTGGTTGTTTTTAGCGAGGGATGGCCCTCAGCTCTTCCTTCAGTTTATTTTTCGGTCGTTAATTTTTAGCGAGGGATTGCCCTCAGCTCTTCCTTCAATTTGATTTCTGGTCGTCGTTGTTTAGCGAGGGATTGCCCTCAGCTCTTCCTTCTTGTTGGATTTGATATTTGAATTTTTAATTGTTTTTGAATTTTGTTTCTCAGTTGTTTTTTGTATCAGCTTTCACTTTCACAGTTTTTTAAAAATTTTTTGTATCAGCTTTGTAAATTGTTTGGTTTTATTTTTTGAGACCGTTTAGTTTTTTGTTAAACCGAAGGTTTATTATGTCGATTACTAATTAGCAGATTGTTGTAAGTAAAAGGGGATTATTTCATTTATTAATTTCCTCCTTTTATTTTTAACACAAACTTTTTTGTCGGTTGGGTTTTTATTAGACCACGCAAGTTCCTTTTCACTTTAAAACCGTTGGTTATTTATTTTAAAGCTTTATTTAGAACAAATTAGGCGTGGCCCCACGTTGGGCGCCAATTAATAACTTCACTAGTGAATTATTTAAAAAAATTTATTTTTATTTTTTATTCACTAAGTTTAAACTTCACAACATTTCCTTAGTATCGACTTTTATTCTTGGCGGTTCACAATTAACTTCTTATACAACCGATCTTCTCGGATGCAAAAACGGACTGCCTGGCCAAGGGCCGCTTATCTGATAATCAAACCTCGGTTTAAGAGAATTGGGGAACTCATTAAGAGTTGGACAAGGGTTGGACTCAAGAGAGTCGGGAAATCGGATGATCTAATTCTCTGCTCAATTGCCAAACGGATTACGCTGCAGTTTTGGGGCTCGCCGGGTGTTGACCGGATGCTTGTGTTTACATTAGCTGGACCCAGCTTAGTTTTTGTTAGGAGGACTGCGGCGCAATTGAATCTTAATAATGAACTTCGATTGAAGTGGGGGAGCTAATTGGGATTCTGTGGGAACGCTGAGTAAGGGGATCCCAGCTAAGAATTGTTTATAAGAAATTGTTTACGACTTGGGTAAGGCGGCTGGGCGCTCGAGCTGGAAGTCGTTCTCAGCTAAGAAACTGTATATGAAGAGTTTGTTTATAAATTGGGTAAAGAAGCTGGGATCATGAGCTGGATAACTTGCATTCACTTAAAATAAATAACTTTCTGAATGTATTTGACGGAATTCTGTTCAATGCACACTATGTACGGCTCCAGTTCATACAATCAAAACTCTTTGAATCTGAACGAGGTAATATGAAAATATCTATTCATGGAAATCATATGAAGACCTGCGTGTGGAGCAATGATGGAGCCACCGAGGGAGTTGATACTTGTATATGCCATCGAATTTCAGATTACAAAAAGGAAGCACTCAACATTATGAATATATACTATAATCTAGAAAAAAGAATGAAAAAGATTAAATAACGTAAAATAAACCAAAATAAATGAATAAATGTATTATTACGCTACAAAGTAAACTTCTGACTTTTTATTTTGAGTTAAAATTACAGGTACGGAGAATGGAAAATATTTCCTTGACTGAGATATGTCGGCTACTTGCGAGTTGTTGCGCGGTCGTGATTTCAACCCCTATTATGGGAACGTATTAGAGCTAGCAGTCAGCCGTGAGGTCGTTGGCGTGAGGCCCATGATCTTGTCAATGAGCGTGCGCCTTTAGGCTTGTGCATGTGCCCCTTTTATTGCGGTCAGGTAATTGACAGGTGCGCATGTGCGGGTAGCTCTTGCTTGAATCCCTTTTATGACATGTTTATGACCCATTTGTGGAAAGGAGAGAATCTTAGACAATTTACCAGTTAAACCTTCTGGGGCGGAAACAAAAATGTGTATTTGAAAATATTCCACATCTGAGAATCATTAACTTGTGAAATTTATTTTATTGGGGTTCTTTTGATTTCTAAATTAGTTTTACAATCAGAGGAAACATTATTACCGAACATGATCGGACATGTTCCTCTAAGATAACCACCTTTGAATACTTTGGGTGTGCGACCTTTCACACGTGCACAGCAACACCTGTGATAATGAGGCAAAAGGGTACGCGATCACACCTTTCCCCAACATGATCGGATATGTTCCTGTAAGATAACAACCTTTGGATACTATGGTTGTGCGACCTTTCTCACGTGCACCTTTCTCACCTGACTATTAATTGCACATAATTAGGGGAAGGATACATGATCAATATTGTCACATGGGGATGTGGGGGCGATGGAACCTCATACGTTAATGAGTGGGGGGAGGGGGGCGGGGGCCATTAACATGCTAATTGTCCCAGAATCCGCGTTTCCATACTACTAGAGTCATCTGAATTTTTTGTACCGTTATGAATTTCATTAAATAAGGAATCTGCTCTAGAGTGAATTGCTACTAACTCAGATAAAGCTTTTCCGGCTTTCATCCTTACGCTGGTGTGGTCTGAAGTTGTGGTAAGAACTGCTTCAATAGGACACCCACTTTATGAAGCAAAATTGACAAAGTTTCCAATGCAGCGGCCTTAACGGCTGCATTAAAACGGTCACCTAGTATTCGAATTAATGGACCAGTTATATGTAATACAGAAGGCTGCAATGATTGTGCGTTGGTTAAGAAAATAATTTCTCCTAGTCCTTGTGCAGCGTTTTCTTTTTCCTCAGGTAATTCATTTAAAATTGCTTCTCGAAAAACTGGTAACAGCGGAGTAATTCCTTTTGGCAAACAAAATCCAGGAAGCTCCGGTCCCTTTAGTTCGCTTGCCGCAAACCTAACTGGTTGGCGCACATCAGACACGTAGGAGATTTGCTGTGCGGCATTCAGACCTTTAATTACAGCATTGAGAGCTTCCCAAGATTCTTGTAATATTTCTTTATCATTAGCAACCAACAGTTTAAGCAAGCATCTTAAAAGTTGAGGAATGTATTGCGAGTAATTTCCTGGTGAGTGAATGCAAAATGCAGATAGTAAACTTGCTGATGATTTACGAGTGCATAGGTCTGAAGAATTTGCTGATAGAAGTAATGTATTCATTATTGTTCGAATTCCAATTCCGTCTGTTACCGACAATATAACCGTTTGACAATAATCGATCTCCTGCTGTTCATTCGGAGATCCGTAGGCTTCTGATACGGCCTCTAATAAAGCTGACAATATTTTTGGCAGGTATTTTGTTAACGCTTCACCAGCGACAGATACAAGAATAGATAAGGCTTTTGTATTTACTAGTGGAGAAGTCAGTTGGGGCACTAGATATGGCAAAACTACTCTTGATTTAATGGACATTACCTGCCTAATGCCATCCAAAGTATTCTCAGCAACAGAGGGTTCCGGGTCTGAGAGACCTTGTAGCATAATTGGCAGGATATCATCCAACGCCCGAGAGCCAACTGTGATATGTAACGATTCAAATGTTTTAGCTGCTGCTTGTCGAACTTCAGGCAATGGATCGCAAAAAGCCTTGCGGACAGTAGGAACTAGACTATGCACAAATGTAAGTACCATTTCTTTTGATGTAGATCCCATTTTTTCAGATAAGCCAATGCAGACTCCTTGGCGTTGATCAGGGTGATCGGAGTTTAAACCATTTTCAAGAATAGGGATAATTTCTGGTAAAACTCGTTCCCCTATTTTCTTACCAAGTCACCTAAAGCTCGAGCAGCCACTTGTCTTTTATCATAACTAGTACTAGCCAAACATCCTAGAAGTAAACCAAATAATGTTGGAAGAATCTCGCGCAAAGTTCTCGGAGTATTTGTAACAACAATTTTCTATACATGCAAAGCAGCTTGCCGTACCATTAACGAAACATCACTTCGTCCCATGTAAAGTCCTGATAATACTCTATTTCTACGTTCATCTCCTAAAAAGCGAATAATAGCAGTGTGAGAATGTTCGGTGCCAAAATGATCATCTTCTTTTGCTGTTTCTGTAGTCATTTTTCCAGATACTCCAGATATATGATACAATAAATCTCCTAGTAGTTGAACTGAACTATATCTAATCCGCCAGTTGTCATTAAATAATCCTTTTTCAAGCTCGGGAAGTAAAAGTGCCACAGCAGTTTCTGCATATAAATTAACAATTCGCTGTCCTGCCTTGAGAGCAGCATCGCGAACATATTCACTTTCGTCCGCCAAAGCTTTTAAGGTTGGATTAATAATTTGCCCTATATATGGCGTAAATGCTTCTGGAAATGCTCCAGGCATGTATATAAACATCATCATCCATCCTTCACATGTAGAGCAATGTCTAATCGTTCTGCAGTCGAAATTATATCTGGCATGTTTATGCATTTTCTCGACACCAAGTCCTCAAACTACCTCGGATAGGCCTTGTGCTGCTCCACTGCGATCCACACTGCTTGACTCGGAAGTTAATGTTTCCATAAGCCACGGTGTAGCGAACTGATTTTTGTGGTCTGCTCGCTACGAGATTCGTGCGGCTAGCTTAGTAGATTGTGTGTTCGTCCCACCAAATGAATATAAACGTGACCGCCCAGTAGCTCAGTGAGAAAGCACAGAATTTATGGATTCGTAGTGGGCTTATTGTGGCTATATTGCACTCTCTCATTCTCCGCACCTTGGTCTCCAAACTCTATCATTCTCCATCCTTGGTCTCCAAACTCTCTCATTCTCCATCCTTGGTCTCCAAACTCTCTCTTTCTCTCCAACCGCTCCTCGCCGGGCCGTTACGATGCGAATTCGCCGCGCATCTGGTAAGCGACCGGCCATCTGTTGTTGCTGCTGCTGGGATTTGTGTTGAGTTATTCAACTCCTCACAACGGTAATAAATTTTCAAATGAACTTTCACCCATGCCCTTCACCATAGCACCGAGTGCTCGAGCTGAAACAGCACGCACTTCAGGGACTGGGTCTAATAAGGGTGATTTAAGGCCAGGAATTATACTTGGTAAGTACGGTGCTAGATCTGTTTGGTCCGTTAGAAAATACATATTTCCTATTATTTTTGCCACCAGACACGTAGGAGATTTGCTGTGCGGCATTCAGACCTTTAATTACAGCATTGAGAGCTTCCCAAGATTCTTGTAATATTTCTTTATCATTAGCAACCAACAGTTTAAGCAAGCATCTTAAAAGTTGAGGAATGTATTGCGAGTAATTTCCTGGTGAGTGAATGCAAAATGCAGATAGTAAACTTGCTGATGATTTACGAGTGCATAGGCCTGAAGAATTTGCTGATAGAAGTAATGTATCCATTATTGTTTGAATTCCAATTTCGTCTGTTACCGACAATATAACCGTTTGACAATAATCGATCTCCTGCTGTTCATTCGGAGATCCGTAGGCTTCTGATACGGCCTCTAATAAAGCTGACAATATTTTTGGCAGGTATTTTGTTAACGCTTCACCAGCGACAGATACAAGAATAGATTAGGCTTTTGTATTTACTAGTGGAGAAGTCAGTTGGGGCACTAGATATGGCAAAACTACTCTTGATTTAATGGACATTACCTGCCTAAGGCCATCCAAAGTATTCTCAGCAACAGAGGGGTCCGGGTCTGAGAGACCTTCTAGCATAAACGGCAGGATATCATCCAACGCCCGAGAGCCAACTGTGATATGTAACGATTCAAATGTTTTAGCTGCTGCTTGTCGAACTTCAGGCAATGGATCGCAAAAAGCCTTGCGGACAGTAGGAACTAGACTATGCACAAATGTAAGTACAATTTCTTTTGATGTAGATCCCATTTTTTCAGATAAGCCAAAGCAGACTCCTTGGCGTTGATCAGGGTGATCGGAGCTTAAACCGTTTTCAAGAATAGGGATAATTTCTGGTAAAACTCGTTCCCCTATTTTCTTACCAAGTCACCTAAAGTTCGAGCAGCCACTTGTCTTTTATCATAACTTGTACTAGCCAAACATCCTAGAAGTAAACCAAATAATGTTGGAAGAATCTCGCGCAAAGTTCTCGGAGTATTTGTAACAACAATTTTCTATACATGCAAAGCAGCTTGCCGTACCATTAACGAAACATCACTTCGTCCCATGTAAAGTCCTGATAATACTCTATTTCTACGTTCATCTCCTAAAAAGCGAATAATAGCAGTGTGAGAATGTTCGGTGCCAAAATTATCATCTTCACTTGCTGTTTCTGTAGTCATTTTTCCAGATACTCCAGATATATGATACAATAAATCTCCTAGTAGTTGAACTGAACTATATCTAATCCGCCAGTTGTCATTAAATAATCCTTTTTCAAGCTCGGGAAGTAAAAGTGCCACAGCAGTTTCTGCATATAAATTAACAATTCGCTGTCCTGCCTTGAGAGCAGCATCGCGAACATATTCACTTTCGTCCGCCAAAGCTTTTAAGGTTGGATTAAAAATTTGCCCTATATATGGCGTAAATGCTTCTGGAAATGCTCCAGGCATGTACATAGTCTGTCATCTCATAATAAACAAAATACACCTGCAACAACTTACCAACAACTTTTCAGGTCCTCATACCCACAGCACAATTTTGTATATACTGACGGTTCTAAGGCTGATGGTATATCTGGATTCAGTATTACTGATGAAAATAACCTTTTCAAATCCGGTCTACTACCAATGTACTCTTCCTCCTACACGAGCGAGATCATTGCCATCCTAGAAGCCACAAAACTTTGCCAAGGAAAGTCTGGAAAACACGCAATCTGCACCGACTCCCTCTCCTCCCTTAACTCGATTAAAAACCACAATAAACACTCCTACTATATAACATCAATAAGAAACATCATAACCAAAAAGCATTGTTTGGATTCCTACCCATATAGGAATAAAAGGCAACGAAACTGCAGACTCATTTGCCAAACTTAGCCTTCAATCCCCCCTTATATACACCCCTAACTACAACTTTACCGACTCAATATAATTTTTATCCGTAACTTTAGCTTCGTCTCTGATTTTGCCAAAAATGTCTTCAATTGTTTCCCTGCTGTCGCTAATTCCATCATTAACATCATTAACAAAAGTTCTGATATCAACTTTTGTGACGAAAATGTATTATACGATCTACTAAATAAATACATTTTCTTAATTTTTATACCCGTTACTCGTAGAGTAAAAGGGTATACTAAATTCGTCGGAAAGTATGTAGCAGGCAGAAGGAAGCGTTTCCGACCCCATAAAGTATATATATTCTTGATCAGGATCACTAGCCGAGTCGATCTAGCCTTGTCCGTATGTCCATCCGTCCGGATGAACGCTGAGATCTCGGAAATTATAGGAGCTAGGCTATTGAGATTCGGCATGCAGATTCCTGGGTTTCTTACGCAGCGCAATTTTGTTTCAGCAGCGTGCCACACCCACTCTAACGCCCAAAAAATGCCCAAAACTGTGGCTTATACAGTTTTGATGCTAGAATAAAAATTTTAACTGAAATAAATCATTCTCATCAATACCTATCGATTGACCCAAAAAAAAGATTGCCACGCCCACTTTAACGCCCACAAACCGCCCAAAAACTTCAAAAAATCGTAACTATGAACGCGAATATCTCGGAAACTATCAAAGATAGAGAATTGGGATTTTAGATTTAGATTCCGTAGCTTTGAGCGGAGCGACGCCGACTCTAACGCCCACAAACCGCCCAAACCTGTGGCGCCCACAAGTTTTATGCTAGATAAACAATATTAACTGAAACGTATTAGTCTAGTTAGCCACTCCCACTCTAACGCCCACAACGCTTAAATCTGTCTACCGCCCACATAACCATACAGTGAGATCAGGGGTAGGTGGCGCATTTCAGTCTCGCTTTGCTGCTTGCATATCTCCATTTCCCTTTTGTCCCTTTAGCTGAGTACCGGGTATCTGATTGTCGAGGTACTTAAATATTGCGTTCTTCCTTGTTTTGACCTCTAATCTTAGCTGATCGCCGCTTCGTAGTGTGCAAGCACTGTAGCGTCATTTCCAGTCGGCACCCTCGAGGAGGGTTCAGTATGAGGATTTTTGCCAACCAAAAATTACATTTCTTACTGCTCAATTAATACAAACCTTAAATATTATAAGTTCCATTCGGCACCCTTGACAAGAGTTTAGTATGAGAAACAAAAAATTTTTTAATTATAATATTCAAACTACTTTTTAACATAAAACAGAATATATACATCTTTGCTGTTACGTGGGCAAGAACATTTAGAGATTTTTGTGTTATTGGCTTTATAAAATTCTCTATCTTTTTTAAAACTGATGTATAGTATCCTTCATCAAATACATTCCCATGGTGAAATATTGCACTTGATAAACTGTATCTTTTATTTTCAAACCTAAGCTCAGTTTATGAAGCGTTTGTTTAATTAAAATTGCTTATTTGTCTATTGGCCGAATCGAATAAGCTAAGTGAGAACACAAGTACGCGTCCTGTATCCTGTATAAAAGACTGATCTTTTAAATAGTTCCCGCAATGTGCACACTCGCTATCTTCACCATTTTTTTCAATTTTCGTAATTAAATGATATTAATTCATTTATTGAGAGTTTTCTATCTTCGGGAATACAAAGTTGAGCAATTACGTTTTCTGTTCTTTGTATATTTGGCCTATAATCGCAGTTAGAGCATTTTATAGACCCCACAAGCTTATGTACAAATACTTTTTTTATTCCTGCTAGGGAACGACACTCTAATAGATGTCGCAAAAAATCCCCGCTGTCCTGCTGTTCTATGTTATCAAAAATACTTGACCGTAAATCTGTAATATTAATATTTGTCCCCATCTTTAAAGGGTTTGTATAATTCAAAAATGATGCCTTAAAAATGTTACTATTTTCATCATTTAATACAGATTCCTTTATAAATCCCATATTTATAAGGCAATGAAAGGCATAAGCATTATTTGGGTTTTCCATACCACATATATTATGTAAAACATTTTTATTTTTATTTTTTTTTTTATGGTAACAATTCTTTCTAAAACAGACAGCTCAAAAAAAACCGTTGTTTGCCGCTTCAAATATATGTTTTTATCAGAAACATTTATATTTTTTTTTTTTATTACCAACCAAGTGTTGTAGATTTTTTCTATATTTACTTCTTAACCGATTGTACTTTATAATTGCATCAAAATTTATCTTAATGCTTTTCGGATTAGAGTTGAGCATATGTAAGCCGGAGAGGGTTTTTAAACGTGATAAAGCAACATAAGTTTGACAGTTTGCAAATATACTATCACCAATATCAACAACTCCGGATGTGATTGTTAGCCCTTGGCTTTTAAGAATAGTAATTGCATAAGCTAAACTTATTGGAAATTGTTTTCGAATTATAAAAACATTATTATTCAGCTGAAACTTTGATTCGATACGTTCAATCTCAAATTCATTTTCTTCGAATTGGACAGACAATTTTACAACATTTTTACAAGTGCGCGCGTCAACAATATCCTGAAGCAACATCTATATTTCGAAGTAACATTATTTTTGCACCCTTTTTATACCCGTTACTCGTAGAGTAAAAGGGTATACTAGATTCGTCGGAAAGTATGTAACAGGGAGAAGGAAGCGTTTCCGACCCCATAAAGTATATATATTCTTGATCAGGATCACTAGCCGAGTCGATCCAGCCATGTCCGTCTGTCCGTCTGTCTGTCTGTCCGGATGAACGCTGAGATCTTGGAAACTATGAGAGCTAGGCTATTGAGATTTGGCGTGCAGATTCAGGAGCTTCTTACGCAGCGCAAGTTTGTTGTCAGTAGAGTGCCACGCCCACTTTTACGCCCACAAACCGCCCAAAACTGTGGCTCCTACGGTTTTTATGCTAGAATAACAATTTTAACTAAAGTGTATTGTTCTCATCAATACCTATCGATTGACCCAAAAAAAAGTTTGCTACGCCCACTTTATCGCCCACAAACCGCCCCCAAACTTCAAAAAATCGTAAGTATGAACGTGGATATCTCGAAAACTATCAAAGATAGAGAATCGGGATCTCAGATTTAGATTCCGTAGCCTTGTACGCAGCCCAATTTTGTTAAGCGAATATGCCACTCCCACTCTAACGCCCACAAACCGCCTAAACCTGTGGCGCCCACAATTTTCATGCTAGATACAAAATTTTTTTGGTCTCGTCAATACCTATCTGTTGACCCAAAAAAAAAATTGCCACGCCCACCCTAACGCCCATAACGCTTAAATCTGTCTACCGCCAGTTGGTGGCGCATTTCAGTCTCGCTTTGCTGCTTGCCTTTCTCCATTTCCCTTTGGTCCCTTTAGCTGAGTAACGGGTATCTGATAGTCGAGGCACTCGACTATAGCGTTCTTCCTTGTTTTTAATGGAATTTGTTCTAAAATTCTTAAGTTCAACTTTTAACATTGTTCCCTTGTCGGACATAAACAACATAGTTAGGGTATTCCCTAAACTGTTGAATTGCTGAATTGTTGAATTTTGATCAGCTGTTAATCAGCTGTTTCATACAAAGTCAACTGTCAGAAATTTCAGCAATTCAACAGCCCGGGGCTGTTGAAAATGTTGTTTAATTGCTGAAAACCAGAGTTGTCGCTGTTCTCGACTAAAAGTAAGAGTGTAACTCTGGTCAATTGTAAACTTGTAGGAATTGCAATCGTATAAAATATGCAAGTAAAGGATATCTAATAGGATGCTGACTTTTATCAGTTTTAATAGTTTATTATTTTGGCTTATTTTCGGCATTTTCCTCAATTTTAAACATAATCTTTGGTAAACACAGCAGGCAATTTGACAATCTGAAAAACAGCTGAAATTCAACAGGGAACTTTTAGGTTCGTTCCCTTAATTGCTTAAATTTTCTGTTGAATTTTCAACAATTCAGCAATTCAACCGTTTAGGGAATACCCAGAGTATAAACATAAACATATAGTATTTGCAGGCAACTTCCTTATATATTCAATGAGTTCGGAAAGACACGTTTCAATTGTATTGCTGTTTAATTTAATTTCTCTTTTATGCCTAGTCTTACATGTGCTAGAGTCGGTTCAAAATCTTGATCTCATTGTTTTCATAAGAAAACAAGGGAGAACGCTATAGTCGAGTACCTCGACTATCAGATACCCGTTACTCAGCTTAAGCGACCAAAGGGAAATGGAGATATGCAAGCAGCAAAGCGAGATTTAAATGCGCCACCTACCGGCGGAAGACAGATTTAAGCGTTGTGTGCGTTAGGGTAGGCGTGACAAATTCATTGTTCAATAGAATAAGTTAGCCGCGCACTTTGCTCTCTCTGAGCGCCGGCAGTGCTTTTCTCTTTGCCGCTAAGTTCGGCCGGCAACTATTTACATACACACACATACACGCGTAAAAACATTTCGCACTGTCTGGCTCTGACGTCATAGCTTTTTTTCTTGGGAGGTTTGTGGGCGTTAGAGTGGGCGTAGAAAAATTTTTTTTGGGTCAATCGATAGGTATGGACAAGACTAATACATTTCAGTTAAAATTTTCTATCTAACATCAAAACTGTAGGAGCCACAGTTTTGGGCGGTTTGTGGGCGTTAGAGTGGGCGTGGCACTCTACTGAAACAAACTTGCGCTGCGTAAGAAGCTCAGGAATCTGCTCGCCAAATCTCAATAGCCTAGCTCTCATAGTTTCCGAGATCTCAGCGTTCATCCGGACAGACGGACAGACGGACAGACGGACAGACGGACAGACGGACATGGCTAGATCGACTCGGCTAGTGATCCTGATCAAGAATATATATACTTTATGGGGTCGGAAACGCTTCCTTCTGCCTGTTACATACTTTCCGACGAATCTAGTATACCCTTTTACTCTACGAGTAACGGGTATAACAAGGAAGAACGCTAAGTCGAGTACCTCGACTATCAGATACCCGTTACTCAGCTAAAGGGACCAAAGGGAAATGGAGATAGGCAAGCAGCAAAGCGTGATGGAAATGCGCCACCTACCGGCGGTAGACAGGTTTAAGCGTTATGGGCGCTAGAGTGGGCGTGATCAATCGATAGGTATTAACGGGACCAATATATTTCAGTTAAAATTTTCTATCTAGCATGAAAATTGTGGGCGCCACAGGTTTAGGCAACTTGTGGGCGTTAGAGTGGGCGTGGTATATTCGCGTAACAAACTTGCGCTGCGTACAAGGCTACGGAATCTAAATCTGAGATCCCAATTCTCTATCTTTAATAGTTTCCGAGATATCCACGTTCAGTTAAAATTTGTATTTAGCATTAAAACTGTAGGAGCCACAGTTTTGGGAAATTTGTGGACGTTAGAGTGGGCGTGGCACTCTGCTCAGGAATCTGCACGCCAAATCTCAATAGCCTAGCTCTTATAGTTTCTGAGATCTCAGCGTTCATCCGGACAGACAGACGGAAAGACGGACATGGCTAGATCGACTCGGCTAGTGATCCTGATCAAGAATATATATACTTTATGGGGTCGGAAACGCTTCCTACTGCCTGTTACATACTTTCCGACGAATCTAGTATACCCTTTTACTCTACGAGAAACGGGTATAACTATGATACTTTTCTTCGTCTTTTGTTGTTGCTATCGAAAAATAATATATAGGATGAAGCCTTTTATCCTCTTTTCTTTGCAGCAAAACTGAACTAAGACCTTGTGCGTTGGCATCTGTATGCAACTGTACCTCGACCCTTTAATAATATAATCCTAACACTGGAGCTTCCACCAACTTTTTCTTAAGCATTTAAAAACATTGCAATTCATTTTCATCAAATTCGAGTTCTATATCATTTTATAACAAATCATATAGAGGTTTAGCGATCATCGAAATATCTTTAATGAACCTTCTAAAATACGACCACAAACCCAGAAAGCTTCTAACACCGTGTACTTAATCTGGAACGGGAAAATCTCGAACAGCTTCTATTCCTTTGTCATTAGCCTGTATTCCTTGGCTAGTTACCAAAAATCCTAAGTATTGTACGCTTGCTTGTAGAAACTCTTAGCACTTATCCATTCTTAATTCTAGTTTGTTTCTTGCCAATCAATCAAAAACTTCCCTAAGAACATTTTAATGTACTTCCATCTCTTTACTCGCAATCATGATATCGTCCATGTACAAACTACCTTACCATCCCTTATCATGTCTGCAAAAATCTTATTGATAAAGCGTTGGAACACCGCTGGTCCATTCTTCAGCCCCATTGACAGCCGCATAAACTCAAATTGTTCTAATGGAGTCACAAATGAGGTATATCGATTCGCTATCCACAAACACATGAAAGTAGCCATGATTTAAATTTAATTTCGAAAATATTGTTTTCTTTTCCAATGTATCTAATAAATCGTCAATCAAAGGTAACGGATAATTATCTTTAATCATTGTCTTGTTAAGCTTTCGCTATAGTCGTAAGTCGCCTGATTTTTGTCGGAAAGTATGTAACACGCAGAAGGAAGCGTTTCCGACCCCATAAAGTATATATTTTCTTGATCGGGACCACTAGCCGAGTCGATCTAGCCATGTCCGTCAGTCCATCTGTCCATCTGTCCGTATGAACGCCGAGATCTCGGAAACTATAAGAGCTATGTTATTTTGATTTGGTATGCACAAACCGCAGTTTTAATGCTAGAAAATGTATTGTTCTCATCAATACCTATCGATTGACCCAAAAAAATGTTTGCCAAAAAATCGTAAGTGTGAACGCGGATATCTCGGAAAATATCAAAGATAGAGAATTGGGATTTCAGATTTATATTCCGTAGCTTTGTACGCAGCGCAAGTTTGTTACGCGAATATGCCACGCCCACAAACCAACCAAACTTGTGGTGCCCAAAATTATAACTGAAATGTATTAGTCTCGTCAATACCTATCAATTGATCGAAAAAAAAGTTTGCCATGCCCACTCTAACGCCCATAACGCTTAAACCGCCCACATACCCATATATTGAGATCGCGGGTAGGTGGCGCATTCAATCTCGCATTGCTGCTTGCATATCTCCATTTCCCTTTGGTTCCTTTAGCTGAGTAACGGGTATCTGATAGTCGAGGTACTCGACTATAGCGTTTTTCCTTGTTTTCTGTTGATTTGGTTGAATCCTTTCTTTTTGCGTTTTTTCTTTAGCCCATTTTCATCAGTTTCACAACACTTATTAAATAAAGTCCTTGCTGAGGCTTTTTTCAATCTTTTATGTTTCTCCTCGTTACTTTCCATTGATCTAATTGTCTCCTTCTTTTTGCGTTCTGTTTTAATCATAAAATGTGCTTTCCAGCAGTCTCCAAATATTTATTTAATGTCATTTTGGCTGCAACTCAGTTAAGCTTTTTGAGTCGTATTTATTTGGTCTCCTCTAACATTTTAGCGGACTTTCTATTTGCATTGTTTTTTAGTCTGTCAGTCATTTTTTTGTAATTTCTGCGGTTTCTTTGATTTTCTCAAGTCCCTCTCCTAGGTATCTCTCTATTTGAGCACTGTCTGTATTTTTCGAATTTCTTTTAAACTTTTTTTTTGTGGTTCTTTATTTGCATTATCAAACTTTTTTTGATAATTAAAAGTTTTTTTTTATAACGCCCAACCATTTTAACTAAAACTAGATTTATACTAGAATATATATATATATTACTTAATACTTGTATTGTTTTTTAAGAGTTTGCAGTTTTTAAAAGATGGTTTGGTTTCTTCCTTTTAATCCTTTAGTTTTTTTTATATGCAAGAAATGTTTTAAGGTGCTTTAAATCCATTTTTTTTTATATACCCTATACCATTTGTTTTGTACTTAATCTGGAACGGGAAAATCTCGAACAGCTTCTATTCCTTTGTCATTAGCCTGTATTCCTTGGCTAGTTACCAAAAATCCTAAGTATTGTACGCTTGCTTGTAGAAACTCTTAGCACTTATCCATTCTTAATTCTAGTTTGTTTCTTGCCAATCAATCAAAAACTTCCCTAAGAACATTTTAATGTACTTCCATCTCTTTACTCGCAATCATGATATCGTCCATGTACAAACTACCTTACCATCCCTTATCATGTCTGCAAAAATCTTATTGATAAAGCGTTGGAACACCGCTGGTCCATTCTTCAGCCCCATTGACAGCCGCATAAACTCAAATTGTTCTAATGGAGTCACAAATGAGGTATATCGATTCGCTATCCACAAACACATGAAAGTAGCCATGATTTAAATTTAATTTCGAAAATATTGTTTTCTTTTCCAATGTATCTAATAAATCGTCAATCAAAGGTAACGGATAATTATCTTTAATCATTGTCTTGTTAAGCTTTCGCTATAGTCGTAAGTCGCCTGATTTTTGTCGGAAAGTATGTAACACGCAGAAGGAAGCGTTTCCGACCCCATAAAGTATATATTTTCTTGATCGGGACCACTAGCCGAGTCGATCTAGCCATGTCCGTCAGTCCATCTGTCCATCTGTCCGTATGAACGCCGAGATCTCGGAAACTATAAGAGCTATGTTATTTTGATTTGGTATGCACAAACCGCAGTTTTAATGCTAGAAAATGTATTGTTCTCATCAATACCTATCGATTGACCCAAAAAAATGTTTGCCAAAAAATCGTAAGTGTGAACGCGGATATCTCGGAAAATATCAAAGATAGAGAATTGGGATTTCAGATTTATATTCCGTAGCTTTGTACGCAGCGCAAGTTTGTTACGCGAATATGCCACGCCCACAAACCAACCAAACTTGTGGTGCCCAAAATTATAACTGAAATGTATTAGTCTCGTCAATACCTATCAATTGATCGAAAAAAAAGTTTGCCATGCCCACTCTAACGCCCATAACGCTTAAACCGCCCACATACCCATATATTGAGATCGCGGGTAGGTGGCGCATTCAATCTCGCATTGCTGCTTGCATATCTCCATTTCCCTTTGGTTCCTTTAGCTGAGTAACGGGTATCTGATAGTCGAGGTACTCGACTATAGCGTTTTTCCTTGTTTTCTGTTGATTTGGTTGAATCCTTTCTTTTTGCGTTTTTTCTTTAGCCCATTTTCATCAGTTTCACAACACTTATTAAATAAAGTCCTTGCTGAGGCTTTTTTCAATCTTTTATGTTTCTCCTCGTTACTTTCCATTGATCTAATTGTCTCCTTCTTTTTGCGTTCTGTTTTAATCATAAAATGTGCTTTCCAGCAGTCTCCAAATATTTATTTAATGTCATTTTGGCTGCAACTCAGTTAAGCTTTTTGAGTCGTATTTATTTGGTCTCCTCTAACATTTTAGCGGACTTTCTATTTGCATTGTTTTTTAGTCTGTCAGTCATTTTTTTGTAATTTCTGCGGTTTCTTTGATTTTCTCAAGTCCCTCTCCTAGGTATCTCTCTATTTGAGCACTGTCTGTATTTTTCGAATTTCTTTTAAACTTTTTTTTTGTGGTTCTTTATTTGCATTATCAAACTTTTTTTGATAATTAAAAGTTTTTTTTTATAACGCCCAACCATTTTAACTAAAACTAGATTTATACTAGAATATATATATATATTACTTAATACTTGTATTGTTTTTTAAGAGTTTGCAGTTTTTAAAAGATGGTTTGGTTTCTTCCTTTTAATCCTTTAGTTTTTTTTATATGCAAGAAATGTTTTAAGGTGCTTTAAATCCATTTTTTTTTATATACCCTATACCATTTGTTTTTTTTTTATAATAAACTGTAGAGAAGCATTTTAATTTTATTTTATTTAGTTCTTTTTTAAATTGTTTTTTTTTTGTTCTGAATGATTTTATATTTTTTAATTATAATTGAATTTTAAACACCTTTTTTGAGTTTTTCTTCTTTTCTGTTTCTTTTCTTCTTGTGCTTTTAAAATAGGTATACAATTTTTTTTTAATTTAGTGTTGAGATCTCTTTTGAGTTTCCTTTTTGTGTTTTTTCATTAATGCTTCTATTTTTATACACTTGCAGAGTTTATATTGATTTCAGTCAGAAGTTTGCAACGCAGTGAAGGAGACGTTTCCGACCCCATAAAGTATATATATTCTTAATCAGCGTGACTAGACGAGTCTAGCCATGTCCGTCTGTCCGTCCGTTTCTCCGCAAACTAGTCTCTCTCTCTCTATTGGGAATACCATTTTTTGTATATTTAAATTTAATAATTGTAGCTGCTAGGGTATACAAACTTCGGCTTGCCGAAGTTAACTTCCTTTCTTGTTTGACATAATATCTTATACTATTGGGAATATCATTTTTTGTATTTTTAAATTTAATATTTATAACTGCAAGGGTATACAAACTTCGGCTTGCCGAAGTTAACTTCCTTTCTTGTCTTGACATATTATCTTATACTATTGGAAATATCATTTTATGTATTTATACCCGTTACTCGTAGAGAAAACGGTATACTAGATTCGTCGGAAAGTATGTAACAGGGAGAAGGAAGCTTTTCCGACCCCATAAAGTATATATATTCTTGATAAGGATCATTAGCCGAGTCGATCTAGCCATGTCCGTCTGTCCGTCTGTCTGTCCGTCCGGATGAACGCTGAGATTTCGATAACTATAAGAGCTAGGCTATTGAGATTTGGCGTGCAGATTCTTGAGCTTAGGCACCGCAAGTTTGTTTCAGCAGAGTGCCACGCCCACTCTAACGCCCACAAACCGCCCAAAACTGTGGCTCCTGCAGTTTTGATGCTAGAATAAAAATTTTAACTTAAAGGTATTGTTCTCATCAATATCTATCGATTGACCCAAAAAAAAGTTTGCCACGCCCACTTTAACGCCCACAAACCGCCCACAAACTTCAAAAAATCGTAAGTATGAACGTGGATATCTCGGAAAGTATCAAAGATAGAGAATTGGGATCTCAGATTTAGATTCCGTAGCCATGTACGGAGCGCAACTTTGTTACTTCGGCAAGCCGAAGTTTGTATACCCTTGCAGCTTTAATTATTAAATTTAACAAGGAAGAACCCTATAGTCGAGTACCTCGTCTATCAGATGCCCGTTACTCAGCTAAAGGGACCAAAGGGAAATGGAGATATGCAAGCAGCAAAGCGAGATTGAAATGCGGGCATGAACATATTTATTATTTATTTTCGATAGGTATTGACGAGACCCATACATTTCAGTTAAAATTTTTTATCTAGCCACAGGTTTGGGCGGTTTGTTGGCGTTAGAGTGGGCGTGGCATATTCACCTAACAAACCTGCGCTGCGTACAAGGCTACGGAATCTAAATCTGAGATCCACATTCTCTACATTTCAGTTAAAATTTTTATTCTAGCATCTAAACTGTAGGAGCCACAGTTTTGAGCGGATTGTGGGCGTTAGAGTGGGCGTGACACTCTGCTGAAACAAACTTGCGCTGCGTAAGAAGCTTAGGAATCTGCACGCCAAATCTCATTAGCCTAGCTCTTATAGTTTCCGAGATCTCAGCGTTTATCCGGACGGACAGACAGACGGACAGACGGACATGGCTAGATCGACTCGGCTAGTGATCCTGATCAAGAATATATATACTTTATGGGGTCGGAAACGCTTCCTTCTGCCTGTTACATACTTTCCGACGAATAACTTGACCCATACGTTTGTGGGGTGCAGACTAGAAAAATGTTTTTAAAATCTTTCCTTCGTCATATTAATAAATTGAGAAGGCTTGTTGACTGGGTCTAATTGCAATAAATCTCCAAGAAATAAAATATTTACTCTTCCAAACCAGCCATCTGGGTGTTCTAAAGTATCAAATATTTCACAAAATCGTAAATTTATATATTGTAATGTTACATTCGAAACCATTGAAACTTCATCAATTATAATTAGGCAGACATTTTTAAGGTTATTCCGCAATAACTTTAATTTTGAATTGTTTAATTGTGTATATTTGGCTATGCCTCCATGCTCGTCAGGCAAATTCAACAATCGATGAATAGTTAAGCCATTTACATTGCGAGATGCCATTCCAGTAGGATCAGCCACAACTACTTGTTAGCACATTAATCAGAAAAAGATTTTCCAGTGCCTCCAACTCCAGAAACGAATTTACGTAATACATTTTTCGGGGATAGTTTCTGATTTTTCAATGTTTTATTTTCAAGCTCTTTTTTTTTCCATATATCACAATAGTTGGAGACAGTATTAACAATGTCATCAAATATCCTTTTTTGGTCGATGTTAGGCTGATTAATTTCGTCAGAAATTGAAATATAATTTTCATTTAAAGCGAGATTGTCCATTTCATGTAACTCGTTTTCTAATAGCACTTCAAAACCAATAATGTTATCATACTCGTCGTTATCTTGTAATGCAATTATATTTTCTAATGCGTTAGATTCTCTAGCTAATTCACTTTTAAACTCTTCACATATTTTAAGCAATTCTTCTAATTTATCATGATACCTCATGGCTTCTACCAACTCATCTTTACACATTGCAAATGCATCAAAAAAGGTTTCCGAGCCCCCTTTAAGGTCTTCTCTGTTTCGCCAAGGCTTAAATAAAACTAGGAGACCATAGTAATAGTTTTCGAGATGCATTTTCCTATTGGCTTTAAATGATTTAACAAATATGGCCTTTTTCGTTTGAGTATATAACCATTTTCATAAGGATACGATATTATAGTTTTTTGCTTTTCTTTAACTATATAAAAAATCTTGAAGTCTTTTGGCCGATTAGGATAATTAACTTCCACCCAATTTGCGAAAAATATATCTGTGTCATTGTCATTCATATTATTTAATTCTCTTCTGGATTTTACTCTACGACTTCTATCTTGGCGTGTATCTATCATTCTTATAGTCGTATATTCATCGGCTTCGAATATAGCTCGCAAATAACTGTTGACCGTTTTTCTTCTTGCTCTCTCGTTGCGAGCATAACCGAAAAACATCATGCTCTATCGCTCTCGCTCTGAGCAAGAGACTCTCTTCATGTGTGTTTTCTGTTGAGCGCTTTTTGTTGAGCTCTTTGTATGTCGCTCTTTCAATGAGCAGTGCGTAAAGAGAAACGCTCGCTCAATGAGAGTCAGTAAAAGACCGATTGACAGAAAAACTTAACGCAAACGGTATTAAGTATTTATTACTTGGTTATCATTAATCATCTTTAGTTTATGTAATATTCCTTCATTTAATTGGCGTACATTCGCTTGGTGTAACAAAAAGAATAAATATTGCTGATTCAATCGAAATCTGACGTTAAAATCCATTTTGTATATTCCCCCGGTTTTAAGGGAATTTCTCTTTGCTGGTATTGACCATAACAACTGCTACTAAATAAGTCCAGAAAACATTTAAGGTCTAAATTTCTATCACGATTATCAAGGCATTCTTCGGCCAAAGAGCTAGTGGGATGGCTCGGAGGGCGCCGAGCTGAAGGCTACCGAACGGGTCGCAGGTTGCGGATAGCGAGCGCCCTGGTTCTCCAGGGTAGCTACGAATAAGCGTGGAAGTTGGACACGGCCCGGCTACCGCCAAGCCCCCAACACGAAGCCTAAATAAGTAGCCCCGGACAGTCATCAGGTATCTGCGCCGTAGCAGTACCGACGTCGCGCTTGTACTGCCGCCTCCGACAAATAGCTCACACATACCCCCCTCCCCCACTCTTTGATCCTACCTTTTCCCTACCCACACAACTCATCTCACCCCGGGCTGGACTAAGGTGTCACTCGTACCGTGCCGAGAGTCAATCTGGCTGGGAGCCCGAGTCATCAAATAACTCAGTCTCAAACGGTGAGCTCAGGCAAGTGGCGACCGCCTGTTCTAAGTCAGCCTTACCCGGCTACAGCGGACCTGTCCCTTCTCCGCAGCTCGTGGGATTTAACATGGAGAATTTTATAAATAAAAACCAAAAAGACAGCACTAAAAAAGAGCCCGACACTCTCAAAAAGTCGGAAGTCGTAACCAACGACGATAAGAAGAGCCAGATCACGGCTCCCAGTCCATGTGACGTCTACCCCTGCTAAGGCCAGCGAACAACGCAGCCGGCTAAGCCCAACTCGCCATAGCGACAAGCGCAAGCCTCCCACCAGCGTAGGTGTGGCTAAACAGCTACTCCAACCTGAGGGGAGCGCAAAAGCCGGTCTCGTGGTGAGTACCAGGGCAAAGGAGTTTAAGAGGATTCCACCTAACCAGGCAGGACCTCTTGAACGAAAGAAAGCGTTTCGGATCCTCAAACGGCTGGCCACCAATCCGATACGTGAGGATCAGACGTCAAAATTGGATTACCTGAAAATCCAAGAGGACATAGCCTGGGCAAAGGCGATAATCCCAGACCTCGACATCGCAATGACTACCAGCAACAACAACAAGCGAGAGAGGTCGATGGAGATCCTTTGAGGAAGTGGTAAAGGATCGGAAGATCATTGGTGTCATCGACCAGAGCGATGAAGGCGGTAGGATCCCAAGAAACCAATGGGGTCTGGTTAGACGGGCCCTTGCGTCAGTGGCCTTGAAAGTGCTGGATGAAAACCCAGGCCCGCCACCCGATTGCACAGATGCAGTACCAGGGCAATGTTAAGTTGATCGCCTGCGAAGACAAGAGATCGGCGGCACTCTACATGGCTGCAATTAACAAGGTCGGCGAGGTCTACCCCGGGGCCAAGCTGGCAGTTTGCGAGGATGCAGACATCCCGTCTCGACCGAGAGCGAGGGTGTGGCTGCCGTCGGAACCATCGGAACCAGAGGCTATACTCAGCCTGCTGACCAGGTTCAACCCGAAGCTTCCAACAGACGGTTGGAAGGTGGTCAAGGTGGAGAAAACCGAGCGCGTCACCATGAACGTGGTTATCCTCCTGAACCAGGCCTGCTTGGGACCCCTCGCAGCCCAACAATACCGGGTGAACTACTGGTTCGAAAAGGTGCAGCTACGCATCTATGAAACGGATAAGTAAGCGGCAGACAACCTGGCTGCCTGTGCGTCGTACGAACCCCCGAGCGACGACGAATTGGAACATGAAGAGGCCACCCTCACCGGCTACGTGTCAACCGACTCGGAGCTGACAGAGAGCCTGAAGCAGCTGTGCACTCAGGGCACAACCCGACCAGAGCGCACTGTTTTCCATGACATAGCGGAGGAAGCGGAGGGTACCCAGCCCGACCTCGGTCCCAAAGATGGTGCATCCGCTGCCCTCCTCACCCGCCTGGCAACAGGCAACATAGACGTAGTCCTCATTCAATAGCCATGGATTGTTGGTAAAAACATCTGTGGCTTATCAACCCCCCTATAAAAGCTATTTTACAACAAGGATAAGGGTTAAACCAGAACCTGCATTTTTACAAAGACACACTTTAAGACATTTCTTATTCCACAGTTTAGCAAAGGCGACCTCACCACGGTCAGACTGGAGCTAAACGAATACACTCATCACACCATAGCATCATTCTATCTGGCTCACGACTACGAAGGGCCGCTACCAAACACCACTACACAACAACTCATACACACTCACTCATCTAAGGAACTCATCCTGGGTGGGGACGCTTACTCACACCACACACAATGGGGAAGTACAAACACTAACGAAAGGGGTGAGTTACTCTACGGCTATCTCCTTCAATCAAATCTATTCATCTGCAACAAAGGTAATGACCCAACTTTCATCACTAGAAATGTGAGGGAAGTACTAGACATTACACTAATATCTGATCCCCAACTTAACCAGCTAGAAGCGTGGAAGGTGGGGATCGAACACTCATTCTCAGACCACCGATACATAGAATTTACAATAACTCTAGACTGTCCTCCCGCCGAGAACATCACTAATCTAAGATTAATCAACTGGGGATATTACAAAAATTTCCTCAACAGGAACCTACACGCTCCACCGACACACATACGCAACCGTCAAGAATTAGATAACCTAGTTAACAATTTTACTGATATCTGCGGTGAGGCCTTAAAAAGGGCTTGCCCAAGCAGAACAGTCAAAACAAAGCACAAACCCCCTTGGTGGAACGCAACCCTGGCGAACCTTAAAAGAGAGTGTAAAACTTACTTCAATAGAGCTAAATACAACAATAGCAAATCCTCCTGGAATTTATACCACACAAAACTAAGCCTATACAAAAAGAAAATTAGAATATCAAAACGAAGAGCTTGGGCTAACTTCTGCAGTAGCATAGAATCTACTGCGGAGGCATCCAGACTCAGAAGAATTCTAGCAAAAGCTCCAGCAACCATTGGCTATCTAAAAACCAATGCTGACAGCTGGACGGAAAACAGTCAGGAAACCCTTGAACTACTGTTAGACACCCACTTCCCTAAGAACACCCATGTAGTGGAGGACCTCTACATAGAGGAGAACTTAGACGACCAGAGTATTGACAACATTTCGAACCCTGGCCGCATTCAGTGGGCTGTCAACTCTTTTAAGCCCTTCAAATCACCCGGCCCAGATGGGTTCTTCCCGGCCCAGCTACAACGGACACTAGATATCTCCCTACCCTGGCTGACAGCCATCTTCCACGGCTGCCTTGCTCTAAAGCATATTCCAACAAGGTGGCTGGACGCTAAGGTAATTTTTATACCGAAAGCCGGCAAGCCCTCCCACACCAACCCAAAGGACTTCCGCCCGATTAGTCTCTCTTCCTTCTTGTTGAAGACCCTGGAAGGCTTATACACAGCATGCGTACCGTAAGGGTAGATCAACAGATACCGCCCTCCACTCTCTAGTGTACAGTATAGAGAGAGGTTTCCGCAATAAGGAATACTCTCTTGCAGCGTTTCTAGACATAGATGGCGCCTTTAACAACGTCACCCCAACGGCGATTACTGGTGCTCTGACTGAACTGGGCATTGAGCGGCCCATAGTGGGACTCATACACCATGCTAACCAGCAGAGTAGTGTACTCCACTATGGGATCGGCCCACTCGACCAGGAATGTCAGCAGAGGAACCCCACAAGGGGGCGTACTCTCACCTCTTCTATGGGTTTTAGTGGTCAACAAACTCCTATCACTTCTAGAAGAGGCGGGCACTAAAGTGGTAGCCTACGCGGACGACTTGGTTATCCTACTGCAGGGCAAATTCCCGCAAACCCTCTGCAATCTAATGGAGACAGCCTTATCCACCCTCTCCCGGTGGACGGCTGGCTGTGGACTGGGTGTTAACCCAGAAAAGCCCGAACTAGTTCTCTTTACAAGGAAGTATACGGTACCAATTCTTATTCCCCCAAAACAACACCAAACGCGCCTAAACTTTAGCAACCAAGCAAAGTACCTAGGTGCCATCCTTGACAAAAAGCTTCTCTGGACAGACAACATCCTAGATCGCACACCCAAAGCGGCCATAGCCCTCTTCGCTTGTAAAAAAGCCATAGGGAGGAAGTGGGGTTTCTCCCCCATGATAGTTCACTGGCTATACACTGCAATAGTCAGGCCCATTCTCCTCTACGGAAACATCGTTTGGTGGCCTTCTCTAGATAAGAATTGCAACCTCCGGATCCTTCACAAGATCCAAAGAAGCGCAGAGCTCTGCATCAGTGGGGCGCTTCGCACTACCGCCACTGAGGCACTAAACACAATTCTCGATCTCCAACCCCTGGACCTACATGGACAACGGGTCACTCCAATATCCTATCAAAACATTCATCCTTACCACGTAGTACAGACTACGTCCCACCCATAGTCAACTTCGAAAGAAGATACAAGATCTTTATACCCACCCGTACAGAATGGGACAACCTCCCACACCAATTCGAAAACGCCGTCAACATATACACAGACGGCTCCAAGCTTAACTCCCAAACAGGTGGGGGAGTCTTTTCCCCCGAACTAGACATAAAAGTCTCATTCCGCCTACCAGACCACTGAAGTGTTTTCCAAGCGGAAGTCATGGCAATCCAGGAAGCCATTACCCACCTGAACACGTCAGTACATCAAGACATAGATATCTTCATCTTCTCGGATAGTCAAGCAGCCCTCAGGGCCCTCGACTCCTACACAACGAACTCGAAAACAATCTCTGAATGCCGCAAATCTCTTAACGAGATGGCCACTCATCTGAGAATCAACCTCATCTGGGTGCCTGGACACCGCAATATTGAGGGCAACTGCATAGCAGACGAGCTAGCAATTCAGGGGACAACCGCCGATATCCTTCGTGATAAGGACACGGTGGGTATGCCCATGGCTACCTGCAAGCTCCATCTCAGGCAGAGATTGTATACACTTTCAAACAACCGTTGGAACCCAATCTCAACATGCCACAATTCTAGACTCACTTGGCCAAACTACAACTCGAAAAGAACAAAAACTCTCCTACAATGTAGCAGGAAGGACATCTCCACTCTCCTAAATGCCCTCACGGGCCACTATCTTATAGGGACTCATGCGCTCAGGCTGGGACTAAGTAACCACGACTTCTGCCGCAGCTGCAAACAGATAGACGAAGAGGAGAGCATCGAACACCTCCTATGCTTCTGCCCAGCGCATAACCTAAAGCGCTTTCAAACCCTAGGTAGCTACACACTTCCGAAACTTGCGGCCATTCAGGACGTAAGCATCCAAAAACTCTTATGTTTCTTAAGAAGAACAGAATACTTCGCAAAAGCAGATAACCCATGAGCTAGGGAAACGGATCTGTTCAGAGATTTTGTGGTATCACAAGGGGCCCAATGTGACCTAAGTGAGGGGATTAGTATCTAATCTCCAACCACTCCTACCTAACCTTACCTAACCTAACCATCAAGGCATTCATCCATTACCTTTAAAACTTGATAGACAGTGACAGGCTCAGCACTGCTTTTTCTCTCCGTAATGGGATATATCGTTCAATTCTCATAAAATTCGTCGGATGTATCTTTTTGCGTTAGCATGGCTGTGTTTTATCCCTGTGATCATTTTTGTCTAAATGATTTTCGTATCTGGCGATTCGGAAGCATTTGAATCGTGAAAGCAACTTACTTCTACTTCATCTAAAAGAGCTTATGCATTATACGGAAGTGAAATATTACTATAAATTAGATTATTATTTTTGAGCCATTTTAAAGCTTCAAAAACGTTTTTTACATCAACTAAAAAATGCCAAACATTTTTCTGATTCGTGGGAACTCCACGTACTATTGTAGTCAACTCCTGATTTCTTAAAATTGCGTCTTGGGGACTAGGAAGTTTTTTCAAAGTATTGTCAAGCGGTAATGGTAAATGAAAGACTCGTCCCTTAATTTTTTTTTATTGCTTCAGAGTTTGGTCGCTTCCTATTATGACCACCCATTACTGTGTCCATTCTCGCAATCACCTGAAAGCCTTTTGCTCTTTGAATAAGTAGTTTTTCAAACTCATTTAGCTCAGAAATGCATTTTGGAACTGTACTTAGCTGTAAGTTTTTTAAAAGGCATGTTGGAGGCAACGACCCTTTTTATAATTTGATTAAGCAATATTGGCATATGCGCATATTGTTGTAAAATGATTCGTTATCATTGTCATGATAATGGAACAATGTGACAAAACGAGTTGATTTATCCCATAAATAGTCGGGAATCTCTAGCAACTTATATAAAGAGAAGAACATTTGGCATGATACACATGGTCTTATCGGCCACAATTCTTGTCTTTAATTTTTTCGAAGCACTACGAAAGCATTTATATACTCATTCCAAACTTCTCCTTCGTTATTAAATGAAAATTCGTTATAATCATAAAATTTTTTTGATTTTAAAATTATGTTTTCTGCAAATACTTGTATTATATCTATATCTTCAGAGAATAGACCAAGTGTTAAACTATCTATTTTTTGCAAATCAGATCTGATCAGATATATTAGTTTTAAATTCTGCCTTATATTTGAAAAATGAGGCGCAAGACGTTGTAAAAACAACAGCACAGATTGACAATTATTCTAATTTTCATAACAGAAAGAATGGTGTCCTGCCTTTTTAACCCGTTACTCGTAGAGTATAAGGATATACTAGATTCGTCGGAAAGTATTTACAGGCAAAAGGAAGTGATTCCGACCCCATAAAGTATATATATTATTGATCAGTATCACTAGCCGAGTCGATCTAGCCATGTCCGTCTGTCCGTCCGTCCGGATGAACGCTGAGATCTCGGAAATAATGGGAACTATGCTATTGAGATTCGGCAGGCAGATTCCTGAGCTTCTTACGCAGCGCAAGTTTATGGCTCCTACAGTTTTTATGCTAGAATAAAAATTTTAACTGAAATGAATCGTTTTCATCAATACCTATCGACTGACCCAAAAACAGTTTGCCACGCCCACTTTAACGCCCACAAACCGCCCACAAACTTCGAAAAATCGTAACTATGAACGCGGATATCTCGGAAACTATCAAAGATAGAGAATTGGAATTTCAGATTTAGGTTCCGTAGCCTTGACCGCAGCGCAAGTTTGCTACGCGAATATGCCACGCCCACTCTTACGCCCACAAACCGCCCAAACTTGTGACGCCCACAATTTTTATGCTAGATAAACATATTTACTGAAATGTATTAGTCTCGTCAATACCTATCGTTTGATTCAAAAAAAATTTTGCTACGCCCACTCTAACGCCCATAACGCTTAAATCTGTCTACCGCCGGTAGGTGGCGCATTTCAATCTCGCTTTGCTGCTTGCATATCTCCATTTCCCTTTGGTCCCTTTAGCTGAGTAACGGGTATCTAATAGTCAAGGTACTCGACTATAGAGTTCTTTCTTGTTATACCCTTGCAGAGGGTATATTGATTTCAGTCAGTTTGCAATGCAGTGAAGGAGACGTTTCCGACCCCATAAAGTATATATATTCTTGATCAGCATGACTAGACGAGACGATCTGTCCCTCTGTCCGTCCGTTTCTACGCAAACTAGTCTCTCAGTTTCAAAGCTATCGGGCTGAAACTTAAAAAAAAGTCTTATATCTTTTGCAGGTAGTATATAAGTCGGATCCAGCCGGATCGGACAACAATATCTTATAGCTCCCATAGGAATAATCGGAAAACAAAATTTTAAAAAATTATATCTTTGGTGTTTTTTAACATATAACCTCCTAAGCTTGGAAATAAACTTTTTTAATAAGTTTTGAATTTCGAATAAATTTTATCAAAATCGAAAGACTATATCATATAGCTGCCATAGAAACGATCGTAAAATTGGTGGTAAGATAATATGAAAGAAATTATAGCTTCGGTGTTTTTTAACATATAACCTTCTACGGAAATAACATTTATTAATTAGTTCTGAATTTCTAATTAAATTTTATCAAAATCGGACGACTATATCGTATAGCTGCCAAAGGAACGATCGTAAAATTGGTGGGAAAATAATATGAAACAAATTATAGCTTCGGTGTTCCTTAACATATAACCTCCTACGCTTGGAAATAACATTTTTTAATTAGTTCAGAGTTTCGAATTAAATTTTATCAAAATCGGACGACTATATCATATAGCTGCCATAGGAACGATCGTAAAATAGGTGGGAAAATAATATGAAACAAATTATAGCTTCGGTGTTCCTTAACATATAACCTTCTACGCTTGGAAATAACATTTATTAATTAGTTCTGAATTTCTAATTAAATTATATCAAAATCGGACGACTATATCATATAGCTGCTATAGGAACGATCGGAAAATTAATGGGAAAATAATATGAAATAAATTATAGCTTCGGTGTTTTTTATCATATAACCTCCTACGCTTGGAAATAAACTTTTTTTAATTAGTTCTGAATTTCGAATTTAATTTTATCAAAATCGAACGACTATATCATATGGCTGACATCGAAACGATCGGAAAATTGGTGGGAAAATATTATGAAACAAATTATAGCTTCGGTGTTTGTTGATATATTATCTTAAACTAATGGGAATATAATTTTTTGTATTTTTAAATTTAATAATTATATCTGCAAGGGTATACAAACTTCGGCTTGCCGAAGTTAACTTCCTTTCTTGTTATACCCGTTACTCGTAGAGTAAAAGGGTATACTAGATTCGTCGGAAAGTATGTAACAGGCAGAAGGAAGCGTTTCCAACCCCATAAAGTATATATATTCTTGATCAGGATCACTAGCCGAGTCGATCTAGCCATGTCCGTCTGTCCGTCTGTCCGTCTGTCCGTCTGTCCGTCTGTCCGTCTGTCCGTCTGTCTGTCCGTCCGGATGAACGCTGAGATCTCGGAAACTATTAGAGCTAGGCTATTGAGATTTGGCGTGCAGATTCCTGAGCTTCTTACGCAGCGCAAGTTTGTTTCAGTAGAGTGCCACGCCCACTCTAACGCCCACAAGCCGCCCAAAACTGTGGCTCCTACAGTTTTGATGCTAGAGAAAAAATGTATTGCTCTCGTCAATACCTATCAATTGACCCAAAAAAAGTTTGCTACGCCCACTCTAACGCCCATAACGCTTAAATCTGTCTACCGTCGGTAGGTGGCGCATTTCAATCTCGCCTTGCTGCTTGCATATTTCCATTTCCCTTTGGTCCCTTTAGCTGAGTAACGGGTATCTGATAGTCGAGGTAATCGACTACAGCGTTCTTCCTTGTTTTTGTTCTACAGTTTCACAACACTTATTAAATAAAGTCCTTGCTACGACTTTTTTTAATCTTTTATGTTTATCATCTTCAATTTCTGTTGATCTGGTTGATTCCTTTCTTTTTCCGTTTTTTCGTAATCTTTCAAACTTACTTTCTTCAGTTTCACAACACTTATTAAATTATGTACTTGCTGCGACTTTTTTCAATCTTTTTTGTTTCTCCCCTTCATTATACCCGTTACTCGTAGAGTAAAAGGGTATACCAGATTCGTCGGAAAGTATGTAACAGGCAGAAGGAAGCGTTTCCGACCCCATAAAGTATATATATTCTTGATCAGGATAACTAGCCGAGTCGATCTAGCCATGCCCGTCTGTTCGTCTGTCCGGATGAACGCTGAGATCTCGGAAACTATAAGAGCTAGGCTACTGAGATTTGGCGTGCAGATTCCTGAGCTTCTTACGCAGCGCAAATTTGTTTCAGTAGAGTGCCACGCCCACTCCAACGCCCACAAACCGCCCAAAGCTGTGGCTCCTACAGTTTTGATGCTAGAGAAAAAATGTATTGCTCTCGTCAATACCTATCAATTGACCCAAAAAAAAGTTTGCTACGCCCACTCTAACACCCATAACGCTTAAATCTGTCTACCGCCGGTAGGTGGCGCATTTCAATCTCGCCTTGCTGCTTGCATATCTCCATTTCCCTTTGGTCCCTTTAGCTGAGTAACGGGTATCTGATAGTCGAGGAACTCGACTATAGCGTTCTTCCTTGTTTTCTATTGATCTGGTTGATTCCTTTCTTTTTGCGTTTTTTCTTAAGCTTTTTTTCTTCAGTTTCACAACACTTATTAAATAAAGTCCTTGCTGAGGCTTTTTTCAATCTTTTATGTTTCTCCTCTTTACTTTCCATTGATCTAATTGTCTCCTTCTTTTTGCGTTCTGTTTTAATCATAAAATGTGCTTTCCAGCAGTCTCCAAATATTTATTTAATGTAATTTTGGCTGCAACTTAGTTAAGCTTTTTGAGACGTATTTATTTGGTCTCCTCTAACCTTTTAGCGGACTTTCTATTTGCATTGTTTTTTAGTCTGTCAGTCATTTTTTTCTGTAATTTCTGCGGTTTCTTCGATTTTCTCAAGTCTCTCTCCTAGGTATCTCTCTATTTGAGCACTGTCTGTATTTTTCGAATTTCCTTTAAACTTTTTTTTTGTGGTTCTTCATTTGCATTATCAAAATTTTTTTGATAATTAAAAGTTTTTTTTTTATAACGCCCAACCATTTTAGCTAAAACAAGGAAGAACGCTATAGTCGAGTACCTCGACTATTAGATACCCGTTACTCAGCTAAAGGGACCAAAGGGAAATGGAGATATGCAAGCAGCAAAGCGAGATAGAAATGCGCCACCTATAGGCGTTAGACAGATTTAAGCGTTATGGGCGTTAGAGTGGGCGTAGCAAACTTTTTTTGGGTCAATCGATAGGTATTGACGAGACCAATACAGTTCAGTTAAAATTTTGTATCTAGCATGAAAATTGTGGGCGCCACAGGCTTGGGCGGTTTGTGGGCGTTAGAGTGGGCGTGGCATATTTGCGTTACAAACTTGCGCTGCGCACAAGGCTACGGAATCTAAATCTGAGATCCCAATTTTCTATCCTTGATAGTTTCCGAGACATCCACGTTCATATTAACGATTTCTTGAAGTTTGTGGGTGGTTTGTGGGCGTGGCAATTTTTTTTTTTTGAGTCAATAGGTATTGATGAGAACAATACATTTCAGTTAAAATTTTTATTCTAGCATCAAAACTGTAGGAGCCACAGTTTTGGGCGCTGCGTAAGACGCTCAGGAATCTGCACGCCAAATCTCCATAGCCTAGCTCTTATAGTTTCCGAGATCTCAGCGTTCATCCGGACGGACAGACAGACGGACAGACGGACATGGCTAGATCGACTCGGCTAGTGATCCTGATCAAGAATATATATACTTTATTGGGTATGAAACGCATCCTTCGGTATAAAAACACCGAAGCTATAATTTGTTTCATATTATTTTCCCACCAATTTTCCGATCTTTCCTATGGCAGCTATATGATATAGTCGTCCGATTTTGATAAAATTTAATTCGAAATTCAAAACTAAATAAAAAATGTAATTTCCAAGCTTAGAAGGTTATATGTTAAAAAACACCAATTATATAATTTTTAAAATTTTTTTTTTCGGATTATTCCTATGGGAGCTTTAAGATATAGTTGTCCGATCCCGCTGGTTCCGACTTATATACTACCTGCAAAAGATATAAGACTTTTGGGAAAGTTGCAGCCCGATAGCTTTAAGACTGAGAGACTAGTTTGCGTCGAAACGGATGGGCAGACGGGCATGGCTAGATCGACTCGTCTAGTCATGCTGATCAAGAATATATATTTTTTATGGGGTCGGAAACGTCTCCTTCACTGCGTTGCAAACTTCTTACTAAAATCAATATGCACTCTGCAAGGGTATAAAAGTAAAGTTATATTTAAATGTATATAATTGATGAATATCTGCGTATATAAATAATTTTATAATTTATAAAGCGCCAGATCCAGAAAGGCAAAATAAAAAATAATATTTTGAAACATCTGACCAAATGTATATGACGCTCTGCAATGGTATAACAAGAGAAAAAGCTAGCCTCGACAAGCTCGAGTTATTATACCCTTGCAAATCTTTCTTACGGCAGAAACCAAAATCCGTTTTGTTTTTGCACTAAACCAACCGTCTTTGGTTAGACGTGACATCCGAATATGATTAATATCAATGAAGCTATAATCATTAAAACTGAGAAAGATTGTGTAGAAATGAACGGATGTTGCTTAATCTATTTGACTTGTGATGCTGACCAAGTAAACATAGATTTTACAGGGTCGAAAATATTTCCTTTTACCTGTTACATATTTTTAAAGAAATTAATATATCCTTGTTGAACATAACAGTTTATACGCCATCCCTACTGTTATGTACATTTCAAAAATTAACATTATAGAAATCCATACTTTTGAATATTCGGGCACACTTTCTGTTTATCCTTCTCTTTCTGATCCTCGTGTACAAGTGGCTGGTTGTGTGCAGAAAACAAGAAATATAAATTAATAATTAAAACAACGATCATAAAACATATCCATCTAATATTGGTGTTCTTATTTAAACTGATAAAGGACTGAACAGTTGAGCGGTATATTTCAACAATCCTTATACTTCTTGACTGCCTTACAAGCTTCTGAACAAAATTAATATACCGTCCGCAACAAAATTATGTACAAATTGTGTACTTTTACAAAAACGAAAAACATGTGGGTTTTAGCTTGAACAAGAAAGTCGTTACTTTCGGCGGACTCCTCTTGTTAAGAGGACCGTCGCAGAAATAATTTTAGATTTCAAGTGCTTTTTCTGGTTGGTATCAGGAACACATATGTATAAGAAAGTAAAAATAACTAACGACGCAACTATTTTCTATCATTTAAGCAAGCGAGAGCAATTGGAACACGACGGCTTTAAAGGTATGGGGGTAAAACACGGCGAAAAGTCAGTGCTTAAATTGTTGTTGCATCTGCAGTCCACGTCATCTGGAGTTTGGCCAACTCTTCTTAGAAGGGCAGAAGACTAAGCATACGCAAATATCTTTCTAGTCTAGTTTAACAAGTTTATGGCCAACTTTTCGGTGTCCTACAGCGTCAACAGGCTCCTGAAGGTCTCCCAAGAAGAAAATGAGTAAATGCAGTTAAGGAGAAATAAGACTCAGAATAATTCAACTTTTGCTGCCATCAAACCATATTATACATTTATGTTGCTGATCAAGAATGTATATACTATGTAGTTGGAAATGGTTTCTTTTAAGCATTGCAAACTTAAATATAAATACTTTGCAAGGGTATACACAACTTGCAGTGCTTTTTAAAATTCGGATGGATTTAATGAAAATTAATTTTAAAAAACATTGTAAAACGCAATAAATTGGTTGTATACATACTGTACATCAAATCTTATCCGCAAATACGTATATAATTTATTTGAATTTTATTTCTTGAATTTCTTCACTTTTCTTTACTTCAATTTCGCTTTTAGTGTGGCCAGGCTTAAGAAGTATTCGTAATTTGTGAATACTAAATTTGAGTCGCGGAATCGATACGGAAAAGCATTCCTATGATTCTACATGTTGTTCGGTCGAATTCGATGGCATTGACTATAGAGTCTCCTTTTTTTTATTCTGAAAATAAATATTTAATTTTAAATTTCTTGACTGCAATATCATTTAGTTTTGAATTTAAGTTAATGAAGTTTTAGTCCAATTGAAAAACAGTTTAAGTTATGTCTGTCAGTAAACACAGAGGTTTTACATCTGTCAGAAATTCCAACTGTTTCGCAATTAGAAGATAACAATGGAAGCGACTAAAATCGAGTGTGTCTCAATCGAATATTCCTGGCCGTAGGGTCACAATCGATTATTCCTGGCCGTAGGGTCACACTGGGTCAATTCAAAAATGGCGTCTCGCGGCAACTTTGTAAGTAAATTGTTTTTGCTTATTGTTTCTTTAATATATATATTATTACTTTTTAGCGTTGGAATAGGGAACTGGGTTATGAGTCTCGCAATTAGAAGATAAACATGGAAGCGACTAAGATCGAGTGTGCCACAATCGAATATTCCTGTCCGTAGGGTCACAATCGATTATTCCTGGCCGTAGAGTCACACTGAATAATTAGGTTCAATTCAACAATGGCGTCTCGCTGCAACTTTGTAAGTAAATAGTTTTTGCTTATTGTTTTCTTTAATATATCAAACAAAAACACCTCTTAACGAGGTAGAAAGCAGTGGCAAACGCGCCTTTAACAAAAATTTCTGATATCAACAATTGTGACGAAAAATGATAATTCATTTGATAAAATAAATAAACTATATTAAATTTATGATTTCGGCCCGCAACAGTACATATTTATTTACCTACATGTAAATTTTCTGTTGTAGCGTGCCGAATACATAAATTTAATATAGTTGATTTATTTTATCGAATGTAATATCATTTTTCGTCACAATTGTTGATATCAGAAATTTTTGTTAAGGGCGCGTTCGCCACTACTTTCTCCCTCGTTAAGAGGTGTTTTTGTTTGATATCAGAAGTTTTTTTTTGATCAAGAGTTTAAGTACCCCAATACCATGACTAGGAGTCGTCCCCATATGGCTTGGCTATTGAAAAACCAAACACACAGATTCGACCCCTAATCTTAGCTGAACGCCACCTTAAATTAGGCACAACAAGTTTTATCACTTCAACTACCTATTTTAATAGCACAAGTTTGGAATCTCATGGGCTGTATAGTTTCAGATTCCAAGAGAAATCTGTCGATTCTTACATTTCCCGCCGAACTAGCGGGTTTCTCCAAAGTGGTAGAAAAAATAGATCAAGTTTCCTATTTCAATTAGCTTAATGTAAGTAAAGGACCCTAAAACCATACCAGATTTTCCGTTTGAAAAAATCTAATAAGAATTTTTTTCATCAAATTGGTTTTTTTCTTGTTTACTCGAATAAGTATGAAATATTACGTATACGGAGCTGAAACGGGTTGCACTTTTTATCGCTTAATATCTTCCAAACGGTAATTTTTAGGTCAAAAAGTGTTATAGATCAAAAGTAGAGAAATTTCAAGGGCTATATGATTTGAAATTTAAAAAGAAATCGTTCGACTCAATTTTGAGAAAATAGTCAAAAAGTGGTTTTAAGAAATAACTTTTTATCATAACTCTAAATCTAATATATTCAGACAATTTTACTGTATGAAGAGTATTTAGCAAATTAAATTATCTTTTCAGAGATATATAGCACGTTTCTGTTGCATTAGTTGTTTAGATACTATAAGCATTTTAAATCTGGCTATTTTTTTTGATTTCCCGCTAAGCTAGTGGGTTTTTCCAAAAGTCGTAAAACAAACGTTTTCTATTCCAAGCTGTTTTATACACCCATAGGGTTTCCAAAGACCTAAAACTAAGATGGGATGCATACAAACCCACAAACAAAGGGACAAACATTTTCATTTTGGGAAGAAGAAGAAAATCTTGTTTTTTGAATTACTTTTGAACGGAACATCGGACTTCAACAAATGAGATGTCATTCGACGCGTTAGTAAGAATCAAACTAGCTAAACAGTCGGGGGCTTTTATCCCCACCGTATCCAGCAGCTCCAATTTTCAAAATTTTTACTTTTACACTTTCACCGCTTTTTCTCCCAAACAAATCTATATTTCGAAAGTCTTGGTATGCAATCTTCTTAGTTTTTGCAATACCTTTCGATTGGTGTATCACTCGATCGGACCATAATTGCAGATTTTCAATTCTGCGGCTATATATAGTAGTTGTCTTCGCACGCTTACTTGCGCGCTTCGCCACTACGTGTACTGCCGTCCACAGTGATATGTCCGACGCCGACCTTGCCATCCCGGGGTAATGCCTTCAACAGCAAGCAAACAATCGCCTTTCCATAACAGTGTGCGATGAACGCAATAAGAGTTGTTCTATTCTATAAATGTACATCAGTAAGCTTAACTTGAAATACACAATTTATCTTACATATCGCAGTTTCCCTTCCCTCTCTATGGGATAGCGCAATCGGAGTTGTCCGAAGCGGTAAGCATCGGCTAAACCTAAGCCGATTCAGTATGACCAATCTAAACAATTTCAAACATCTCACACGAGAATATACTAACACTGGTAACTCTAAATTCAAACTTATCTGACTATCGACAAACTAATCCGTTCCGCGACATACCCGCCCCCGTGAAGCAGCCGCATTCACCACATCCAGCACAGCTAGCTTCGAAGCGGGATCATAGTAGTCTTGGCTCGATTGTCAGTCCGCACCGCCGCCCGTCAAGGTACCATCCCTTCCTCTCCCACGACGCCTCGTCTGCCGGATCGCAGATAAACACCAGATCTCCTCGACGTATGGGCTCGACGTGCTGGCACCATTTCTCCCTGCGCGCAAGTGTTGGCAGGTACTCATGTACCCATCGTTTCCAGAATCTGTCCCTCATCATTCTGCGCCATTCTGCGATGCGCCACTGCTGTCCGACCTGTCCGACATCTCTGGGAAGATTCGGGAAATCGGGCACTCCTTTCAGCGTTAGTGCAGCCTCCTGGTCCACCGCAACCGGTAAATAAGTGAGCGGACGAGAGTTCACTATGCTCTCCACCTCAATCAATAAATTCTCCAGTACGTGCTCCTTGGGTGCAAGCTCTTTCATTGTATGCGCCAGCACCTTCTTCACGCACTGGACCATCCTCTCCCAAGCACCACCCTCAGCTGGGTTCGCTGGGCAGTTAAATATCCATTCGCCTTGGATCCTTACAGGCTCGAATACTTCGCTGAATCTCTTGGCCTCTCGATCGGCTCCAACGAAGTTCTTTCCATTGTCGCTTCTTATCCTGACTACCGGTCCAAGCCGGCTCATGAAGTTCCTCATAGCGATGATGCAGGAATCTGTCGACCAATCATGGACCATCTCTAGGTGTATGGCCCTTGTGGTTGGACAGGTGAATAAAGCCACCCACCTTTTCTCAGTGCGACTTCCAATCGTCACAAACAACGGTCCGAAGTAGTCCAGGCCGGTATACTCAAACGGCCATCCATTGGCCTCCAGCCGGTCCTCTGGCAGGGGACCCATCAGGGGCTGCGTTGGTTGCGCCCTCCGTAGTTTACATATCTGGCAGTTAGCTACCACCTTTCGCAGCAGCCTCCGTAAGTTCGTAATCCAGAACTTCTGCCGGATCTCGCTGATAGTCGCCTCCAGGCTTTGGTGGCACATCTTCTCGTGGTGGTAATACACAATCATCTCCGCCAGTGCGTCCTTGTAGAACAATATGATCGGGCGTCGCGCGCTGTATGGCACACAAGACGCGTCGTCGATCCTCCCACTGACACGCATAACTCCCTCGTCGTCGAAGTACGGGGATAATTCATACAGTTGGCTGCCCTTGGTGACGGCCTTTCCTTGGATTTCCTCAGCAAACGCTTCTCGCTGCGATTGCCGGATCAGTGTGCGCTCTGCATCAGCGCATTCCATTGACGTAAGTCCGTGGTCCTCTCGTTTGCTACGTAGTCCACGACATCGTCGGATGAACCTGAGCACCCATGCGGTACTCCTAACCAATCGTGGTCGGGGCCAAATAAAGGGGTCGTTTGCCAAGACCAGTGCAAACTCACATTTCATCTCTTCTTCATCATCGTCCGGTGGGGAGTCTCTTGATGAAGATCTTGGCCAGCTTTCTTCAGGTTCCTTCAGGAATGGAGGCCCGCTTAGCCACCCCGAACCGATACTGAGGTCCACGTGCTGCTGCGCCCTCGTCGCGTCGTAGCCATCTCCATTGGGACACCTCCGTGGATTCCAAGATATCAGCCACACGGTTTCCGACAAACCGCTTTTATCTCCGGTGGGTTCCGCTTATCCAATGCAGAACTGTCTTAGAATCCGTCCAGAGTACGCATCGGCTGATCGCCACACCGTGCTCCTGTTTTATGGTGTCCATCAGTCGCGTACCCAATACTGCTGCTTGGAGTTCCAGCCGTGGGATTGACATGGTCCTCATCGGAGCACATTTCGTTTTCGAACACACGAAATGCGCCTGCACGTCATTCTCGTATGAGGCCCGCCAATAAGCCGCCGCAGCGAACGCCGATTGGCTGTAGTGTCCGCACCCGTCCAGCGCCGAAGTAGTAGCGTGGACATCGGAATTCTCCAACGAAACTCATCTCTTGCCGCCAGTTTCCAAAGGCTGCGGCCAACCCGTCGGGTAGCGATTCGTCCCAGTCAACTCCTCGCCGCCAAATTTCTCGCATCAACAATTTGGCAGTGACCATGAGCAGCTCAAAAACCCAATCGGATCAAACGTAGACATGACCAGACTCAGGAACTCCCTCTTTGTAGGGACGCATTCTCCGGTCATTACGCTGCTAGGAACTCGATGATATTTGACCCTGAACTTGAAGTCGTCTGTCGCCGGCTGCCAGTACATACCCAGTACTTTCTCATCCCCCCAGTGCTTCGGACCCACCTTGTATCCTAGTGGACTCAAAGCCTTGACCACATCTGCCGAACCGGAAGTGAACCGGCACAGATCGAACCCGGCATCCGCATAAATTTCTCTCACCCGTGTTGAAATAGCTACAGCCTCATCTTCGCTCGTGAAACTGTCGACGTAGTCATCCACGTAGTGTTACTCGTTGATCGCCAGGACCGCTCGTGGATCCGTGCTGCTGTACTGCGAAGCATTCAGGGTCTTCACATAATCCGCTGAACATGGTGAGCAAGCTGCTCCGAATGTCATCACCTGCATCTCATACGTGTCTGGATGCCGTCGATCATCTCCATGTCTCCAGAGGAACCTCTGGGAGCATCTGTCCCGTGGCTGCATCAATACTTGATGAAACATCTCCTTGATGTCTGCACAAACTCCAACTTCTCCTTCCCTGAAGTGGAAGAGCACTGCTGGTAGGGGCTTGTAGCGCTGAGGGCCTTTCGTCAGCGCTGAGTTCAACGATACGTCGTTAGCCTTGGCCGCCGCATCGAAGACCAGCCGGATCTCTCCGGGCTTGTTCGGGTTTTCTACCCCGAAGTTCGGCAGGTACCACACCCTGTCGCTATTGGTGCGGCTCACTTCCTGCTGCTCCAGTCGTCGTGCGTAGCCCTTCTTGACGTAGTCATCCATAATTCCATTGTAGGCCCGCGCGAAGTCCACGTCGCGCTTCATCTTCTGTTAGATGATGATGAGTCTCTTGAGCGCCATGTTGTAGCTCTCAGGCAGTCTCACCTCGTCATCCTTCCATAGCAGCCCAGACTGGTATCGTTGGCCCACTCGCCTAGTCGTCTCATCCGGGATGCTCATAGACCGTGTGTCTCCGCCAGCTGCGACTGGCGGTACCGGCTGCACCCCGCCAGCTGCGACTGGCGGCGCTGCCTTCACACCAAAGTTCTCGATCTCGAAGTAATCGCTGACCATCTTCTCCAAAAGATCATTCTGCGGAACGGCTAAAAGGCACGATCTTTGAAATGGCGTACTTACATTTCCTTTAACTGGTCTATATACCACCCATCCAAGTGCGGTGGCGGCTGCGTATGGCCCACCTGTTCCAAAGCTTCAGGTCCAGTCCAATCAGGATCCTTGGCGCTGCGTTGTAGTACGGCTTTACAGGCAGGCGCACATTCGCCTTCACGGCCTTCACATCTTCCCGATGCAGGCTTTGTATCGGAAGCTTCAGACATTTCTTAATCCATGGCGCTTTGACTTGCCCGCTCCACTGATTTGCAGGCTAACCATCTTCGTGCGCTCTTTGGCGGATTTTCCGCCGAACCACTGCACATTGAGTTGTCGACTCTCACCTTTGAGGCTCAGGCTTCGGATGAGCTCGTCGTCCATAAGCGTTACAGACGACCCTTCATCGAGCAGGGCGTATGTGTCTACCAGCGTATTCTACCTGCGTATCCTCCGTCCGAATCGACGTAACTCAGGTTCCGGTGCGGCGCCTCGTGGCCGCTGTCTGGCAATTGCCTCTCATCCTCTCTGCGTCCTGCGTCTATAACTGCTACTGACGTAGGAGGACTCACATGTGAACCCACTGACTGTGGCGTTCGTCCTCGCTGGCTGCTGTGCCTATGCAGCTCTTTATTGTGATTGCTATGCTGGTCCCTCTTGTGGCCGCCTTCGAACCGTGGTGGCCGTCTGGAATATCCAGCTCGTTCGTGCAGGAGGTAGTGATGCCTCATGTGGCATCCGTAGACGTTCTTGCAGAACCGCGCCGTGTGTCCACTCTCCAGGCACAGAAAACAGATCCTGAGCTTCTTCGTGAACTCGATTCGCGCCGTTGGGGAAGCGTGGATGAATTCCTTGCAGTCCTTGATTATGTGTTGCCCCTGACATATTGGACAACGTTTGAGGCGGTATGCATCCCGTTCCTCCATATTACTTGCGTGTAGCACCCTTCGCTTTGGGTGATCCTTGGTTACGGCGTCCGTAACGGCGCATACTAATTTAGCAAATTCGTGTAGCCACTTGCTCAGATGCACCACCGTTGGATATGGTTGTATCGCAGTCCAACCGCTTGCTTACAGGCAACTTGACAATCAGCTCTTCCATTAGGGTTGGATTTTCTAAGTGCTGACCGCCACTCGTGGTTGACTGCAGGAACGCTGCAAGATTGCTCACCCTTGTGGCGAACGGAACTATCTTGGCTATGTTGTTCTCCTGAATTGGTTGCACATCCCGCACGCTGTCCAGTTGGCTACGGATCAGTTGCTCCGGACGCCCATAACGGAATTGTAGCTGCTCCATTACAGCTTGCACGTTGCTGGGGTGGATGAGCAGTGACTTCAAGTCACTGGCTTTCACTAGCCTCTGGTTGTTCTCCAATGATGTACACTGATAAGCCGCCGTAGTCTTCATGAACGCGCACTGGAATATTGGCCGTTCCTCAGGCTGACCCTCAAACTCGGGAAGATCAGGTAATCTACGTGGCGTCCCTCCTGGTATACTCGCCAATGTCTATCCATATGATCCAGGCGTTTGAGCAGATACCTCCAAGTTGCGTTGGGACTCCCTTAGTGACCGAACGTACCCAAGTTCTGGCTCTACCGTGGCGGTAACACAAAATGGCGGAAAGTGGCTTATAGTTGTTGTTGTACAGGTCCGTGTGACTTGTTGCCCTTTTGCGAAATGGCTACCCGGCGTGGGTGCCAAATTTCCACTCAATTGTGGCTGCAACTGTCCATCTAAAGATGGCGTCACTTCAATCTTCAGTTGCAGATCACTCAATGTCTGCCGTTGCAGGTTCTCACTTAATGCCTGCTATGAAGCTGCACTCCTACATGGCAAAGTTTCACTCAAACATGGCGGTGTATTTGCCGCACCGCTCACACCAATGCCGCTCAACCCGATTCCAACAGGATTCCTTGCGTCCTCTGCTTGTCCTTTACTTCGCCTTGCCTTGACCAACTCCTTTTCTAAATGCGCGATCCTTTCCATTGGGGCCGCCACTTGTGCCCTGATCCATCAGGCTGCAGAGTACCACTTGCCTTCTTTTCAGGAATTCCACTTTCCATCGGAGTCCGTGGCCGCTGCCGACCACCAGCCGCAGTCGCAGAGCTGGCCGGAGTGCCAGTGGCCGTGGCCGTGGTGGTCGGAGCTGCGGGAGCGCTCGAGGCGTCAAATCTCGGGCTCCGCCGGGGCGAGTGTGATGTAGGCATCGTGCAGAGTTCCCCTCCCACTCTAACGCCCAAAAACCGCCTAAAACTGTGCCTCCTACAGTTTTGATGCTAGAGTAAAAATTTAAACTGAAATGAACTGTTCTTATCAATACCTATCGATTGACATAAAAGCTTGCCACGCCCACTTTAACACCCAAAAACCGCACACAAACTTCAAAAAATCGTAAGTATGAACGTGGATATCTCGGAAACTATCAACGATAGAGAATTGAATTCTCAGATTTAGATTCCGTAGCCTTGTACGCAGCGCAAGTTTGTTACGCGAATATGCCACTTTAACGCCCACAAACCGCCCAAGCCTGTGGCGCCCACAATTTTCATGCTAGACAAAAAATTTTAGCTGAAATGTATTGGTCTCGTCAGTACCATCGATTGATCCAAAAAAAAATTTGCCACACCCACTCTAACGCCCATAACGCTTAAATCTGTCTACCGCCGGTAGGTGGCGCATTTCAATCTCGCTTTGCTGCTTGCATATCTCCAATTCCCTTTGGTCCCTTTAGCTGAGTAACGGGTATCTGATAGTCGAGGTACTCGACTATAGCGTTCTTCCTTGTTTTATTTTATAAATGTACAAAAGTTAGCTTAACTTGAAATACACAATTTATCTTACGTACCGCAGTTTCCCTTCGCTCTCTATGGGATAGCACAATCGGAGTGATCCGAAGCGGTAAACATCTGTTAAACCTAAGCCGATAATATACACGAGAATATACTATACTATGACCAATCTTAACAATTTCAAACATCTCACACGAATATATTAACACTGGTAGCTCTTAATTCAAACTTATCTGACTATCGACAAACTAATCAGTTCTGCGACAATATATATTATTCCTTTTTAGCGTTGGAATTGGGAACTGGGTTGAGTTTCGGAGCGCAAGGGGACGAGGCCGCGGCCGCAGATCTTGGTGCGGCCCAAAACGTTGGCAAAACTTTTTCCAACCTGACCACGTGCCTTGATGCAAGTGCCCTTGCCATAAAAATTAAAATGGTGCTGCATTATTACCATCCCGGAGCATATTCAAAATGCTGTGACGGGCCTCGATATATGCCAAAACGACAAGGAGCAGGCCGAAAGGAATGATTTGATGCATGTCGAGCTCCGCCGTGCAAAAATGGCGTATGAGGATGCATTGGCGGAGGTTTGGCTGAAGCCAATCTGATGGATGTAGGCAGCATTAACCTGGCCGAGGATGCCAGCATTCAGCCCGAAAACCAGGAGGACTCATTCGATATCCCCATGGCGCAGTTTCCGCTGTAAATTAAAGATGCTCTTTATTTCTATTTCATTTCATCATATTCATGTGGGGTTTTTATTATTTTTAAAGTATATAAGTTTAAGTATTCATTTAAATTATTAAATATGGTATGTCTAAATGTGAATATAATTAAGACCGTCGTCGCGTCGTTTTGCTTTTCACACAAGCACGTCTTCTTTGGATCAGATCTCGTCAAATACTGCCTCTACTTGTCGTTCTCGTCTTATCGTCGTTGTTATCATCCTTTACTTCTTTTGTGTCGTCTTCTTCTGGAATGTGTGATACTGCTCGTCGTTCTCGTTGTCTAGATTGGGATTGTTAGGGTGATTCTCGTAATACCACTCCCACAATCATTTTAATATAATCGCAAATGCTTTAATTAAAAATTATTACAATGGTGTTTTTACATTTATTCCGCTGTATAGGTTGGGATTTCGCATGCATTTCTGTGCAGCACACACTTGAAGATTTTTCACAGTGTAAACGGATAGAAGAAGTTAAAGTCATATCGAAAAGTGTACAAAGTAATTCGAAATTCCTATATAGCACAATCCTTTAGCTTTGGTAGTTTACAAGTTGCGGGTATTTAAAGCTGTATTTCTGCCAAACTAACGAGTTTTTCCAAAACTTGTAGAATCAAAGTTTTTTCTGTTAAGCTGTTTAACATCATCTTAAATTTCCAGGACCATCAAATAGAGTTTGGATAAACACATAAAAGGTCAATGCTCAGGCAGTGTATTTTTAGAAGAATGTGTCGTATGCCAAAAGTTGAGAAATGTCAAAAAATTTTATTTGAAATCGTTAGATCCGTTTTTGAAAAATTAGGAACAAGGCTAAAAAAAATCATTTTACTATAATCGCAAATGCTTTAATTAAAAACAAGGCAGAACGCTATAGTCGAGTACCTCGTCTATCAGATACCCGTTACTCAGCTAAAGGGACCAAAGGGAAATGGAGATATGCAAGCAGCAAAGCGAGATTGAAATGCGGGCATAAACATTTTTTTTCGATCAATCGATAGGTATTGACGAGACCAATACATTTCAGTTAAAATTTTTTATCTAGCCACAGGTTTGGGCGGTTCGCGTAACAAACTTGCGCTACGTACAAGGCTACGGAATCTAAATCTGAGATCCCAATTCTCTATCTTTGATAGTTTCCGAGATATCCACGTTCATATTTACGATTTCTTGAAGTTTGTGGGCGTTAAAGTGGGCGTGGCAAACTTTTTTTGGGTGAATCGATAGGTATTGATGAGAACAATACATTTCATTTAAAATTTTTGATCTAGCATCAAAACTGTAGGAACCACAGTTTTGGGCGGTTTGTGGGCGTTAGAGTGGGCGTGACACTCTACTGAAACAAACTTGCGCAGCGTAAGAAGCTCAGGAATCTGCACTCCAAACCTCAATAGCCTAGCTGTCATAGTTTCCGAGATCTCAGCGTTCATCCGGACAGACGGTCAGACGGACAGACGGACATGGCTAGATCGACTCGGCTAGTGATCCTTCTAAGATAATATGTAAAAAAACACCGAAGCTATATGATATAGTCGTCCGATTTTGATAAAATTAAATTCAAAATTCTGAACTATTTAGAAAATGTTATTTCCAAGCGTAGGAGGTTATATGTTAAACAAGGAAAAACGCTATAGTCGAGTACCTCGACTATCAGATACCCGTTACTCAGCTAAGGGGACCAAAGGAATACGGAGATATGCAAGCAGCAAAGCGAGATTGAAATGCGCCACCTACCGGCGGTAGACAGATTTAAGCGTTATTTTGGATCAATCGATAGGTATTGACGAGACCAATACATTTCATTTAAAATTTTTTATCTAGCATTAAAATTGTGGGCGCCACAGGCTTGGGCGGTTTGTGGGCGTTAGAGTGGACGTGGCATATTCTTGCGCTGCGTACAAGGCTACGGAATCTAAATCTGAAGTCCCAATACTCTATTTTTGATAGTTTCCGAGAAATCCGCGTTCATACTAACGATTTTTTGACGTTTTGTGGGCGGTTTGTGGGCGTTAAAGTGGGCGTGGCAAATTTTTGTATGTCAATCGATAGGTATTGATAAGAACAATTCATTTCAGTTTAAATTTTTACTCTAGCATCAAAACTGTAGGAGGCACAGTTTTGGGCAGACGGACAGACGGACATGGCTAGATCGACTCGGCTAGTGATCCTGATCAAGAATATATATACTTTATGGGGTCGGAAACGCTTCCTTCTGCTTGTTACATACTTTCCGACGAATCTAGTATACCCTTTTACTCTACGAGTAACGGGTATAATTAATACAATGGAGTTTTTACTTTTAATCTGCTGTAAAGGTTGGGACTTCGCATGCAATTCTGTGCAGAGCACACTTGAAGATTTTTCACAGTGTAAAAGGATAGAAAAAGTTAAAGTCATATCGAAAAGTATCGAAATTCCTTTTTACGGTATATAGCACAACCCTTTAGCTTTGGTAGTTTACAAGTTGCGGGTATTTATAACTGTATTTCTGCCAAGCTAACGAGTTTTTCCAAAAGTGGTAGAATCAAAGTTTCTTATATTAAGCTGTTTAACATCATCTTAAATTTCCAGGACCTTCAAATAGAGTTTGGATTCGCACAAAAAAAGGTAAATGCACAGGCAGTGTAAGATGCTCTGAACTGGTAAATGTGGCCATTTTTCTTTATTAATAATGGCGTATAAAATACGGGGAAAAGTTAGTGCCCAAATTGTTGTTTCATCTGCAGTCCACGTCATCTGGAGTTTGGCCAACTTTTCTTAGAAGGGCAGAAGACTAAGCATACGCAAATATCTTTCTAGTCTAGTTTAACATGTTTGTGGCCAAGTTTTCGGTGTCCTACAGCGTCAACAGGCTCCTGGAGGTCTACCAAGAAGAAAGTGGGTAAATGCAGTTAAGGAGGGTTAAGACTCAGAATAGTTCAACTTTTGCTGCCATCAAACCATATTATACATTTATGTTGCTGATCAAGAATGTATATACTATGTAGTCGGAAATGCTCTCTTTTAAGCATTGCAAACTTAAATATAAATACTTTGCAAGGGTATACACAACTTGCTGTGCTTTTTAAAATTCGGATGGATTTAATGAAAATTAATTTTAAAAAACATTGTAAAACGCAATAAATTGGTTGTATACATACTGTACATCAAATCTTATCCGCAAATACGTATATAATTTATATGAATTTTATTTCTTGAATTTCTTCACTTTTCTTTACTTCAATTTCGCTTTTAGTGTGGCCAGGCTTAAGAAGTATTCGTAATTTGTGAATACTAAATTTGAGTCGCGGAATCGATACGGAAAAGCATTCCTATGATTCTACATGTTGTTCGGTCGAATTCGATGGCATTGACTATAGAGTCTCCTTTTTTTTTATTCTAAAAATAAATATTTAATTTTAAATTTCTTGACTGCAATATCATTTAGTTTTGAATTTAAGTTAATGAAGTTTTAGTCCAATTGAAAAACAGTTTAAGTTATGTCTGTCAGTAAACACAGAGGTTTTACATCTGTCAGAAACTCCAACTGTTTCGCAATTAGAAGATAGCAATGGAAGCGACTAAAATCGAGTGTGTCTCAATCGAATATTCCTGGCCGTAGGGTCACAATCGATTATTCCTGGCCGTAGGGTCACACTGAATAATTACATTCAATTCAACAATGGCGTCTCGCGGCAACTTTGTAAGTAAATTGTTTTTGCTTATTGTTTTCTTTAATATATATACTATACCTTTTAAGAGTTGGAATAGGGAACTGGGTTATGAGTCTCGCAATTAGAAATTAACAATGGAAGCGACTAAAATCGAGTGTGTCACAATCAAATATTCCTGGCCGTGGGGTCACACTGAATAATTACATTCAATTCAACAATGGCGTCTCGCGGCAACTTTGTAAGTAAATTGTTTTTGCTCATTGTTTTCTATAATACATATGTTCAGTCCCACGGTACTTGGTTCGTATGCACAGCTGATAGCCCTGCCAACTGAAGACGAAGGTCAGGACATCTGGCAACCCTACAGAACTTAAGAGGAGAGCAGTGAGAACTACAAGCTTCAGCGACCGGAACAACATTGTCTTCTTTTGCTGTCCATTGCGACCCATTATTTTGTTAAAGTTAATTAATGAAGAAGAGTGAAGTATACACATTATAAGCTAATGAATTAAAGGCTAAACTGTTATATTTGAACTTCAGTCGTGTAATTATTCCCAAGAGCCCCTCTTACAATGACAGCCGTACAGAGCTTTCTTACCGGCACGGCGTCACAACTGAACATGGTGGCCCATGAGGGGAATCTTGCTTGAAGTTTAAAAATCTCAGTGTGATCTTTCAATTGTTGGTTATAATGCATAACACCCATCACTCCATCTAACACAAATTGCGATCGTCTCCGTTTGTGCCCCCAACAAGTGCTCTCACACCGATAGAGCACAGTCACCAATACCAACACACCCGGTCGCCTGACAGCCCTTCTACACACACACACGGGTGCTGCAAGAAGGCCCGTTATAATTTCGCAACCAAGAAAAATCTTCTACTCAAAGCGGAATCGGAAAAAGTACAGCCTGCGCTCACGCTATATTCAACGTTACGTAAACTCAGGCATAAGTAATAAGGGAAAGATCACGTGAGTACGGGTGCTTTTTATTTTATCAAGCAGAGCTAGCTAGGTTCAAAATAAATTGGTAAAAATTCTCATAATATGTCTGACCACGAAGCTGATGATCCGGCCTTAGCAGGTTTTATTACACTTCAAAAGGAGCGTCTTCAAAGTCTAACGCGTCTGCAGCAGAACTATAAGAAGGATTCCGCGTCTCGAAAAACCGAAAGCTATTATATGAAGCGCCTGCAGCAGATCGAGAGTTTAAACGCGGCTTTTGAGACCACCCATCAAGTAATCATCTGCACCGAGGGATATGTCAAAACGGACTATCACGCCAAGAAGATCGCCGTCAGTTTCGAGGATCTGTACATGGAAACCTATTGCCTTGTAGCTGAAGGCCAACGAATAAAGTTCCCAGTGACGCCGTCCTCAGCCTCGGCACCCACCGCCGTGTCGACGGTTGCCGACGCACGTGTCCACATGCCACAACTGCCAGTGCCCAAGTTTTGCGGAAACTGTGTGGACTGGCCTGGATATTATGACGCCTTCACTCGGTTAATTCATCAAAATGAGCGGCTGGACAATATTCAACGGTTTCATTTCCTCAAGGAATCTCTGCTAGCTGGTCGAGATTGCGATACTCGTCAAATTCCTTTGACGGCCGCTAACTATACGGTGGCATGGGACACACTAATTCAGCGCTATAACAATCCACGCGTGGTCTTCTCCAATCACATGAACATGTTGTACCAGTTGCCAAGCCTAAGCAAGGAGAAGCCCGATGATATTCGATCTATGATCAGTGCAGTCAGCGTCTGCGCAGCCGCCTGTAACACCATCAACGCGTCGTTGCAGAGCGGGGATCACTGGCTCGCCTATTATTTGACTGCAAAATTACCGAAAGAGACGCACTCCGCCTGGGAACATCATCTCGGCAGTCAAACCCACATTCCCTCGTACAAGGATCTCGAACAGTTTCTCAACAACCGGTTAATCACCCTGGACGCCATTGAAAATAGAAACTGTTCGGGCACCAACAAATCTGGATCATCACTGGATCATCACCCAACAAAACGTATCTCGGTTCATAACACCCACGCGCAACCAAGCCCCCCTGTGCTTCGTTGCCCACACTGCAATGGTAATCATATCCTTCGTCGATGTCAGCGATTCCTTAGCTTGGATTGCTACCAACGTAAGGAGGTCGTGAGTAAGTCAAACCTATGCCTCAACTGCCTGAGCAAATCGCACATGCTGGCCCGCTGTTCAAGTGTAAAGAATTGCTACCACTGTGGACAACGCCACCATTCTTTACTTCATCTGGCCGCGGCGCCAAGCATCACTCAAGCACCCCAAGCTTACTCGCCGACCGTATCATCCAGTCAACCACATATCGCTTCGATTATGAACAACGACACCTCACCAGTTAGCCCCCTTCCTAATCCAAACTTCCAATGTTATTCTTCCCCAGCCTCCCATGCAACGCGACAGAATATCTTGCTAGCTACCGCACGGATTATTGTCTGCCACCCCCAGAGCGGCGCTCAAGCAACAATAACTGCCCTCATCGATCAGGGGTCGGAAGCTACAATAATCTCAGAGCATACCGTCCAAGCTCTCCAGCTTCCACGGTGCAGAATCCGCGCTTCGATCGCCGGCGTCGGCCAAACTACTGGTCAACGGAGCAACTTTACGGCAAGATGCTGCATCCGAACGTCGCTAAACCCAACGTTCAATCTAGATGTCGACTCTGCGTACATTATGAACTCGCTGACCTCACATCTACCAAACCAATCGTTTTCGCCTCAAAACTGGAAACACATCAACGGACTCCAGCTCTCGGATCCTTTATACTATCGCTCGAAACGCTTCATCGGAGCCGACCTCATGGCGGGTCTTATCCTTCCGGAAACCCGAATCGGAAATCCATACGAACCTATTGCACAAAATTCTCACTTAGGTTGGATGATACTCGGCAAGTTCCAGGAATCAATCCACACGCTTAATATTCGCTGTCATCAAACCACGCTAGATACGGAATCGCTTTTGAAGAGTTTCTGCGAAATAGAATCGGTCCCAAGCCGATCACTTCAATCTGACGAAGAGCGGTGGTGTGAGTCCTTCTTTAAGGAAACGCACACACGCCAACCAAACGGTAGTTTTATGGTAAGACTACCTTTCAAATGGCATTTCGATCCCACAATGGCCCTAGGAAAATCGCGTCAAGTCGCTTTAAACAGGTTTCTTCAATTAAAGCGGCGTTATGAACGGGATCCAGACAAATGGATTCGCTACAAGGAGGTCATCGAAGAATATTTTGAATTGGGACAAATCACACCAGCAGTCTCTAGTGAGAGATCAACAGTCAGTACCTCTAAAAAATCCTGTCGGGTTGAATCCTGCGTTCTTCCTCATCACGCTGTCTATAAAGAAGACAGTCTCACCACCAAACAGCGCATTGTATTCGACGCATCGGCAAAGACCTCCAACGGTCGATCTCTAAACGATGTATTGTCCGTAGGACCCACTCTACAAAATGATCTCCCTGCAGTGTTGCTGAATTGGAGACAGTACCGGCATGTTTTCACCGCCGACATCCAGCGCATGTACCGCTGCATAGACGTACATCCGGACGACACGCAGTACCAGCGGATTTTATGGCGGGCGGCGGATGGAAACATCAAGGAATATTGCCTGTCAACTGTAACTTTCGGTACCGCTTCTGCACCATTCACCGCCATCAGAGTCGTTCGTCAACTTGCAGAGGATGAACGCGAAAATTATCCACTGGCGGAAGAGGTCTTAAAGCACGAAATCTACGTCGACGATATTCTTTCTGGTGATCACACTATCTCAGCAGCACAAAACAAGAGTTTACAAATCCAGAACGCTCTAAAATCCGCAAATATGGAATTGAGACATAGCGCTTCTAGACAGCATTCCTTCATCAAACCGATGCAATCAAACGTCACGAAGCTGGGACAGCTCTGATACAGTCAAAACCGTAGGAATGCATTGGTTACCTAACCAAGACTGTTTCACCTACAAATTGCAAGCGAGCATTCCCACGGGTTCAACCAAAAGAGAAATTCTTTCGAGCATCGCCAGACTTTTCGATCCCTTAGGACTAATCGCCCCTATTCTCATTTCAGCAAAATTAATTCTAAAGGAAGTCACAATGGCACACCTCCATTCCGAGAACGATCGCAAGCACTTAGGGTGGGACGACCCAGTGCCCAGTGCCATCGCTAACAAATGGAAAAAGTTCCGTGTCAATCTGGAGGACATCAGCAAAATCCGAATACCTCGCAGCGTACGGTATACGCCAGACTTTAGCCATGATATCCAGTTGCACGCTTTCTGCTACGGGTCCACTCACGCCTACGCAGCGGCGGTTTACATGCGTATACCCCAACCGGATTCATCGTTTTATACCACTCTCATCACTGCAAAATCCAAAATCTCTCCAACGAAACCCCTCACGATCCCGAGGAACGAGTTACGCGGCGCTGTGCTGGCAACCAAACTAACTAAATGGGTAGTAGCAAACAATCGTTGGAAAAACGCTCAAATCTCCGTTACATACTGGACGGACGCCACAATCGTTCTCCACTGGATCAAAGGAGATGTCACTAGATGGAAAACGTTCGTTGCCAATCGCGTTGCCTACATTCTGGACCACAGCGATTCAAACCAATGGAGACATGTTCCCACGGCGGATAATCCAGCAGACAGCGCCACGAGAGGACTATCCCCATCAGAAATCTCCATCTTTGATCTCTGGTGGCACGGACCATCATGGTTGAGGCAACACTCCAGTGAGTGGCCGGACACAGAGGTACCGAACATAAAGTTTGATGAGCAATCCCTAGAAGCAAAATCCTTGCAAATTCGTTTGCACACCACCCAAGTAGATATTAATATCATCGAGCGGTTTTCGACTTACACCAAACTCGTTCGAGTCATAGCACACATACTGCGCTTTCGTCACAACGCTCAATCGAAGAAAACCATATCTTACAGTCAGCTGTCGCCAGAGGAACTGGACAATGCACTTCGCTGCGTCGTGAAAATAGTACAAACCGAAACCTTTCAATCCGACATGCACGCGATCCTCGCAGAAAATCCTCTGCCTCCGAAGAGCATCCTAAGAAATCTCACTCCCTTTCTTGACGACGGCATCTTACGCGTTCGCGGTCGTCTCAAACATTCCAACCTTTCTTTCGATCGCAAACATCCAATCATCTTACCGCAGCGTCATTTCTTTACAGAGCTGGTAATTCAGAACTACATCTCCATCGCAATGGACGCTCGGTAGAATTACCAGCCTCCATCCTGGAGAGGATTCACTCGTTCGTGTCGTAACACTGAAAACAAAATCAGGCAGTCAAAAACGCTCCATCTCCAAGCTTTGTCGCCTGCCGATCTCATGCTAATATGAACCAGCTATCGCTCCCTTGGTAATCAATTGCATCCGTATGTCATTTCTCTTTCTCTTTGTCTTAGCCGCTACGAGTACAAGGGAATTTAGATCCAGAATCCTGAACAACACATGTATCACGCGGATTTCGCATTGGCGGGCGGCATGTTCAGTCCCACGGTACTTGGTTCGTATGCACAGCTGATAGCCCTGCCAACTGAAGACGAAGGTCAGGACATCTGGCAACCCTACAGAACTTGAGAGGAGAGCAGTGAGAACTACAAGCTTCAGCGACCGGAACAACATAGTCTTCTTTTGCTGTCCATTGCGACCCATTATTTTGTTAAAGTTGATTAATGAAGAAGAGTGAAGTGTACACATTATAAGCTAATGAATTAAAGGCTAAACTGTTATATTTGAACTTCAGTCGTGTAATTATTCCCAAGAGCCCCTCTTACAATGACAGCCGTACAGAGCTTTTTTACCGGCACGGCGTCACAACTGAATTATATATGAATATATTATTCCTTTTTAGCGTTGGAATAGGGAACTGTGTTTTGAGTCTCAAAGCGCAAGGGGACGAGGCCGCGGAGCTTGGGGCATATCGAAAAGTGTACAAAGTATTTCGAAATTCCTTTTTACGGTATATAGCACAACCCTTTAGCTTTGGTAGTTTACAATTTGCTGGTATTTATAGCTATATTTCTGCCAAACTAACGAGTTTTTTCAAAAGTTGTAGAATCAAAGTTTCTTCTGTTAAACTGCTCAACATAATCTTAAAATTCTAGGACCATCAAATGGAGTTGGATACGCACATAAAAGATCAATGCTCAGGCTATGTAAGATGCTCTGAACTGGTAAATGTGGCCATTTTTGTTGATTGATAACTTTGACAAGGGTTGTTTTGTGCTAAACGACAAAAGAATACACTAATTACGAATTTAACAAAGCTGTTTACATTAAGACAGATAACGATAGGCACAAAATCGATACACGACTATCGACGACTCGTGAATCCAGGGAGTTGGGCAGCTGAGTCCAATCATGGAACTGGTTTCTTAAACCGGATAACTCCCAAATGAACCGAAGCTTAAGTCCGAAAAATTTGAGTGGCTTTTGGCAAAGAGAGGCTTAGAAAAGTTCAACAAGCAGGGGTAATTATAGGGAGAAAATCAGTGGTCGCAGACGGTTCTGTTGGCAAAAAATCGCCCAGATTAACTTATGACAATTTATATCTATTCAAATTATTATTTATTTACTTAAGCCAAAAACTACTGAAATATTATCTATTGTTATTTATTTATTTATTTATATATATATATATGTGTTCCATGTCAAAGTTAAAATGTGTTCCAATCTTGTTAAATGTTAGAATTCAAGAGAAATTTTTGAAATACAAGAGGGACTCCAGGACCACGATTAGAGCTGTGTAGTCCAGTCCAGATGTTCGAAAAATCCGTCGTGAAGATTGCCGTTATCCAAATTTGAATTTCCGTTTTGTTTTTTTTGTGTCTGCTGCTTAGACAACATTTTTGGTTGCTTCCCTCCCTGGGACATTCGATGACTAGCCGGCATCTACACTGCGCGAAAATCAGGACACGACAAATGGCGCCCAATGAAAATATAAAAAAATTATTGAAATGGAATCAATAAAAGTAACATATGCAAACATAACGTAAAAAGTAAATACTCACCAGGGAATGTGGCAATAGAAAACGACATCGGAATCCAGCTGTTTGGACCGTGGGCAGGCTTAGAAGGTCGAACCCATCGTAGCCACAGTGAGTAATATTCCGAAAGGTCCTTTCTGCTGAGCACAATCCTTGCTGAGAAAGTAAAGACCGACTTGAAGTGGACCCATGACCGAGTAAACACGGGACATGCGAAGCCAGGCTAGGAGGCTCATCGCTCAGGGTATTCCCTAAACTGAATTGCTGAATTGTTGAATTTTGATCAGCTGGTAATCAGCTGTTCCATACAAAGTCAACTGTCAGAAAATTCAGCAATTCAACAGCCTCGGGGCTGTTGAAAATTTTGTTTAATTGCTGAATGCCAGAGTTGTCGCTGTTCTCGACTAAAAATAAGAGTGTAACTCTGGTCACTTGTAAACATGGAGGAATTGCAATCGTATAAAATATGCATGTAAAGGATATCTAATAGGATGCAGCCTGCTAACAATTTTAAAAGTTAAATTTTTTGGCTTATTTTCGGCATTTTCCTCAATTTTAAACATAATCTTTGGTAAACACAGCCTGGCAATTTGACAATTTAACAAACAGCTGATAAAACAGCTGTCATCTTAAAATTGAAAATTCAACAGGAAACTTATAGGGTCGTTCCCTTAATTGCTGAAATTTTCTGTTGAATTTTCAACAATTCAGCAATTTAACAGTTTAGGGAATACCCAGAGTATCTAAAATAAAAAGAAAACAATTATCTTTTTAATATGTTGTCTGTGGTAAAGTAACGTTGTAATAACTTATCTAAATTTGTTGTCTTTGTTTGAAGTTGGTGTGGTCCATGTACACTGTGCACAAGGTGTGACATCGATGCCCAGCAAATTTCAAGTAGAGGCTGAAAGATAAAGAGTAAATTAAATTAGTAAAATCGTTAAGATAATTATGAAAAATTGACACGAACGGATTAGGAACTGAAGGAAAGGAGAGAAAAGTTAGTGGGTAACATAAATAGCTACGTCTCATCCCCCCATATTAGAAAAATTTGAAGGAAGAGAAAAAAAACAAATATAAATAGAAAAGGAATTAGGGGATATGCCAAATAGTGATAGGGATAGAGTTCAAATCGGAAGAAAATTGAGGAGAAGTTTGAAGTTCATCCGGAATAGGGGACCAGCAAGTATGACTCCGCCAGTAACTCGATCGCAAGCAAATCAAGAGGAGAAATTGGAAAACATATCGGCACCCGAAGGCATGGAGTCGCTAAGGGAGCAGAATCCTGAAGGGATGGGAAGCGGAAGTCCAGGAGAAGCTAGTGGTCATCAGTCGGTTGGGGGAACCGGGGCCATACCAAAATCTTTGCCATCTGAAATAAAATCAGGGGTTAATGCAGCACTGGTTCAAGCACAACAGACGTACCACGTGGGAATGTCGACGGAATATGAAGCGTTCAAATAGCAGATGCAGCAGGTATGAATCAGTTCATGAAGGACATCATGGCGGAGTGGCGCAGAGATTTCGTAAAGGAAAACGCAGCATGGCAGGCATCTACGCAGGTTCGTCAGGCTCAAATACACCAAGTTGGACAAGGCCAAATAAGGCCTCTTCGGGACGCATTTGCAGCCACCTCAAGATATGGTAGAGCAGCCGCGAGCAAATCCGAGTCAGATGCTACCATTCGATCCAAGGATGCTACAGCAACCTCCGCCAATCATTCTGCCGGGGGTACGTCACCATTTGGGATTCCCGCCGCCAACATCTGGGGCGCTGTCCGAGAAGGAGGAGATGAATCGTCACGCATCGGAAGGGTATCGGCAAACCGTCTGGTCGACGGAGCAGGAACAATGAAGATGGAATGGGTCTCACACGACACCCCCAGAACAACCTCCTGGAAACGGTGGGACACAGCACAACTTCAATCCAGGACCAGATCAGCGTCGGTCAAGCGGGGCAGCAGGCGATTCTGCGTTTAAAGTCGACCAGCTGCAGAAGTAGGGGCTAAGTTTCGATGGAAGTCCCAGAAGCATGCCCGTGACCGAGTTTATACTCCGCCTCGAACATCTCCAAAGGTCGTATCAGGTGCCGTGGAAGGAGGTCCTAAGAGAGTTTCATGTATTAGTGGAAGGACAAGCCAAGGAATGGTACTGGATGTACGTGAGGTCGACGGAGAAGCAAGAGTGGACTCACCTGAGGTACGCACTACAACAGCAGTTTCAGAGTCACCAATCCAACTTCGAGCGAGAGCATGAGCTGCGAGAACGAAAGCAGAAGCCAGGAGAAACCATCGAAGTGTACATCCAGACCATGCTAGCGCTCAGATCTCGACTAGAGATGCCGTTTTCCGACTTCGACCTGATTAAGGTAATAAAGATGAATATTAGGTATCAGATTTCGAGAATTATATACCCGATATACATCACAAACCTGGATCAACTCCGACTAAATGCCACGATGCGGAGAGAATATTGGCGACTCGATGGACCCGACATCCAAGCAACCTCGAAACTCACCGAGGTTATAAGGATCGTCCGAAAATAAATGAGCTTTGTCCGGAATCAGTCGGAGAAGAGAGTTTACCTGGAGAACAGGAGGAAGTGGAGGCATTAGCTAGACACTGGGAGAACAACAGGGACCGACAGGGACACCCGTTCATCGCGTGTGAATCGGAGGTGTTAAAGGTATTCTGTTTCAAATGTTGACTACCCGGTGTGAGGACTCCAAGATGTACGCGATGCCAAACGGGAAACGGTGGGAGGAGTTTGGGCAAGAACGAGGAACCACGCTCCAATCCGTTTGCCACGAACAAATAAAAGCCTCGTCATATTGCATGCCTAATGATAAAAATAGCTGTATGGAGAATAAAATTGGTAAGATTCTGATAAATATAGATAAACCAGTTCATAACATTAAATGGTCGAAACGTAAACCTATAGCAGTCCGAGAAGCACACTACAAAGAGGTCAGAAACCGAATATTTGGGAAACGGGATCCAGACCGGAACATTTCGCCATAAATTGCCAGAGCCCGTAGGAGAAGTCAGCAGCGGAAGGCAGAAAGAAGGATGATTTGTTCTGAAATCAAAGCTGCGGTGGAAGGCGACAATAGACCATTCGCACAGGTCAAGATAGAAGACCTGGAGGTCGTGGGTCTCTTGGATTCCGGGGCATCAGTCAGCTTGCTTGAGGAAGGTTGCCTAGTAACAGTGGAAAGGTTAGGACTGCGGTTTGAGAGGTCACAATCGATAATAAAATCAGCAGGAGGTACGCAGCATCGAGTAGTGGGGAAGATACAACCTAGCATCTCGTACAATGGGTTAACACATCGATTGCCGATAATCCTTTGTCCTTCCTTGAAGCAAAAATTGTACCTTGGTAAAGATTTCTGGAGGAAATTGGCACCAGAGGTGGTGGGTGTAGAATCCTTACACCAAGTGGAATCCGAATTTATGGCCAAAGGAGAACCGATAGAGGCACATATCCTATCCCCCGAACAGACTGAGCAGCTGGCAGAAGCAAAAGGACGTTTTCTGACATACGAAAGTCAAGGATTAGGACTTACCAAGGTTGAAGAACACTCGATCCAGATAGTTGAAGGAGCCGTACCCGTCAAGGAGAGATTCTTTCCAGGCGAAACAACAACTGCTGTTCGCAGAAGTCGATGAAATGCTATGGCAAGGAATCATTGAGTTAAGTGAAAGTTCCCGGAAACAACCGAACGACGCTGGTACAGAAACCTGGAAAGAATAGGCTGTGCTTAGACGCAAGAAAACTAAATACACTTACAGTAAAGGATGCTTACCCACTACAAAACATTGAGTCCATTTTAAGCCGGGTAGATGAGACGATTTTCATCAGCAGTATCGATTTAAAACATGCGTTCTGGCAAGTGGAACTCGATGAGAAAAGTCGTCCCTTGACCGCTTTCACAATACCTGGAAGGCCACTTTATCAGTTTCGACGGATGCCATTCGGCTTATGTAATTCGGCTCAAAGGTTGTGTAGGGTAATGGACAAGGTAATGTCACAGCGTCTTCGCAGCCGCGTCTTTGTCTACTTGGATGACTTGCTGATAATATCCAAGACTTTCAAAGAACACTGCATGTTACTAAAAGAAGTTGCAGAGTGTTTAAATAATGCAAATTTGACGATCGGCCTACCCAAGTCAAAATTTTGTTTTAAATACTTTCGATATTTGGGATTCATCATCGGTGATGTGGCCTTGCGGATTGATCCAAAGAAAGTTGAGGCGATTATAAAGATATAAGTGCCCAAAAATACGCGACAACTACGCAGCTTCTTAGGAACCGCAGGCTGGTATCGCAGATTTATCCAAAATTTCTCCGGTGTAAGTGCGCCGCTCACGGACTGCCTAAAAAATAAAACGAAATTTACTTGGACGGAGGAAGCAACTACGGCATTTGAAACACTGAAGAAAGCACTTACCCGTGCGCCAGTATTAGCTCATCCAGATTTTGGGAAACACTTCTGGTTACAGTGTGACGCCAGCCATGTAGGACTTGGGGCAGGAGTATACCAGCAAGACGTAGAAGGATCGGACCTGCCAATAGCATTTTTTTTGGGCGAAGCTGATAGGAGCACAACGCAATTACAGCGTAACGGAAAAAGAGTGCCTCGCAGCAGTAAAGGCCATAAAAAGATTTCGTCCCTATGTGGAGTTGATGCCATTTACTATCGTTACCGATCATGCAAGCCTGCAGTGGCTTATGACGCTCAAGGATTTGAACGGGAGGCTGGCGCGGTGGTCGTTAACATTACAGGCATTCGACTTTAACATAGAGCATCGGAAAGGGAAAGACAACATCGTGGCCGACATGCTATCCCGGCCGAATGAATCCGCCGAAGTAGGGTTCTTCGATTTTGAGACAACGGAATTTGAGAGTCCTGAATACCTGGAAGACTACAGTTGATTGAAGAGCATCGAAAAGATAAATTTCTGGACTTACATGTGGAAGAATGACTTCTATTCAAGAAGACACACTTCAATAGAGAGGAAAGTGAGGAATTTTAATGGAAACTGTAGATTCCGGAAGCATTAACGACAACTCTAATCCAGCAAGCCCACGGCGGCGACATGGCAATGCATGGGGGTATGGCAAAGACCTTAGCGAGACTTCAGCATATGTATTACTGGCCCAAAATGGTAGTTCAAGCTCGAGACTTTGTAGCAGCATGCGAAAGCTGCAAAGAGAACAAGCACACAACGCAGATAAAGCGACCAGTGATGGGGAAGGAAGTACGGACAGATCGACCCATTCAAAATCTGTACCTGGATTTCCTAGGAAAGTATCCGCGGTCTCGCCGAGGAAATACCATGTTGTTTACCGCGTTGGATTACCTAACCAAGTTTGTGTGGCTAAAAGCGATGCCGAAGGCCACATCGACAGCTGTACTCCGATTCCTGCAAGAAGGAATATTCACCCAATTTGGAGTTCCGGAAACAATCCACACGGACAACGAAATACAGTATATCTCCAAGGAATTTGAGAATATGCCGCAAGAATATGGGATTACACATATGAAGACTGGGAGATACGCACCACAATGCTTCGGAGAGAGTAAACCAATCCGTGTTAGCAGCAATTCGAGTGAATTCAGGACGACCACACGCGATGGGATGAACACTTAGCGGACATAAAAGCCTCGCTGAGGTCATCCATCCATAACAGAACCGGAACTTCGCCGTACTTTGCCATGTTCGAACAACATATGTTTACAAATGGGAAAGATTACTCGCTGGCTCGCAAGTTGAATGCCCTGAATGAAGCTGAGATAGCCCAATTGCCCAGATCTGAACGACAACAGCTATTCAGAGAGAAATTAAACGAAATGATACATCAGGCCTATGAGAAAGCAGCGAAGCGTTACAATTTAAAGGCCAAAGAGACTCGATACTTACCGGGACAAGAAATCTACAAGAGAAACTTTGTCGTAAGTGACTTCAGCAAGAATAGGAACTCCAAGTTTTGCAGAAAGTACACTAAATATCGAGTCACAAAAGCGTTGGGAAACTCTTAATACGCTTTGGAAAACTTGCGCGGCAATCCTTTGTGAGTTTTCCATGCACAGGATCTTAAAAAATAGTGCCCTGCTAGCAAACCACACTCACCAGGCATCAATCTCAGGGTTGTGGGCGGTGGCCTACGTTGAGCAGTACAACCAGCAGCACACTCCTCCACTCCTGTTGCGAGACGAGCATCGAAACCGTAGTGTGCTTGTTATGTGCTAAACGACAAAAGAATTAACAAATTACGAACTTAACAAAGCTGTTTACATTAAGACAGATAACGATAGGCACAAAATCGATACACGACTAACGACGACTCGTGAGTCCAGGGAGTCGGGCAGCTGAGTCCAATCATGGAACTGGTTCCTTAAACCGGATAACTCCCAAATGAAAAGAAGTTTAAGTCAATTTGAGTGGTTTTTGGCAAAGAGAGGCTTAGAAAAGTTTAACAAGCAAGGGTAATTAAAGGGCGAAAATCAGACCAACAAAATTTTGGCAAAAAAAATAATATTAAAATAAGTCAAGTTCCAACCCAATGAGGGTTAAAAAAAATACTTGTTGATGTGAGTGGAGTTAAAATTTAAGTACTTATAAAATAATCCGGAGAGGATAAGCCGTGATCAGTAATACCGATTTATATAGGAGCAGACGAAGACCAGTCACCAGGAGGAGATCGAATTTTCAGCAAGAAAATTGGCTACTCATCCCCGGCCACCCGGGGTTTTTTTTCGCTCTTCAGTTTATATTTGTCAACGAAAATTGAAAAGTTGTTCCCAAAAGCTGCGAGCGGCAAAAAAAATCAGCAAGCCGAAAATTAAAATAAAAACAAGGAAGAACGCTATAGTCGAGTACCTCGACTATCAGATACCCGTTACTCAGCTAAAGGGACCAAAGGAAAATGGAGTTATGCAAGCAGCAAATGCGCCACCTACCGGCGGTAGACAGATTTTAGCGTTGTGGGCGTTAGAGTGGGCGTGGCATATTCGCGTAACAAACTTGCGCTGCGCTCAAGCCTACGAAATCTAAATCTGAAATCCCGTTTCTCTATCTTTGATGTTTTCCGAGATATCCGCGTTCATATTTACGATTTTTTGAAGTTTGTGGGCGGTTTGTGGGCGTTAAAGTGGGCGTGGCAAACTATTTTTTAGGTAAATCGGTAGGTATTGATAAGAACATTACATTTCAGTTAAAATTTTTGTTCTAGCATCAAAACTGTAGGAGCCACAGTTTTGGGCGGTTTGTGGGCGTTAGAGTGGGCGTGGCGCTCTACTGAAACAAACTTGCGCTGCGTAAGAAGCTCAGGAATCTGCACGCCAAATCTCAGTAGCCTAGCTCTTATAGTTTCCAAGATCTCAGCGTTCATCCGGACAGACAGACAGACGGACAGACGGACATGGCTAGATCGACTCGGCTAGTGATCCTGATCAAGAATATATATACTTTATGGGGTCGGAAACGCTTCCTTCTGCCTGTTACATACTTTCCGACGAATCTAGTATACCCTTTTACTCTACGAGTAACGGGTATAATTATTATTTATTTAACTTATTTATTTACGCAAACCAAAAACTACTGAAATGTTATTTATTGTTATTTATTTATTTATATATATGTAAGATATTATTGGATACGGTTTATTAATATTATTTCGCGGTGCGCAGGTAATGACAAGAACAATTGGCTTTTAATTAACTGCTGGATAAATGCTGCTGCTTTCTGCTGATTTTCCACACACGCTCGGCTGCATCAATTCTCTCCTGCTTACTAGGCTGTTCGGCTGCTACTTCCACTTCTTCTGCTCCTTCTGCTGTTACCCTGCTGTACGACTTCTGCTGCTGTTACTCTGCTGTTGTTAACCTGCTGTTGTTAACCTGCTGTTGTTAACCTGCTGTTGTTAACCAGTGTGCCTTTAGCAGATCTGCTTGCCTACTCTCTGTTACATTCGGTCATACTGATCAGTCATCAGTCCCTGATGACCATGCCTCCTCGTTGTTTACAGCGAAACTCCAAAGTTTCATGTTATCATTGCTCGTGCTCGTATTTTGGGGTCCCTCGACGTCTGCTGCTTTTCGTACATTATAGCGTTCACCTCGATTCACTTCTGTTATTTCGTATGGACCTAAGAATTCGCTAGCCATCTTTCTCCCAGCTACGAATTGCGTTCTACGGATGGCGACGAGATCTCCGACTTTGTATCCGTACTCGCATTTTCGCTTTTTATCAAATTGTTCCTTATATTTTTTCTGGGCCTGCTGAATATTATCTTTTGCTTCTTGTCGCATCTTCTTTCTTTCGTCATCAAAGTTATCAACCTTCTCCTTTTCTATTAGTTGAAGTATATCGCTATCTGGTCTACAACGCATTTTTAACCCGATCACCAGCTCAAATGGAGAACGCTTTGTAGATTCATGAACTGTGCCATTGATAGCCATCTGAACTCGAGGTAAAAACTTATACCATATTCCAGGTTCCTCCGACGACAACTTTGATATAATGCTCAGGATGGATCGGTTTACGCGTTGTATTTGTCCATTGCCTCTTGGAACTCCTGTGGTGCCCAAAACGTGTTCGATGTTTTCTTCCTTCACAAATTCCTCAAAGCTAGACGACGTTAATGCTGATCCGCGATCGCTTACTTTACGAGCCGGATTACCAAAGATGTCCGACCATTCCCGTAACTTCTTGAGGACTTCGTCTGCGCCTGTTGTTTTTGTGGGATACATCCATACGAACTTGGTAAAGCTGTCAACCATCGCGTAGATGTACTTGTAGTGCTTTGAAGTAGCATCCATTGGTCCCAGATGGTCTACGTGTATAGTATGAAGCGGCTCTGATCCTTTGTCGATTTGATGCAAAAATCCTTCTTTATTGCCGAGCTTTTTGTTGTAGATTATACATTTCATACAGTTTCCTAGGATCTTCAGTACTTTCCCTTCTAGATGTGGTATCCAATAACTCTGCTGTATGGCATGCATTGTTTTTTGTACGGCAAAGTGGCCTGCGTTGTGTGCCTCTGTTATTATCTCTCTTTCCAGCGATTTCGGTATTGCTAACAGATCCGTTCCCTGCACAACCTTGAACACCAGACCAGCCTTTAATTTAAAGTTGTCGTATGGTTTACTTTTCAGGATTTCGGATACTGCTTTGATCATCGTATCCTCCTGCTGGGCTTTCTTGATTCTTGCTGTGAGCTCCGACGATAATATCATGACATCAATTGGGTATCGACTCAGGCAATCCACGTGCTTCAGCCGCTCTCCAGGTCTGTGTTCCACCTCAAAACTGTAGTCCTGCAGGTACAGTACCCATTGGGCTACCTCTCGCGGAACGTCCTTCTTGCTTTTTTAAAAGCGGCGCAATCAGTTACAAGCTTCAAGTTGGTACCGAGTATGTACTGACGAAATTTTTTGCATGCGAGAAAAATAGCTTTGGCTTCTTGTATATAGCTATGCTGTCCAAATGCTGTAATTCCAAAAACGACTGCACCGCCTTGATGTTTTGCGGCATTGGAAACTTTCTAATGGCTTTGGTTTTCTCCGGTCCAGGCTTAATTTCTCCTCCTCCAACTTGATGTCCCAAAATTGTTATTGAGGACTGCAGGAATCGGCATTTCTTCCACTTCATCTTCAGCCCGTATTCAGCTTCTTTATCTTAAACCTTCTTTTGCTTTCCCAGGCATTCGTCGGCAGTTTCGGCGTGTATAACAATGTCGTCCATGTAAAGATCCAGAATGTTTTCATTTATGAGGTTTTGAAACACATGACCTATGAAGCGGATGAAGACTGCTGGCGAATTGCAAAAACCGAAAGGCGCTCGATTGAATTCAAAGAGGCCCTCCTTCGTTATGAACGCTGTATACTTCTTGCTGGTTTCTTCGACTGGAACGTGGAAGAAACCATTTTCCAAGTCCATTATGGTGAAAATTTTAGCATTTTCCAGCTTTTCAAGCACATCTTCAACGATTGGAACGGGGAAGCAATCTTTTAACACCATCTTGTTCAACTGGCGTTAGTCCACGCAGACCCTGTTGCTCCCATCTTTTTTCTTGACGATGACTGTGCGGCTGGCGAAATTTGAGGATGAGCGCCGGATTATTCCAGCGTTCACCCATATATAAATCTGCTGCTTAACTACATCAGCTTTGCTAATAGCTACTCTGCTTGGAGCATGTCGAAACGGCGTTATGTTCTCATCCGGTAAAATTTTCAGCGTGATCGGGCACACAGCAGTCTGCTTTTTATCGGAAAATTCTTCAATCATCGATTGGACGGTATCCCTGTACTGTGAGAAGACAACTATATCAATATTTGCTTCAACCACATTGTAGATACTTAACTGATTCGTGTTCACAGTTTCCTCCTCATTCAGAGGAGAAAACTGATATCCTTCCGGCGTCGACCTCATTGTGAATTTGGATATAAAGTCATATCCCAGCAGCAAATCGCATCCGATGGCATGATTGACCACCACAAGAAGCTTGTGTGCCAGACACATTCCGTCGATCTCCACTTCTGCCATAAACTGACCAGCGGAGCGTGTGATGTTGTTTCCAAGTCCTCTTAAAGTTACACAGCTTGGCTGCAAGAAGACGCTACCCATTTTCTCAAACACGGACATTTTTAATAGGGTAACATCTGCACCTGTGTCTATGAGCCCCTTGACTTGCACATCGTTGATTTTGAGAGGCTTAAGGCGTTTCTCTTCGTATGCTACGTTTACGGCAGCCGTACCAGGGCAATCTTTCGACATGTGACCACTCTGATTGCAGCGGAAGCACTTTAATGCAGCTCGGCAATCCCTGCGTAGATGTTCTTGGGATCCACAATTGTAGCAGTGCTGTTTCCTCACATAGCTGTTCTGCTCGGGCTTCCCTGCAAGCGGCTGTGACTCTTTCTTCTTTACCATCAGATTCTCATCGATCTGACGCGTTCGTTCGTAGATTTCGTATTTCTCTCTTAGCTGCTTGTAAGAACTGCATCCATACAGGGTGTACTTGTAATCCGTTTTAAGCCCCAATCCGTCGACAATGTACCGAATTACTGACTCCGTGTCCAATGTCCCACGAGCAGCGATGCGTTTCATCTGTAGCATGTATTCGTGAAAGCTTTCATTGTTTGCTTTCACTCGCACAGACAGCTGATTGTGAATTTGGGCACTGCATAAACGATCGCACTCGAATTCCGTTATAAGTTGGTGTCGCAGCTGGCTGTACTCGTACACTTCTGTAGACTCCAGAAAAAGAGCGGCTGTACGTGTCATTTTGGCACGAGCTTGTACGTATTTCTGTTTGTCGTTAAGCCCATATGCTTCAGCGTTTAATTCGAAGTTATTAAACCACTGCTGCACTGAAATATTTTCTCCACTGAACTCAGGAATTATTTTGGCAAAATTTTCCACTACCAGCTTCGCATCATTTTTTTTGTCAATTTCATCGGCGCTAATTTTTAACGTGAGAAGCTTAACCAGATCTTGGAGCGTCTGTGTGTTTTCTTCTAGGACGTTTGTGTCGTTTCGGCGATTGTTTCCACTTGTCCCTGATCCACTTGGGCCCTCGTATTTTTCCATTTTCTCATCTGGTGGTTCTTTTCATTTGGCATAATAATTCTGTTGCGCAATACCTTTACCGGTAGCCTGCTTAAAAATACGGTTTTCTTTTTCTGATCTTCTTTCCTCTGGGTTGTTGTCTCGTTTCCTTTGCTGGCGGCTTTTGAGGTATGCGGCACCAAACTGTATTTTTCTCTCGCTTTATCGGCTAACTGTTTCCGAGACATGCAGCTTGCGCATTCTCACTTTTCACTGGCAATTCGCGACTGGTTGAGCCCCCAAATGTAAGATATTATTGGATACGGTTTATTAATATTATTTCGCGGTGCGCAGGTAATGACAAGAACAATTGGCATTTAATTAACTGCTGGATAAATGCTGCTGCTTTCTGCTGATTTTTCACACACGTTCGGCTGCATCAATTCTCTCCTGCTTACTAGGCTGTTCGGCTGCTACTTCCACTTCTTCTGCTCCTTCTGCTGTTACCCTGCTGTACGACTTCTGCTGCTGTTACTCTGCTGTTGTTAACCTGCTGTTGTTAACCTGCTGTTGTTAACCAGTGTGCCTTTAGCAGATCTGCTTGCCTGCTCTCTGTTACATATATATATATGTGTTCCATGTGAAAGTCCTTCGTTACCGTTGGTAGGATTGTTAAATGTTAGAATTTAAGAGAAATTTATGAAATAAAATGTGAAAGCGCAATGAATTCGTGTGAGTAGATATTCGTGTTGGGGGTGAGATAATTTAGGCGAGGTAGTACGACCCACAAAGCAGATTTGGGAGATGTGTCCGAGAAATGTTAAAGGATGCTCTCATGGTTGGGAGGGACTCCAGGACCACGATTAGAGCTGTGTAGTCCAGCCCAGATGTTCGAAAAATCCGTCGTGAAGATTGCCGTTGTCCAAATTTGAATTTCCGTTTTGTTTTTGTTGTGTCTGCTGCGTAGACAACATTTTTGCCTGTTCCCCTCCCTGGGACATTCGATGACTAGCCGGCATCTACACTGCGCGGAAAGCAGGACAGGATGCCAAAAAATTAGAAATCTCAAGGGCTATACACCTTAAAATTTTATTTGAAATCGTTAGAGCCGTTTTTGAAAAATCAGGAACAAGGCTAAAAAAAAAAAATTTTAGTATAATCGCAAATGCCTTAATTAAAAACAAGAAAACACGCTATAGTCGAGTACCTCGACTATCAGATACTGTTACTCAGCTAAAGGGACCAAAGGAAAATGGAGACATGCAAGCAGCAAAGCGAGATTGAAATGCCCCACCTACCGGCGGTAGACAGATTTAAGCGATGTGGGCGTTAAAGTGGGCGTGGTAAACTTTTTTTGGATCAATCGATAGGTATTGACGAGACCAATACATTTCAGTTAAATTTTTTTATCTAGCATGAAAATTGTGGGCGCCACAGGCTTGGGCGGTTTGTGGGCGTAAGAGTGGGCGTGGCATATTCGCGTAACAAACTTGCGCTGCGCTCAAGCCTACGGAACCTAAATCTGAGATCCCATATATCTATCTTTGATATTTTCAAAGATATCCGCGTTCATACTTACGATTTTTTAAAGTTTGTGGGCGGTTTGTGGGCGGTAATGTGGGCGTGGCGAACTTTTTTTGGGTCAATCGATAGGTATTGATAAGAACAATACATTTCAGCTAAAATTTTTATTCTAGCATCAAAACTGTAGGAGCCACAGTTTTGGGCGCTGCGTAAGACGCTCAGGAATCTGCACGCCAAATCTCCATAGCCTAGCTCTTATAGTTTCCGAGATCTCAGCGTTCATCCGGACGGACAGACAGACGGACAGACGGACATGGCTAGATCGACTCGGCTAGTGATCCTGATCAAGAATATATATACTTTATGGGGTCGGAAACGCTTCCTTCTGCCTGTTACATACTTTCCGACGAATTTAGTATACCCTTTTACTCTACGAGTGACGGGTATAATTAATACAAAGGTGTTTTTACTTTTATTCCGCTGTATAGGTTGGGATTTCGCATGCAATTCTGTGCAGCGCACACTTGAAGATTTTTCACAGTGTAAACGGATAGAAGGAAGCTGTATTTCTGCCAAACTAACGAGTTTTTCCAAAAGTGGTAGAATCAAAGATTCTTCTATTCAGCTGTTTAACATCATCTTAAGTTTCCAGGACCATCAAATAGAGTTTGGACTCGCACGAAAAAAGGTAAATGCTCAGGCAGTGTAAGATGCTCTGAACTGGAAAATGTGGCTATTTTTCTTGATTAATAACTTTGAAACGGGTAGTTTTGAGTTGAGTTGAGGAATCAGGGGCTATACACCTTAAAAATTTTATTTTAAATCGTTTGAACCGTTTTTGAGAAATTAGAAAACAAGGCTAAAAAAAAAACAAAATAAAAAAAATTCGGACCATAATTTTTAAACGGTGGTATTCAGACAAATCGAGTTTAAAAGGCTCACTTAGTATTTCGAAATATAGTACCTTTCTAACTACGTATCAAACAAAAACACCTCTTAACGAGGTAAAAAGTACTGGCGAACGCGCCTTTAACAAAAATGTCTGATATCAACAATTGTGGCGAAAAATGATATTACATTCGATAAAATAAATAAACTATATTAAATTTATGATTTCGGCCCGCAAGGTAAATATTTATTTACCTACACGTACATTTTCTGTTGCAGCGTGCCGAATACATAAATTTAATATAGTTTATTTATTTTATCGAATGTCATATCATTTTTCGTCACAATTGTTGATATCAAAAAATTTTTGTTAAAGACGCGTTCGCCACTACTTTTTACCTCTTTAAGAGGTGTTTTTGTTTGATATCAGAAGTTTTTTTGCTCAAGAGTTTAAGTACCCCAATACCATGACTAAGAGTCGTCCCCATATGGCTTGGCTATTGAAAAACCAAACACACAGATTCGACCCCTAATCTTAGCTGAACGCCACCTTAAATTAGCTATTTTAATAGCACAAGTATGGAATCTCAAGGGCTGTATAGTTTCAGATTCCTAGAGAAATCTGTCGTTTCTTACATTTCCCGCCGAACTAGCGGGATTTTCATCAAATTTGTTTTTTTCTTGTTTATTCCAATAAGTATGAAATATTTCGTATACGGAGCTGAAACGAGTTGCACTTTTTATCGCTTAATATCTTCCAAACGGTCATTTTTAGGGCAAAAAGTGTTATAGATCAAAAGTTGAGGAATCTCAAGGGCTATATGATTTGAAATTTAAAAAGAAATCCGTTGACTCAATTTTGAGAAAATAGTCAAAAAGTGCTTTTAAAAAATAATTTTTTGTCATAACTCTAAATCTATTATATTCAGACAATTTTACTATATAAAGAGTATTTATCAAATTAAATTATCTTTTCAGAGATATATAGCATTTTTCTGTAGAATTAGTTGTTTAGATACTATAAGCATTTTAAATCTGTCTTTTCTTTTGATTTCCCGCTAACTAGCGAGTTTTTCCAAAAGTCGTAGAACAATCGTTTTCTATTTCAAGCTACTTATACACCCATAGGGTTTTCAGAACCCTAAAACTAAGATGGGCTGCATACAAACCCATAAACAAAGGGACAAGCATTTTCATTTTGGGAAGAAGAAGAAAATCTTGTTTTTTGAATTACTTTTGAACGGAACATCGGATTTCAACAAATGAGATGTCATTCGACGCGTATTCTCAGTAAGAATCAAACTAGCTAAACAGCTAGGGGCTTTTATCCCCAACGAATCCAGCACTTCTAATTTTCTACATTTTTACTTTTCCACTTTTACCGCTTTTTCTCCCAAACAAATCTATATTTCGAAAGTCTTGGTATGCAATCTTCTTAGTTTTTGCGATACCTTTCAATTAGTGTCTCACTCGTTACGATCGGACCATAATGGCAGATTTTCAACTCTGCGGCTATATGTAGTAGTTGTCTTTTAACGCTCTCTTGCGCGCCTCGCCACTACGTGTACTGCCGTCCACAGTGATAGCACAAGCCTGTAGCTTCAGTACTTCACAAATTACGGGTATACAAAATTTAGCTATTTAAATCTGTGTTCTCGCCAAACTAGCTAGTTTTTCCAAAAGTGGTAGAAATAATGTTTCTTATATTGAGCTGTTTAACATCGTCTAGAATTTTCAGGACTCTAAAATAACGTTTTAAGATAAACTGACAAACAAAATAAAATTAAAGTCTTGAGAGGACCCCGAAAATTTTTTTTTGCGAATTTATTTTGAACGGAGCATCCGAGCTTGACAGTTGAGGTGTCATTCGACGCGTACCTTAATTGAAAATACAACTATGTTGATAGCGGGGGTTATTATCCCCACCGGCCCAACAGATTTAAATATCCCAATTTTAACTTTAACACTTTCACCACTTTTTCTCCCACGCCAATTGATTTTAAAGTCTTGGTAATCAATTCTTTTAGTTCTTGCAATACCTTTCAATTGATGTATCACTCAAAACAATCGGACGATTACTGTAGATTTTCATTTCTTCGTGTATGTATAGTAGTCGCCTTCGCACACCCTCCTGGTGCGCTTCGTTACTACGTGGACGGCAGGTCCACAGTGATGTATCCTTGATCAGGATCATTAGCGATCTAGCCATATACGTCTGTCCGTATGAACGCTGTGATCTCGGAAACTATAAAAGCTGCAATACTGGGATTAGGCATGCAGATTCTGGAGATTTCTGAGCATCGGAAGTTTGTTTCGTCTGTGTGCCACGCCCACCGTGACGCCCACAAACAGCCCACAACTGAGGCTCCCACAGCTTTTATGCTAGAATAAAAACTTTAGCTTAAATGTATTGCTCTCATCATTACCTTTCGAATGACCCAAAATAAAGTTTGCCTCGCCCAATTTAACGCCCAAAAACCGCCCACATAAAAAATCGTAAGTATGAACGCGGATATCTCGGGATTTCAGATTTAGATTCCTTAGCCTTGTACGTAGCGCAAGTTTATTACGCGAATATGACACTCCTACTCTAACGCCCACAAGCCGCTCAAACCTGTGGCACCTACAATTTTCCGTGCTAGAAAAAAAATGTTAACTGAAATGTATTAGTTTCGTCAATAGTCGGCGTTGGAGTGGGCATGGCACCCTGCTGAAACAAACTTGCGCTGCGCAAGAAGCTTACAAATCTACACGCCAAATCGCAAATTTTTAGATTTTATAGTTTCCGCGATCACAGCGTTCATACAGATGGACAGACAGACGGACATGGCTAGATCGACTCGACTAGTGATCCTGATCAAAGAATATATATACCTTATAGGGTCGGAAACGCTTTTTTCCACCTGTTACTTACATTCTGCCGAATCTAGTGTAACGAATCTATGAGTAACGGGTTCACTTTCGTTGCTAACTGGCCGACACTAATTTGACGGCCATAGTATCGATAGCAGGCAGCTAACACCGATCGTAGAGCTCTAATGTGACCAAAGGAGGTAAAGAAGACGACGACAGAACCGCGAATACAGAGAAGACGTACTAGAGCGGGAAATTTGAGTTTTAACGGCAACATCGGAACGAGGAAAATTATGTCTACGAGAAGGACGTCGTGGGAAGGTAAGTGAAATGGAAGATCGGCACAGTTCAACCATGAGGGAGCTGTTTAGCGTCGATGGTAAGGTCGTGGGAATTCTAAGGCTACAAGGATTCACAGGATAATGGCCGAAGAGGAGAAACAAGAGATCCTAGTGCTATGGGGGAAACGTCTGAGGGTGGAAATGGATCAAGAAGAAGAGCAAGATAACTCAGAGGCTACAAGGATACAAAGGATGGCAGCCAAAGAGGAGCAACGAGCTTCAATTCGACACCGAAAGAAAGGGAAGAATCTGAGGAGTTACATAAATGCGCACAAATAAAGCGAATAATAACTGTACAGAGGCCTGCCAGTTGCTAAATACGCCGAAGATTAGCGGTACCAAGAGCCCTATATAAGCGGGTCCAGCGCACGAAGCTGAATCAGTCATCGAGAATCAGAACGCGAGTGAAAAACATCAAGCAAGTCAAAATCAAGGAGATACAGCCGAGAAAGTCAGCAAGGAGTAAGATCACTACGTCGAGACGTTCGGGAAAGCATAAGACTCCAAATTGAGACAGAGGTAGCTGAGGTACTCACAGGCAAATATACGGCTACGTTGAGTTGAGATTCGGTCGACTGCTGCGAGTTGAGTAGGTATTGAGCAGGCGTAGCACCGACGTATGCTGTCGATCCTGACGTGGAGTTAACTGATTGTGGCGCCCGACGTATTTCTGGAAAGCGCAGACTTTGACTACTTTGAGTACCGTATCGCAGGCGATCCATCTTAACGAGAAGCCGTTAGGCTCGGGAAGAGTATCCTGCCGATCCTGACGTGGTTCCGACGGTTGTCTGGAACCAGGTACCTTGAGCCTCCGGCATCAGAGGCGTGTTATACCGATCCTGACGTGGAGTCAGTTGTAGCGCTCGACAGATGTCTATCAGTCCGATGTCTCCATCAGTCCGGTATCGGAGGCGATTTGCACTGAGAAAACTCGGTCGGCTGTTACGAAGACTGCCCTAGTTACGTCAGACGATTGCCCGAATACTTAGGCGGGAATTGTGCAGACGCAGTACCGGAGTCCGAGACCCAGTTACGCAGAGCAGGAACATTGCAGCGCAGAGTATAAATAATAATATATAAAATTAATAAACTCCTCATAACCTGTGTTCTTAATTGTTGTTACTGTTTATCGGGCGGCCATGTTTACTATAACTTTGGTAGGACGAATGTACACATGTACTGAGCTAGCCGGACAAATTTTGTAGCGAGCAAATGTAGAAAAAAAGTTCGTTACACTATCCTATTCTAAAATTTGAGACCTTTTGACCAAGTTATGGGCCTTGAATGTTTAAATGGAGTCCCATTTCTATAAGCCTTAACAAAATTAAAATCAATGATTTCAAGACGGTCGAAATATTAACTAACTTTAAAGTTAAGTATTTTAATGCAGATCACAGGGTTATCATTACACAAACCTGTTAAGGTATCAGATTGCGAAATCCAAATCCTTTTGATCAAATTATGGGCGGTCGAAATATTAACTAACTTTAAAGTTAAGATCACAGGGTTATCATTACACAAACCTGTTAAGGTATCAGATTGCGAAATCCAAATCCTTTTGATCAAATTATGGGCTTTGAAATTTTAAATGGAAGCCCATTTCCGAAAACTTTCGAATAACTAATGACACAAAACTGTCATAAATTAACTAACTTTAAACTTAAATATTTTAATAAGGATTCATTCAACAAAAACATTAAAGTATGCTATTCCGAAATCCGAGATCGTTTGAGCTAGATATGGGCTCTGCTAGTTTAAATTCAGTCTCGTTTTCAGAAAACCTTCGCAAAGTTAATATAAATGACATAAAAATAGTCAAATTTTTGTACTAACTTAAAAGGGGTATATTTTAGTGCAGATCACAACATAATCATTCTAAAAACCTCTTAAAATACCCTTTCAGAAATCCGAGTCCTTTTGACAAAGTTATTGGCTTTAAAAGTTTAAGGGGAGGTCCATTTCTGTAAACCTTCACCAAATTATAATCAATGACACAAAAATGGTCAAAATATTAACTAAATTTAAAGATAAATATTTAAATGAAGATCAACAACAACAGATCAATCCACAACCCAATAAAATATGTCATTCCGAAATCCGAGTCCTTTTGAAAAAGTTATGTGCCTTGAAAGCTTAAATGGAGGCCCATTTCTGTAATTCCTAGCAAAATTTAAATCAATTACATAAAAACGGCGAAATCATTGACTACCTTTAAAGTTAAATATTTTAAAGCAGATAACTGGTTAATCTTTACACAAGCCCATTAAGGTATCCTATTCCGAAATCAGAGACCTTTTGACCACATTATGGTGCTAAAAAAAATTAATGAGGCCCATTTCTAAAAGCCCTATCAAAATTAAAATCAATGACACAGAAACAGTACAAATATGAACTACCTTTACACTTAAATATTTTAATGAAGATCACAGGATATTTATTACACAAACCTGTTAAGTTACACAATTCCGAAATTATTATTATTATTACTTGGTTATAACTTTTAAGTGACTAATCCAAATTTAATAATTTTTGGATATTTGTTATAATTATATTTAGACGGCTATTGATAATGAGAACGAAATATCATTTAAATTTTTATAAAATATTATAAAATGTGGGCGCTAGACGGGTTTTAGTGTTATAGTCTTTTGTAAACGTTAGAGTGAGCGTGACACCCTACTGAAACAAACTTGCGCTGCGCAGGAAGCCCAAGAACCTGCATGCCAAGTGCCAATACTCTAGCTCTTATAGTTTCCGATATGTCAGCGTTCATACGGACAGACGGACATTAGTAGATCGATTCGGGTAGTGATCCTGATCAAGAATATATATTTACTTTATTTGGTCGGAAAAGCTTCCTTCTACCTTATCTTTGGAAGTTGGTTCATTATGATCAGAACAAACAAGTGGCCCTGCGACACCAAGCCATGCCGGTTACGCGCGGAGCCCTATTCCCTTTTGGGCGTAAGAAACGAACCAAAAGGGAATAGGGCTCCGCGCATATCCAGCATTGCTTGGTGTCGCAGGGCCACTTGTCACGGACATAGAAAAAGTCAATATAACCATAGACAATTAAAATACATGCAGCACAAAATACAGTTAGTCAATTCACAAACAACAAAACTAATTAGTTGCTAGGTGGGATAATATTATTGACTTTAAAATATGCAGTGAGTCTGAAGTAGATATTAGGTCATATAATCTATTAAAGTCATTACAAAGTACTCTAAAAGGTTCAAGCATTTCATAATTGGACCTACAATGAATCTATTTGGCCCACTAAAGTGCAGGCGACAGAGTAACTAGAGACTCTCCACTTCACCATGAACAAGATTCAGAATGACATGATACTTAGCACAGTTATACAGTTGGCTAATGAGGGTAAGTAAATTAAAGGAAGTCTGCTAGATTAAGACGGTATTAGGCTTAAATTCAGAAGGTTTTTTGCACAGTCCCAATACGGTCTATATGTTGCCCGCATTGGGGAGAATTGGTCGGACTAATGAAATGAAAAACGTTTTTGTGATATAACGTTTTTATAAATCCAAGCTCGCCCCAGGCTTTATTCAACCATATAGACGCCAAGGTCATCAACATGCTTTATCCTGTCCAACTCATAACCACTTAGAGTACAATCGGTGTAGTAGGGGTTTACACGAAAAAAAGTTATCACTTTGACCATCACGTAGAGCAATTTAAGTTTAATTTATTATCATTGGACCAAGTTTAAAATGTATCAAGATCACATTGTTAAGCGAGGCTCTGCCCCGTCTCATTACATTACTGGCACAGCCTAACATCATCAGGACTAGAGGAAGATCATTAAGGGGACTTCCTTGTGGTACACCTGAAGTAACTCGGATTAGAGATGAATAAGAGTTTTTAAAAATAGCACTTTGGGTCCTGTCATTAAAATAACTTGACATCCACTTAAGGAGATCACACGGGAAATTGAAACGGATGATTTACAGAGTGTAAAGATCAGTGTAATCCACGTCAGTCTGAAAATTTTTGTTGAACATTTGTCACAAATAAAGTAATCTCCAAAAGGTTCGTTCTCGTTGACCGTAGAACTATGCTAAGTACCATGTCATTCCGTGTTGGCAAAATGGAGTGTAATAATGCTTTCAAACAGCTTCGGTATTGCTGATAACTTTGATATACCTCGGTAGTGGGATAACATACGACCACTTCCATCTATGTGGGAAAATGCAGTTTTCTAAAGACAAATATAAATCACTTAAGTGTTTCGAAAGGCCGGAATGTGATCCGGAGGCTCTAAACTTTTTGTAGGGTCTAGACTTTAAATTTTTGTTTGAGATAGAAGGACAATAGGTAGGAACGCCAAATACTGAGTCTAATGCATTATAAAATATATTAACAGCCTCTGTTATATTAGTGAACGAGCAAAGATCAGATCAATCAAAGCAAGCTATTATCCTATTTAAGTGTTGGAAGTTTACTTTACGAAAGCTGTTATTTCGTTTAGCTGACTTTTCCGAAATTTATTCAGTGTCGATAGTCAGCTCAAGAGTTTGGTGATGTAGCTCTTCAGGTAACGTAATTGCAGAGGTTCTGACTATTCAACACAATCTGGACTGGAAACAAAGCACAAATCCAGTAAACGTCCTTACATATTTCGAACATTGCTTACTTGAGATAGCGAAATATCAAGTAATCCACCAAGAAAATCATGCTGCACCGAAGGTAAATATATATTGGATGTTTTCACGGTGTACCATGTCGATTTAGGTAAATAAAAGTCATCTAAATCTATTAACTGATCCCTATCTGAAAGTTACATACTATCCGACAAATCTAATGCACCCTTTTACTCTACAGGTAACGGTTATAATTAATTACATAAAAGCGGTCAAAATATTAACTAACTTTAAAGTTAAATATTTCCGAGTAACGGGCCTTAAGAGATTAAATCACAGCATAACCATTCCACAAACCCAATAAAGTATGCCATTACGAAATCCGAGTCCTTTTGATCAAGCTTTGTGCTTTGAAAGTTTAAGAAGGGGACCATTTGCAGCAAACCTACGCAAAATAAAAATCAATGACAAAAAGCGGTCACATATTACCTAACTTTAAAGTTAAAAATCAAATCAATAAGTAAAAAATTCAAAACCAAACCGTTTCTTCGGTTGGAGGCAGCACTAAAGTAAGCAACATGCAATACTTCAACTCAATAAAATTGCAGATATATTCATGAAATTTTGTTTACTATATTATATAATATATATTGCTATATTGGGCACTGACACAATGAAAAGTCTAGGAAAAATAATTAATGTCTAAAAAAGCAAAAAATATGATAATAAGCGAAAAATTAATTTCATCATTTAGCGACACAGGCGGTAAATACCATCAGACCATAAATAATAATTAATACCCTCGTAAAAAGTCACCAAATCCTCTTTGCAAATCTCGATACAAAGTTAGCAAACACAACTATGGAAAAAGTGTACATACTAGCAACCGATTACACTAGTTTACAGCCAAAAAAGATCAGCTTTAAAAACACTTTTTCTATAATTTGTTCCTCCTGTAAACCCTGGTATCGCTGAAAAAATTACCAAGGAATCGCACTTGAGATATTCGCGAAAAACACTTTTTTTGATGTTGCTTGATTAAAGAGCTTATATCACATAATCCAATTGTCTAACCGTTCTATAGTTCTCACTCAATCAATCTGAAAATAGAGGACATGTCAATTGTTGGGATCGAACTCCAATTAACGGAGGTTTTAACAAAAGAAGTAAACCAAATTTTAATTTTATGGCCTTTTTTAAATATCTTGGTTTCTTATGAGTTTTAGTACCAAAGATTCGGTATTTAAGTTTACTTAAACGAACGAAACAAGAAAGAAAGTTAACTTCGGCAACTCGAAGTTTGTATACCCTTGCAGTTATAAGAAATAATCAATGTTAGTAACACCATGTTACATTTTTAAGGATTGTTGCTAGCTTCAGTGATATTTGTGTAAAATTAAGTTCGTAGTGCTGAAAAGTTAAAATATTCTATATCCCAGAGTATAAAAAAATACGATCAAAACCAACAAAGCACAATTAAAAAAAAAAAATTATTTCATTAATTCTCTGGCCGCTTCTTTGACAGCTATATGTTAGAGTCGTCCGATTTTTATTTAATTTAATTCGAAATTCTTATAAAAACACAAAATGTTATTATCAATAGTATAACATAATATGTCAAAAAACACCGAAGCTATGATTTGTTTCATATTATTTTCCCACCAATTTTCCGATCGTTCCTTTGGCAGCTATAAGATATAGTCGTTCGATTTTGATAAAATTCAATTCGAAATACAGAACTAATTAAAAAATATTATTTCCACGCGTAGGTTATATGTTAAAAAAAAACTCAGAAGATATAATTTTTTTTAGTTTTTTTTCCGATTATTCCTTTGGTTTATATACTACCTGCAAAAGAAATACGACTTTTAGAAAAGTTTCAGTAGAAACGGACGGTCCTATACTAAATGCAAGTTTAACAATTACTTCATTATTTCTCTGACCGTTTCTTTGACAGCTATATGTTAGAGTCGTCCGATTTTTATTGAATTTAATTCGAAATTCTTAAAAAAAACACAAAATGTTATTCCCAATTAAATTCGAAATTCAGAACTAATTAAAAAATGTTGTTTCCAAGCGTAGGTGGCTATATGTTAAAAAACACCAAAGATATAATTTTTTTAGTTTTTTTTCTCGATTATTCCTATGGGAGCTATAGGATTTAGTTGTCCGATCCTGCTGGTTCCGACTTATATACTACCTGCAAATGAATAAGACTTTTGGGAAAGTTTCAAACGTTTTGGGAAACGGACGGACAGACGGACATGGCTAGATCGACTCGTCTAGTGATGCTGATCAATAATATATATACTTTATGGGATCGGAAACGTCTCTTTTACTGCGTTGCAAGCTTCTGACTGAAATCATAATACCCTTTGCAAGGGTATAAATATCACCAAGCTCTCGGGAGTTATTCTGGTCACTTTTGATGTTATGATATCATAAACAGTGTCGAAGTAAGGAAATATAAGGTGAGTTCCAAAGTAAACAGGACTTTTTGAATCTAGCGCCCTCTAGTGGCGACATCTATATGTCAACTGGTGCGTTAGAATCTGCTACACCCAAAAAAAAAAAACCAAAAGTATACACTTAATAAGAGTTGTGTTAAAAGTATACTAAAGTTAGTATAAAAATGTAAGTATTAACTCAACACTAATTAGTTTCAACTGTATACTTTGTAGTGTAAGAGCTCTACCAAAGAGTATAAAGCGTAAACCTGTAGTGTTATTTTTAAACTAGTCATATTTGACTATTTAGTTTATAATTTATACTTTTGGTTTCAACAAAAACTTTATGTAGTATAAAGAAAATGTAGTTTGAAGTTATTACAAAATAGTTTCATGCCAACACTTTATAGTATTAAGCTTATACTAATTATTATATGAGTGAGACTCAGTAGCATAAAAAGTATACTGAACATTAAATAGTTTTTCATGGTGTGAAACTAGGACAATAGCGATTATTCGAACATATATTTTGGTGTAAAACCAGGACAATAGCGAGTATACGAACACAGAAAATGCTACCGGAGTTGGCGTTGCTTGACGCGTTAATGATGATTGTGATGATTTATCTCGGTGAGTTTGGTCCCGCATTTTTGTGAAATTTGTGGCGAGTCAACATGTAAGTAAAATTTTTGTTCTAAAATTAAAAAAATCAATATTATATTGTCCCTGTTGGTAAATATTGTGTGTATTGTGTATTTTTTGTCCCTGTTGGTAAATATTATATGTATTGTGTATTTTCAGATGCAAGTGCTTTGCGCACGCGTACAGATGCATACCACGAAGGAGCTAACGAACTCGACGTACCGCCTTTGTGATGTCAGAACAGCGAGTGCCTTCCGGACGATCTCGGACGACTCAGCGCTCGTCATTGCAGGCCAAGTTCCCCTATGTGAACTGGTGCGGGAGCCACAGAACCAAGACCGAGGTCAAGAGGAGTGCCAGGATGCAGAGCGTCGACAAATGGCAGGCAGCCTGGGACAACTCCAGCAAGGGACGCTGGACGCAAGGGTAAATAGGAAGCACGGCCAGGTAGATTTCTACCTCACGCAGGCGCTGAGTGGACATGGTTGCTTCCGAAGCTTCCTTAAGCGCTTCGGAGAACGGTTGTCCAGAGTGCGGCAGTGGGATTGTTGAGGACGATCAGCATGTCCTATTTTAATGTCACCGCTTCGGGTCTGATCGCCAAATGCTGATGAAGACCACCGGGGCAAGAGTTCGGCCAGCGACGGCAGCCTACGCAGCGAGTGTACTGCGAACGCTGCGTCGCATCGAGAAGGAGAGGAGAGAAGCTACAGCCTAGGTGGCTACCATTTCGCTAAGCAATACCTTGCGGTGATACCGCGCAATCACGGCCCCTTCTCTTGTTGCTTGTACTTATTTTAGTCTGTATATACGTGTTAGGTAAAGGAATATAAAAAAAAACACGAAGGAGCAAAAACATGTGTTGTGTGTTGCGCAAAATATGAATATTTATGACATAATATATGAAATAGTAATAAAAGAAAAACAACATACAACGTTAATTTATTGGATTTGGGATTATTGGGATACCACAAAAAACAAAATAATATAAATTTTATACTACAGGCAAAGGGGAAATCGTATAAGTCTTACACGAAATAGTATAAAATGTATACTAACGATTTCGATAAATAGCTTAAAAAGTATACTACGGCCCTCTAGATTAGTATAATATGTATACGAAATAGTATAAAACGGAGACTACATAGGATAGCTTTTATACTAACTAAAAAGTAAACTATCAGCATAAATTTCAGTACACTGAGTGAGTATAAATTGTATACTCGTTAGTTTAACTTTGATAACTTCGAAAGTTTCAGTTTAATACTTTGGGTGTCATAAGGTTAATACGCATCTTATCAAGATATTTTTGACACTCAATAGTTTAGTTTTAATGTACGAATAGTTTAGTTTCTATGATCATTTTTTTTTGGGTGTATCGTTTATCGACTTCAAGTAAAAATTTCATGTCATTTCATTTATTGGAAGTGAGGTTATTGCGTTTTAAGTGTCAGTATGTTTTTGTCATCGGTGCCAAAATGAGCTTCGAACGAAGAGCCAACATTAAAATTTGTTTTAAAATTGGTAAAACTTTTACCGAAACGTTTCAGTTGATGAAACAAGTTTATGGCGATGATTGCCTATCCCGTAGCAGAGTGCACGAGTTTCAACGTTTCAAAGTGGTCAACCAAAATCCGTGATCACCGAAAAATCCATCGAAACTGTGCGTGAATTCATAAAAAATCAGCCGAAATCATCATTGAAATTCATGGAAATAGTATTGAACATCTCCAAAACATCGATTTATCGCATTTTGACCGAACCTTTGGGCTTACAAAAGGTGTGTGCACGGCTTGTCCCGCACAAATTGACTGACGTCCAAAAATTGCTCAGAATTCAACATTCGAAGGACATCATTAAAGAGGCAAAAAAAGACCCGAACTTCCTTTACAAGATTGTGACTGGTGACGAAACGTGGTGTTTTCAATATGATCCCGAAACGAAACGCCAGAGTGCTGAATAGAAGGCGCCGGACGAGCTGAAACCCAAAAAATCGCGCCAGAAGAAGTCAAAAGTGAAGACAATGCTGATTTGTTTTTATGATTCCAAGGGTATTGTCCACAAAGAATTTGTTCCACCCGGTCAAAACGTTAATGCGGTATTCTACCTTGGAGTTTTGAAGCGTTTGGTGCGCCGTATTCGACGTGTTCTGCCCGAATATCGCGAAGATGGAAGTTGGCGTTTGTTGCACGATAATGCGCCGTCTCATCGATCAACGCTTGTGTCCGACTACTTGACCAAAAATCACATTTTATCCATCAACCACTCCCCGTATTCACCTGATATGGCACCGTGCGACTTCTACCTTTTCGGAAAAATGCATTTGCCGATGAAAGGAAAGCGTTATGCAGACGTAGAGGCCATTCAAAAGGCTTGCATCGGCATACTGGCGGCCATACCGGGAAACGAGCTAAAACACTCGTTCGACATGCTTTTTGACCGTGCAAAACGCTGTATTAAAGCAGAAGGAGACTATTTTGAATAAAATAAATTGATTTTGCCGAAAAAACTATTTGTTCTGTCTTCTTTTTTAAAGTCCTGTTAACTTTGGAACTCACCTTGTACATTCCCAACCCATTTGGATCCAAAAACTGCCAGAAAGTCGGACACACAGCTAAAAACTGTAATAGCTAAACCATCTGCGCCACCCGTCATACACACGCGCCCTGCTCACTGCCCACATTGAATGCGCAAACTACACAACAAAAAGGGGTACTAAAAATAAAAACAACAAAAAATTTAAGCATGCGAGAAATCCAAAAAAAAGAGAAAGAACGCTTTAGTCGAGTACCTCGACTATCAGAAACCCGTTACTCAGCTAAGGTGACCAAAGGGAGGTGGAGATATGCAAGCAGCAAGGCGAGACTGTAATGCGCCACCTACCCGCTATCTCAATATATGGTTATGTGGGCGGCAGACGGATTTAAGAGTTATGGGAGTTAGAGTGGGCGTTGCAAACTTTTTTGGGTCAATCGGTAGGTATTGACGGGACTAATACATTACAGTTAAAATTTTTTTGTAGCATGGAAATTGTGGGCGCCACAGGTTTAAGCGGTTTGTGGCCGTTAGATTGTGCGTGGCAAACTTAGTTTTAGGCCAATCGATAGGTGTTGACAATACCAATACAATTTAGTTAAAAAAATTTTCTAGCATAACAACGGTAGTTACCACAGTTGTGGGTGGCTTGTGGGCGTTAAAGTGGGCGTGTCTGAAAGAAACTTGCGTTGCGCAAGAAGCTCAGGAATCTACATACCAAATCCCAACTTTTTAGCTTTTGTAGTTTCCGAGATCTCAACGTTCATCCGGACGGACAGACAGACGCACATGGCTAAATCGACTCGGCTAGTGATCCTGATCAAGAATATATATACTTTGTGGGGTCGGAAATGCTTCCTCCTACCTGTTACATACTTTCCGACGAATCTTGTATACCCTTTTACTCTAGTAACGGGTATAATTATAAACATCATCGACAGTCAATCAATCGGCTTCCTTGGGCACCGTAGCACGACTGTCAGCAAGCAGGACATAACAACAAACCATCAACCAACAACCAAAGCTCAACCAATGTAAAACCAAAAACAAATGTACCTCATTCCCGTACTTCCCCACCCACGCCCTTACCGGCTTCCCACCATTTCCCCCTTTCTCCCACTACCCGAAATCACCACCTTCACCACAAACACAAGATAAAAAAAAACAAAATCAAAGAACGACTTTAAAATCTCGCGCTTTCTTAAATAAAGTGCAAAGTTTTCTTAAAACTATTAGTTCAGATCACAGCAATTCTAATGAACAATTGATGTGCACAGACTCATAATCTATAAAGCCAGATCTTTAAAAGCGCACCCCTGTATCTCCTGCCGATTAATATTTAATTAAATGCCCATAAACATAACCAAATGGAATATTAATGGAGTTATAAACAATTACAAACAACTAACTCTACTCATTAAGGACATATGCCTGATACCATATACCTACAGGAAACCCATCTATCGATTGAAATATCTGTCTAAGGCCTATTTAGCCAAACAAGGTATTGGAGTGCTCATTAAACGGCACGTCCTCCATACCCACAAACGGATTACTTCTAACATATTATGCTCAGACCTTTAACTTGATCTGTATAGGGCCATCAGTAAATATGTACATCCCACCCTGCCAGAGTTTCAGAAGTACCGACATTATTAAGAGTTTAAAACAAAATTCTTCTCTCATTTTCCTTCATAGTATTGGGCGACTTCAACTCGTGGAGCCCGTTATAGAGATGGCCCAAGTCCAACTCCTGGGGCAAAGCCTTTGAGCGAATAATTGCTGATCTAAATCTCTCACTTAATGACGGCTCCGCCACCAACTTCACCACCACTTCTACACCAACAATACCCTTACCCATAAGCATACCACAATAGTTCCTTGGAGGAAAAATTCTCTGCACGAGCTAAGGGTCGGAAAACCAAAATCTTTTCAGAAGTACAAATCTTACTATTCAAAACCTTTTACTCTACAAAAGAGTCAACGCCTGCTTGAAAGGGGACGTTCTGCTGCCAAGCGCACCTGTTTTCAAAATTTCACTTCCCGGATCTCGTCCCCCACCACCCCTAAGAAGATATGGTCCGATGTCAAGCGCCTAGCTGGGGTACCTACCAACCCAATTCCACATCTCATTCCGCAAAGCAACTTGACTCAAACTGCACACAACTGGAATTAGGGATAACAATCCAAACGGCAAAGGGATAAAGTCCCGTTTGAGACAAAATCTCGTTTCCCATGCTTATATCCTACCTTTATATGTAAAAACTCTTTGAGATCTTTAACACAATGCTCCTAACAGTATTCTATCCACATAACTGGAAAACAGCCACGGTAAACCCTTTACCGAATTGCTGTCGGCAATTAAGCTGTTAATGAAAATAAATAATTAAGCTAAAATGTGAAAGCACTCGATTAATAAATTTTGTTATGTATGTAAGATATTATTGGATACGGTTTATTAATATTATTTCGCGGTGCACAGGTAATGACAAGAACAATTGGCTTTTGTTAAACTGCTGGATAAATGCTGCTGCTTTCTGCTGATTTTCCACACACGTTCGGCTGCTTCGATTCTCTCCTGCTTACTTGGCTGTTCGGCATCTGCTGCTTCTACTTCTTCTGCTCCTTCTGCTGCTACTCTGCTGTACGACTTCTGCTCCTGTTACTCTGCTGTGGTGATGGCGACGAGATCTCCGACTTTGTATCCGTACTCGCATTTTCGCTTTTTATCAAATTGTTCCTTATATTTTTTCTGGGCCTGCTGAATATTATCTTTTGCTTCTTGTCGCATCTTCTTTCTTTCGTCATCAAAGTTATCAACCTTCTCCTTTTCTATTAGTTGAAGTATATCGCTATCTGGTCTACAACGCATTTTTAACCCGATCACCAGCTCAAATGGAGAACGCTTTGTAGATTCATGAACTGTGCCATTGATAGCCATCTGAACTCGAGGTAAAAACTTATACCATCTTCCAGGTTCCTCCGACGACAACTTTGATATAATGCTCAGGATGGATCGGTTTACGCGTTGTATTTGTCCATTGCCTCTTGGAACTCCTGTGGTGCCCAAAACGTGTTCGATGTTTTCTTCCTTCACAAATTCCTCAAAGCTAGACGACGTAAATGCTGATCCGCGATCGCTTACTTTACGAGCCGGATTACCAAAGATGTCCGACCATTCCCGTAACTTCTTGAGGACTTCGTCTGCGCCTGTTGTTTTTGTGGGATACATCCATACGAACTTGCTAAAGCTGTCAACCATCGCGTAGATGTACTTGTAGTGCTTTGAAGTAGCAAGCGGCTCTGATCCTTTGTCGATTTGATGCAAAAATCCTTCTTTATTGCCGAGCTTTTTGTTGTAGATTATACATTTCATACAGTTTCCTAGGATCTTCAGTACTTTCCCTTCTAGATGTGGTATCCAATAACTCTGCTGTATGGCATGCATTGTTTTTTGTACGGCAAAGTGGCCTGCGTTGTGTGCCTCTGTTATTATCTCTCTTTCCAGCGATTTCGGTATTGCTAACAGATGCGTTCCCTGCACAACCTTGAACACCAGACCAGCCTTTAATTTAAAGTTGTCGTATGGTTTACTTTTCAGGATTTCGGATACTGCTTTGATCATCGTATCCTCCTGCTGGGCTTTCTTGATTCTTGCTGTGAGCTCCGACGATAATATCATGACATCAATTGGGTATCGACTCAGGCAATCCACGTGCTTCAGCCGCTCTCCAGGTCTGTGTTCCACCTCAAAACTGTAGTCCTGCAGGTACAGTACCCATTGGGCTACCTCTCGCGGAACGTCCTTCTTGCTTTTTTAAAAGCGGCGCAATCAGTTACAAGCTTCAAGTTGGTACCGAGTATGTACTGACGAAATTTTTTGCATGCGAGAAAAATAGCTTTGGCTTCTTGTATATAGCTATGCTGTCCAAATGCTGTAATTACGAAAACGACTGCACCGCCTTGATGTTTTGCGGCATTGGAAACTTTCTAATGGCTTTGGTTTTCTCCGGTCCAGGCTTAATTTCTCCTCCTCCAACTTGATGTCCCAAAATTGTTATTGAGGACTGCAGGAATCGGCATTTCTTCCACTTCATCTTCAGCCCGTATTCAGCTTCTGCATCTTAAACCTTCTTTTGCTTTCCCAGGCATTCGTCGGCAGTTTCGGCGTGTATAACAATGTCGTCCATGTAAAGATCCAGAATGTTTTCATTTATGAGGTTTTGAAACACATGACCTGTGAAGCGGATGAAGACTGCTGGCGAATTGCAAAAACCGAAAGACGCTCGATTGAATTCAAAGAGGCCCTCCTTCGTTATGAACGCTGTATACTTATTGCTGCTTTCTTCGACTGGAACGTGGAAGAAACCATTTTCCAAGTCCATTAACGATTGAAACGGGGAAGCAATCTTTTAACACCATCTTTTACAACTGGCGATAGTCCACGCAGACCCTGTTGCTCCCATCTTTTTTCTTGACGATGACTGTGCGGCTGGCGAAATTTGAGGATGAGCGCCGTATTATTCCAGCGTTCACCCATATATCAACCTGCTGCTTAACTACATCAGCTTCGCTAATAGCCACTCTGCTTGGAGCATGTCGAAACGGCGTTATGTTCTTATCCGGTAAAATTTTCAGCGTGATCGGGCACAAAGCAGTCTGCTTTTTTTCGGAAAATTCTTCGATCATCGATTGGACGGTATCTCTATACTGTGAGGGGACAACTATATCAGTATGTGTTTCAACCACATTGTAGATACTTAACTCATTCGTGTTCACAGTTTCTTCCTCACTCAGAGGAGAAAACTGATATCCTTCCGGCGTCGACCTCATTGTGAATTTGGATATAAAATCATATCCCAGCAGCAAATCGCATCCGATGGCATGATTCGCCACCACAAGACGCTTGTGTGCCAGACACATTCGGTCGATCTCCACTTCTGTCATAAACTGACCAGCGGAGCGTGTGATGTTGTTTCCAAGTCCTCTTAAAGTTGCACAGCTTGGCTGCAAGAAGACGCTACCCATTTTCTCAAATACGGACTGCACCTGTGTCTATGAGCCACTTGACTTGCACATCGTTGATTTTGAGAGACTTGAGGCGTTTTTACGTTTACGGCAGCCATACCAGGACAATCTTTCGACATGTGACCACTCTGATTGCAGCGGAAGCACTTTAATGTAGCTCGGCAATCCCTACGTAGATGTTCTTGGGATCCACAATTATAGCAAAGCTGTTTCCTCACATAGCTGTTGTGCTCGGGCTTCCTTGCGAGCGGCTGTGATTCTTTCTTCTTCACCATCAGATTCTCATCGATCTGACGCGTTCGTTCGTAGATTTCGTATTTCTCTTTTAGCTGCTTGTAAGAACTGCATTCATACAGGGTGTACTTGTAATCCGTTTTAAGCCCCAATCCGTCGACAATGTACCGATTTACCGACTCCGTGTCCAATGTCCCACGAGCAGCGATGCGTTTTATCTGTAGCATGTATTCGTGAAAGCTTTCATTGTTTGTTTTTACTCGTACAGACAGCTGATTGTGAATTTGGGCACTGCATAAACGATCGCACTCGAAGTCCGTTATAAGTTGGTGACGCAGCTCTCTGTACTCGTACACTTCTGTGGACTCCAGAAAAAGAGCGGCTGTACGTGTCATTTTGGCACAAGCTTGTACGTATTTCTGTTTGTCGTTAAGCCCATATGCTTCAGCGTTTAATTCGAAGATATTAAACCACTGCTGCACTGACATATTTTCTCCACTGAACTCAGGAATTATTTTGACAAAATTTTCCACTACCAGCTTCGCATCATTTTTTTTGTCAATTTCATCGGCGCTTATTTTATACGTGAGAAGTTTAACCAGATCTTGGAGCGTCTGTGTGTTTTCTTCTAGGACGTTTGTGTCGTTTCAGCGATGGTTTCCACCTGTCCCTGATCCACTTGGGCCCTCGTATTTTTCCATTTTCTCATCTGGTGGTTCCTTTTCATTTGTCATAGTAATTCTGTAGCGCAATACCTTTACCGGTAGCCTGCTTAAAAATACGGTTTTCTTTTTCTGATCTTATTTCCTCTGGGTTGTTGTCTCGTTTGCTCTGTTGGCGGCTTTTAAGTTATGCGGCACCAAGCTGTCTTTTTGTCTCGCTTTATCGGCTAACTGTTTCTGAGACACGCGGCTTGCGAATTTTCTCACTTTTCACTGGCATTTCGCGTCTGGTTGAGCCCCCAAATGTAAGATATTATTGGATACGGTTCATTAATATTATTTCGCGGAGCACAGGTAATGACAATGGCTTTTATTAAACTGCTGGATAAATGCTGCTGCTTTCTGCTGATTTTCCACACACGTTGGGCTACTTCGATTCTCTCCTGCTTACTTGGCTGTTCGGCTTCTGCTGCTTCTACTTCTTCTGCTCCTTCTGCTGGTACTCTGCTGTACGACTTCTTCTGCTGTTACTCTGCTGTTCGACTTCTGCTGCTGTTAACCAGTGTGCCTTTAGTAGATCTGCTTGCCTACTCTCTGTTACATGTATGCGGAAGAAAGGGCAGTAATATATATTTTGCTTTTGAAGCTAAACATGTAGATAAACCATGGACTCCCAAGTCTGTATGCGGAACCTCTTTTCGAAAAGGAAAGAGATGCCATTTCACATTTAAAGAATCAGTTGAATTGAATGAAGAAGATACTTAAACTGCTTCGGTTGTGAGAAGAAGAATCTTCCCGGAGTTCCATCCATCAGTAGCCATTCCTTCGTCCCAAAAACCGTAATAACGCTATTCAAAAGTGGAGATATCTTTATGAAATCTTTCCCTCTGTTCATCACTTTCTGCACCAAATTTTATTGTAAAAAGACCAAATGATTGTTGGGAAAGTGCATTTTCAGCATAATAGCAATCCTTTTTCCGAAGAAAAATGTGAGGTTATGAATTTCAATACTTTTACAAATCCAGCCACAGCTCTTTCCATTTGCCACCGATTTTTGCAAAATTGGTCTTAACATTTAAATTTCTTTTCTATCACTTGCTTAAAATTATTTATACAATTTTTCTTAAGGTAGTAAAACTCAAAAGAAAACTAACTATTTCACAAAAATAGATAGAAAATACCGATCTGATCTGATATGTCCTCGGAAAGGTACACCTGATTAGATGATTGGATTCAGTTATATTAGCTCTTTTTTCAAGCAACATAAAAAACACGTTTTTCGCGAATATCTCAAGAACGATCTCGGAAACAAGAAACAAGAAGGCATGCAGATTCTTTGGCTTCATGCGCAGCGCAAGTTTGTTTCATCAGGGTGCCACGCCCACTCTAACGCCCACAAAGGACCATAACACTAAAACCTGTAAAAATTAAAGCAAGAAATTGTTCTTATTGTCAGTTTCTACCTACATGCCTAAAATTATTGAAATCGGACCAGTCATTAAAAAGTTATAACCCAATAATAAGAGATATCTTGCAATTCAATCGAGACTGCACACCACATGCAGCAAATAAGCTGCTTTCACTATTACGTCGCCAAGCCGCTATGGGCGCTACAGGCTAGTTCGCGCTGTAGGCCAAGTGGCGCTATAGAAGAAGAAGGTAGGTGGCGCTATAGGCTAGGTGTGTTAGTGTAAAAAGCAGAGTTGCTTTAAGCATATATCCATCCCTCTCGCACTCCCTTAAGTTAAATATCGGGTATCTAATAGTCGAGGCCATCGACTATAGCGTTTGTTACGTACGCCCTCCCCCATACAAGATTAGCCCCGGCAAAACAACTGCCATAAGTTGAGGGTAGGGGCCCCTAATGACTAACCACACTACGATTGATAAGGGCAAACCAGCAAAAACAATTCGACAACTCGTGGGTGTCGCATAGCCAGAACAACGACCACGATCGACCTGCTCGTAACCGTACTCCAGTAAGGTGGCAAAGTGCACCAGCCGGCCGTTGACTCCTAAAATAGGGGAAATAGAGAAACAGTACCCCTAGGTGGGAACACCTAGTTAATTCATCCAATATGGGCAGGCTAGCGAAAGCTCTAGTCCGGCATAAAAGACCCCAGCCAAATAGAGAAGTCAGACAGAAATTGTTCTGATCTCTCCCTGACAGTGGTCTAGAAGTACAACTCCCATCAACACAGACCACGACTGGAAGAAGGCTGGTGTCCAGAAGGATGTCTTGACGTTTCCCTGGGAGCAACTTCACCCAGGAGAAAGTCCCGATAACCGGTCCTGCGATCGACCACAATCTGGAGGAAGTCAACCTGCAAAATCCCGAAGGACGAAAAGAAGTAGTGAACCAGGTGTATGGCCTAAGGACCCCAAGATGGGCGGCGAAACTTCCAAAGTGGCCGACAGCAGCGCCAATGTGATTAACCACGTAGAGATCATTGCCCACAGGGTTGATATTCAAGATGTCAACAAGACCCTGAAGCTCATAGATGGACTACTACTGGTTATAGTGATCCTTAAGGTGGTTAAGATGTACAAGCGCGCTGTTCAGAGACGCCGCGACCAAAATCACACCCTGGAAAGTGGTGACCCATATCGGAGCATAAGCCGAGCAGATACAGTGAAGTGAAGCAGCAAAAAGACAATAGAAACAATAAAATAATAATAAATAAATTGCACTCCAATATTATAAACAAAAAGTGAATAGCCAAAAACAATCACAAGCAATTTGCGAGTACATGCATTTCTGAATGCAAGTGTAAACAGAATCCCCAATTACATACGCTGAACAAGAAATTGAAGCTGCACCGACCAGCCCCAGCCCGAGCATTGGAACTGACGTGTGCCGCAGTGGAACTCTCATACGATGCATACATACATACATATCTATACCGCAATATTCTTATTTTTTTTGTGTAACGTAATTTTTGTGTTATGTTTTTGTGAACCGCCATCAAATCTTGCACGTATATATATATATAAGCCAATTATAACATCTCCCAAAGCCCAGGATCCGGAGCGTCGAGATCTCATCGCCCAGGATTAAAAGGAGGGTAAGTTTGTCGGAACCCGGTTCCTTCTTATACATACATATATATATATCCGTGCACCATGATCACTTCAGAAGCTTTAGCAAAAACTAAAGACAATGATCCACAATTTAACGTAAGAATCCTATACTTGTTATCAAAAACAACCCTACCGATAACAGTTAGTGAATTAGAGTACTTATATATTGAGACCTTCCGTCTAGATTTTTCACCACTTGCCCACTGTAATAAGACCGAAAAGGCAATCATTATCTCCACCGTACCAACGGTCATTGTCCTTTCCCGTCTAGATAAGAATTTGTTTTTGGGCAATAATAATACTTTCTTAGTTAAGACAAAGAATTAGTCTTTTAGGAGATCATATAATAATATCCATATACAATAATTATTTCATATCTATAATTATTAAAATATACTTTCCTCTTTTTATACATTTTACTATTTTTATATATAATAATTAAATGTTAATTTTTCAGCGGCGAGTATCAGCCTTGTAATTGTATTACAATTGCAAGAGCCCTCTGAGCATTTTGCTGATGTGTGCACCTTCACAGGTGGCAAAGTCGATACTCTCCGCTAATTAAATAATTGTCAATTAATTTAATCCCCATATGAATTAGCCAATATTATGTTACTCAACACCGGCACACGCCGACCTAAATCATGGTGTGCTAAAGCTTTATTAAGGGGGTGTGCTGACGCGAGAAGTGGAGTAGGTCAAGAACAATGACATAACTTTTGACGGACAACCTTGACAATAGGGGATCGAATTGCGCGGCCCGCGACGATCCATTGGCACACGAATGTGTGAAGGGGAGGGAATATGGCCAAAACACAGCCCGATCGTGTTGCGATCAAGCGACAGCTAAGCTTGTGGGACAGTGTGGACTGACGACTGACGAACTTTATGACTAATATTATTTTCCAGGCACTTTTAATATTTATTCTCGTTATGTTGGAGGGAGAGAGGCTTACCAAGATCCCACGACCCGAATACGACGTAGCTTACGCCGGCAAATGGGGCCAGAATATCGGACGCCTCTCCCTCGGCCCAAGTCCCTGTCAGGACTCGAGGACTAATATGCCAGCGTAACAGAATTGGCGCCCAACGTGGGGCTTTTTCATATTCCTTAAGGAATATTATTAGGGTCAACCATCTCGATGCCTGCGGTATCGGAGTGGATGCACCTAAGTATGGCAAAGCTTTCATCTTTTTTTGCCAAAGGAAATTTGACTGTTTTATAGAGCAGGGAGATTAAATAATTTTAAATGTACGCGTACCTACTTATTTGTCGAGCTAGTAACTGTAAAGTCCCCAACTTCTGTGACTGTCAGTGTTGAGCGGCCGCTCAATCAGAACTTCGTCTCAGAATATTGGCTTGACTTTAGGATGTTTTCATTTTTGGCTTTTACAATCGTAGAATTCCCTGTTTTGTTCATGGGTCAATTTACCGAAATTTCCTTAAACCAAGAACTATGAGTTATCCTATTTATAATACTATAACACTACGTGCTGAACGACTATTTGTTGAAACTAACGTAAATACAATTTATAGGTGCTTTCTGTACGTACTAGGCATTTGCCCGGTCGTTTGATTGGTTCGAGTCCAGAAAGAGCAGGAGCGCAAGCATTACGGTAACGCATTTAGCAGTTGCGGTGCGGGTCTACTGTTCGTTTGTCGATCCAGAACAGAATGGGGGTGGGGGAACTGACAGGAAACGCAATGCCGACGCCCTACAACCTACTAGGCATTTGTCCGGTCGTTTGCTTGGTTCGAGTCTTTGCGAGTCTTTTTAGTTTCTCTGGCCGACGCCCCACAACGTATTAGGCTAGTTGGTCAGGTCGTTTGCTTGGTCCAGAGAAATAGGACACGGTTGTGGAGCCCGAGAATGATCGGTCAAACAACTTGTTTTCCGACGACTGGCCGGAGGGGGTTTTTGGACAGATTCCTTATCTAGACACAGCCATTCCGTTTGGAACATTTTGATGTCTAGAAAAAGGGAAAGTAAGGGCATGTTAGCTTAGCGGAACCCAGTTGTGTAGAAGCGGATAACACCCCTAGTTAGGGAAAGTTATTTTGTTTGTTTTTTGGGGCTTAAATATCGGACGGTTCTTGACCGAAGAGAAACTTGAGAAGCAGAGAGAAGCACCCCAGCTTATAAACATTTTTATTGTCGACTTATTCAGCGTTACGTCGCTGACCGGGTGTTTTGAAAAGAATCACGTAAAGCTTTTATACCAATCGAAATAGAGTGAAGACAATCAGCACAAAGTGACAATTTATAAAAAGAAAGCGGAGGCCTTTAAAGAAGGTCCAATCATCTAAATGAAGGGGGCCAAGAAGAAGGTCATATTCCAACCCAGCACCGGAAGAGTGACCCGAGCAACAACGCGCGGTGAAAATCTCCAACCCCGGAGTGCGAGCGCGCCAAGGCTAGGAGACTCACCTGAAAGAGAGCCGTGGGAGCTCGCACAGAATCAGCCAGGACAGGTATATACCCTGTCCGAAGAAAACAATTTGGACCAATATACTGAAATGGAAGGAGCCGCCGGTGGGGAGAATCTACCCCAAGGACCGCCGAAAGGAAGATCAAGTATGCTTCCCCAATTTCAGAGGCACGAGGAGGACAACTAAGAGGCTGCCGAGCGACGGGAACAAAGATTGATGGAGCTCTTGAGGCAGAGCAACGAAATGCAGCGTGGTATGAGCGCCCAGATAGAAGCGCTGTAGGCACAGATAGCAGAATTACAGTCTCCGACATCCAGGAGACCCGAACAGAAGGGACTGCTTTCGCCGCCCCGGTAACACAGGACATGCTCAATAGCCAGATGCACCGGTTAAGAACACCCAGGCGGATGGACACCCCGCCCCACAGGCAGTCCAGAACAAACAAGAGGGAGACGAGTCACGAACTGCACCAAGAGATCGATCGGAGCTCATCGTTCCACGGACCGAGATCAAAAGACGTCAGATTAGACAGATGGAACCTAAAGTTCGATGGAAGCGGACGCGGCATGACAGTTGAAAGTTTCCTGTTCCGCGTGGACCGATTGCAAGTCGCCAACAAGTCTTTCGTGAATTCCATCTTCTGCTGGCAGGTGCAGCCACGAAATGGTATTGGCAGTTAATGGAGGACAAGGCAGAAGATTACGATTTTGACTATTACTCATTGACCCAAGAAATGAGACGGGCATTTTCCACTACCGGGAGTGACCTTATGAAAGTCAAGGAATTAATGGAACGGAAGCAAGGGCCACACGAGGCCTTTAGCGATTACGTCTCGGATATGCATAACTTGCATTTCAGACTCAAGCACAAAATCGCTGAAGATGAAGTCGTTGAGCTCTTAAAGGACAATATGAACTCCCAGATGGGGGGATTGCTGCTAACATCCCCAATAACCTCATTAGCGAAGCTCAAAACAGAGGGTCTCCGAGTTGATCGCTGGTTGAGAAACACTGGAAGAAACATGCGCAGCCGAGCTGCAGTCAACGAAATAGAGGAATTCCAAACACTGGAGGACTTGCCGGACGCGGTCACGGTGGAAGAATTCAACCGGCAGCGGAAAGATACGCGAGGGCGTTACGAGGATGGACAAGGATGCCGAGGTCCATTACACGCGCTGGTGTGCTATAAGTGTGGACAAGGAGCAGATTTCTACAGGAAGCATCCTGCGAAGGAAGAATAATGCCCGATCAAATTCCACGAGGCCACTTGCAGGTTCTGCGAGAAAGTCGGGACGGATGCAGATGCCAACCCAGCGGCTTTTGCGCGGAGTCCGTCAGGGAAGACCGGGATAGCCAGGCGGACTAGGACTAACCCTTTCCGGTAAAAACGCCGAAGCCCAACCAAATCTCCCCCATAAGAGCCTAGAACAACGAGAGAGGGAGTACGAACTTGCTCGTGAACGTATCTTTACTGGCTCGGAAGATGCAGACAGCGAGACACGAACAACAAGGTAAATACTAAAATTATATGATGCCCGAGCAGACTATCGCCGGCTCAAGCAAAAGGTGGTGGACACGGTGGTGAGCGTGCAAAATGACAACCGATTCTTTGCCAAAACGAAGGTCGATGGAGAAGAGACACTCGCATTACTGGACACAGGCGCCAGCGCGAACTGTATTGGCAGAGGAGCACACGCTTTCTTGGAAAACCGGACGCGGCCGATAAGAAAGCTAAGCGAAGAATGCGTACGCACAGCAAGCGGTGGTGAGACCCAAGTAACCGGAGCCATAACGTTACCTGTGGAATGGGATGGAGAAACCAAGGACCTAGAGTTTTTGATAGTGCCAGGTCTGACTCAACGATTTTATTTTGGAATTAATTTCTGGGATACGTTCGGCCTCACATTCCTCGGTAAAGGTAGGCTCGAGGCTGCCGCCGTTGAAACAACACCGGACTTCGACCTTATGACCGGCGACCCAGACATGAACAACGCCTCGTTGCGCGTAAAGTAAATTCCCGGACGATCAAAGATGCGTATCCACTACCACATTTTGAGGGTCTGTTAAGCCGACTACAGGAAACGTATTACATTTCCGCAATTGACTTAAAACACGCCTTTTGGCAAATACCTCTCGAAACCAAAAGTAGAGAGAAAACCGCGTTTACAGTGCCCGGCAGGCCACTGTATCAGTTTACAGTCATGCCGTTCGGCTTGTGCAATGCCGCGCAGCGAATGTGCCGACTAATGGATAAAGTTATACCAGCGGCGCTACGCGAGAATGTATTTGTGTATCTGGATGACTTACTGGTCTGTTCACCTACATTTGAAGCCAACATGGATATGTTGAGCCAGGTCAGTGCCTGCTTACAGCGGGCAGAACTAACGATAAATGTAGACAAGAGCAAGTTTTGCTACAGCCAGGCAAGATATTTAGGAAATGTAGCGGGGGGAGAATGCATCCGAACGGATGACGCGAAAATACAATCGGTCCAGGAATTTCCCCAGCCTAGCTCCCCCAAACAGATGCGGAGGTTCCTGGGAATGACAGGCTGGTATAGGAGGTTCTTCCAAAACTACGCCCAGACAGCGGCACCGCTTTACGATTGTTTGAAGAAAGACCGCATAAAAAAATTTGAATTGTCTGAAGAGGCAATCAAGGCGTTTGAACTTTAAAAAACCAGCATGGCAACAGCACCTGTACTCGTCACCCCAGATTTTAAAAAACCATTTACCATCCAATGTGATGCCTCTACCACTGGAGTGGGGGGAGTTTTGTTCCAAACCGATGACGAAGGCGGAGAACAGCCAATCGCCTATATGTCAGCCAAATTGAACAAAGCACAGCGGAACTACAGCATAACCGAGTTGGAATGCTATGCCGCTATCCTCAGCATTACCAAATTCCGTGCCTACGTAGATGGGATGCCCTTCAAAGTGATCACTGACCAAGCTAGTCTAAAATGGCAGATGAGTCAGAAAGACTTATCAGGCAGGCTTGCGCGATGGAGTCTGAAGCTACAAGCGTTTAACTTCACCATCGAACACAGGAAAGGGTCACTAAATGTAGTCCCAGATGCTCTCTCACGAGTTCATTTGGACGAGCTACAGAAGGCTGGGGCGGAAGAACTGGACATACACATCAACCTCGATTTGACAGCGTTCCAGTCATCGGATTATGTCAACCTAGTGCAGGCGGTGGACGAAAATTTAGGTAAGTGTCCAGACCTTCAAACATCATAAGGATGTGTATATAAACGGATACTACTCTGCCTAAACGACGCTGTGGATGAAGCCCGAGCATGGAAGCTCTGGGTTCCCGCCGAGCTGCGTCCTGATTTAGTCTGGAGAGCACATCATGCCATAACCGCAGGGCATGGGGGGTTGCACAAATCACTAGCCAAATTGAGGCAGTTTTACTATTGGCCAGGCATGGCTGTAGATGTCCAAAAAGTTGTGAAGGTATGCGAGGTCTGTAAGATCACCAAGACCGCCAACAAAAATGCCCGACCACCCATGGGAGAACAGCGGGTTATGGAGCGGGCTGGCCAAAGGTTGTTCATCGACTTTATGGGACCATACCCGAGGACCAAAGCTGGGAATTCGGTGATTTTTGTATGCCTAGACCATTTCTCCAAGTTTGTCTGGCTGCAGCCGATGAGACATGCAGTAGTTGGAGAAGTCATCAAATTCCTTGAGACCAACATTTTCCATCAGTTTGGAGTCCCCGAGTTTGTACACTCAGGCAACGGCAAACAGTTTGTGTCTCAAATTTTTGGCGAGCTAATGACCCGCTACGGTATTCGACACGTAAAGACTGGACTTTACTCCCCGCAAGCGAACGCGGCTGAGAGGGTAAACCGATCTGTACTCCAAATTTTGCGGCCACAATTGCCACTGATCAGCGAAATTGGGATACCCAACTAAGTCGAATAGAGTGCGCCCCTAGGAATGGCCTACACGAGTCGATAGGCATGGAACCATGTTACGCAATGTTCGGAACGCGGCTAGTTACCCATGGAACAGCTTATCCGATTCTACGGAAAGTGGGGGGAATACAGGCAGGAGATCCACAGATAAGTCTTCCAGGCAAGATGGAACTTATCCGACAAAAGGTGACCCAAGGATTAAACCGAACTCATGAACGCGCAGAAAAGGCATATAACACCCGTAGCAAGCTCGTAGAGTTTTCCGTAGGACAAGTTGTCTATAGGAAAAACTACAAGCAGAGTAACAAAGCTGACGGATATAATGCCAAGCTTGGCCCGAATCGAGCTCGCTGTGTTGTACTCCAGCGTAAGGGCAAAGCGCTAAATGAGCTGGGCAATGCAGTAGAGAAAAGTGTCGGAGTATTCCATGCTAAAGACATGTATGTCGCCTGAAACTCTGAACATAATCCGACAATTCCAGAAGGCGACAAACTTAGAACATATAACACCCGTAGCAAGCTCGTAGAGTAGCAAGCTCGTAGAGTTTTCCGTAGGACAAGTTGTCTATAGGAAAAACTACAAGCAGAGTAACAAAGCTGACGGATATAATGCCAAGCTTGGCCCGAATCGAGCTCGCTGTGTTGTACTCCAGCGTAAGGGCAAAGCGCTAAATGAGCTGGGCAATGCAGTAGAGAAAAGTGTCGGAGTATTCCATGCTAAAGACATGTATGTCGCCTGAAACTCTGAACATAATCCTGGGAATCCAGGCGCGGGAAGACATAGTACTTATTTTAAGAAAACCTTGAGTTAAGATTGTACCTAATACGTAAATAAATATATAATATAAATATAATAAAAAATATACTTATTCTTCTTTGGGAAATGGGAAAACTTTTTGTTCACCTTTCACAGCACAGCTGAGTAGCCCCCGGTCGAAAAAAAAAACCGTGGTTACGGCATACTCAGCAATTTTGTTCTTAACCTTTCTAAGCTTTTACACACTTCTACATTTTATTTATATTATTCTCACTTACCCATTGTTTTATTATCATTATGAGCCATATTTTTATTTACAGGTATAAATATGTATGTATGTATGTTTCCGTGCGAGGCCGGAAAGCTTTTTCTTTTTCAGCATATATAATAATAACATAACAAATAAGTACAATAATTAAATAATAAAGTCATAAGCCCGACTAGCTCATCTGAGACTGGGTTAAAGTAGTGGGTCGAAGCCACACGTAAATGGGTGCCTAAGAAAAGAATAAAGGAGAAGAAAGAGATCTAAAGAGATGGCCGTACGAAGATTTCTTTTGCGAAGTCATTCAATGCGTAGCCGCATCGATCACTTCGAGCCTGTTACGTACCCCATACAAGATTAACCCCGGCAAAACAACTGCCATAAGTTGAGGGTAGGGGCCCCTAATGACTAACCACACTCCGATTGATAAGGGCAAACCAGCAAAAACAATTCGACAACTCATGGGTGTCGCATGGCCAGAACAACGACCACGATCGACCTGCTCGTAACCGTACTGCAGTAAGGTGGCAAAGTGCACCAGCCGGCCGTTGACTCCTAAAATAGGGGAAATAGAGAAACAGTACCCCTAGGTGCGATCACCTAGTTAATTCATCCAATATGGGGAGGCTAGCCATAGCTCTAGTCCGGTATAAAGGACCCCAGCCAAATAGAGACGTCAGACAGAAGTTGTTCTGATCTCTCCCTGACAGTGGTCTAGAAGTACAACTCCCATCAACACAGACCACGACTGGAAGAAGGCTGGTGTCCAGAAGGATGTCTTGACGTTTCCCTAGGAGCAACTTCACCCAGGAGAAAGTCCCGATAACCGGTCCTGCGATCGACCACAATCTGGAGGAAGTCAACCTGCAAAATCCCAAAGGACGAAAAGAAGTAGTGAACCAGGTGTATGGCCTAAGGACCCCAATCGCCAAAAACAATCACAAACAATTTGCGAGTACATGCATTTCTGAATGCAAGTGTAAACAGAATCCCCAATTACATACGCTGAACAAGAAATTGGAGCTGCACCGACCAGCCCCAGCCCGAGCATTGGAACTGAAGTGTGCCGCAGTGGAACTCTCATACGATGCATACATACATACATATCTACCATCAAATCTTGCACGTATATATATATATATATAAGCCAATTATAACATCTCCCAAAGCCCAGGATCCGGAGCGCCGAGATCTCATCGCCCAGGATTAAGTAAGGGTAAGTTTGTCGGAACCCGGTTCCTTTCTTATACATACATATATATATATTCGTGCACCATGATCACTTCAGAAGCTTTAGCAAAAACTAAAGACAATGATCCACAATTTAACGTAAGACTCCTATACTTGTTATCAAAAACAACCCTACCAATAACAGTTAGTGAATTAGAGTACTTATATATTGAGACCTTCCGTCTAGATTTTTCACCACTTGCCCACTGTAATAAGACCGAAAAGGCAATCATTATCTCCACCGTACCAACGGTCATTGTCCTTTCCCGTCTAGATAAGAATTTGTTTTTGGGCAACTTTCTTAGTTAAGACAAAGAATTAATCTTTTAGGAGATCAAAATTATTTCATATATATAATCATTAAGATATACTTTCCTCTTTTTATACATTTTACTATTTTTATATATAATAATTAAATGTTAATTTTTCAGCGGCGAGTATCAGCCTTGTAATTGTATTACAATTGCAAGAGCCCTCTGAGCGACGTTTGTAGTCGTGAATAGTCAGCATTTTGCTGATGTGTGCACCTTCACAGGTGGCAAAGTCGATACTCTCCGCTAATTAAATAATTGTCAATTAATTTAATCCCCATATGAATTAGCCAATATTATGTTACTCAACACCGGCACACGCCGACCTAAATATTATTTAATAAATTTGTAATGTGAAGAATAATTTGAAATCATGGTGTGCTAAAGCTTTATTAAGGGGGTGTGCTGACGCGAGAAGTGAAGTAGGTCAAGAACAATGACATAACTTTTGACGGACAACCTTGACAATAGGGGATCGAATTGCGCGGCCCGCGACGATCCATTGGCACACGAATGTGTGAAGGGGAGGGAATATGGCCAAAACACAGCCCGATCGTATTGCGATCAAGCGACAGCTAAGCTTGTGGGACAGTGTGGACTGACGACTGACGAACTTTATGACTAATATTATTTTCCAGGCACTTTTAATATTTATTCTCGTTATGTTGGAGGGAGAGAGGCTTACCAAGATCCCACGACCCGAATACGACGTAGCTTATGCCGGCAAATGGGGCCAGAATATCGGACGCCTCTCCCTCGGCCCAAGTCCCTGTCAGGACTCGGGGACTAATATGCCAGCGTAACAGAATTGGCGCCCAACGTGGGGCTTTTTCATATTCCTTAAGGAATATTATTAGGGTCAACCATCTCGATGCCTGCGGTATCGGAGTGGATGCACCTAAGTATGGCAAAGCTTTCATCTTTTTTTGCCAAAGGAAATTTGACTGTTTTATAGAGCAGGGAGATTAAATAATTTTAAATGTACGCGTACCTACTTATTTGTCGAGCTAGTAACTGTAAAGTCCCCAACTTCTGTGACTGTCAGTGTTGAGCGGCCGCTCAATCAGAACTTCGTCTCAGAATATTGGCTTGACTTTAGGATGTTTTCATTTTTGGCTTTTACAATCGTAGAATTCCCTGTTTTGTTCATGGGTCAATTTACCGAAATTTCCTTAAACCAAGAACTATGAGTTATCCTATTTATAATACTATAACACTACGTGCTGAACGACTATTTGTTGAAACTAACGTAAATACAATTTATAGGTGCTTTCTGTACGTACTAGGCATTTGCCCGGTCGTTTGATTGGTTCGAGTCCAGAAAGAGCAGGAGCGCAAGCATTACGGTAACGCATTTAGCAGTTGCGGTGCGGGTCTACTGTTCGTTTGTCGATCCAGAACAGAATGGGGGTGGGGGAACTGACAGGAAACGCAATGCCGACGCCCTACAACCTACTAGGCATTTGTCCGGTCGTTTGCTTGGTTCGAGTCTTTGCGAGTCTTTTTAGTTTCTCTGGCCGACGCCCCACAACGTATTAGGCTAGTTGGTCAGGTCGTTTGCTTGGTCCAGAGAAATAGGACACGGTTGTGGAGCCCGAGAATGATTGGTCAAACAACTTGTTTTCCGACGACTGGCCGGAGGGGGTTTTTGGACAGATTCCTTATCTAGACACAGCCATTCCGTTTGGAACATTTTGATGTCTAGAAAAAGGGAAAGTAAGGGCATGTTAGCTTAGCGGAACCCAGTTGTGTAGAAGCGGATAACACCCCTAGTTAGGGAAAGTTATTTTGTTTGTTTTTTGGGGCTTAAATATCGGACGGTTCTTGACCGAAGAGAAACTTGAGAAGCAGAGAGAAGCACCCCAGCTTATAAACATTTTTATTGTCGACTTATTCAGCGTTACGTCGCTGACCGGGTGTTTTGAAAAGAATCACGTAAAGCTTTTATACCAATCGAAATAGAGTGAAGACAATCAGCACAAAGTGACAATTTATAAAAAGAAAGCGGAGGCCTTTAAAGAAGGTCCAATCATCTAAATGAAGGGGGCCAAGAAGAAGGTCATATTCCAACCCAGCACCGGAAGAGTGACCCGAGCAACAACGCGCGGTGAAAATCTCCAACCCCGGAGTGCGAGCGCGCCAAGGCTAGGAGACTCACCTGAAAGAGAGCCGTGGGAGCTCGCACAGAATCAGCCAGGACAGGTATATACCCTGTCCGAAGAAAACAATTTGGACCAATATACTGAAATGGAAGGAGCCGCCGGTGGGGAGAATCTACCCCAAGGACCGCCGAAAGGAAGATCAAGTATGCTTTCCCAATTTCAGAGGCACGAGGAGGACAACTAAGAGGCTGCCGAGCGACGGGAACAAAGATTGATGGAGCTGTTGAGGCAGAGCAACGAAATGCAGCGTGGTATGAGCGCCCAGATAGAAGCGCTGTAGGCACAGATAGCAGAATTGCAGTCTCCGACATCCAGGAGACCCGAACAGAAGGGACTGCCTTCGCCGCCCCGGTAACACAGGACATGCTCAATAGCCAGATGCACCGGTTAAGAACGGACGGAGGCCGAGTGGCGATCCATTGGCGTCCAGCAGTCGCGCGGCTGGATCCACTACATGATCCACAAACCGGAGCCCCACATCCTGCTCTTTCGGCGCCCCAAAACGGATTAGCCGCAGCAGATACTACGCATACACACTTCTATAGCACATAGCACATACCTATATATCCGGCAGCTGCTGCCGATAATTTGTATTTTGTATTGGCGGCGGTGGTGGTTGCTGCGGAACAACCAACTGTTGCACAAACATCAACAACAACAACAACATAATCATTATCATCATAGGTACTCATTACGTACGAATCCCTCTAGAAACTACTAGTACTTCTTATGCCGTGTGCTTTGTAATACTCTTATTTTACCATGTTTGCCCCGCTATCAACATCCTTACCTCCTACCTATAGATATAGCACCTAGAGCTAAAGCTAAGATTGCCATTTTCATACACCTCAGGCCTGGGAGAGAGCACTGAGGTGGTATTCCTGAATCATTCCCTGAACTCCCACACATTTTACCATGTTTTATGTTGCCATTTCGAAACGGAAGCGAAAATAAGAATTTTGCTCACTTTTTATAAGTTTTAATGAAATCTGATTTGTGATCTTGAAATTCTTAATCAATAATACATATGTTTACACATAATATAATGAACTTAAAATAAATATGTTTAATGTATGGAGAAGCTTGAGGCGTTGATTGCTTGAAGTTTTCCCAAATCGATCAAAAGAACACCCAGGCGGATGGACACCCCGCCCCACAGGCAGTCCAGAACAAACAAGAGGGAGACGAGTCACGAACTGCACCAAGAGATCGATCGGAGCTCATCGTTCCACGGACCGAGATCAAAAGACGTCAGATTAGACAGATGGAACCTAAAGTTCGATGGAAGCGGACGCGGCATGACAGTTGAAAGTTTCCTGTTCCGCGTGGACCGATTGCAAGAGTTATATGACCTCAGTCGCCAACAAGTCTTTCGTGAATTCCATCTTCTGCTGGCAGGTGCAGCCACGAAATGGTATTGGCAGTTAATGGAGGACAAGGCAGAAGATTACTATTTTGACTATTACTCATTGACCCAAGAAATGAGACGGGCATTTTCCACTACCGGGAGTGACCTTATGAAAGTCAAGGAATTAATGGAACAGAAGCAAGGGCCACACGAGGCCTTTAGCGATTACGTCTCGGATATGCATAACTTGCATTTCAGACTCAAGCACAAAATCGCTGAAGATGAAGTCGTTGAGCTCTTAAAGGACAATATGAACTCCCAGATGGGGGGATTGCTGCTAACATCCCCAATAACCTCATTAGCGAAGCTCAAAACAGAGGGTCTCCGAGTTGATCGCTGGTTGAGAAACACTGGAAGAAACATGCGCAGCCGAGCTGCAGTCAACGAAATAGAGGAATTCCAAACACTGGAGAACTTGCCGGACGCGGTCACGGTGGAAGAATTCAACCGGCAGCGGAAAGATACGCGAGGGCGTTACGAGGATGGACAAGGATGCCGAGGTCCATTACACGCGCTGGTGTGCTATAAGTGTGGACAAGGAGCAGATTTCTACAGGAAGCATCCTGCGAAGGAAGAATCCTGCCCGATCAAATTCCACGAGGCCACTTGCAGGTTCTGCGAGAAAGTCGGGACGGATGCAGATGCCAACCCAGCGGCTTTTGCGCGGAGTCCGTCAGGGAAGACCGGGATAGCCAGGCGGACTAGGACTAACCCTTTCCGGTAAAAACGCCGAAGCCCAACCAAATCTCCCCCCATAAGAGCCTAGAACAACGAGAGAGGGAGTACGAACATGCTCGTGTACGTATCTTTACTGGCTCGGAAGATGCAGACAGCGAGACACGAACAACAAGGAAAATACTAAAATTATATGATGCCCGAGCAGACTATCGCCGGCTCAAGCAAAAGGTGGTGGACACGGTGGTGAGCGTGCAAAATGACAACCGATTCTTTGCCAAAACGAAGGTCGATGGAGAAGAGATACTCGCATTACTGGACACAGGCGCCAGCGGGAATTGTACTGGCAGAGGAGCACACGCTTTCTTGGAAAACCGGACGCGGCCGATAAGAAAGCTAAGCGAAGAATGCGTACGCACAGCAAGCGGTGGTGAGACCCAAGTAACCGGAGCCATAACGTTACCTGTGGAATGGGATGGAGAAACCAAGGACCTAGAGTTTTTGATAGTGCCAGGTCTGACTCAACGATTTTATTTTGGAATTAATTTCTGGGATACGTTCGGCCTCACATTCCTCGGTAAAGGTAGGCTCGAGGCTGCCGCCGTTGAAACAACACCGGACTTCGACCTTATGACCGGCGACCCAGACATGAACAATGCCTCGTTGCGCGTAAAGTAAATTCCCGGACGATCAAAGATGCGTATCCACTACCACATTTTGAGGGTCTGTTAAGCCGACTACAGGAAACGTATTACATTTCCGCAATTGACTTAAAACACGCCTTTTGGCAAATACCTCTCGAAACCAAAAGTAGAGAGAAAACCGCGTTTACAGTGCCCGGCAGGCCACTGTATCAGTTTACAGTCATGCCGTTCGGCTTGTGCAATGCCGCGCAGCGAATGTGCCGACTAATGGATAAAGTTATACCAGCGGCGCTACGCGAGAATGTATTTGTGTATCTGGATGACTTACTGGTCTGTTCACCTACATTTGAAGCCAACATGGATATGTTGAGCCAGGTCAGTGCCTGCTTACAGCGGCCAGAACTAACGATAAATGTAGACAAGAGCAAGTTTTGCTACAGCCAGGCAAGATATTTAGGAAATGTAGTTGGGGGAGGATGCATCCGAACGGATGACGCGAAAATACAATCGGTCCAGGAATTTCCCCAGCCTAGCTCCCCCAAACAGATGCGGAGGTTCCTGGGAATGACAGGCTGGTATAGGAGGTTCATCCAAAACTACGCCCATACAGCGGCACCGCTTCACGATTGTTTGAAGAAAGACCGCATAAAGAAATTTGAATTGTCTGAAGAGGCAATCAAGGCGTTTGAGCTTTAAAAAACCAGCATGGCAACAGCACCTGTACTCGTCACCCCAGATTTTAAAAAACCATTTACCATCCAATGTGATGCCTCTACCACTGGAGTGGGGGGAGTTTTGTTCCAAACCGATGACGAAGGCGGAGAACAGCCAATCGCCTATATGTCAGCCAAATTGAACAAAGCACAGCGGAACTACAGCATAACCGAGTTGGAATGCTATGCCGCTATCCTCAGCATTACCGAATTCCATGCCTACGTAGATGGGATGCCCTTCAAAGTGATCACTGACCAAGCTAGTCTAAAATGGCAGATGAGTCAGAAAGACTTATCAGGCAGGCTTGCGCGATGGAGTCTGAAGCTACAAGCGTTTAACTTCACCATCGAACACAGGAAAGGGTCACTAAATGTAGTCCCAGATGCTCTCTCACGAGTTCATATGGACGAGCTACAGAAGGCTGGGGCGGAAGAACTGGACATACACATCAACCTCGATTTGACAGCGTTCCAGTCATCGGATTATGTCAACCTAGTGCAGGCGGTGGACGAAAATTTAGGTAAGAGTCCAGACCTTCAAACATCATAAGGCTGTATATATAAACGGATGCGACTCTGCCTAAACGACGCTGTGGATGAAGCCCGAGCATGGAAGCTCTGGGTTCCCGCCGAGCTGCGTCCTGATTTAGTCTTGAGAGCACATCATGCCATAACCGCAGGGCATGGGGGGTTGCACAAATCACTAGCCAAATTGAGGCAGTTTTACTATTGGCCAGGCATGGCTGTAGATGTCCAAAAAGTATATAATACTATAACACTACGTGCTGAACGACTATTTGTTGAAACTAAAGTAAATACAATTTATAGGTGCTTTCTGTACGTACTAGGCATTTGCCCGGTCGTTTGATTGGTTCGAGTCCAGAAAGAGCAGGAGCGCAAGCATTACGGTAACGCATTTAGCAGTTGCGGTGCGGGTCTACTGTTCGTTTGTCGATCCAGAACAGAATGGGGGTGGGGGAACTGACAGGAAACGCAAGGCCGACGCCCTACAACCTACTAGGCATTTGTCCGGTCGTTTGCTTGGTTCGAGTCTTTGCGAGTCTTTTTAGTTTCTCTGGCCGACGCCCCACAACGTATTAGGCTAGTTGGTCAGGTCGTTTGCTTGGTCCAGAGAAATAGGACACGGTTGTGGAGCCCGAGAATGATCGGTCAAACAACTTGTTTTCCGACGACTGGCCGGAGGGGGTTTTTGGACAGATTCCTTATCTAGACACAGCCATTCCGTTTGGAACATTTTGATGTCTAGAAAAAGGGAAAGTAAGGGCATGTTAGCTTAGCGGAACCCAGTTGTGTAGAAGCGGATAACACCCCTAGTTAGGGAAAGTTATTTTGTTTGTTTTTTGGGGCTTAAATATCGGACGGTTCTTGACCGAAGAGAAACTTGAGAAGCAGAGAGAAGCACCCCAGCTTATAAACATTTTTATTGTCGACTTATTCAGCGTTACGTCGCTGACCGGGTGTTTTGAAAAGAATCACGTAAAGGTTTTATACCAATCGAAATAGAGTGAAGACAATCAGCACAAAGTGACAATTTATAAAAAGAAAGCGGAGGCCTTTAAAGAAGGTCCAATCATATAAATGAAGGGGGCCAAGAAGAAGGTCATATTCCAACCCAGCACCGGAAGAGTGACCCGAGCAACAACGCGCGGTGAAAATCTCCAACCCCGGAGTGCGAGCGCGCCAAGGCTAGGAGACTCACCTGAAAGAGAGCCGTGGGAGCTCGCACAGAATCAGCCAGGACAGGTATATACCCTGTCCGAAGAAAACAATTTGGACCAATATACTGAAATGGAAGGAGCCGCCGGTGGGGAGAATCTACCCCAAGGACCGCCGAAAGGAAGATCAAGTATGCTTCCCCAATTTCAGAGGCACGAGGAGGACAACTAAGAGGCTGCCGAGCGACGGGAACAAAGATTGATGGAGCTCTTGAGGCAGAGCAACGAAATGCAGCGTGGTATGAGCGCCCAGATAGAAGCGCTGTAGGCACAGATAGCAGAATTGCAGTCTCCGACATCCAGGAGACCCGAACAGAAGGGACTGCCTTCGCCGCCCCGGTAACACAGGACATGCTCAATAGCCAGATGCACCGGTTAAGAACACCCAGGCGGATGGACACCGCGCCCCACAGGCAGTCCAGAACAAACAAGAGGGAGACGAGTCACGAACTGCACCAAGAGATTGATCGGAGCTCATCGTTCCACGGACCGAGATCAAAAGACGTCAGATTAGACAGATGGAACCTAAAGTTCGATGGAAGCGGACGCGGCATGACAGTTGAAAGTTTCCTGTTCCGCGTGGACCGATTGCAAGAGTTATATGACCTCAGTCGCCAACAAGTCTTTCGTGAATTCCATCTTCTGCTGGCAGGTGCAGCCACGAAATGGTATTGGCAGTTAATGGAGGACAAGGCAGAAGATTACGATTTTGACTACTACTCATTGACCCAAGAAATGAGACGGGCATTTTCCACTACCGGGAGTGACCTTATGAAAGTCAAGGAATTAATGGAACGGAAGCAAGGGCCACACGAGTCCTTTAGCGATTACGTCTCGGATATGCATAACTTGCATTTCAGACTCAAGCACAAAATCGCTGAAGATGAAGTCGTTGAGCTCTTAAAGGACAATATGAACTCCCAGATGGGGGGATTGCTGCTAACATCCCCAATAACCTCATTAGCGAAGCTCAAAACAGAGGGTCTCCGAGTTGATCGCTGGTTGAGAAACACTGGAAGAAACATGCGCAGCCGAGCTGCAGTCAACGAAATAGAGGAATTCCAAACACTGGAGAACTTGCCGGACGCGGTCACGGTGGAAGAATTCAACCGGCAGCGGAAAGATACGCGAGGGCGTTACGAGGATGGACAAGGATGCCGAGGTCCATTACACGCGCTGGTGTGCTATAAGTGTGGACAAGGAGCAGATTTCTACAGGAAGCATCCTGCGAAGGAAGAATAATGCCCGATCAAATTCCACGAGGCCACTTGCAGGTTCTGCGAGAAAGTCGGGACGGATGCAGATGCCAACCCAGCGGCTTTTGCGCGGAGTCCGTCAGGGAAGACCGGGATAGCCAGGCGGACTAGGACTAACCCTTTCCGGTAAAAACGCCGAAGCCCAACCAAATCTCCCCCCATAAGAGCCTAGAACAACGAGAGAGGGAGTACGAACATGCTCGTGTACGTATCTTTACTGGCTCGGAAGATGCAGACAGCGAGACACGAACAATAAGGAAAATACTAAAATTATATGATGCCCGAGCAGACTATCGCCGGCTCAAGCAAAAGGTGGTGGACACGGTGGAGAGCGTGCAAAATGACAACCGATTCTTTGCCAAAACGAAGGTCGATGGAGAAGAGATACTCGCATTACTGGACACAGGCGCCAGCGGGAATTGTACTGGCAGAGGAGCACACGCTTTCTTGGAAAACCGGACGCGGCCGGTAAGAAAGCTAAGCGAAGAATGCGTACGCACAGCAAGCGGTGGTGAGACCCAAGTAACCGGAGCCATAACGTTACCTGTGGAATGGGATGGAGAAACCAAGGACCTAGAGTTTTTGATAGTGCCAGGTCTGACACAACGATTTTATTTTGGAATTAATTTCTGGGATACGTTCGGCCTCACATTCCTCGGTAAAGGTAGGCTCGAGGCTGCCGCCGTTGAAACAACACCGGACTTCGACCTTATGACCGGCGACCTAGACATGAACAATGCCTCGTTGCGCGTAAAGTAAATTCCCGGACGATCAAAGATGCGTATCCACTACCACATTTTGAGGGTCTGTTAAGCCGACTACAGGAAACGTATTACATTTCCGCAATTGACTTAAAACACGCCTTTTGGCAAATACCTCTCGAAACCAAAAGTAGAGAGAAAACCGCGTTTACAGTGCCCGGCAGGCCACTGTATCAGTTTACAGTCATGCCGTTCGGCTTGTGCAATGCCGCGCAGCGAATGTGCCGACTAATGGATAAAGTTATACCAGCGGCGCTACGCGAGAATGTATTTGTGTATCTGGATGACTTACTGGTCTGTTCACCTACATTTGAAGCCAACATGGATATGTTGAGCCAGGTCAGTGCCTGCTTACAGCGGCCAGAACTAACGATAAATGTAGACAAGAGCAAGTTTTGCTACAGCCAGGCAAGATATTTAGGAAATGTAGTTGGGGGAGGATGCATCCGAACGGATGACGCGAAAATACAATCGGTCCAGGAATTTCCCCAGCCTAGCTCCCCCAAACAGATGCGGAGGTTCCTGGGAATGACAGGCTGGTATAGGAGGTTCATCCAAAACTACGCCCATACAGCGGCACCGCTTCACGATTGTTTAAAGAAAGACCGCATAAAGAAATTTGAATTGTCTGAAGAGGCAATCAAGGCGTTTGAGCTTTAAAAAACCAGCATGGCAACAGCACCTGTACTCGTCACCCCAGATTTTAAAAAACCATTTACCATCCAATGTGATGCCTCTACCACTGGAGTGGGGGGAGTTTTGTTCCAAACCGATGACGAAGGCGGAGAACAGCCAATCCCCTATATGTCAGCCAAATTGAACAAAGCACAGCGGAACTACAGCATAACCGAGTTGGAATGCTATGCCGCTATCCCCAGCATTACCAAATTCCATGCCTACGTAGATGGGATGCCCTTCAAAGTGATCACTGACCAAGCTAGTCTAAAATGGCAGATGAGTCAGAAAGACTTATCAGGCAGGCTTGCGCGATGGAGTCTGAAGCTACAAGCGTTTAACTTCACCATCGAAAACAGGAAAGGGTCACTAAATGTAGTCCCAGATGCTCTCTCACGAGTTCATATGGACGAGCTACAGAAGGCTGGGGCGGAAGAACTGGACATACACATCAACCTCGATTTGACAGCGTTCCAGTCATCGGATTATGTCAACCTAGTGCAGGCGGTGGACGAAAATTTAGGTAAGAGTCCAGACCTTCAAACATCATAAGGCTGTATATATAAACGGATGCGACTCTGCCTAAACGACGCTGTGGATGAAGCCCGAGCATGGAAGCTCTGGGTTCCCGCCGAGCTGCGTCCTGATTTAGTCTTGAGAGCACATCATGCCATAACCGCAGCGCATGGGGGGTTGCACAAATCACTAGCCAAATTGAGGCAGTTTTACTATTGGCCAGGCATGGCTGTAGATGTCCAAAAAGTTGTGAAGGAATGCGAGGTCTGTAAGATCACCAAGACCGCCAACAAAAATGCCCGACCACCCATGGGAGAACAGCGGGTTACGGAGCGTGCTGGCCAAAGGTTGTTCATCGACTTTATAGGACCATACCCGAGGACCAAAGCTGGGAATTCGGTGATTTTTGTATGCCTAGACCATTTCTCCAAGTTTGTCTGGCTGCAGCCGATGAGACATGCAGTAGTTGGAGAAGTCATCAAATTCCTTGAGACCAACATTTTCCATCAGTTTGGAGTCCCCGAGTTTGTACACTCAGGCAACGGCAAACAGTTTGTGTCTCAAATTTTTGGCGAGCTAATGACCCGCTACGGTATTCGACACGTAAAGACTGGACTTTACTCCCCGCAAGCGAACGCGGCTGAGAGGGTAAACCGATCTGTACTTCAAATTTTGCGACCACAATTGCCACTGATCAGCGAAATTGGGATACCCAACTAAGTCGAATAGAGTGCGCCCTTAGGAATGGCCTACACGAGTCGATAGGCATGGAACCATGTTACGCAATGTTAGGAACGCGGCTAGTTACCCATGGAACAGCTTATCCGATTCTACGGAAAGTGGGGGGAATACAGGCAGGAGATCCACAGATAAGACTTCCAGACAAGATGGAACTTATCCGACAAAAGGTGACCCAAGGATTAGACCGAACTCATGAACGTGAGGAAAAGGCATATAACACCCGTAGCAAGCTCGTAGAGTTTTCCGTAGGACAAGTTGTCTATAGGAAAAACTACAAGCAGAGTAACAAAGCTGACGGATATAATGCCAAGCTTGGCCCGAATCAAGCTCGCTGTGTTGTACTCCAGCGTAAGGGCAAAGCGCTAAATGAGCTGGGCAATGCAGTAGGGAAAAGTGTCGGAGTATTCCATGCTAAAGACCTGTATGTCGCCTGAACCTCTGAACATAATTCGACGATTCCAGAAGGCGACAAACTTAGAACTGTGGGATTGCACGAGTTGATAGAAGGTCCCGATCACATGATGAGGTGAACACGTAATCAGAACTACCCGGATTCCGCTATAAAAGCCACAGCCAGGGGCCGAAAATTAACCAGACATAATGAGCGCATTCCCGGTTTATGAACAGGCAATCGAACCAGCTCGCCGGCTCAGAGGGCTCCGGAAGGCATTCGAGAGCAGGGCCTCTTATCTAACGGTCCTAACGGATTGGATGAGTGGGCTCTGCCACAGCATCAACATCGATGAGGAGTGTATCCAGCAGAGCTGGATACAACTCCATTCGATGCCACAAGAACGAGAGACAATAAAGCAGGAGATCGAGCAAAGGACCCGAAATCAGAAGAACGACCGAAGTCAGTTGCTCCAAGTCCAGGAGCAACTTATAAGGATTCAAAGACAGATATTTAAGATTCAGGAGAGTCAACAGAGGGTGGGGCGGCGCATGAACCGCCTCACCAGAGTGTGTTTCCGTGCGAGGCCGGAAAGCTTTTTCTTTTTCAGCATATATAATAATAACATAATAAATAAGTACAATAATTAAATAATAAAGTCATAAGCCCGACTAGCTCATCTGAGACTGGGTTAAAGTAGTGGGTCGAAGCCACACGTAAATGGGTGCCTAAGAAAAGAATAAAGGAGAAGAAAGAGATCTAAAGAGATGGCCGTACGAAGATTTCTTTTGCGAAGTCATTCAATGCGTAGCCGCATCGATCACTTCGAGCCTGTTACGTACCCCATACAAGATTAACCCCGGCAAAACAACTGCCATAAGTTGAGAGTAGGGGCCCCTAATGACTAACCACACTCCGATTGATAAGGGCAAACCAGCAAAAACAATTCGACAACTCATGGGTGTCGCATGGCCAGAACAACGACCACGATCGACCTGCTCGTAACCGTACTGCAGTAAGGTGGCAAAGTGCACCAGCCGGCCGTTGACTCCTAAAATAGGGGAAATAGAGAAACAGTACCCCTAGGTGCGAACACCTAGTTAATTCATCCAATATGGGGAGGCTAGCCATAGCTCTAGTCCGGTATAAAGGACCCCAGCCAAATAGAGAAGTCAGACAGAAGTTGTTCTGATCTCTCCCTGACAGTGGTCTAGAAGTACAACTCCCATCAACACAGACCACGACTGGAAGAAGGCTGGTGTCCAGAAGGATGTCTTGACGTTTCCCTGGGAGCAACTTCACCCAGGAGAAAGTCCCGATAACCGGTCCTGCGATCGACCACAATCTGGAGGAAGTCAACCTGCAAAATCCCGAAGGACGAAAAGAAGTAGTGAACCAGGTGTATGGCCTAAGGACCCCAATCGCCAAAAACAATCACAAACAATTTGCGAGTACATGCATTTCTGAATGCAAGTGTAAACAGAATCCCCAATTACATACGCTGAACAAGAAATTGGAGCTGCACCGACCAGCCCCAGCCCGAACATTGGAACTGAAGTGTCCCCCAGTGGAACTCTCATACGATGCATACATACATACATATCTATACAGCAATAGTGTTATTTTTTTGTTTAACGTAACTTTTGTGCTATGTTTTTGTGAACCGCCATCAAATCTTGCACGTATATATATATATAAGCCAATTATAACATCTCTTAAAGCCCAGGATCCGGAGCGTCGAGATCTCATCGCCCAGGATTAAGTAAGGGTAAGTTTGTCGGAACCCGGTTCCTTTCTTATACATACATATATATATATCCGTGCACCATGATCACTTCAGAAGCTTTAGCAAAAACTAAAGACAATGATCCACAATTTAACGTAAGACTCCTATACTTGTTATCAAAAACAACCCTACCATTAACAGTTAGTGAATTAGAGTACTTATATATTGAGACCTTCCGTCTAGATTTTTCACCACTTGCCCACTGTAATAAGACCGAAAAGGCAATCATTATCTCCACCGTACCAACGGTCATTGTCCTTTCCCGTCTAGATAAGAATTTGTTTTTGGGCAATGTTAATACTTTCTTAGTTAAGGCAAAGAATTAATCTTTTAGGAGTTCATATAATAATATCCATATACAATAATTATTTCATATATATAATCATTTAGATATACTTTCCTCTTTTTATACATTTTACTATTTTTATATATAATAATTAAATGTTAATTTTTCAGCGGCGAGTATTAGCCTTGTAATTGTATTACAATTGCAAGAGCCCTCTGAGCGACGTTTGTTGTCGTGAATAGTCAGCATTTTGCTGATGTGTGCACCTTCACAGGTGGCAAAGTCGATACTCTCCGCTAATTAAATAATTGTCAATTAATTTAATCCCCATATGAATTAGCCAATATTATGTTACTCAACACCGGCACACGCCGACCTAAATATTATTTAATAAATTTGTAATGTGAAGAAGAATTCGAAATCATGGTGTGCTAAAGCTTTATTAAGGGGGTGTGCTGACGCGAGAAGTGGAGTAGGTCAAGAACAATGACATAACTTTTGACGGACAACCTTGACAATAGGGGATCGAATTGCGCGGCCCGCGACAATCCATTGGCCCACGAATGTGTGAAGGGGAGGGAATATGGCCAAAACACAGCCCGATCGTATTGCGATCAAGCGACAGCTAAGCTTGTGGGGCAGTGTGGACTGACGACTGACGAACTTTATGACTAATATTATTTTCCAGGCACTTTTAATATTTATTCTCGTTATGTTGGAGAGGAGAGAGGCTTACCAAGACCCCACGACCCGAATACGACGTAGCTTATGCCGGCAAATGGTGCCAGAATATGGGACGCCTCTCCCTAATATGCACACGTAACACGATTTCTCTTGTTTTAAAGCTCAACTCGAAAAAAACCTATTTCTGTAAGCAAGTGTTACAGGAAAATTAATGAAGTTAATATCTCAGATCGGTATCCTATTCCCGAAATTCGCAAAATTATTGGACAACAATAAATACAATAAATATTTCCAAATACCACCATAAAAAAAAACAATTACGAAAAGCATTAAAAGACCTCCGTTCCTTTTTAGGCATGACATGTTATTATAGGAGGTTTATAAAAGACTAAACCATCCTCTTAAGAGGCGAAGAAGGCCGTGTATCACAGACCAAGTCAAGACGAACTGCTATTAACTTGGCCAGAGATACGATTACAGCATTCGATAAACTTAAAAATACCCTTTTCTCCAGGGATGTAACCCTTGGTTCAAGTTACGCAATATGTGCAGTACTGAAACAAAATCATAGGCCAATAACGTTTATTTCACGCACCCTGTAAGAAAATAAGGAAATCTACGCAACTAACGAAAAAGAGATTCTTCCTATCGTGTGGGGGCTTCAAAGCTTAAGACATTTCCTATACAGGTACTCAAAAGTGGTAATATACACTGATCACCAGCCCCTGAGTTTTTCAAATAGCGTAAATAACTGTAAAGCAAAGCTAAAACGTTGCAGAGATATCATTGGTGAGTATAACCATGGGATCAGGTACAAACCTGGGAAAGCTAACGTGATAGCAGATGCATTATCCCGGACCCCGCGGAAATTGATTCAGTCAGTTCCTTAGCAATACCCCATAGCGACGAAGCTCGTCACACAGCCTCATATTTTTAGTAGAAGTTCCAATCAATGTATTCAAACGCCAACTATATTTATTAACAGCAGACACTGATTCTTACAGTTTCTAAAAAAAACCTTTAACAGAAGAAAGACTTATAGCCATTCTAACAAACAGACTGGTCCTTAGACTTATAAACGGAATCATTACTTCTAATTACTAATGGGAATATTGAAAATATTTACCGTACCTGTTTTAAATCATACAAAATATGGTTTACACAAAGCGAAGTAGACGACGAACTGCAACAAAATGAATTAAATATTTAAATTAAATGAAATGAATATATATATAAATAAAAGGCACAATTTATTAAAATATGGCAGACACTCACCAAAAGAAGAAATCCAACCAATCCCTATTCCGTATTATTCAGAAGAAATAGTTCATAGTTCTTAACAGGTATCGACAAATTTTCAAAATATGCTCAAATTAAAACTCTAGAGTGAAGAGCATTTTTTTATCTCTGCGCTACAAGTGCACACTTATAATTATCGCGCTAGTCACATTGAGTTAATACTTTAAAATTATTATTATTTATAAGTTATTAAAATAATTTGTCTCACTTTCTTTATTAATATTAATGATAACAGCGAATTTTCGTAGTTTCTTAGTTACTATTATTATTGTTTTTTATATATATTTTTTTTTTTTTTTTTTGTATACTGATGTATGTACTTTTGTGCAGCTTACCCCAAAACAACATTGTAAGCTGCAGCAAGTGATAGACACATATCCCTCTTGTCTAGAATAAGGATTAGGCAAGACGAGCTTAGAGCAACTAATTGAAGTGAACAACGAGGACCTACCAATCAAACAGCGACATTACCCGATATCCCCAGCTAAACAGAAGGTGGTGTACGCCGAGCTAGATCGCATGTTAGGTCTAGGCGTGATCGAGGAGAGCAATAGTAGCTGGAGTTCACCGGTAACTCTGGTGCAAAAAGGGCCGAAAAATCGCCTTTGCCTCGTTGCGCGTAAAGTAAATTCCCGGACGATCAAAGATGCGTATCCACTACCACATATTGAGGGTCTGTTAAGCCGACTACAGGAAACGTATTACATTTCCGCAATTGACTTAAAACACGCCTTTTGGCAAATACCTCTCGAAACCAAAAGTAGAGAGAAAACCGCGCTTACAGTGCCCGGCAGGCCACTGTATCAGTTTACAGTCATGCCGTTCGGCTTGTGCAATGCCGCGCAGCGAATGTGCCGACTAATGGATAAAGTTATACCAGCGGCGCTACGCGAGAATGTATTTGTGTATCTGGATGACTTACTGGTCTGTTCACCTACATTTGAAGCCAACATGGATATGTTGAGCCAGGTCAGTGCCTGCTTACAGCGGCCAGAACTAACGATAAATGTAGACAAGAGCAAGTTTTGCTACAGCCAGGCAAGATATTTAGGAAATGTAGTTGGGGGAGGATGCATCCGAACGGATGACGCGAAAATACAATCGATCCAGGAATTTCCCCAGCCTAGCTCCCCCAAACAGATGCGGAGGTTCCTGGGAATGACAGGCTGGTATAGGAGGTTCATCCAAAACTACGCCCAGACAGCGGCACCGCTTCACGATTGTTTGAAGAAAGAATTGTCTGAAGAGGCAATCAAGGCGTTTGAACTTTTAAAAACCAGCATGGCAACAGCACCTGTACTCGTCACCCCAGATTTTTAAAAACCATTTACCATCCAATGTGGTGCCTCTACCACTGGAGTGGGGGGGCTTTGTTCCAAACCGATGACGAGGGCGGAGAACACCCAATCGCCTATATGTCAGCCAAATTGAACAAAGCACAGCGGAACTACAGCATAACCGAGTTGGAATGCTATGCCGCTATCCTCAGCATTACCAAATTCCGTGCCTACGTAGATGGGATGCCCTTCAAAATGATCACTGACCACGCTAGTCTAAAATGGCTGATGAGTCAGAAAGACTTATCAGGCAGGCTTGCGCGATGGAGTCTGAAGCTACAAGCGTTTAACTTCACCATAGAACACAGGAAAGGGTCACTAAATGTAGTCCCAGATGCTCTCTTACGAGTTCATATGGACGAGCTACAGAAGGCTGGGGCGGAAGAACTGGACATACACATCAACCTCGATTCGACAGCGTTTCAGTCATCGGATTATGTCAACCTAGTGCAGGCGGTGGACGAAAATTTAGGTAAGTGTCCAGACCTTCAAACATCAGAAGGCTATGTATATAAACGGATGCGACTCTGCCTAAACGACGCTGTGGATGAAGCCCGAGCATGGAAGCTCTGGGTTCCCGCCGAGCTGCGTCCTGATTTAGTCTGGAGAGCACATCATGCCATAACCGCAGGGCATGGGGGGTTGCACAAATCACTAGCCAAATTGAGACAGTTTTACTATTGGCCAGGCATGGCTGTAGATGTCCAAAAAGTTGTGAAGGAATGCGAGGTCTGTAAGATCACCAAGACCGCCAACAAAAATGACCGACCACCCGACCGAAAACAGTGGGTTACGGAGCGGGCTGGCCAAAGGTTGTTCATCGACTTTATGGGACCATACCCGAGGACCAAAGCTGGGAATTCGGTGATTTTTGTATGCCTAGACCATTTGTAAAATTTTGTCTGGCTGCAGCCGATGAGACATGCAGTAGCTGGAGAAGTCATCAAATTCGTTGAGACCAACATTTTCCATCAGTTTGGAGTCCCCGAGTTTGTACACTCAGGCAACGGCAAACAGTTTGTGTCTCAAATTTTTGGCGAGCTAATGACCCGCTACGGTATTCGACACGTAAAGACTGGACTTTACTCCCCGCAAGCGAACGCGGCTGAGAGGGTAAACCGACCTGTACTCCAAATTTTGCGAGCAACAATTGCCACTGATCAGCGAAATTGGGATACCCAACTAAGTCGAATAGAGTGCGCCCTTAGGAATGGCCTACACGAGTCGATAGGCATGGAACCATGTTACGCAATGTTCGGAACGCGGCTAGTTACCAATGGAACAGCTTATCCGATTCTACGGAAAGTGGGGGGAATACAGGCAGGAGATCCACAGATAAGTCTTCCAGACAAGATGGATCTTATCCGACAAAAGGTGACCCGAGGATTAAACCGAACTCATGAACGCGCGGAAAAGGCATATAACACCCGTAGCAAGCTCGTAGAGTTTTCCGTAGGACAAGTTGTCAGAGGTCTCCGGAAGGCAAACGAGAGCAGGGCCTCTTATCTAACGGTCCTAACGGATTGGATGAGTGGGCTCTGCCACAACATCAACATCGATGATGCCACAAGAACGAGAGACAATAAAGCAGGAGATCGGGCAAAGGACCCGAAATCAGAAGAACGACCGGAGTCAATTGCTCCAAGTCCAGGAGCAACTTATAAGGATTCAAAGACAGATACTCAGGATTCAGGAGAGTCAACAGAGGGTGGGGCGGCGCATGAACCGCCTCACCAGAAAATTGGCAAGAAAAAACCCGCGCCTGGGAGTCCTGGAAGACATAGTACTTATTTTAAGAAAACCTTGAGTTAAGATTGTACCTAATACGTAAATAAATATATAATAAATAAATATAATAAAAAATATACTTAATCTTCTTTGGGAAATGTGAAAACTTTTTGTTCACCTTTCACAGTACAGCTGAGTAGCCCCGGTCGAAAAAAAACCGTGGTTACGGCATACTCAGCAATTTTGTTCTTAACCTTTCTAAGCTTTTACACACTTCTACATTTTATTTATATTATTCTCACTTAACCATAGTTATTATCATTGTTCGGAGCAGATCGCCAGCGCATAGTCATGCGCGCATAGGTGTACGACGGCACCTGCAGCGCTCTCTGCTTATCTTTGTCGCCTTCTTTCTTATACCACTAAAGCTGTCGCTTATGTATTCAGCAACTACTTTGTAAGCCTGCATATGTCTATATGAAGATCTTGGAGCCAAGCTTTTTACACATTCACAGTCCGTCTGCCGCTCCGAATAAACGCTATACATTTTAATATAACCTATTCGTGCGTTATTAATTATAAATATAAGGGTGGCATATTTGTTGTCTTCCCCATAAACATTTGGTGACCCCGACGTGATAGCAGTTTTTATCGGAGTCTGCAACTCGGTCTCGCGATTGTTTAATATAGTTTAAACAAACGCTTTGTTTCGCTGTCGTTATCGTGCATTCGGTCACAAACATACAAACATACATACATATGTGCATATATAGGTGTACAGCCGGCCGTTTGATTTTTTGTACATTTTGCGCTGTGAAAAAACACCAAAACTGTGTTGTTCAAATAATTCTTAACAAAGTGAATCGCATTTTATCTTTGTTAATAGCGCATATTACATATATATATGTACATATAGCCATACATACATTCGTTTGCCAGTTACATAATCCGCTGTTGCTAGGCAGGCAATTTATCGGCAAGAACAACAACAACCAAGTTAAAGGTTCCGTTGCATCTCGGCGACGCTTGTTAACCTTTACATTTTCGCGGTAAAGGGTATACGGTGTTTTGTGCCTCTAACGCGGTCGGACATTTTATTTTACTTCATTTTTTTTCTTTCTCGTGATTGAAAAATGTCTGATACGGAAAACTCGGTTCGGGCTCAAAATGAATCCACAAGTGACGTCGACTACTACCGAGTCAAAGCCCAATCTATTTTGCGGCAAATGAGCTCGATTAAATGCTATTTAAACGCTGATGCGGTTAATCAGTTTGACGAAGCTGATTTGCTGACGCGAATGGAATGGATCAATTCCTTTAACCAGGCATTTGATTCTGCGCAGACATCGTTGGAAAGACTGGATTTTGCAGAGATCTCGAGCGACCATCGGATTGAATTTGCTGAAGTCTTCATGGATGTGAAGGCGAAACTAAGCCGAGGCTTGGCGGCTCATCGCAAGTCACAATTGCCGGCTTCAACCGCTGCAAATTCAACATCTATTGACATCACTAATAATGCGGATCTTTCTTTTCGATCTAGGAAGCCTCGGTTGCCAAATTTGGAAATTGCTCGTTTTCATGGATCCTACTCTGAGTGGCCGGATTTTCTTGCGACTTTCACTACGGTCATCGGAAATGATGATGAGCTAAGCGACATTGAAAAATTACAATATTTGCGTTCGAGTTTGGGCGGCGTGGCCCTGGAAACCATACGCTCGGTCGAACCCTCGAATGCTAATTTTAACAAGAAAGAACGCTATAGTCGAGTGCCTCGACTATCAGATACCCGTTACTCAGCTAAAGGGACCAAAGGGAAATGGAAATAAGCAAGCAGCAACGCAAGACTGAAATGCGCCACCTACCGGCGGTAGACAGATTTAAGCGTTATGGGCGTTAGGGTGGGCGTGGCAAATTTTTATTTGGGTCAATCGATAGGTATTGACGAGACCGATACAGTTCAGTTAAAATTGTGTATCTAGCATGAAAATTGTGGGCGCCACAGGCTTGGGCGGTTTGTGGGCGTTAGAGTGGGCGTGGCATATTCGTGTTACAAAATTGCGCTGCGTACAAAGCTAGATCCCATATCTCTATCATTGATAGTTTCCGAGATATCCACGTTCATACTTACGATTTTTTGAAGTTTGTGGGCGGTTTTTGGTCGTAAAAGTGGGCGTGGCAAACTTTTTTTTTTATCAATCGATAGGTATTGATGAGAACAATACATTTCAGCTAAAATTTTTATACTAGCATCAAAACTGTAGGAGCCACAGTTTTGGGCGGTTTGTGGGCGTAAAAGTGGGCGTGGCACTCTACTGAAACAAACTTGCGCTGCGTAAGAAGCGTCTCAGCGTTCATCCGGACAGACGGACTGACGAACATGGCTAGATCGACTCTGCTAGTGATCCTGATCAAGAATATATATACTTTATGGGGTCGGAAACGCTTCCTTCTGCCTGTTACATACTTTCCGACGAATCTAGTATACCCTTTTACTCTACGAGTAACGGGTATAAAAAGGCTATGAATTTGCTGGTTAATCGATTTGATAATAAAGTTTTACACTTTCAGGCACATGTTCAGGCAATATTCGGTTTAAAGGGTGTCGAGAAGGGATCTTCGAAGGGTCTTCGGGAGCTGAGCGATTGCATTAATTCGCATTCATGCGAATGGAGTCGTTTTTGGAAAAGAGGTACAGGATGATGGAAAACTTGGATCAAGCCTTGGTAACTCAAACACCAGGCCAGCAGGTGGGAAAAAACTTGAATAAATATAACCAAAATACACTTATTGCTTCTGCTACTAACTCAAATCATTTGACATGCTTATTTTGCGATGCACGGGATCATTATTTGCCAAAGCGTTCTCGATTTTTAAATTTGAGTCCGAATCTTCGATATAGAGAAGCAAAGAAGTTGCACCTTTGACTCAACTGTTTGCGCAAGGGGCATAGTTTGCAGCAATGCAAGTCGACTCACTGCAAGTATTGTCGCTTGAAGCACCATTCATTATTACACATGAACCATGACCCATCCGCAACATCAACCTCATTTTCATCTCCATCATGCGATCCATCCTCGAGCTCTCAGCCATTACCATCTACTTCATCAGCATTAGTATCATGTTCGCATACATCATCGCATCCTGATCATCATATACCAAGCCCTCCACCCAAAACCTTAAATATTTTGCCGATCGACTACGTGTTGCTTCCAACTGCTATTATCTACGTTAGAAATAGAATTGGAGCATTCATGCCTTGCCGAGCAATTTTAGATTCGGCCTCCCAGCTAAACTTCATAACCTCTCGCTTAGCTAGCCAACTAAACTTGAATCATAGAAGATCGCAAACGTCGATTTCTGGGATAGGAGAATCTTTCATGATCTTTGATAAGACTGTCGATATTCTTGTGCAATCACGGGATGCAAGCTATCGTGCGGCATTCACAGCGGTTGTGAATCACAGTATTACTGATTATCAACCCCATTTCAATATAAATGCAACATCGTGGAGAATACTGCAAAAAATTTCACTCGCTGACCCTAATTTCAATCAATCGCAACGAATTGACCTTTTACTCGGCGCTGGGTTGTTTTTCGAAATAATTTCTATGGGACAAATTCATTTGGATAGGACTTTCCCAATTTAGTCTCTGGAGGGTTATCATCGAACATGCCAACTCATAAATCGGTTTTACAAGCCAGCATCAAGGACCCAGCTGATTATTCCGATGACACACTTTACGCCATTGTAAAGCGATTTTGGGAAATTGAGGACTTCACTTCGTCTAAGCCATCTTTATTGCCGGAAGACTTGCGATGTGAGCAACTTTTCACTGAAAATTGCATTAGACTTGGAAACGGCCAATATTCTGTTCGTCTTTTGTTCAATTCCGGATTCGAATCTTTAGGTGATTCTTATTGCTTGGCTCGTCGTCGTTTCAAGAGTTTGGAAGCTAAATTAAATAGAAACCCAGCCCTGAAAGCTCAGTATTCAGCATTTTTGAGGGAGTATATCGATCTAGGTCACATGTCTCTTGTAACTAAGGAACCGCCAGAAACACAATTCTATTTGCCCCACCATTGCGTACATAAGCAGGAGACCACGAGTACGAAGCTTTGTGTCGTTTTTGATGGATCTGCTTAATCAACTTCTGGTAGCTCTCTGAACGACTTACTTCTGGCAGGACCAACAATTCAAAAAAAAATCTTTAATATACTGCTTCGCTTTCGATTTCTTAAAGTTGCCCTTTGTGGAGATATTTGCAAGATGTACCGTTCCGTGCGTGTTTCGTACCCGGATGATTTCTTGCAGTGCATCGTTTGGAGAGAGAGCTCCACGGAAGAATTAAGTGTTTTTAAGTGTTTTTAATAATTAAGTGTTTTTTTAACACGGTGACTTATGGAACCAAGCCAGCTGCCTTCTTGGCTATAAGAGCCATGCATCAACTCGCTTACGATGAGGAGGAATCATTTCCTATTGGAGCAAAAATTGTTCGTAGAGATTTCTATGTGGATGATTTAATATCTGGTGGGGACTCAGTTGAGGAGGTGAGAGAATTTCGTCGTCAGGTGAAGGAACTACTGTCGCGAGGCCACTTTCCAATTCGCAAATGGTGTTCGAATGAGTCAGCAGCCATGGAAGGAGAGTCTGAATGCGACAAGGAGCAGTTAATCAAATTTCACGATGGATCGGATGTCGCAAGGCATTGGGACTAGTCTGGGATCCATCTTCTGATCAGCTCCTATTTCATTTTCCTCAACTGCCAACCAATCAACGACCCACTAAGCGGGTTGCATTGTCGACGATTGCCAAATTCTATGATCCACTCGGTTTATTAACTCCTATTATCACAAAATCTAAGATTTTTCTGCAATTTCTATGGAGTGCGAACGTGGATTGAGATGATGCACTGCCAGAGCCCATTCTTTCGTCATGGGGGGAGTTGACCTCACAGTTATCGGTCGTACAGAACTTAAAATTCCCACGATTCGTACTGCAACCAAGGGCTTCCATTGAGTTGCATGGATTCTGCGATGCTAGCATGTCAGCTTATGGAGCGTGTCTATACTTGCGATCGGAGACCAATGGAGAATCGAAAGTCCACCTGCTCTGTGCCAAGTCAAGGGTAGCTCCATTAAAGGCCTTAACAATTCCAAGATTAGAACTTTCCGCAGCGCTTTTATTGGCTGAGCTAATCGTAAACGCCAAGGATGCCATAGATTTCGATTGCACCTTTCATTGCTGGTCGGACTCGTCAATTGTGTTGGCGTGGATTCGGCAACCTCCGAGGGAGTTTAACGTTTTCGTATCAAACAGAATCGCGAAAATTCAGGAGATGACGAAAGACATGTCTTGGCATCACGTTCCTACAAACTTGAACCCGGCAGACGTCGTATCGCGAGGATGTACCCCAAGAGAATTGTTGGAACATTCCCTTTGGGCTAACGGCCCTCCATTCCTTCTGCAAAGCTCGTCAAATTGGCCGTCCCTGCTAGACTCAGTAAAGGATCTTCCAGAGCGCCGTTCTGTGGCTCTAATTGGGGCCGTTTGCATAGACAGTTCATCATACTGAAAATTCCTCAACTCTTTCGATAAGTTGCAGCACGTATTTGCATACATTTATCGATTCATTTCAAATTGCAGAGCCAAATCTGCGCCGTTAAAAGGTCGACTTTCGGTGGAGGAGATCAACTCTGGAACTGTACTTCTTCTGAGGAGCATCCAACAGGTTAACTTGGCGAAGGAGTATGGATCTCTTAGCCAGGGCAAGCCGTTTCCACAGAAAAGCAAGCTGGTTTCGCTTAGGCCTATACTCGGCTACGATGGGTTACTTCGCGTGGGTGGAAGGCTTCAGAACGCAAACTTGGACTACGATTTGAGGCATCCGATACTGTTGCCCAAGGCTCATCCAGTCACCAAGGCGATCAACGTTTATTATCATCAGAAATATTTGCATAGAGGATCGCAGGCGCTGCTTGCCGCATTACGGCAAAGGTACTGGCCGATTGGAGGCCGCAAGTTCGTCGCCAGCGTTATCCGAATGAAGCCTGTTACTTGGGAGCACGTCATGGGTAGCCTTCCAGCAAATAGAGTGCAGCCTAATCCAGCTTTTCATACCACAGGAGTGGATTATTGTGGGCCATTCTATCATAAGGCAGAGGCCAGAAATAAGGCACCCCACAAGTGCTATATCGCCGTCTTTGTCTGTTTTTCCACGAAGGCTGCTCATTTTGAAGTGGTCCAGGATCTCACGACGGATTCTTTCATCACAGCGTTGAGGAGATTCATCAGCGTTAGAGGCAGTCCGCGTACCATTTGGAGCGACAATGCTACAAACTTTGTCGGTGCAAAGAGAGAGCTTGCCGAGCTGAAAGAGCTCTTTTTGAGCGAGCAGCACACAGCATCGATATATTCCGTCTGTTTAGCTGATGGGATCGATTGGAAGTTCATCCCTCCGCGTGCCACGCACTTCGGTGGTTTATGGGAGGCCGCTGTGAAGTCAGCTAAATTTCACTTCTACAGAGTCGTCGGTGCATCCATCTTAGCCATCGATGAATTAAGAACTCTTGCATATGAGATTTCTGCCATCCTTAACTCCCGTCCACTCTGTCCAATTTCAGAAAATGCTGAAAGCCTTGAGGTGCTAACACCGGCGCATTTCCTGAAGGGTTCCAGCTACACTAAGTTTCCTGAGCCTGGCATTACTCATCTCCGCGAAGACCGCCTCAGCAGATGGCATAGGGTTACCCAGATGCAGCAACATTTCTGGAAAAGGTGGTGCAGCGAGTATTTGTCCCTACTTCAAGAGAGGAGCAAGTGGCGCTTCGAGACGTCTAACATCAAGGTTGGACGCATAGTTTTGCTGAAGGAGGACAACGTTCCACCCTTGAGATGGCAGCTTGGGTGCATCCAGGAAGTCATAACCGGCGGGGACGGAGTCATCAGAGTAGCTATGGTCCGCACAGCTACGGGTCTGATCAAGAGAGCCGTCGCCAAGCTAGCCGTTCTGCCCATCGATTCCGAGATAGTTGGAGCCTTACCTCTTCCAACGGGGGGAGTATGTTCGGAGCAGATCGCCAGCGCCTAGTCATGCGCGCATAGGTGTACGACGGCACCTGCAGCGCTCTCTGCTTATCTTTGTCGCCTTCTTTCTTATACCACTAAAGCTGTCGCTTATCTATTCAGCAACTACTTTGTAAGCCTGCATATGTCTATATGAAGATCTTGGAGCCAAGCTTTTTACACATTTACAGTCCGTCTGCCGCTCCGAATAAACGCTATACATTTTAATATAACCTATTCGTGCGTTATTAATTATAAATATAAGGGTGGCATATTTGTTGTCTTCCCCATAAACAATCATTATGAGCCATATTTTTATTTACAGGTATAAATATGTACGTATGTATGTTTCCGTGCGAGGCCGGAAAGCCTTTTCTTTTTCAGCATATATAATAATAACATACTAAATAAGTACAATAATTAAATAATAAAGTCATAAGCCCGACTAGCTCATCTGAGACTGGGTTAAAGTAGTGGGTCGAAGCCACACGTAGATGGGTGCCTAAGAAAAGAATAAAGGAGAAGAAAGAGATCTAAAGAGATGGCCGTACGAAGATTTCTTTTGCGAAGTCATTCAATGCGTAGCCGCATCGATCACTTCGAGCCTGTTACGTACGCCCTCCCCCCTACAAGATTAACAACGGCAAAACAACTGCCATAAGTTAAGGGTAGGGGCCCCTAATGACTAACCACACTCCGATTGATAAGGGCAAACCAGCAAAAACAATTCGACAACTCATGGGTGTCGCATGGCCAGAACAACGACCACGATCGACCTGCTCGTAACTGTACTCCAGTAAGGTGGCAAAGTGCACCAGCCGGCCGTTGACTCCTAAAATAGGGGAAATAGAGAAACAGTACCCCTAGGTGGGAACACCTAGTTAATTCATCCAATATGGGGAGGCTAGCGATAGCTCTAGTTCGGTATAAAGGACCCCAGCCAAATAGAGAAGTCAGACAGAAATTGTTCTGATCTCTCCCTGACAGTGGTCTAGAAGTACAACTCCCATCAACACAGACCACGACTGGAAGAAGGCTGGTGTCCAGAAGGATGTCTTGACGTTTCCCTAGGAGCAACTTCACCCAGGAGAAAGTCCCGATAACCGGTCCTGCGATCGACCACAATCTGGAGGAAGTCAACCTGCAAAATCCCAAAGGACGAAAAGAAGTAGTGAACCAGGTGTATGGCCTAAGGACCCCAATCGCCAAAAACAATCACAAACAATTTGCGAGAACGCATTTCTGAATGCAAGTGTAAACAGAATCCCCAATTACATACGCTGAACAAGAAATTGGAGCTGCACCGACCAGCCCCAGCCCGAGCATTGGAACTGAAGTGTGCCGCAGTGGAACTCTCATACGATGCATACATACATACATATCTATACAGCAATAGTGTTATTTTTTTGTTTAACGTAACTTTTGTGCTATGTTTTTGTGAACCGCCATCAAATCTTGCACGTATATATATATATAAGCCAATTATAACATCTCTTAAAGCCCAGGATCCGGAGCGTCGAGATCTCATCGCCCAGGATTAAGTAAGGGTAAGTTTGTCGGAACCCGGTTCCTTTCTTATACATACATATATATAGTGACATATCCATAGCACCACATACTCCTATGTACATGTCCACACACCCACACATACACACACACATTATGCATTCACCCTCAAGACACCCTCTAAGAAATAAGAACCCAAATTTAATTGTCAACAAGCCAATGGAAAATTACCGAACTATAAGACAAAGGAAATTTCCATGTAACAAAAAACCACAGTCTGTAGACTAAACAATTAGAACGAGCCGCTGTTCAGACTATCGGCCCGTTCCCACAATTCAGGATGCTCAGATTTCGGGACCCAAGTCTGGAGTCCAAAGTCCAAATTTAGAGAATCACTCAATAGCAATAAGTCCCACTCACAAAAAGCTCAAAAGCTTAAAACCGAGGTATGATCGTAAATGAAGTAGGAGTTAGAGAACGAGTTCAGTTTGAGATTTGTCAACAGCAAGTCGGTGTTCTTCCAAAATATTGTAACCAGTGTAAATTAAATTAAATAAAGTTTTTTTTTAAATACACTTATGGTGCAGAAATATAATTGGCGCAGTCGGTAGGATCTCAAAAGTCCTTTTAAAAAGTCACCGGTACTGATCAACTAGAAGGATATTACTAAACGACTAGTTTATCCTGATCAGCGTTAAACATCCGTGAACAAACAAAAGACAAAAATCGAGATCCGCATAAGAATCTATGTGTAAAAATCGCATGAAGAACTTATAACAATAAAATCCAATTCGGTCAATGTGCGCTTGAAAAACCTAAAACAAAAGTGCCAATATTGAGGAACAAAAAGTCTATGTATAATAACCAATAGACTAAATTAAAATCCAAATCGGTCAATACGCGCTAAAGAAAAACTTAAAAGTGCATATATTGAAAAAACAATAAAAAGATGGCAAATCCCCCAAATCTACCACAACTGTCCGAGATTCATCTGAATCAATTAATCGGTCAAATTAAAGAATTGCCATATTTCGATGGAAACCCATCGGAATTAAGCCGGTATATAGCCAGAGTGGAGTACCTTCTACAACTATACCCCACTCAAGACGTCCGTCAAATTCACATCATATACGGAGCTATAGAGAGGACCATTGTTGACTCAGCCCAGAGGGTCATCGAGGAGGAAAAATCTAATACCTGGATAACAACTAAAGCAGCTCTAATCAAGGCCTTCAAGGATCATAGACCTTACGAGGATATTATACAACATGTTCGGGACACACAATATCAAGGAAGCATAAGTAAGTTCGTTAATGAACTACAAATTAGGTCTTCAAAAGTAAATAACAAGTTAGAGTTAGAATCAGATCAAATGGAAAGATCAATTTATACAAATTTTTTAAACAAAACAATTAAAGATTGTATTGAGAAAAAACTTCCCGACAGATTATATAATTCCCTATCCAAAAAGGATATCTCAACACTTGCTAACTTAAAAGAATCAGCAATGATTTTAGGTCATTGGGATTCAGACCCTTTTGACAATTACAAACCTAAACGTCATGATAACCGAAGGAATTCGGGAAGTAACCTTTCACATCAAAATCATTACTATCAAAAATATAATTCACAGACACATAGTTATCCAAGATATAATTACAATAACAATTTAAACAACTCAACAAATCCCCAAGGTTCAACGAACAGAAATCAAATTCCCCCTAGAAATCAGGGAAATTATCAAGAATTTAGGAGAAACTTAGACCAAGGCAGGGCACAAAACCCTCTAAATTTCCAGGCATCTACATCAAGTAATTCCCCAAACGCACCAGTCAAAAGACAGAGAGAAAATGAAAGTACACAGAATAGAATGGATGTAAATTTTCAGCAAGCTGCCTCGGATATAGAAAATGTTGCCCATATGTCAGAGTAGCAATCAAGGGAAAAATCCTTAGAGCAATGATAGATACCGGGTCATCTATCAATTTAATGACAGAAAATTTTGGAAACGATAATGAACAAGAAGAAAAATTAAAAGTATTTACAATAAACGGATCAATGGAACTAAAGAAAAGCATAACATTAAATCCATGCAAAATTTGTCCGACTAAACAAAAATTTTATTTACATAAATTTTCCAACAATTACGATATCTTAATAGGCAGAGATTATCTAAAAGACAGCAAGGCAAAAATAAATTACGAAGAAGAAACAGTGATGTTAGGAGACACGCTACTTTATATAAAGTATGGCGAAAACGATATAGTGGAGGACAAGACCGCAGTAAAATGCCTTAGTCCACCATCGGTTGAAAAAATGATTGAAGAGGATAAGACCGCATCAGAATGCCTTAATCCGCCCTTATCAAAGGACCAATCATTTAATTTTGCTATCAATAACGAGTTAAAAGAATGCAATGAATACAGATTAGAACATTTAAATGAGGAAGAGAAGGAAAATTTAAAAAGGGTTTTATTCGAATATAATGACATCCAGTACAAGGAAGGTGAAAATTTGACTTTTACAAGTACTATCAGACATTCGATACAAACAAAACACGAGGACCCAGTATACAGAAAGCCATACAAATACCCTCAAACTTTCGATGAGGAGGTCAACAAACAAATAAATGAAATGATTGAACAGGGAATAATTCGCAAATCAAAATCTCCCTATTGCTCACCAATTTGGATAGTTCCAAAGAAAAGTGATGCCTCAGGAAAACCGAAATTCAGACTAGTTGTAGATTACAGAAATTTAAATGAAATTACTATCAACGATAAATTCCCAATACCCAGAATGGATGAGATATTGGACAAATTAGGAAGATGTCAGTATTTCACTACTATTGATTTAGCCAAAGGCTTCCATCAAATTCAAATGGAATCAGAATCAATAGCGAAAACAGCATTCTCAACAAAACATGGTCATTACGAATACACTCGAATGCCATTTGGCCTTAAAAACGCCCCCGCTACCTTCCAAAGATGCATGAACAATTTATTAGAGGATTTAATCTATAAAGATTGTTTAGTATACCTAGATGATATAATAATTTTTTCCACTTCATTGGAGGAACACATTTTATCATTGAAGAAGGTATTCCAAAAACTACGAGATGCGAATTTAAAATTACAATTGGATAAATGCGAATTTATGAAAAAAGAAACAGAGTTCCTAGGTCATATAGTAACAACTACAGGCATAAAACCGAATCCAAAGAAAATAAGTGCCATTATAAATTTCCCGATACCTAAAACCCCAAAAGAAATAAAATCATTTTTAGGATTATGTGGATTTTATCGGAAATTCATACCAAACTTTGCAAATATTGTAAAACCAATGACAATAAAACTAAAGAAAGGCGCAACAATTAACACTAAAGACAAACCGTACGTAGAAGCATTCGAAAAAATGAAAATCTTGATTACATCCGACCCCATTTTAATTTACCCCGACTTTAGTAAGTCATTCTCTTTGACAACAGACGCAAGCAACATGGCGATAGGAGCAGTACTATCTCAAAATCATAAACCTATTTGTTATGCCAGCAGAACCCTTAATGAACACGAAATAAATTATTCCACCATAGAAAAAGAACTCTTAGCAATTGTATGGGCCACCAAATATTTCCGGTCATATTTATTCGGCAGACCTTTTGAAATACTAAGCGATCACAAACCTTTAGTTTGGTTAAACAATATTAAGGAACCGAATATGAAACTACAAAGATGGAAAATAAAACTAAACGAATACGATTATCAAATTAAATATTTGCCAGGAAAAGAGAATTATGTAGCCGACGCATTATCTAGAACCAAAATAGAAGAAACTATGTATACAGAAAATTCTGAAGAAAACATACTAGAAGAAACTGCTAGTAACGCAGATGCAACGGTGCACAGTGCCCAAGAAGATAACCAAAACTACATTTCCATAACTGAGAGAATATTTAACTACTTTTCCCGACAAATCGAACTAATTAAAGGAAATGAAGATACAACTGAAATAACGCACTACTTTCACAAATTAAAAATTAAAATTATTTATAAAGAAATGACAGAAACTTCAGCAAAAGAAATAATTAAAGAATATTTATGCACTAAAAAGAGCGCAGTTTATTTTCATAATGACTCAGATTTCCTCACATTCCAAAAAGCCTATGTAGAAATTATAAGTACTAACCATTTAACAAAATTAGTAAGATGTACAACCAGACTCGAAGACATATTGACATATACAGACTTTAAAGAAACAATTTTGAAAAGACATAAAGAACTTTTACACCCAGGAATCGAAAAAACTATTAAATGGTTCAGAGAAAAATATTATTTCCCTGATTATCAAAAGTTAATTCAAAACATAATAAATGAATGTGAAATTTGTAACATCGCTAAAACAGAACATAGAAATACTAAACTGACATTTGAACTTACCCCAGAAATTCAAAATATAAGAGAAAAATTTGTCATGGATTTTTATATGGTTGGTAATCAACAATTTTTATCATGTATTGATGTATATTCAAAATTTGCTACCCTAGTGGAAGTCACAGGTAGAGATTGGTTAGAAGCCAAAAGAGCTATCATGAAAGTATTCAATGAAATGGGAAAACCACAAGAAATTAAGGCAGATAAAGACTCAGCATTTATGTGTGTAGCCTTACACAATTGGTTAAATTCAGAAGGAGTACAAATTCAAGTAACAACAAGTAAAAACGGTGTTTCAGACATAGAAAGATTTCATAAAACAGTAAATGAAAAACTAAGAATTATAGGAAGCGAATCAGACATTGAAAACAGACATACTAAGTTCGAATTAATTCTTTATATTTACAATCACAAAACAAAACATAATGCTACAAATCAAATACCAGCTGACATATTCATGTATGCAGGAACTCCTGAATATGACACACAAGAAAGGAAAATGGATAGAATTGAAAAATTAAATGAGAAACGTCAGGATTACGAAATAGATCCAAAATACAAACAAGCCCCTCTAGTGAAATCCAAGACTACAAATCCATTTAAAAAGACAGGAACCTTGAAGAAAGTTGATGAAAAACATTTTGAAGAAACGAATAGAGGAAGAAAGATTGTTCATTATAAATCAAAGTTCAACAAGAAAGGAAGTTAGCTTCGGCAAGCCGAAGCTTATATACCCTTGCAGCTATAATTATTAAATTTAAAAACACAAAAAATGATATTCCCAATAGTATAAGATAATATGTCAAAAAACACCGAAGCTATAATTTGGTTCATATTATTTTCGTATCAATTTTCCGATCGTTCCTATGGCAGCTATATGATATAGTCGTCCGATTTTGATAAAATTAAATTCGAAATTCAGAACTAATTAAAAAATGTTATTTCCAAGCGTAGGAGGTTATATGTTAAAAAACACCGAAGCTATAATTTGTTTCATATTATTTTCCTACCAATTTTGCGATCGTTCCTATGGCAGCTATATGACATAGTCGTCCGATTTTGATAAAATTTAATTCGAAATTCAGAACTAATTAAAAAATGTTATTTCCTAGCGTTGGAGGTTATATGTTGAAAAACACCGAAGCTATAATTTTTTTCATATTATTTTTCCACAAATTTTCCGATCGTTCCTATGGCAGCTATATGATATAGTCGTCCGATTTCGATAAAATTTAATTCAAAATTCAAAATTATTTAAAAATTGTTATTTCCAAGCTTAGGAGTTTATATGCTAAAAAACACCAAAGATATAATTTTTTTTCATTTTTTTGTCCGATTATTCCTATGGGAGCTATAAGATATAGTTGTCCGATCCGGCTGGTTCCGACTTATATACTACCTGCAAAAGATATAAGACTTTTGGGAAAGTTTCAGCCCGATAGCTTTAAAACTGAGAGACTAGTTTGCGTAGAAACGGACGGACAGACGGACAGACGGACAGACGGACAGACGGACAGACGGACAGACGGACAGACGGACAGACGGACATGGCTAGATCGACTCGTCTAGTCATGCTGATCAAGAATATATATACTTTATGGGGTCGGAAACGTCTCCTTCACTGCGTTGCAAACTTCTGACTGAAATCAATATACCCTCTGCAAGGGTATAAAAAGAAGAAGAAAATTAATAAAAGTAAATATGATAATTCCAGGCAAACAGAAGGAAATGAACGGACTCAGGAACAACTCGGTGAAAACGATAATTTTCTCTATTATATTAGCAACTGTAATCCAACTGACAATTGGACAAAGTATTGAAATAAACCCCATAAAGGCACAAAATGGATATCTTGTATTTAAAACAGGATCAATCGAAATCCCAACTAATTATGAATACCATTACTTAAGCGTAAATATAACAAAAACCGAACAAACATTTGAAGATCTTTTAAAAGAAGCCGATGAATTTAATGATGTTATTCAAATCAGATATTTAGTAGAAAAACTTAAAAGAGAAATCAATGGAATTACAATAGCAAAACGTAGTAAGAGAGGTCTATTTAATATTGTAGGAACAGTTTACAAATATTTATTCGGAACTTTAGATCAAGATGATAAGGATGAGATGGAACAGAAAATTAACAACTTGGTAGACACCAGCGTTCAAAACACAGATTTAAACATGATTATCGATGTCATAAATAACGGAATCGAAATAATTAACAAATTAAAAGAAAAAGGAGAAAGAGATCAGCAAGTTAGCGTTTTAATATTTAACTTACAACACTTTACAGAATATGTAGAAGATATCGAATTAGGAATGCAAATGACAAGATTGGGATTATTTAATCCAAAATTACTAAAACACGATCATTTAAAAAATATGAACCCTGAGAAATTGTTGAGAATTAAAACATCAACTTGGCTTAAAACAGATACAAATGAAATTTTAATTATTTCCCATATTCCTTCAGAGATAGTGAAATCTCCCGTTTATGAAATTATTCCTTATCCCGACGAAAATAACAATATTTTAACAGAAAATATACTTGATAAATATTTCATATATGAAGATAAAATTTTTAATAAAGAAACAGGAAAAATTGTAATCGATGATTGCATAAATGGAATAATTAGACAGGAAAACACTGAATGTAAATATACGAAAACTTACAAAAATTTCCAAATTAATTTTGTTGAACCCAATATTTTATTGACATGGAATATCCCTAAAACATTGCTTAATCAAAATTGCATTAATAAAGAAATTTCTATAGTCGGAAGTAACCTCATTAAAATCCTTAATTGTTCGATACAATTAGATGAATTCACTCTTTCAAATACAATGTTAGATTATACACAGAGTGTTTACATAAACAATAATGTAACAAAATTAGAACCATTGTCTTATATTCAAACAAAAGAAATAATAGAATCACATACAAAATATTATAATGTATTTCAAACAATTACTTTAACAACCTTTGTAATAATAATTATAAGCATTTTATTGTATTTATGGTATAAATTTAAGAACATACCAAGAAAACTTATTGTAAAATATATAAAACCAAAGGAAGAAACACCAAAAAGTACAGAAATTGTAAACGATCTACCCAATCAAATTAACATAGAAGAAAATGTAATGTTATACCCAAGATTATCGACCTGAGGACAGGCCAAATTCAACGGATGGGGGAGTGACATATCCATAGCACCACATACTCCTATGTACATGTCCACACACCCACACATACACACACACATTATGCATTCACCCTCAAGACACCCTCTAAGAAATAAGAACCCAAATTTAATTGTCAACAAGCCAATGGAAAATTACCGAACTATAAGACAAAGGAAATTTCCATGTAACAAAAAACCACAGTCTGTAGACTAAACAATTAGAACGAGCCGCTGTTCAGACTATCGGCCCGTTCCCACAATTCAGGATGCTCAGATTTCGGGACCCAAGTCTGGAGTCCAAAGTCCAAATTTAGAGAATCACTCAATAGCAATAAGTCCCACTCACAAAAAGCTCAAAAGCTTAAAACCGAGGTATGATCGTAAATGAAGTAGGAGTTAGAGAACGAGTTCAGTTTGAGATTTGTCAACAGCAAGTCGGTGTTCTTCCAAAATATTGTAACCAGTGTAAATTAAATTAAATAAAGTTTTTTTTTAAATACACTTATGGTGCAGAAATATAATTATATATATCCGTGCACCATGATCACTTCAGAAGCTTTAGCAAAAACTAAAGACAATGATCCACAATTTAACGTAAGACTCCTATACTTGTTATCAAAAACAACCCTACCATTAACAGTTAGTGAATTAGAGTACTTATATATTGAGACCTTCCGTCTAGATTTTTCACCACTTGCCCACTGTAATAAGACCGAAAAGGCAATCATTATCTCCACCGTACCAACGGTCATTGTCCTTTCCCGTCTAGATAAGAATTTGTTTTTGGGCAATGTTAATACTTTCTTAGTTAAGGCAAAGAATTAATCTTTTAGGAGTTCATATAATAATATCCATATACAATAATTATTTCATATATATAATCATTTAGATATACTTTCCTCTTTTTATACATTTTACTATTTTTATATATAATAATTAAATGTTAATTTTTCAGCGGCGAGTATTAGCCTTGTAATTGTATTACAATTGCAAGAGCCCTCTGAGCGACGTTTGTTGTCGTGAATAGTCAGCATTTTGCTGATGTGTGCACCTTCACAGGTGGCAAAGTCGATACTCTCCGCTAATTAAATAATTGTCAATTAATTTAATCCCCATATGAATTAGCCAATATTATGTTACTCAACACCGGCACACGCCGACCTAAATATTATTTAATAAATTTGTAATGTGAAGAAGAATTCGAAATCATGGTGTGCTAAAGCTTTATTAAGGGGGTGTGCTGACGCGAGAAGTGGAGTAGGTCAAGAACAATGACATAACTTTTGACGGACAACCTTGACAATAGGGGATCGAATTGCGCGGCCCGCGACGATCCATTGGCACACGAATGTGTGAAGGGGAGGGAATATGGCCAAAACACAGCCCGATCGTATTGCGATCAAGCGACATCTAAGCTTGTGGGGCAGTGTGGACTGACGACTGACGAAATTTATGACTAATATTATTTTCCAGGCACTTTTAATATTTATTCTCGTTATGTTGGAGAGGAGAGAGGCTTACCAAGACCCCACGACCCGAATACGACGTAGCTTATGCCGGCAAATGGTGCCAGAATATGGGACGCCTCTCCCTCGGCCCAAGTCCCTGTCAGGACTCGGGCACTAATATGCACACGTAACACGATTTCTCTTGTTTTAAAGCTCAACTCGAAAAAAACCTATTTCTGTAAGCAAGTGTTACAGGAAAATTAATGAAGTTAATATCTCAGATCGGTATCCTATTCCCGAAATTCGCAAAATTATTGGACAACAATAAATACAATAAATATTTCCAAATACCACCGAGAGTCTCGGACATAGAAAAAACAATTACGAAAAGCATTAAAAGACATTCGTTCCTTTTTAGGCATGACATGTTATTATAGGAGGTTTATAAAATAGGGGAAATAGAGAAACAGTACCCCTAGGTGGGAACACCTAGTTAATTCATCCAATATGGGGAGGCTAGCGATAGCTCTAGTTCGGTATAAAGGACCCCAGCCAAATAGAGAAGTCAGACAGAAATTGTTCTGATCTCTCCCTGACAGTGGTCTAGAAGTACAACTCCCATCAACACAGACCACGACTGGAAGAAGGCTGGTGTCCAGAAGGATGTCTTGACGTTTCCCTAGGAGCAACTTCACCCAGGAGAAAGTCCCGATAACCGGTCCTGCGATCGACCACAATCTGGAGGAAGTCAACCTGCAAAATCCCAAAGGACGAAAAGAAGTAGTGAACCAGGTGTATGGCCTAAGGACCCCAATCGCCAAAAACAATCACAAACAATTTGCGAGTACATGCATTTCTGAATGCAAGTGTAAACAGAATCCCCAATTACATACGCTGAACAAGAAATTGGAGCTGCACCGACCAGCCCCAGCCCGAACATTGGAACTGAAGTGTCCCGCAGTGGAACTCTCATACGATGCATACATACATACATATCTATACAGCAATAGTGTTATTTTTTTGTTTAACGTAACTTTTGTGCTATGTTTTTGTGAACCGCCATCAAATCTTGCACGTATATATATATATAAGCCAATTATAACATCTCTTAAAGCCCAGGATCCGGAGCGTCGAGATCTCATCGCCCAGGATTAAGTAAGGGTAAGTTTGTCGGAACCCGGTTCCTTTCTTATACATACATATATATATATCCGTGCACCATGATCACTTCAGAAGCTTTAGCAAAAACTAAAGACAATGATCCACAATTTAACGTAAGACTCCTATACTTGTTATCAAAAACAACCCTACCATTAACAGTTAGTGAATTAGAGTACTTATATATTGAGACCTTCCGTCTAGATTTTTCACCACTTGCCCACTGTAATAAGACCGAAAAGGCAATCATTATCTCCACCGTACCAACGGTCATTGTCCTTTCCCGTCTAGATAAGAATTTGTTTTTGGGCAATGTTAATACTTTCTTAGTTAAGGCAAAGAATTAATCTTTTAGGAGTTCATATAATAATATCCATATACAATAATTATTTCATATATATAATCATTTAGATATACTTTCCTCTTTTTATACATTTTACTATTTTTATATATAATAATTAAATGTTAATTTTTCAGCGGCGAGTATTAGCCTTGTAATTGTATTACAATTGCAAGAGCCCTCTGAGCGACGTTTGTTGTCGTGAATAGTCAGCATTTTGCTGATGTGTGCACCTTCACAGGTGGCAAAGTCGATACTCTCCGCTAATTAAATAATTGTCAATTAATTTAATCCCCATATGAATTAGCCAATATTATGTTACTCAACACCGGCACACGCCGACCTAAATATTATTTAATAAATTTGTAATGTGAAGAAGAATTCGAAATCATGGTGTGCTAAAGCTTTATTAAGGGGGTGTGCTGACGCGAGAAGTGGAGTAGGTCAAGAACAATGACATAACTTTTGACGGACAACCTTGACAATAGGGGATCGAATTGCGCGGCCCGCGACGATCCATTGGCACACGAATGTGTGAAGGGGAGGGAATATGGCCAAAACACAGCCCGATCGTATTGCGATCAAGCGACAGCTAAGCTTGTGGGGCAGTGTGGACTGACGACTGACGAACTTTATGACTAATATTATTTTCCAGGCACTTTTAATATTTATTCTCGTTATGTTGGAGAGGAGAGAGGCTTACCAAGACCCCACGACCCGAATACGACGTAGCTTATGCCGGCAAATGGTGCCAGAATATGGGACGCCTCTCCCTAATATGCACACGTAACACGATTTCTCTTGTTTTAAAGCTCAACTCGAAAAAAACCTATTTCTGTAAGCAAGTGTTACAGGAAAATTAATGAAGTTAATATCTCAGATCGGTATCCTATTCCCGAAATTCGCAAAATTATTGGACAACAATAAATACAATAAATATTTCCAAATACCACCGAGAGTCTCGGACATAGAAAAAACAATTACGAAAAGCATTAAAAGACATTCGTTCCTTTTTAGGCATGACATGTTATTATAGGAGGTTTATAAAAGACTAAACCATCCTCTTAAGAGGCGAAGAAGGCCGTGTATCACAGACCAAGTCAAGACGAACTGCTATTAACTTGGGCAGAGATACGATTACAGCATTCGATAAACTTAAAAATACCCTTTTCTCCAGGGATGTAACCCTTGGTTCAAGTTACGCAATATGTGCAGTACTGAAACAAAATCATAGGCCAATAACGTTTATTTCACACACCCTGTAAGAAAATAAGGAAATCTACGCAACTAACGAAAAAGAGATTCTTCCTATCGTGTGGGGGCTTCAAAGCTTAAGACATTTCCTATACAGGTACTCAAAAGTGGTAATATACACTGATCACCAGCCCCTGAGTTTTTCAAATAGCGTAAGTAACTGTAAAGCAAAGCTAAAACGTTGCAGAGATCTCATTGGTGAGTATAACCATGAGATCAGGTACAAACCTGGGAAAGCTAACGTGGTAGCAGATGCATTATCCCTGGCCCCGCGGAAATTGATTCAGTCAGTTCCTTAGCAATACCCCATAGCGACGAAGCTCGTCACACAGCCTCATATTTTTAGTAGAAGTTCCAATCAATGTATTCAAACGCCAACTATATTTATTAACAGAAGACACTTATTCTTACAGTTTCTAAAAAATCTTACACAGAAGAAAGACTTATAGCCATTCTAACAAACAGACTGGTCCTTAGACTTATAAACGGAATCATTACTTCTGAGAAAGTAATGGGAATATTGAAAATATTTACCGTACCTGTTTTAAATCATACAAAATATAGTTTACACAAAGCGAAGTAGACATCGTAACCTCAGAACTGCAACAAAATGAATTAAATACACAGGAGCATAAAAGGCACAATTTATCAAAATATGACAGACACTCACAAAAAAAGAAATCCAACCAATCCCTATTCCGTATTATTCAGGAGAAATAGTTCACATAGATATCTTAACAGGTATCGACAAATTTTCAAAATATGCTCAAATTAAAACTCTAGAGTGAAGAGCATTTTTTTATCTCTGCGCTACAAGTGCACACTTATAATTATCGCGCTAGTCATACATACATACATACATACATGTGCAAGGCCCTTTATTGTTTTCTATATACGTCAATAATCTCCCTAGTATCCTGTTCGAGTGTGAAGTACATTTATATGCTGACGATTTCCAAATATATGTTAGTAGACCCGTAACTGAAATACATTCCTGTGCCCGTATAAGTAATACATTTTTGTCACTAATTGAAAAATGGGCAAAGAAAAATGGCTTGGGTATAAATCCTAAGAAATCGAAGTGCTTGGTAATTGGTAAAAAGCATTTTTCAACACTTTCACTCCAAAAATTATATATTAACCATACGGCGATAAGCTATGAAGTGAATGCAGTTAATCTAGGGATAACGTTTAACAATACTTTATCATGGAGCAACCATATTGTCAAAGCGACAGGGCGTACATATGCTCTGTTGAGAAAATTTTCATTCTATAAATCGTTCCTAACTGAGGAAGTTAGATTATTAATCGCACAAAGTTATCCTCATGCCCACTCTTTTTTAAGGGGAGCAATAGCTTAACAAACCGACAGCATCAGACTTGACATGCAGAATACTAGCTAGGACACCACTTTGGTTTACACATACACTGGTCGGCATAAGTATTTTGAGAAAAAAAAGTTAAATATACTCATAATTTGAACTTAGGTTAGGTAGGTTAGGTAGGAGTGGTTGGAGATTAGATACTAATCCCCTCACTTAGGCCACATTGGGCCCCTTGTGACACCACATGATCTCTGATCAGATCCTTTTCCCTAGCTTATGGGTTATCTGCTTTCGCGAAGTATTCTGTTCTTCTCAAGAAATATAAGAGTTTTTGGATGCTTACGCCCTGAATGGCCGCAAGGTTCGGAAGTGTGTAGCTACCTAGGGTTTGAAAGCGCTTTAGGTTATGCGCTGGGCAGAAGCATAGGAGGTGTTCGATGCTCTCCTCTTCGTCTATCTGTTTGCAGCTGCGGCAGAAGTCGTGGTTACTGAGTCCCAGCCTGAGCGCATGAGTCCCTATAAGACAGTGGCCCGTGAGGGCATTTAGGAGAGTGGAGATGTCCTCTCTGCTACATTGTAGGAGAGTTTTTGTTCTTTTCGAGTTGAAGTTTGGCGTTGTGAGTCTAGAATTGTGGCATGTTGAGATTGAGTTCCCACAATTGTTGGAAAGTGTGTACAGTCTCTGCCTGAGATGGAGCTTGCACGTAGCCATGGGCATACCCACCGTGTCCTTATCACGAAGGATGTCGGCGGTTGTCCCCTGTCTTGCTAGCTCGTCTGCTATGCAGTTGCCCTCAATATTGCGGTGTCCAGGAACCCAGATGAGGTTGATTCTCAGATGAGTGGCCATCTCGTTAAGAGATTTGCGGTGGGTATGAAGATCTTGTATCTTCTTTCGAAGTTGACTATGGGTTGAACGTAGTCTGTACTACGTGGAAGGATGTATGTTTTGATAGGATATTAGAGTGACCCGTAGAGCCTGTTGTCCATGCCGTTGCTTTGCGGAGCCTCAGTGCTGTTGCAGATGCCCAGCTTTTGGCAAGTAAGTCCAGGGGTTGCGTAGCGCCCCACTGATGCAGAGCTCTGCGCTTCTTTGGATCTTGTGAAGGATCCGGAGGTTGCAATTCTTTTCTAGGGAAGGCCACCAAACGATGTTTCCGTAGAGGAGAAGGGGCCTGACTATTGCAGTGTATAGCCAGTGAACTATCATGGGAGAGAAACCCCACTTCCTCCCTATGGCTTTTTTACAAGCGAAGAGCGCTATGGCCGCTTTCCGTGTGCGATCTAGGATGTTATCTGTCCAGAGGAGCTTTTTGTCAAGGATGACACCTAGGTACTTCCTTGGTTGCTAAAGGTTAGGCGCGCTTGGTGTAGTTTAGGGAGAATTAGATTTGGTACCTTATACTTCCTTGTAAAGAGAACTAGTTCGGTCTTTTCTGGGTTAACTCCCAGTCCACAGACAGCCGTCCACCGGGAGAGGGTGGATAAGGCTGTCTCCATTAAGTTGCAAAGAGTTTGCGGGAATTTGCCCTGCAGTAGGATAACCACGTCGTCCGCGTAGGCTACCACTATAGTGCCCGCATCTTCTAGAAGTGATAGGAGTTTGTTGACCACTAAAACCCATAGAAGAGGTGAGAGTACGCCTCCTTGTGGGGTTCCTCTGCTGGCATTCCTGGTCGAGTGGGCCGATCCCATAGTGGAGTGCACTGCTCTGCCGGTTAGCATGGTGTGTATGAGTCCCACTATGGGCCGCTCAATGCCCAGTTCAGTCAGAGCACCAGTAATCGCCGTTGGGGTGACGTTGTTAAAGGCGCCTTCTATGTCTAGAAACGCTGCCAGACAGTATTCCTTATTGCGGAAACCTCTCTCTATACTGTACACTAGAGAGTGGAGGGCGGTATCTGTTGATCTACCCTTACGGTACGCATGCTGTGTATTAGCCTTCCAGGGTCTTCAACAAGAAGGAAGAGAGACTAATCGGGCGGAAGTCCTTTGGGTTGGTGTGGGAGGGCTTGCCGGCTTTCGGTATAAAAATTACCTTAGCGTCCAGCCACCTTGTTGGAATATGCTTTAGAGCAAGGCAGCCGTGGAAGATGGCTGTCAGCCAGGGTAGGAAGATATCTAGTGTCCGTTGTAGCTGGGCCGGGAAGAACCCATCTGGGCCGGGTAATTTGAAGGGCTTAAAAGAGTTGACAGCCCACTGAATGCGGCCAGGGTTCGAAATGTTGTCTATCCTCTGGTCGTCTAAGTTCTCCTCTATGTAGAGGTCCTCCACTACATGGGTGTTTTTAGGGAAGTGGGTGTCTAACAGTAGTTCAAGGGTTTCCTGACTGTTTTCCGTCCAGCTGTCAGCATTGGTTTTTAGATAGCAAATAATTGCTGGAGATTTTGATAAAATTCTTCTGAGTGTGGATGCTTCCGCAGTTGATTCTATGCTACTGCAGAAATTAGCCCAAGCTCTTCGTTTTGATATTCTAATTTCCTTTTTTTATAGGCTTACTTTTGTATGGTATAAATTCCAGGAAGATTCGCTATTGTTGTACTTAGGTCTATTGAAGTGAGTTCTACACTCTCTTTAAAGGTTCGCCAGGGTTGCGTTCCACCACGGGGGTTTGAGCTTTGCTTTGACTGTTCTGCTTGGGCAAGCCCTTTTTAAGGCCTCACCGCAGATATCAGTAAAAGTGTTAACTAGGTTATCTAATCCTTTATCGTTGTGTATGTGCGTCGGTGGAGCGTTTAGGTTGCTGTTGAGGAGATTTTTGTAATATCCCCAGTTGGTTAATCTTAGATTAGTAATGTTCTCGGCGGGAGGACAGTCTAGACTTATTGTAAATTCTATGTATCGGTGGTCTGAGAATGAGTGCTCGATCCCCACCTTCCACGCTTCTAGCTGGTTAAGTAGGGGATCAGATATTAGAGTAATGTCTAGGACTTCCCTCCTATTTTTAGTGATGAAAGTTTGGTCATTACCTTTGTTGCAGATGAATAGATTTGATTGGAGGAGATACTCGTAGAGTAACTCACCCCTTTCGTTTGTGTTGGTACTTCCCCATTGTGTGTGGTGTGAGTTAGCGTCCCCACCCAGGATGAGTTCCTTAGATGAGTGTGTATGTATGAGTTGTTGTGTAGTGGTGTTTGGTAGTGGCCCTTCGTAGTCGTGAGCCAGATAGAATGATGCTATGGTGTGATGAGTGTGTTCGTTTAGCTCCAGTCTGACCGTAGTGAGGTCGCCTTCGCTAAACTGTGGAATAAAAAATGTGTTAAAGTATGTCTTTGTAAGAATGCAGGTTCTGGTTTTACCCTTATCCTTGGTGTAAAATAGCTTGTATAGGGGGGTTGATAAGCCACAGATGTTGTTACCAACAATCCATGGCTCTTGAATGAGGACTACATCTATGTTGCCTGTTGCCAGGCGGGTGAGGAGGGCAGCGGATGCTGCCTTGCTGTGGTGCAGGTTAATCTGCAGGAACTGCACCATCTTTAGGACCGTGGTCGGGCTGGGTACCCTCCGCTTCCTCCGCTATGTCCTGGAGAACAGTGCGCCCTGGTCGGGCTATGTCCTGAGTGCACAGCTGCTTCAGGCGCTCTGTCAGCTCAGAGTCGGTTGACACGTTGCCTGTGAGGGTGGCCTCCTCATGCTCCAGTTCGTCGTCGCTCGGGGTTTCGTACGACGCACAGGCAGCCAGGTTGTCTGCCGCTAGCTTATCGGTGTCGTAGATGCGTAGTTGTACCTTATAGAACCCGTAGTTCACCCGGTTTTGCTGGGCTGCGAGGGGTTCCAAGCAGGCCAGGTTCAGGAGGACTACCACGTTCATGGTGCCGCGCTCGGTTTTCTCCACCTTAACCACCTTCCAACCGTCTGTTGGAAGCTTCGTGTTGAACCTGGTCAGCAGGATGAGTATAGCCTCTGGTTCCGAGGGTTCCGACGGCAGCCACACCCTCGCTCTCGGTCGAGACGGGATGTCTGCGGCCTCGCAAACTGCCAACTTGGCCCCGGGGTAGACCTCGCCGACCTTGTTAATGGCAGCCTTGTAAAGTGCTGCCGATCTCTCGTCCTCGCAGGCGATCAACTTAACATTGCCCTGATACCATCCTGCATCTGTGCAATCGGGTGGCGGACCTGGGTTTTCGTCCAGCACTTTCAAGGCCACTGACGCAAGGGCCCGTCTAACCAGACCCCATTGGTTCCTTGGGATCCTACCGCCTTCATCGCTCTGGTCGATGACTCCAATGATCTTCCGATCCTTTACTACCTCAGCAAAGGATCTCGACCATGTGCCGCGGTTGGTTACTCAGGCCTTCTTGCTCGCTGGTTGAGCTGTCTCCATCGACCTCTCTCGCTTGTTTTTGTTGCTGGTAGTCATTGCGGTGTCGAAGTCTGGGATTACCGCCTTTTCCCAGGCTATGTCCTCTTGGATTTTCAGGTAATCCAATTTTGACGTCTGATCCTCACGTATCGGATTGGTGGCCAGCCGTTTGAGGATCCGGAAAGCTTTCTTACGTTCAAGAGGTCCTGCCTGGTTAGGTGGTATCCTCTTGAACTCTTTTGCCCTGGTACTCGCCACGAGACCGGCTTTGGCGATCCCTTCAGGTTGGAGTAGCTGGTTAGCCACACCTACGCTGGTGGGAGGCTTGGGCTTGTCGCTATGGCGCGTTGGGCTTAGCCGGCTGCGTTGTTCGCTGGCCTTGGCAGGGGTGGACGTCACAGGGACTTGGGTAATCGGAGCCGTGATCTTGCTCTTCTTGTCGTCGTTGGTTACGACTTCCGACTTTTTGAGAGTGTCGGTCTCTTTTTTGGTGTTGTTGCTTGTTATGTTGTTTTTATTTATTGACTTTTCCATGTTAATTCCCACGAGCTGCGGAGAAGGGACAGGTCCACCCGGGCAGAGATCCGCTGTACCCGGGTAAGGCTGACTTAGAAAAGGCGGTCGCCAATTGCCTGAGCTCACCGTTTGAGACTGGGTTTTTTGATAACTCGGGCTCCCAGCCAGATTGACTCTCGGCACGGTACGAGTGACACCTTAGTCCAGCCCGGGGTGAGATGAGTTGTGTGGGTAGGAAGGAGGTAGGTTCAAAGAGTGTGGGAAGGGGGTAAGTGTGAGCTATTTGTCGGAGGCGGTAGCACAAGCGCGACGTCGGTACTGCTACGACGCAGATACCCGCTGACTGTCCGGGGCTACTTATTTACGCTTCGCGTTGGGGGCTTGGCGGTAGCCGTGCCGTGTCCAACTTCCACGCTTATTCGTAGCTACCCTGGAGAACCAGGGCGCTCGCTATCCGCAACCTGCGACCCGTTCGGTAGCCTTCAGCTCGGCGCCCTCCGAGCCATCCCACTAGCTCTTTGGCCGAAGCATAATTTGAACTTAATTCTTGTAAACTTTTGGCATCAATGCAAAGGTAATTTAAATGCCGTTTGAATGATACAATACATTTCTTAACCCATTTAGTATTTATTGAAAAGGCTGAATTTGTGTAAGTCTACTTTTCAATACTCTTTTTAAACTTTTTTCCTCGACTTGAAAACTTAATTTTTTTGATGCAAAATGTTTCTTCAAACGAAAATAATAGTAAATGCAAAAAAAAATTTCAAAAATCTTTTTGCCTATATTTCTTATGGTTTTTTGAAAATGTTTAAAAATATGAATGTGAGCCATATTTTTAATCTTTTCATACAAGTTTTTTCCGACATTGTCATCCTTCAAAAAATCATAAAAAATATAAGCAAAACGATTTCTGAAACATTCTTTTTGCAGTTACTATTATTTTTGTTTGAAGAAACATTTTGCATCAAGAAATTTAAGTTTTCAAGTCGAGGAAAAAAGTTTAAAAAGTAGATCTTTACACAAATTCGTCCTTTTCAATAAGTACTGAATGCGTTAAGAAATGTATTGTATCATTCAAACGGCATTTAAATTACCTTTCCATTGATGCCAAAGTTTACAAGAAGTAAGTTCAAATTATGAGTATATTTAACTTTTGTTTTGTCAAAATACTTATGCCGAACAGTGTATAAAGCTAAAACTAGTATCACAGATGGATTGAGTATTCAGGTACGGATTGCATGTTGCTTCAGGTACATCTATTTCTAAAAACTTTTTGCCTATTAGTTCAACGTCCACCTCAGACTCTGTCTGCTGTTTACATTTTCCAATACCTAATCAGAAGTTTGCAACGCAGTGAAGGAGACGTTTCCGACCCCATAAAGTATATAAATTCTTGATCAGCATGACTAGACGAGTCGATCTAGCCATGTCCGTCTGTCCGTCCGTTTCTACGCAAACTAGTCTCTGAGTTTTGAAGCTATCGGGCAGAAACTTTCCCAAAAGTCTTATATCTTTTGCAGGTTGTATATAAGTCGGAACCAGCCGGATCGGACAACTATACCTTATAGCTCCCATAGGAATAATCGGAAAAAGAATTTAAAAAATTATATATTTGGTGTTTTTTAACATATAACCTTCTAAGCTTGGAAATTACATTTTGTAATTAGTTTTTTGTTTAGAATTAAATTTTATCAAAATCGGACAACTATATCATATAGCTGTCATAGGAAGGATCGAAAAATTGGTGGGAAAATAATATGAAACAAATTATAGCTTCGGTGTTTTTGACATATTATCTTATACTATTGGGAATATCATTTTTTGTATTTTTAAATTAATTAATTATAGCTGCAAGGGTATTCAAACTTCGGCTTACCGAAGTTAACTTCCTTTCTTGTTTAAATTAATACAGTTATTGAAATCTATATTATAATGCTCTCTCTTTGCTGATTTTATCTTTTTGTTTACTTTTACCCTAGCCTCTTTGTATTGTTTGCGAAATTCATCAGTTTTATATCGCTTCGACTAATATTTAGTCTCCAACCACTCCTACCTAACCTAACCTAACCTATATCGCTTCCACCGAAGGTAAGCTACATCTCGCTGACGGGTTAGGTTTTTAATTTCACTACTCAACCACGGATCTTGCATTGGCTAATCACCTTGGTCCTTAGGGGCACAAACTTGTTGAACAGATACTGGATATTGTTTGTTAAAGCCTCTAATTGACAATCTACATGACGAAGATGGTAAATACATGACCAGTCACAACAGAAAAATTCCGTTTTTAATTCATTTTAGTTTATATTATTGTAATCTTGATTGCTGCCAATAGTCAAGCTCATCAATCTTCTTTAACAGACTTTGTGCATTTAAATAAACGATTTTGAGACCATTTTTATAACTACTTATAGTTTTTATCATGGCACTAGCTATGGACAAACTTCCTCATCCTGCATTGTTGTTATCAATGATTATTAGGGGCGAAATCTCGATATTCAAAGCGTAACTTATAAATTTCTTAAAGTAAACTATTTTTAAACCTGTCTTAAGTAAGACGATACAATTTATACGCTTAAGAACGAAAGCTATCAGCTTCAGGTCCAAGCGAAGCGTTAGTGAGAGATGTAGAAAGTGGATCAGGCGAATGATTAATGGACGAAAGATCCTCCATAATGTTAAAGCAAAGGACACCCTCTCTTCAAGAGTAGCGTACGTGCACAAGGCCGCGTCGTGTAAAGACAGCCGTAAGGACTTTATGCTTTTTCATACGCATAGCCTCTTAAAAGATGATATAAGGCTCTTCTAACAATTGAATTGAATTGAAACCCAAAAACTGCTAGCTAAGTTGTTTCTTGTGCTCGCGCCTGTACATTCCGACTTGACCAAGAAGCTTGATCTTTTCGCGTGGGTTTAAAATTTTTAATATTATTACTGGATCCACATGTGTTTGTTGTGAATTCTTTGCTCGGAAAATATCGGAGACTTTTGGTGGTGGAGTCAGCTAGAGATTAAAGCATAGATTGTGATAGAGCGCTTTGAGATCTTCACCTTCGACATAGGAAACTCCATGAACCCTCAGGTCCCTGCACTGCGTTGCCAGCCTGGCCTCCAGTGCACCCAACCTCTCACCTGCTGCTTGCAGATTTTCCACCTCCCGGTTCAGCGTCTCAACCCGCTCACCCATTCGGTCCCTTATGGAGCGAAGATCGGCAACCTCGCGCTCCAACGTCTGGACACAAGCATCCATTTGCATTACTTCCCCTGAGATTATGTCCTAGCGATCCATAAGGCGACTGAGCATTCGCTGTTCAGCTTCCCGAACGGCCGACTCAATTTTCTCTGTTTGTTCCTTGAAGCGATTCTTTAGGAGCTCCAGAAGCTGTGGCGAATTTGCATGCGATCGTTGGCAGTTCCAACATTGTTGCAGTGGGCGTTTAGTGGGCGGAGCACAAGAACCCATGACTTTTTTTTAAAGTGTCTTTATTGTTTGATTTGATCTAAAGTAAGGTGTATTTGTCGGTTGTGTTTGTATTGTATCTTTCAGATTTAATATTTAAGTTTAAGTTGTATGCTAGCTTAGCTCTCACTGAAGGTGCACGCACAACAGCACTTGTTGTTCAGCAAGAATTATTTTCTGATTTACAGAGTCAACTTTGTTTACTAGCACTATGTTGTGTTGCTCGCGGATGGAGCTATTTGAAGATATTAACAATCGTTGAGGGAAATGTTAATTGATTTCGGTATGCCAAAATGGATAATAATGGACAATAAACGTGTATTAGGCTCAGCAGCAATCAGGTGTATATTAGAGGATCAACTTAAAATATCAGTGCACACCATTGCCCCGTATGCATCGACAAGTAAAGGATAAATAGGTTCCATTCAACTCTATCCGAAATCTTATGGTGTCTTTAAGAAGACAACGGGAGCATGACATTTTAGGACTTAATCTTAAAAGCAGTTCAGAAATATAATTAAACGATGCACTCGTTAAAAAGAAAGCCATATAGACATATTGCTTAAAAGAACAAGCTCTAGTTCAGGGGAAGACATTGAAAAAAAGAGAGAAGAAATTAAACAGAAAATAGAGAAAAAACAAATACCACAATAGGGAAAAAAACATCGAAAACATGTGGAATTAGATAAAAGACTAGGGACGAATCTTAGCCTACAGGAAAAAAAGTGGCAGAAAATAAAAACAATTTTAAAAGTGGTGGGAAATCATACAACAAAATAATATTAGAACGTAGCTTCTTCTTGAAGATAACCACAGTCCTCGACTACACATCCCCGACTAGCGGCTTAGCAGGACGGCACAATTAAAATCATCGACGTTTTCAATTTACATATATACTTATACCTTTCCTAAGCATTAAATCATATTCATACTGATTTAGGCATACTCCAAACTAAACAAGAAAGGAAGTTAACTTCGACTTATAAGAAATCATTAATGTTAGTAACACCATGTTAAATTTGTAAGGATTGTGTAAGCTTCAGTGATATTTGTGTAAAATTAAATTCGTAATGCTATACCCAGAGTAGAAAAAAATACGATCAAAACCAACAAAGCACAATTTTTTTAAGAATAGTTATTTTATCAATTCTCTGATTTCGTCTGATTTTTATTAAATTTAATTCCAAATTCTTAAAAATACACGAAATGTTATTTCTAATAGTATAAGATAATGTGTCAAAAAACAATGAAGCAATGATTTGTTTCATATTATTTTTCCACCAATTTTCCGATCGTTCCTATGGCAGCTTTATGATACAGTCGTCCAATTTTGATAAAATTAAATTCGAAATTCAGAACTAATTACAAAATGTTATTTCCAAGCGTAGGTGGTTATATGTTTAAAAACACCAAAGATATAATTTTTTTTATTTTTTTTCCGATTATTCCTATGAGAGCTATAAGATATAGTTGTCCAATCCGGCTGGTTCCGACTTATATACTAGGACTTTTGGGAAAGTTTCAGCCCGATAGCTTTAAAACTGAGAGACTAGTTTGCGTAGAAACGGACGGAAAGACGGACTTGAATAGTTCGACTCGTCTAGTGATGCTGATCAAGAATATATATACTTTATGGGGTCGAAAACGTCTCCTTTACTGCGGTGCAAGCTTCTGACTGAAATCGTAATACCCTCTGCAAGGGTATAAAAATACCAAAAAAGGCAATATAAACAATAGGTACAATAGGATCAACGGAAGGTGCACCAGAAACGCAGGAAAAGCCCCCACGTTCCGGACCTGTACTCTTTTACGTTGCGACCGAGGGCAATCGGAGGGAAGAGTTAACACCCAAAATAATATTAAATACGAAAAAAATATATGAGTAAGCATTGATTACACAATCAACAGCAGTTAAATTCCCTCAAAAAGTTCACCAGTCAAAAGTAATGCAATGCAATGCCCTATACAAAGTCCACCCGAATCAATAAATTGCACATAGTGCGATTACAGGTTGGGGTCTTTCTTTAGCAAAGTGTGTGCCAACGTGGAGGTAATTTTGGTAAGCACATGGGCACGTACCTTCATTGTGTGATCTGAGATCCTTGACTGCAAGTCCAGTGTGCTGTAGCCTCTAGTTGTCTCAGCATTGATTGATGAAATTTCGGACACCAAGATTCGTGACGGAGAGCGTGCCAGGCCAAGTGACTGTACGCACCGCTCGGATATGAACGACAGTTCCAAACCGCAGTCCAAATCCGATCCTTCTTTCTAGGAAATACCAGACTTGTTGGCAATGCAAATTTTCATAGCCCATGTGGCTGCGTAGGGGTTTTGATTTTTATTATTATTTTTATTTATTTATCTTCCTAGCGCTAAAGTTAACAATATAACTTAAATATAAAGCACTTGTCACAAGAAAAAATTTCAATCTTACAGAAAGTTTTACAAAATTACTTTAACATATACATATTGATTATTTTATAGGTAATGGTTATCAATAGTACAATTTTCAATTCTTATCTAGTATAATGTTGCATTTATAATTAGTTAAGTGTGGTTGTGGGTTTGTTAATTTTTAACTTTAATAATAATTCTTTCCGAAACTGTCCAGCACTTCTTGTATTCTTCAAACGGTGTGGTAAATTATTCCAAAGCTTTACAGCCCATGCAAAGAAGTGATTTTCGGTCGAGGAGTAGTGGTTTCATCTTGCTATTATATTATTAGTTCTGGTTGACTGTGCAAACTTGAGGAACGAAATCCAGTAATTCGTTTCCTTGGTCGTGACTATTTTGTGGAGGAGAATCAGTGTTCTAAATTCGACTTATGTGGAAAACTCTAGTCCAAAGATTGGTTTAGCATGACTCGAAATTGATTCGTGAGCCTTAATATTTAAAATAAATCTTGCTATGGTGTTGTATGCTACTATCAATTTTTTTCAACTTATTGAGTCACACTTTCAAAATATTTCAGCGCAGTATAATAATGATGGTGTTTACGTCAAAAGGGCGTTTAATTTCAGGAGGCTGTCGAGCGGCAGTATTATCCAGATGTCTACATCTCGCACGCTCGTACTGCCGTCCGCTCTCCCTCTCCATCTCTCCCCTAAGTCTCCGCTCCGCTCTGGAGCGCTTAAGTTAAGTTAGGCTTAAGGAGTTCTTTTGTCCAAGTGTACCAATAAACACCTATGCACGTCGCGCATAAAACCCCCAAGGTACCCCCGTGTTTTTGCGTACCCTTCGTTCTTGGGACTTCATCTATTTCAGCGATCAAGCCACCCCGCCCCAACAGATGGGACTATTATCGACTTTGCTAATGCCATTTTACTATGGGTTGGTAAAATATTCAATACGTCTTACCAACTGTATAATTAATTTGGTTGGACCACGAAAGGTTACTGTTGAACAAAATTCCAAGGTTATTTGCTTGACTTACATATTCAATCTGATGAGATTGTATCAACCCTGAGCCTTTTCCTTGGTGCGTTTACTTCTGTTTTAAAAATAAACAAGGATTTCGATTTTTTTAGATTTATTTGAAGACCATTATTCTTTGCCCAATTGCTTATTAGTTTAAGTTCACTATTGATGACATCAATAGATATACACCCTTCAGTTCTGCAGTAGGGACGCGGGGACATGGCTCAAGGCAAAAAGCTTTTTTGTTTTTTTTTTGTGCCTAAAACGCTGCGCCGCTGTTGACGTCAGCAGAGAAGTCGGCGCAGCGTAGAAGACTGCCTACGAAAGCGATCGTGCAACAAAGAGAGGCAGATATTCGGAGATATCCCTCTCTTTCTTGTCTTATAATCTGCCTGCACTCCGCGCTCGCAGAGACAAATTTCTGATTTTCACAAGTGATTTCACTTGGGACGTGTCCCTTGCAAGTGATTTCACAAGTGAAAAATAATGGAAAAATTCTGATTTTCACAAGTGATTTCACTTGGGACATGTCACTTGCCAGTGATTTCATAAGTGAAAACTCATGGAAAAATTCTGATTTTCACAAGTGATTTCACTTGGGACGTGTCACCGGCACGTGACAGGCCATACGAAAAATGAGTATAAGGAATAAGTGAAATTCCGTGGGACTTCGAAAAATTTCCATTTGAATTTTCACTTGTGAAAATGCGGACATCCCATACAATTTTCTATATGGAGCGTCACTTGTTCTTCACTTGTGCAAGAGGACATGTCCCACGTGATTCCCAAGGTGAAACTTTTTTTTTGGAACTGAAGGGCAGCTATAGGGACGACTCACATACACTTGCATATCATCAGCATACATCTGCACTTCACAATTAGACAAGACATTTGGAAGATCATTCACATATAACGAAAACAGTAATGGTCCAAGGACCGACCCTTGGGGGACACCACGATTAGTGAATAGAAAGTCGGAGGTCTCAGACTCCGTTACAACACATTGAGATCGGCCCATTAGGTATGTTCTCATCAAGCTTGTAGCTGGGCTTGAAAAATTATATAGTATTTTAACTTAGTGCACAGAATAAAATGATCGACAATGTCGAAAGCCTTACTATAGTCTAGCAGTGTAAGAAATATATCTTGCTTATTATCAGATTTCATGCGAATATCCTCTGAGCTTTTTAAAATTGCTGTCATACAACTACGGTTTTTCCGAAACCCATGTTGTCGTGTATTCAACAGTTAATTATAGTGAAGATACATATTAATTTGTGTGGAGACTTGTCGCTAAAGTAGAGATATCGGTCTATATTTGTTTTTGTTATGGGAAGTACTTTGGATATTTAGAAGATGTTATTGCGGTATTTACAAGAAAGGAAGTTAACTTCGGCATGCCGAAGTTTGTATACCCGTGCAGGTATAATTAGTAAATTTAATACTGAATTCTTAAAATTAAAAAAAAATTATATTCCCAATAGTAAAGATAATATGTCAAAAAACAAAAACTAAATTCAAAATTCAGAACTTATCAAAAATGTTATTTTCAAGCGTAGAAGGTTATATGTTAAAAAACACCAAAAATATAATTTCTTACATTTTTTTTCCGATTATTCCTATGGGAGCTATAAGATATAGTTGTTCGATCCGGCTGGTTCCGAATTATATACTACCTTTAAAAGAAAGAAGACTTTTAAGTAAGTTTCAGCCCAAAAAATGTTGGATGTATATTATCGAGACCTATTGCACTTGATTTTATATTTAACATGGACTGTAGGACATCACAGTGACTCACACAAACAAAACTAAAGGTAGTATCAAAGTTGTTGTTTGGCAATGTGTTCACGTACGGTTTTCTATTTTGACCAGGCACTTCAGGTTGAGATTTCACAAAAGAATTTGTTTGTGCCTAACCGAAGTAGACACTTGCAGGACGATCGCGTCGCGGCAATGGTAACGATGGTTACTGTAATGCAGTGGCGGATCCAGGGGGGGGTGAAATAGGGAGATTTCCCCCCCCTTGGAACCACAGAACCTGAAAATGCATGCACTCTGTAATGCATGCAAATTAATAACTTCACTAGTGAATTATTTAAAAAAATTTATTTTTATTTTTTATTCACTAAGTTTAAACTTCACAACATTTCCTTAGTATCGACTTTTATTCTTGGCGGTTCACAATTAACTTCTAATACAACCGATCTTCTCGGATGCAAAAACGGACTGCCTGGCCAAGGGCCGCTTATCTGATAATCAAACCTCGGTTTAAGAGAATTGGGGAACTCATTAAGAGTTGGACAAGGGTTGGACTCAAGAGAGTCGGGAAATCGGATGATCTAATTCTCTGCTCAATTGCCAAACGGATTACGCTGCAGTTTTGGGGCTCGCCGGGTGTTGACCGGATGCTTGTGTTTACATTAGCTGGACCCAGCTTAGTTTATGTTAGGAGGACTGCGGCGCAATTGAATCTTAATAATGAACTTCGATTGAAGTGGGGGAGCTAATTCGGATTCTGTGGGAACGCTGAGTAAGGGGATCCCAGCTAAGAATTGTTTATAAGAAATTGTTTACGACTTGGGTAAGGCGGCTGGGCGCTCGAGCTGGAAGGCGTTCTCAGCTAAGAAATTGTATATGAAGAGTTTGTTTATAAATTGGGTAAAGAGGCTGGGATCATGAGCTGGATAACTTGCATATGGTTGACTTTTCAAATATAACCACTTTGTTTACCTAAAAATTGGGATGGATAATTTTTGTTTTATAATTTGTACTGTATTTCTCTCGCAATAATAAGTTTGAACCCCAAATCGAAGAATAAGTTCAATTTCCCCCCCAAGAATCGTCTCTGGATCCGCCACTGCTGTAATGCCGGACCACAGGCGATGCTGAACTGCGCTGAGGATTGAGCTAACGTGGTTAGCTGCTAGTTGAGGTAGTGTATTACGAGACCTATTCCTAGAGGTAGGAAGTAGAGCCGCGGAGTTATGAGGTGTGTTGATAACTGATTTATTCTTCATTTGCTATATGCTTATATACTACTTGGAACACAACAGTGTAATGATTAGTGAAATAAGCTATATTCTAAAGTAGGTAGGTAGGTCAGGGAGTTTCGATTATGGTCGCAGTTTGCGTAGTTGGCTCGGCTGACACTGCAAAATGTGCTGACTGCATTGGCGGGTCAGAGTACCGCTGAGACGGTAAGTTAGTGAGACATATAATATGCTGATCAGCAATTCTCATCTGCAGTGAGTGCTACTGAGCACCTGGTACTGTTCCCAACTTGGCTACTGCTTGATTTGTTGTGTGTGGTGATGTTGAGTACCTTTGGGTACGAACATTCTCCCCCCCATTGAGGGATACCCTCAATTAAAGCGTGATGTCGGTCAGCCCTTGGCCGAATTGTATCATCATTGACCGAGGAGGATCTTTCCTTCAAGCGCGGCGGTTCCTGTTTGTGATTCAGGTCCTTCATATCTTCTTGATGCTGCTTAACACTCCCCTTTGCGATACATTACCGTGGGGACTGAAATTGTGCCCTCGTAAAACCTGATCATTTGGCACGTCTGCAACAAAACTAAGATATTTCTTGGTTAAGTTTAGAAATGTTGAACAAAAGTCAGACTTCTTGTAGGTTTTAAACTGATGAGAAGTCGGTTCTATATTAAGTGGTTTTTCTCTTGCAGTATAAAGTTCAGTCAGCTGCAATGAACCAATATATGTATCGGTTGATTCTCGATCGGACGAGGTAGTGTCGCTAGTTTTTGATTGGCTACATATATCTTCAGGCTCTTGTATTTTATGATCCATCAATGCTACGTTCGTTGAATGAATCCCTTCTTCATCGAGTGACAACTTATTTTGCCGTTTGCTTTCTTCTATATCAAATTGATTATTATTCATTGGATTTTTATCTTTCGTTGGCTCATAAGCAGCGTTCGGTTCTGCAAGATCATCTCTGTCTTCTACCAGAATAGGGTTGATTTCTGTATCAGATGAGGTTTCTTTGAGATAACCTGTGATTACATAACCAAGCCTTGTGCCTTGTGCCAAAGGCTTATTAGGTCCTAGTTCAAGAAGTTCACCGGTTATTACACGAGAATATCCCTAAAGTTAGGTCAGGTTGCCAAAAGTCACGATCTGCTAACGGCAGTCCCTCGGGAATATTAAGATCGGTATCAATCGGTACTGACGGTTGGTCTGTAATGACTGTGGGAATAATAAATACCTCTATTAGTGTTTCAAACCCTGATGTAACTGATGAGAGCTTTAGTGCTGATCTGATTACTATTGATATTTTTCCTCCGACTCCAGATATTCCAATCGGTGACATTTCCTTAAGAGATAGCAGATCTGCCATCCTCCTTGAGATAAGATTCACCTGTGATCCACCATCTATTACAGCGCGACATGTTTGTAGTTGGCCGTTTGGCCCTTGTAATAAAACCTTGGTCGTAGCATGCAATGGTTACTTCTCCGGCCACCGTTGCTGGCAGCCTCGACAAGTGCCTGGTGATCCACAGTTTTCAATCTTATGAGCTGTAGACAAACAATTTGTGCATGCTCCTACTTGAATAATGGCTTGGCGCCGCGTTTTGGGGAAGCGGCTACATGCTCCAGAATGATGTGGTGCTAGGTGACAAATCTTACAGCTCTCTTCGTTGTGAACTGACTGATGGCGGAATGTTGCTGTAGGTTGAGCGCTTATCGTCTCCAGCATGCAAGCGCGCCGCTCAATAAACGTTAGTACACTCCTTAACGTTGGGATTTCAGTTGGTGCATCCGCTGAATTCTCCAGAGCAGCTAGAGACTGCTGGTCTAGTTTTCTTCTGATAATAAAACCTAGCACTGGATCCCAGGATTTCGTGCTGACATCGAGGTTTTTAAGAGTACTCATTGAGTTTTTGATAGTGTCATGTAAGGCCCTTAGTTGGCGCGAGGAGCCGTCTATAGGCTTATAGTCAACCATTTTTGCTATAGCGGCGAATACTATTATCTTTCCATTCTGGTACCTGGCCTTCAATCGCAACCAGGTGTCGTCATAGCCACCCTGTGAGAAGGCTGTGTCTGTCAAGACGTTCCTCGCTTCACCACGAAGCGAGCTCTGTAGAATATGTAGTTTTTGACTGGCCGAATATGGTTTGTTATGTACCAATTCAACAAAGAGATCATGGAACCGTGGCCAGTCTAGATACTCGCCGTCGAACTCCGGAATGCTAATTGGCGGAAGTGCCAAGTTTAGGCTCATTGGCGCGTCGTTTTCTCGAAGCAGGTTCATTTCGTATTCCTCGTATAATGTGTGGAATTGAGCTAGCTCTGCTACTGCCAGAGCTGCGGCCCCAGGTGTGCTGTCCAATTCGTCGTGGGCTTGCCTCAGTAACGCACAATGGAGATCCAAGTGCCTTTGTAGGGCTGGGGTGACGGTTGGGGCGTTGGAGGCTAATGTTAATGATGACTCCAATTCGTTGCATCTTCTCTGCAACTGTCGGATCACAGTGTCAATTGGCGAATCTCCTTTGACTTGATCTCTTGTTGTGATCTTGGTGTTGGCCGAAGTTCGTCTGGGGGCCTTCGGAAGCCCGCTTCCAGTCGGCATGTTGTCCAGAAAGATATTCTGATATTTTTCGACCAGCTCCTTAAGTGCTACTAGTCGTGAAGAGTACTCACTTCCAGTGGGTAATGCCGCTTGTTGGATTTCTTCATCTAGGTCGCAAAACTGCTGCCAGAGATCGTTTAACTGAGTTAGCTTACCGGAATAATAGCCGTCTCGGTGGCGTCGGTCGACAGAATCCTTGCCATAATTCTTAATGAGCTGTTGGATTTTCCCTTGCAGCTCGTTTTGGGTGTCTAGTAATCGATTGTGTAAATCGATTCTTGTGTGACTTGTTTCCTCTATGAATGAAGAAGACATGTTGTGTGTCTTGGAAACAAAGAATCGTGTGAAGCCGGATAAAGCTGTGTGTCCTGTGAAGCTGGATTAAGCTGAAGATCCTGTGACGCTGGATGAAGAAGCGTATCCTGTGAAGCTGGATAAAGCTAACGATCCTGTGACGCTGGATGACGAAGCGTATCCTGTGAAGCTGGATTAAGCTGAGTTCCTGTGATGCTGGAAGAAGAAGCGTATCCTGTGAAGCTGGATGAAGCTGGGAGTCCTGTGAAGCTGGATTAAGCTGAGTTCCTGTGACGCTGGAAGAAGAAGCGTATTCTGTGAAGCTGGATTAAGCTGAGTTCCTGTGACGCTGGAAGAAGAAGCGTATCCTGTGAAGCTGGATTAAGCTGAGTTCCTGTGACGCTGGAAGAAGAAGCGTATCCTGTGAAGCTGGATTAAGCTGACGATCCTGTGACGCTGGATGACGAAGCGTATCCTTTGAAGCTGGATGAGCTAGGGTTTCCAGGGCGGGTGGATGTAGTGAACTTATCGGGTCTTCTCACCAGTCAGAGGTTCAGCTTTTGGTAGGAAGGGGGTTGCTGAAGTGTGATCCTTTGTTGGTAAAGGATCACGTCGGGGTCACCAATGTTTGTGCCTAACCGAAGTAGACACTTGCAGGACGTTCGCGTCGCGGCAATGGTAACGATGGTTACTGTAATGCCGGACCACAGGCGATGCTGAACTGCGCTGAGGTTTGAGCTAACGTGGTTAGCTGCTAGTTGAGGTAGTGTATTACGAGACCTATTCCTAGAGATAGGAAGTAGAGCCGCGGAGTTATGAGGTGTGTTGATAACTGATTTATTCTTCATTTGCTACATGCTTATATACTACTTGGAACACGGCAGTGTAATGATTAGTGAAATAAGCTATATTCTAAAGTAGGTAGGTAGGTCAGGGAGTTTCGATTATGATCGCAGTTTGCGTAGTTGGCTCGGCTGACACTGCAAAATGTGCTGACTGCATTGGCGGGTCAGAGTACCGCTGAGACGGTAAGTTAGTGAGACATATTATATGCTTATCAGCAATTCTCATCTGCAGTGAGTGCTACTGAGCACCTGGTACTGTTCCCAACTTGGCTACTGCTTGATTTGTTGTGTGTGGTCATGTTTAGTACCTTTAAGTACGAACAGTATTATTTAATTCATTAGCATTAATATGGCAAGCTGTCACTTCTCGTTGTTTTCCTACTTCAATACTTTTAATATTCTTCCAGAATTATTTTCCAGATGACACATTATTGAATTTCTGTTGACAGAATTTACTTTTAGCTAACCAGCATGAATTATTTACCTTTATTCTCAAGGAACTGTATTGCTTGTGCAAGTATTCTGTTTTATAGCGTTTCCACCTTCTATAAACCCTATCACACGCATTTATGGTATTTTTTATTTCCCTGCTAGTCCATGAGCTCTCATTTGGCTTTCATTTTAGTGGTTCAATAATACTGTTTAAGAACTCTAACTGTGAACCAACATTGGGAATTTTATACAATGCTTGCCAGTTAAAAGAGTTAAATTCCGAGTCCAGTAGCGTATAGTTTATATCTTTTAAGTCCCGATAAGTTATGGAGTATTCATCAGCGCTTAATTCTATGCTATACGTTATGTAGATAAAATCATGCCGCGAGAAAACTGGTACAGATACCTGGTCGTATAAGAGGATTTTACTTGCGTCATCCACGAAAAATGTGTCAAGTAAGGTTTGTGAGGATTTTGAAAAATGGGTAGGGTGTGTGACATTTGCTGGCTGAAGTCCGAGTGATAATAGCTCTGCGCAGAGACTAGATTCAGTTAAAAGATCACTGTTGATCCGTTGCAGAGAGATTCAGCAGTGGGAGCACTTTGTGCCCGTGCGATATGGCCGATTGTGATGAGCTTTTCATCCACCAGTGCCGTAGTGTGTTCTGGTCACAGAGGCTTGCGAACCAAGAATATCTGCATGTAGCAGAAAGTGGTTACAAATATGGCAGAATCTGCAAGTAAAGTTGAATTCACACTTCCGTGACACGTGCCCAAGCGTAAGGCAATTAAAACACAGGGTTTTTGCCTTAACAAATGTACGTCCCTGCTCGATTGACAATTCAGCGAAATTTGGGCAGGCGTAGATCCTGTGCTCCTTGGAGCTATATTTCCCACAAGTTTTTGCTTTCATCGATACTAAAGCGTGTTACGATCGCTTTGTTTTGCTTTGTTGTCGGTCAACCTTGGAGTTTATAGCAAAACGCGTCTGGAGACAACAGAGAAACGCGTCGGACACGAAAAAATGCTTAAAAAAAAGCTTAATTTAAAAGAAATACAGTCCACTCAAAACTGGAAAAAAAGGATTTTATTCTACATAATAACTTTGGTCCTTCTAGCCAAGTTTAGTTATTGACTTATATGGATCAATATAAAATTTTGAAGTCCGCAAGATGTCGTGTGAAGGCAAGCATTACATGTTTGCTAACGGCGTCACAAGATCAACGATCTCTGGTAGCAGAACGAGGTACTGAGAGGGCGATCGCACCGCTTGGTGGTGTAAGCGACAGTCTGCTTAAAAGTGCAACAGCGACTTAAAAAAAACAAGGAAGAATGCTACAGTCGAGTACCTCGACTATCAGCTTCCCAAAGGGAAACGGAGATATGCAAGCAGCAAATCGAGATTGAAATGCGCAACCTACCCGACAGACAGATTTAAGCGTTATGACTTTTTTTTGGGTCAATCTATAGGTATTGACGAAACTTATACATTGCAGTTACAGTTTTTTCTAGCATGAAAATTGTGGGCGCGGCAAACTTTTTTTGGGTCAATCAACAGGTATTGACGAGACAAATACATTACAGTTAAAATTTGTTTTCTAGCATCAAAATTGTGGGCGCCGCAGGCTTGGCGGTTTGTGGGCGTAAGGGTGGGCATGGCAAACTTATTTTTAGGTCAATCGATAGGTATTGACGAGACCAATACATTTCAGTTAAAAATTTTCTAGCATAAAACTATAGGCACCACAGTTTTTGGCGGTTTGTGGGCGTTAGAGTGGGCGTGGAACCCTGCTGAAACATACCAACTTTCTAACTTTTGTAGCTTCCGAGATCTCAGCGTTTATCCGGACGGACAGACAGATGGACATGGCTACATCGACTCGGCTAGTGATCCTGATCAAGAATATATATCCTTTATTGGGTCGTAAACGCTTCCTTCTACCTGTAAGAGGTACTTTCCGACGAATCTAGTATACCCTTTTAGTCTACGAGTAACGAGTAAAAAAAAGTAAAATTAAAAAATTCAATAATATTAAGATATGTGCGTTTGGCGCTCTCTTTATTGAAAACAAAACTTAACACAAAATAACAAAAAACCGTCTTGTTGAATCTAAGAAATGAAAAAAATAATAAAAATAATAAAAAATTAATGAATAATTTATTCCATATTAGTTCTTACGATAGCCATCGATCGGTCAAATCCATTTTGGGACTTAAACCTAGTACTCACATCGACGAAAACCGAGTGAGCGAGAGGCAAATACGCGGCTAACGCATTTCGTCGGGTCTGTTTTCAGCGCGGTACTCAGATGAGCTAAGGAAATACCAGAAAAAATACCTGATTTAGCGACTCAATTTTGATGAACGCCGTTAGCCGCGGCTCAAAAAATAAGAAATATAATCTGTGTCGGTGCTCGTGCAAAAGCGGTGTGGAATTTAAAAGTTTAAAATGGAAGGAAAACCCAAAAAACGCCTGCAGGAGTTCAGTGCGAATAAAAAAGGACGCCTAATCCAAGCTGTTGCTCATTATTGTGGGACTTCACAGACAGATGCAATACCACAACAGGGCAAGTCCGCAGAATAGTTGAAGTGCTGGAGGAGATCCACTAGAGAATCCCAGTGGGACTTCGCTCTCTACATGGACATCCTGCTGGGCGTGTCCTCGCAAAGAAAGTAAGATCTGGCCAAAAGAATGTGGTTGCGTTGTACTAAAAAAAGTATCTTCTTAGCAGAACCACCCGATCGATCCCCTATGAGCTCTCCATTGGGGAACCACAGTACTCCACCTCCATCAGCTACTTGGCAACTAAAGCGGTGATGGAGGACGCGCTGACTTCCAAAGGGAGGAGGAAATGGCACATGCTAAGGGACACATGGAGGAGTCATTACCAGCCATTGCCCGGATGCTGGTCGACTTCCTGCAGCTCCCACTTCATCAAGGTCCAATATGCCTATTGGGATTCGGGGCTGGACTGCAGATGGCGCGGGAAAGATGACGAAGCATCTGTGTGACGAGAAGGAAGCTTTAAGCTATTAGTTTACATAAATAAACACCTTCGTTGAACATTCCATTTATTTTTATTTTAATTTTTTTGTACACCAGCAGACTCTTCTATTTTGAGCCGCCCCAATTGATTTGTTTTTTTTGTCGACAAACCCAGCTGCTTGACAGTAAGACCATGCTTCATGCATTGCGGGTGAACTTTGGGAACTTCGGTCACACTACAAAGAATAAGATTTCTCGACTAGTAAAACAATTAGCCAATCTGAGTACTAGGCTATAGTGGCAACCAGTTTAATAACGTCGATTCAGTTGAGCTAAGGAAATATCATATTCGTGAGTGAATTCTGATGAACGCTATTAGCCGCCGCGCAAACAAGAACATTTTTTTTAATGTTTCGAGCGGAAGCGGTGTGGAAACAAAAAAATATAAAATGCAAAGAAATCCTAAAAAACACGTCAATGGCGCCTACAGGAGTTCAGTGCAGATGTAAAGGTGTGCCAAATCTCAAATGTGGAGGGTTGCCTAGTATTGTGGTACATGACCCATAAGACGCATTTTAGTACTGTTTTTATGAAGAGATCCTGGGAGGAGATAGTGTGTCATGGACAAAGTGTGTTAGATATAATTTCGCATTATTAAATATTTGTAAGTATGTAAATTATGTTTTTTGCTTCGGGATATATTAAAAAAAAGCGATTTTTATTTTAATATACAGCGGAGTTTTTATTGGTAAAGTTCTTTCAAGTTAGATCCCCAATCTTAAACTGATTTTACAAAATGCATTATTCTTATAACTATGGCTTTTAGCGGTGACAGCGACGCGAGCAGCGAAAGTGGACTTTGATTGAGAATTTTGATTGGTCAAATCTGTGGCCCGATGAAACGGTTTCTAGGCTGCATCTTTTGTTTAATTAATTTGGATTGGCCAAAGCTTTTATGCTGACGAATGGGTTCTCAGGCTGGACCCTTTGTTTAAATGTTTGAATATTGTTTATGTCTACCGTCGTCGATAAAGGCGTGAGAAGTGTTTATAATTCTGGTGCTGCCGATTGAAGGCGTGGGAAAGATTTGTGTCTGAGGGGTTAAATGTTTATGTCGGATTGATTTGAATAACTGCGATAGTAGGCTCTGGACTTATGTTATTGACAATTGGAATAATGGGTATCTCGGGATATACAGGTTGTGTGTTGGGTTTGGTATCCAGGGTATTTGCGTATACGTCACTCGCCCCTCCTTTAGAAGATTCAACATCCTTGTTGAATTTAAACAAAATTTCTTTTTTGTTGGCTAGGCGCCTATAGGTAAATATGATGTAAGTAGTAATGCTTAAAAGTATAATTATTAATATTGTAAAAACAATCCACTTATAAATTGATTCTTGTTTTTGTTGATAGCTAATAGAATTTTTAAGTTTTAACAATCGTATTGGTTCATATAAAATAATATTAGTGCTGGATAATATAATTTTATATTCTTTGATGTTGTAATTTTAATATCTCTTATTTCTAAAGTACATTGACTTAATTGTATTATATTGTTACCCTGAATTGTTTTGTTAAACATTTCGCAATCTTGATTAATTTGTGTCTCTTTTGAATTATAAGTAATAATGATGTTTGGCTCAATATATTTTAAAGATTCATTTTCTGATACAAAAGTGTGTTGACATTTCGCAAATTGATTAGTAAGGATTTGAGAGATACATTGATCAGTGATCATAAATTTTTGGTCTAAAATATTTGCTAATGAATTTGGTGAATTTTCCAAGTAAAATACTTTCTTTTCGTCGTTTACAAAATATTCATAATTATCATTTATATCAATTTGTCGGCCCATATTATCTGGATATTTAATAATTCTATATTTTTGTGTTTCTTTAAAAGAAGTGGGTATATGGGCTAGAATAAAAGTGTCCTTAGTTTGACTGCTTAACCAAGCTGAAGTTTTGATTGAGAGTAATTTTTCTTCGTTTATGTTCTCCAACTCTTCATGTTTTAGTATTTTAGGATTAAATATTCCAACTCTTGTTAATTGTAAACTCATTTGTAAATCTTCAATGTATTCTAGGAATATATTTAAGGAATATCTAAAAATGTGCAAAGCTTTTTCTTCTTGTTTATCTTTTACGAGTTTGCTTATATCTTTTGATTGTTCATTTATTACTTGAATTATTTCATTAAATTCTTTGTTTTCAATTAACATTTCTTGTAAGTTTTGTAGTTTATCTTCCAACTCTTTTTTATCATCTTCAGTTAATGTTCCAAATAGATACTTGTGAGCTGTCCCTAAAAAGTTAATTAATCCCCGTTTTTGTCTCGATGACGAAGTAATTCCCTTGATTTCATGTTTTAATTGTTTTAATGTTAATGCAATGTCCGGTACATTTTTAAATTGGTTTTCGTATTTTATAAATTTCTGATATGTTTCAAATATTTTAGTTTGATTTATTTTAATCATATGATGTTCATACTTTAGAGGTATTTTTATAGTCCCTGTGTTCAGAAGTAAATAACCGTCGTTCGAAGTAATGGGTGTAATGCTAATTTGTTGAGCTGTTGTCAATGGTATTTTCGTCCATGTCACTATCATGATCATTTTCATTATCAGAATCAGTACTGTCAGTTTCCCTGGAATGAGGAGAGAGATTTTGTATTTTAGCTTTTTTAAATTTACTTATGTGTTTTACTACTTTATGACCCCTATTAGTTTCTTGCCAGTGCTTTTCGTCTTTTTGTTCTAACGCTCCTGTTTTTTTGAATGGGTTTACTAATTTAGCTTTACGTTTCATTTCTTTTTCAACTTTAGTGTATTCCAGATCTACTTCATGTTCCTCGCGGTCTTTATTAAGTTTATCTATCTTATGTTCTTTTTGTTTTTGCATATTTTTGCTTGGATTTATTCCATAAAGAAATATTTCAGCAGGAGTTTTACCTGTGGCATCGTGGGTTATTTCGTGATTATAAACGTATGTTGCCTTTTCTATGTTCATTAACTTATCTTCAGCGTCCGTAAGTGTATTAATAATTCTAAGTTTTTCATTGATTGTTTTATGTACCCTTTCTATATCGGCTATACCATTCTTGCTAGTTGTAATTTCAATGTTAATATTTTCCTTTTGTAACCAATTTTGTAATGATTTAGATACTAGGCCAGGATCTTGATCCATTTTAATTGTTTTCGGTTTACCTATCATATTAAAGATTTTAAGAAGAGCTTTTTTACTTTCAATCCAATCTGTGGTTTTTGTTTCAATAATAGAAATGAATTTTGAGTGAATGTCGATGCATGTTAAAAATTTACGTTGGTCAATAAAGTAATAGTCTATAACATATTTATCACGAATATTGTTTGTTTCTGGAGTTTTTTCAAACGGAAGAGCAACTTTTCTGTGCTCTGCTTTGCATAAATTACAAATTTCACATTTATTAATAATGTTTTGAATAAGTTTTTGTGCGTCTGGGAAGTAGTATTTCGTTATAAAAGTGTCATAAGTCTTTTTAATACCTTGGTGTATTGTTTTCTCATGTATTTCTAATATTTTTTCATGAAAGTCTGCATATGTGGGCAAGTTGGGAAGTACTACTGAAGTTTTCATTAATTTCGTACCAGTATATGGTTTAATTAATTTCATATAGGCTCGTTGAAAAATTGCAAAATCTTCGTCATTATTAATGTACATAACAAAATTGTGTCCACATATAAATTTTATAATTATGTATTTCGCCAAAGTCTCAGTCATGTCACTATAAATAATTTTATTAATAGTTTTGTTAAAGTAGTGAGTAAGTTCGTTAGTGTCTTGATTTCCTTTTTCAAATATAAGTTGGTGATTAAAAACGTTAACTGGTCGTTCGGTAATTTGTATGCAATCGCCATTATCTTCTTGTGCACTATGCACTGTTGCTGCAGTAGTATCTACATCGTCTTCATTTTGAAATACTTCTTCAATTTTGTTATCTTTTGATTCCTTTTTTGTAATCCTGGATAGAGCATCTGCTACATGATTCTCTTTTCCTTTAATGGACTTTATTTCATAATCAAACTCTCTAAGCTTTATTTTCCAACGTTGTAATTTCATATTAGGTTCCTTTATATTGTGTAACCAAACAAGTGGTTTATGGTCAGAACATATTTTAAAACTTCTACCAAAGAGATAGGGGCGGAAATACTTAGTCGCCCATACGATAGCTAATAATTCTTTTTCAATAGCTGCATAATTTAACTCATGTTCCTTTAAAGTTCTACTAGCAAAACAAATGGGTTTCCCTTCTTGGGATAGTACAGCACCTAATGCATAATTGCTTGCATCTGTAGTTAGATCAAACTTCTTTTCAAAATCTGGATATATAAGAATTGGATCGTTACTTATTAAAGTTTTTAATTTTTCAAACGCTTCATTGTAACTAGGATCGTTTATATTTATCTTTGCTCCTTTCTTTAAACAGAGAGTCATGGGCTTGGCAATTTTTGCAAAATCTTTAATAAATGAATATGCTCTTGTAAAGAGGTTGAAAATATAACAATGTCGTCTAAATATACTAGACAACGGGTACCTATTATGTCGTGTAATATATTATTCATACAACGCTGAAATGTAGCGGGTGCATTTTTAAGGCCGAAGGGCATTCTAGTATATTCATAGTGACCCTTCTTAGTGGAGAATGCAGTTTTTTGAATAGAGTCTGGGTCCATTTCAATTTGATGGAATCCCTTAGCAAGATCTAATGTTGTAAAGTATTGACATTTCCCTAACTTGTCTAATATTTCGTCCATGTTCGGAATAGGGAATTTATCATTGATAGTTATTTCATTCAGTCCTCTGTAATCAATAGCCATACGAAATTTGGGTATGCCCGATGCATCCCTTTTCTTGGGTACCATTACAATTGGACTACAATAAGGAGATTTGGATTTTCTGATAATACCTTGTCTTATCATTTCTTCAATTTGTTTTTCTACTTCTGTATCGTAAATGTAAGGATAACTATATGGTCTCCTATAAATCGGTTCTTCATGTTTTGTTTTTATAACGTGTTTGATTTCGTTCGTGAAAGTCAAATTGTCACCTTCATGATACTGAATATCAAAATATTTTGACATTAAATAATGAAGTTCAGTTTTTTCTTCATTATTTAAGTGATCGTCTCTAATATTATTGTCAGATAAGTCCGTTTGTAAGGCATAATTATATTCTTCATCCTCTACTACATTTGAAGCAGTTTGATTACATTTTTCCGTTATATTTACCATAGGGAATTCATAATTATGTAATTCAATGGTGTTTTTCATAAAATCAATTTTTGCTGACGATTCTTTCAGAATTTGTCTTCCTATAAGAATGTCATAATGTTTTGAAAAGTTTTTTTTAAAAAATGTTTGCTTAGATGAAAATAATTTTGGAATACTAAACTGAATATATTTATTCAAAATTACAGATTCACCGATTGTTTCAATTTTAGTAGAATTATTTTTAATTTGATAGTTAAAGAAGTTTTCGTTAATTAAATTTATGCTTGATCCTGTATCGATAAGACAGAGGCATAGTTTATTATCAATTTTAATTTTTATGGCTGTGGTGTTTCGTCCGAGGCTGTTGTCTGAAAATTTTCAAATGTGTCCATTGGCTCAGACTTACGTTGTTGATCTGAATCTGAAACTCGGGGACGTTTTTGGGGAACATTGGTACTCTGAGTACTTTGGTTACCCTGTCCTTGATTGTTTTGAAAAGTTTTAGGATAATAATTATTTCCTGAATTATTATTGTTAGAATTATTGTTGTTACCCCAATTTCTATTAGAATCGAATCTATTCTGTCTCTGCTGGTTGTTGTTATATTTGTTTTGATAATTGTTATTTTGGAATCTACCCCCTTGGTTATAATCTGAATGATAGTTGGGTTTTGTATTTGAGTATGATTTTGATGTTTTAAAATCCTGAAATTCATCATCTTCCTGAGAGTTTTTGAACATATAAGAACGATTGTTTATGGATTTATCTTCAAAGATTCCTACAGCTTGGGCAGCTTGTTTTAATTGAAGAGGAGACGAAATATCAAATTTACTTAATGTAATAAAAGTTTTGACTGGTAATTTTTCACGAATCACTTCAGCTAATGTATCACTCAATGTCCTCGAAACTAGAACTGTGTTTGATGGATTATTGTCTAAGCTCTATTTACAACAAATTCTACTAGTCTGTTCTTCTAATTCTTCAACAAATTTTCTGAGTTTATTTTTATATTTAGTCTCACGTAATTCTGCTATCATTCGATGTGGAGGTGTTGCGCTGTTGAACTCGCTGATAGGTAGGGTTCTCAATTCCTTCCAGTCCTGTGGTATGTTTCTCATCAAGAGTGATCTGGCTTGTCCAACTAGGAGGTTCCTGATGGCTGCTTGGATAATTTGATTTTGGCCTTCTGATGTTGTAGGGTAATGGTAGACTAATTCATCGACTTCCTTTATAAAGAGAGCCAAATAGAGTGGGTCTCCGTTGAATTTATTTATCTGTTTTAGTTGCAGAAGGAAATGATTCATGGATACATCTGAGAGGGCTTGTGTTGCTTTTGCTGCTGCGGCCACGGCTGCTGCTGCTGCTGATGTTGATGGCAATTCCATTTTTAATGGTTTTTTTAGGCGAAATTAATTAGATTTATTATCGCTGGGTTAGACACTAGAAATCCTCATTCGTGATTTAACTAATGTTAGTAAGTTCGTTTTGCGGATACAAATAATGTTTTTATTTTCGCGAAGTGATTTTTTTAAGTCCTTTTTAGGTAGTCACTCGCGAGGATATTACTTGTATCCTACCGACTGCGCCAATTATGTTTTTTGCTTCGGGATATATTAAAAAAAAGCGATTTTTATTTTAATATACAGCGGAGTTTTTATTGGAAAAGTTCTTTCAAGTTAGATCCCCAATCTTAAACTGATTTTACAAAATGCATTATTCTTATAACTATGGCTTTTAGCGGTGACAGCGACGCGAGCAGCGAAAGTGGACTTTGATTGAGAATTTTGATTGGTCAAATCTGTGGCCCGATGAAACGGTTTCTAGGCTGCATCTTTTGTTTAATTAATTTGGATTGGCCAAAGCTTTTATGCTGACGAATGGGTTCTCAGGCTGGACCCTTTGTTTAAATGTTTGAATATTGTTTATGTCTACCGTCGTCGATAAAGGCGTGAGAAGTGTTTATAATTCTGGTGCTGCCGATTGAAGGCGTGGGAAATATTTGTGTCTGAGGGGTTAAATGTTTATGTCGGATTGATTTGAATAACTGCGATAGTAGGCTCTGGACTTATGTTATTGACAATTGGAATAATGGGTATCTCGGGATATACAGGTTGTGTGCTGGGTTTGGTATCCAGGGTATTTGCGTATACGTCACTTGTATATACAATATATACACCCAGAAAGTAAAATAACCGGAAATGCCCAAAAATTGCCTAAAATTTCAGTCAAATTTTTCTAAACATGGAGCAAATTCCATGCATGGCTTAAACTGTAGTATTCCATGATCCGCCAGTCCATCTGTCCGTATGAACGCTGTGATCTCGGAAACTATAAATGCTGCGCATGTTTGTTTCGTCAGTGTGCCACGCCCACAGTCCGACCAAAACTGTGGCTCCTACCGTTTTAATACTAGAATCAAAATTTTAACTGCATTGTATTGTTCTTATCAAAACCAATCGATTGGCCTAAAAAAAAATTTGCCTCGCCCACAAGCCACCCACAACCTTCAAAAAATCGTTAATATGAACGCGGATATCTTGGAAACTATCAAAGATAGATAATTGGGATTTCAAAATTACATTCCGTAGCTTTGTACGCAGCGCAAGTTTGTTACGCGAATATGTCACGCCCACAAACCTCATATGCCTGTGGCACCCACAATTTTCGTGCTAGTGTAAATGATGCCTTTTAATTTAATGATTTCAATTCCATCTTTTAATGTTCATCGTGTTCTCTTCTTCTTCTTTAATTAATAAGCACATTCGTTGTTTATCGACAATCGAGTTCACAATGTAATCGATATCTGTTGTCTTATCGATGCTTAACATAAAATTACATTATAGAAAGTACACACTAAAATACAATGCATAATATAACATTATGTTCACACTTAATACTATTTAGTATATATTCACATATGCTTACATTAGTATAAATTCACATATGTTTACAACAGAAAGTACACACTAAAATACAATGCATAACATTACGTTCAAGCTTAATAATATGTAGTATATATTCACATATGTTTAAGATTATGTATATATTGATACAGTCTTCTTTAATATTTGTAGCCATGGTTTTAACCTTGCAGCTTCTAAAATCCCTTTATAAGGTAACTGAGTTAATTGACAGTTATCTATATCTGTTACTGCATACCTATCGTTATCAAGAACTCTATTTATTTTATATAGACCTCTATATATAGGCCCAAATTTTTTACAAGTGCCAGGTGTTACGTCTATATTTCTTATTGCCACAAAATCTCCAACGCTATATTCCGATGGCTCTTTCTGTTTAGCTGTTTTAACAATTTCATTTCTTTTCTGAGGCTCTACAATCTTTAAATTTGCTTTATCCCTTTATCTTTTATCTTTTAAATCAATCCTTTTGTCTTTGTTTAATTTATCATCTAAATACTCATATAATTCATTAACTATTGGACCTTTTTGATTTACTCCAAAGAGGATCATGCTTGGTGCTTTTAATGTACTAGAATGGACTGAATTGTTGATCGCGTGTTCAACCTTATTTATTTGATTAATTGGATTAGACAATTTTTCTAACATCGGTGTCAGCACTCGATTTACTCTCTCAACCTGCCCGTTTGCTTGGGGAGCACATATCGCCACTTTTATAAGACCAATATTACGTTCCGCTAAAAATTCACTAAACTCTAATGAAGTAAAGCAACTACCTCTAACATAAATATTTCTGCGTGGCCTACTATAAAACTCGAAAAATTTACTTAAGCTCGCAATTACTTCACGTGTACTTGTAAAATTTTCAGGGAATAACTTCACAAACTTTGTAAATGAGTCAATTACTACTAATAAATGTTTCTTTTTTAATTTATGCACGGCAAGGGCCCTAAATGATCTATGCGAATCGTATCAAATGGAATCGGCACTTTGGGTATACTGTGAAAAATTCTATTGTTATCTGACTTTGGGACAGAATGTAAAATGCACTTCAAACAATTTCGAATCAACTCATATATTTTCGTTCTCATTAAAGAACACCAATACCTAGACTTCATATTATTGTAGCACTTATCTGCAGCTAAATGACCTAGTTTTTCATGGGACAACTTAATTAAATCATCTCGAATACTTGATGGAACATACAAAGTCGTATTCTGGTTCGTATCTTCGTGATACACAACACCATCTATCAAAACAAAACTTTTCACTGGTCCTTCTGCTAACTCGTCTCGTATTTTACTTATAACTTAATTCCTCATTTGCTCCGTTTGCAATAGAAAGTCATCTGGCATAGCTCCCACCGTGCCAACTAAATTAACCAATTCCACTTCTTCTTGTAATTCCGATCAATTTCCAAATTCCACAAGCCTTGAATTTTCTAAAGCCTTTAACTCTGCTAATTCTGACTTTTCTGACAACTCTGACGACTCTAATAATTCTGACCTTTCTGACAATTCTGACGATTCTACTAATTCTGACTTTTCTGACGGTTTTACTAATTCTGACGACTCTGACGATTCTACTAATTCTGACGACTCTGACGATTTTATTAATTCTGACGAATCTGACGATTCTACTAATTCTGACGACTCTGACGATTCTACTAACTCTGACTTTTCTGACGATGCATTTTGCCATCGTTCTGTCTCTGCAATAAAACTGCTCCAAAACCTCGAGAACTGCCGTCAGTATGTAAATCCGTTTCACGATTAGGGTTAAATATTGGAAGTATTTGCGGAGTTGATAAACGATTTCTTAAGTCCTTAAAAACTTTCATTTGTTCTTCATCCATCGGGAACGGTCCTCCTTTCTTTAATAGTTCAACTAATGGTCGGGCTATACTTGCATAAGACGGAACAAATCTACAAAAATATGAGAACATACCTAAACGAGAGTGAAGTTGTTTTGTATTATTCGGAACAGGATAATTATACCCGTTACTCGTAGAGTAAAAGGGTATACTAGATTCGTCGGAAAGTATGTAACAGGCAGAAGGAAGCGTTTCCGACCCCATAAAGTATATATATTCTTGATCAGGATCACTAGCCGAGTCGATCTAGCCATGTCCGTCTGTCCGTCTGTCCGTCTGTCCGTCTGTCCGTCTGTCCGTATGAACGCTGAGATCTCGGAAACTATAAAAGCTACAATACTGGGATTTGGCATGCAGATTCCTGAGATTCCTGCGCAGCGCAAGTTTATTTCAAAAGAGTGCCACGCCCACTCTAACGCCCACAAACCGCACAAAACTGTGGATCCTACAGTTTTGATGCTAGAACAAAAATTTTATCTGAAATGTATTGTTCTCATCAATACCTACCGATTGGCCCAAAAAAAAGTTTGCCACGCCCACTATAACGCCCACAAACCGCCAACAAACTTCAAAAAATCGTAAGTATGAACGCGGATATCTCGGAAAATATCAAAGATAGAGAACCGGGATTTCAGATTTAGATTCCGTAGGCTTGAGCGCAGCGCAAGTTTGTTACGCAAATATGCCACGCCCACTCTAACGCCCACAAACCGCCCAAATCTGTGGCGCCCACAATTTTTATGCTAGATAAAAAATGTTAACTTAATTGTATTAGCCTCGTCAATACCTATCGATTGATTTAAAAAAAATTTTGCCACGCCCACTCTAACGCCCACAACGCTTAAATCTGTCTACCGCCGGTAGGTGGCGCATTTGCTGCTTGCATATCTCCATTTTCCTTTGGTCCCTTTAGCTGAGTAACGGGTATCTGATAGTCGAGGTACTCGACTATAGCGTTCTTCCTTGTTTTTTCTAACTTCTATATGCGAATCATTAGGCAAAACCCCTTTATTGCTAGCACTGTACACTAAATAATCTATTACTTTTCTTAAAAATAAGATCTTCTTAAAATTGGTTTCTAAATTAAGTTTTGTCGTTCTAGCAAGTGTACCAAGATTTCAAAGTGTTCCTCTACTGTTCTTGTAGCTACTACTATATCGGCCATGTAAACAACAATTTTGCGACTTCTAACCAAGTCCATCAGACTGATAGAAATAAATCGATGAAATACTGATGGCCCACTTCGCAATCCAAATGGCATTTATATATACTCAAACTGTCCTTGTGAAATTTTTTCAACACCGACTTGATGGTACCCACTTTTTAAGTCAATAACCGAAAAACAATTTTTTCCTTCTAAATACTCAAGGCAATCTTCTATTAAAGGCAAAAAGAAATTATTAAGGCTTCTGTAATCAACACATAATCTGATTTCACCGGTTTTTTTTAACTAATACAATTGGGGAGGCAAATGGTGAATTACTCGGACGTATTATGTTATCGTGTAACAGCTCTTCAATAACTTTCGAGAAAATATGATAACCGTCTAGGCATAAAATGAAAAGGGATATCACTTATTAGTTTTATACTCATTTTGCAAACAGGTTCAGCTACTTTCGTACTTAAAACATTTAAATAAGTTTCACAGATCAACTTACAGCATTTTTCTCTATTCCCAAACCCGAATTCGCTACCGATAACTAGATTTGTATTTAACTCTGTTGTAACACCTGGACACAAACAATCCATGTCATTCATCCACTGCTCAATTTGGGTATTCTCGGTAGTTAATTTACCTCCCTTTATGTCAATGTTTATCTTATTGTCTATTGTATTATAAAACAGAGATGCACAAGAAGTAGTTAAATCCAATTTATTATTATCAAATACTGACATTTTTCCGTAGTCTGAATTTCTTTGGATTAATTGTAATTCTAAAGCGTCAATAGCGTTTCTGCCAAGAATCATAGCAACAGGTAATACATCATCGTGAACAACAAAAACTTCAATTTTATAAACTTTCAAAATAAACTTAATATAGCATTTAACTGCGCCGCATAGCATAATATTTCTTCCATAAATTCCACGGTATTTACTCTCAAATGGGTTGGCCAACGTAAAAAAACCATTAATTACTATAAACTTTGTGCATCTAAGTTCATTTATATTAAGACTTACTAAATGTTTACCAATTATGTCAGCAACGGCTTGTTGATCTTCCACACTCGCCACTGTCTGTTGCAGTCTTCCAGTCACACGCTTCGGGCAGCTACGGAATTGATAATCCATGCCTCCCCAAGTTGCAACTATACGGTGAACGTTTTATATCATAAACGCTCGAAGTACCACGATCAGCGTAAGAATTTGGCAGTGATAAACGGATTTGATCATACTCTATCAAACGGCGAAAAATAAAGTGACGCAGTAATACCACTCGTATCGTTTAATCCGCCAACAATGTGCTTAATTAAATCACGATCTTCCAATTCAGCTTGGCGTGCAATACTGCACATGGATGTAAAGTATTGAAATGCAGTTTCATTGAGCTGCTCACATATCTCCAGTTTTGTGTTTTTACGTCCAAAAACATCCATCATCTGAGTTCGCAAGGCATCCCAATCAGCAGCACCTTGATATGCGAAGTAACTTGTTGCTGGTCCAATAAGAAGACGCCACGCATATAACCAATAGCGATTGAGTGGTACTCCCAACACTGCACAAGCAGTTTTAAACTCTTCAATCAATAATTTGATAGGAATGCCATCCTCTCTCGAAAAGAGCTCCACTACCGCCATTATATCCGCGATTTCAACCCGTGAAACCCATTTTTGTACCAACTTGGTTCCGTTCCATGTCGCGTAGCGTTGTTTGAAGTCCCGCTACTCCTTGACAAACATCAGCCAGATCCTCTCGAAACGTGCGCTTATCCAGTCCAATCTGAGCCACGTGCTGCACAAGAGGTTCTGCATGGGCTATCTTGTCTTGTAAGTCGGTGTCGCCTCGGGCAGCTTGATCTTGATGTTGCCGCCAACAGCCTGATCTTGTAACACAATGTTGTTTGCAGCTGCCTGACCATGTTCGTCATCCGGGCCAGCCTCATGCTTGATGCTCATTTTGAACAAGGTGTTTGCCGCAATGCGCAATTGGTGTATGGAAGCCCCGACGTCAAAATGCACTTTGTTGGCTCTCATAGCTGTAATAACTCTTCCTTTGATTGCTTCAATATATCAAAACACAACATGTGTACTATATGTGAAAGCTATGGGCAATCACCCCACACCTGAAGTGTAAATGATGGCTTTTAATTTAATGATTTCAATTCCTTTTTTTAATGTTCAGCGTGTTCTCTTCTTCTTCTTCAATTATTAAGTACATTCGTTGTTTATCGACAATCGATTTTACAATGTAATCGATATCTGTTGTCTTATCGATGCTTAATATAAAATTACATTATAGAAAGTACACACTTAAATACAATGAATCAAGCATTGTAATCGATAGGTAGAATAAGTATTGTAAGGAAAATTTAGTATTTGTTAAGTTATCCGATCTCGTATAGATTTCTTGACCCTTGAAGTGTGGGCCTACTAATATCGGTATAGTGAATGCCGCCAAAAAATGTGCTTCTCATTGTCTTGTGAATTGTAGGAGGGCACACTGCGGTAAGATTAAGTTAGTTCGAAATATATGAGGCTGATTTGAATTGTTCACAGAATAAAACGCACGTACGCCACGCGCACACCGCCCTTGAAGTTAACCCTCTCTTCGGACCTACGCATGTGGGGTAGTCGTTAAAAAGGCAACTCCATATGATGCAAGACAACTCCTTTTATTCGCAGTCCTAGGGAGACTGCGAGGGCAACATGCGCTGGAGGACGGCTTGACAACCAGCTAGAGAGTTGCCAGGAGCACTTCCCGTACCAGTAGAGGAGTCGCAGCCAGCGAAATAGAGGGGCGCAACCAGCGTCAGTTAAGGAGACCGCAGCCAGCGGTCAGGAGGCGCAAGGAGCGCCAAGCACGGTGTCCGCAGCCAGCGGGCCAGAAGACGCAAGGAGCGTCAAGCATCGGCGGCCACAGCCAGCGGCCAGGAGGCACAGGTGCCGCCATTTTGGAGAGCGCTGAGGCAGCGCCATATTTGGACCTGTTGGGATGCAGCATTCCCCCAAGAGGAGTTCGCGGCTGAGAGGAGGGGAAGCCACCCCTACAGCAACGCGAGCGGATCAGCAGCCAGCGAGTAGTGGAGCAGAAAACCGGCCGCGAGTGAACATAACCTCAGCAGCGGCCATTTCTAGCCCAGGCACTACGGTGACTACAGTAGCATCCCAACCCAGGAGTACTGCTGTCACAGCTGCGAGTTCAGAGCCGGAGGTGAGCCAGCCCCTCACGTCGGGCCTTTTTAAAAGGATTGCGGCGTTGGAGGAGGAGCTGAAGAAGGTTAAAACCCTGAACAGTGCGAGCACCGCCAATTGCGCGCCAATCGCAATTGGCCCCAGCGCAGTGGAGCGTCAGGGCGGTCGCCATCTTGAAGCGGACCGCCATTAGCCACATCTAACGGTGAGGCCTCAACTAACGGGTTAGGGCTGGTCCCACATAGCGGTGTCGGTGCTAGCAGTGCGGCCTGCACGCTGCCGCCATCTTGGAGTGGACCGCCATTGCTAACGACTAGCAATCATCTTGTGGAGCCACAGTGTGCTACAAGTGTTGCGCAGACAGCGCATGGATTCGTGCTACCGGGCGGGAGCATCCACAACGTGGCAACAGCATCGCCATTTGTCGGATCCTACGCCTCGATGACGCCGAATGGATTCCAAGGAGTGTATGGGCCAAGGAGGCTTCCGGACCTGCCTGTATTTGGAGGGCAGCCCAAGGAGTGGCCGATCTTTAACTGTGCGTTTGTGGAGACGACCCAAGCATACAACTGCACAGACTTGGAGAACAACCAGAGGTTGTTAAAGGCGCTGAAAGATGAAGCACGCGAGACAGTGAAGTCGATGCTGATATACCCTGGGAACGTCAGCGCCGTGATGGAGCAGCTGCGCTTTAGGTTTGGCCGACCGGAGCAGCTTATATGCAGCCAGCTAAACAGCGTGCGAGAGGTGCCGCCGATTTCGGAGCAGCACCTGGCGAGGATCGTTCCCTTCGCAACCCGAGTGAGTAACCTCACGGCCTCCTTCCAGTAAGCGAAGGCGGAGCAGCACCTGCGGAACCCAACGCTAATGAAGGAGCTTGTGGCGAAGCTTCTTACGAGCAAGCGAGTAGACTGGGCCAGGCACAGTGCATCGATCAAGCCCTTTCCCACTGTAGCGCACCTCAGCGCGTGGCTACAGTAGTACGCAAACGTCGTGTATGGTTTTGGACGTCGAGGGAAAGGAGCCGAGGCGTCGAGTTCTGCGTGCGAGCGTCGACCAGAACGGATGCGATCAACAGGATGATCGGCATGGAGGTTGTCCAATCTGTGATGGGCAACATGCTGCGACGAGCAGCAGGGAGTTCATTGGAGCTTCGCCACCGGGATGGTGGGGCATGGTGAAGAGGCATCGGCTCTCCTTCACATGCTTACGGAGTGGACATACGACCAGATCCTGCGATGTACATGGCGAGTGCCAGATCAACGGATGCCGCAGATTGCTTCACCGTCTGCTACATGGCGCGGACGAGGAGCGAAGATGGCCGGCGCAGCGAGGTGGCTTCAGGAACCACAACGGAGGAATCCAGCAGTCGGCAGTTTCCAGACGCGGCCCGGACAGGAGGTCTTCGCCACGAGTCGGCTGTCCCCAGAAACAGCCGAGAGAAGAGAGAACAACAGAGAGAAGGGCCCCGCAGCCAGCGGAGGCGCCGTGCGTTGACGCCGAGGGAGGCCGACATTTGTTCCGTATACTGCCAGTAACGCTGTACGGAGCTGGTCGCCAGGTGGACACATACGTCTCTTGGATGAAGGATCCTCCGTCACGATGATCGATGACGAGCTACGGAGGGATCTGGGAGTGCGAGGCGAACATCGACAGCTGAATATTCAATGGTTTGGAGGAAAGGCCAGCAGAGAGCCCAGCAACGTGGTGAGCCTGGAGATAAGTGGAGCTGGGAAGCCCACTCGCCACGCTTTGAGGAACGTGTACTCCGTTTCGAGCCTGAGTCTGCCGATGCAGACGAGATGTCCAGGGCGTGCATAGGGATACGCGTCTGCCGATGAAGCCCTACATTAATGTGGTGCCTAAGTTGCTCATCGGACTGGACCACGGACATTTGGAATTGCCATTTAGGACGAGGCGGTTTGCCAGAGAGGGACCGTATGCGGCCGCAACCGAGCTTGGATGGGTTGTGTTTGGGCCAGTAAGTGGGCAATCGACTGCGCCGTCACCGAGGTCCTGCCTACTAGCCGTGTCAATGGATGATACGAAGAAACAGATGGTGGAGGACTACTTCGAGATGGAAAGCTTTGGTGTGAAGCTCGATCCACAAGTCGCAGCCAGCGATGGCGCGCGGGCACAAAGGATCCTCAAAGACACCGCTACCAGGCGGGATTACTCTGGAAGGACGACTACGCTGTGCTGCCACGGAGCTACGAGATGGCGCACAGACGGCTGATCAACCTCGAGAAGAAGTTTCTTGGACGTTGATGCACTATGGTCAGTACAAACAAGTGGCCCTTACGACACCAAGCAAAGCTTGTTACGCGCGGAGCCCTAAACCGATTTGGGCAAGTAAACGAAATCGCGGACATGGAAAAAGACGACATAACAATAGACAGTTTAAAATACATGCTCACATAGAATGGCTAGTAAAATAGAAATTTACAAGTTATTGGAAGATAGAAAATACATAAGTTTATCATAATTAGTTGCATTAGGGCTATCAAACAGTAAGACGTGACACAGTGCATTGTAGTCGTCACAAAGAACCCGAAAAGGATCATGAAGGGCATAATTGGATCTACAAATTGGCAGAGACAACGAACGAAAACGACGAACTGTTCTACAGGGTACATTCCAGTTGAGGGAGCTAAGAAGGAAGGGAGAGTCAACATCACCATTAATTCATTTATGCAAAAACATAACTCCATGACACTTTCTACGATGGTTCAGGGTTGGTAAGTCCAGCAGGCGTAACCTCGCATGATAAGAGGGCAATCGACTTCCTGTGTCCCAGTTTAAACCTCTCAAAGCAAATAAAAGAAATTGTTTTTGAACAGACTCTAACATATTTTGGTAACAGCTAATTTGAGGTGACCATATACACGAGCAATATTCCATTGACGGACGAACAAGAGAAACATACAAAAGCTTTGTTGTGTAAGGATCATCAAACTCCCTTGACCAACGCTTCATAAACGCCAGGAGACTTCTGGCTTTGTTAGTTATAGTAGATATATGGTCTTTAAAACTAAGTTTATGATCAAATAGAACGCCAAGATCCTGAAAAGAAAAAATACGTTCAAGGGCGTTATTTCCGATAGAATAAGAATACATAGATCGATTACAACGATAAAAGGTCATAAAGTTACATTTAGAATAGTTCAAATTCAACATGTTAATCATGCACCACGTATACAAACAATCAAGATCTAATTGAAGGTCATTACATGAATTAGGTAAACACATGGACAAACATAGCTTGACATCATCTGCATACATTAAAACAGTTGACGATTTTATGACATAAGGTAGATCGTTAATCATTAAGCCAAAAAGTAAAGGTCCCAGGTGGCTACCCTGTGGCACTCCCGAAGTAACATTGATTATTTTTATTATTAAAACAGACCATTTGAGTTCTATTATAAAGGTAGGAAAATATCCACTCTAGTAGGTTGGGTGGAAAACCTAAAAGAGACAAATTATAAATAAGAATCCTATGGTTCACTGAATCAAAAGCTTTAGAGAAATCGGTATAAATCACATCAGTTTGATGATGTGTCAGAAAACCTCTAGTAATTAAAGACGTAAATTCAAGTAGGTTTGTAGAAGTAGAGCGACATCTAGTGAAGCCATGCTGACAAGGTGAAATAATAGACCTGCAATGATGCTGCAACTGACAGGTAATAATTTTTTCAAAAAGTTTTGGAATAGAACTGAGTTTAGCAATACCACGATAGTTTGAGATATCGGACTTGTTCCCTTTTTTAAACAATGGGATAATAAAGGATTCCTTCCATATGGATGGAAATCTACATTGACTTAGGGACAGATTAAATATCAATGTTAAGGGAAGAGCAAGATAAGATGAACAATTCCTAAGTATACAACTTGGTATTCTATCAGGACCCGGTGAAAATGAGAGCTTGAGAGTAATAAGACTCTGAAGGACATCAGTTACATCAATCACTGGTTTGAAGATAGAGTTCAAATGAGGTAGTGGGTATGGATAATCATTATTAATAACACTATTGCATTTCGTATATGTCGATTGAAAAAAGTCTGCGAATAAGTTGGAAATATCATTATCATTAGATGCTACATTATTATTGAGAAAAAGAGAGGGAGGGAAGCAGTTAGATTTCCGTTTAGAATTGACGAAAGAAAATAAAAGCTTAGGATTACTTTTGAAATCACGCTTACAACGAGACAGGTAATTTTTGTAACAATCAGAATTGTACTGGACAAATTCCACCTTAGCTGAGCTATATTTGGTGAAGTCTGTCTGTAAGCCGGATATTTTGAACCGTTTAAATAGTCTGGTTTTTTTTATTCTTTAGATAAGATAGTTGACGGGTAAACCATGGAGAGCTGTAAGAATCCTTCATGGAGGAAAGAGGGACATGTTCATCAAGTAGACGGTAAAGGACCTCATAAAAGTACCTAACTGCATCATCAACAGGAAGGTCAACTAGAAAGGACCAGCTTACTGTCGATAAAGATTCCACTAGTCTGCCGTAATCAGTCCTCTTAAAACACAAACTTGGCTGTACATTTATTGCAGTCCGAGGATTATTAAAAAATCCATTAATACAGAGCTGAAGGGTAGGATGATAACAATCTTCAGGTAATGATAGTGGCGAAATACGACTGACTTCAACATCGATACTATCAAAAACAAAGATTAAGTCAAGAAGACGACCAATATGATTAGGAATCCTGTTAGCTTGCTGCAAAGATAGTTCAACAAGACCATCAATAAAATCATTTTGCATCCTCGGAATCATTGTCAATGAGTCCTTACTCTCCAACCAAGAGATATTGGGAAGATTAAAGTCACCAAGCACAAGAAGTTGGTCAGTTTCAGCAAGCAACAAGGAGATAGAATGTATGGCAGACAGGTGCAATAGATACACGTTGTAAGGACCTTTTTCATGGGCTGGGATAAAACTCAGTCCGGCCAGGGTCCTCTACAGTTAAATTTGTAGAAAAGTATTGGGACGAAACTGGACGGGGAGTTGCCGCGGGGATTTGTGGGGAAAGGAGGCCAGAGTATCCGCGTTGCACCGAGTAAGCAGCTCTAGCGCAACACGGAACCCGAAAGGTATAGTGGAGGGCGGGGCTGCTCCCGGCGAAAATACTAACGAAACGAGTGGCGTAGCCGATCCCTGAGAAAATACCAACAAAAATGCACGGCGTGGCCGCTCCCCCCTGGATGTGCGACTCACAAGCTATTGGGGTAGGGGGTAGGGATCCGAGGGGAGGATGGCCGGAGGCGACCCTTCCCTGTGCTCCCTGTGGTCGATCGAGTGGTCGTTTGCACTGAGTAAGCTGCTCTGGCGCAACACGATTCCCGACCGGCACAGATCACTGCACGTGGCTCGCGACTACCTACACCGTATTTGGGGCGGGGTTCCCAGGAGAGGGTGGCCAGAGGCGATCCTTTCCTGTGCTCCTTGTGGGCGATCGGGGGGTCGTTTGCACTGAGTAGGCAGCTCTGGCGCAACACGATTCCCGACCGGCACAAATCACTGCACGTGGCTCGCGCCTACCTAAACCGAAATTGGGGCGGGGTTCCCAGGAGAGGGTGGCCAGAGGCGATCCTTTCTTATGCTCCTTGTGGGCGATCGGGGGGGTCGTTTGCACTGAGTAGGCAGCTCTGGCGCAACACGATTCCCGACCGGCACAAATCACTGCACGTGGGTTCCCGAAAAATACACAAATTCACACGGACACATACTTCTTCATTCTCTCTTGTCTTTATTATCCGCTAGTACTACTACTACTACCCCTACTCGCACTCAGTCTGATCGCTATTGTCTCCTATTGTCCCACTTACTCCTTGGATCCGGCGTGCCGACGCTCGTGCCGCTGTACCACTCCGGGTTGAAGTCCGCTCCTAGGTCTGCTCGCCTTGGCTGCCATTCGAGAAAGAGACCGAGCTTCCGCCCTTGCGGCCGCATGTAAGCCCGGCTGGCCGGGTTTCTTCGTTTCCCAACACAGTTTCTTATCGAACCTCCCGCCTATCGCTATCGGCACTATCAGCTGTTGGCCCTCGGTCGACCAACACTGGGTGGTTTTCCAGCCCTGGTGCGCGCAATATTTAAATCGGATAGGCTTAGCTTCTAGTTTGAACTTAAATAAATTGCCTTCGTGGCGTAACGACTTATATTATAATTATATTATATATTACAACTTATAAATTAATGGCCTTCGTGGCGTAATCTCCAGTTGTATGCCTTCGTGGCGGAAATAGAAATGGCGAAATGTGGAGGGTGTGTTTCACGCATCCTCACACCCCCCCCTTTCTTCGGCGTGATTATGGCGGAGGGAAACGATCACCTCCCGCCCGGCGGTGATGGTGACTCGGAACCGATGACCCTCGATCTGGCGCAGGTAGCGCACCCTTCGTCGATCCTGCTCCTGGATGGATGCGACTAGGGCTGTAGGCAGTCGTCGCTGGTGGGTGTCTACCCTCCAGCCGACTGGGGCGACGATCCACTGGGCCTCCTCCATGACTTGTCCTGCCTGAGTGCGAGGATCGACTTATATTCGTCGACTCCCTTATGTTGGGCACGCGCTCTCTCCGGTGGCTTCTTCCGGGTCCCCTAGTTGGTCGCTGCGTTGGTGGTACTCCTTCAGGTCGCCTACTCCTGCTGTTCGCCTCTTCCTGTTTTCCATATGTTGTATCCTGACGATATTCGGGGAGAGGAACTTCAGCACCTTAAATGGCCCCGAGTACTTAGGAGCAAGCTTCGCGTTAAAGCCTTCGCTGGCCTTTGACAGGTGGTGGAGGCGGACCATCACCTGTGATCCGAGCTGAGGTCTCCACTCGCGACGTCGCAAATTGTAGTGGCGGCCTTGTTCCTGAGAAGCCATCTGGTTGGTTTCCAGCGCAGTGCGGAAAGCTTCCTGAAGTCGTTTAGCTCGCTCAGTGGGGTCCAACGGCGACGAGTGTAGACCAGGCGTGACCACATCAAAGAGGGCCCCTGGCAATCTGGGTTCCCTACCCTGCACCAGATAGGCGGGGCTGAAACCGGTGCTATCTGAGATGCTCGTGTTTATGGCCAGCGAGATCTCTGGCAGTAGCTGATCCCATGTCCGGTGATCCTGGTCCACGTACTGAGCTATCATTGTCTTGATGGTCCGGTTTGCCCGTTCGGTGGGGTTCTGCTGCGGGGAATAGGGAGCTGTGTACTCCAGTTTGATGCCGTTAGTGCGACAGAATGTCTTGAAACCGCGGCTGGTGAACTGCGTGCCGTTGTCGCAGATCAAAGTCCTGGGTGCTCCAAAGCGGGATATTATCCTTTCCCGAAATCCAAACTCCAGTTGGGCGGCTGTGGCCTTCTTTAGGGGTATGATCTCGACCCATTTGGAAAAGACATCTATAAATACGAGCAGCATGGTATTCCCTCGTCGGGTCCGAGGAAGAGGTCCAACGAAGTCGGCTCCGACGAGCGCAAATGGCTCCGTGGGATGGCGGGTGAGCATTTTGCCCGCCGGTTTGCGTTGACTCACCTTGTATTGTTGGCAAACCAAGCAGCTGGTGACGTACCGCACAACGTCTCGATGTAATCCCGGCCAGAAATATCGTTGGGCAATCCGTCTGCGAGTCTTCCGGATGCCCAGGTGACCAGCAGAAGGGTGGTCGTGGCATTCCTCCAGCACTCGTTGTCTCTGCTCCCGAGGCACGCAAAGCTTCCATGGGTTGCTGTTTCCCACGTCTGAGGTGTGTCCGATGTGTCGATACAGCTGTCCGTGATCCAGAGTGTAATCCGGAAACTTTTCGGGGCGCCTCTGGACTTCTTCTTGCATCCTCCGGATCCATTTGCACTGAGTTCCGTGCTCCGCGAGCAGCTGAAGCATCCCTAGGGGTTGTCGAGAGAGGGCGTCGGCGACAACGTTGTATTTGCCCTTCCGATAGAGGACGGTAAACTGGTATTGCTGCAGCTCCAGAGCCCACCGGGCTATACGGCCCGTGGGGTTTTCAATCGAGTTCAACCACTTGAGAGCGAGGTGATCCGTAATCACGTCAAACTGGTAGCCCTCCAAGTAGCAGCGTAGCTTCCGCGTGGCCCAAACTATGGCGAGGCACTCCTTTTCGGTAGTGGAGTAGTTTTCCTCGGCCCGCTCGAGGCGTCGACTTACGTAGGCGATGACCTTCTCCTCTCCATCGATGCTCTGAGTGAGGACTGCTCCAAGTCCTGTATCACTTGCATCCGTCTGAAGCTGGAACTTGTATTCAAAATTTGGGCAGGCCAGTACCGGTGCGGCCGTTAGTCTGGCTTTGAGTGTCTCGAATGCCTGCTGTTGGGGCTCCTCCCAGCTCCACTTGACCCCCTTCCTGAGGAGTCGGGACATGGGCTGAACGATGGAGGCGAAATCCTGGACGAAGCGTCGATACCAAGATGCGATGCCCAAATGGCGACGGAGTTCCTTGACGTTGGTTGGCGGGCGTAGTCCCTGGATAGCAGCTATCTTATCTGGGTCCGTCCTGATGCCTTCTTCGCTGATCAAGTGGCCTAAGTATACCAGCTTTTTCTGGAAAAACTTGCACTTTCCTTGATTCAGCCGAAACTTTGCTTCCCGTAGTCGTCGGAAGACTTCCCTGAGATTCCTGGCATGTTCCTCCCACGTCGCCCCGATGACGATGATGTCATCCAAGTAGGCGAAGGCGTGGGGTTCCATATCCGGCCCGATGACGCTGTCAAGGGCTCGCTGGAACGTTGCTGGGGCAGAATGCAGTCCAAAGGGCATGACTTTCCAGTGGAAGAGTCCACGCCCAGGGACGGTGAAAGCCGTGCATTCGCGGCTTCCTTCCGCCATAGGGATCTGCCAGTATCCATTCTTAAGATCCAGCGTTGAGATGAACCGGGCGTTCCGTAGCCGCTCCAATATGTGGTTGATTCGTGGGAGTGGGTACGCATCGGGTATGGAATGTGCGTTGAGTTGCCGATAGTCGACGCACATCCGCATATCCCCTGTCTTCTTCCGCACGAGCACCAGCGGGGCGCTGTGCGGGCTACGAGAGGGCTCGATTCGGTCGTCTCGTAATAGCTCGTCCAACTGCTGATTGATTATGCTCTGCATGGCGGGGTTCTTTGGATAATACCGCTGCTTTAGTGGCTTATTATCCCGGAGAGTGATGGTATGCTCGGCGATCTCCGTTGGCCCGCTTAGCTCGTCGAAAAGCTGTAGCTCCTCCTGTAGAAAGTGGGCGGTTTCCTCGGCGTGAGGTTCTTTGGTCACCTGTAGCCTGGTTGGGTCCTCCGCTACAGTGGCCAGGTGTCCGTGGGGACAGTGGCTCCGGAACGGGTTGTGCTTCCGTGCGCTGGCTGCGTCCGACTGGGCTGGCAGCTGATATACACCGATTTTCCGTTGTGGTTCCCGCGGCCCAGGTGACGTGGCTGGTTTGCGCGTGTGAGTTTCCACCGTTGTGGTGGCCAACATGGCGCTCGTGGAGGGGCGTCGAAACGGGTTCTTCCCCTTTGCCGTGGCGGCGTCCGCCTGCGGCTGTAGGCCGTAGCTGTTCTCCGTGGTGATGCAGGTTCCCGCGGTGTCGCCTGACGGGTTCCTCGACAACGGGGGTCCCGAGGGGTCAGGACTTGTCTTCCGCACTGGCGCGCTTGGCTTTATGTGAGTCCTCGGAGCATGCTTTGGAACTGTTTTGGTTCCCCCCTCGGTGCCTTGCGATGATTGCGGCGTACCGGGTGTGCTTGGGGATTGCGCGGTTGCGGCCGTAGGAGTCGCCCGCGTATCTGGGGTTGGTTCTACCTTCCGGGTGGCCGGTGGGGCTAGTTGCAAGCAGACTTGCCCGCAGATTAGAGTTGCGCTGATGGCGCAAAGAAAGTCGATGCCCAAAATCACTTCATCCAGGATCGTTGGCAGGACTAGTAGCGTCAGCCCGATCTGTCGGTCGTTTAAGCCGACTTGCGCCCGGAGGGCCTTGGTCACCTCTTTCTGGGATCCATCCGCCAGAGAGATGCGGGAGCGGACTTCTCTGCTGTTTCTTCCTGAGTCTAAGCGCTTGGCGATCGCTTCGCTGACAAAGCTTCGCGAGGCTCCTGTGTCAATTGTTGCCGAGAAAGGTTGTCCCTCGATGGTAACATTGGCAACAATTCGCCCCCCCGCCAGGCGGAGTGGGGAATCTAGTGATGGGGGAGCACCGAGTGGGTCACCGCAGGCTCCCGACGTGGGCGGCGACCCTGGCCGTTTTCCGTCCGGCGGCAGCAGTCGATGGTACGGATGCTTCGTTTCCCACAGTCCCAGCAGTACATCAGCGGTGGGTTTCGGCATTCTCGTGTGAAGTGTCCAATTTCCCCGCAGCGGTGACAAGCTCGGCCGATGTCAACCGGTGGTTCCGCTGCCTGGGCGATCATCCCGTTGGATATCGCCGGCCTCCTGGGTCCAGAGGGCGTTGGAGCGAGAAAGTTCTGGGGTCTAGGTGCGGGTTTTCCGCTGCTCTCCCTGCCTGAATTCCAGCTTGCGGTTGGAATTAGGGCTGCATGTCGAACGGGGTCTCGATCCCGTGCGATTTCGAACGCAGTTGCCAGTTGGGTAAGCCCCTCTAGTGAGGAGAACTCATGTCGCCGTATGAAAAGCTGGTACTCCGGCATCAAATTCTCGTAGATCCGCTCGAGCTCCTGGTCTAGTGAGTACTTGGCGCGTTGCATCATCAGGCGTAATTCCACTACGTATATTTTGAAGGGCTCGCCCACTTGTTGTTGCCTGGTCCGGATGGCATCTTCTAGGCTCTGGTAGTACCGCGGAGGCAAGAAAAACTCCAGAAACTCTCTCCGGAAAGTTTCCCATGGCTCGGTGTGCATTTGGTATGCCCGGTACCAGCCTTCGGCGCGGCCTGAGAGAAGTCCAATGACGGCCCGCGGTATGTCACTCGTTCTCACATTGTAGGCAGTGGCACCTTCCTCGATGCGTTCTATAAAATGAACGGGGTCTGACTGTCCGTCAAACAGTACGCCCCATCCTCGCAGTTTCTCGGCGAACACTGCCGCGGATATAGGGCTGTGCGGAAGATGGGCGGCTGGGTTGGCGGCCGGTATCTCCCGTCCAGGGCTTTTCCGGAGGTTCCCTAAGCAGGGCACGGGAAGAGTGTGATCCTCAATTCCGGGCATCGGTGAGGTGGCTCGACTGGTGGACGTCCTCTGGGTGGGTGCTTCCGGGTATATTGCCTCCAGTGCGGCAAAGCGCTCTCGTAGAGCCGGGCTGTGGTCTCCTCCTCCGATGAAGGATGCCAATCGTGGTCGTAGTTCGTCTACTTGGCCGTTCGCGTCAAGTCCAAACTCTTTTAGCAGAGCCTGCAGCTCGTCCTTCCGGCGGTAGGCTATCCACCTGACCCCCATGTTTGCGGTCGTGGAATCACCCCCGGATGCGGTGAAAAACCTGTCCTCTTCCAGTCCGGCAGCAGCCGGATCTGGCTTTGATTCTGCGTCCTCTGACGTTTTCTTTCCCGAGTCACTGGGCATACGCGCGGTGGCGCTGCCGATGGCTCTGCTGGGGATCACTCGGTGAGCGCTCCTAGTGGCGTGACTGGGCGCTGGGCGCACGGCAGGTGCTGCTGACGTGCGGCACTGGCTGACCGATGTGGTTGCGGCTGGCGCTCCCGTTGCCCCGTGGACGGCGCTGCTGGCGGCGCGATGGACGTTGCTGAGGGCGCGGTGGCCGCTCGTTGCGCGCTCCTGGTGGCGCTCGTAGCTAGTGACCACGTATCCGGCGCGGTTGGCGCTGCTGAGGGCGCGGCTGATTGGCGCTCCTGATGGCGCTCGGTGATTGGCGCTCGGTTGGCGCTGCTGAGGGCGCCTGTTGGGCACTAACGCCGCTCGATGGGCGCGAAAGCCGCTCGGTTGGCACTGCTGCCGCCCTGCTTGATGGCGCTCGGTGGAAGCCGCTCGTAGGGCGCTGCTGGTGGCGCGGTGGGTGCTGTCGGCAGGCGCTAGTGAAGACGCAGTGGACGCTCCTGTGGATCCCGTGGGGGGTGCTGCTGATAGCGCGGCCGATGGGGCGCTGACGCCGATGGTAGGCGTTCGTTGGGCGCGAGGCGCGGTGGACGCTGTGGAGGGCGAGGTGGCCGCTCTGTGGGCACCTGATGGCCACGTGGGTGGCACTGCACGGCGCGGGACGCTGCTGGGTCTGCGCTGCTGATAACGCGGCTGGCGGCGCGGGTGACGCTGCTGGGCCGCTCTGTGGGCGCTGCTCGGGGCGCGGTATGCGCTTGACGGCTTCGTGGGAGGCCACGTGGCTATGTGGCGCTCCGGGAGTGGGTTGGCGTTGGCGGGCGCAGCGCTACGGGATCCCCTACTCTAACTATTCCTGCAGTCTCCTATCTTTCTCTAAATCTCGTCTACTGGACATGGGTCTTTAGGCCATGCGGTTGGTGGTAAAAGCCCAACTCTCCTGAAGGATATCTAGTCGTCCTTATCCGTCCCTGTTCGGGCGCCAAACTGTAAGGACCTTTTTCATGGGCTGGGATAAAACTCAGTCCGGCCAGGGTCCTCTACAGTTAAATTTGTAGAAAAGTATTGGGACGAAACTGGACGGGGAGTTGCCGCGGGGATTTGTGGGGAAAGGAGGCCAGAGTATCCGCGTTGCACCGAGTAAGCAGCTCTAGCGCAACACGGAACCCGAAAGGTATAGTGGAGGGCGGGGCTGCTCCCGGCGAAAATACTAACGAAACGAGTGGCGTAGCCGATCCCTGAGAAAATACCAACAAAAATGCACGGCGTGGCCGCTCCCCCCTGGATGTGCGACTCACAAGCTATTGGGGTAGGGGGTAGGGATCCGAGGGGAGGATGGCCGGAGGCGACCCTTCCCTGTGCTCCCTGTGGTCGATCGAGTGGTCGTTTGCACTGAGTAAGCTGCTCTGGCGCAACACGATTCCCGACCGGCACAGATCACTGCACGTGGCTCGCGACTACCTACACCGTATTTGGGGCGGGGTTCCCAGGAGAGGGTGGCCAGAGGCGATCCTTTCCTGTGCTCCTTGTGGGCGATCGGGGGGTCGTTTGCACTGAGTAGGCAGCTCTGGCGCAACACGATTCCCGACCGGCACAAATCACTGCACGTGGCTCGCGCCTACCTAAACCGAAATTGGGGCGGGGTTCCCAGGAGAGGGTGGCCAGAGGCGATCCTTTCTTATGCTCCTTGTGGGCGATCGGGGGGGTCGTTTGCACTGAGTAGGCAGCTCTGGCGCAACACGATTCCCGACCGGCACAAATCACTGCACGTGGGTTCCCGAAAAATACACAAATTCACACGGACACATACTTCTTCATTCTCTCTTGTCTTTATTATCCGCTAGTACTACTACTACTACCCCTACTCGCACTCAGTCTGATCGCTATTGTCTCCTATTGTCCCACTTACTCCTTGGATCCGGCGTGCCGACGCTCGTGCCGCTGTACCACTCCGGGTTGAAGTCCGCTCCTAGGTCTGCTCGCCTTGGCTGCCATTCGAGAAAGAGACCGAGCTTCCGCCCTTGCGGCCGCATGTAAGCCCGGCTGGCCGGGTTTCTTCGTTTCCCAACACAGTTTCTTATCGAACCTCCCGCCTATCGCTATCGGCACTATCAGCTGTTGGCCCTCGGTCGACCAACACTGGGTGGTTTTCCAGCCCTGGTGCGCGCAATATTTAAATCGGATAGGCTTAGCTTCTAGTTTGAACTTAAATAAATTGCCTTCGTGGCGTAACGACTTATATTATAATTATATTATATATTACAACTTATAAATTAATGGCCTTCGTGGCGTAATCTCCAGTTGTATGCCTTCGTGGCGGAAATAGAAATGGCGAAATGTGGAGGGTGTGTTTCACGCATCCTCACAACGTTAAATTCAGAGCCAGGAGGTATATACGAGCAGGTTAAAAAAATGTTACTTTTTGGGAAAGATAATTTTACGGAAATAAATTCAATACCTGATGATTCAGTAATATCAACAAACTCAGAAGTTAAATTGGATTTGACTCCAATAAGAACGCCTCCACCTCGACGGGTCTGACGATCCTTCCGATAAACAAAAAAGTTATTAGACAAAATCTCACTATCGTGTACGGATGGGTTAAGCCAGGTCTCAGTGAGTACAATAACATTGGCCTCAAAAATTGAACTATTTATATAAAGCGTAGAGAGTTTACTAAGAAGCCCTCGAACATTCTGATAGTGAATTAGGAAATTTAGTTTTTTGAATCTATATCAGAGCTGGGCGCCGACAAAGAAGTCGTGGAAAGGGAGCTATTTTTTTTTATATACTCGTGGACAATTATATCAGCAGGCCAAAAATTGGGGCAAAGAAGTTTAGAGAACAGCCCATCCGGAAAAAGTATTTTAAATGAAGACTAATCTCTTATCTGTTTAAAATTAAATTTGGTGATGTCAATACCATTTTGATTGGGAAGAGAGAGGTTTGTGACAATATGATGCATCACGTCCTTTACAGTTATTGCTGCATTCAACCTAGACACAAAAATAGATTTTCTAGGTACCATGACAGTGAGTGGTACCGGAGAAGAGAGAGCAGGGCTATGGCTGTTTTTCCTAGGGATCATGCTAGTAAGTGGGACAGGAGGAGGTGGAAGGGTATTAGCTAGAGGCAGTAGAAAGTGCGGCAGAGCCCCGGACGTGGCAACAGCCGGTGAACGGTTAGTAGGCCTTAATGATTCCGGCAAAACTACAGTCGCCGAATCTGGCAGCGGTTGCCCCGTGGCGTCATTCGTTGATGACTCGAGCCCGTTGGGATCATCCTCATCGCACGACACATAGCCTGCAGTTGGGCTGGGAAGAGAGAGGTTGGTCGAGAGATCTGGAACATGTAAAGAGATATTAGGCAGTGTAGGACTACGATTTATATTTAATGAAGATTGACTTAGAAGAATCCGACCTTTAAAGTTGGAGTCGCAGACATTAAATCGACTTAATAAGTCCGTAAATCCAGCACGTAATGCCTGAAACTCTAGCTCCGTTTGCCTCATAAATGCTCTTATATCAATTTTGATATGTAGGCATGTAGGGCACGTCCAGTCCAGGTTAGCATTAGATCTAGTGCGATCAGCAATTTGAGCAGCACTATGCCCAAAGTCTGCACATTTAGCGTGCGCAATGTTTTCACATAACCAGCAACTAACAATTGGCTGCCGAGAAGTGATTTTACCAACAAATTGGCAACCAACAACACAACAGGCAGTCATTGTTTACACGTTGAAGTCAGTTAAATGTAGAATGTAGAAAAAGTAGAAAAAGCAGGAAGCTTTAGATGAGTGCCAACAAAAAGCTGTGTGGCTTAGCAAAACGCAGAGGAAAGATGAGAAAAGGGAGCGATAAGACCAATTCAGCAAAGACCCGTTAACTCGAAAATGAGAGCCGGTGACTGAAGTTGGGAGAATGTAGCAGAGGGAACGGTGCGAGAGAGCGCCAAAACAACAATGTAAATAAGAAACAACAACTATGCACAAAGCACCCGCGGTTTTAACACAAATAACTAATTTGCAAGCAAACGGCGGCCTCAACCAAGTTGAAAATGTAAATTTGGGAATATATCAGATCGGTAATTTAGACACTAGGCGAATAAATGTGGGAGCAAATATAAAACACGTCCGTGTACAACAGAGATCGATGATGAGTATGAAGCGCAACGGGCAGTTGGCGTTGGAATACGATCGTATCATCAAGGATTACAGCGATGGCGCGCGGGCACAAAGGATCCTCAAAGACACCGCTACCAGACGGGATTACTCTGGAAGGACGACTACGCTGTGCTGCCACGAAGCTACGAGATGGCGCACAGACGGCTGATCAACCTCGAGAAGAAGTTGAAGCGCAACGGGCAGTTGGCGTTGGAATACGATCGTATCATCATGGATTACAGTGATTGCGCGCGGTCACAAAGGATCCTCAAAGACACCGCTACCAGACGGGATTACTCTGGAAGGACGACTACGCTGTGCTGCCACGGAGCTACGAGATGGCGCACAGACGGCTGATCAACCTCGAGAAGAAGTTGAGGCGCAACGGGCCGTTGGCGTTGGAATACGATCGTATCATCAAGGATTACGTATCCAAAGGATATGCGAGGAAACTGCAGCAGGATGAGGTCGCGGCGACCGGCTATGGTATTTGCCACATTTTGGTGTCGAAAACCGGAACAAGCCCGGTAAGGTCCGGCTTGTGTTCGATGCTGCAGCCAAGGTTGGAGGAAAATCGCTAAATTCGGGGCTGGACAAGGGGCCTCAGCATTACAAGCCCTTGCCAGCCGTGCTCTTCCACTTCAGGGAAGGAACAGTCGGAGTCTGCGGTGACATCAAGGAGATGTTCCACCAAGTGCTGATTCGACCCGAGGATCGATGTTCCCAACGATTCCTTTGGAGAGATGGCAACGACGATCGAGACCCGAATGTGTACGAGATGAACGTAATGACGTTTGGAGCAGCCTGCTCGCCGAGCGCTGTGCATTACGCAAAGACGGTGAATGCCCTGAAGTTTCGAGATTCGGATCCGAGGGCAGTCAAGGCCATCATCGACAACCACTACGTCGATGACTATGTGGACAGTTTCGCTACAGACAGCGAAGCTATGAGTGTATCTACCCGAGTGAAGGAGATACTTGCGGAGGCTGGAATCGACTTATGCCTGTTTTCATCCAGCTCACCCATCGTGGAAGCGGCGTTGGGACCACCTGGACAAGTCAAGAGCGTCGGATGGGGTGAGGCTGAGCAGAAGATCCTTGGAATGCGTTGGCAGGTAGCCACGGACGACTTCAGATTCAACGTGGAGTATCACCGAGTGCCAAGTAGCGTTCTAAGTGGAGATCGAGTCCCTACAAAGAGGGAGTATTTGAGGCTGCTGATGTCAACGTTTGACCCATTGGGATTCCTGTGCTGCCTGATGATTACAGCGAAGACGTTGTCGAGAGAGATCTGGAGGCAGAAGATCCAGAGGGACGAACCACTACCGGAGGAGATAGGCAAAGCCTTTGTGGCCTGGCGCAGGGAGATGGACGCCGTGGGACAGTTCCGATGCCATCGTCACTATTTTGGGCATGGAGCAGCTCGGACCATCAAGTTGCACGTGTTCGTGGATGCATTTCAATCTGCATTCGCGGCGGTGGCCTATTGGAGGGTCACGTACGAGGATGACAACGTGCTGGTTAGCTTCGTGTGCGCAAATACGAAGTGCGAGCCGATGAGAACGACGTCGATCCCAAGGTTGGAGCTGCAGGCAGCGGTTCTTGGATTCAGACTGATGAACACTGTCAAGGAGGAGCACAGTGTGGACATCAGCGAGACGCTGAGATGGATCGGGAGCACCCACCGCCGGTACAAGCAGTTTGTTGGCAACCGAGTGGCGGAGATTTTGGAGTCGTCGAAGGTTTCCCAGTGGCGATGGGTACTTAATGCTGACAACGCAGCGGATGATGCGACGCGGTCGCAGAATAATGCGGACCTTAGCCCGTTCCAGAGATTCTCGAGCTTCAGTCGCCTGGTGAGGACCACAGCCTGGGTCTTGAGGTTTGCGCGTTGGTGTCGCAAGCAGAGAAGCGAGCTCGAGGAGTACGGACACACTGCAACGGAGTGTGAGGCCGCGGAGAACCTGTTAGTCAGACAGGCCCAATTGGAATCGTTCCCCGACGAGATGAGGTCGGCGGAATGCGGAAAGGACGTCGCCAGCTCGATTGAGATTCGAGGTCTGGCGCCTTACGTCGATGAACACGGAGTTCTGCGAGTTCATGGCAGAGTTGATGCCGCGCTGTGCATGCCGTACAGTAATACTGTCACACAGGCACAGTCTTACGGAATTGATTGTGAGGCCCAGATGAAGCATCAAAACGTGGATGCGACGATTGCTCAGATCCGGACGAGATTCTGGGTCACGTAGATGAGACGAGTGCTGAAGGAAGTAATCTCGTCGTGCAACGAGTGCAAGTTGCAGCGAACGCGGCCGATGCCGCCGATAATGAGGATCGACTGGAAGCGGGGGGATGGCCATTCAAGTACACCGGATTGGACTACTTTGGGCCACTGCTGGTGACTGTATCCCGTCACAGAGAGAAACGTTGGGTCGCCTTGTTCACGTGCTTGACGACAAGGGCGATTCATCTGGAGCTGGCGCATGACCTGTCGACGGATTCCTGCATAATAGCGATCAGGAACTTCGTCTGCCGTAGAGGACCAGTACATAGACTGCTGAGTGATAACGGCAAGAACTTCGTGGGAGCTGACAGGGAGGCCAGGCGATTTGGAGATGTGTTCGAGACGGAGAGGATACAGAGTGAGTTGTCCAGCAGAAGCATTGAATGGGTTTTCAATTGCCCATCGAACCCGTCTGAGGGCGGAGTATGGGAGCGGATGGTGCAGTGCGTCAAACGAGTGATGCGCCATACCCTGAAGGAAGTCGCGCCGAGGGATCATGTGTTGGAGAGTTTCCTGATCGAGGCGGAGAATGTGGTCAACTCGCGTCCGCTCACCCACTTGCCGGTGGATGCGGACCAAGAGGCGCCGTTGACGCCAAACGATCTGCTCAAGGGAGCAGCTAACCTGCCGAATACGCCTGGATTGGATGCGGAGCTGCCAAGGAGGGTTCTACGCGAAAGCAGTGGAGGATTGCTCGCATGCTGCGAGACCGTTTCTGGAGGAGGTGGGTCCTCGAGTACCTGCCTACTCTTGTGCGCCGCGAGAAGTGGTGCCGGAGAACGGAGCCCATCCGCCAGGGCGATATGGTCTTCGTCTGCGATCCTGCCTTGCCCAGACGAGAGTGGCGCAAGGGCATCGTGGAGGAGGTCTACAGCGGACCTGATGGAGTCGTCAGACGCGCCACTGTGCGCGTGAACGACAATGGCCTATCTCTGACAATGTTGCGGCCCGTTTCAAAACTTGCAGTTTTGGATTTGAGTGGAGCGGTTCTTCACGGGGTCGGGGATGTCGACGGTCAAACATTGTAATCGATAGGTAGAATACGTATTGTAAGGAAAATCTAGTATTTATTAAGTTATCCGATCTCGTATGGATTTCTTGGCCCTTGAAGTGTGGGCCTACTAATATCGGTATAGCGAATGCCGCCAAAAAATGTGCTTCTCATTGTCTTGTAAATTGTAGGAGGGCACACTGCGGTAAGATTAAGTTAGTTTAAAATGTATGAGGCTAATTTGAATTGTTCACAGAATAAAACGCACGTACGTCACGCGCACGCCGCCCTTGAAGTTAACCCTCTCTTCGGACCTACGCGTGTGGGGTAGACGTTAAAAAGGCAACTCCATATGATGCAAGACAGCATAATATAACATTATGTTAATATACTAATACTAATACTAATACTATACTAATACTATTAGTATATATTTACATATGTTTACACTAGAAATAAAATGTTAACTGAAATGTATTAGTCTCGTCAATATCTATACCTATCGATTGACCTAAAAAAAAGTTTTCCACGCCCACTCTAACGCCCACAAGCTCACGCCCTCATCCCCGTCATGATTTAAACCAAAAAAGAAGAAGGAGAAGAATCGGGTGATGGAGTTAACACTTAACACTTAGAATAATCGGTTTATTGCCTCACTCGCTAGATAACCCGACATAGTGTGACATGTCTTTAAGGGGGTTCACCTGTGTAATACTTTTAAAAAATCTTTTTTTTTTTATTGCAAATTTTCAATCTATAACATGTCAAAAAACATTGTGTAAAAGGATATGTGTGAAACCAGATTAGTTTGTTAGCTGCAGATTGAATGTAAGTTCATAAAAATGATTATTCATCACATCCTCAAACTTTAAACGCGTTTTTCTCGAAACCGTGTTTTGGTGTGCAGGATTGCGCAAAATCTATTCGATGAATCAAGCTGAAATTCTGAGGGGTCAATTTGAATGTATAATCCGAGGTACTGACGTAGGGGTTTCTTATAAAATTTTTTTCAAATTGTTTTTCACACTTTAATATCTTATAAAAAAGTACGCCATTTTGACAATTTTCAAAAATTTACGACATCTCTACGTAAGTACCTCGGCAACTTGATTACGAATAACGGAGTATTTTCGTTTTTTGTTTCAGACCACTAATGTGTGGTGTATCCTGCACACCGTTTAGGTCCGTAAATTTGGGAAAGTCTCGTTCCAGCTTCGGTCACCAGTACACTTTCTTGATAAAACTGTTATACATAAAAATTTATAAACTTAAATAATAAACTAACAAAATACAAAAACAATTATTCAAAAACTTTGAATAGTTTACTTACACGAAATATCCGAAAAAGCGCTTGAAAATCGACATTCACACAGGTGAAGCTTCCTTAAGGAAGCTTTTGTGAGCCGTGCCGATCTGTTCAGAACTATAACTGCAAAAACATCGATAGTGGTGCCATCGCTCTATTCAAAATTGCAATACTATGGATATTCTTTGAATGTATGTATAAGTTAACAACTAAGTATAATATTGCACAATGTATTACTCTAGTTATCAATTAGCTTTCCTGAGTAATGCTGATGCGCCACATTTGTAATAAATAAGAAATATATCTTTTATTATTGACTGAGCTTAAGGCCAGCAATAGCGGTAAAGTTTACCGCCAACCCAATCGTCGTTCCAGCAACTGCCCTAGGACGAGATACATCAGGAGCAGCAGCAGGACACAGAGCTGCAAGTTATCCAACCCGTGAAACGGTTCCACTTATGGAATTTATAAACAAATTTTTGAATTCAATCTCAGCTATGTTACCCTTGCCTTCAGCGACAATGCCTTTGCCTTTGTTTAAGATTCTGCCTTTGCCTTTGCCATTTACTTCGAGGGCCGCGCTTGACCGTCCTGATAAGATAAATAAACCAATCGTAAAGTAAACACAAGCTTCCGTTCGAAGCCCAAACTTTTCCGTTCGAAGCCCACAGTATTGCGTTCTAAGTTCAGAACATATTGCGTTCCGATTTTCAATCAAATTGCATCGGTCAGCATAATTTCATTTCACAACGAGATGCGACAGTCTCAGCATAAGCTTTTATTTTAAACAAAAATTAAAGTTCTGGAAGCTTAAGAAAAGGAAAGCTTCTGGCCGAGGTTCATTGCAGAATTTTTTGGAATTAAGAAGTCAGTCCTATTTTATCCGAGACCGCGATCGGTTCACAAATTTTAAAAGTGTCTTGTATTAATTGAGTTTTAAGAATCAAGGCTAATCACCCGAGTTTTAAAAATAAAAAAATAAATTTTTTTAAATCATCTACTAACGACGAATTTAATTGGCGCCCAACGTGGGGCCAAAATTATTTAATGAAAAATTAGTTAAGTATAAACGGAGCTCGCGCGGCCAACAACTCAACATTTCTAGTGGAGAAATTAAAAAATTCACCAAACAACACAACAAAGTGACAGTGGTCGTTAACAATAAATAAATGGAAATTAAAAAATGAAATAATCCATTTAAAGGTGAACTTTAAAAAAAGGTGGACCAAAATCTTAAATCAAAAAAATACAAGAACACAAAATAAAGCAAAACCAGAAACGCACTAAACAAAAACAGTTAAACAAACCAGCTCTTACAACAACAACAACAAAATCACAACACGCTGAAACAGGAAAAATTAAAGAAGGAAGGAAGGGCATTCTATCGCCAATAATTTCTACTGAATCCAGGAAGGAAGATCAACCCACAACCTCACAGAAGGAAGACCCCATCGGGACAGTCTCGTGAGAAATTAATTTTCAATAATAAAAAAACTAAGGATTATAAACTAAGATCATGGAATTTAAGAAAAAATAATATAAGATTTAAGCATTGATAAAAAATAAGATAGATATGCGACTTAATAAAAAATATCGAGAAACAATCTGGAAAATTTAATAAATAGCTTTGGTGAAATAAATTTAATAATGGCAACCGGAGGTTCAGCACCAAATTTTTCTGCAGGTAGTATAGCCACAGCAGGCGGCTTAACAATGGAATTAATAAATAGATTGATAAATGTTCCATTAAATGAAACGAGCAGGAAAATAGATGGTTTAGAAGGAAAGTTAGCCACAGATGCAAACACTGTGGAGGATTATAAAATACAAATAATCGACCCAACTATAAAATGCGATACAACACTTGAAGTGGTAAAATCTTTACCAAAATTCACGGGGGAATCAACACAATATGTAGGTTGGAGGGAAGCCGCAGAAACTGTAATGAGTCTCTATAAAATTCAAAGTGAACAATATTTTATCGCCTTAACAATTTTACGAAATAAAATTTTGGGAGCTGCCCATGATGCTCCTACCAAACATGGCACCGTTTTAAACTTTCGAGCAATCTTATCTAGATTGGACTTTATATATAGCGATAAACGACCAATACATATTCTCGAGTCAGAACTAAGTATCCTCAGGCAGGGACGAATGACAGTTACAGAATACTATAATGAAGTCAATAAAAAAATGACTCAAAACCATAATGACATACGGAAAGGACAGCGTAATTGTCAAAGAAACAAACAAAACAATAGGAGCAATGCTTTACGAATTTTTATATCAGGGCTAAATGGATCTATCTCAGAAACTCTTTTCTCATTAAATCCACCAGATTTACCCAATGCTTTGGCAAAGGTCCAAGAATTAGAATCAAACAATTTTCGTGCTCAATTTGCAAACAGGTTTATTGGATTTAAAAATGAAAATAAACATCAGGGAAACAACTTACGATTTGATCAAAAACGAAAGAACAATAATACTAATAAAATGGGAAATAATTGGAGTAATAACCAGAATTATAATTGGCCACAAAAGGCAAATTTTTGGCAAAACGATAATCATAATAACAATCAAAAGTAACAAGCCGTCGAGCCAATGGATGTTGATCCATCAATTCAACTCCAGAATAAACCTAGTTACAATCGGCAGCCGAATAATAATTGGCAGGCAAATAATAATCGAGGTAGATACAATAATATTTATTATCAAAATAATAATCGATCAAATTACTATCGCGCTAATCAAAATAAAGAGCAAACTCAAGCTCAGAAAAGGGAACCAGATGGAACAGTAAATCAGCCAGCTAATAAAGTAACCAGATTGATATTGTTTATCAACGAAGATCATTTTTTAGACCAGACCCCTACAGGGGAATGCCTTATTTAAATAGGACAGACCGAAAAACCAAGAAGCAGTTAAAGATTTTAAAAGATACAGGAGCCACTGCTTGTTATACTAAAAAGGAAAAGGAAAATAAAAATGAGTTATCAATATACAAAAAGGTAACTACAGTTCTTGGGTATTCAATTATTAGGTATTACCATATTATAAATATATTTGAAACAAGACAATTATTTTATGAAATCGAAGGATTAGAATCTGATTTGCTAATTGGATTTAATTTATTAAGAAAAATCGGAGCTATAATAAATATAGAAAAGGGAGTCTTGGAATATAAAGGGAAAACAGAAAAGTTAAAATATTATGATAATGAGGAAAAAAATGAAATAAGTTTAATTGAAGAAAATAATATTCTTCCGTTAAAAGAATGAAAAAAATAGCGAAAGCTTGGGAATTCAAAATCCTGAGAGTGCCGACGAAGTATGTAAATACCGTCAATAAAAATACAAATATCTTGGGAATTCAAAATCCTGAGAGTGTCGACGAAGTAAATACCGTCAATAAAAATACAAATATCTTGGGAATTCAAAATCCTGAGAGTGCCGACGAAGTAAATACCGTCAATAAAAATATAAGTATCTTGGGAATTCAAAATCCTGAGAGTGCCGACGAAGTAATTACCGTCAAAAATCGAATAAATAAAAATCGTTTGAAATGTAAAAATTTCAAGCCCGCCGTCGTTGAGTTATCCGACAAACAACAGATAAACAATATAGGTACTGATCAATTAGACGGACTAAAGGAAAAAATAGTTCTCTATATTGAAAAAGAGCATTCAAAGATAAATATGCAAATTCCTTTTAGAACATACATAAAGGGGGAAATAAATCTTATTCACGACAGGCCAATATACGGGAAACAATATCCGTACGCTTTTTCTGTCACCGACTTCGTGAATAGCGAAATCAGTAGAATGTTAGCAGAAGAAATTATAAGGCCTAGTCGAAGCCCTTATAACTCACCAGTTCTGGTAGTCCCAAAGAAAGGAGAAAATCAAGACGGAAGCCGTAAATTGAGACTCGTCATTGACTATAAAAAATTAAATGAAAGTACCATACCTGACAGGTACCCAATGCAAGACCCATTAGTAATTCTATCTAATTTGGGAAAAGCAAGATATTTTTCAACAATAGATTTAGAAACAGGTTTTCATCAGATATTAATGAAAGAAACTGATGTAGAAAAAACATTCTTTTCAATAAATAATGGAAAATACGATTTTTTAAGAATGCCATTCGGACTAACAAATGCACCAAGAATTTTTCAGAGAGCAATGGACGACATCCTAAGAGAACAAATAGGGAAAACATGTCATGTCTACATGGACGACATTATAATATTCTCAAATTCGATTGAACAACATTATATAGACTTAAACAAAATTATAAATATATTAATAAGGGCAAACATGAAAATCTCTTTGGAAAAATCAAAGTTTTTTAAACGCGAAACCAGTTTTCTAGGATCTTATAACGTCATCAAGACAGACCCAGAAAAAATTGACACCGTTATTAAATATCCGCTTCCAAAAAATATTCGGGAACTAAGAAGTTTCTTAGGCCTTACGGGCTATTATAGAAAATTTGTTTTAAATTACGCCTCTATAGCCAAACCTCTACAAAATATCTTGGAGGTCATAATGGCAAAATTTCAAAAAGAATGTCAACAAAAATGTTAATTCAGCTGGATGACACAGCTATTAAAGCTTTTAACGAGCTGAAAGAAAATCTCATTGCTCAAGTAGAATTAGTTCAACCGGATTATAATAAAAAATTTACACTGACCACCGACGCTTCGGACGTCGCAATTGGTGCAGTATTATCTCAAGAAGGTAAACCAATTACTTTTATTTCAAAAACCTTGACTAAAACGGAACAAGTTTAGCTTGTTGTTTATAACTAATAAGAAGGAACTTTTAGCAATAGTATGGACTCTTAAAAATCTAAAAAACTACTACTACTACTACTACAAACCGATCATCAACCACTATCTTTCGCAATCTCTGATAAAAATCCTAATATTGAAATGAAACGCTGGTACTCCTTCATAGAAAGTTTCACTCCAAAAGTCATTTATAAGCCAGGTACAACTAATGTAGTTGCAGACGCCTTATCAAGAATTCAGATCAACAACTTAACTGACAGTAACAAATCGGTCTCAGATCAAAACACTCAGCATTCAGCAGAGAGTAGTTTTGAGAATGTTATACAAGAAACCCGTAAACCCTTAAACCAGTTTAAGCAACCATTACTATTAGCAACGGGGAGGTATACAATACATGAGTCGATTAATATATTCGAAAATACCAGACATATAAAAAATTTGATATTAATCTTAAGAGAATATATTCCTCCTAATTTAACGGTAGCTATTCATTGTACTTTAGAGGACTTTTATAGAATTCAAAAACCACTTAAAGATAATTTTGTGAATAAATTTTTGTATACAAAAATATTTGTCCAAGATGTAGAAACTACTGAGGACAGAGCACTTATAATCGAAGAAACACATTGCAGAGCACACAGGGGACTTGACGAAAATTATAAACAAATCAGTAGATGGTATTATTGGCCAAACTTACTTACAAAATTAATAGAACACATAAAAAATTGAAAAATTTGCAATAAAAACAAATATAACAGACACCCAATTAAAATTCCAATTGGAGAAGCCCCAATCCCGAGTAAAGAAGGCGAAAATTTACACATCGACTTATATTACGCGCAAAGTCTTACTTTCATAACTTGTATTGACGCTTACTCAAAATTTTTAGTAGTAAAAGAAATCCAAAATAAATTAAATATCGAAAACATAGTAATAGAACTTCTTCAACACTTTCCACAAGCCAAAGTGATAATGACCGATAATGAACCAAGCTTTACCTCGGCCCAATTTAAATCTTTTGCACAAAGGTGCGGTTTAACTTTACATTACGCAGACCCGAGGCACAGTACCTCAAACGGACAAGTTGAAAGGGCACATTCTACATTAACAGAATTATGCATTAAAGAAGAATTTAATTTAACCGACTATTCCGAAATAGTAATAAGAGCCGCTCAAGAATATAATCAGAGTATTCATTCTACAACAAACCAAAAACCTTTTGACGTACTATATAATAATATAGAGCACGATAACATTCCTCAAATTTTAAAAAATACACAAGAGAAAATGTTAGAAACACATAATGAAAACAGAAAAGAACAAGGTAGAACGCTATTGTCGAGTACCTCGACTATCAGATACCCGTTACTCAGCTAAAGGGACCAAAGGGAAATGGAGATATGCAAGCAGCAAAGCGAGATTGAAATGCGCCACCCACCGACGGTAGACAGATTTAAGCGTTATCGGCGTTAGAGTGGGCGTGGAAAATTTTTTTAGGTCAATCGATAGGTATTGACGAGACCAATACAGTTCAGTTAAAATTTTGTATCTAGCATGAAAATTGTGGGCGCCACAGGCTTAGGCGGTTTGTGGGCGTTAGAGTGGGCGTGGCATATTTGCGTAACAAACTTGCGCTGCGCACAAGGCTACGGAATCTAAATCTGAGATCCCAATTTTCTATCCTTGATAGTTTCCGAGATATCCACGTTCATATTTAGGATTTTTTTTAAGTTTGTGGGCGGTTTGTGGGCGTTAAAGTGGGCGTGGCAAACTTTTTTTTATCAATCGATAGGTATTGATGAGAACAATACATTTCAGTTACAATTTTTATTCTAGCATGAAAACTGTAGGAGCCACAGACAAACTTGCGCTGCGTAAGAAGCTCAGGAATCTGCACGCCAAATCTCAATAGCCTAGCTCTTATAGTTTCCGAGATATCAGCGTTCATCCGGACGGACAAACAGACGGACAGACGGTCAGACGGACAGACGGACATGGCTAGATCAACTCGGCTAGTGATCCTGATCAAGAATATGTATACTTTATGGGGTCGGAAACGCTTCCTTCTGCCTTTTACATACTTTCCGACGAATCTAGTATACCCTATTACTCTACGAGTAACGGGTATTAAAAGTATATCATGTAGGACAGGTAGTTTATGAAAAGAAATACGGGGAAAGAAATAAACTTAAAACTAGATATAAAAATCAAGTAGTTAAAGAAAATTTACCTAACAAAATAATAATCAACAATAGAAATAGAATTATTCACAAAGATAATATAAGATTCTAAAAATTTATTTTTTCCTTTTTTTTTACCTTTTCCAGAAAATGTTTTATCAGGTGCTCATACTACACCTTATTTTATTAACAAAATCAGAAATAATTGACTATACAAGTCACGAGTATCTTTTATTCAAGGACAATAAAGACGTATTGACGTACGATTCATACGCAGAATTATTCCACGTAACTAACTTAAGTTTTTATAAAGAAATAATAAAATTGGAATCAGATAATATAAAAAGGGATACTAATAAAAGGTCACAATGGGAAATTAGATATAACATAGAAGTAATCGAATTAATTTTATCACAATTAATATCAACTAGATCAAAAAGGGGGATAAATGAGATAGGCACTGTGTGGAAATGGTTAGCTGGAACTCCGGATCATGATGATTTTATTAAAATACAGAATAAAATTGATGAATTAACTGAAAATAATAATAAGCAATTTATTATCAATTCCAAACTGTTTAAAGAAATAGAATCTCTTTCTGATGATTTTAAAAATGTTTTTATTTATCAAGATTTACCACTGCGAAAACATTGCTTACGATCATTAACATTTGATCTGCCAAATTTAATTGACACAATCACACTAGCAAAAATTGACGTTTTTAATACCAAAATATTAAACAATGATGACATCATGGAAATATTAAAACATGAACAAAAACCAGTAATTATCGCTGACTTAATGGACATCTCTGTTTATAAAATCGCACTGCATAAAGAACTTGTAATAATTTATATAATATACCCAAAATTAAAAAACAGATGCGAAATATATCACGCTAGAGCGATTTCCCAAATCGATGGGAAACTAGTATTAAGCAATCAAGTCGCAAAATGCGCAAATATGTTTTATGAAATGTCTAACTTTAAGATCGAACTGTTTAATAATTATTGCACGTTAAATAATGAAAAACCTTGATTTACCCGCTTATTAAATGGCGAGAAATCCACTTGTAAAAAAATAAGATAGAAAAATAAAAAAATAGACATCATACAAGATGGTGCCATTCTTATAAATGGTAACAATATTGTGAACAACTCCCATTTAAACGGTTCATTTTTGATAACATTTAATGGTACAACCGAAATTAATAATATTTCATATACCAATTTGGAAAACAAAATTCTTAACTACTTAACTACGAACCACTTCAAAAATTATGAAATGTCCGATTACATATTATTAAGTAACTCAAAACATTCTTTAGATAATATAAACATTTTAAATCCTTTCATTAAAATTAGTAATACTAAAATATCACTTACCTTTATATTATTAATTTTAATCATTATATATTTGATTTTTTTACTTATTATAAAATACAAAAATGACATATTATTTGTAACCAAAAAACAACGGCCAGAACCAGAAAAACCCATTAGCCAAGAAAATTTTTAAACAGAATTAAGAGATCAGTTAAATGAATTTCATATTGAATCGGGACGATCCATTTTAGAAGGGGGAGAGTTATCCAACCCGTGAAACGGTTCCACTTATGGAATTTATAAACAAATTTTTGAATTGAATCTCAGCTATGTTACCCTAGCCTTCAGCGACAATGCCTTTGCCTTTGTTTAAGATTCTGCCTTTGCCTTTGCCATTTAATTCGAGGGCCGCGCTTGACCGTTCTGCTAAGATAAATAAATTAATCGTAAAGTAAACACAAGCTTCCGTTCGAAGCCCAAACTTTTCCGTTCGAAGCCCACAGTATTGCGTTCTAAGTTCAGAACATATTGCGTTCCGATTTTGAATCAAATTGCATCGGTCAGCATAATTTCATTTCACAACGAGATGCGACAGTTTCAGCATAAGCTTCTATTTTAAACATAAATTAAAGTTCTGGAAGCTTAAGAAAAGGAAAGCTTCTGGCCGAGGATTATTGGAGAACTTTTTAGAATTAAGAAGTCAGTCCTATTTTATCCGAGAGTGTCTTGTATTAATTGAGTTTTAAGAATAAAGGTTTATCACCCGAGTTTTAAAAATAAAAAAATAAATTTTTGTAAGTCATCTACTAACGACAAATTTAATTTGCACAGCGCAGACGCAGGACTACGCGGGACAAACCCTCCGATCTTTATCTGGCTCCCAACTTCAGTTTCGAACCTTGTTAATTGGATCATGAAGCTCAAGTGGTGATAAAATTTATCGTGATCATAAAACAAAAAACTATATTTGCAGAGTAATTGCTGAATCAACAAATTTGAACAAATTTATATTGCATACTATTGTCAGTAGGAAATTTTCATTGCATACTTTTGTCAAGAACATTTTTTTGCGTTGCATACTTTTGTCAGTAGAAAAACATTTAATTGCACTCTTTTGTCAGTAAAATTTTTTTCCATTGCATACCCAAATAATCTTTTTTAATTTTTCTTGCTTTGCATACTTTCACCAAAGCAAAGGTTTCTTTTTTGTGCTTATCCAAAGAAATTAAGTGACCTCTTAGTAAAGTCAATCTCTTGCGCAACCAAAGCTCGCTATTCGACATGCAGGCAAGGCGACATGCCTTTAATGCAATACTATGACGAAGTCGAAAAAAAACTAACGCTAGTAACCAATAAAATTGTCATGACGCACGAACAAGAGGGTGCTCAACTCAGAAGTTAGAGCCGACGCCTTGCATGCTTTTATTTCAGGTTTAAAGATCCGTCGTCTTTCCAGCACAGCCTAAAGACCTCCCTTCTGCGCTGGCTCTGGCTAGAGAGGCAGAGTCTAGTATTGAGAGAAGCATGTTTGCAAACTCTTACGCTAAGGCTGTGGAACAGCGGGCTCAAGGTACCGAAATCAACAAAAGCCGTTCCTATGGCAAGCCAGGCAGGTATAACAAAGAAGACCAAAATCAGGATAGAAACCCCCATTTTGTCAAGCGCCCAAAGGGTAACTCTCAAGAGCAGACTAACAGGGACAACCAATCGCAGGCCCCACAACCTATGGAGATTGATTCCTCCTCTAAGTTTAGGCAGCGTACCGAGTACAGCAAACGTCAATCTAATGACTCCAACGCCGCGAAGCGACGAAACTCGTCCGATCGTGCGACAGGCCCAAGACGCCAGCAACTCAATAATGTAGTTCAAGAGGACTCAAAAGAAGATAAAGCTAACTACGAAAAGGCGGCAAAGGAGGCAGTTGAGCAAATTGAAAGTGACAACGAGTTCGCTCCGGATGACGACTCAGTTCATTTTTTAGGGAACACTCCCGGTGGCCGTTCATCGAGCGACGGTTGGCTGGGAGAACATTAAAAATGTTAATAGACACTGGGTCAAGCCCATAAAGGAGCTAAAATCGATTCACGGTTCTACCGAAATTAAGCAAAAGTGCTTTATGAACATTTTCAAGCACACGTCATTATACCCGTTACTCGTAGAGTAAAAGGGTATACTAGATTCGTCGGAAAGTATGTAACAGGCAGAAGGAAGCGTTTCCGACCCCATAAAGTATATATATTCTTGATCAGGATCACTAGCCGAGTCGATCTAGCCATGTCCGTCTGTCCGTCTGTCTGTCCGTCCGGATGAACACTCCGGAAACTATGAGAGCTAGGCTATTGAGATTTGGCGTGCAGATTCCTGAGCTTCTTACGCAGCGCAAGTTTGTTTCAGTAGAGTGCCACGCCCACTCTAACGCCCACAAACCGCCCAAAACTGTGGCTCCTACAGTTTTGATGCTAGAATAAAAATTTTAACTGAAATGTATTGTTCTCATCAATACCTATCGATTGACTCAAAAAAAAGTTTGCCACGCCCACTTTTACGCCCACAAACCGCCCACAAACTTCAAAATATCGTAAATATGAACGTGGATATCTCGGAAACTATCAAGGATAGAGAATTGGGATCTCAGATTTAGATTCCGTAGCCTTGTGCGCAGCGCAAGTTTGTTACGAAAATATGCCACGCCCACTCTAACGCCCACAAACCGCTCAAGCCTGTGGCGCCCACAATTTTCATGCTAGATACAAAATTTTAACTGAACTATATTGGTCTCGTCAATACCTATCGATTGACCCAAAAAAGAATTTGCCACGCCCACTGTAACGCCCATAACGCTTAAATCTATCTACCGCCGATAGGTGGCGCATTTCAATCTCGCTTTGCTGCTTGCATATCTCCATTTCCCTTTGGTCCCTTTAGCTGAGTAACGGGTATCTAATAGTCGAGGTACTCGACTATAGCGTTCTTCCTTGTTTTTTTATTAGACACTCTCAGCACGTTCAACGCTATCATAGGCTTCGACTTGTTAACACAGGCCGGGGTTAAGCTGAACTTAGAAAAAAACATTCTGGAGGTGCCCTCCGAAAAACTTCAGTATCATAACTGCGCTGACGTAAATTTCACCGATGTTAATGACATCGTTTTTCCTACCTCCATTAAGAAAGAGTTTAAGAGTATGATACTAAAAAGAACAAGAAAGAACGCTATAGTCGAGTGCCTCGACTATCAGATACCCGTTACTCAGCTAAAGGGACCAAAGGGAAATGGAAATAAGCAAGCAGCAAAGCAAGACTGAAATGCGCCACCTACCGGCGGTAGACAGATTTAAGCGTTATGGGCGTTAGGGTGGGCGTGGAAAATTTTTTTTTGGTCAATCGATAGGTATTGACGAGACCGATACAGTTCAGTTAAAATTTTGTATCTAGCATGAAAATTGTGGGCGCCACAGGCTTGGGCGGTTTGTGGGCGTTAGAGTGGGCGTGGCATATTCGCGTATCAAAATTGCGCTGCGTACAAAGGTTCGGAATCTAAATCTGAAATCCTGATTCTATATCTTTGATAGTTTCCGAGATATCCACGTTCATATTTACGATTTTTTGAAGTTTGGGGGCGGTTTGTGGGCGATAAAGTGGGCGTGGCAAACTTTTTTTTAGGTCAATCGATAGGTATTGATGAGAACAATACATTTCAGTTAAAATTTTTATTCTAGCATCAAAACTGTAGGAGCCACAGTTTTGGGCGGTTTGTGGGCGTAAAAGTGGGCGTGGCACTCTACTGAAACAAACTTGCGCTGCGTAAGAAGCTCAGGAATCTGCACGCCAAATCTCAATAGCCTAGCTCTCATAGTTTCCAAGATCTCAGCGTTCATCCGGACAGACAGACGGACAGACGGACAGACGGACAGACGGACAGACGGACAGACGGACAGACGGACAGACGGACAGACGGACATGGCTAGATCGACTCGGCTAGTGATCCTGATCAAGAATATATATACTTTATGGGGTCGGAAACGCTTCCTTCTGCCTGTTACATACTTTCCGACGAATCTAGTATACCCTTTTACTCTACGAGTAACGGGTATAAAAATAGCTTTTTCAACTGCCAACAAAGCTCTCCCTTTTAACACCGCAGTTATTGCCACAATTCGGACAATAACAAACGAACCGGTGTACTCCAGAGCCTACCCAAACCTTAGGGAGTTTCCGACTTTGTGAACAGTGAAGTCAAACAAATGCTAAAAGATGGCATTATCAGGCCCTCGAGGTCGCCCTACAACAGCCCGACTTGGGTTGTTGACAAGAAAGGTACTGACGCCTATGGTAACCCGAAGAAGAGGTTAGTCATCGATTTCAGGAAACTGAACGAACAGGCTATTCCAGACCGTTACCCAATGCCCAGCATTCCCATGATTCTAGCGAACCTTGGGAAAGCGCAATTTTTTACTACCCTAGATTTAAAATCAGGGTATCACCATGGCAGAGCACGATCGCGAAAAGACATCATTCTCAGTTAACAGCGGCAAATACGAATTTTGCCGTCTGCCGTTCGGCCTAAAAAATGCAAGCAGCATTTTTCAAAGGGTGTTGGACGATGTTCTCAGGGAACATATTGAAAAAATATGCTACGTCTATATAGATGATGATTTTTTCAAACAATGAGGCAGACCATGTGCGCCACATCGATGCTGTACTCAAGTGTCTAATCGATGCTAACATGAGAGTAAGCCAAGAGAAGACTAGTTTCTTCAAAGACAGCGTAGAATACCTAGGCTTCATTGTAAGCAAGGACGGAGCAAAATCCGACCCTCAAAAGGTAAAAGCCATTCGAGAATACTCTGAACCCAAAAATGTGTACAGTGTCAGATCTTTCATAGGACTAGCAAGTTACTACAGGGTTTTTATTAAGGGCTTTGCCGCTATAGCTCGGCCAATAACAGACATACTAAAAGGCGAAAATGGTTCGGTCAGTAAACACATGTCAAAGAAAATCCTTGTCGAGTTCAATGAAACGCAACGTGATGCGTTCGAGCGACTTCGCAACATTTTGGCATCAGAAGATGTTGTACTTATGTACCCAGATTTTAAAAAGCCTTTTGACCTTACTACTGATGCTTCGGCTAGCGGCTTTGGCGCGGTACTATCTCAAGAGGGTAGACCAATAACAATGATTTCCCGTACACTAAAACAGGCAGAGTTAAACTACGCCACTAATGAGAGAGAATTGTTAGCTATTGTTTGGGCTTTGGGAAAATTGTAAAATTTTCTTTATGGGTCCAGGGAAATTAACATTTTCACTGATCACCAGCCGCTCACATTCGCGGTAGCTGACAAGAACACAAACGCCAAAATAAAAAGATGGAAGGCGTACATAGACCAGCACAATGCCAAAGTTTTCTACAAACCAGGCAAAGAAAATTTTGTTGCTGATGCCTTTTCCAGACAAAATCTTAACGCTCTGCAAGATGAGCCTAAGTCTAACGATGCGACCGTTCACAGCGAAATCTCTCTGACCTACACAATCGAGGCTACCGACAAGCCACTAAACTGCTTTAGGAACCAGATTGTTCTTGAAGAAGCACGTTTCCCGTTAAATCGGAATCTGGTGATGTTTCGCAGCAAAACTCGTCATTTTATCAATTTCAACGACAAAGGCAGCATTTTAAAGTATCTTAAAGAGCGCGTGAACACAGTCGTCGTTAACGCTGTGCACTGCGACCTGCCTACCCAACCCAATTTCGGTACTGCAAAAATTTCGTGCAAGATATAACTGATAAAAATGATCAGTTAGAGCTTATCACAGCTGAGCACAATCGTGCGCACAGAGCGGCACAGGAAAATGTGAAACAAGTCCTTCGCGACTATTATTTTCCTAATATGAACAACTTAGCCAAGGAAGTGGTTACAAACTGCCGAGTCTGTACCAAAGCAAAATATGACAGGCACCCTAAAAGACAAGAGCTCGGGGTAACACCTATCCCAAGTTGCACCGGCGAAATGTTGCACATTGATATCTTTTCGACCGATAAAAAACAATTCTTGACATGCATTGACAAGTTCTTTAAGTTTGCAGTCAATCGATTGTATCGATTGTCGACATCACTGGTCCATTATTGCAGCTATTAAACTTTTTCCCCAAGACCAAAACAATATTTTGCGATAATGAAGCTGCCTTCAACTCAGAAACGATCACCTCCATGCTTAGAAATACCTATGGCATTGACGTTGTAAATGCGCCCCCTTGCATAGGTCGTCGAAAGGTCAAGTTGAACGCTTTCATAGCACCTTGGCAGAAATCGCTAGATGTTTAAAGCTGGACAAGAAAGTCAATGATACGGTAGAGCTAATCCTGAGGGGTACGGTATAGTACAACAGGACCATACACTCAGTCACTCGTGAAAAACCAATTGAGATTGTTCATGCTGGGCACAATGTGCATCTGGGCACAATGTGCTTTGGTAAAAGCTCAAGAAGATAATATCAAAAGATGTAACAACTCCAGACAGAACCGTACCTTTGAGGTAGGGGAAAAGGTATACCAAAAAAACAATAAGAGGTTAGAGAACAACAAGTGGAAGCAGACCTCGGAACGGCTGTCCTTATTAAGGGGAGGGTGGTCCACAAGGACAACCTCAAATAGGTGGTCTTCTACAATTAGTTAGTAAGTCAATTTAAGAAAGTTTAAACACCCCATCTTACGCTATGCTTGGATTTCAGGTTTTCCCTCACATTGCTAATCTCCCTGGCAGCGGCCAATGCACGGATCACCGACTTTTCGCACGCTGACTACATCCCGGTACTAGACGGTGAGGTGTTAGTGTTCAAACAAAGAGATTATTTGAGACACTCAAGTAACCTCTCTGAGTATAGCAATATGATAGATGAAACAGAAAAATTGTCCGATTCCTTTCCGCACTCGCATATGCGTAAGTTGCTAGACGTCGATACAGACCATCTAAGAACCCTTTTGTCCGTTCTCGAAATACACCATAGAGTTGCTAGAAGCTTAGACTTCTTGGGTACTGCACTAAAGGTGGTTGCAGGCACACCTGATGCAGCAGATTTCTTGAAGATCAGAATCACCGAGGTGCAACTAGTAGAGTCCAATTCTAGACAGATTGCCATAAATTCCGAAACTCAGAAACAGATAAACAAACTAACGGACACCATCAACAATATTATAAAAGCCCGTAAGAACGATTTAATTGACACCCCACATCTATTCGAAGCACTTTTGGCAAGAAATAGGATGCTAAGCACAGAAATTCAAAATTTAATTCTCACTATTACTTTGCCAAAATCCAACATTGTATACCCTTCTACTCTTGATCACGTTGATTTGAAATCACTAATCGAACAAGACATTCCAATAGTTAGTTTGATAGAAGCTTCCAAAATAAGAGTCCTTAAGTCCAAAAACATAATTCATGTATTAATAGCCTTTCCAAAAGTCAAACTCAGATATAAGAAGGTCACCGTCTACCCTGTGTCTCACCAACAAGTCGTCCTACGTCTCGACGAAAACACACTGGCGGAATGTGAAGAGGATACGTTCGTAATCACAGAATGCACTGAGACCACACACAACACCTTTTGCGAACGGTCTCGACAAGAAACCTGTGCGCGTTCGCTCCACGCAGGAAACACTGCCCATTGCTACACTCAACCTAGCCACCTGAGGGCGATAATGCCCGTAGATGACGGAGTCGTAATTATCAATGAGGCGACAGCCCGCATCCAAACAGACAATGGCGCAGAAGTGTTCTGCAACAATCAACGGCACCAAATTTGTGAACTTGCGAAAGATGCAAAGCAAGCAGCCTGGCATTGTTAGGTCACCGCTACTGAACATCATCGGCCACGACCCAGTTTTAAGCATACCTTTTCTTCACCGGATGAACAACGAAAATTTGCGATTCATCCAAGACTTCAAAGAGGAATTAGATGCAGCAGGCTCGCCCAAACTTTGGTTCGCAGATGGTGTGGTTTTGAACGTTGGACTGATCGGCTCTCTCATCCTTTTTCTGGTGCTAAGGATAAGACGAGCCTCTATGGAACTACAAAAGGCCACTGACAACTTTAGTATGCCCGAGGGGGTAGTTAACAACTAAGTATAATATTGCACAATGTATTACTCTAGTTATCAATTAGCTTTCCTGAGTAATGCTGATGCGCCACATTTGAGTTCAGCGATCTGCGTTAAGAACGACCAACAGTGATATGCTGACACTTCATATTCGAAGTGGAGTGCTGCGCTGTATTACCGCCAACCTAATCGTCGTTCCAGCACCTGGCCTAGGACGAGATACATCAGGAGAAGCAGCAGGACACAGAGCTGCACAGCGCAGACGCAGGACTACGCGGGACAAACCCTCCGATCTTTATCTTATATACTGGGGGTATTCCTTTAGAAATTCAATAGTTATTAAAGCCTAGTACTCACATCGACGAAAACCGCGAGCTAACCATAGGAGTGAGCGAGTGGCAAATACGCGGCTAACGCTTTTCGTCGGGTCTGTTTTTCAGATAAGCTATGGAAATACCAGAAAAAATATCACATTTAGCGAGAGATTTGATGAACGGCGTTAGCCGCGGCCCAAAGAAGAAGAGATTTAATCTTTGGCGGTGTTCGTGCAAAGGCGAAGGCAAAGTGCTGGAACATGCCGAGTGGGACATCCTGCCGGGCGTGTCCTCGCAAATAAGTAAGATCTGGAAAAAAGAATTACGTTGCGTTGTACTAATAGAAGTATCTTTTTAGCAAAACCACAAGTAATACGATCTCCGACGACCTCTCCATTAGGACTCCGGACACCACCACCACCAGCTACTTGGCAGCTTAAGCTGAGCTGGAGGACCCGCTGGCTTCTATAGGGAGGAGGAAAATAGGGCGCCCGCTAAGAAACAGTTGGAGAAGCCATAGCCAGCCACTGCCAGGATGCTGGGCGACTTCCTGCAGCATCAGAGAATCAACCCCGTTCCCAATCCGGCTCCCACTTCCTCTAGGTCCAATATGCCTTTTGGGACTCGGAGGTGGATTGCGGTGGAGCGGGAAAGATGGAGACGGAGAAGGAAGCTTTAAACTACTAATTTACATAAATAAAAACATTCGTTGAACATTCCATCTATTTATACCCATTACTCGTAGAGTAAAAGGGTATACTAGATTCGTCGGAAAGTATGTAACAGGCAGAAGGAAGCGTTTCCGACCCCATAAAGTATATATATTCTTGATCAGGATCACTAGCCGAGTCGATCTAGCCATGTCCGTCTGTCCGTCCGGATGAACGCTGAGATCTTGGAAACTATAAGAGCTAGGCTACTGAGATTAGGCGTGCAGATTGCTGAGCTTCTTACGCAGCGCAAGTTTATTTCAGCAGAGTGCCACGCCCACTCTAACGCCCACAAACAGCCCAAAGCTGTGGTTCCTACAGTTTTCATGCTAGAATAAAAATTTTAACTGAAATGTATTGTTCTCATCAATACCTATCGAATGACCCAAAAAAAAAGGTTGCCACGCCCACTTGAACGCCCACAAACTTCAAAAAATCGTAAATATGAACGCGGATATCTCGAAAAATATCAAAGATAGAGAAATGGGATTTCAGATTTAGGTTCCGTAGGCTTGAGCGCAGCGCAAGTTTGTCACGCGAATATGCCACGCCCACTCTAACGCCCACAAGCCGCCCAAACCTGTGGCGCCCACAATTTTCATGCTAGATACAAACTGAAATGTATTGGTCTTGTCAATACCTATCGATTGATCCAAAAAAACAATCGATAGGTATTGATGAGAATAATAAATTTCAGTTTAAATTTTTGTTCTAGTAAAAAACTGTAGGAGTCACTGTTTTGGGCGGTTTGTGTGTTAAAGTGGGCGTGGCACTCTGCTGAAACAAACTTGCGCTGCGCAGGAATCTCAGGAATCTGCATGCCTAATCCCAGTATTGTGGCTCTTATAGTTTCCGAGATCTCAGCGTTCATACGGACAGACGGACATGGCTAGATCGACTCGGCTAGTGATCCTGATCAAGAATATATATACTTATGGGGTCGGAAACGCTTCCTTCTGCCTGTTACATACTTTCCGACGAATCTAGTTACCCTTTTACTCTACGAGTAATGGGTATAAATAGGGCTACAATAGCTGCAATAGGAAGGATCGCAAAATTAATGTCAAAATAATAAAAAAATCGATATTTTTCGTTTTTGGCAAGGCATATCCGCTACTAATTTGAAATGAAACATTATCTTAATATATCTGTAGTTATTTTTTAATTTTCTTAAAATCGGAAAACTCTGAATGTACAATGCTCTTATTGGAACGATTATGTATGTATTAAAACGGATGTAATTTTGAATGTTAAAAGGATTCGCGGCAGTTTTAGTACTTTGATAATGCTAAGCGAAAGTCATCATCATTGCTTTCAACGGTACGTTTAAACTCAATTAAGGAATCGAGGATTCTGAAATTGCGGATTTTGGCTGAGTTCTTCCAACTTCTTATAGTACGCTTTCTGAGCCAATTTTTAAATACCCTAATCACTTAAATAGGTCAAATTCTCTATCTTTTAAGTGATTTAGCAACTGCCACTCCCTGGTTGTGTGCTCAAGTTTTGTCCCTCCACCATATTTAAACGGATTCTTTAACTCTTTCACTTGTCGATTTCATCATCAGTTTTTCCAAATATCTGGAAAGATACTTATACCCGTTACTCATAGAGTAAAAGGGTATACTAGATTCATCGGAAAGTATGTAACAGGTAGAAGGAAGCGTTTCCGACCCCATAAAGTATATATATTCTGGATCAGGATCACTAGCCGAGTCGATCTAGCCATGTCTGTCTGTCCGTCCGGATGAACGCTGAGATTTCGGAAACTACAAAAGTTGGGATTTGGTATGTAGATTCCTGAGCTTCTTGCGCAGCGCAAGTTTGTTTTAGCAGGGTGTCACGCCCACAAGCCGTGGGGCCCACAATTTTCATGCTAGAAAACAAATTGTAACTGATATGTATTGGCCTCGTCAAACAAGATTGCCACGCCCACTCTAACGCCCACAAACCGCCCAAGCCTGTGGCGCCCACAACTTTCATGCTAGATACAAAATTTTAGCTGAAATATTTTGGTTTCGTCAATACCTAATGATTGATACAAAAAAGAATTTGCCACGCCCCCTCTAACGCCCATAACGTTTAAATCTGTCTTTGCTGCGTGCATATCTCCATTTCCATTTGGCCCCTTTAGCTGAGTAACGGGTATCTGATAGTCTTGTTTTACTTATGTAAATAAGTAGTATCTCCTCCCTATAGAAGCACAGCCGGTGATGGTGGAGTCCAACGATTCCCCAATGGAGAGCTCGTCGGAGATCGTATGACTGGTGGTTCTGCAAAACATATTATTTATATTAGTAAAACGTAACTAAATCTAGCCGGAACCTACTTTCTTTGTGAGGAACGTGGTGCACGGACTTCTTGTCCATGTAGGGAGCGAAGTCTCACTCGGGCTTTTTCATTGCATTACCTCCAGCTCTTCCATTCTTCTGCCGATTTTCTCTTTTGTAATATTGCTTCCTGTGGGTCAAGTCCCATAATACTAAGCAACAGCTTTGGTTGGGCGTCCTTTTTCATCTGCACTGACTACCTCTGAAGGCAATTTTTTGTTCCTTCCATTTATAATTTTCATTTCCACGCCTCTTCTGCAAAGTTAAAATTTCTTATTTTTTTTGGGCGGTGACTAGAGGCGTTCATGGGAATTCACTAAAAAATCAGGTACTTTTTCTGGTATTTCCTTAGCTTATCGGAGAAACGTGGTGAAAAATGGACCCAACGAAACGCGTTAGCCGCCTATTTGCCTCTTGCTCCTACGGCTACCGCCCGGTAAAACAAGGAGGGGAAAAAATATATTTTATTGAGTATATTACAGGCTTCATTCCCTTCCATTGCATCCATCAATTAATCACCAGGTACCACTAGTATTTAATAACCAATAATTAAAATTAAATTGTAATTTGGAAGAAGCGCAATGCCCAGATGAAAATGTTCTTATCATGCGCATCCCCAGAAGAAAAAAAAATTATGAAACAGTAAAAAGTTTTTTTCGTTAATACCCTCTTCCCACAGATATCCATCCACCAAATAAAAAATTTACCACGAAAACGTAAACAATGGTGACAAAGAACATTTGAAAATGGAAGACGCCGAAGCAACATGTAGATTTTGAATAGCCACAGCTGTTTAGAGCAGCCCCTTAAAGATGGCAGATGTGGGAATCGGAAATTCACATTTCTCAAAAACACAACCTCGTTCAACGGATAGGCTCTATGCGAAGAGGGTGTAAGCTGCATCATAGTATCGTGCTAGTTGAAAAGCATTGATACTGCCGCCGAAAGGCTCACCACTGATAGTATCGATTGTACCATAGATGTTTTCACAGCTCTATTCAGAACCAGTTCAGAAGTGAACGTAAACAGCTGCTTGTGCACAACATTGTTGTACGCCTTCCATTTAATTAATTTAACACTTACTCCTTGTTTATAATCGAAAGTTTTTCAAAATTACTTCTAAAAATGGGTATGTAATCAAAAAAGTTGTGTAGGTTTCATTGTTCTTTGCGAAACGAGTTTCGCTTTATTTACATATATATGAACGTACATACATACACATTCATTATTCTGGATATTTTGTTATTTATGGAAGAAAATATGCGTCCGTCTCAATGTTTTTTTGTATGTCTTATTAAATATTAGTAAATACAATACGTTTGGATAGCGAGGGTGCCACAGAAATCTCAGAGCACCCCTTTAGCTTACGTTTCTTATGTGCATCAATATAAAGCGGCTTAGCGCTAAGGTGTAAGGTGTAATGCATTTCATTGAAAAAACAAGGAAGACCGCTCTAGTCGAGTACATCGACTATCAGATACCCGTTACTCAGCTAAAGGGACCAAAGGGAGATGGAGATATGCAAGCAGCAAAGCTAGATTGTAATGCGCCACCTACCCGCTATCTCACTATATTATGTGGGCGGCAGACAGATTTAAGCGTTATGGGCGTTAGAGTGGGCGTGGCAAACTTTTTTTGGGTCAATCGATTGGTATTGACGAGACAAACTTCTACCTCATACATACTTTCCGACGAATCTTGTATACCCTTTTACTCTACGAGTAACGGATACAATTATATATTTTTCATTAATCTAACACAAATATTCAATGAAATCTTGTTCTCCCCCCTTAAATGTGCAAAAAATGTATTACAAACTAAACTGTTTTGGTTGAGATTTAGACCTTGCGAATCTATGTACCTCAAAGTTTCTTTAAAAATTACTCATACGAATTTCCCCTCCCCTACTTTGTCAATTCTCTTATCTCGGTCAATATAAATCATCAATTGACAACAAACACCGAAATAGTTTTGGAGGCAAAACTAAAGTCAGAATTAGACACAACGTACTTTCCAAGACAGGTCCACCTATATGAAAATAATACATTTGATCAACTCATGAGTCATAAAACGAATTCGCAGACCATTTAACGCGTCTTTTTTTTAAAAATTTCGTCGTCTTAAGTTCATCAATGCGGGTGAGAGTAGCACCCCTTCAGTTCTGCAGTAGGGACGCGGTGACATGGCTCAAGGCAAAAAGCTTTTTTTGTGCCTAAAACGCTGTGCCGCTGTTGACGTCAGCAGAGCAGTCGGCGCAGCCGTAGAAGACTGCCCACGAAAACGATCGTGCAACAAAGAGAGGCAGATATTCGGATATTTTCCTCTCTTTCTTGTCTTAGATTCTGCCTGCACTCCGCGCTCGCAGAGACAAATTTCGGCCGGTCCGTTATTTTTTTTTGCGTCTCTCCGTTATGTTCGGCTAGCGACTAATATTTCGGCGGAAAAATTTTCGTGGAGCAGCGACATGTGAATGCCCTAATATTTTAGGAGCCTTATTGTATATCGAAAATATACAACTGATATTGTTTTATAAAAGTAAATTTTTTGATTATAGTAAAATTAAGTAATTTGGATTTACTTATAATGTTATGTTTACTTATTATACATTTTTATTACAATATATTTTTTTAGTGTAATTATAGAAAATTAGTCCGTTAAAATTGATTTCAATATTTAAAACATTAGTAGTATTAGTAATAACATTTTTAAAAAATTCGTATTGTATTTTTTACTTAAGAAGTACAAATTATATAGTCGGATACATTTCGCTTTAGAAAGGGTATAGGAGCAGTGGCACGCGCCAACAGCGAAAAGAAAACAAAAGAAATCAAGTAAAGGGTTGAGAAGACTTGGTGCATTCTGTTTGAGTGATTGAAAGGGAAGCATGCATTTTAATTGTGCGCAGCAGAGTTACTTTAATAGTTTAGTTAATATAATAAAGTCAGGTAAGTGCTACATAAAGTTTAAGATGCTGTGCATTGATCTTAGTTTAAAGTACGTATATTTCGAAGGTATTCAATGGGTTCCGTTAGCCGAAAGTGGATGACGAAATGTTTTGTGGCAAAAAAAATCCCGCAAAGGGTTTATACACAGCTATAAATGGTAAATATACAAATAAACAAATAAAACGCATTTTTTAAACATATGTTTTTTCAGGAGCGTTGGCCATGGATTCAGAGGACCCGGACAAAGGTTTAAGAACGGCGATGACTAACTTTAAAAATAAGCTTACGAAGCAAAAAAACAGAAACAATAATTGTACAATTTTTGAAAATCTAAATAATACCATATAATTAAAATGAATTAAAATGATATTAAATATGTATGTATTTTAAATTCTATATTTTTATAATTGAAAACTCCAGGAAAAATTTTGATTTTCATAAGTGATTCACTTGGGACGTGTCCCTTGCAAGTGATTTCACAAGTGAAAACTCAAGGAAATATTCTGATTTTCCCAAGTGATTCACTTGAGACGTGTCCCTTGCAAGTGATTTCACAAGTGAAACCTCAAGGAAAAATTCTGATTTTCCCAAGTGATTCACTTGGGACGAGTCACCGGCACGTGACAAGCCATACGAAAAATGAGTATAAGGAACAAGTGAAATCCCGTAGGACATCGAAAAATTTTCATTTGAATTTTCACTTGTGAAAATGCGGACATCCCATACAATTTTCTATATGGAGCGTCACTTGTTCTTCACTTGTGCACAAGGACATGTCCCAGGTGATTCCCAAGGTGATTCACAAGTGAAACTTTTTATTTGGAACTGAAGGGTATGTATGTGCATCGCCCTAATGTACATGCATATGTTCGTAAGTAGAATCAGAATCATCATAACTAGCCGAGTCGATCTAGCCATGTCCGTAAGATTTAACGAAATTGTTTTAAAAAAATACAAGTATGCCAAACATTTTGTTTTGGTTTTAGAGTGTAAGGTAAATGAAATAAAATTAATTTGTCAGTTAAATTTTCGCTTTATCCAAAGAAAGTATTGGAAGTGCCACAGAAATCGCGGAGGGCCCAATAAGCGTATGTTTCTTATATACAGCAATGTTAATTTTACACAATAAAGCGCTCAAGAGGTTTATGTAGTAACCCCGCTTAACCCTTGGCATTTGCAAAAAAAAAATATATTGGTTTTCCGTTTTATATTTTACACCCAAAAAAAAATCGTCATCAAAATGCCATTATTTAGGTGTCAATGTGATATTATTGAGTGTCAAAAAAATTTAAAATTGACCCTAATGTAGGATCACTTTGCCACTTGAAAAAAGTTTTCTACAAAAAAGCTTTTTTGTCACAAAAAAGCATTTTGCCGCTTGATAAAAAAATATAGGCGTGGCTCAGACTGCTAGCGCATTGTTTTTGATGCACGGGCCTGAGGGTTAGTGGTTCGAGTCCCGCTCATGACAAACTTTATTTTCTTTTTTATTTGAAATCTGGAAACGTTTTAAATATAACTTTTATATTACAATTGATAGAGAAATGTTAGATATTATTCTTAAAAATCGTACAGCATCGGCGCGCACTTGAACCGGGGACCTTTCGCACCAGAGACAGACACCTTACCCATTGGTCTATCGCACAACATTTCCCGCGGATGATTAGTTGAAATCCCATGATAACCGATAATTGAAACTCGAACAATCAAAAAAAGCTTTTATCGATATCGAAGTATCAACGGTTGTTGTCAAAATGACACTATTTAGGGTCAAATATGATTTTCCATACAATGTAGTATACTTTTGATACTTATTTAGGATCAAATTGATCCCAATAATTTGATCTTAGGTGTAGTGTCATTTTCACCCACACTTATCAAATTGACACTCGAAGATTTTTTTTTGGGTGTAGAAAAATATCATAGTGTCATATAATTTTAATATGCACCAGGTTAGCTCTACCACTTTTGATATTTAAACATACACTTTAGCCAAATTTTTTTTAGAAATATGAGATGATCACACTTAACTTAAACTTTCCCAAAATGTTTTTTTACTAGGATTTTGTCATTATTTATCCGCAGATTACACTATTTTACAAAAAAGGCGCCTTGCATATTTGGACCCCTAGACCAGTCAAACATTTTGTAAGGTTAGGTATTTCTTTTAGAAAATTTTCTTGCTATCTCTGTGTTTTTAATTATTTCTCGCGTTGCGCCTATTCAAATTTCATGATATATGTTTTATTGCTGCATTTTACTGCACTTTTAATTTTGCTGAATAAATGAAACAGCTACATTGATTATTATATTTTGAGCTACGACTCAGCAAACTTTGAAAATGTGAAATTTTTAAAACAATCAGGGTATTCCATAAACTGTTGAATTGCTGAATTGTTAAAAATTAAACAGAAAATTTGAGCAATTAAGCGAACGACCATAAAAAGTTCTCTGTTAATTTTCAATTTTAAGATGTCAGCTGCTCTATCAGCTGTTTGTCAGATTGTCAAAGGCTGTGTTTACCAAAGATAATGTTTAAAATTATAGAAAATGCCGAAAATAAGCCAAAAAACTCCACTATTAGGACTGCTAACAGGCATCATGCTATCAGATATCCTTTATATTTACACTTTTTATACGATTGCAACGGTATGTAAGATGGTTATTTGGTGTTTTATTACATTAACTAGATGTCTTTGAATGCGCACAGGACAGTTTAGTAAAAACACTAGTGCTCTTTCCACAAAGATTGCCAAAGTTTTGGCTGTCCACTTAAACGACCTGGCGTAGTCCCGTTTGCTCTCACCGAAAAATCGAAAATGTCCTTAAAATAAATCAATTTAATCAACAGTTTAGGAAATCCATTCCTGTAAGGTCAACTCGTCACTTTCGGCCTATTGCCCTAGAAATATGTAGAACTAATTTTGAGTTGCATAATCCATTTCGCGTTTTATGTTCGCGATATAACGAACTCTATTTTCTGATATTCACTGAATGCTCTGTAAATTTTAATGTGAAACTGGTACTATGGTACTGGTATTATGGTGGCAGATATTTTAATGAAATAAATATTGTAAATTAAGACGGACAAGGAAGGTTAATACAATTTTGTTAGTATATGGGTCATCAAATTCACGTAGATCATTTTGGAAACAGCGTTTTAAATATAACTCTCAGCACAAATGTTCCAAAGCGTTCAAATGTTTTAGGAATGGCAGAAAATTTAAAAATACCTCTACAATTTTGAACATCCGCTCCCTTTTTTGGAGGGGAATATTAAAACAAGGAAGAACGTTATGGTCCAGTTCCTCGACTATCAGATACCCGTTACTCAGCTAAGGAGTTCAAGGGGAGATGGAGATATGCAAGCAGCAAATTGGGCGGTTTGTGGGCGTTAGAGTGGGCGTAACAATCTTGTTTTGGGACAATCTAGAGGTATTGACGAGGCCAATACATTTCAGTTAAAATTTGTTGTAGCATGAAAATTGTGGGCCCCACTGGTTTGGGCGGTTTGTGGGCGTTAGAGTGGGCGTGGCACTCTGCTGAATCAAACTTGCGCTGCGTAAGCTCAGGAATCTGCACGCCAAATCTCAATAGCCTAGCTCTTACAGTTTCCGAAATCTCAGCGTTTATCCGGACGAACAGACAGACGGACATGGCTAGATCGACTCGGCTAGTGATCCTGATCAAGAATATATATACTTTATGGGGTCGGAAACGCTTCCTTCTACCTGTTACATACTTTCCGATGAATCTAGTATACCCTTTTACTCTACCAGTAACGGGTATAAAAAGACTTGAAAGTGAAGTAAAAAGACAACGACAAAATAAAAACAAGAAAGGAAGTTAACTTCGGCAAGCCGAAGTTTGTATACCCTTGCAGATATAATTATTAAATTTAAAAATACAAAAAACTATATTCCCATTAGTTTAAGATAATATATCAACAAACACCGAAGCTATAATTTGTTTCATAATATTTTCCCACCAATTTTCCGATCGTTTCGATGTCAGCCATATGATATAGTCGTTCGATTTTGATAAAATTAAATTCGAAATTCAGAACTAATTAAAAAAAGTTTATTTCCAAGCGTAGGAGGTTATATGATAAAAAACACCGAAGCTATAATTTATTTCATATTATTTTCCCATTCCGATCGTTCCTATGGCAGCTATATGATATAGTCGTCCGATTTTGATAAAATTTAATTAGAAATTCAGAACTAATTAATAAATGTTATTTCCAAGCGTAGAAGGTTGTATGTTAAAAAACACCGAAGCTATAATTTCTTTCATATTATTTTACCACCAATTTTACGATCGTTTCTATGGCAGCTTTATGATATAGTCGTCCGATTTTGATAAAATTTTATTCGAAATTCAAAACTTATTAAAAAAGTTGATTTCCAAGCTTAGGAGGTTATATGTTAAAAAACACCAAAGATATAATTTTTTAAAATTTTGTTTTCCGATTATTCCTATGGGAGCTATAAGAAATTGTTGTCCGATCCGGCTGGATCCGACTTATATACTACCTGCAAAAGATATAAGACTTTTTTTTAAGTTTCAGCCCGATAGCTTTGAAACTGAGAGACTAGTTTGCGTAGAAACGGACGGACAGAGGGACAGATCGTCTCGTCTAGTCATGCTGATCAAGAATATATATACTTTATGGGGTCGGAAACGTCTCCTTCACTGCATTGCAAACTGACTGAAATCAATATACCCTCTGCAAGGGTATAACAAGAAAGAACTCTATAGTCGAGTACCTTGACTATTAGATACCCGTTACTCAGCTAAAGGGACCAAAGGGAAATGGAGATATGCAAGCAGCAAAGCGAGATTGAAATGCGCCACCTACCGGCGGTAGACAGATTTAAGCGTTATGGGCGTTAGAGTGGGCGTAGCAAAATTTTTTTTGAATCAAACGATAGGTATTGACGAGACTAATACATTTCAGTAAATATGTTTATCTAGCATAAAAATTGTGGGCGTCACAAGTTTGGGCGGTTTGTGGGCGTAAGAGTGGGCGTGGCATATTCGCGTAGCAAACTTGCGCTGCGGTCAAGGCTACGGAACCTAAATCTGAAATTCCAATTCTCTATCTTTGATAGTTTCCGAGATATCCGCGTTCATAGTTACGATTTTTCGAAGTTTGTGGGCGGTTTGTGGGCGTTAAAGTGGGCGTGGCAAACTGTTTTTGGGTCAGTCGATAGGTATTGATGAAAACGATTCATTTCAGTTAAAATTTTTATTCTAGCATAAAAACTGTAGGAGCCATAAACTTGCGCTGCGTAAGAAGCTCAGGAATCTGCCTGCCGAATCTCAATAGCATAGTTCCCATTATTTCCGAGATCTCAGCGTTCATCCGGACGGACGGACAGACGGACATGGCTAGATCGACTCGGCTAGTGATACTGATCAATAATATATATACTTTATGGGGTCGGAATCACTTCCTTTTGCCTGTAAATACTTTCCGACGAATCTAGTATATCCTTGTACTCTACGAGTAACGGGTTAAAAAGGCAGGACACCATTCTTTCTGTTATGAAAATTAGAATAATTGTCAATCTGTGCTGTTGTTTTTACAACGTCTTGCGCCTCATTTTTCAAATATAAGGCAGAATTTAAAACTAATATATCTGATCAGATCTGATTTGCAAAAAATAGATAGTTTAACATTTGGTCTATTCTCTGAAGATATAGATATAATACAAGTATTGGCAGAAAACATAATTTTAAAATGAAAAAAAATTTTATGATGTTAACGAATTTTCATTTAATAACGAAGGAGAAGTTTGGAATGAGTATATAAATGCTTTCGTAGTGCTTCGGAAAAATGAAAGACAAGAATTGTGGCCGATAAGACCATGTGTATCATGCCAAATGTTCTTCTCTTTATATAAGTTGCAAGAGATTCCCGACTATTTATGGGATAAATCAACTCGTTTTGTCACGTTGTTCCATTATCATGACAATGATAACGAATCATTTTACAACAATATGCGCATATGCCAATATTGCTTAATCAAATTATAAAAAGGGTCGTTGCCTCCAACATGCCTTTTAAAAAACTTACAGCTAAGTACAGTTCCAAAATGCATTTCAGAGCTAAATGAGTTTGAAAAAGTACTTATTCAAAGAGCAAAAGGCTTTCAGGTGATTGCGAGAATGGACACAGTAATGGGTGGTCATAATAAGAAGCGACCAAACTCTGAAGCAATAAAAAAAAATTAAGGGACGAGTCTTTCATTTACCATTACCGCTTGACAATACTTTGAAAAAACTTCCTAGTCCCCAAGACGCAATTTTAAGAAATCAGGAGTTGACTACAATAGTACGTGGAGTTCCCACGAATCAGAAAAAGGTTTGGCGTTTTTTAGTTGATGTAAAAAACGTTTTTGAAGCTTTAAAATGGCTCAAAAAAAATCTAATTTATAGTAATATTTCACTTCCGTATAATGCATAAGCTCTTTTAGATGAAGTAGAAGTAAGTTGCTTTCACGATTCAAATGCTTCCGAATCGCCAGATACGAAAATCATTTAGACAAAAATGATCACAGGGATAAAACACAGCCTTGCTAACGCAAAAAGATACATCCGACGAATTTTATGAGAATTGAACGATATATCCCATTACGGAGAGAAAAAGCAGTGCTGAGCCTGTCACTGTCTATCAAGTTTTAAAGGTAATGAATGAATGCCTTGATGGTTAGGTTAGGTAAGGTTAGGTAGGAGTGGTTGGAGATTAGATACTAATCCCCTCACTTAGGCCACATTGGGCCCCTTGTGATACCACATGATCTCTGAACAGATCCGTTTCCCTAGCTCATGGGTTATCTGCTTTCGCGAAGTATTCTGTTCTTCTTAAGAAACATAAGAGTTTTTGGATGCTTACGTCCTGAATGGCCGCAAGTTTCGGAAGTGTGTAGCTACCTAGGGTTTGAAAGCGCTTTAGGTTATGCGCTGGGCAGAAGCATAGGAGGTGTTCGATGCTCTCCTCTTCGTCTATCTGTTTGCAGCTGCGGCAGAAGTCGTGGTTACTTAGTCCCAGCCTGATCGCATGAGTCCCTATAAGATAGTGGCCCGTGAGGGCATTTAGGAGAGTGGAGATGTCCTTCCTGCTACATTGTAGGAGAGTTTTGGTTCTTTTCGAGTTGTAGTTTGGCCAAGTGAGTCTAGAATTGTGGCATGTTGAGATTGAGTTCCAACGGTTGTTGGAAAGTGTATACAATCTCTGCCTGAGATGGAGCTTGCAGGTAGCCATGGGCATACCCACCGTGTCCTTATCGCGAATAATGTCGGCGGTGTTCCTTGTCTTGCTTGCTCGTCTGCTATGGTGTCCAGGCACCCAGATGAGGTTGATTCTCAGATGAGTGACAATCTCGTTCAGAGATTTGCGGCATTCATAGATAGTTTTTAAGTTTGAGGAGTCGAGGGCCCTGAGGGCTGCTTGACTATTCGAAAAGATGAAAATTTCTATGTCGTGATGTTCTGATGTATCCAGGTGGGACATGGCTTCCTGATGGACATGGTCTGGTAGGCGGAATGAGACTTTTATGTCCAGTTCGGGAGAGAAAACTCCCCCACCTGATTGGGAGTTAAGATTGGAGCCGTCTGTGTATATGCTGACGGCGTTTTCGAATTGGTGTGGGAGATTGTCCCAGTCTGTACGGGTAGGTATGAAGATCTTGTATCTTCTTTCAAAGTTGACTATGGGTGGAACGTAGTCTGTAATATGTGGTATGGATGTCTGATTTGTTAGCATACTGGAGTGACCCGATGACCCCGTGGAGCTTTTTGTCAAGAATGTCACCTAAGTACTTTGCTTGGTTGCTGAGGGTTAGGCGGGTTTGGTGTAGTTTTGGGAGAGTTAGATTTGGTATCTGATACTTCCTTGTAAAAAGAACTAGTTCGGTCTTTTCTGGGTTAACTCCCAGTCCACAATCAGCTGTCCACCTTGAGAGTGTGGATAGGGCTGTCTCCATTAGATTACAAAGTGTTTGCGGGAAATTATTGCAGACAACTGGTGCTCAAGAAAATGTTGAGTCAGATACAGATGGAATATAAAAACATGTTACAAAAATAGATAAGGATTGCAAGGAAACTTTTACACTAACAAAATCAATGTCAAGGGTTATGAGAGTATATTCTCTTCGATGTCAGTCTAGAGCAGTGGTCGGCACACACATACCATCACAAGTTTGCCTTGCATTAGTGTGAGTATAAAAAACACGAAGTTGCCGCGCAGCGCCCTGAGGCCTGACGTTTCTCTGTTTTGCACTGAGAATCTTTGCCGCAGCACCAAAAAAGCGCGCCGAAGTTGATAGAAAAAAGACCCGAAGACCCATGCCGAAGTCATACGATCATCTACGTGAACGAGCAGAGGATGGGCAGAACACTTCCCTATGCTCACTAGATAGGCCGCTGACTAGAGGCAAGGGCAATCAGCACGCAGACCCCCCTCTACGGAGAGCGATCGGTTCTATATTCAATTTTGCTTGACAGATGTATGAGTTAGCATCTTCGTTGTCAGCTAAGTCTCAGCAAAGGCCAGAATATCTTCATTAAAAGCAGAGGAGTCAGCAAAAAGCTTAGGTAGCTTTATATTAAGTCCCCTTACATTTTGATAGGCCAAAAATAAACTGATTAGGTTACTACAGTGGAAGGCCTATTATTAGTTGTTGGGAACAAATTCTTTAATTACCAAGTCATCATTAAGCCGAAAACGTTAAGAATTGAGTACGTTAAATACTTCAGGCGGAGCAGATATTTCAAAGAAAGATATCCTACGAACTTAAGAAATTAAAATTCTTGTATAAATTCCAAAATATCTGCAATCTGCAGTAGCTTTCTAAAGGAAAAATCGAAAGTTTCTTTAGGGAATCGGGGCCAGGGACTTCTCCAGAGCTTACTTCACCTATAGGCACAGAATGCTTTGTATTGTTTGACCCCGCAGGCTGACTTGCGGAACCAGGGACTCCTCTAGTGTTTTCAGTACCTATGGGTACTGCCGGCATCGAAGTTTTATACCCTCCAGTGCCGGTGGCTGCCGACATAGATGCAGTTACAGATTGGGTAAAAATTTTGGAAACTAAATTGGGATTCGGGACTGATGCCTCCACTCCCACAGATTTTAAGGAAGCGGTCTTCTTGCGTTTGGGTGACCCAACTGACATTTTTTGTACAATCCAGGTCGACTTTAAAATCATTGAATTCAGTAACTATTTTCATAAGCTTATCAAAAAGTATCGTAAAGCGATCATTTGTCAGCGCCACGTAGCCATCCAAATCACAGTCTATTTCCACGCGCAAATCAATGTTATCCTTACCTATGCCAACAAATCCAGTACATTTAGGATGTACATTGTAGTATGCACATTAGGGCGGTCCACATTTGTATGGAAATTTTGAAGGTCCTACTCTCACCGGCCTATACAGTGCGCTTTGAGGTATTTAATGTAGGTTAGGTTAGGTTAGGTAGGAGTGGTTGGAGACTAGATATTAGTCCCCTCACTTAGGCCACAATTGTGATACCACATGATCTCTGAAAGATCCGTTTCCCTAGCTCATGGGTTATCTGCTTTCGCGAAGTATTCTGTTCTTCACAAAAAACATAGTAGTTTTTGAATGCTTACGTCCTGAATGGCCGCAAGGTTCGGAAGTGTGTAGCTACCTAGGGTTTGAAAGCGCTTTAGGTTATGCGCTGGGCAGAAGCATAGGAGGTGTTCGATGCTCTCCTCTTCGTCTATCTGTTTGCAGCTGCGGCAGAAGTCGTGGTTACTTAGACCCAGCCTTATCGCATGAGTCCCTATAAGACAGTGGCCCGTGAGGGCATTTAGGAGAGTGGAGATGTCCTCCCTGCTACATTGTAGGAGAGTTTTTGTTCTGGCCATGTGAGTCTAGAATTGTGGCATGTTGAGATTGAGTTCCAACGGTTGTTGGAAAGAGTATACAATCTCTGCCTGAGATGGAGCTTGCAGGTAGCCATGGGCATACCCACCGTGTCCTTATCGCGAATAATGTCGGCGGTTGTCCCCTGTCTTGCTAGCTCGTCTGCTATGCAGTTGCCCTCAATGTTGCGGTGTCCAGGCACCCAGATGAGGTTGATTCTCAGATGAGTGGCCATCTCGTTAAGAGATTTGCGGCATTCAGAGATTGTTTTTGAGTTCGTTGTGTAGGAGCCGAGGGCTCTGAGGGCAGCTTGACTATCCGAGAAGATGAAGATATCTATGTCTTGATGTACAGACGTGTTCAGGTGGGTAGTGGCTTCCTGAATTGCCATCACTTCCGCTTGGAAAACACTACAGTGGTCTGGTAGGCAGAATGAGACTTTTATGTCTAGTTCGGGGGAAAAGACTCCCCCACCTGTTTGGGAGTTAAGCTTGGAGCCGTCCGTGTATATGTTGACGGCGTTTTCGAATTGATGTGGGAGGTTGTCCCAGTCTGAACGGGTGGGTATATAAATTTTGTATCTTCTTTCGAAGTTGACTATGGGTGGGACGTAGTCTGTATTACGTGGTAGGGGTGAATGTTTTGATAGTATATTGGAGTGACCCGTGGAGCCTGTTGTCCATGCCGCTGCTTCACGGAGCCTCAGCGCTGTTGCAGATGCCCAGCTTTTGGCAAGTAGGTCCAGTGATTGGAGATCGAGAATTGTGTTTAGTGCCTCGGTGGCGGTAGTGCGCAGCGCCCCACTGATGCAGAGCTCTGCGCTTCTTTGGATCTTGTGAAGGATCCGGAGGTTGCAGTTTTTATCTAGAGAAGGCCACCAAACGATGTTTCCGTAGAGGAGAATGGGCCTGACTATTGCAGTATATAGCCAGTGAACTATTATGGGGGAGAAACCCCACTTCCTCCCTGTGGCTTTTTTTACAAGCGAAGAGGGCTACGGCCGCTTTGCGTGTGCGATCTAGGATGTTATCAGTCCAGAGGAGCTTTTTGTCAAGGATGACACCTAGGTACTTCGCTTGGTTGCTAAAGGTTAGGCGCGTTTGGTGTAGTTTTGGGGGAACTAGAATTGGTACCTTGTACTTCCTTGTAAAGAGAACTAGTTCGGTCTTTTCCGGGTTAACTCCCAGTCCACAGCCAGCCGTCCACCGGGAGAGGGTGGATAGGCCTGTCTCCATTAGATTGCAAAGGGTTTGCGGGAACTTGCCCTGCAGTAGGATAACCACGTCAACCGCGTAGGCTACCACTTTTGTGCCCGCCTCTTCTAGAAGTGATAGCAGTTTGTTGACCACTAAAACCCATAGAAGAGGTGAGAGTACGCCCCCTTGTGGGGTTCCTCTACTGACGTTCCTGGTCGAGTGGGCCGATCCCATAGTGAGTGCACTACCCTGCTCGTTAGCATGATGTGTATGAGTCCCACTATGGGCCGCTCAATGCCCAGTTCAGTCAGAGCACCAGTAATCGCCGTTGGGGTGACGTTGTTAAAGGCGCCTTCTATGTCTAGAAACGCTGCAAGAGAGTATTCCTTATTGCGGAAGCCTCGTTCTATACAGTACACTAGAGAGTGGAGGGCGGAAGTTAGCCCAGGCTCTTCGTTTTGATATTCTAATTTCCTTTTTGTATAGGCTTAGTTTTGTATGATATAAATTCCAGGAGGATTCGCTATTGTTGTATTTAGCTTTATTGAAGTAAGTTCTACACTCTCTTTTAAGGTTCGCCAGGGTTGGGTTCCACCATGGGGGTTTGTGCTTTGTTTTGACTGTTCTACTTGGGCAAGCCCTTTTTAAGGCCTCACCGCAGAAATCAGTAAAAGTGTTAACTAGGTTATCTAATTCTTGACGGTTGCGTATGTGTGTCGGTGGAGCGTGAAGGTTCCTGTTGAGGAGATTTTTGTAATATCCCCAGTTGGTTAATCTTAGATGAGTGATGTTCTCGGCGGGAGGACAGTCTAGAGTTATTGTAAATTCTATGTATCGGTGGTCTGAGAATGAGTATTCGATCCCCACCTTCCACGCTTCTAGCTGGTTAAGTAGGGGATCAGATATTAGAGTAATGTCTAGTACTTCCCTCCTATTTCTAGTGATGAAAGTTGGGTCATTACCTTTGTTGCAGATGAATATATTTGATTGAAGGAGATAGTCGTAGAGTAATTCACCCCTTTCGTTGGTGTTTGTACTTCCCCATTGTGTGTGGTGTGAGTTAGCGTCCCCACCCAGGATGAGTTCCTTAGATGAGTGAGTGCGTATGAGTTGTTGTGTAGTGGTGTTTGGTAGTGGCCCTTCGTAGTCGTGAGCCAGATAGAATGATGCTATGGTGCGATGGGTGTGTTCGTTTAGCTCCAGTCTGACCGTGGTAAGGTCGCCTTCGCTAAACTGTGGAATAAGAAATGTGTTAAAGTATGTCTTTGTTAGAATGCAGGTTCTGGTTTTACCCTTGTCCTTGGTGTAAAATAGCTTGTATAGGGGGGTTGATAAGCCACAGATGTTGTTACCAACAATCCATGGCTCTTGAATGAGGACTACGTCTATGTTGCCTGTTGCCAGGCGGGTGAGGAGGGCAGCGGATGCTGCCTTGCTGTGGTGCAGGTTAATCTGCAGGAACTGCACCATCTTTAGGACCGTGGTCGGGCTGGGTACCCTCCGCTTCCTCCGCTATGTCCTGGAGAACAGTGCGCCCTGGTCGGGCTATGTCCTGAGTGCACAGCTGCTTCAGGCGCTCTGTCAGCTCAGAGTCGGTTGACACGTTGCCTGTGAGGGTGGCCTCCTCATGCTCCAGTTCGTCGTCGCTCGGGGTTTCGTACGACGCACAGGCAGCCAGGTTGTCTGCCGCTAGCTTATCGGTGTCGTCGATGCGTAGTTGTACCTTATAGAACCCGTAGTTCACCCGGTTTTGCTGGGCTGCGAGGGGTTCCAAGCAGGCCAGGTTCAGGAGGATTACCACGTTCATGGTGCCGCGCTCGGTTTTCTCCACCTTAACCACCTTCCAACCGTCTGTTGGAAGCTTCGTGTTGAACCTGGTCAGCAGGATGAGTATAGCCTCTGGTTCCGAGGGTTCCGACGGCAGCCACACCCTCGCTCTCGGTCGAGACGGGATGTCTGCGGCCTCGCAAACTGCCAACTTGGCCCCGGGGTAGACCTCACCGACCTTGTTAATGGCAGCCTTGTAAAGTGCTGCCGATCTCTCGTCCTCGCAGGCGATCAACTTAACATTGCCCTGATACGATCCTGCATCTGTGCAATCGGGTGGCGGACCTGGGTTTTCGTCCAGCACTTTCAAGGCCACTGACGCAAGGGCCCGTCTAACCAGACCCCATTGGTTCCTTGGGATCCTACCGTCTTCATCGCTCTGGTCGATGACTCCAATGATCTTCCGATCCTTTACTACCTCAGCAAAGGATCTCGACCATGTGCCGCGGTTGGTTACTCAGGCCTTCTTGCTCGCTGGTTGAGCTGTCTCCATCGACCTCTCTCGCTTGTTTTTGTTGCTGGTAGTCATTGCGGTGTCGAAGTCTGGGATTACCGCCTTTTCCCAGGCTATGTCCTCTTGGATTTTCAGGTAATCCAATTTTGACGTCTGATCCTCACGTGTCGGATTGGTGGCCAGCCGTTTGAGGATCCTAAAAGCCTTCTTTCGTTCAAGAGGTCCTGCCTGGTTAGGTGGTATCCTCTTAAGCTCCTTTGCCCTGGTACTCACCACGAGACCGGCTTTAGCGCTCCCCTCAGGTTGGAGTGGCTGGTTAGCCACACCTACGCTGGTGGGAGGCTTGGGCTTGTCGCTATGGCGAGTTGGGCTTTGCCGGCTGCGTTGTTCGCTGGCCTTGGCAGGGGTAGACGTCACATGGACTGGGGTGGTCGGAGCCGTGATCTTGCTCTTTCTCTCGTCGTTGGTTACGACTTCCGACTTTTTAAGAGTGTCGGGCTCTTGTCTGGTGCAGTCTTTTTGTTTTTTTATTTGTTAAGTTCTCCATGTTAAATCCCACGAGCTGCGGAGAAAGGACAGGTCCACCCGGGCAGAGATCCGCCGTACCCGGGTAAGGCTGACTTAGAACAGGCGGTCGCCACTTTCCTGAGCTCACCGTTTGAGACTGAGTTATTTGATGACTCGGGCTCTCAGCCAGATTGACTCTCGGCACGGTACGAGTGACACCTTAGTCCAGCCCGGGGTGAGATGAGTTGTGTGGGTAGGGAAGAGGTAGGTTCAAAGAGTGTGGAAAGGGGTATGTGTGAGCTATTTGTCGGAGGCGGCAGCACAAGCGCGACGTCGGTACTGCTACGGCGCAGATACCCGCTGACTGTCCGGGGCTACTTATTTGCGCTTCGTGTTGGGGGCTTGGCGGTAGCCGGGCCGTGTCCAACTTCCACGCTTATTCGTAGCTACCCTGGAGAACCAGGGCGCTCGCTATCCGCAACCTGCGACCCGTTCGGTAGCCTTCAGCTCGGCGCCCTCAGAGACATCCCACTAGCTCTTTGGCCGAAAAATGTATACCAAAATAAATTTTTTGAAAAAAACGCGTTTTAGGGTCTGCGAATTGGTTTCAAAGTTTATAACTCATACGCACTGTTGCCCTTGATCAAAAATATTATTTTCATACGGGTTGCCTTGACTTGGTTTAATTTCTCAAATTCGTTTGTCAACTTTCCGAACTACTTTGGAAGCTTTAAAAATTGAAAAACTTTTCTAGTTGCTAAAACCAGAATTGGACTTAATTTTTGAAAATATTGACAATAAGGTATTAAAATCCTCGAGTTGCATAATATGTCATTTAAAACAGTTCGCAAATAATTTTATTTATTTTTTAAAAAACCGTTTCATAAATGGACCTTCTGTAAACACTTATATACCCAAAAGAGGAAGGACAAAGAAGGCAATACTCAATTATATATGTTTATTTATTATTTAAAAACTGCCATAAGTTACATTGACATCACTTTCTTCCGACAAAGCAGATGAAGATGCCAGGGCATGGTTGATATTAAAGCGTTCATTCAACATGATTCTGAAACGGCTTTCCCTGTTTCGGTGAAGCTCTCCTTTTTTATTAACATTTTTGTAGGCTAAAATAATCTTTGTGAAGCCGCGATATGGATTTAATAATTCGATGGTGAGGCCGGACTGGAATACCCCTTTGACTCCAAATGGTAACTAGCATTTGTATTACATCTTTGGCGCTTTGTAACAAAGTTTTTCCGGAAAATCTAGTCCAATAGAGGACACTAGATAATACGGACCTCTTAGATGGTAAATCCGTTGTGTCAAATTCGGATCCTAGATGTCCAACCAAAAACATTTCAAAATTGTCCATTTCTTACTAATATTGACTGAGCTAAGAATTTTGACAAAGTTGGGGGTGGGAAATCGATTTTTTCGAAAAATGTTCTGGCTGGAACACATGTCGTATGAGTAATTTTAAAGCAAACTTTGAGAACGATTCGCAAGGTCTTAGTCCCAACAAATTTTTTTTTTATTTTTGATTACATTTTTTACAGACATTAATCTACCATGTAAAATGGTGAAAACTAGTTTTCATTTTTTGGACCACCCTAATGCACATATCGAGAGTCCACTGTGCTAAGCACTATGTTCAGTTTTCGTTCTGACAACATTACTCTTATATGTTCCACTTCAGTATGAAGTTTTACAGAAGTGTCCCAACTAACTGTGTTGTAGCTTAGAAGTTTCAGTTTCTGGCTTTAAGTCGTCTAACAATGTCACTCCTCTTTGCACACTTCTCACTCTACATATATAATTGATTGGGCTTTGCTATCCGGTTTGCTGGGTTCTTCATTGATCCATGAGCAGAGTGATCCACGGCTTGTTCCTGTCGTTGCTTTCGTTGCTGTTCCAGGACATGCTTTATGACCGTCCTGTCACGGTCGTCATGTAGAATTAACACGAGTATTGGAGAATCTGTTCCCACTTGGAAAAACTGTTTAAGTTGCTCTGATATAAAAGGAAATATCAAGACTTTAGTTTTGTTGACGGAGAGCAACTGCAGTTTTCGCTTTCGATTCCTTTGCTTTTCTAGTTTTGCGAAATGAGTCTTAAGTATAGGTAAACCTAAAGTATAGTGCTAAGCACAGTGAGCTCTCGATATGTGCAAATTAAGATTGTCACTGGTAATTTATTTAAAAAAATATATTTTTATTTATTCGAACTTGGTTTAAACCTTTTATTTTATTTCACTAATACAAGACACTTTTTTTCTTAATTTCGAATTCCGAACTTCCGATCTCTTTCTCGATCGAAAATGGACTGCCAGCTTCTAAAATCTTCTCCAACGAACCTCGGCCAGAAGCTTTTCTATGAGCTTCAAGAACTTATCCTTTGTTTGGAATAAAAGCTTAGGATGAAATCATGGCATCCTATTGTGAAATTCAAATATGCTGACCGATGCAATTTGTTTGGGCTTGGATCGCAATCGCTTGAACTTGGAACGCAATTGATTGGGCTTCGAGCGGAAGCTAATGTTTACTTTAAGTTTGGTTTGTTTATCTTGGCTGGGAAAACAAGAGCGGACCCCAAAGCCAAAGGCAAGGGCAAAGTCAAAGGCAAATGCAAAGGCATAGGCAAAGATCACTTAGATTGAATTTTAAAAATTGTTTATTAATTCCATAAGTGGCCCGGTTTCACGGGTTTGATAATTTGCATACTACAACATATTACTATATTGCAGAGCCGACAGTAAATGAAAACATCATTAGGTGACGATCCAACCTGACAATCTTTCTTGGAGCAAAAGAGATATACATTTTTATACCCGTTACTCGTAGAGTAAAAGGGTATACTAGATTCGTCGGAAAGCATGTAACAGGCAGAAGGAAGCGTTTCCGACCCCATAAAGTATATATATTCTTGATCAGGATCACTAGCCGGGTCGATCTAGCCATGTCCGTCTGTCCGTCTGACCGACTGTCCGGATGAACGCTGAGATCTCGGAAACTATGAGAGCTAGGCTATTGAGATTTGGCGTGCAGATTCCTGAGCTTCTTACGCAGTGCAAGTTTATTTCAGTAAAGTGCCACGCCCACTCTAACGCCCACAAACCGCCCAAAACTGTGCTTCCTACAGTTTTGATGCTAGAGTAAACATTTAAACTGAAATGAATTGTTCTCATCAATACCTATCGATTGACACGCCCACTTTAACGCCCACAAACTTCAAAAAATCGTTTTTATGAACGCGAATATTTTGGAAACTATCAAAGATAGAGTATTGGGATTTCAGATTTAGATTCCGTAGCCTTGTACGCAGCGCAAATTTGGTATGCGAATATGCCACGCCCACTTTAACGCCCACAAGCCGCCCAAGCCTGTGACGCCCACAATTTTAATGCTAGATAAAAAATTTTAACTGAAATTATTGGTCTCGTCAATACCTATCGATTGATCCAAAAAAATGTTGCCACGCCCACTCTAGCGTTCTTCCTTGTTTATATTATAAATTTATAATTTAAAAGTGAAAAATATTTCGTGTGAAAAGCTCAGTTAAGCCTGTAAAAAATAAAAGGGATAGCTGCTTAAAAACTCCTATCAAATCATATAAACATAATAAATTAAAACAAAAATCAAGAGACTATCGACTATGCAAAGCGACTGTTCCCAAGATTGCACACTTCATTTCCTTATAACTTTTTGATGAATGGTCCGATTTGAACAATTTTTGGGCATGAGATGATTTACAAATAGACAGATTTTTTATATTATAAATGTATAATTTAAAAGTGAAAAATATATGGCCTCCTTTTCGAGTTATTCTTTATTTCGCGTGAAAAGCTCAGTTAAGCCTGTAAAAAATAATAGGAATAGCTGCTTAAAAACTCCTCTAAAATCCTATAAATATAATCAATTAAAACAAAAATCAAGAGACTATCGACTATGCAAAGCGACTGTTTTCAAGATTGCACACTTCATTTCCCTTTAACTTTTTTATGAATAGTCCGATTTGAACAATTTTTGTCATGTAGATGATTTACAATTAGACAGGTGTTAGCTTTATGGGCGTTAGAGTGGGCGTGGCACCCTGCTGAAAAAACTGGCGCTGTAAGTCCCATAGCGCTAGTGATATATATATACTTTATAATGTTCAAGATGAACACTAATTGATATTATGTGGATTGGACCTAGAGTTCAAAAAGATATTTTCGACATCATTTTAAAATGGCGCAGATGCCAGTATGTAGTTTCGGCGGACATTGAAAAAATGTATCGTCAAATAACAATAAATAAGCGATCAAGAATTTTTGCATGAGTTGTGGAGAGATTCTCCAAAAACTAAAATCAAAGACTATAAATTAACTACAGTTACCTATGGTACTGCTTCGGCTCCATATTTAGCTAAACGAGTGCTAGCGGATATCAGTGGAGTTATAAAAAGTTATTTCTATGTGGATGATTTCATGACAGGATCAGACAGTATGAAAGAATCCAAAGAAATCGTTAAACAGATCTCATTGGAGTTAGAAAAAGTAGGGATGAATTTGACAAAATGGATTTCGAATCATCAAGTAAATATTGAAAATTTCGAAAATGCTGGAGAAAACAAAACATTAGGCATTGAAGAGAATAAGTCCGTAAAGTCTTTAGATGCTTCTAAAAAAGCGTACGCGGCAGTTGTATATACAAAGGTATATACTAATAGGTATATATATATATATAAGTTAAAAGTTTAGATAGTATTTTATTTAAAAAAAATACAAACTTTATTATTTGAGTTCAGATTTACAACTGACTTTTCTTATGTTAATAATTAATAATGTAACCTAGGTGCTGCTGCCGCTGCTGCTGCCTCTGCTGACGTTCTCTGCTATCGTCATTGAACATCGCTGCTGTTGTTGATGTGGTCGGTCCTAATTGGTTGCTGTCGCTGATATTGCTGCTGCCGCGGTGCAGTTGACCATTTCTTATTCTGATTGGTCAACTTAATTTGGCAATAACTGTTGTTGCCAAATGCACTCGGCGTTGGGTTCAATCACCCCGCGTTGAAGCTTTCCCACGATCGTAAGGTGGGAAGTGCAAGCTCAGCGCACGTGGCTGCTGAACTCAATTAGGGGCCTATTAGGCAACGTTCTGGCCAGTATAGGGTTACTGTTGGGAAATTGGTGCTTATGCTTTTCTCGTGCTCATAACCAATTTGTTTTTGTTTGGGATTTTGCGCGTGTGGCGATTCTCTTACTTGAGCATTTAGCATTCTGGGTGTTAACTCCTCCCCCCTTAAACGCGACTGTCCTCGGTCGCAACGTAAAAGAGTACAGATCCGGGAGGGGATGGCTCTTCAGTTGTTTTCGCTGGAGCTGGCAAGCCTTCTGTTGGTTTTCGCCTTCGCATGAATCGTATGATCAGTCCTAGGGTAACTACAAATAGGATGATGGCGGATCCATAATTCAGGGAAGAATCTATAATTCCTTCGCTTCTGAGTTTCTCTAGTACTCTTGTGTTGTTTATGTTAAGTTCCTTGACCATTTGTAGTGACAGTACTTCATCTATTTTCGACTTTTCCGCTGTTAATTGAAAAAGTGGGGGTTCCGGTTCGACCGTGCTGGTTTCTTTTGACTTGTAGATGTTTTCTCCAATTGTTACTGTAGAGTTCCTGTATTGGATTATAAATGAGCCCTGTAGTTTTAAGAGTTTTTCGTCCAACGAGACAAATCCGCTAAAGTCGTTCAGCAGTAGAGTTCCTGGCAATATTTCCTCGACATCGGGAATGTGTTGATTGTTGACCATTTTGCATACTGGTTCCTTAAGGTTGAGCAGAGCATTTACGCAAGTATCGTTACTTAAGTCTAGCAATTTTTCGGAATTACAAATAGTTTTATCGTTATGTGCCTCGCAAGGTTCTGTTATTGCGAATAGCTGTTTCTTACATTCTAGTAGATTTTCATATTTTAGATCGTTAATTATATGGGCTTTTTTTACTTTTAATGTTCTGCAAGTATCTTTATTAATTGTTGGTAGGCTAATAATGTAAATGAGGTCGTGGCCGTTGATGGCAAGTTTGACTTTAGCAAATTCTAAAAGCTCTTCTATGTCGAAAAATAACCTGTTTTCTTCTTTAAAAATGTTTTCTACAATGTTGGTTTCTTTTGCTGAGAAAATGAATGAATTCACTGTGTTAGATTTTGCCCAAGTTATTGCGTACAGAATGTTTGTAATTTCTTCTTTAATTAGTTGTATTTTGTATTTTAAGATATTGGCTTTTTGGTCTATTATTCCTTCCGAGCTTTGAGTAAATTTTATAATTGCATTTGTGGCATTACTGAGTTGATTTATTTTTTCGTTAATTAGCCGGTTTATTACTACTTGTCTGTTATTATTTTCTAGCTGTTCATTTATCTTATTTTCTATAACCTCATAATCATGGTGATCTGGTGATCCTGCCAGCCACTTCCATGCTGTCCCTATTGCTTCTATTGCTCTTTTTGGTCTTTTTTGTGTTTGCAATCTGCGTAAGTCGGATTTGATTTGTTTTAGTTCGTACGACAGATATGGTTGAAGCGGGTGAGATGAAGTAAGTGATTTAAATGATTCCTCTAAGGTTGTAAATGTCTCTTCGTAGCTGGTCAAGTTGAAAATGTGGATGATTTTAAACGTTCCGTCTTGTTTGGCTGCTAGTCCGGTTTCAAGTGAAATGAGTTGGGAGTTTGAATAGTCGAGGACCGTGGTAATACCCAGGCAGGTTGGTTAAAATAGTCTGAAAAATTATGTTTTAATATTATTTTTATGAATTATTTTTCCGCTTTGAGTTTTAATGGTGGTGTTTTTATTTTCTGCTACTTTTTCTTTTTTATACCTAGGTGTTAGTTTTGACCCTAATCTTTTGTCGATTTTAACGTGTACTATTTCGCCTGGCCTGAAATGTCTTAGTAGGTTCTTGTTTTTGTTGTGGTATTCTAAGTCATAAAGTTGTTTCTTTTGAATTTTTTGTATTATTTCCTCTCGTTGATTTCTTATACCTTCCGGTGTATTAGGGATTGTGTTTCTAAAAAAAATGTCTATGGGCTTTTCTTTTGTTACTGAATGTATTGATTTATTGTATTCCTGGACCGCCTGAAAAAGTAAATCTTCAAATACCATGCTCCCGTTGTCTTTTTTTAAGCACCTTAAAATTTCGGATAGTGTCGAATGGAACCTTTCTACTTGTCCATTACTTGTTGATGCATATGGGGCAGTGGTGTGCACTGAGATTTTAAGTTGGTCTTCAAGCATGAATTTTATAGCTGCAGAACTTAAAGAACGTTCGTTGTCCATTATTATCCATTTCGGCATACCGAAAGCTATAAGCATTTCTCTTAAGGGGTTTTTAATATCCTCAGCTGCTCTTGACTGTAAAATTTTTACTTGAGCGTATTTGGAAAATTTGTCAATACCTGTTAATACTCTGTTTTTTTCTGTGATATAAATATCTACATGGACTATTTCTTCTGGATATTTGGGGATAGGTGTTGGTTGAATTTCGCCCTTCGGCGGATGCCTATCGTATTTAGATTCTTTACAGGTCTGGCAGGACTGAACTAGTGCTTGAATTTTCTTTTGAGCTTGCGGGAAAAAATAATTCTTAAGTATTTGTATTTTATTTTCTTTCGCATCTCTATGCGCTCTCTTGTGTTCTAGAGTTATTAATTCATTTTGTTGTAATTCGGACATGACGTCGTCTACTTGTTTTCGCGTGAACCTTACTTTATATGAACTGAAATATGTGGGATAAATATTTTGTATTTTTCCCATTACTTCTTCGGAAGTAAAAATTCCGTTTATTAATTTGGGATCTAGTCTGCATGTTAGGATTGCTATTATTTGTTCTTCTGTGTACTCTCTTCTTTTTACTATGTGTCTATGGTAGGTTGGGAATGGAATTTCAAAAGTATCTGAGTCCGTTTCGTCCATGAGTAGGAATAATTGATTTTTAAAAACATTAATGGGAGCTTCTACAGAAAATATAAGATTGTGAGATGAGCTTTCGTCGCTATGAATGGTTGCTGTGGAGCTGAGTGAATTTATTTCGGCCGGGGCCCTAGAAAGTGCGTCAGCTACTACATTAGCTACTCCTGGCTTGTATTTAATTTCGTGATTATATTCGCCAATAAGGTCTCTCCATCGTTTTAGTTTCGCGTTATGGTTATTGACACTATTTGAAAAACTTAGGGGCTGGTGGTCTGTGTATATTACCACTTTCGAATATCCGTAAAGATAATGTCTTAGGCTTTGAAGTGCCCACACGATGGCTAACATTTCCCTTTCGTTTGTTGCGTAATTTTCTTCGGTTTTTGTGAGTGTACGTGAGATAAATGTTATTGGTCTATGGTTTTGTTCTAAGACTGCGCCTATCGCATAACTTGACGCGTCGGTTGTAAGCTGAAATTCTTTTCCAAAATCTGGGTATGCTAGGGTGACGTCTCGGGAGATAAGTGTATTTTTTAATTTTTCGAAAGCATTTATTGCTTCCTTGTCTAAATTAATAGCTGTCCTGCTTGATTTATTTTTTGATATGCGACCTTCTTCTCCTCTGAGGAGAATGGTTAGTGGTTTTGCAATTTTTGCATAATCTCTAATAAATCTTCTATAATACCCTGTCATGCCTAAGAAAGATCGTAGATCTTTTAACGTTTTCGGAATCGGAAATTTTGCAATTGCTTTTATTTTGTCAATATTTGTCTTAACTCCGTCTTGTGAGATGGTATACCCTAAAAAATATACTTCGTTTTTGAAAAAATGACATTTCTCTATTTGTACCCTCATGTTGGCATTTTGTAGGGTTGAAAATACTTTTTCGAGGTTCTGACCGTGTTCTACTTCGTTTTTGCTAAAAACGATTATGTCGTCCACGTACACATAGCAAATTTTCCCTATGTATTCCCTCAGGATGTCGTCCAAGGCTCTTTGGAAAATAGATGACGAGTTTTTTAGACCAAATGGGAGCCTGGTGAATTCATATTTTCCGCCGTTTACTGCAAAGGCTGTTTTTTCGATATCCGTGTCCTTTAATGGGATTTGATGAAATCCACTTTTAAGGTCTAACACTGAAAAGTATTTATTATCCCCTAGCTGTGCAATAATTTCGCCAATCTCTGGGATAGGGTACCGATCAGAGATAGTGACGTCGTTGAGTTTCCTGTAATCTATTACTAATCTATACTTTTTTTCTTCGGACTGACCTGACTTTTTTGGAACTACCCAAACGGGTGCATTATACGGAGAACGTGAAGGTCTAATAATGCCATCTTCGAGCATTTCGTTTATTTGTTTTTCTACTTCCTGTCTTAGTGAAGCTGGGTATGGGTAGTGTTTTCCATAGACTGGGGAGTCTGATGAAGTTCTTATTTCTCCTACCACTTTAGTTGTGTATGCTAATTTTGTGTCTGGGTCGGCGAATAAGTTTTTGTGGCCTTGTACAAGGTTTTTTATAATTATTTTTTGTGACTCGGTCATATGACTGACTTGTGGTCCTATTGTGTTAACGGCTTGTGCGGCTAATTGGTGAATTTTAATTTTCCTTTTGTTTTCGAGAATGAGTGTATCGTTTTTGACATCTATAATTGCGCCTAATATTTTCATTGTATCGTTGCCTAATATGCCATGGAATGTTTTTAGTGTATCTAGTATAAAAAATTTCATTGGTTTATCTGAGATATTGGGGAGTTTAAGAATCGTGTGTTGTGTAATATTATTGTTGCCTCCCACAGAGCTAACTGAAAAGTTTTTCTCGTTTGGTTTTGGGTTTGGTACCAGTTGTGGTTGGATGTAATTCTGGTTTGAGCCTGAGTCTATTAAAAATTTTAAGATTTTTCCGTTCCCCGTCGTTACTTTATTCTAAAAAATAGAGCTCGGACATGTCAATGTATTCTTGTTGTTCTGTATCAGTTTGCCAAGTAAATTCTTCTTGAAGTTCGCCTATGTTATTATGTTCTGCCATTTCGTAATATTCCTGCTCTGCACTAGTTGTATCTTTTTGCGTTTCCTGTTGTGTAGTAGTTTCGGACTCGGTTTGAATATGAAATTGTCTTGGCATCTTGCTAGTGTTCTGAACATTAGAAGTGCTGAGAGGTCGTTTCCCAGAATAATCGTTGTTCGCCGGCTTATTCATATAGTTAATATGACGCGATCGAATTGATTGATCAACTTCCATAGGTACTGCTTTTGGTTGGGGTCGGGGGGGCGGTGTCGGGGAAATATAGGGTGTTAATTGTCTTGCTTGGTCTGAATTAGGTTGATTGTAATAATTAGGTTGGATGGTTTGTGTGAAGGGGAATTTCCCGGTTGCGGCTACTACTTGCATCTGTTTAGGGTTGTGGTATAAATGGGGATGAAAATTTTGTTTCGCTCCTACCATTCGGAACGGTTGGTGGGTTCTTGGTGGTAGTGTAGGCGGTTTTCCTGAGTAAATGTTTTTAGGTGTTTGATTGTTTCTAGTGGTCTGGTTCTCAAGCAAACTGCATAGGTGGAGTGCGTGCCCTAAGTCGTGCGGTTCTTTGATTGCTAACAGTTGAGCCAGATTTCCGTTTAGGCCTCTAACAAAAGTGTCTAGAGCTTTTTCCCTGTACATAGTTGTTAAGGATTGTATGGTTTCTTGTGAAACGTCCATGTTACTAACTTGGTTCAGGATGAGGGATAGCTGTTGGTAGACTGTTTGGTAGAACTCGACTATAGTATTGTTTCCTTGAGCGAGGGCATAGAGCTGGTATTCTAAAGTTTTAAGGTCTCGTTTGTCGGCAAAATGCGATGTTAGGCATTTCGAAATAGCTGTCCAGTCGAGTGGGGTGTTGTATGATTCTAGCACTGCGTCTGCCTGTCCAGTAATTTTATTGCGGATTGCTAAAATAATTCCGTAATATTTTGGTGAACCAATTCTCCCTTCATAGATTTTTAAAACTCGTGCTACACTCTTTTTCCATGAGGAATATTCACTTTTGTTTCCTGAAAATTCCCTAAGCGATCGTACAATGTCCGGTATTTTGTCTAATTCACTAAGGTTGTGTGATAGTTCTCGTTTAATTGTTTGGTCTTTATATTGCGAAAAATCCTTATTGGGTTTAATTATTTCTTTCACCAAGCCACTTAATTTGGTTTCTAAGACACCTTTTATTATTTCTTTGATATCCCTCTCGGTCATAAGTCGCGCATTGGTAGTTGCGGAAGGGCCTGTAAGGTTTCCTAGTCTGTCCGCTAAATCTTGGTCGGGCATTTTTAGTTATTTTTTTGTGATCACGATATTTGAACAGTAGATAAAAAGGATGAATTTATATTAAAAAAAATTTTCTGATAGTTACTCAGAATTCGGAATGAAAATAATTAATTATTTCGTGCTGTAAAAATTATAAGGTTTGATTTAGAGCTTAGAATTTAAATGCTGTTTTTTCTTAATTCTTAATATAGATTTTTAATCCTTAAATATTTTTCTTTAAATTTGATAGGTAACGATTATTTTGATCGATTTAATTTAATTTTAAAATTCTTTGATTCTTTGTTTATCAATTTAATTATTTGTTAGTTATTATACTTTTCCTTTTGACGGAATTTGTTTGTCGCTTGACAATTATTGTTTTCTTTTTTTTGTTTGGAATATTTGCTTAATTTTATGCTTACAAAATAATCATATCTCGGTGTGCTCTCGTGCCGGTAATCTTGGTGTTTCTCCTTTTTGTCCCACGTTGCAGTGATTTCTCCAGGATGCGGGTCTACTAGGGCACCTCCTTTACACCTTTGTTTGCACGTTCCCTCCGAACGGGTACTAAAGGGAATCACAGCGATAAAGTTGGCCTGATATGTCCACCAGGTACAAGTCCTTTTTGCAGGAGTGTCACTTTGTAGCGTTTTCTGGAACGGCACTTTAATTGTGGCACTTCCGGGCTTCGGTGGTCGGGTTTTTTCGTACGGATTAGGCAGGATAATTTTACCGAACCGGCAGGATTTTTTTACTGCTCGTCGCGAAGCGCGGAACTTGTATCTTTCGCGAACTTTTATATCAGGTCTCTGTTCGGGCGCCAGTTAAAAGTTTAGATAGTATTTTATTTAAAAACAAGGAAGAACGCTATAGTCGAGTACCTCGACTATCAGATACCCGTTACTCAGCTAAAGGGACCAAAGGTAAATGGAGATATGCAAGCAGCAAAGCGAGATTTAAATGCGCCACCTACCGGCGGAAGACAGATTTAAGCATTGTGGGCGTTAGGGTAGGCGTGGCAAATTTTTTTTTGGATCAATCGATAGGTATTGACGAGACCAATACATTTCACTTAAAATTTTTTATCTAGCATAAAAATTTTGAGCGCCACAGGCTTGGGCGGTTTGTGGGCGGTAGAGTGGGCGTGGCATATTCGCATAACAAACCTGCGCTGCGTACAAAGCTACGGAATCTAAATCTGAAATACCAATACTCTATCTTTGATAGTTTCCGAGATATCCGCGTTCATACTTACTATTTTTTGAAGTTTGTGGGCGGTTTGTGGGCGTCCAAGTGGGCGTGGCAAACTTTTTTTTGGGTCAATCGATAGGTATTGCTAAGAACAATTCATTTCAGTTTAAATTTTTACTCTAGCATCAAAACTGTACAAGCCACAGTTTTGGGCGGTTTGTGGGCGTTAGAGTGGGCGTGGCACTCTACTGAAACAAACTTGCGCTGCGTAAGAAGCTCAGGAATCTGCTCGCCAAATCTCAATAGCCTAGCTCTCATAGTTTCCAAGATCTCAGCGTTCATCCGGACAGACAGACGGACAGACGGACAGACGGACATGGCTAGATCGACTCGGCTAGTGATCCTGATCAAGAATATATATACTTTATGGGGTCGGAAACGCTTCCTTCTGCCTGTTACATACTTTCCGACGAATCTAGTATACCCTTTTACTCTACGAGTAACGGGTATAAAAATACAAACTTTATTATTTGAGTTCAGATTTACAACTGACTTTTCTTATGTTAATAATTAATAATGTAACCTAGGTGCTGCTGCCGCTGCTGCTGCCTCTGCTGACGTTCTCTGCTATCGTCATTGAACATCGCTGCTGTTGTTGATGTGGTCGGTCCTAATTGGTTGCTGTCGCTGATATTGCTGCTGCCGCGGTGCAGTTGACCATTTCTTATTCTGATTGGTCAACTTAATTTGGCAATAACTGTTGTTGCCAAATGCACTCGGCGTTGGGTTCAATCACCCCGCGTTGAAGCTTTCCCACGATCGTAAGGTGGGAAGTGCAAGCTCAGCGCACGTGGCTGCTGAACTCAATTAGGGGCCTATTGGGCAACGTTCTGGCCAGTATAGGTTTACTGTTGGGAAATTGGTGCTTATGCTTTTCTCGTGCTCATAACCAATTTGTTTTTGTTTGGGATTTTGCGCGTGTGGCGATACTCTTACTTGAGCATTTAGCATTCTGGGTGTTAACTTATATATATATATATACACCTATCCCTCGCTTTGCGTCGGGGATACGTTCCAAAAAAATACGACGCAAATTGAAACGACGCAAAGTGAATTAGGATTTTCTATAGCAAACTATGTAAAGTTCGAAGATTGGTTCCAGGGTTACAAAAAAAAAAAGAAAATTGAGCAAAGGGATCATTAAAAAAAAACCAAAATAACATTTCATTTTATTACATATTATATGTACATACAAAAACAAAAAGAAACTAATTCGTTTAAAACAAAATAAATTCTTCAATTACATACCCAATTATGAAAAATAAAATTAGAATTAATCACTCTCTGACGAGTCTTTAGTGTCTGTTGTCGTAGGCCGGCTTTCTTTAAAAAAAAAAACGAGGAAGAACGCTATAGTCGAGTACCTCGGCCCAGAGCTCGCAAATAACTGTCGACCGTTGTCTTTTCCTGACTCTTTACGAAAAGACTCTGAGAGCAACCAATTTATGGGTTCTTGAATGAGCTCGTTCGCGCTCAGAGCGAAACCGTTTTTTTATATTCTGTTTTGTTCTGGTTGTTCCAAGAACGTTTTGTGGTGTTCATGAAGCAAAAGGTCTTTTGCGTATGTATTGGTATACATTCACACGCATAGGCAAGCAAATCGTAAAGCGTGTGTTTTGCAGACGAAATATATTAATGGCGATCGTTAACAAAAATATTTTAAAATATAAATAAAACAATATAAAACAAATTATATTATTTCTTTTTCACAACAACGAAAGTAAATGTGAAGAGGGTATGCGTTGAGTTTTTCGGTCAATGGGTCTTTTGCTGACTCTAATTGTGCGAGCGTTTCTCCTTTCGCTCTTTACGCACTGCTCATTGAAAGAGCGACATACAAAGAGCTCAACGAGAAGCGCTCAGAGCGAGAAAGTATGAACTTTTTCGGTTGTGCTCGCAACGAGAGCGTAAGAAGAAAAACGGTCAACAGTTACTTGCGAGCTATGGCCATAACAAATCATTTAGCATCCAAAATATAAATAAGACGGCTGCCATATACTAATGTCACGATCCAGTTCTGATGGAAAAGCATTGAACAGCAACTGTGTGGCAACTCCGAAGCCAGTTGGCGACTAATCGTGGATCGAGATCGACACGAGCAACGTCAGCTCTGCGAGAACGACACATCGCAACACACAAATTTCATAAGCCGGATATATCTATTCATATTTTGTAATCCATTTGTTTATTATTAAAAAAAACTATAATTAATAATTCGAGTTAGTGTAATTATTCACCGTAAGTCGCGTTATCTATTCGCCTTATTCCTGACAAACCAACAGCAACTCACACATTCCCCTATACAACGCCTAAGTATTGGAAGTGTGTGACATTCTCAGAAGTGGGATAGTGCGCAATTAGTGAAATCGAGCAAAATTTAATGGACACAACGTAAAGCGAAATTAATACACTATGCCGAAAAATAACTATTTGACTAAGAAAGCCCTACAACATAAGTGCAGAGAAGCGGGACTGTCGACATCGGGAAATCGCGAAGACATGCTTAAAAGATTGAACTCCCAAAACAGCGACGACGAATACATAAGTGCAGAAAACCAATCACTTCAAAAGAAGGTTGTGGAGCTAGAGAAAACGGTCCGAGAGCTTTAAGAGAGATCTTTTCACCCCTCCGTAATATCATCACCAATCGAAAAATCTGCAACAGTAAACGAAGTTCAGCCAGCCAATGGTAGCTATACAACGAGTCAAAGGCATGATGAAAAAACGGCAACAACAAGAAATCGACCTACGATCCAGCGAGATGTATGTGCAAAAATTAACGAATGTCCCAAACGTAAACTTGGCAACGTCTCAGTCACAGCAGAACGATATCTACCCAACTCAGCCACACACCGTGCACTTTTCTACGTCACAGCAGATCGATATCTACCCAACACAGCCACACACCGTGCACTTTTCTACGTCATAGAAATTTGCCGACTGTGCTACATCACAGCCAAACGTAAACATCCCGGTCACTTACTCAAACTTTGGAAATTTCGTAACTTCGGGAAACGATTTTAGTCAATACAGTACTTTTCCAATACATCAACCGATGTATAACGAGTATCCGTATGCTCGTGCTGGCTACTTGGATAACAGGATCCCTACTGGCAATGAAAACCTTAATCCCTCCTATGGAAACATCAGTGATATTGTCGCGCTGCTTCCGGAATTCAATCCATCGTTTGGTAAATCCTTGAACTCATATCAATTTGTAAAGCGTGTTAACTCCCTTTGTAACGCTTATCGTTGGGATGATCGTAAGGTAATATTTGCAGTTCAACAAAAGATGCTGGGTGCTGCTCGTTATTGGGTAGACTCTACGGATCAAATATTTCAAACATGGCCCCAGTTTACTGCAAGATTTTTAAATGACTTTCCATGTCTCAGCAATGCGGCAGACGTTCACCTTAAGATGTGAAAAACGCATAGAGATTCCAACGAGTCACCGTCAGATTATTTCTACAAGATGCTAGCCTTAGGTGAAAAGGGTGAGCTACCAGATTCAGCCATTTGCACACACATTATCAACGGGATTAACGACTACGATTTAAAGAGAAAGATATCCAACAGTTACGTTTCGTGTAACGAACTTCTACGCGATATTCTTGCATACTCAGCGCATAATATCATAAAGCCAGCCAATATCGCCAGTCAAATGTCAAACAAACGGGATCTTAACGTCAGCGTTCATAAGCCAAATTCATCCTTGGTTACAAAACGTTATTTTAACGATAAAGTCGAAGTATCGGTTAAATGCTAGAATTGTCAGAAGGTTGGACATTATTCTTCGAAATGTCCTGAGCCCCAGAGCAAGCCTCGATGCACGCACTGCAATCGCACAACACACGATTCTGCCAGCTGCCCCGATAACACAAAAACAGGTCAAAAAATTAATAAAATTGACTCTAATTCTGATTCGGAAATCTCCAAATTGATCTCGGAAACCGTCGTATTCGTAGATCCAGTACGCGAACACTAATTCGTAAGTCATTCGCCGAAACGTAGGTGCTTTACAACGATGTGCTGTTACTCTGAACGGATTTGGTGGTGGGAAATTCCTTAGCACACAGAAACTTTACGTGAAAATTGTAATAGACGATTCTGATCACGAAGTTGAAGTTTTGGTCGTAGAAGATAAACTAATAACCAAAAATGTACTTTTGGGTAAGGATATCCTTTGTCGCGATGGAAACAAATTGATCATCCTCGGTAACAAGTGTTACGTAGAGAACATTCGAAAAATTCAAACAAGCCAAGAGCGTTCCTCAGTTCAGAACGAACTCATAAACGGATTTATATTGGAAAACGCTTCTTGCTTTGCGGAGCTACACCGTCAAAATACCGTTTCCAATGCCAAATCTGGAGGAACAATTTGCCCAATTAGCCGGGAATGCCTATTTTTCTCAGCTGGACTTGCGTAGGGAATATCATCAAGTCGAGGTTTGCGAATCATCCAAACAATTCACAGCATTTGTAACTTCAGACGGCCACTACGAATACAACAGGATGCCGTTCGGTCTCGTCAATGCCCCAGCAGTTTTTCAAGCGGTTATGAACAAAGTAGTCAAACGCATGGAGCCAGGTGAGGTACTCGAATATTTAGATGACGTTATAGTTCCCAGCAAAACATTTGACTCGAACGACTCGAAAAATTCTTTCGAATTCTTAAAGACAGCGGCTTAACACTTCGCTTCGACAAGTGCAAGTTTCTTCAATCAGAAATAACTTTCTTGGGCCATATTGACAACAAAGATGAAATCACTCCTGGAGTAAACAAGGTGAGCGCTATCAAAAACTTCAAAGTCCCCAATAACGTAAAGGATGTCAGACGATTTTTGGGTCTAACGGGATTCTTTCGAAAGTTTGTTAAAAACTACTTCTTAATAACAAGACCCCTTACACGATTGTTGCGTAAATCAGACCAAAACTGTTTTGATTGGGGAAATGACCAGCAACGGGCTTTTAACGAGCTAATCGACAAGTTATGCTGTGTTCCTGTTCTGGTTCTGTATGACTTTGCAGCACATCATGAGGTACACACAGATGCTTTTGCGATCGGACTAGCAGGAGTCCTATTGCAATGTCAAGACAAAACTAATTGGCGACCTGTCTGCTATTTTAGTAGGCACTGTACTGACGCTGAAAGTAGATACCATAGCTATGAACTCGAGACGTTGGCCGTCGTAGAAACACTACAAAGGTTTGGGGTGTATATTCTAGGAAAACCCTTCCGACTCGTTACTGATTGTTCCGCCATCGCTAAGGTCGCACGTTGGTGGATTAAAATACTGGACTACGACTGCGAATTTATTCATCGTGATGCCAGTAAAATGGCCCATGTGGATGCCATGAGCCGCGCTCCCGATTGGCCTCCTGGAAAATCATTACAGGAAGTAGTGCGCACCATAATTACGGACGTCGATGACTTGTTGGTAACTATGCAGCTTCAAGATGAGCCCCTTGTCCAAATATTTGCTGTATTAAAAGGACATCGTACCGGAAATCAGCTAAAGCAACTTCAGGTTGATTACGTAATCAAAAATCACCGTCTATATCGCAAGGTCGAAAAAGGAATAGCTTTCGTTGTACCAAAGAATGTGAGGTGGCGCATTGTTAAGATGTGTCATGATGATTTTGGACATTTCGGTCTTGACAAAACAATCGGACGAATTCAACAAAAATTCTGGTTTCCAAGAATGCGGAAATACGTAAAAGAATATATCTCTATCTACTACAAATCCAAAGGAGGCAAGCCCATATGCATCAAGTTAGCAAAACAACTTTTGACATTGAAACTTTTTTTCAATTGACAATTTGCAGTTAATTATCCGTAAATTATTCGTGAAAGAAATAAATTTGACGCTTAATTTTTTTTTTTTAATTATAAGGTGTTGTGCTAAATTGATATCAAGTTAGCAGTACAACTCGTTAAACTTGATATTTTCCAAAATGTTTTTAACTGGTATTTTGCCGTTATTTATCCGTAAATTATTCGTGAAAGAATTAATTTGGAGCTCCATTAAAAATTTTTTTTTTTTTAAAAACTTAATTGTTCTGCTAAGTTGATATCAAGTTAGCAGTACAACTCCTTAAACTTGATATTTTCCAAAATGTTTTTAACTGGTATTTTGCCGTTATTTATCCGTAAATTATTCGTGAAGGAATTAATTTTGTCGCTTGGGACCGTTTGTTCGAAGCAAACACAAAAACCCTTCCAGCTCTGAACATTTTAAATGAAGTTTCTAGCTACTTCGGTCTGCCAAATATAATAATATCCGATCGTGGAACAGCGTTTACCTCGAAACATTTTGAAGAGTACTGTAAGTACAACCAGATTAAACACATTAAAAACGCTGTGCGAACACCTCGTGCAAATGGACAAGTCGAGCAAGCAAACCAATCTATTCTCAACTATGTACACGCCATGAACGACAACCCAAAGAATTGGGATCTTACTTTACACAATCTTCAGTGGAGTGTAAACTCTCAAAAGAACGACACATCAGGATTCAGCCCAATTGATTTGGTGTTTAACTTTAATCCTATTGACGTCGTCCAGAGTCATCTCACGCCAGCTATACACGCCGATTTGGAAAAAGACGAGAAGGAATCTGTCATCGACAACAGAAACCAAGCGATCGTCAATATTGCAAGCGAGCGAGCTAAATGTAAACAACGGTTTGACACGAAACACGCTAACCCTTCTATCTACTCCACAGGTAATCTTGTAGTCGTTGAAAACGAACCAGCTGCTACAGGCGAGTCACGAAAGCTTGAACCACGTTACCTAGGACCCTATATCGTCGTCAAGGTCCTTGGAAATGATCGTTATGTAATCGAAGACATCCCAGGTATTCAGATTACAAGCCGTGGTGCTCCAACATCCCTGAGCTGGATGTTCCCGACGATGACGATGATCGAATCGAGGATGATCCGAATGCAGGATTGGCCGAGCTGTCACGATCCAGTTCTGATGGAAAAGCATTGAACAGCAACTGTGTGGCAACTCCGAAGCCAGTTGGCGAGTAATCGTGGAACGAGATCGACACGAGCAACGTCAGCTCCGCGAGAACGACACATCGCAACATACAAATTTCATAAGCCGGATCTATTCATATTTTGTAATCCATTTGTTTATCATTTAAAAAACTAAAATTAATAAAACGAATTTGTTAAAGAAAACGACTGAAGACATTAGCGATAACTTTAAGAATATGCATTCAAAAATTAAAAATATGACAGAAGTTCTTAAAGAAAGTTATTATGTTTATAAGGAGTCGATTAATTTCTTTACGATAACTAAGCAACTTAACTAATTTATTGAAGAAGGCGAAAGGGTGCAGGCAGCGATCATAAGTCTGTTAATTGACATTAATCATAGTAGATTAAACACCCTTAAGGCAAATCAACTACAAAATGAGATCCCAAAAATTCAAGGTAGCCTTTTCGAAACATTAGTTCTTCCAGGGAAAAGGACAGGTACTGAGCTTAAGAAAGTCTATTCGCTATTGACAGCTAGGGGATTATTTATCGAAAATAAATTAATTATAAATGCTAAAATTCCTCTATTTAGTAGACATCCATCTAAGCTGATTATAATTATTCCTTTACCAATACAGAATGAAGACAGAATGATAATGGTTCATATTACTTCAGAATATTTAATTTATAATTATACCCGTTACTCGTAGAGTAAAAGGGTATATTAGATTCGTCGGAAAGTATGTAACAGGCAGAAGGAAACGTTTCCGACCCCATAAAGTATATATATTCTTGATCAGGATCACTAGCCGGGTCGATCTAGCCATGTCCGTCTGTCCGTCTGTCTGTCTGTCCGGATGAACGCTGAGATCTCGGAAACTATGAGAGCTAGGCTATTGAGATTTGGCGTGCAGATTCCTGCGCTTTTTACGCAGCGCAAGTTTGTTTCAGCAGCGTGCCACGCCCACTCTAGCGCCAACAAAGCGCCAAAAACTGTGGCTCCTAAAGTTTTGATGCTAAAATACAAATTTTAACTGAAATGTATTGTTCTCATCAATACCTATCCATTGACCACATAACGCCCACTAACTTCAAAAATTAACGCGGATCTCTCGGATACTATCAAGGATAGAGAATTGGGATCTCAGATTTAGATTCCGTAGCCTTGTGCGCAGCGCAAGTTTGTTACGCGAATATGCCACGCCCACTATAACGCCCACAAGCCGCCTAAGCCTGTGGCGCCTACAATTTTTTTGGAAGATAAAGAATTTTAATGGAATTGTATTAGTCTCGTCAATACCTATTGATTGACACAAACATATATTTGCCACGTACACTCTTACGCCCATAACGCTTAAATCAGTCTACCGCACACATAACCATATATTGAGATCGCGGGTAGGTGTCGCCTTTCAATCTCGCTTTGCTGCTTGCATATCTCCATTTCCCTTTGGTTCCTTTAGCTGAGTAACGGGTATCTGATAGCCGAGGTACTCGACTATAGCGTTCTTCCTTTTTTTTTTTTCTTTTCTTCTTGAACTTTGTTTTTTAGAGTTTTGCTGATAAGGTTGCTAATGTTTTGCTAAGCGCGGTTTTATGCTGGTGTAACACGACTTGTCTATTCAGAGGTTGAAGTGGTTCTGATATATGATTTATATAAGCAAATATATAATATATGTAAATTATGTTTTTTGCTTCGGGATATATTAAAAAAAAGCGATTTTTATTTTAATATACAGCGGAGTTTTTATTGGTAAAGTTCTTTCGAGTTAGATCCCCAATCTTAAACTGATTTTACAAAATGCATTATTCTTATAACTATGGCTTTTAGCGGTGACAGCGACGCGAGCAGCGAAAGTGGACTTTGATTGAGAATTTTGATTGGTCAAATCTGTGGCCCGATGAAACGGTTTCTAGGCTGCATTTTTTGTTTAATTAATTTGGATTGGCCAAAGCTTTTATGCTGACGAATGGGTTCTCAGACTGGACCCTTTGTTTAAATGCTTGAATATTGTTTATGTCTACCGTCGTCGATAAAGGCGTGAGAAGTGTTTATAATTCTGGTGCTGCCGATTGAAGGCGTGGGAAAGATTTGTGTCTGAGGGGTTAAATGTTTATGTCGGATTAATTTGAATAACTGCGGTAGTAGGCTCTGGACTTATGTTATTGACAATTGGAATAATGGGTATCTCGGGATATACAGGTTGTGTATTGGGTTTGGTATCCAGGGTATTTGCGTATACGTCGCTTGTATATACAATATATACACCCAGAAAGTAAAATAACCGGAAATGCCCAAAAATTGCCTAAAATTTCAGTCAAATTTTTCTAAACATGGAGCAAATTCCATGCATGGCTTAAACTGTAGTATTCCATGATCCGCCAGTCCATCTGTCCGTATGGATATCGGCCTTTGATGTGGCTTGGGCTGGCTCATCTTTCTTGCTCCATGATCTTTTTCGTTGGACATTATTGTAAACAACCCACTTTTCGTCGCCAGTAATGATCCGCTTCAAAAAAGGATCGTTTTTAATCCGTTGCAGCAGAGAATAGCAGATGTTGATACGCTTAGTTAGGTGAATTTCCTTTAAGTTATGCGGAACCCAAACATCGAGCTTGCTTACGTAGCCAAGTTTCTTCAAATGGTTTTCAACCGTTGTATGCGACACACTAAGCTTCTCTGACATCTCCCGCGTTGAATAGCGCCGGTTTTCATCCAGCAAAGCCTGAATTTGTTCGTCAAAAACGGCCGATGGTCGACCAGAACGTGGGGCGTCTTTAACTCCAAAATCTCCAAGCCTGAATTTGGCAAACCAGCGCTGACATTGGCGATCACTCATGGCATCTTTACCATACACTTCGCACAATTTTTCGCGAGCTTCGACCGCTTTTTTTCCTTTTCGGAAGTAAAAAAGCAAAATATGCCGAAAATGCTCACTTTGGTCCTCCATGTTTAATTTGCTATAGCTTCCACAAATGTTATCGAATAATTACCAAATTTTCGTCGATAGTACCTAAGACAATAAGCTTTAAAACGATACTAAAAAGTGTGACCCTGGTGCTCGATTAGTCGTAAATAAATTAGATTAAAAACGATTACTAAAAAAAACGACATGACTTTCTTGCCCACCCAATATTTAGGGTATTCAATTGCGTTGCAAAAGTGTAAACTTTATAAGTTTGCCAGACGAGAATTGTGAACGCCCTCTATTTTAAAACATCGTTGCAGGAAATTGACGTACAAAAGGAAGATAACTTTTAAATTTTTGTATTGCTCCAACATATAATCTAGGACTTTATTAACTTCGCTCTCAGACCATCGCTTAGATTCAACCACCCTGTCTCGCTTTCTTGAGGGTTTTACTTCCATTGAAATTGTTATTCAATGATTTTGATTTATAGAAGACAAATTTTTTTCTTATGCATTTAAAATTCAAATTTGTTTCTTTCCTTTCACTGTCCTTACCATGGATTTAAACCCAACTTTTCAGTATATTTTTAGTATTTTAGATAAAATTCCTACCTATTATTAACGCCCTATTTCTACACAAGTACAACCGATTTGTAAACATAAGCTGTGGTGTTGCCTTGAAAACTATTTTGTATGGAAATTGTTGTTGAAACTGCTTACACTTTTACACTTTTCAAACGTTTGCAACGCAATTGAATACCCTAATTGTATTCTGTTAAGATTGTTAAAGATATATTTATACCCGTTACTCGTAGAGTAAAAGGGTATACTAGATTAGTCGGAAAGTATGTAACAGGCAGAAGGAAGCGTTTCCGACCCCATAAAGTATAAATTAATTATTTGAGACGAGTTTGGTTTCGCGCGGCGATGACCGTCACGATTTATTTCCAAAATTCAACTAACTCATAAGTACACAAATTCTTAAAATGTAAGCTAGCCCTATGCTCTGAAACTGCTGACCCGGTGACTCGTGCATTGGGTTGGGCAACCGCTGCTTCCGTCGCAGTGCATTGCCCGCTGATTGTGCTGACCGTAGCACCGTCGTTGTGCAATGTCCGCAGGTGACGCTGGCCTTGCATTATTGCCGTCTGGTTATGCGGAATTAGCCTGGAAACTTTCTTGTTGCTGGGCGACCGTGTTAACTCCTCCCTCACTTAGATGAAGGACGTCCTCGGACTTTTTGAAACCGTCAATAATAACTTGAAGGTCATGCTGGCGTCTCTGATAGAGCTTGGAAATAGTAAAGCATATGGCCAAAAAGGCGATCGCGGCCAATCCAGATACTATCGGCTTTTTTACCAGTCCCTTTTCCATTTCACCAATGTATCGTAAGTTTTCCATATTTAATTTAAGCTCAATAATTCTTGGTGACCCGTAATGTTAATGACCGTTGATGCGGCTGGCGCTGGGTATTTCTTTACGTAGCTCTTTAGGTTGCGGTATATGGTGTTGTTTACTTTTGCTTCTTCGTCGAATGTAACGAGAAATGTTCCAGTTACCAGTTGTTCGTTGATCGTAGCTGTTCCGTCGTTGAGAATAATAACGCCGTCATCGATGATTGTTAGCGGCTCGAGGTGGCTCGTGCGAGTCGAACAGTGTGCATTGCCCCCTGAGTGGAGTTGTTGTGCGCATGTTGTGTAGGGCATTTCTCTGCAGAATGTTGTTGTAAGGGCAGTGGTGCAGTTTCCAATCGGCATAATTTTGTTACCGCAGTCAGCTATAGTATCGCCTTCAGCAAAATTAAGAATTGTGCCGTTGTGCTCAACGGGGTGCAAGAATATTTTTTAACATGCTATATATGGTTTAGGGTATTTTAATATAAAGTGTAAAAAATTATTATCTAATAGAACTTTTATTTGAGCGACTTTCATTAGGTCAGTAATAGTAATATTTGTATAATGTTCATTGATTAAATTTTGTAAATCGTTTGAGTCTAAAATCGCGGGGTTAATTATTCCAATTTTCGCAAGTGTAACTGACAGCATCAAGGCTTCGAGCTCGGAAATAATTATTCTATTTCTTGATAGCAAATTTTCATATAAATTTTCTGTATTTATCTGTTTTGTTTTTGCATTTTTTACCAAAATGTTTACCGCGTTTGTTATGCTGTTTATTTGTTCTTGGGTCTTTGTGTTAATATTTATTTGCCTGTTTTCTGATTCTATGAGTTCTTTCTGTGTAAATTGTATGTTCTCGAAGTCATCGAAATCTGGAGTACCGGCTACAATTTTTAATGCAGTACCTAATAAATTAATGCTTCTTGCGTGTCTATGATGAATATTTACTGTACCTATGAGAGTCCTAATGTGTCGTAAATCTGAATCTAATATTTGTCTCATATGTGACTGAGGGAAATGGTTTCTCATTTCTTCTGTTTCCTTTACTAATTCCGAGAACAGGGTTAGGTTACTTGAGTGCTTAAGGTATTGGAAGTCTTTCCAAATAGTTACATCCCCGTCCATGATTGGTGTGTAATTTAAAGTCGTGTAGTCGGTCATTTTTGCTGTTATGTATACGGCGAGAAGTACTATTGTCCAAAACCTAGTGTGTTGGAGAAAAAAAGGAAAATAAGATTTATTTAATTTACCTCAAGTTATCCTTATGGACCACCCTCCCTTTTATTAAGACTGTGGTCCCCAAGTCTGCTTCTATAATTTCTTCAGAATATAAATTTGAGAGTTTGTTCCCCAATCTCTTGTTTGATTTTACAAGGACCCTGTCTCCTACCTGAAAATTTCTGTATTGTCTTGTTTTATTTAATCTTTTTAGTTGAATATTTTGTGCATTTAAAACTTTATCCCTGATTTCTGTGTTAAGCTCTATGGTCGACGAGTGTATTACGTCGATGGGTCGTTTATTTGTTACTGAGTGAATGGTTTTATTATATTCTATAGTCGCGAGAAGTATTAGTTCGACCGTGTCTTTAATTCCTCTTTCGATTTTTAAGCACCGTGCAATTTCTGCCAGTGTACTGTGGAATCTTTCCACTTGTCCGTTTAACGTACTATGATGTGGCGGTGCATTAACAATTTGTATGTTAAATTGGTTACTAAGAAGGGTCTTAATTGTTTCGGATTTAATAGAAGGCTCATTGTCGCAATATATTGTTTTTGTTCGTCGATAGAAATTAACAAGCTGTAAAATCGCGGTTTGTACGTCTGCAATGGTTCTGGAAGCGATTGGTTGGACAATTGAAAATTTTGATAATTTGTCTACATAAGTAAGAAAGTATTTTTTATCTGTAGAAAATATGTCAATATGTAATAATTCGCCAGTATATGAGGGAATCGGTGTTTCTCCGAGAATCTGCTTATGAGGGTGTCGATCATATTTTGCCTTTTGGCAGGTTTTACAATTAACGACGACCTCATTTGCCATATGAGTCATTTTGGGGAAAAAATAGTCTTGCATAATCTGCTTCACGTTTTCCTGAGCGGCTCTATGAGCCCTGTTATGTTCTGACACCGTAATTTCTTTTTGTTCATTTTTGTCTAAGATGTCAGTCACCATGCGGCTCGTGTAACGGAATATGGTTGTCGGGAATGTTTCTATTAATTTATGCTGAATAAATGCCAGTACTGGAAGTTCGCATAAAATTGCATTGACTACGTCTTTCTTGACCACATCGCATACTCTCTGTATAAGTGTTTCTCTATCCGAGAAATACAAGAGATGTCGAGTCTTTTCACCGAACATAATGACCGTTCTAACTGAAGCAGTTCCGCTTTCCTCTATTATTATTTGGTTCCGAAAGCAGTTGACCGGCTTGTCTGTTTTTTCGCTATGTATTGTGACAATATCTGACTGCGCATCCTCTTCCAGTGAGTGGATGTGCTGTCGGGACAGCGCGTCAGCGACGTAATTCTCTTTTCCTGGCTTGTAAAAAATTTGGGCGTTATGCTCGTCAATAAAAGCTTTCCACCGCTTAATTTTGGCGTTTGGATTGCGATCCGAGACGGCAAAAGTGAGTGGTTGATGGTCAGTAAAAATGTTCAAATTTTTCACGCCATATAGGTAGTTCCTGAGGCTATTTAGGGCCCATACAATTGCTAGTAACTCCCTTTCATTCGTTGCAAAGTTTAGTTCCCTGTCTTTTAAAGTTCGTGATATCATGGTTATGGGTTTTCCGTCCTATGATAGGACTGCTCCCAAACCGAAAGACGAAGCATCTGTCGTTAAGTCGAACGCTCTTTTGTAATTTGGGTATAATAACATTACATTTTCAGATGCGAGAACATTCTTAAGCTTCTCGAAAGCCTGGCGCTGATTCTCATCAAAGTTAATTGGTATTTTCTTTGATTGTCCAGCACCCACTTTGCCGTTATCACCTTTTAGAATGTCACTTATAGGTTTTGCAATAGACGCGAAGTCTTAAATAAAACACCTATAGTAACTTGCTAGTCCAAGGAATGATCTGACATTGAATAGTGTGGTTGGTTGCTCGTAGTTACGAATTGCATCTACTTTGTTTGGGCATGTTCTTATACCTCCTCGTGAAACTACGAAACCTAAATACTCTACGCTTTCTTTAAAAAAATTTGATTTCTCACGCGCAACCCTCATATTGGCCTCATTTAGCTTGTCCAAGACCCATGCTATGTGTTTCACATGTTCATGCATATTTTCTGAAAAAATAATTACGTCATCGACGTAGACATAGCATGATTTCCCTATTTTTTCTCTGAGCACATCGTCGATGGCTCTCTGAAAAATGCTGGGTGCATTCTTCAATCCAAAGGGAAGTCTACAGAATTCGTATTTCGCATTTCCTACTGAGAAGGCCGTTTTCTCCCTGTCACTTTCGGCGAGTAATATCTGGTGAAAACCAGACTTCAAATCCAAAGTGGTAAAGTACTTTGCCATGCCCAAAATGGCCAAGATGAAAACTACATTCGGAATAGGATATTTGTCGTCTACTGTCTTTAAATTAAGTTTTCTAAAGTCTATTACAAGGCGTTTTTTTGTGTTTCCCTGTTCATCAGTCCCTTTCTTATCTACAATCCAAACCGGGTTGTTATATGGAGACCGAGATGGTCGAATTATGCCGTCCCGTAACATAGCCTGTGTTTCTGTATTTACAAAGTCGGACACACCCATCGGGTATGGGTACAATTTTGAATATATTGGGTCTTCATTCTCCGTCCGGATAGTACCGATGATATTAGTGTTGTAAGGCAGCGCCTCATTCGGCTCTGCAAATACACCCGTGCGGTTTTCTAACATTGACTGGAATTTTTCCATAATTTCGTGGGGTACCTCGATGTCATTAACTTTTGTAAAATTAACGTTTTCACATTTCAAAAACTTAATTTCTTCCGAATTGCTGTTAGTTATTAACTTTCTGTATTTTAGGTCAACTACGACGTCGGTTTTTTTTAACAAGTCCAGTCCAATTATTCCGTCAAACGTTGTTAAGTTCGGTAATAAGAAGAATGTTTTAGTTGTGTTAAATAGGTTTAAGATGCATTTTTTGTTTACAGTGTTGTACCCAAGGATTGATTTCACAGAAAATGGCTTATTTACGAAAATATCGTTTTTAATTCTTTCATAGGTTTAATATAATTTTTGGAAGCCCCCGTGTCTATCAAAAGTTTGATTTTTCTCCCTGCGATATCCCTTTCTATGAACGGGAGCAGGGAGTCATGCCTAAAAAATTAATTTCGTCATAATCTACGAGGTCATCATCTATGTCTTCTACTTCCTCTTGGGCTACTGTAGGGTATTCGTCATTGTTTTCGATAGGTTGGTCATTGTTTAACGCCAAATGGTTTGTTCTTTGATGTTTCGGTCCCGTGTACCTCGCGCTACTATTATTGGGTCTTTTATGCGCCAGTCCATGGTTACTGTAAGCGTTGGGTTGATTATTTTGTTGATTGGTCTGCCACTGATTGTTTTGGGTTTGTCTATGAAACGGATTACTTTGTTGATTTTGAGTTGGTTGTCTAAAACGAGATGAACTATCGACGTCCATTGGCTGGACTGGATCCTGTCTGAGTGGCTGTCTTGTTTTTTTATTAAAATGGGGATTTTTACCCTCCAGGTTAGGTCTAGAGTCTGTTATTGTATTTCTTTCTCTGTCCTGTTGTCTCTGTTCGGACCTTTGGAGTTTTTCCTCCGTGCTACGGGCAAAACTACTTGCGAACATATATCGCTCGTGATTAGCCTCTACTTCTTGTGCTAAGGCTAGAGCGGAAGGAAGATCGGATGGTCTAGCCGAAAAAAGAACATCGCTTAGGGATTTTTTTGTTCCCGAAATAAATACGCGAAGCGCATCTGCTCTACATTTTTCGTTCATTGACGCTGCTACGGTATTGTCGTAGGTCATAATTGTCTTGTTTATTAACAGAGTCAGCTTTTTCTCCACTTCGTCGTAGTATTGCAAGAGAGTCATGTTTCCTTGGCGAAGCGTTGACATCTCCTGTTCTACTAAGTATACCGGTCGTTTGTCAGCGTATGTAAAATCTAGTCGGTTTATTATGGCTTTTAAGTTAAGAGGTGTGTCGAAAGACGAAAGAACCATATCGGCTGAACCTTTTATTTTATTTCTTAATATCCCTAATGCCTCGTAGTGTTTGGAACTACCGTCGTATTTTTCGTACACTTTATATGCTGTGTGCGCCGCTTTTCTCCATGAGACGTACTTTTCATTTTTTCCCTGAAAGTCCGGCAAGGACTTCATAATATCTAAGGTCTCACTACACGAAACACTTATTCTGATTTCAACATCCCTATATGTTTCTACTTCTGGTGTGCTGATATTTACACCACCTAAGCGCTTCTGAACGTCTAGTAACTTTTGTTCAAAACTTCTTTCCTGCAAGGCGAGGGCACTTGCAACTGCGCCTTCAGCAATGGCTTTTAACTGCTTGTTAGTCATTGCCATATTAGTTTTTTTTGGTTTTCCAGACAACCTCCCGCGCTTCTGAGTTTTCGGAATTCGTTTAACAAATCTTCTATTTCACTATCACTCACAGGAAAAAATATCAATGAACATTCTACTTACATGATCTTAAAAAAATTTTTTTAAATTAAATGTTGTTGCCGCTGCTTGTGCTTTTTGTTGTAGCTTCCTTCTTCCTGGCGTATTTAATTATGTTATGTTATTAATGCTGCCGCTGCTGTTGGTTCAGGGTTTGTTGGTACTGTTTTTATTTATTTATAACAAATTTTATTTTATTGTTGTGAGAAACTCCTTGTGTTGGTAGTTTTATTATTCCGTACCCACTTAGTGAGAACACATCTTTTGGTAGTTTTTTAAGATTCTTTATTTAGTTAGTTTTTGTATCCAGGAGCAGCGTTAATGCCGCTTCCAACGTCAAGTTGTCTCTGCTTTTACAATTTGCCTTAGGATCTAAGTAAGCCTAATTCTCGTAGCTGCGCTGCTTACAGTTGGGCGGCAGAGAGACGGCTATGTATATCTTATGTATATAAAGTGTATTTAATTATGCTCTCTTTGACTGGAGCGCGAGGGCATGTGTATGTACTTGAGTTTGGCTGAGCGGCCGGCGTGTGCAACAGAATGCTGACACTTGCACTTTTTTCATGCGCGCCGATCGACTCATGTCTCGGCCACTTTGGGCTTTTGACCGAGCCTTTTGTTTATAAAAATAATGCAACAAAGTGTTACAGTGTGTTTGTTTCAAGTACTCTTGGTACAGTAGATATTCGATATAAGTGCATACTACATCTCCCTCCTTTTGAAAAATAACGTAATATTATGAAGTTATTTTGTTAATATATTTTACTTAAAGGAATATTTATTTTTTTTTTGTTTTTAATCTTTTTTTTTTAAATTTCTTATTTATTTTTTTTTTTTTTTTTTTTTTTTTAAAGAGATTGGAATTGAGAATAATATACGTATTAAAAGAAGAAGTATTTTTAAACGTGGAGTGTAAAAGTATTTCTAAACATGGTTACACTCATAAGTATTTCTAAACATGGCCATGTTAAATGCAATTATGAAATAAACATTTTTAATCTATCTTTATGTACTATTTGTTTTTTATTTTTGTTATTTATTATAGTTATGTTATCTCTATCTCCTATTTGTTCTACCCTATAAGGACCTGTATATTTCGAATCTAACTTATGTCCTGTTTCATTTTTCAATAAAACCTGATCTCCTATTTTTAAATCGAAATCTAAACTAGTTTTGTCGTAACTAATTTTCTGTTTCAGCTTATGAGATTCTAGCATTAGTCTAGCTCTCTTAATTGCCTGTTCTAATCTAAATTTGGATTCCTTAGCATAATCTTCTATATTATAAAGGGGTTTTATTTTATCTATGCTATTAAAGTGTTTTAGTAGATTTGAAGTTTTACCGAAAACTAGCTCATATGGACAATAGTCATGTGCCATAGATGGGGTTGTATTAAAACAATATACGAAGTATCGTAGCCATACATCCCAATCTGTTTTGTCAACTGAGATGTATGAACGAATGAACTCATTTAGTGTTCTGTGGCTTCGCTCCACGGTACCTACAGTCTGGTGGTGGTGTGCAGTTGAAGTTATGTTTTTAATATGTAAGTATTTACATAGATCTTCAATAATTGAATTTTTATATTCTGTTCCCATGTCCGTAATGAACGTCTTCATTGGACCGTACTTTAGAATAAAATCTTCAAATATAGCTTTTGCTACTGTATTTGCACTTTTATTTGGTATAGGTATAGCTACTAGGTATTTGGTTAAATCGCAGATGAGTGTTACTGCGTATTCGTTTCCATTATTCGATTTTGGAAGTGGACCAATAGTATCTACAATTACTCTATCAAAAGCTCGTTGTGGAGTTTCGGTTATAGTTAGTGGGGTCTTAGTATGTTTAGTCGTTTTCGACTTTTGGCATTTAGGACATTTCTTTATGTACTCTTTTATGTCTTTGGACATATTTTTCCAGTAATAGTGTCTCTGGACCTTGGCCAAGGTTTTTGTAATGCCTGTATGACCACCTTGTATTGGATCATCATGGAATGTAGACAATATAGCTTCTTTTTCTTTATTATGTTTTATTACGGTCACCGGGTTGAGTAGCGCTACTCTCAATGATTTCAATATTTTATTGCCCATAATTTTAAAATTATCAATTGAAACAAGTTCAAAGATATTTTCCCACGGTGCCACTTTGAGTTGGCTGACTTTGTGAATACCGGCCTGCTTTTCAAGCCTTTGAAAGAATTGACCTAAGTCAATGGTTCCATTAGTATACAAATCGCTAACATCATAACTTGCTGTAATTTTCTTTCCGTGCTTAAATAAACACATTTTATTATTTACATGCAAGGTCACTACTTTACGTACTTCATCATTGTTTATGACTTCATATACGTTGGGCTTTGAAGCTTTTTCTATAGGTTGCTTATGCAATTCTATTTGATCTTTTCCTGCGCAGGATTTCTGTCTACTTTGGTTTCTGGTAGTGACTTTCAGAATTTTATTACTTGTTTGTATATTTGTTAGGTCTGTGATTGTTATTCTGGAGAGCGCATCGGCTACATAGTTGTCTTTACCCTTTAGATACTCCACCGTAAAATTATATTCCTCTAATTCAAGTCTCATTCGTGTTAGTTTGGAACTTGGATTTACCATTGAAAATAAGTATGTCAGTGCTCTATGGTCTGTTTTGACAGTGAAGTGTCTACCATAAATATATGGTCTGAAGTGTGTTATTGCCCAATGAATGGCTGCTAATTCTTGTTCTGTGGTGCTCTTGTTGCTTTCACCTTTCGTAAAGGATCTTGATGCGTATGCCACTGGAAGCTGTAGTCCATTTTTGTTTTGAGTTAGGACTGCTCCACAGGCGTATTTGCTAGCATCTGTGATTATGCAAAATTCTTTGCTAAAATCTGGATATTGCAACAGAGTAGGGTTTATTAATGCTGATTTAAGATGTTCGAAGGCGTTTTGACATTGTGTTGTCCATTCGAATTTTACATCTTTCTTACATAATCTTGTTATGTGACGGGAGTATTCAGCAAAATTCTTTATAAAACGTCGGTAATAATTGCAAAATGCAACGAATCTTCTAGCGCCGTCCGCATCATGTGGGACTGGATAATTTTGAATGACGTCGTATTTTTTGTCGTCGGGTAAGATTCCTTTATCTGTGCATTTATGTCCTAAGAAAGTGACTTCATGCATGAAAAATGAACATTTTTCAGGATGTAACTTCAGGTTGTGTTTCCTACATTTCTCGAAAACATCAGTTAAGTTCTTGAGCATATGTTTTTCGGAACAACCTATGACTATTAAGTCATCCATATAAAGAAATGCTTGCGAAGGTTCTAATCCAGAGAAAGCTATAGTCATCATTCTTTGAAAAGAGTTTGGCGCTATTTTTAAACCGAATGGTAATCGCGTGAAGCGGTACGAACCATTGTTTGTTGAAAAAGATGTTATATCCCGTGAACTTTTTTCCAGTTCAATTTGATGGAAACCTGACATTAAGTCAAGGCATGAGAAGTATTTTGCTCTACCTAGTTGATCTAAAATATCATCGATTCTAGGCAGTGGAAATTTATCAGACAAGAGTTTTTTATTAATTTGACGATAGTCAATTACTAATCGCCATTTTTTATTTTCCGTATTTGGAAGTGACTTTTTTGGTACTAACAGAAGTGGGCTATTATAAGGTGATACAGAGGGTTCCACTATTTCATCATTGATGAGTTTTTGGACTTGTTTTTGAATTTCGTCTTGTTGACTATGAGGATTTCTATAATTTTTTATATATACGGGTTCATCATCAATTAATCTCAGCTTTTGTTTATAAAAATTATTGGTAGTGATCGATTCGGTTTCTAGTCCGAACACATCACTATACTGGGTGCATAATGCTGTAAGTTGTTTATTGAATTGAGGCGGGAAGTTTTTTGTAAGTTGGGATAATACAATTTTTTGTCTGTCTTCTAAGTTCGTTTTTACTATGTCGTAGTTTGAAAGTGGTTCATGATGAATGTTTTTGATATAGACTACTTGAACTGTGTTTGTAGTATTTAGTAATCTTATATATGCATTTTGGACTGTTGCTATGGTATTTGCGATATAGATACCATGCTGAATTTCTTGATTCGGAATTAATACACTGTCTTCTTCTGAATTTATTTCGATTTTTCGGACGACTTGGGATCTTGCTGGCAGAATTAGGGAGTTGTTGCCAGAACTGTATGCTATTGGAACATAAATTGGATATTTTAGGTTATTTGGTCTTATTATAAGCCAGTCTTCAGACGGCTTGAAGTCTAATTGACAGTTGTATCTTTTGATAAAATCGATTCCTAGTATTCCATCACATGGAATAGCGAATTGCATATTTACGATATGGAAATCATGTTGAATTATGTACTTAGAAGTTTGAATTTCAATAGAAGTTAAGCCTTTAGATTTTGTAACTTCCTGACTTATACCCTGTATGTTTATGATGTGATTATCTTGAATGTTTTGAAAATTATCAGAATTTTCCTTCAATAAGGATATTTCCGCACCTGTGTCTAGTAAGAGAACTAATTCTTTTCCTGTTGCTACGTTCGTGAAAGTGACAAATGTATTTTGACTGAGATTTAAAGTGTGAATTTTGATGTTGTTTACTGTCGTGTATCTAAAGGTGTTTGGTAGTTTCCCGAATTTGTTTGCGCCACTCTAACATTGTTATTGTGGTTGTTGTTTCCCCAACGGCTGTTTCCGCCGCTGGTGTTTCCACCACGGTTGTTATTTCTGTTATAATTGTTATTTTGGTTATTTCTGTTATAACCATTGTTTTGATTATATCCGTTATTCTGATAATATCTGGTATTGTTATAATTACCTCGATTATTACCTCGATTATTACCTCGTCCGCGATTTCCACCGCGCTGCGGGTAATTTTTGTAATATAGGACAGTGTTTGGCTGTCCGGTTGCTTCTGTGCAACTGCTTACAAATTTGGATATGGCCTCATTCATTGTATTGAAGGTACCGGCTTGCATTATAGTTTTTACCTTATCTATTTGGCAATTTTTAGTCATTGCTTTCACTGCATGCCGAGTTGAATAACGTCTGGCTAACTCTAGGGATAAGCCATCTGTTATAAATGCACCTTCTAAGGATTTCGTCATCTGCTCAACCTCTTGTGTGTACTGGTTGGCAGTTTTATTGCGTTGTTGTAGGCTCATTAGTTTTGCTGACAACACTTCTACAGATTCGCCTTTGACGTTGTTTTTTAATCTGGAAATGACTTCAGCTATTGTTGTTTCATCTCCGATTAGATTTCTGGCGACACCTTTTAGCTTTGTTTTTATAATTGAAACTGCTAATTGTTCGTGTTCGCCTTTTATTGATTCTATTATTTTTAATGCATCCATAAAACTTGTTAAGTTTTCAGATTTACCATCGAAAACTGGTATAAGTTTGGATGCTGTGTTGATGAAATCAATATTAGATTGTGCCATTGTGATATTGTTTCTTATTTTATTTTCTATTAAGGAATTATCATCAGAATCTGTAGAATCATCCAGATCTGACATTAAAACAACTGGAATAGTAAGATTATTTAAATCTTGCTCTTCTATTTTAGGAATTGTTTCTGTAAGGTCTTCTGATTCTATTTGGTCACTGTCAGTTTGTTTTGTTGATTCCGATTCATCACCAGTTTCAACTGCTAGGGAGGTGTTAAGTATAGTTGGTATTGATATGTCCAACTTAAACTTTTGTTTAATTGATATTAAATTATATCGTAGTCTGATCAAAAATTTTGATACTTGGGACCAATGATCTTGATTTAATTTTTCCTTCTGGCCATATATTAGTATTCGTGCTTCATTAAAGCATTTTACTAGAATTTCCACATGTTTTTTAATGGTATTCTTTTGAATTGGCCTGTTTTGAGTAAGTGACTTATATGATTTGTCAAAGTCAACTTTTATATTATTTAGCTGCTTATATAATTCATTCCATTCCATTATATTGTGGAGATGAATTATTTCTTGGAGACCATCATTACTATTGTTTTACCTAGTATTGGGTGTTCGTCTACTACTGATCTAACCTGTACCCCTGGGATGGTTGATAGGACAATTGCCTTTTGGGTGCTTGTGCAATGAATAAGTGGAGAGGCATCTAAATTAAATGTTTCAATATATAAGTTTTCTAACTCGTAAATGCTTACTGAAGTTGGTGCAACTAATTGCAGAATTCTTTCTCTAAAATAGATGTCCCTATCATATGTGTTTGCAATTGCTTTTAGCGTAGCCATTTTTAATTAATTTGTTTTTATTTATTTATTTGTTTTTTATTCCATTTTCTTTAACTTTTTTAAAATTTAAATACAGCAATATTTTTATAATAATGTTGTTTGTGCCAAAATGTTTAAATTTTGTCCAGATCATTTGCCTGGCTCATATATTTTTTTTTTAGACATTTATTGTGCAATTTATAAAGTTTATAGAAACAGTTTGCGCACATTATTACAACAATTATTATAAGCAATGTATGAATTAATTCTAAGTCTATGGGGTTTGATTCTACCTTATTAATAACATTTGCAGTGGAATCCACTGTTTTTGTATCTATTAAACCCATCTTTGGGGTTGGTATTCTTAATATATATCTTGGTCTGTCAAATTCTTTTGATTTTTGAATCAATTCGTAAATGTTGTTAATGTTATTCATAAACAACTATTTTAATATTATTAATTTTGATTTTACTTTTTTTGTTTTTGACCAATTATTATCATATTTTACATATAATTTCCTGCCTATTTTGTGTATGGTTTTCAGGCCATACTCTAATCGGGCAACTTTTATGTCGCTCAATTTTTACAATTGTTTTTATAAAAGAAATGAAAAAATATGCATCGCAGTGCAATTAAAAAAATTTTTGCAACGCAGTGCAAAGATAAAAAAAATTATGCGCTCTTGGTAGCGCTGTCGGTTCACACTTCCTTGGTACCGGTGCTGGCTGCACAGGTGTACTTCATGGTGGGGCACCGGTGCTGGCTACACAGGTGTACTCGCAGAACGGGGAGCACAGTGGTCCCTCGCAGTCATCTGGGCACGTCTTCTTTAGTTTTGGGATGGCAACTTTTCCTGGAGGAGGCAATGTGGTTTTATTTTTTGAAATATTTTGGATTACAGGGTAGGTGGATGTGGCTGTAGCTGTGGTCTGATTTTTTCGTTCTGATAGCAAATTTTTTAGGTATTCGACTTCGGCATGTATTTTTACCGAGTCGTTCCACTGTATTGCTTTGCCGCTGTTGAGCAGCTTCAGTAGATGAGCCTTTCTGGCTTTTAATCTTTTGACCACGCCACTTCTTTTGGCACACATCACACTCTACTCACTGTGTTTCTTCTCTTGTTCTTGTTGTTGCTGCCGTTTTTGCAGTTGTTGCCTTTGTTGTTGCTGTTGTCTTTGTTGTTGTTGATTGCTGCTGTCGCCTTGGTTGCTGTTTTATTTTTCGAAGTCCCGATCCATGTCCAGATCCAGGTCCAGATCCTTTAGGATCAAAGTCACGGTCGCCATGTTGTGAGAAACTCCTTGTGTTGGTAGTTTTATTATTCCGTACCCACTTAGTGAGAACACATCTTTTGGTAGTTTTTTAAGATTCTTTATTTAGTTAGTTTTTGTATCCAGGAGCAGCGTTAATGCCGCTTCCAACGTCAAGTTGTCTCTGCTTTTACAATTTGCCTTAGGATCTAAGTAAGCCTAATTCTCGTAGCTGCACTGCTTACAGTTGGGCGGCAGAGAGACGGCTATGTATATCTTATGTATATAAAGTGTATTTAATTATGCTCTCTTTGACTGGAGCGCGAGGGCATGTGTATGTACTTGAGTTTGGCTGAGCGGCCGGCGTGTGCAACAGAATGCTGACACTTGCACTTTCTTCATGCGCGCCGATCGACTCATGTCTCGGCCACTTTGGGCTTTTGACCGAGCCTTTTGTTTATAAAAATAATGCAACAAAGTGTTACAGTGTGTTTGTTTCAAGTACTCTTGGTACAGTAGATATTCGATATAAGTGCATACTACATTATAACTGTTCGAGGGTCTTACGAACGCGTTTTAAATTTTTTAGCTAAACGACGGATCGAGGGTCTTACGAACGCGTTGGGTGCCAATTAATTATTATTATCTCAATTATCTCAATATAATTTTTATCCGTAAATTTTACTTCGTCTCTGTTTGTGCCTAACCGAAGTAGACACTTGCAGGACGATCGCGTCGCGGCGATGGTAACGATGGTTACTGTAATGCCGCACCACAGGCGATGCGGGAACTGCGATGAGGTTGAGCTGACGTGGTTAGCTGCTAGTTGAGATAGTGTATTACGAGCCCTATTCCTAGAGGTAGGAAGTAGAACTGCGGAGTTATGAGGTGTGTTGATAACTGATTTATTCTTCATTTGATACCTGCTTATATTCTACTTAGAACACGGAAGCTTAGTGTAATGGTTAGTGAAAGAAGCTATATTCTAAAGGAGGTCAGGGAATTATGATTATGGTAGCAGTTGCGTAGTTGGCTCGGCTGACACCGCAAATGTGCTGACTGCATTGGCGGGTCAGCGTATCGTTGTGACGGTGAGATGGTGAGTTAGTGAGACATATAATATGCTGACCAGCAATTCTCATCTGCAGTGAGTGCTACTGAGCGCCTGGTACTGTTCCCAACTTGGCTACTGCTTGATTTGTTGGGTGTGGTCATGTTGAGTACCTTTTGGTACGAACATTCTCTGACTTTACCAAAAATTTCTTCAATTGTTTCCCTGCAGTCGCTAATTCCATCATTAACATCGCTAAAAATTGTATTTTTATCTTTAACTTTACTAACAACATCGCTAACTATCTGCTTTTCATCACTTACATTCCTAACACCATCGCTAACTATCTGCTTTCATCACTAACATTACTAACATCATCGCTTACTATTTGCCTTTCATCACTAACATTACTAACAACATCGCTAACTATTTGCTTTTCATCACTAACATTAGAGGGATTTTCAATATTTTCAACCGTAACCATTTTCAAGGTGTCAAGGTTTAAATTTAGATTACAAGCATCCATAAAATCTCGACCCAGAATTACATCATGACTCATAGATTCGTTTGCCACAATAACTAAATTAAAATGTATTTTATTTAAATTTTTCATTAAATAACATAATACTTTTCCATAAGTTTTTAGGTAACTTTTGTTTAAACCATAATATAAACTTAAAACTGATAGTTTTGAAATGTCTTCTGGTACTTTGGATATTTTGATAAATGAAATCGGACTTCCTGTATCTATGAGGCATTCTGCAATTAACCTGGTATTTGATTCGTCTACAAAATAAATTTTAACATATCTTACATAATTATTTTCGCCCTCGTTCTTGTTTTTATTCTTCAAGCATTTCGCAACAAAATGTTCCATCTCACCGCACGCATTGCACGATCCTTTTTCTCGCTTCGACTTCTTGCACTCGTACGCCCAATGCCCTTTGGCATTACAATTGAAACAGCGAGTCTCCTTGCTGTCCTTGGGATCCGTTGATGTCGACGGCCTGCCAACTCCATAAGACTTTGGCAAACTTACATTCGCAAACGCTCTCTTAATGTGCCCAATATTCACAAACCATTGAATATGCGCCTGATTACGTAGTCCTTGATTGGGAATATGCATCAATATGAATGCCCTGAGCAAGCATTATCTTGTCGTCGACATAACTCCCAAAGTTTCGCTTTGTTTCCATTTGCGACCTTCGAATTTGCGTCTTATCTCCAACTTCGACGATTTTCCGCCAAACGTTGAGATCAGCTCTGCAGTCAAGTCATCCAACGATAGCAACATGCGGTCTGAATCTGCGCGCAGCCACTCATAAGCTTTTCCTTTATTTTTGTTCAGCATTAGCATTTTTTCGAATTTTCCACCTATTTCATAAATCCTCGCGATATTATGCATTTGAGTAGTCCATTTGCGGGAACACGACTTGCCAACACCTGCGTTGCCATACCCAACGAGACGTCGATGCTCTAATTAAAATTTTCCACCACCGCAACGTTGCCGTTTTTATACGACTTGCCAACACCTGTGTTGCCATACCCAACGAGACGTCGATGCTCTAATTAAAATTTTCCACCACCGCAACGTTGCCGTTTTTATACCCTTGCAGGGGATATATTGATTTCAGTCAGAAGTTTGCAACGCAGTGAAGGAGACGTTTCCGACCCCATAAAGTATATATATTCTTGATCAGCATGAATAGACGAGTCGATCTAGCCATGTCCGTCCGTTTCTACGCAAACCATTCTCTCAGTTTTAAAGCTATCGGGCTGAAACTTTCCCAAAAGTCTTATATCTTTTGCAGATAGTATATAAGTCGGAACCAGCTGGATCGGACAACTATGCCTTATAGCTCCCATAGGAATAATCGGAAAAAAATTTTTTTTTAATATATCTTTGGTGTTTTTTAACATATAACCTCCTACGCTTGGAAATAACATTTTTTAATTAGTTCTGAATTTCGAATTTAATTTGATTAAAATCGAACGACTACATCATATGGCTGCCATAGGAACGATCGGAAAATTGGTGGGAAAATAATTTGAAACAAATTATAGCTTCGGTGTTTTTTGACATATTATCTTATACTATTGGGAATATCATTTTTTGTATTTTTAAATGTAATAATTATAACTGCAAAGGTGTACAAACTTCGGCTTGCCGAAGTTAACTTCATTTCTTGTTCACTTTATGTTCGCTGCTTTTTGCGTTCCTAGAATTCTCTCCAGCCTTGTTGTGCATGTCGTCTTCTGTATAATTGTCGTTCCGTTTACCTCTAATTCTGAGAATGCTGCCAGCAACTTTGGCATTCCCTTCACCATCTTCGCCGTAAGTTTCGCCGTCTTCTTCGTCGTAATTCTCAATGCCGCCGTATTCGCCGTCACTTTTGTCGCCGCCGTCTTTGCCGTTACTTTTATCTCCGTGTTTGCCGTTACTTCTGTCGCCGCCTTCTTTCTGGATAATTCCGCCGCCGTCTTCGAAATTCTCATCGCCGCTGTCTTCGCCTTTACTTTTGTCGCCGTCATTGTCTCCTTTTTGTTCCTCCATTCCGTAGAACTTTCCACGAATTTCCGTCGGTATTTTATTTAAACGCAAGATCAATTGTCTCTTTTTCCGGTTGTTGATAGCTTCAACACACTCAACCACCTTTTTAATTGTTCAATCGACGCGTTGTTTAAATCCATTTTGATTTTCTTTTGTAGTAACGTTTTATATAATTGGCTCGTGATCGGCCCACTTCTAAATTTGTAGGGGTATAATGTATTCTCGTGAAGTTAAACACCAACACAAATATATATGTACTTCCAGTCCTTGCTTTTATTTTATAACTCGTCTGTTCAGAATCACGGTCAGCATTCAACTGCCCTCGCTCTCAGCTCAGGATCCGCATCAATCCGCTACTACGTAGCAATCCTGCTACAGGCTTTGCATAAATTGCCTAAATATTGGTAATCAAGTGAAACAATGCAAATTTAGTAATTGAAGTGCATGCGGATCTTAGCACCATAGTCTGGCTCACCTGGAAAACTTAGTATCACAGCTTCCAGAAGCACTGGCTTCTGTGTCATTTAATCGTGGCATAGAACCTTTGCATTGCTTCTCATTTCTACTATTCATGTTGCACATGATTTCAGTAATGCTATTGAGCTCTCAGCAACGGCCAGCGGATAGTAAAAAACCGTTCTGGGGTTTACGTTACCTGTCGAGCTCCACTCGACTGCATATAATATCATCTCGGTATCCAAACCAGCTTCAGTTAAAGAGTCTGTAACTGGAATAAGAGATTTTAGTTTTGTGACGGATAAATTATTTAATACAATAATGCAGTCCTGAACGTCCTAATACCCAGCTAACATTACCGCAGTGATCGCTTCGAACAAACCCGAGCGACAGCCTAGTTTCAATGTCGAAATCGGCAACTGAACTATTCCCTAAACTTACAAAAGTTTGCCCAAACTTACAAAAGTTAGCCAAAACTTACAAAAGTTTGGCAAGTTTTTACCAAAGTGGCTTACTTTCCGGCGGGTGGACCTCTTAATTGGATAAATTAAGCTTCCACCTGGGTTACCCTAATTCAAAAAACCCATCTGTGCTAGGGTTGCTTATAAGGGATAAAGCCTCTCCAATGACGCGTCCTTAATGTCGTCTTATAACGACATAAGTTTGGATCGGGTAGATAATCTTCAACGATTTGGGGAAGTGAAAAGCTGCGCCGAGCCATTTATACGTGGTACTAAGGAAGAATTAGATTGTGAAGCATATTTCGTTCGATGGGCAGCTGGTGATTATTTTTTCAAATTCCTGACAAGCTCAATTTTGATCTGTTGAGATCGCCCTACCAGCAAGCTTATCCTGATTCTTGACACAAGAGAGAATGGTGGATGGTCGGCCAGCCTTGAAGGCTCAATATGCCGCATTCGTAAAGTAATACCTACATTTATGACATGTCTTCAGTCTTCAGCTCTCCCTCGTTTTATACACTTGCATTCTTGGGCCGATCGTTGTGCTGGCTGATCCTTTGTAAAAGTAGTACTAATTTGTAGTTGAAATTAAACAAATTGTCTTTCTGGCCGTTGTCATCATGTTTCGCTAAAAAAAAATGGTTTAACTACTATAAACAGAACCGATATTTTCAATTTTGAATTCTACAATTTTACAACAGCTTATAAAAAAAGCTTACTAGCTCAACAATTATCCTCATGAAATCGCATTAAAACACCCTGCAGTACCATTCATCGCTTTTAAGGGACCAGATCACAGCTAAAAGATCATCACCGAGCACTGAAAAGGCGCTTTGCCGTCGTTGCGGTTGGCTCCGTCGGCGTCGCAGTTGACTTCGTGATTTTGTACTATTGTTGAATTGTAGATGGTTTTGCACATACAATGAAAGCTCCCATTGCTTTTGTGTGAGTTATGGCCGATATTATAACCTTGAAGAGGGTATAAAAATATTTCAGTCTGAAGTTTGCAACGCAGTGAGGGAGACGTTTCCGACCCCATAAAGTACATATATTCTTGATCAGTATCACTAGACAAGCCGATTTAGCCATGTCCGTCTGTCCGTTTCTCCGCAAACTAGTCTCTCAGCTTTGAAGCTACCGGAATGAAACGGTCCCAAAAGTCTTATTTCTATTGCAGGTAGTATATAAGTCGGAGTGAGACTGATCGAACAACTACATCGTACAGCTCCCTTAGAAATAATATAAAAAATATTTTTGAAAAAATTTAATAAAATGTTAGCTTTAGTGTTTTTTGATATATTAACTTCTGCTTTTGGGAATATCATTCTTTTAACATTTCACGATTTTGAATAAACTTTGTCCTATTGCTCCAATAAGAATATTCGGAAAAATATTGAAATTTTTCGTTTAAAAATTATAACTTCGGTGTTTTTGACGTATTATTATTTTCTCTTAAGTTTGTCATTACTTAAATATTTCAGAATTTTGAATTACATTTACACTTTACACTTTAAGAAAAAATTAAAAAACTTTTTATACCTTTGCAGAGGGTATATTGATTTCAGTCAGAAGTTTGCAACGCAGTGAAGGAGACGTTTCCGACCCCATAAAGTATATATATTCTTGATCAGCATGACTAGACGAGTCGATCTAGCCATGTCCGTCTGTCCGTCTGTCCGTCCGTTTCTACGCAAACTAGTCTCTCAGTTTTAAAGCTATCGGGCTGAAACTTTCCCAAAAGTCTTATATCTTTTGCAGGTAGTATATAAGTCGGAACCAGCCGGATCGGAGAACTATATCTTATAGCTCCCATAGGAATAATCGGACAAAAAAATGAAAAAAAATTATATCTTTGGTGTTTTTTAGCATATAACCTCCAAAGCTTGGAAATAACAATTTTTAAATAATTTTGAGTTTTGAATTAAATTTTATCGAAATCGGACGACTATATCATATAGCTGCCATAGGAACGATCGGAAAATTTGTGGAAAAATAATATGAAAAAAATTATAGCTTCGGTGTTTTTCAACATATAACCTCTAACGCTTGGAAATAACATTTTTTAATTAGTTCTGAATTTCGAATTAAATTTTTTTATCAAAATCGGACGACTATGTCATATAGCTGCCATAGGAACGATCGGAAAATTGGTAGGAAAATAATATGAAACAAATTATAGCTTCGGTGTTTTTTAACATATAACCTCCTACGCTTGGAAATAACATTTTTTATTTAGTTCTGAACTTCGAATTTAATTTTATCAAAATCGGGCGACTATATCATATAGCTGCCATAGGAACGATCGGAAAATTGGTAGGAAAATAATATGACACAAATTATAGCTCGGTGTTTTTCAACATATAATCTCCTACGCTTGGAAATAACATTTTTTAATTAGTCCTGAATTTCGAATTTAATTTTATCAAAATCGGACGACTATATCATATAGCTGCCATAGGAACGATCGGAAAATTGGTAGGAAAATAATATGAAACAAATTATAGCTTCGGTGTTTTTTGACATATTATCTTATACTATTGGGAATATCACTTTTTGTGTTTTAAAATTTAATAATTATAGCTGCAAGGGTATATAGGCTTCGGCTTGCCGAAGCTAACTTCCTTTCTTGTTTTTCTTATGTTTTGTTGAGTTAATAAAAAATTATTTAAGTTTATTAGATAAAATTTTCTGTTAATATGAAAGCCATTGGCCAAGCCGTTTTTGAGATATCGTTCCTACCAGTTTAAGAAACATGGTCTTGAGAACAGCGCTTTAGAAAGTTTGAGTTCTTCTTTGAGTGCTCTGATGGGGACATGTGTCCACCCACTTAACCCGAAGTATACAACGGACGGTAGATTTGACCAAAAATACAAATTTTTTTGAGTTGTTGCGAAATATCACCAAGAATGAAGAGCACAACAATAAAATGAATAAGAGGTACGCCTTTGGCACGAAATTGCGCTTCAGAAAATATTAACATTAAAAAATCTCGCGAGCGACCATTGTCCAATAAAGTGTCTCGAACAGATTAAAAATATTTTAACAAATCTGACGTAAATTAATTCATAACTTCGACTGATGGCGCTTAAAGCTGATATTTTTAGTGTCGCCCTCCAGCGTTCGAGTCACCACATTCTTCCATACTGTAGGAAAAAAGTAAGGTGGATTTGTTTTTAAAATGAAAAACCTTAATTTATTCCTATAAATTAATTGCATCCCCTTCAAAGAAATCCCCTTCCGATAAAATACAATCATGCCAAAGTGTTTTTCATTTTTGAATTATGTCAAATGGTCCCTTTCCAGTATATCTGCATCTGCAGTGTAGATACAGCATTTATTTCTTCAATCCACTCGAAACGCTTTTTGCGAAGTGGTCTCTTGAGTTTTGGGAATAGCAAAAAGTCACAAGTATCCAAATCAGGCGAATACGTAGGTTGCGGAACGATATACGTTTAGTTTTTTGCGAAACAATGCGTCACGAACATCGAGTACATTGTGAGACGGTGCATTATCGTAACGCACAACCCTCAAATAATATTCCTTATTAACAGTTTGGCTGGGTAGAAGGAATTCATAGTGCACCGCACCACGAAAATATACAAAAAATCCCTTACATTGTTAAATTGCGAGTATTAAATACATATTAAGAGGTTACCCGGTGGGCATTATAACTGGTGATAGGACCCTCAGAAAAAACGCTATAGTCGAGTGCCTCGACCATTAGATACCCGTTACTCAGCTAAAGGGAGTGCATGGGAGATGAGGAGCAAGCAGCAAAACGACTTTTTCCGAGATTGTACGGCGTAACGTAGCGGCAAGTACAATATTTGGCCATAGCTTCTAAATAAATGGTCAGATTTCAACGATTGTATAGGTAGATATATTGATTAAAAAAACAGAATTCCATTTACACTCTAAGAAACCTTTAAAAATGTTGGCAGCAGACAGATTTTAGGTGAAACTTACCTGCCATATCTTCCAACATATTGGAACAATCAAATGCAATCTAAACAACTAAGCTAAACATCTAATTAAAATTATCTTATTAAATTTAAACAAACTAAAAGATTATTTTTGTAAACTAAAATACCAATTCAAGAATACAAACATGGCTGTTACTCTAAGCTTGGTTAACAATCAAAACACTAGTACTGCAAGTATTAATAAAAGTTTTATAAAAATCCGGGAGCCCGAAACTAACACAACCGATCAAAAGCGACGCTAAATGGATCAATGTTTTGTTTCAAATTAACACCATTAACGGATATATAATCCGTATCATTGGATCAGAGTGAACTTTATGCTCTTTCTAGAGAATTATTCTAAGATTTATGCTTGTGCGTTTAAAGCATTAATTTAAAGCGGTGCCACAGAAATCACTTTAGCACTAAGCCGTGTAAAATGTAGAGAAATGCATATAGAAACTCACCCCATTCCGTGTTAATCAGTTTCTGCAGCACCCCCAAAAGGGGGTGTGCTACACGACTAAGCGTCTATTTCCGATTTGGCAAACTTACCTTCATAAACAGTCCGATTTGAATAGTTTATGGATAGATCGGTATTGATAAACCAAATAAAATAAATATGTTCGGGAAACTGGCATACCTCCTTTAGAATAGTGTGAAAAAATGAAATCAATATAACGACATCTAGATCAAAATGGGCACCGCCTTAAACCCAATTTTGATAAACATGTTTATTCTGTTATACATTTGCGTTTCTAAAAGGCACCACATGTATAAAAGTAAAGTATAATGAGCTCTATCCCCGAAAGTAGAAAGTAGAACCGCGGAGTTATAAGTTTCGTTGATAACTGATTTACAACTTTGATAATACGAGAAGTTAGTGTAATGATTAGTGAAATGTGTCGTATTGTAGAGTAGGTCAGTTGCATTTGAATTTTGTTAACAGTTTGCGTAGTTGGCTCGGTTGACACTGCAGAATGTCATGACCACTTGGCGGGTGGGTGTGCCATCTTGTCGTACGTTGAGTTAGTGAGACGTCGGTTTATATTATATTAAATGCTGATCAGCAATTCTCATCCGCAGTCGGCGTACTTGGGTACATATATATATATATTAGCAGAAAATGTATTTTTGTTCGAACATTTTAAGTCATTACATTATAAATATTTACCAGGATTTTTATTATTTTTGATCCAATATAATAAAACATCCCATTCAGACCAATTTAATGCGGCCTTTTTATTTCTGAAATGACTTAAACATTCCCACCGCTATTGAAATTGGTAAAAATATCGATTTTTTGGCGACTCTTATATTAAAGTCAGAAAATAGCCGTCATTCACTGATCGAAAAATAAAACTTTAGCAATAACTGTTATCCAGTGGTGTCATTTCCACTTTTATCCCGTCAGATTTGACCTTTTTAGAAGTGTGATTGCGGGAAAAATGTTAAAACGGGGATCGGGAATTCTAGTTTTGTTAGGTAATGTAAGCAGGTAACTGAAAAATACAAACAATAATAAAGGTAATAGATTTCCGCTGGTGTAGTCGACGCACATTAGTCCAATAGGACTTGGAACCTACGACCTTCTTAGTCCGAGAACTTACTTCGACGTCTAACATCCACAAATCCCGACTTTTCCTTTTTCATATATCTATCTATTTCCTTTAACTATCTTTACTTTTCTTTAATCCGATCTACGGTCTGTTAGCTGTTATCCCATCACGCCCTGACACTTTCTCGAACCTAATTGGGGTTTTCGCTGGTATCGTCAAAGACATTTTTAAATTTATTTTTTTCTACTTAAAAATATGAAAACTGCATTTTATTGACAAAAAATCAGTTTTTGACTCCAACAAAATTAATCTTAGTAAAAGGGCTTCGAAAATAACAGCGGAATTCTATTACCTTTAAAACGCAGAATTGCTTGCATTTATAGCCGTTACTCGTAGAGTAAAAGGGTATACTGGATTGGTCGGAAAGTATGTAACAGCGTTTCCGACCCTATAAAGTTTATATATTCTTGATCAGGATCTCCAGCCGAGTTGACCTTTTTGGTGTTCAGCACAAATCAACTTGTATTTAAATGTGCGGCGAGGACTAGCTGCCAGGCCCTATGGATCCATATTTTTGAACAATTTCTTTCTATAGTTAAAATGCCAATTAACAACAGGCAAAAACCACATAACATTTATTTTTTTATGTCTGTAGTAATGAAAAATCATTTTTTATATATATTCGCTTTTTTCTTAACTTTTTTCCGTGGAATTCTGCTTTTTGTAGCTTTTATATACCTATACCCTTGTAACGCAGCAAAGGAGACGTTTTCAACCCCATAAAGTAGGCATTTTTTTATCAGCAACGTTTCTACGCAAACTAGTCGGAACGTTGCGGATCGGACAACTATATCCCATAGCTCCCATATGAATGATCAAAAAAATCAGACGACTTTATTATATAGCTGCCATATGAACGATCGGATAATTAATGTTAAAGTAATACAAAGATCGTTAGATTTTGTTTACGGTAAACATATGCGGAAGTAAATTAAAATGGAACATTATCTTAATATTTCTGAAATTAGTTTTTAGTTTTCTAACAATCGGTAAGCTCTGATACATCTTTCCCACGGGAACAACCTGCAAGTAAGCTTTATTTATTGTTTTTGATGCTTAAGCTTATTTTGCTCAGAAAAAATTACACCACTGCTGCTATCCCATTTCTATTATATAAAATATAAAAATAACTGTTATTCTACAACTGCAAAATAAAGTCTAAATTAAATGTGATCTGAAGACATTTATATATATATATACATATATATGGTATATACGGACAGTTATGTCACAATAACATATATTATTGACAAATTAAATAAAATAAAATTACTTGAAACAAAATCTTTGAAAATGTACTCATCCCACATTTTATAGTTTCCGAGATCTCAGCATTCGTACAGACGGACATGGCTAGATCAACTCGGCTAATGATCCTGGACAAATGTCAGTTGGGTCACCTAAACGCAAGAGGACTGCTCCTTTAAAATCTGTGGGTGTGAAGGCATCAGTCCCGAATCCCAATTTAATTTTCAAAATTTGTACCCGATCTTTAACGGCAACTATGTCGGCAGCCACCGGTACTGGAAGGTCTCAAACTTCGGTGCCGGCAGTACCCATGGTACTGAAAGCTCTGGAGGAGTCCTTGGTTCCGCAAGTCAGCCTGTAAGTTCGAACATTACAGAGCCTTCTGTGCCTATAGGTGAAGTAAGCTTTGGAGGAGTCCCTGGCCCCGATACTCAGACGAACGATGTTCAGAATGCTGGTGACGGAAGAAAGAAACTCTCGGTTTTTCCATACAGAAAGGAACTATTGTGTCTTAATAAGCCCCTGAAACCACATCTGCAGATACTTTAGAATTCAAAGAAGAATTTTAATTTCATACGTTCGTAGGATATCGTCCTTTAAAATATTTGCTCCGACTGAAGTAGTTAATGTTATTAATTCTAAACGTTTTCGGGAAAGGATAAATGGATAATTAAAGAACTTGTTCCCAAGAGACGGATAACTAATAACAGGCCTTCCACGGTAGTAATCTGAACAGTTTATTTTTGGCCTATCAAAATTTCAGGGTACTTAATATGAAGTTACCTAAGCTTTATGCTGACTCCTCTGCCTTTAGTGAAGATATTCTGGCGTTTGCTGATACTTAACATAGCTAACACCGAGGATAATTGACTCCGAAAGTCTGTAAAACAAATTTGAATGCCTATAAAACCGATCGCTCTCCCCGTAGAGGGGGGTCTGTGTGGTGATTGCCGTTCCCTCCAGACTGACATCGGTTTCCTTGCAACCCTTATCTATTTTTATACCCTTGCAGAGGGTATATTGATTTCAGTCAGAAGTTTGCAACGCAGTGAAGGAGACGTTTCCGACCCCATAAAGTATATATATTCTTGACGAGTCGATCTAGCCATGTCCGTCCGTTTCTACGCAAACTAGTCTCTCAGTTTTAAAGCTATCGGGCTGAAACTTTCCCAAAAGTCTTATATGTTCTGCAGGTAGTACATAAGTCGGAACCAGCCGGATCGGACAACTATATCTTATAGCTCCCATAGGAATAATCGGGAAGAAAATGTTTTAAAAATGATATCTTTGGTGTTTTTTAACATATAACCTCCTAAGCTTGGAAATATCATTTTTGAACTAGTTTTGAATTTCGAATTTAATATTATATAGCTGCCATAGGAACAATCGAAAAATTGGTAGGATAATAGGTTAGGTTAGAGCGGCTGCCAAATCATTGACACACTTAGTCCTTAAAAGGTCCATTGTGGTACCGCGTGGATCTGTATCCCCTTTCCTAAAAATCTGCTGCCTTTATTGCAGCTGGCTTAGCATAATTCCCATCCGGTTGCCTTAATGAATTTTATTATTCGTTTTAGGCTTATGTTCGCCAGTTCAGATAGACTGCTCATGAAGGGATTCCCTAAGTGGTACAGTCTAGATCTGCTCAGGGCCGGGCAGGAACAGAACAGGTGTTCCACCGTTTCCTCTTCCTCCTCGTCCCTGCAGCTTCTGCAGAAATCGTTTCGGGGCGCGCCCAATCTGCTTGCGTGTGTGCCAACCAACCAGTGGCCTGTTAACACTCGTATTACCATTCCGCACTCGGTACGGTTTAGTCTTAATAGTTCCGAAGTTCTCTTCGCGTCAATGATTGGCCATGTCTGGCGAGAGATGCGACAGTGCTTAACATGTGTTCATGCTAGGCTCGCAAGTTTCTTATATTGGTTTTTAATGTTAAGCTTGCAGGTGGCCATCAGCATACCAATGTTCTCCTTGTCCGGAAGGAGAGGAACGGTAGTGCCATGCCTGGCCAGCTCATCTGCAATACAATTGCCTGTAATGTTCCGGTGACACGGGAATTTATCAGGTAAATTTTAAACTGCAGAGCCATCTCGTGCAGAGATTTGCGGCAGTTTGATATGGTGTGGGAGTTTGTATTGGTCGAGATAATCGACCTGATAGCCGCCTGTCTATCACTATAGATGTTAATCAGTTTATTCTGACAGTTTGCATCGTTCAGAAGCATCAAAGCTTCAATTATGGCAAATACTTCCGCCTGGAAGACGCTACAGTGATCCGGAAGTCTGAAGGATTTCCTGATATTAAGTTGTTCGGAGTATATACCTCCTCCGACTTGATTATTTAATTTTAAGCCGTCAGTGTAGAAATTGACTGCCTCTGTAGGGCCCGGCTGGCCTTGCTCCCAGTCTTCTCTGGTTGGGAGCAATGCTTCAAAGGGGGTGTGGATGTATTCAATAGGTTTGCATAGATCTGTACTGGGTGGGATCATTGTGTCTTGCTGGAGTATCCTGGCATGACCGAATATTTGGGGTTTCCACTGCCCTAAGTCCCTCATCCGAACCGCAGCTATCTTAGCTCGTTCCATGCCGGCTAAGTCCAGACTTGGAAGGTTCAGAATAGCATTTAGCGCCTCGTTGGGGGTGGTGCGAAGGGCTCCGCTTATGCATAAGAATGCCATTCGTTGTACCTTGTTTAGGTTTGTTGTGGTTGTCTGCTTCATTAGCGCGGGCCACCATATTGACACTCCGTAGAGCAGAATAGGCTTAACTATCGCTGTGTGTATCCAGTTGACGATTTTTGGGGACATGCTCCATTTCGTTCCGATGGCCTTTTTGCAGGAGTAGAGGGCAATTGTTGCCTTCCTCGTTCTCTCTTGGCTGTTTAGTCTCCATGTCAGACGCTTATCTAATACTAACCCCAAATACCTGACGTTGTCACTGAAGGAGAGAGAGCAGTTATTTAATATTGGTGGGTTTAGTTGAAGAATCTTGTATCTGTTTGTAAACAGCACCAGTTCCGTTTTCGAGGGGTTTACCCCTAGACCTCTTTCTGTTGTCCAGTCAGTATTTCAAGTTTGGCGGTCATTAGATCGCATAGTGTCTGAGGAAATTTTCCTGAGAAAATAATGGCTACATCGTCCGCATATGCCACAACCTTGCATCCACCCCCTTCCATGTAGCACAACAGCTTATTTACTGCGATGTTCCATAGCAGGGGGGAGAGTACACCACCCTGAGGGGTTCCCCTGTTCACGAACCTTGTTTATGTTGAGATTCCTAGGGTGGAGGTTACCATTCTGCTCATCAGCAATTTATGGATTAACTCCACGACTTGGATCTCAACACCCAGGTCGGTGAGGGATTCGGTTATGGCTGTAGGGAGAACATTGTTGAAAGCGCCCTCTATGTCCAGAAATGCAGCAAGTGCGTATTCCTTGTGATTGAGTGACTTTTCGATTTGGCTGACTACCGCGTGTAGAGCTGATTCGGTGGACTTGCCTTTTGAATATGCATGCTGCGCTGCTGATAACTGTTTCGAGTCCATGACTGACCTGATGTGCAGTCCAATCAGTCGCTCAAAGGAGAAAGGATGTCAGACTTATGGGCCTAAAATTTTTCGTCATCGTGTGCGAGGTTTTGCCCGCTTTGGGTATAAAGACTACCTTTGTTTTCCTCCATGTTGATGGCAACGTTCCTATCCTAAAAATGGTACGGAAAATTGTCTTTAGCCAGTTGATGGCAAGTTGACCTGCGTGTTGGATGTGCGCAGGTGAGAGATGATTTGAAGGGTGTGAAGCTGGGCCATACTTATGTTGCGTTCGGAAAGAAGCGTTTCCAAGTCAATGCTTAGACCTGCATGATTTTCTGGGAGACGTTCTACCGGGAGACTACCCGGAAAGTGGGTGTCTAGTAGTAGGCTTAGGGACTCCTCACTAGAGTCTGTCCACGAGCCATCTGGTTTTTGAAGGTACCCCAAGGAGGGGGTTGTTTTGGAGAGGATCTTCCTAAGCCGAGCTGCATCGGCTGTTTCCTCTATGTTTGAGCAGAAGGTCTGCCAAGCTGATCTTTTTTCTTTCCTTATGGCCTTCTTGTAGGAGGCTAGTTCTAACTTGTAGTGTTGCCATTTTAGATCCTCATTTCCTGCTTTTGCCCTGTTAAAAAGGGTTCTGCAACTGGATCTGAGTTCTGAAAGTTTCTGTGTCCACCAAGGAGGCTTTCTGGTTCCTTTCGGTTTGCGTTGGGCTGCTTCGAAAGCCGAGTTGCAGGCATTCGTGAACATCCCTACTATGTTATCAAGACTGAGTATATCACTGTTGTCACTTGGGGGTTCTATTGGAAGAATGTTTAGTAGGGCTTCCCTATAAGCGCGCCAGTTGGTACGTCTAAGGTTGACGAATTCAGCTGGAGTAGGAGGGTCTAGTGATAAAGTGGTTTCTATAAATCTATGGTCAGAGAAAGAGTGTTCGTTTGAGACTTCCCAGTTTCTGACTGCTTCTAGCAGATTACCTGACACCATGGTAAGGTCAATGACTGTTTGGCTATTTTTTGTGATAAAGGTGGGGGTATTACCCCTGTTGCATAGAAATAGATTTGAGCCAAGGATGAAGATTGCTTGTTGGGCTTCCCCACTGAGTGTGGTGAGCGTTTGCGTCGCAGCCGATTACCAGTCCTATTTTGAGCGCCTCGCTATCTTTGACCAGTGTCCTTCCTTCTCGAAGGCCATGTAAACTGAAGCCACCCTGATTGTAGCCGCTGGAAGTTCCAGACTTGCTACGGTGTTGTCTCCGTTGCTGTAATTATGAATCAGAAATATGCTAAGGTGCCTTTTGGCTAAAATGCAGGTTCGAATTTTACCTTCTTTTGGATCAAGCAGCAGCTTGAAATCTTTGGTACCCAGTCCAGCAACCTTGCCTCCTACCACCCAAGGCTCCTGTATGAGTACTAGGTCTGCCCCGCCGTCAGCCAGGCGGAGCAGGAGGGCAGGCGACGCTGCTTTACTGTGATGGATGTTCACTTGCAGTAGTCTTAGCGACATCTGCCGAGTTCCCCTCCACCACCGTGACGTCCGCTTCCTCGCTGCCGCTGAGGTCGCCGTCGTCTTCGTCCGCCGGGTTCATCGCCTGCATCCCTCTGCTTAGCGACGCGTCGGTTGAGTAGCCATCTTCCGGCTCATCATCTCCAGGAGCCTCTATCTCCTCGGGAAAGACCTGCTCGGCTGGGTTGCCGGTCGGGTCCTCCTTCGAGTTAGAGTCTCCCTTGTAGACTTTGATGCGGATGGCACTGAATCCGAAGTTCAGCTCCCCGTGAGCGGCCTCTATTAGGGATACTGACTCCTTATTCAGCACCACGATGGCCTGGCTGATCGGCCCCTCGTGAGGTTCCACCTTTACGACTTTCCAGTCGTGCGTGGGCAAATTTGGGTTGCACCTTTGCAACATAAAGAGGATGTCCTCCGGTGCTTTGATAGACGACGGCAGCCATATCCTCGCTCGTGGTCTGCTGGGGACGTCGCACCAATCTAGTGCAACGATTTCCGCCCCAGGATACACCTCTCCGAGCTTCTCCGTCGCCTTCTTGTAGAGGTCAGCTGATCTCTGACTGTCGCAAGACACCACCTTGACGCTGCCCTGGAACCAGCCTGCGTCCTTGCAACATGGCGTCGGTTGGGGGAAGTCCCACGCAAAGACATGCAGATGACCGCTAGCTGCTCCTTGACCGCCTTCCACTGGTTTCTTGGGATCCGGCATCCGGGGTTTCCCTTGTCAACCAGTCCAATCAGAACCTTGTCCCGCGCTATCTGACAGGTTCTGTTGGACCCTAGATCTCTTTGCCGCAGGTCCAGGCAACTCTAAAGATCGTTGTCTCTTTGGCTGTGCACTTACAGCATTAGGCTTCTCTTGCCCGTAGTTGGGGAGCACCGTCTTCGCCCATTCCACCTTCTTCAGCCATTCGGCTGAGGGGTTGGCAATCTTGCTCCTGTTATGTGAGCGGAGTGTCTGCGCGGCAGTCCGCTTCTCCGCATAGGTGAATTTATTTTGCTCGGTGGTTGGAGCGACCGTCTTAGTCATACCTCCTGCAGTTTTTGGCGCCGGCGCGCACTTTGCAGAGGTGCTGGCGGCCGACTGTCTTTCACCTATCACCCCCAGTTTGGGGTGGGGCCCTTTTGGGATAGCCCCCGAGCTGGTGCCAGCACAGGCGAGCCAACGCCCGCAGATCCTGTCGCACCCACCTTCTCCTCCGTCACGGGTTTCTTAGGAGTGCCCGGCTCCATTGTGTTTTTAGTTTTGTTGGCATTCATATTTGATTCCCACGAGTTGCGGAGAAAGGGAAGGTCCACCCGGGCAGAGATCCGCGATGCCCGGGTAAGGCGATAAATAGAGCAGGGGGCCGCCATCTCCCTGAGCCCACCGTTAGAGACTGAGCTAGTTTTTAACCCGGGCCCTCAGCCAGGCTGACTCTCGGCACGGTCCGATTTACACCTTAGTCCGACCCGGGGTGAGATGTTGTGTGGGATAGGAAGGAGGTAGGTTGTGCGTTTGGGGAAAAAGGGTTGTGTAGAGCAACTATTTAAATGCGGCTGAACAATTCGCATCGACGGTACTGCCGCTAAACAGCGACAGATACCCGCTGGCTGTCCGGGGCTGTTTATTACAGAGATTTCGGTCTGACGGAATCCGTTTGACCTAGCCTACTACTATTCACAGCTGGCCTTATAGGCCGTTCGCTATCCGCAACCTGCGACCCGCTTGGTCGCCTCCAGCTAGGTGTCCTCGGAACCATCTCACAAGTTCCTTGGACCAAGTGGTAGGATAATAATATGAAACAAATTATAGCTTCGGTGTTTTTTGACATATAACCTCCAACGCTTGGAAATAACATTTTTTAATTAGTTCTGAATTTCGAATTTAATTTTACCAAAATCTGACGACTATATCATATAGCTGCCATAAGAACGATCGGAAAATTGGTAGGAAAATAATATGAAACAAATTATAGCTTCGGTGTTTTTTGACATATTATCTTATACTATTGGGAATATCATTTTTTGTATTTTTAAATGTAATAATTATAACTGCAAGAGTATACAAACTTCGACTTGCCGAAGTTAACTTCCTTTCTATTGCAGGTAGTACGTAAATCGGAATTTATAGCTCCCATATGAGCAACAGAAAAATAGGAAAAAAATTTGTAAAATGTAAGCTTTGGCGTTTTTTTTTTACTGTTGGGAATGTAGTTTTTTTAATATTTCAGAATTTCAAAATAAATTTAAAAAAACAGACGACTATATAATATAGCTGCTAAAGGAACGATTGGATGGAAAATAATGGGGAAATAATTATAGCTTTGTTATTTTTGATCATATTCTCTTCTAGTTCGATCCATAGACTTGTATATTAATTAAGAATTACGATTTAAATTTGATAAAAAATCGGGCTACAATAGCTGCATTAGGAGGGATCGATATGTTTCGTTTTCGGCAAAGCATATCCGCTAGTAAATTGTCATGTCCTGCTTTTCGCGCAGTGTAGTTGCCGGCTAGTCATCGAATGAATCACTTTATCAGTTTCGCCGGATGCCAATCGGCTTATGTAATTCGGCTCAAAAGGTTGTGTAGGGTAATGGATAAGGTGATACCACAGCGTCTTCGCAGCCGCGTTTGTTTACTTGGATGACTTGCTGATGATAGCACTGCAGAAGAGCACTGCATGTTGCTGAAAGAAGTGGCAGAATGTTTAAATAAAGCAAGTTTTACGATCGGTCTACATAAATCAAAGTTTTGTTTTAAATAGTGGCCATATTTGGGATACATTATCGGTGATGGGGCCTTGCGGACAGATCCGAAGAAAGTTGAGGCAAATATGAAGATAGAAGTGCCCAAAAATCTGCGACAACTACGCAGGTTCTTAGGAACCGCAGGCTGGTATCGCAGGCTTATTCGAAATTTCTCCGGTGTAAGTGCGCCGCTCACAGACTGCCTGAAAAATAAAACAAAATTTTCTTGGGCGGAGGAAGCAACTAAGGCATTTGAAACACTGAAGAAAGCACTTACCAGCAAGACGTAGAAGGATCGGAACGACCAATATCATTCTTTTCGGCGAAGCTGAGAGGAGCACAACTCAATTACAGCGTAACGGAAAAAGAGTGCCTCGCCGCCATTAACAGCCGTGGAAAGATTCCGTCCTTATGTGGAATTGATGCCGTTTACTATCGTTACCGATCATGCAAGCCTGCAATGGCTTATGACGCTCAAGGACTTTATGGGAGACTGGCGCAGTGGTCGTTAGCATTACAGGCATTTGACTTCAACATAGAGCATCGGAAAGGGAAAGACAACATCGTGGCCGACATGCTATCCCGGCCGAATGAAGCCGCCGAAGTAGAGTTCTTCGACTTTGTGACAACGGAGTTTGAGTGTCCTGAATACCTGGAAAGACTACAATTCATTGAAGAGCATGGAAAATATAAGTTTCCGGACTTACGTGTGGAAGTAGGACTTTTATTCAAGAAGACAGTTTGAATGGAAACTGTGGATTCCTGAAGCACTGACGACGACTCTAATCCAGCAAGCTCACGGCGGCGACATGGCAATGCACTGCCCAAAATTGTACTTCAAGTCCGAGAATTTGTACCAGCATGTGAAAACTGCAAGGAGAACAAACACACAACGCAGATAAAACGACCAGTGATGGGGAAGGAAGTACGAAACTGGATTTCCTAGGAAAGCATCCGCGGTCTCGCCGAGAAAATACAATGTTATTTATCGCGTTGGATCACCTAACCAAGATTATGTGGTTAAAGGCGATGCCGAAGGCCACATTGACAGCTATAATCCGATTCCTGCAAGAAGAAATATTCACCCTGTTTGGATTTCCAGAAATAATCCACACGGACAACGGGAGACAGTTTATCTTCAAGGAATTTGAGAATATGCTGCAAGAATACGGGATTACGCACATAAAGACAGGGAGATAAGCACCACAATCCAATGCTTCGGAGAGAGTAAACCAATCAGTGTTAGCAGCAGTTCGAGTGAACATCCAGGACGACCACACACGATGGAATGAACACTTAGCGGACCTACAAGCGTCCCTAAGGTCATGGATCCATAACAGCACCGGAACTTCTCCGAACTTTGCCATGTTTGGACAACATATGTTTACAAATGGGAAAGATTACTCGCTGAGATAGCTAAGTTGCCCTGATCCGAACGACAATAGCTGTACAGGGAGAAATTAAAAGAAAGGATAAATCATGCCTACAAGAAAGCAGGGAAGCGTTTCAATTTAAAGGCACGAGAAATTCGATACTCACCGGGACAGGAAATCTACAAGAGAAATTTGTTCTGAGAGACTGAGAGAGAGGAACTCCAAAAAAAAAAGAAAAAAAACTAAATGTCGAGTCACAAAAGCGTTGGGAAATTCTTTGTACGCTTTGGAAAACGTGCGCGGCAATCCTTTGGGAGTTTTCCATGCAAAGGACTTTAAACAAGGTCCGGCTAGCAAACCACACTCATCAGGTATTTATTTTATTTTTTGTTGAACGTTGATGCACTAAGAGCAGTACAAACAAGTGGCCCAAACGACAACAAGCACGTGCTTGTTACGCGTGTGCCCATTTTTATTTCGGGCAATTACAAATTAGAACAAATAAGGACGGGGCAAAACATAGATCCACAAGACTAAAGCAAATGAGCTAAGATTTTAGTTTTTAATACAGAGATAGAAGTTGAGGAACAAATAATATAGGTTGTTGTAATTGTTAGAAAGAACGCGAAAGGGCTCGTGCTGACTAAAATTAGATGGACATCGTGACAAGTTGATACGATAGTAGTTTCGCATTAGTCTAACAGGATCATTGAAAGTTAGGCGGCTTACCAAATCTACAGAATCAATATCGCCTCTGATAAGATTATTCATAAAAATAGTACCAAGCATAGTTCTACGGTTTACTAGACTAGGCAAATTAATTAATAGCAACCTACTCGAGTAAGAAGGCAACCTGACGTTTTGATCCCAGCTCAAACCACGTAAGGTGTAGTATGCATGTATCATTGTAGCGAGTACCCACTGTACCGACACCAACACAGTGTACTCAACCAAATACAAAAGTGCCGGCCGCTAAACTCTTGCGGCCAGCCGAAATATGAATGCGCCTCAGAGCCCAACTTATGGGAAGTGCTAGTGTCAGCATATTCCCATGGCCTGAGTGCAGACACATACAAGGCATGCATATACAACTGCTCTCGCGCTCTTGGTGCTACCAGCACAAATACAATTGTGAGCATATACTTTGATATATACATGACGGCCGCTGCCAATGTTTGCAGGCAGCGCGGCCGCAATTAGCTAGCTGTAAGTCACTCGAATTATGACCATCAATAAACGAACAACAAGCTTGGCCGTTGGCCACTAAAACAAAATCTTTTAATTTATTCAAAAGGAAATAACACACAATCTAATAAATTTGATAATAATAATACATGGCGACCGTGACAGTGATGTCGCAGCCGAAGAAAAAGTTTTAATTTGAAGTGCGAATTGTGTACAACAAACCAAAATAAGTGCACCAGCAACAAAAATTGAAGAAAATGGTTATGGTACCCTGATGTACAACAAACAAATGTTAGAGAAATATGCTATAATAATAATACATAAATAATATATGGCAAATGATACAAATGCTGAGAAAGTGATATTGATGAGAGAATCTAATGGTCAGAAGGAAGAGAAAGCGCCTACGATAGAGGGAGCTATGTAAATCCGAAGACAAAACAAAGTTGACGAAACGCGAGGGAAGCCAGAAGAGAGGAAAAGCTATTAAATAAATCTACGTTACTGCCTGTGCGAGGACCAGCACCGGCGCCGCCTAAACCCATAGGCCAGGGACGACCAAAAGAGAAAGAAAAAAGTGTGGGAGGCATGGCAATTCCTCCTACACCTACGTTGGAAAAGCAATGAACATAAACGACGACGTTGGACTGGACAAAGCTGCTCCTGTCGAGCAAAGGGATGCACCGAGCCTAAAAGAAGCTCTAGAGGTGTGCCCCAACGATGGACCACGCCCCCTCACAATAGCTGAGTACAGGGCACGCCAGCAGAAGAAGGACAAACCAAAGAAGAAGAGGAGCGGCAGGAGAAGTAAACTCTTGCGCCAACGGAGGTTGGCTAAGGACCTTATAAAGACGGCAGCGACATCTGAAGAAACAGAAATACACAAGGCCGAACTAAAAAAGATTGAGGACAAACTTCGCACTGGTGCGAAGTAACGTAACCGGGCTGCATTAATTGCCAATGCCTAAGTTACCTTAATATTAAAATCTTACACTCAAGCCGATGCGTGAAAACGCTGCTTGAAAACTACTAACCACTTGTTAGGCTTTGTACTAAAATCATATGGCAGATATTTTAATTATATAGAGCGACAAATTGTAAATCTGCCATGTGAAAAATTACTATCCTAAATATTTTCTTTTCTTTGCAAATTTTTCTTTATGAATAATAGTATATCTAAATCAAAAGATTCGCCATATATACTTGGCATAAAAAATAGAATTTTGGAAAACATTCCCAAAATGGGTTTTGTAGACACAAAAGTAGTCGATTCAACGGCGAACGTCGTTAATAGAATAGAATCTAAAAATATTGATTTAGAAACAATAACAATTCTGTTAATAATAATTGTAATTATAATGTCAGCAAGTATTCTTCTAAAAATCTATAAACTACACAATAGGTGTTTGAAGAAAAGATACCAGAGTCGAGCAAACGACCTGGATAAAATTTAAAAAAAAAAATAAAAGGATACAAAACAAAACTTGCCAGTTATAATTTCAAGAATTATTGAAAGCAAACAAAAAAATTTTACTTAAAAAAAAAAAATAATATAAAAATAAATATATAAATATAAATATTCTACAATTTCTTCTATTATGGCCACAAGTATAGGTAGATAAACAAAACAAACAGAATGAATGCAGAGGCAGTTTTCAATACATATATGAGGGATCAATATTTTAGTGAAAGAATTATCACGTTGGTCTCAACGACCCCAATTACTATCTATGAGTTAGAAAATTTATATATGTCAACATATAATCTAGAAACCTCACCATTAATACATTGCTCTAATAAACAAAAAGCGATGGTATTAAGCACCATCCCGGGTGTCCACGTGAGAACAATTGTGAGCGAAAATGACATATTAGGTAGTGCTAGAATTTCAGTGGTGTACAAGAATAATTCATATCCATATTATAATGGAATGGAGTGAATTATATAAGGATCTAAATAAATTAAAAAGCGATTTCGATAAATCATATAAATCGTTAACGCAAAATAGATCAATACAACAAGCCACTATAAATAAACATGCAGAAATATTAGTATCTCGCTTCAACAATGCGCGTATACTAATACATGAGCAAAGAGATCGACTAGATAAAAATCGTTGGTCTGAAGTATCAAAATTTCTAACCAGACTTCGATCAAACCTAATAACTGTAAAAGAGAGGTATAACTTAAATATTTCAATACCGACCATTCTGAACACCCCTCTGAAAGTAGAAACTGGGGACAAATTGGAATCATCAGATCCACCAGAAGTCGACTCAGTACAGGTAGAAGAATCTGAATTTGACAGCCCAGAAGTAGAAGAGAAAGATTTAAATAATCTCACAATTCCAGCTGTACTTTTTCAATCTGAATTATCAGATCAGGAAACAATTGAATCCGATTGCGAAATCGAACAACACCAAATAAGAACAATGACGGACGAAACTGTTGCCCAACGGGCATATATTAAGGATATAGCAAATGCTATCCCTGAATTCAACGGACAAAAAATCAACCTTCAAAGATTCATAACAGCCTTAAAATTAGTAAACCTAACCAAAGGCACATTTGAAGAAATAGCAGTTGAAGTCATAAAATCAAAAATAGTTGGCTCAACTTTGTACAAAGTTCAAAACGAATCCACTATAAACGGAATAATAAAAAAATTACAAGACACAATTATCGGCGAAACATCCGATGTAGTAAAAGCAAAAATGGCTAAAACTACTCAAAAAGGAAAAACAGCTGAAAAATTCACAACTGAAGTTGACAATTTACGAAAGCTACTCGAAGCTTCGTATATTGATGAAGGATTACCCGCTGAACATGCGGACAAATTCAGCACCAAGGAGGCTATAAACACAATGGTCAAAAATTGTGAGCATGGCCGACTCAAAACAATACTTGAGGCAGGCAACTTCTCATCAATGAATGAGGCTGTCACAAAATATATACAATGTAGTACGGAAATGACGGGTAATGCAAACGCAATACTTTTTGCCAGAAAAGGACCGGCCTATAGAGGAAACAACTTCAGAAGTAACTACCGTGGTAGAGGTAGAGGAAATGGTCGTGGTAACTACCAAAATAATGGGTATTACCAATATAACAGCTACAACAGAAATAGCGGTTACAACCAAAATAATGGTTTTAATCGAAACTATAATAACCAGACCAATAACTATAGTAGAGGTCGTGGAAATTATAGACAAAACAATAATAACCAACATACCGGCAATTACGGCAACACACAACACAACAATAATGTCCGCTTTACCCAGCCAGTTTCGGGAAACTCGCAGACCCCTTTAGATACAATAAATTAAAAATACCGACGGTATATACCATAAACCTCAATCTCAATATCTTCGTACCATTTATTAATTCAGAAACAGGAAGGCAGCTTACGTTCCTTGTGGATACGGGAGCAAATATTTCACTTTTAAAAGAAAATGCAGATACCTTTAGCAACATACAAATTAAAAATACAATAAATATTCAAGGAATAGGCGAAGGAATCATAAAATCCAAAGGACTTGCACCAGTAGAACTCCAAACAGACAAATATATAATTCCATACAATTTTCATATAGTAAATAAAGATTTTGCGATTCCATGTGATGGAATAATAGGAATAGATTTTATAAAAGAATTAAACTGTCAAATAGATCTTAACCCTAGAGAGGATTGGTTTATAATAAGACCAAATAATATAGACATTCATATTTATATCCCAATAACATATGAGTGATTCTTTGTGAAACGTATCGAGATTTTCTTTATGGTCTCAAAACGGTTTCATATTTTTATCACAATATTATACCATTTATACAGGATTTTAAAAATATTAAAAAAAATTTATCCATTTGACAGAAGAAAAGATATGGCGATGTCTTTTTTTTGTTAAGATTGTGTATAACTTTAAATTACATGGTGTAGAAAATAAAAAAAAAATCTCCTTAATTATTATTTTTGCCAACCTTTCAGATAAAAATAACTCCCATAACAGTTCCCAAGCAACTTATAGGCCAAACTTAAAAAAAAAATATTCAATCGCGGTTTTCTGCAAATCGGCATTTTTAATTTTTATAAAAAATTAGTATAATGTTCTAAACATAATCCTTGTTGAACCCTACAAATTTTGACGTGGGACCTCCATGGGTTTTCCCAGAATTAATTAAAGCAGTTTATATTAAATCAAAATCAAAGCAGTCTTTTCTTGTTATTATTTTTAAATTATGATGTAACGAACTGTTTTCGACCGTTCTACGCTCTACTTAAACGACGCGACTAACCCAGAGATATTGTTTTATATTTATGTTGCATAGCAGCCCGTGACCCATGAAAATGCAAGATACCCGACAAATCGGTAAACTTTATTGTTTGTCTTGGGCTGGTAGAATTAATTTTTTTATTGGATAAAAAATAAATGAATATAAAAATAAAATAAAATGAGGAAGTGGGCTTAGTGCATTTGAAACACTGCGAATGCGAAAGTTTTTATGATTTTTTTTATTGAATGGATTGATGCACCGGTTTTTGCAAATTTTCATATTGCTATTGATCAGAATTTTAAAGCACAATTAAAAACGATTCCGTAGATTTTACTTTTAAATGGAAGCCCACTTTCTCATTTTATTTTATTTTTATATTCATTTATTTTTTTATCCAATAAAAAAATTAATTCTACCAGCCCAAGACAAACAATAAAGTTTACCGATTTGTCGGGTATCTTGCGTCGGGCTGCTATGCAACATAAATATAAAACAATATCTCTGGGTTAGTCGCGTCGTTTAAGTAGAGCGTAGAACGGTCGAAAACAGTTCGTTACATCATAATTTAAAAATAATAACAAGAAAAGACTGCTTTGATTTTGATTTAATATAAACTGCTTTAATTAATTCTGGGGAAACCCATGGAGGTCCCACGTCAAAATTTGTAGGGTTCAACAAGGATTATGTATAGAACATTATACTAATTTTTTATAAAAATTAAAAATGCCGATTTGCAGAAAACCGCGATTGAATATTTTTTTTTTAAGTTTGGCCTATAAGTTGCTTGGGAACTGTTATGGGAGCTATTTTTATCTGAAAGGTTGGAAAAAATAATAATTAAGGAGATTTTTTTTTTATTTTCTACGCCATGTAATTTAAAGTTATTCACAATCTTAACAAAAAAAAGACACCGCCATATCTTTGCTTCTGTCAAATGGATAAATTTTTTTAATATTTTTAAAATCCTGTATAAATGGTATAATATCGTGATAGAAATATGAAACCGTTTTGAGACCATAAAGAAAATCTCGATACGTTTCACAAAGAATCACTCATATACTTCTGGTAATAATACAATTCTACTACCAGCCAGATCTCAAGTAGTACGAAAAATCAAAGTAATGTCCGATACTGATACTATATTAATACCAAATCAGGAGATTCAACCTGGTATTTACGTTGCAAATACTATCACATCAAAAGAGAATACATTTGTCCGATTACTCAACACAACCAGTACTGATCAATTGGTTAGTATAACAAATTTAAAATGTGAACCAATTTCCGATTATAATGTAATTCAAAACACTTCAAGTAATAGAGAGCAAAACATCATAGAAGAACTGAAGAAAAATTTTCCAATTCAATTTAAACAACAATTAACGGAACTATGTGGAAAATATACTGACGTATTCGGTCTTGAAACCGAATCAATAACAACAAACAATTTTTACAAGCAGAAACTGAGATTGAAGGACGATGAACCGATCTATATAAAAAATTATCGAAGCCCGCACAGCCAAGTTGAGGAAATTCAAAAACAAGTAGGAAAATTAATCAAAGACAATATAGTCGAGCCATCTGTATCAGAATACAACAGCCCACTTCTACTTGTCCCAAAGAAAACCCTTCCGGGTTCAAACGAAAAGAAATGGCGACTAGTAGTTGACTATCGTCAAATCAACAAAAAACTTCTGTCTGATAAATTTCCACTCCCAAGAATTGATGACATCTTGGACCAACTAGGTAGAGCAAAGTATTTCTCATGCCTTGATTTAATGTCAGGTTTCCATCAAATCGAACTAGAAGAAAATTCAAGAAACATAACGTCGTTTTCAACGAGCGATGGCTCATATCGTTTTACGCGATTACCTTTCGGCTTAAAAATAGCCCCAAGTTCATTTCAGAGAATGATGACTATTGCATTTTCTGGACTTGAAGCTTCTCAAGCATTCCTCTATATGGATGATTTAATAGTCATTGGATGTTCCGAAAGACATATGCTCAAAAACCTAAAAGACATCTTTGAAATATGCAGAAAGTACAACTTAAAATTACATCCACAAAAATGTTCATTTTTTATGCATGAAGTGACCTTCCTTGGTCATAAATGCACCGACAAAGGAATCTTACCAGACGACAAGAAATATAATGTCATAAGAAACTATCCAGTCCCACATGATGCAGATAGCGCTAGACGATTTATAGCATTTTGCAATTATTATAGACGTTTCATTAAAAACTTCGCCGACTATTCACGGCACATAACTAGATTATGTAAAAAGAATGTTCCATTTGAATGGTCTCCCGAATGCCAAAAATCATTCCAATATTTAAAAGATAAACTTATAGAACCAACTTTATTACAATATCCTGATTTCCTTAAAGAATTTTGTATAATAACGGATGCAAGTAAACAAGCATGTGGAGCGGTATTAACGCAAAACCATAACGGACTCCAACTCCCGCTAGCATATGCATCACGTTCATTTACAAAAGCTGAAAGCAATAAAAGCACTACAGAACAGGAACTAGCAGCAATTCATTGGGCAATTACACACTTTCGACCATATATTTATGGCAAACATTTTACAGTTAAAACTGATCACAGACCACTAACATACTTATTTTCAATGGTCAATCCTAGTTCAAAACTCACGCGCATGCGGCTCGAATTAGAGGAATACGACTTCACAGTCGAGTATCTAAAGGGAAAAGATAACTTTGTGGCAGACGCCCTTTCTAGAATAACAATTAAGGATCTTCAAAACATTACGGCAAATATATTACAAGTCACTACAAGACAAAAAAGTAGACAAAATTCCTGCGCAGGAAAAGATAAAGTAGAATTGCCTAGGCAATCTCAAGTAAAAGCTTCTAAGCCCAACGTATATGAAGTCATTAACAATGACGAAGTACGTAAAGTAGTGACCTTGCATGTAAATAATAATCTATGTTTTTTCAAACATGGAAAAAAAATTACAGCAAGATATGATGTTGGAGATTTGTATACTAATGGAAGTCTTGACTTAGGTCAGTTTTTCCAAAGGCTTGAACTGCAGGCTGGTAAACAAAAAATTACCCAACTCAAAGTGGCACCATGGGAAAAAATCTTTGAAAATATTTCAATAGATAAATTTAAAAAAATGGGCAACAAAATATTAAAATCATTAAGAGTAGCGCTACTCAACCCGGTGACCCTAATAACAACAAATAACGAAAAAGAAGCAATATTGTCTACATTACATGACGACCCTATTCAAGGAGGACATTCAGGTATAACAAAAACCTTGGCCAAGGTCAAAAGACACTACTATTGGAAAGGAATGAGTAAAGACATAACCCAGTACATACGTAAATGTCCAAAATGCCAAATGTCAAAAACGACAAGACATACAAAAACTCCTTTAACACTTACAGAAACACCAGAAATGGTATTCGATAAGGTAATTGTGGATACGATCGGTCCACTGCCGAAATCAGATCAAGGAAATGAATATGCAGTCACCTTAATATGTGATCTGTCAAAATACCTTGTTGCCATACCAGTACCTAATAAAAATGCAAAAACGGTAGCAAAGGCTATATTCGAAGAATTTGTTCTAAAGTACGGTCCAATGAAGACGTTCATTACGGACATGGGAACAGAATACAAAAATTCTTTAATCGAACACCTATGCAAAAACTTAAATATTAAACATATAACATCGACAGCACACCATCATCAGACTGTCGGAACTGTGGAACGAAGCCACAGAACCTTTAATGAATTTATACGTACATACATCTCAACTGATAAAACGGATTGGGATATATGGCTAAAATATTTTGTTTATTGTTTCAACACGACACCCTCTATGGCACATGATTATTGTCCATATGAGTTAGTGTTTGGTAGGACTTCGAATTTACCAAAACATTTTAATAGCGTAGAGAGAATAGAACCTATTTATAATATAGATGATTACGCAAAAGAAACAAAGTTTAGATTAGAGCAAGCTTTCAAAAGAGCCAGATCAATATTAGAATCAAATAAAATAAAACAAAAATGTCACTATGACAGAAACTGTTTAGATTTTGAACTAAAAATTGGAGATCAAGTTTTATTAAAGAATGAAACAGGTCACAAATTAGAATACAAATATACGGGACCATATAAAGTAATTGGTATAGGAGATAATGATAATATAAGAATTTCAAATATTAAAAACAAAGAACAAAAAGTTCATAAAGATAGGTTAAAAATTTTTATTTCAAAATAATTTTTATACAATTTATACGTATGGCCATACATAGAATAAATACATAGAATAAATACCATAAATAAATATTAAAAAAAAATAAATTAAAAAAAAAATTAATTAAAAAAAAATTACATACATATAAAAAAAAAAAAAATATAAATATAAAAAACAACATGATATCAATATTTTCTGATTAGAACAGCATTTTTGAATAACATGTTTTCCAACTTTCTTATATTTCTTTAACAATACAAAATAATTTCTATAACTTTTAAATTTTCAAATATATAAGTACTAGAAGATAATTTCAATAACTAGAAATAATTTCATTTTTATTACTTTTTAAAATTAAAAAAAAAAAAAAACCAAACATATTCTTTAGAAAATAACTTCATTACATTACGTTATTTTTCAAAAGGAGGGAGATGTAGTATGCATGTATCATTGTAGCGAGTACCCACTGTACCGACACCAACATTGTGTTACAGTGTACTCAACCAAATACAAAAGTGCCGGCCGCTAAACTCTTGCGGCCAGCCGAAATATGAATGCGCCTCAGAGCCCAACTTATGGGAAGTGCTAGTGTCAGCATATTCCCATGGCCTGAGTGCAGACACATACAAGGCATGCATATACAACTGCTCTCGCGCTCTTGGTGCTACCAGCACAAATACAATTGTGAGCATATACTTTGATATATACATGACGGCCGCTGCCAATGTTTGCAGGCAGCGAGGCCGCAATTAGCTAGCTGTAAGTCACTCGAATTATGACCATCAATAAACGAACAACAAGCTTGGCCGTTGGCCACTAAAACAAAATCTTTTAATTTATTCAAAAGGAAATAACACACAATCTAATAAATTTGATAATAATAATACAAAGGCAAAAAGAAGAAATTGTTTCTGTACGGACTCCATGCGGTCAATGTGCACTTGATACTGAGGACTCCAAGCGGAAGAACAGTATTCTAAATTAGGACGGACAAGGGAGTTAAATAATAATTTGGTAGTGTATGGATCATCAAATTCTTTAGACGAACGCTTTATAAACCCAAGAACACTCATAGCTTTATTTACAGTAGAGGTTATGTGGGAGTCAAATTTAAGTTTAGGATCTAGGAGAACACCTAAATCGCTTTACTAAAATCTGTACAAAACTGAACCTTTGAAAATTCAAATTTATTCATAATTCATAAATTGTTAAGTCGGATCCAGGTGGAATATAAGAACAAGTTACATAAATAAAAAAAAATTTTAAAGAGACCTTAACACCAACGAATTCTAAGTCATTGGGATTAAGAAAGTATGTTCTCTCCGATGTTAAAGTAGAGGTAACGGCAATCAGCACCCCACCCCCCTACAAGGAGAGCGATCAGTTCTATACGTATATACGGGTTGTGGGCGGTGGCCTACGTTGAGCAGTACAACAAGCAGCACACGCACATCCTCCACTTCTGTTCCGAGATAAGCATCGAAACCGTAGTGTGCTTGTTATGTGCTTAACTACAAAGAAATAAACAAATTACAAATTCATTAGAAGGGTAGACGAAGACCAACCACCAGGAGGAGAACAAATTTTCATCATTCCATGGTGGCCACAGGTTTTTATTCGATCCTAAAAATCTATTTGCCAACAGAAATTAAAAAGAAAACTACCCGTCTCGAAAACTGCGAGTGGCAAAATCTTAGCAAGCTAAAAGTTAACAAGGAAGAACAATATAGTCGAGTACCTCGACTATCAGATACCCGTTACTCAGGTAAAGGGACCAAAGGAAAATGGAGATATGGAAGAAGCAAAGCGAGATTGAAATGCGCCACCTACCGGCGGTAGAAAGACTTAAGCGTTGTGGGCGTTAGAGTGGGCGTGGCAAATCAATCGATAGGTATTGACGAGACCAATACATTTCAGTTAAAATTTTGTATCCAGCATGAAAATTGTGGGCGCCACAGGCTTTCGCGGTTTGTGGGCGTTAGAGTGGGCGTTAGAGTGGGCGTTAGAGTGGGCGTGGTATATTCGCGTGACAAACTTGCGCTGCGCTCAAGCCTAAGGAATCCAAATCTGAATGAAGTTGTGGGCGGTTTGTGGGCGTTAAAGTGGGCGTGGCACTTTACTGAAACAAACTTGCGCTGCGTAATAAGCGCAGGAATCTGCACGCCAAATCTCAATAGCCTAGCTCTTATAGTTTCCGAGATCTCAGCGTTCATCCGGACGGACAGACAGACGGACAGACGGACATGGCTAGATCGACTCGGCTAGTGATCCTGATCAAGAATATATATACTTTATGGGGTCGGAAACGCTTCCTTCTGCCTGTTACATACTTTCCGACGAATCTAGTATACCCTTTTACTCTACGAGTAACGGGTATACAAATTGATAACTGATAACATGATTTAAGTATGTAACCCGCCAAATTATCTTATTGCATTTCATATCTATTTAGAACATTATTTATTTAATTTATTTATTTACTCAATCAAAAATACTCGAAATAGTATTTATTATTTTAAATACACATGTTTCTTGTGAAAGTCCTTCGGTTCCGTAGGTAGGCTTTATAAATTTTACAATTTAAGATACATTTTTGAAATTCAATGTGCTAGCGAAATGAATTCGTCTGAGTTGAGATTCGAGTTGGGGGACCTAGGCGATGTAGTACGACCCACAATACAGAGTTGGGAGATGTGTCCGAGGAATCCTTAATGATGCACTAATAGTTGGGAGAGACTCCAAGGACGTTGTCCAAATTTGAAGTTCCGTTTTTTTTTGTTGTGTCTGCTGCGTGGAAAACATTTTGGTTGTTCCCCTCCCTGGGACATTCGATGACTAGCCGGCAACTACACCGCGCGAAAGCAGGACATGACAAAATTGAAATGAATGAATCAATCTTAATATATCTGTAATTATTTTTTAATTTTCTAAAAATCGGATAACTCTGAATGTACAATGCTCTCATTGGAACGATTATGTATGTATTAAACGGATGTTGTTTTGAATGTTAAAAGGAATCGAGGCAGTTTATAAATTTGAAATGCTAAGCGAAAGTCATTGCTTTCAACTGTACGTTTAAACTCAATTGAGTTCTTCTAAACTTCTTATAGTACACTTTCTGGGCCAATTTGTAGCTACCCTAATCACTTAAATAGGTACCATTTTCTTTTTCTTAAGTGATTTAGCAACTACAACTCCCTGGTTGTGCGCTCAAGTTTTTTCCCTCCACCAAACTTAAACCGATTCTTAAACTCTTTCACTTGTCGATTTCATCATCAGTTTTTCCAAATATCTGGAAAGATTATTTTATTATTCCACTCCACAAAAGGGTGTGGATGTCCAAAATTGTAGAGGTATTTTTAAATTGTCTGCCATTCGTAAAACATTTGAAAGCATTATTACTTCTCATTTGGAACACTTGTGCTCCTCGCTAATATTGTTGTTGTTGGACTTTAAGTGATTTGAATGGTAGAACTTAGAGAGTTTGATATCAAAAACGCTGTTTCCAAGATGATTTACGTGAATGTGATGACCCATATACTAGCAGATTATTATTTACCTTCATTGTCCGACTTAACTTAGAATATTGTTCTTCGATTTTTATTTATTTATTTCATTAAAATCAGCAAATATCTGCCACCATAAACATAGTACCTGTCTCACATCATGTTTGTTACATTCAAATTTACACAGCATTCAGTGAATATCAAAAAATACAGTTAATTATATCGCGAACAAAATCGCGAAATGGATCATGTAACTCAAAATAAGTCTTATACAAATTTTAGGGTAATAGATCAAAAGTGGCCAGTTGATATATGTTTCGTGGTATAGGGGTCCTCAAATTTCTTTGACCAACGTTTGACAAGGGCAAAAGCTGTTTTTCCTTTACTAACTATGATGGCAATGTGATTAGTGAAGTTTAAGCTGTGGTTGAAGAAGACTCCAAGGTCTGTAACGGTTCATGAGTTCAAGAACACTCAACCCAATAAAATCCTTGCGAAACACCAGATTACGTTGACAAGGTTAGGGATTGAGCTTTTAAAAGCTACTACGGTTCGATAAGTATGTTGAAACTCACTTAGTCAACGTGATCGGGAATCCTGATAGTATAAGATTTTTATACCCGTTACTCGTAGAGTAAAAGGGTATACTAGATTCGTCGAAAAGTATGTAACAGGCAGAAGGAAGCGTTTCCGACCCCATAAAGTATATATATTCTTGATCAGGATCACTAGCCGAGTCGATCTAGCCATGTCCGTCTGTCCGTCTGTCCGTCTGTCCGTCTGTCCGTATGAACGCTGAGATCTTGGAAACTATAAGAGCTACAATACTGGGATTAGGCATGCAGATTCCTGAGATTCCTGCGCAGCGCAAGTTTGTTTCAAAAGAGTGCCACGCCCACTCTAACGCCCACAAACCGCCCAAAACTGTGGCTCCTACAGTTTTGATGCTAGAACAAAAATTTTAACTGAAATGTATTGTTCTCATCAATACCTACCGACTGACCTAAAAAAAGTTCGCCACGCCCACTTTAACGCCCACAAACCGCCCACAAACTTCAAAAAATCGTAAATATGAACGCGGATATCTCGGAAAATATCAAAGATAGAGAAACGAGATTTCAGATTTAGATTCCGTAGGCTTGAGCGCAGCGCAAGTTTATTACGCGAATATGCCACGCCCACTCCAACGCCCACAAACCGCCCAAGTCTGTGGCGCCCACAATTTTCATGGTAGATAAAAAATTTAAACTGAAATGTATTGGTCTCGTCAATACCTATCGATTGATTTAAAAAAAAACTTTGCCACGCCCACTCTAACGCCCACAACGCTTAAATCTGTCTACCGCCGGTAGGTGGCGCATTTGCTGCTTGCATATCTCCATTTTCCTTTGGTCCCTTTAGCTGAGTAACGGGTATCTGATAGTCGAGGTACTCGACTATAGCGTTCTTCCTTGTTTTAATTATAACTAATGGTTCACGGTATCGAAAGCCTTACTGAATTCCGTAAAAATTACATGAAAATACAGTTGGGGTGAGGGAGTAACTAATAGATTAGTACGTGGATTGGAAAAATAGTGGAAAATACGTGGAAATAGCACTTGGAATTATGGATTAAGAAATAATAACAAATTAGAGCAATTAGATACATCGAATGGTCAGCTGCAGCCCTGTTCTCTTAAATTTCTTAAACAGTCTGGACATGGAGTTTTTCAGGAAAGAGAGTTTACGAGAGAACCAGAATTTCAGAAATTAGATCTGAAACTTTAACAGAGCAGTTCAAGACTGAGTTCAGTTGTCCTAAAGAAAGATTGTGCACATAGACCGTATTGAGTCCGTACAAAAAAAATTTATTCTTTTTGCCTTACGTGATTTGAACTGGAATCAAATCGCGAGGTTACCGTCTTAGTTTAATTTGTTCCTTAACTTCTATCCCTGTATTGAAAACTACAATTTTAACTCATTTGCTTCACCCCTAGATTCTGCCTTTTTTTCTTTTTGTTGTGTCCCGTCTCAATTTGTTCTATGTGTGCTATAACAAATTCAATAAAATATACGCTTTAAATCGCTTTAAACCGAAATGAAGGCATACAGTGGACAGTCACAAGAATTTTACCTATGTCATGCTGGGGAGGAAAAAATTTGTACATGACTGATGCACCTAATGCACCTCAAAAGCATCCAAATATTACAAAGTTAAATTTAGTGTTTCCCTGTTATTCGTGAAAATAAATATTGCAGCTCAGGTTATTCACAAATTAAGAATTGAGTTTTGCACATGTGATGTCGATGTCAGCAGAGCTCTGCTGGATTCTTTATTGTTGTAATTAATGTTGTTTAATACAGTTTTTAATTGACAAATACTTGTAAAACATTGCTACGCATGACAAATTTTTTTTTTTATAGGGAAAAAGATTTTTTAAAACAAATATAAATATTGAAACAAGAGCAACAAGCCAAGCCAACAAGCCTTATAGTGTCCGAGATCTCAGCGTTCATACGAACAGACTGACATGGCTAGATCGGCTCGGCCAGTGGTCCTGATCAAGAACATACATATGTACCTTATGGGGTCGGCAACGCTTCCATCTACCTCTAACATACTTTCCGACGAATCTAGTGTACCATTTACTCTAGTAGTATACCATTTTACTCTACGAGTAAAATGTAATTAAGTGGTATTTTAATCTAAAACACCTTTTTAGATATTTGGATCAATAATAATAGAGAATTTTCAGATCCCATCTCAACAAAATATTTATTTTTAACATACTATAACAACCCTGGCCCCTGCCTGTCGGAAAGTTTCCGTGAGAATTTATTGGAAGATTACAGAGTAAGAACATAATAAAATCTTAGTCCGTGCAGTTCTTTCGTAAGTGACTTCCGGAACGAATCCGTGTGAATCTTTCGGAAGTGAAAACTGGTACAAGGCCAATAAATCCATTGCATTACCTTTTAATAAAATAAAGTTAAAATGCCCGTGTGGGCATCCCACGGCTCTGCTTCCGACGGCTTGACTTGTTGTAGTCGACTTGCTGCTATTTGACTGATTCTGTGACTTTGATAACTGAATGGGCTTGGTCGTGATCGATGCGTGTGGTTTTAATGGTATCCAAAGTTGAACGGTTTATTTCTAATGTTACAGAGGTCGAAACAGCGAGCTTAATTACATTGGGGTTGGAACTAAAACAACGTTGATAGGAAATTTAACTTAACTAATTATAGCCAAATAGTATTCTTAGTAGTGGAAATATCTTGTAAATTAAAAGGAAAACATTGATTAAACAGTACAATTGCACTATTGCATACGAAACCGGCGCTGATACTATTGCAGAATTATCAGCCTCTTATGCTGACATTATTTATGCAGGTTACTTTAATAGTAACCTCTTAAGGGAAAATGTTCTACTGGAAGATTAACATACATATGACTTTTATTTAGACTATACAATTCATTCATTTAAGTATATCGACTATAATAATATAGACTATTATTAAAGTAAGGTATAATGCCGAAGGTATTGATAATATTCGTCCAAAAAGATATTTCTACCGATTATTTTGCCATATATCACCTTCATATTTGACACAACACACACAACTTTGTTATTGACTTTACGGAAAAGAGCAAATATTTCAGATTCCAAAGCCCAAAACTGACTTTATCCATCCTACCATTTCTTTTCAAAATTATTGAAACCCTTATGTCTGTTCAGATTCAATGTTTTTTAGAAAGCCATCCCTTGCTTCACAACAAATAGTCTGAAAAAGTTGTGTCACGGTCATAACCGACATGCGTACAAAAATAAAGAATATATATAATCTATTATCTGCAGCTTATCTGATTAGAAGACATCAAGCCGTCTTCGCGGGTAATAATATATTCCAATTTCAGGCATATTTCAAGAGGAATCCTAGAGGGATCAGTGTTTGGCCCTTTAATATTCGTCATCCATGTAAATGATTTACCTAGTGTCCTATAGTACTACTATGTCCCTAGTCCATCATTTTAGAACGATGTCAAATATGTCTTTCTCGCTCTTATCCGTAATTATTTTAGTCGCCATATCATTCTTTTTTCTCTTTTTCGTCTTGATGGAATTTTCAAAGGGCATGATCCCGAAAAAGTCATATTTTTCAGTATCAATATTACATTATTTCATGTTAAAATGATACGTGATTAAAAAACAAATTTATATTTTTATGTACATACAATTTCCAGAGGTTGAAACAACCAATATACGATTTTAGATTACCGGACGTGCTCCAGATTGGTGATATTTTTTTCGTTAGTGAGTTACAGGATTGTTCAACATCTGTTGTGGAGCAATAATATCCCATTTTACACCCTGGCAATCAATTTGACGCTGCCACACCCCTACTAACGGTAATCACTCCGATGCAGCTAAATGGCGGCCTTATAAAACCTGCAATTAAAGCTCTGGTTAGGCTTTACGGCGACATTGGATGCACTTGCGTCATTCGCATGGATTTTATAGGGATTCCTTTTTATATAGACTTATTGTTTAATTTGGTATAAACTAAATATAATTTTTACGTAAAAAAACTAAAGTTGCCACAACCACTGGTTTGGGCGTTAGCTTGCAACTGGTGTTGCATGTTGTTTCCTTCACTATAGTTAATATTTATTGATTACTTTAAAACTTGCCGTATTAATTAATTGTTTGACTTAAATATATATTTAAAGGCAGAAATGACGTTACTTCAGTTCAAAAATTGGAAAAAAATTTGACATTGTTAAAGGAAGAATATTCAAAACAGCAGCGCAGCTATGCGGAATTGCAGCGAAAGTATAACGAAGTTGTTGCTACATCAGGAAATGAAGAATTATCGGACGGACTCAGCAATTTTGTCTCACGACTGTCGTTGACAGTTGCTTTATTATTTGGCAGTCCTACTTATGCTGATATTTACATCCGAACGCATTCAAAAGTATTTCCGGCACATAAGATCGTCCTTCATGCCCGCTCAGAAAAATGGGGAGATGATGTCTTGGGCAGCATACAAGAACTGGACTGGAGTGACTTTAATGAGGATGTTGTTTTGGCACTTTTGCGTTGGATTTACACAGATCTAATTGACTTGCAGCATGACGGGCTAGCTTTGGATCTTCTTCGAGCCGCACATCGATTTGGTTTGCCATCTCTTTTAGGAATGTGTGAGCGGGCATTAGTTGCTTCGGTTGGAATAAGATCTTGTATAAAATTTTACTGTGTTGCCGAAGAAGTAGCTGCATTAACACTGTTGCAATATTGCTCTGCCATAATATCAACACACTGGGACGACCTAACAGTGCAAGACTTTGAGCACATGTCCGGACCCTTGTTGTATAAAATGCTTAAGGCAAAAACAAAATATCCACTTCATGCTGCTGTAAGACTCCTAAGAGAAGACGTCGTGTCCCTGTGGATTCAAGAAAATAGTGACACAGTAAGTTATATTTTTGTTGTGCACAGCTGACCATCTTTTATTTAGATAAATATGCTTTGGTACTTGGGGAACTTTTATTTTTTTAATATCACAATTTGTATTTATTGATATCATCAAGAACGGTTAACTTTAGTTCGCTTTTCAAATCGTCGCACTTGTACTTTGTTCTCCTTGGTTCGTAAACTGTCTCTCATATGCTGACACTCAACAGCGTATGTAGATTGGCTGCCTGCGTATGTTGACTCGCGCCTGCGTATGTTCGTTGACTTGTCTGCGGTTGTTGACTTGCGCCTGCGTATGTTGGCTGACTACCCCGAGCTGCGCAACGAACTACATTTAAATTTTTTGGAAATTCAGACTCATTTACCAAGTCGCCCGATTTCTTCTTATTTATATTTGTGCATTGTGACTTTGTGGCCTCCACATTCTGCTGCTTCGCTCTGGCGCATATCAACCGTTTAGTAAGACTGCATACTTACAAAATATCACATTTACTATTCGAAGGGTATATCTTCAATCATTCCATTCGTTAAAAAGAAACAAGGAAATAAAGTGTGCAGTCTCGGAAACAGCCGATTTGCTGATTGCATATTTGCATCTCCCTCACACTCCCATTAGCTAAGTAACGAGGCTATGTGGAGGTCGTCGACTGTAGTGTTAGTTTTATTATATTGTATATTACAAGTAAAGACGGGGCAAAACGAAGAAAAACTAAGACTGAAGCAAATGAGTTAAAATTTTAGTTTTTAACACGGGGATGTAGTGCAGACTAAAATGTGATGTACATCGTGGCAAGTTAATAAGATAGTAGTTGCGCGTTAGTCTAACAGGAACATAAATATCACCTCTGATAAGATTATGCATCAAAATAATTCCAATCATTATTCTACGATTTCCTAGAGTATGCAAATTAATCAATAGCAATCGAATCGAGTAAGAAGGTCACCTGACGTTTGATCCAAGCTCAAACCACGCAAGGCAAAAAGCATAAATTGTTTTTGTACGGACTCAATACGGTCAGTGTGCACTTCATATTATGGACTCCAAACCGAAGAACGAAAAAATTAGGACGCACAAGGGAGATAATTATAACCCAAGAACACTCATAGCTTTATTTAGAGTAGATGTTATGAAGGAGTCAAATTTATGTTTTGGAATCAGGAGAACACCCAAATCGTTAACTGAACATATTCGGTCCAGAGAAGTGCTCTCAAGAGAATAACTCATGAACGTTGGGGTACTCCTATAGAAAGACATAGTTTAAATTTAAAAGGTTGTACTGACACCATTCCTAGAATCTATTAATATTTGACAGCAAGCAGAAACCAGACTATATTATTACATGATAAACAAAGCTTAACATCATCAGCATACATTAGTACACGAGAGTGAGTTACGATAGAGAAAAGATTATTTATTATTAGAGTAAACAGTAAAGGGCCTGTTCGTACCCAAGGGTGCTCAACATAACCAGCACCAACAAATAAAGAAGTAGCCAAGTCGGGAACCCACTGCAGATAAGAATTGCTGATCAGCATATTAAATGTCTCACTAACTCACCGTGTCACCGACTCAACGGGACACTGACTTACCACTCTAGAATATATCTTATTTCACTAATCATTAATCCGAACTTCCGTGTTCCAAGTAGTATATAAGCATGTATCAAATTAAAAATAAATCAGTTATCAACGCAACTTATAACTCCGCGGATCTACTTTCCACCTCCGGAGCAGAGCTCGTAATGCTACACCATCTCAACTAACATACGTTAGCGCAACCTCAGCGCAGTTCCACCATCGCCTGTGGTCCGGCATCGCAGTAACCATCGTTACCATTGGCGCGTCGCGATCGTCCTGCCATCAAAGCGTCCTCGTGCCAGCAACAAGTGCTCGCTCCCGCGGCGTGAAGCAGAAGTGTCTACTTCGGTTAGGCACAAACAGGGCCTAAATGACTACCCTGAGGTAGATGATGCCACGAAGATCATCTTGGAAACAGCATTTTTATATATATAACCCTCTGAGAACTACCATTCAAATAACTTAAAGTCCAAGTTAACAGATTATTCAGAAACACGAGCAGTTCTAATTTAAATAAAGGAAGGGAGTGGCTTTCAGAGTCAAAGGCTTTACTAAAATCGATATATTTAACGTCTTTCTGCAATTTTTTGTTAATTCCATCTATTACAAAATATGTCAATTCGAGCAGGTGAGTGGTGGTCAATCTTCGCTTAACAAAACCATGTTGACACGTTGATATCAGAGTATCAGCACAAATGTGGCAAATAAGAAGTAATAATGCGCTGAAATGCATTAGAAACTGCAAACAATTTAGAGTAACCTCTAGTTTGAAAAAGTTAAGAATCGGTTTACTAATGGTTAAGGCAAAAACCTAAGCACACAGCCAAGGAGTTCATCTGGACCAGAAGAATATGTTGGCGTTTTAGTTGCTGAAAGATGAGATAAACAGTTTTAATTGCAGACAAATTATGCTCATAAATTATTAAGTCGGATTCAGGTGGAATATAAGAACACTTTATAAAAATAGATAGAGATGGCAAAGATACTTTATCACTAATAAATTCAATGTCGTTAGGGTTAAGAAAGTATGTTCTCTTCTATGTTAGACTGGTGGTGGTAACGGCAATTAGCACCCCACCCTCCCTACGAGGAGAGAGATCGGTTCTATAAGACCAAACTTTTGAGTCAGATATCACCGTTTTCAGCCAAGTCTCAAAAAGGGCAAAATGTCTTCATTAAAAGCAGAGGAGTCAGCATAAAGCTTAGCTAGCTTCATATTAAGTCCTCTTACATTTTGAAACGCCAAAAATAAACTGCTCAGTTATTTGGGAAAGGAACTACCGTGGAAAGTCTATTATTAGTTCTCCGTCTGTAGGGAAGAAATCCTTTAATGACCAATTCATCATTAAGCCAAAAACTTTTAGAACTTAGTGCATTGAATACTTCAGGCGGATCACATATTTTAAAGAAAGATATCTTACGAACGTATGGAAATTTAAATTCTTTCACTGTAATATTTTGCGATGGGAATGAATGTTTCAATGAATTCAAAAACATCTGCATATGCGGTTTCAGAGGTTAAACGAGACACAAATAACTGCTTCCTGCATGGGATAACCAAGTGTCTCATTCTTCCCCCATCAGCAATCTGAACATCGTTCTTCTGATTATAGGGACCAGAGACTCCAACGGAGCTTACTTCTCCTGTAGACACAGAAAGCTCCGTTGTGTTTAACCCTTTAAGCTGACTAGTGGTACCTGGGACTCCTCCAGAGCTTTAAAAAAATTAAATTATTATAAATGACAATGGGATCAATAACAAAAAGTATAAGAACGAGTTATGATTTATAAGAGTAGTTCCTAGGTTCCCAGAGAATTAATGTCCGTCTGTTGAGTTCGAGTTTTATTTCCAGAACGCATTTTTTTATTGCTTAGGCCTCTTAGTGCGAGTTTGTTTGATTAGAATATGCCGAATCGGCTGAAGTTGAAATTGGAGCGGATGCAATTGTTTGTGGAATTGGGTCTGCAGGGTCTCAACGTATTTCGCTGGTGTGGCATTTCGTGAAGTCGTGGTCTATACAAAGTCATGCCTGTCTAAGGGGTTTCGTTGGGGAACCGCCGAGGGGATCTGCCGAGGCATTAACTGTCATGCCTGTCTAAGGGGCTTCGGCGGGGGGCCGTTGAGGGAAACTGCTAAGGCGGTAACTAGCGCGTAGGGACTGCAAAAGCGATAGAGTAACTTTCGACTGAGCGTTGCTTTTGAAACACAAACAAACTATACACGCCAACAGTTTAAATAAAAATAAATGGGAGTGATATTACAGAGAGCTATGGGAAACAACAGCAAAAGCTATTGAAACGCATTCACAACAGCGTACAGAGAGTTACAGTTACAAATGCACAGGCTTAATTAGAATTTAGTTGCTATAAATAACTACTATTAAATAGACAAATAACCACAAAAAAACGAACTAAAGCACAAATACGGCTGTTCTGTTAGGCTAGATTAAAAAACAGGACACCAGTTCAAAAGATATTAATAAAAAAAAATTTACAAAATCACAGAGCACAAGATAATCACAACTGGTCACAAGCGACGCTAAATCGAATCTGATTAAATGACTTCGTCATAATAAAAAGCCAGACGAGCAATAATAAGTGTACATTTTTCATTGCTCATTGCAATTCACAAACGGCAAGCGTTCAAATAAAATACGGAAATTAATTTTTATTGCCGCTGAGTATAGAAACAACAGACAATGTTATGTGGTTTTTGTTTTTTGCAAGTTATTTGTTTTTTGTTAAAAATATTGATTCATATGGGCGTGGCAGCCAGTCCTTGCGGTCCCTTAAAAATGTGATTTGGGGTCAACATCATAGCGCATCACAGGGATAACTAAGAAATATAAACGATGTTGCGTTTAAAAGGTAATAGAACTCCGCTGGTATCGTCGAAGCCCTTTTTATATCCGTTACTTGTATATTAGATTCGTCGGAAAGGTAGAATGGAGCAGTTACGACCCTATAAAGAATTTTTATTCTTGATCAGGATCACCAGCCGCGTCGATCTAGCCATGTCCGTCTGTCCGTCTGTCCGTATGAACGCTGAGATCTCGATTGACCTAAAAAAAAAGTTTGCCACGCCCGCAAACCGCCCACAAACTTCAAAAAATCGTAAATATGAACGCGGATATCTCGGAAAATATCAAAGATAAAAAAACGGGATTTCAGATTAAGATTCCGTAGGCTTGAGCGCAGCGCAAGTTTGTTACGCAAATATGCCACGCCCACTCTAACGCCCACAAACCGCCCAAATCTGTGGCGCCCACAATTTTCATGCTAGATAAAAATTTTTTACTAAAATGTATTGGTCTTGTCAATACCTATCGATTGATCTAAAAAAAAGTTTGTCACGCCCACTCTAATGCCCACAACGCTTAAATCTGTCTACCGCCGGTAGGTGGCGCATTTGCAGCTTGCATATCTCCATTTTCCTTTGGTCCCTTTAGCTGAGTAACGGGTATCTGATAGTCGAGGTACTCGACTATAGCGTTCTTCCTTGTTTGTAATTCGACAATTGGGGGGAAAGATTAACTATTGAATCCGGGAGCTCCCGTGGTACAGCCGAGAAGAATTGATTCGCGGGGGCGACGGATACTCTTATGGTCATTCTTCTCTTCTCTGACGCTTCTCTATCCTAAGAGTATTTAGTACGACTGACACATAATTATTGACAGCCGTCCATTTATGCTCTTTGAGGAGCATCAGAGGCACCAAATTAGCCACTGTGTTGGTGTCATCCAAAAGTTCTACGAGTATTCGGCGCTCCGAAGCGAATCTTTCGCAATGAAAGATCATGTGTTCCGCTATTCCATCGTCGCAAACGTGGCACGAGCCTCTACCCTCGTGGCGAAACCTGCGCCAGTACTCGTGGACTTCGGACAGGTAGAAATTTACTTGGCCATGTTTCCTGACTACCCACGTACTTATGCCCGAGATTAGCTGGAACGTCCAGCGTCCCTTCCCCGACTCCTCCCAGCGTAACTCCCACGAAGCCACAGTATCTTTTTTCCACTGATCGAACGTCCCATTTTTAGGCGGTCGGAAATTTTCTACCAGGCAGGAGGGATACCAGCGATGACCAGTCAGACACCGTCTTGAAGGCACTGCGTACTCTGAGGGCAAAAAGACAGTGTGACGCATTAAGGCTACTCTGCCTCACCATGGCGTGCGCCCACACGAGAACTGCTTTCTACATCGCCGCATCGTCACGCTGGTTAGCACCAGTCAGCTTCCATGCCTAGGGCACCTGTGATTAAGTATTATCCCGGGATAGACCGCGGTTGGAGATCACCGCCTTGGTACTAGCATACTTCAGGTGTTCTCTGAACGACAACCTGGTGTCGATCATCACGCCAAGATCGCCTTGATCGCCCTGGTGGATTCGATGGTTGCGTTACTGACTTGAATTTTGGCAACTTCGAGCTTTTTCCTTCTGCTCGCTAGAACCGCTTCCGTTTTTTATGGAGCGAGGTCCAACCCCATGCTGGGCAGCCTGGAGCTGGTGTCATTGGTACTCCTGCTGCAAGTCTCTTCTGCCTGATGGAGCTTCATTTTCACCGTGACGATGGCTATGGTTACAGCGCGAGCACCGAGTTTTGTGGAACTCGACAGAGATTGTGATTGCTTTCTGGCCTTCTGTGGCGTCAATAAGAAGCTCTCTTTCATCTTACGATCAGGCAGTATTCTTTGGTGCCGCCTTTCCAACTGGTACCTTCTTTCTCTGCTTTTGCAATATCCACCACCTTCGAGATCGTGTGGACAGTCGATATCCCGCCGCATAGATGGCGTTCTCCAGACGAGAGCTGACGAACTGCTCCAAGGCCTGGCCGGCGCCGTCGATAAGACAAGTGGCCCATACGCGGACGAATATTCGGGGTCTTGCCTGGTTTTGGGAGCAGGAAGAGCTCCTATCGAAGAGTTCCGCAGGTCAAGGGGTCAAAACCAGTTTAAGAGCTTTGTCTGGAACGCAGCCTGGGCCTGAGGCTTTCCAAATCTTTACCTAGTTGACTACCGTTAGAAGAGTAATCAGTTAATCATTCACCCTGTTTAGCTGTTCATACATTCTGGGAAGCAAGTGACGCTATGACGCTCCTCAGTTTTTCCGGCACTATATGGACCAGAAGCTAGATGTTGGTGACCTTCTTGACGACTATCTTCTATGCGCTGCCTCATGAATTGTGGTCGACTGGGTCGCAGAGCTCCAAATAGCATTTTGGCTTGCTGCCACCTAAACTGGTTAAGCGCAACTCGATGTATAATTTAAAACATGGACTTACCACAAAAATATTTTTTATCCCATCTTTGAAAAACCTTTCCTTTAAAAATCTTAAGTCTTCTTTTTTGTGTTGTTGGATAAATTGTGTTATCGGGCCACTCGCCTGACATAATAACTCTAAGCCAAAGCCCAGAAATAACCGAGCACCCTCAAGCTAACCTCGCAAACAGTTTCCAAGTTGAACACCACACCTTAACACGAAGACGCACATCGACTGTTCCGCAGACGATCTGCAATCAATACTGCAAACAGCCCTTGTGGAGGTCCCATCCAAATCTTAGCTCTCCGATAGGAATATTAACCCCCATCAGAACATCTTCTGGAAATTGGGCTCAAAACGATAAAGATCGAACCGAAACATTCGCTCTGCATCTTAGAAATTTATTTCAGCCCAACCGGGCAAAAAATGCATTTGTTCTTCCGTCAACTAGCAGTGGAACTGATACAGTGTCAATATTTTTCCGGTCAGAAGTGGTTGCAAAAGTCATTAGGAATCAACTCACCACAAATGATCGTCGAGCTTCCTATCTGTATCTTCCTAGTATCACAAAACTAGGCTATTTTGCAACAAAAAATATAAAAAAAATAAAATAAATAATATAAAAATATAATAACGTTCAGCATCGTACAGGCCCTACTATCTTGCCTGTCAAAACTGTTCGAAAAATGTGTCCTCTCCCGAAAAGAGCCTTATCTCAGAACACATATTTTTATTCCAGCACATCAACTTGGCTACCGGGAAAGCCGTGTAACTACTGCAGTGCAATATTTCTCGACGGATCACAGACATTCGACCGTATTTGGCTTGATGGTCTCATGTTCAAAATTAAGACGCAATAAAAGCTGGAGTTCCACAAGGCAGCGTACTTGGACCAACATTGGTTGTCCTGTACACTTCTGATATCCCTACAAACCAGCGGATAAACCCTAATTCGCTCGAGATGCGCAATTAGAGCAACAGTTAAACTAGCTGATCATATTTTATTAGTTAAGAAATGGCTTTCAGACTGGAGGATTAAACTAAATGAGCAAAAGTGTAGACATATAACATTTACCCTTAATAGACAAACGTGCCCATCGCTTATATTGAACAGTACTCGGTATCCACCTTGACAGACGACTAGCCTAGCGAAGTCTTATTGAATGCAAGAAACTTCAGCTAAAACTGAGAGCCAATATGCCTAGACTTCAGGTTCTACTCTAGAACTCCATCCTAAAGCCAATTTGGCTTACGAATCTTATCTCTGAGGTAACGCGAGCAGCAGCAATATTAACATCTTACAGCGCACACAATCCAAAATACTGGAAACAATCACCAGGGCACCTTGGTATTTTTGGAACGAAAACAGGGATCTGGCATTCCACTAGTTAAAGATGAAATACATAAACAACAGGCGACTTACCATACAACGCTTACTCATCATTTAAATCATCTGGCGAGGTACTTTATTCGGGTGTTTAACCGAACCCGTCTTCCACGCAACGATCCTAACGCAATCCTTATTATAAGGGGCCCATTGCTAAAATCAGACGCAATCCCAATTATAAGGGGCCCCTTATTAAAATCAGTCCCAGTAAACATGACTGGTAATTAGGTTATTAATGATATAGGACTCGACACACTTTTTGCTAATCTCCATAAAGAGAAGATCCAATATATAAAGCACACATACTGTCACGTAGTTCTCTGGCCGGGGTAAAACCTCAATCGGGGCCAAGGAACCTATACAAGAAATTTATATAGAAGGGTGGAACCTGTAGTAAGAATTTGTATGGGAGGTGGCAGCACGAGTACTGAGGGTGACGATCGCACTGCTTGGTGGGGAACTTGGGGGGGTCCCGCTGAGAACGCTTTCTGGTGACTGAGCGAGGTACTGAGAGGGCGATCGCGCTGCTTGGTGGTGAACTTGGATGACTCCGACTGGAGTTGGCTAAGGGGATTTTTATCTACTCCGGGTCTGGGAGTCTACGGGGGGTCCTACACACCGGATATTCTCGGAGTCTACTCGGTTTCTACACTCCGGATATTCTCGGAGACTACGAGGATTCTGCACTCCGGATGTTCTCGGAGTCTACGAGGATTCTACACTCCGGATATTCTCGGAGACTACGGGGATTCTACACTCCGGATATTCTCGGAGACTAGGGGTTCTACACTCCGGATGTTCTCGGAGTCTACGAGGATTCTACACTCCGAATATTCTCGGAGTCTACGGGGATTCTACACGTCTTCGACATAGGGCGCCACTTGTCACGTGTGTGTCGGTTGTGGCATGTCGGAGGGATGCTCGGACACACGTCCACTCTCGGCGAAAAGTCAAAACGGAAGAGGAAAAGCTTAGGAATCAGAGATATAGGGTCTGTCTCTTGGCTTAAAATTAATGCTAGTTTAATTAGTTTCCTTAGTTCCTATTATTTTAATTTATAATAATAAATAATAATAGCGAACTATGACTATGATTACAATGATTACAATAAACTAAATATGACTGAATAGGATTTGTGCGTTACAATACTTCATAAAAAATATACAGCGCTGTAAATCTTTCTATTTCATAAAAGGCCTACGACTAACTCTCGCATGGCGAAACTCGTTCCCGTGTGCCTAAAGCGACTTTTTGAGAATTTTCCAAGTGTCTTCTAATTTAAAAGCCGCTATCTTACCAAAAAAAAAACCTTTATCAATTTTCAATTTAAAAGCTGAGTAACGGGTATCTGATAGTCACGGCACTCTCTCTTGCTTTACTTTTTATAACCGTTAATCGTAGAGTAAAAGGGTATACTAGATTCGTCGGAAAGTATGTAACAGGCAGAAGGAAGCGTTTCCGACCCCATAAAGTATATATATTCTTGATCAGGATCACTAGCCGAGTCGATCTAGCCATGTCCGTCTGTCCGAATGAACGCTGAGATCTCGGAAACTAAAAAAGCTAGGCTATTGAGATTTGGCGTTCTTACGCAGCGCAAGTTTGTTTCAGCAGAGTGCCACGCCCACTCTAACGCCCACAAACCGCCCAAAACGGCTCCTACAGTTTTAATGCTAGAATAAAAATGTTAACTGAAATGTATTGCTCTCGTCAATACCTATCGATTGACCCAAAAAAAAGTTTGCCACGCCCACTTTAACGCCCACAAACCGCCCACAAACTTCAAAAATTCGTAAATATGAACGTGGATATCTCAGAAACTATCAAAGATGGAGAATTGAATTCTCAGATTTAGAATCCGTAGCCTTGTACGCAGCGCAAGTTTGTTACGCGAATATGACACGCCCACTTTAACGCCCACAAACCTCCCAAACCTGTGGCGCCCACAATTTTCATGCGAGAAAAAAAATTTTAGCTGAAATGTATTGGTCTCGTCAATACCTATCGATTGATCCACCCACGACCACTCTAACGCCCATAACGCTACCGCCGGTAGGGGGCGCATTTCAATCTCGCTTTGCTGCTTGAATATCTCCATTTCCCTTTGGTCCCTTCAGCTGAGTAACGGGTATCTAATAGTCGAGGTACTCGACTACAGCGTTCTTCCTTGTTTCATTTATATCTTTGCTGCAGTGTGTCCGTCCACTTTACCCAAAAATCTCTTCATTTTTGGAATCAGTTTCCACCTATCAAGGCTACCAATTTTCTCATAGTCTTCTATTGACTCAACCACATCTAATGGTGGTTCACCTATTAAAAAGTGACTGGGTGTTAGACCTTCATTACTTCAATATCGTCCCCCGTAGTATATAACGGTCTTGAATTTAGCACTGCTTCTATCTGACATAATAGAGTTGACAATTTTTCGTAAGTCAAAATATTATCCCCAATTGATCATCTCAGGTAATATGGTCCCGCATTGTCTATTCCTGTATTAATGAAAAGATATGGAGCATTTACTCTGTACTTGGGTAGATTACCCATTAATTGTTTACCTGTACATTGTCTTAATATTTTCTTGAGGCAATCTCTTAACCTAAATTATTAGTATTAATTATCAAATCAGATAGGTAACATTTATCTAATATTATTGGGTGCTTGACCTCAAATCGCATATTGCTATTTTGTGGCCTTACACCCCCTCTAAGAACTCCATCTTTGTCTAAAAATGGGTGCAACCCTAATGTTTTACTTTTCGATTCGATTTTCTTTACCGTCTCTTAAGCAAACTATTTCTGACATAAGCTGACGCTCCTGTTGTTTTTTAACAATCAGTATTCTAGCGATTTTCAATTCATCAACTGACAGAAAAGCAGGATATGAAGCCTTATTAACTTTAGTACTTATAAACCTTAATACCCAGGCAACAATCCACTCAAATTTTTGAAAACTTGAATATTTTCAAGTACTTTATATATGTTATTTTCTGTTCTCGTTATTATAGTACTAACAACTACATCTTCTTTTTGTTCCAATTGAAACTTTGGCCAATGGTCCTTAGACATTGAAAGCCATTTTGGCCCATTCCACCAAATCTAGCAATCTTTTAATTTGGTGGCACAAATACCTCTCGAGGCAATGTCTTCCGGGTTATCTTCCGACTTTACGTGACTCCATTCTGTATCCATTAGTTTTTTAATATCATCATTTCTACGTCTAGTAAACTTATTTTGGAATTTTTCATTACGTATCCAAGCTAATGTAACGGTGGAATCACTCTATGCAAAACTTTCTGCTGTCTGAAATTGATTCCTTTTTTCTCGGCATTAGTTTATTTAAGGGGTTATATACCTTTTTGAGCGAAAAAATTAAGGGAACTTTGGATTTTTTTTCAGGTGTGTAGCAATTATTTTATGACACTGAAGTTTTTATTTATTGATAGTACATGTTTTTATCGAAACAACAAGCGTTTGTTCTTGAAAAAATATAAATAATTTACGAAGTTATGGCAATTCTCTCGGAACCCTTTTTTTTATATCGGCTTGCGGTGACCACGATGGAAGTCCAGCAGGTCAACTGAAATCAAAAAACCAAAAGTTTTTTATTAGTATAGTATTATTTCCAGTTCGTGAACGATTATTTTCAAGAATATTTGGTTTTTTTTGCATACAGTAACGAGTTTTCCAAAAAGTTGATTTTAAGAGTTCTAAAAATTTTATTAAAAAATTCTGATCTGCAAAATCAAAATTGGCGCAAAAAAAACTGAATCGTTCACGAACTCGGCACAATCAATAGAACGTTGGAAAAAGACTAATTGTATGGTACATAATTGGTTAGAATGAAACCTCGGTCTTAGAATTTACTGTTAGTGCATTAGGTGACATAATCGCATATGGATGATGTGATCGCCACTTCTTTGTTTATGTTTACATAATTCGGTCTTATTAGATTTTTCGATCTTATTGGATTTTCACGTTTATGGAATAACGTCATTGTTGACGTTCTGTATCGTTTTTTATCAAAGCCGAAATTGGCGAAATTGGCGATTCTGTTTATTTGTGAACGGTTTCGCTTTGAGCTGGTGGCCGTTGAGAAATCTGTCCAGATACATCACTCCCCCATCACTTAGACAAAATCATATGGTTATTTATGTGATTTTGGGGTATAGTTTTGGTATTTCTTGTAACTCTTGTGATTGTGATTGTATTAAATAAGTATTCTTTTAGGAATTTCTTTAAATTTATAAAGTAGGTGTAGTGATATACTTAATATTAAGAGACCTAGTGTTACAACTACAATTATTTTGTAAGTCTGGTTTTCTTTATTTTGTTCAATAAATATTTATTTTGCTTGTATGTATGATATTGGGTGTAATTTGGTGACATTATTTCTTGTGTATATGCTTTGTGTGTAGTCAGAATTAAAATTGCTTATGGATAAATCGTTAATTGCAATTGAGCAATTGTGTATTTTGATCATATTGTTTCCTTCAATTACAATTTCATTTTAATACAAATTTGATTAAGTACAGTTTTTGACAAATCCCATGTAATTATGATATTTGGTTCGACATAATTAATTTGGGTAGTTAATAGCGTTTTTGTGTACCTGCAACTAGTATCTGTTTGATTAACGAGACCTAAAAGACATGTGTTGGTAACAGGTTTTTTTTGTTTATTTTTATACAAACTATTTCTGTATACGTAATATTTGTTTTGGGTGTTATCTTGTAATATTTTATTATTTTCATCTGGATAAGGTAATATTTCCTATACGGGAAGTTTCTTTATTTCTCTGGGTATGTGGGATATAATTAAAATTTCTGTTACGTACACCCTCCACATAGAAAGATTGACATAGAGAAACACCGACGAATCTTTAGCCAGGGGGAGGGGTGCATGTGACTAACGAGACTCATACTGGTAAAGGCAGAAGAAAATGCAATTCGGCAATTCTCGGGTGTCGCGTAGTCAGAACAACGGCCACGATCGACCTACTGGTAACCATACTCCAGTAGCTGGCTAAGTGCAACAGCCGGCCGTTGACGCCCAAGATAGCAGATATCGAGGAATAGTAATCCTAGCTGGGAACACCTAGGTTATCCGATGCATACCGGCAGCCAAGCAAAAGCTCTAGTCTGGTATAAAAGACCTTAGACAATTAGAGAAGAGGGGAGAATCCATTTGTGTGTCTTGCTGACGGAAGCCGGCAGCTCCGAGGGAAGACGACTTTCCCAGGGGTAGTCGTCCACGGAGACTTTTGCCACCAGGACCAGCCACCATATCCAACAGTCCTTGAGGAGGACACAAATCGCTGCTCGAAAGGTCCTTATGTGTTGGACCAGCGCCGCCATTGTCATCAAAGAACGTGGAGAGGATCAACAATAAGGACGACATCTGTCATACTGTGATGTTTATAGCCGCAGTACCCGTGATCCCCATGCTCCTGGAAATTGTTCAGCTGTAGGAGCCATCCGTTCAGAGGCGAAGCGACCAATAGCGTACGTCGGAGAAAGTAGTGATGCAATGTAAATGTTTTAATCGAGCCAACCAAAGTGAAGTCACGCATAACCAAAGACCAATATCCTCTTATAATACAATTGGAGAACAAGTGAAAGTCAACAAAAAAAAACATTGGAAGCATTCAAACATGCACTGAAATACATTTAAACCAACCGAATCGATAGACAAAGTGCGAATCATGATGAACAGCCGTTGAAGAAGTCGCATGCCTCTGGCATTATGCCAGATAACTATATATTTTGTGTTTAAGTGAATTGGTATACTTAAGAACAGCCGTATTTTGGTGCACGTATGTTTATATATATATATATATCCAATATAATATATTCCAAAGCCCAGGATCCGGAGCGTCGAGATCTTATCGCCCAGGATTTAAAGAGGGGGTAAGTTTGTCGGAACACGGTTCCTTTCTTATAAACATACATATATAAATATCCGTGCAGTATCCTACAGTTTTATAGACTACTATAAACTTTTCCAGCGGCGAGTATCAGCCTTGTTGTTGTATGTACAATTGCAAGAGCTCTCTGAGAGACGTTTTGTAGTCGTGAATAGTCAGCATTTTGCTGATGTGTGCACCTTCACAGGTGGTAAATTCGATACTCTCCGCTAACCAAATATTGTCAATTAGTTTAATTTCCATATGATTTAGCCAACATTATGTTATTCATCCACGGCACTCGCCGATATAAATATTATCCAATAAATTTGTAATGTAAAAAGAATATAAAAACATGAAGTGCTAGAGCGAGAAGTGGAGTAGGTCAAGAACAATGATATAACTTTTTACGGACAACCTTGACAATAGGGGATCGTATTGCGCGGCCCGCGACGATCCATTGGCACACGAACGTGTGAAGGGGAGGGAATATGGCCAAAACACAGCCCGATCGTATTGCGATCAAGCGACAGCTAAGCTTGTGGGGCAGTGTGGACTGACGACTGACGAACTTTATGACTAATATTATTTTCCAGGCACTTTTAATATTTATTCTCCTTATGTTGGAGAGGAGAGAGGCTTACCAAGATCCCACGACCCGAATACGACGTAGCTTATGCCGGCAAATGGTGCCAGAATATCGGACGCCTCTCCCTCGGCCCAAGTCCCTGTCAGGGCTCGGGCACTAATATGCCCACGTAACAGAATTGGCGCCCAGCGCAGGATTTGTCATATTCCCTAAGGAATTTTACCAGGGTACGCAATCTCGATGCCTGCGGTATCGGAGTGGGTGTACTAAGGATGGCAAAGCTTTCATTTTTATTTGCCATAAGTAATTTGACTGTTTTATAGAGCAGGGAACTTAAATAATTTTAAATATGCACCTACTTATTTGTTTTTGTCTTTAAATTAGTAACTGTAAAGTCCCCAACTCTGTGACTGTCAGTGTTGAGTGGCCACTCAATCAGAGCTTTGTCGCAGAATAGAGGCCTGACTTTGAAATGATTTTTAACATGAGAAATATCCTGTCTTGTTCATGGACAAATTTACCCAAATTTCCTTTATCCAAGAACTATGAGTTATCCTTTTTATAATACTATACCTTCAACAAAGTGTCGACCGACTATTTGTTTAAATTAACGTAAATACAATTTATAAGTGCTTTCTGGCCGACGCCACACGACGTACTAGGCATTTGCCCGGTAGTTTGAATTGGTTCGAGTCCAGAAAGAGCAGGAGCGCAAGCATTACGGTAACGCGTTTAGCAGTTGCGGTGCGGGTCTACTGTTCGTTTGTCGATCCAGGACAGAATGGGGGTGGGGGATCTGACAGGAAACGCAAAGCCGACGCCCTACAACGTACTAAACATTTGTCCGGTCGTTTGCTTGGTTCGAGCCTTTGCTGTTTCCCTTGACATATTTGGGCGGTGGACGATTTTTAGTTTCTCTGGCTGACGCCCCACAACGAATTAGGCTAGTTGGTCAGATCGTTTGCTTGGTTCGAGTCCAAAGAAAAAGGAGACGGTTGTGGAGCCCGAGAATGATTGGTCAAACACCTTGTTTTCCGACGACTGGCGGGAGGGGGTTTTTGGACAGATTCCTTATCTAGACACAGCCATTCCGGTTGGAACATTTGGATGTCTAGAAAAAGGGAAAGTAAGGGCATGTTAGCTTAGCGGAACCGCGTTGTGTAGAAGCGGCTAACACCCCTAGTTAGGGAAATTTATTTTGTTTTTTTGGGGCTTAAATATCGGACGGTTCTTGACCGAAGAGAAACTTGAGATGCAGAGAGAAGCACCCCCAGTTTATAAACATTTTTATTGTCGACTTATTCAGCGTATACGTCGCTGACCGGGTGTTTTGAAAAGAATCACGTGAACCTTTTATACCAAAACGCAAAAAAGTGAAGACAAATTTTAGTGCGTGTATTAATCAGCACAAAGTGACAATCTATAAAAGAAAGCGAAGGCCTTTAAAGAAGGCCCAATCACATAAATGAAGGGGGCCAAGAAGAAGGTCCTATTCCAACCCAGCACCGGAAGAGTGACCCGAGCAACAACGCGCGGAGACAATCACCAACCCCGGAGTGCGAGCGCGCCAAGGCTAGGAGACTCATCTGAAAGAGAGCCGTGGGAGCTCGCACAGAATCAGCCAGGACAGGTAGATACCCTGTCCGAAGAAAACAATTTGGACCAATATACTGAAATGGAAGGAGCCGCCGGTGGGGAGAATCTACCCCTAGGACCGCCGAAAGGGAGATCAAGTATGCTTTCCTAATTTCAGAGGCATGAGGAGGACAACTTAGAGGCTGCCGAGCGACGTGAACAAAGATTGATGGAGCTCTTGAGGCAGAGCAACGAAATGCAGCGTGGAATGAGTGCCCAGATAGAAGCGCTAAAAGCACAGATAACAGAATTGCAGTCTCCGACATCCAGGAGACCGAAACAGAAGGGACTGCCTTCGCCGCCCCGAACTGTTCCGAATCCAACGGACAGCTTCTTGAGATACCAAGAGACTCCGCCTCTGGAACCAGTAACACAGGACATGCTCAATAGCCAGATGCACCGGTTAAGAACGCCCAGGCGGATAAACACCCCGTCCCACAGGCAGTCCAGAACAAACGAGAGGGAGACGAGTCACCAACTGCACCCAGAGATCGATCGGAACTCATCATTTCAGGGACCGAGATCAAAGGACGTCAGATTAGACAGATGGAACCTAAAGTTCGATGGAAGCGGTCGCGGCATGACAGTTGAAAGTTTCCTGTACCGCGTAGACCGATTACAAGAATTGTATGACCTCAGCCGCCAACAAGTCTTTCGTGAATTCCATCTTCTGCTGGCAGGTGCGGCCACCAAATGGTATTGACAGTTAATGGAGGACAAGGCAGAAGACTACGATTTTGACTACTATTCGTTGACACAGGAGATGGAACGAGCGTTTTCCACTACCGAAAGTGACCTTATGAAAGTCAAGGAATTAATGGAAGGCAAGCAAGAACAGCACGAAACCTTCAGCGATTATGTCTACGATATGCACAACTTGCATATCAAACTGAAGCATAAAATCGCTGAAGATGATTTTGTTGAGCTTTTGAAAGACAACATGAACTCCCAGATGGGCGGCTTGCTGCTAACATCCCCATTAACTTCGTTAGCGGAAATCAAAAGGGAGGGTCTCTGAGTGGACCGCTGGTTAAAAAGTACTGCGAAAAACATGCCCAGCACTACAAAGCTTTCCTAATAGTACAAACGTTCTTACACCTTATAAACATATAAATCAAACATTTCTAATAAATGTGATTTAATCGGTCGTCAGTTAGATCAAAAGAGGAAACATCATAACCCTATTTCCATGCGCTAAGTTTATGAAAAATACTAGAGTACATAACATTAACATAAAGCAACAGCAGTGAAGATATCAGCCCGAACAGCTCAGCCGATAAAACATGAGACTCTTGATCAGAAAAGTGAGTCGAAGCCACACGTGAATGGGCGCCTAAAAGGAAGAAGAAACACGGTACACACAACGATGTCGTACGCAGATTCCTTTTGCGAAGTCATTCCATGCGGTCCGCATCGATCACTTCGAGCCTGTTACGTACGCCCTCCACATAGAAAGATTCACATAGAGAAACACCGACGAATCTTTAGACAGGGGGAGTGGTGCATGTGACTAACGAGACTCATACTGGTAAAGGCAGAAGAAAATGCAATTCGGCCATTCTCGGGTGTCGCGTAGCCAGAACAACGGCCACGATCGACCTACTGGTGACCAGGAATAGTAATCCTAGCTGGGAACACCTAGGTTATCCGATGCATACCGGCAGCCAAGCAAAAGCTCTAGTCTGGTATAAAAGACCTTAGACAATTAGAGAAGAGGGGAGAATCCATTTGTGTGTCTTGCTGACGGAAGCCGGCAGCTCCGAGGGAAGACGACTTTCCCAGGGGTAGTCGTCCACGGAGACTTTTGCCACCAGGACCAGCCACCATATCCAACAGTCCTTGAGGAGGACACAAATCGCTGCTCGAAAGGTCCTTATGTGTTGGACCAGCGCCGCCATTGTCATCAAAGAACGTGGAGAGGATCAAAAATAAAGACGACATCTGTCATACTGTGATGTTTGTAGCCGCAGTACCCGTGATCCCCATGCTCCTGGAAATTGTTCAGCTGTAGGAGCCATCCGTTCAGAGGCGTAGCGACCAATAGCGTACGTCGGAGAAAGTAGTGATGCAATGTAAATGTTTTAATCGAGCCAACCAAAGTGAAGTCACGCATAACCAAAGACCAATATCCTCTTATAATACAATTGGAGAACAAGTGAAAGTCATGTGAGGATGCGTGAAACACACCCTCCACATTTCGCCACTTCTATTCTTTCCGCCACGAAGGCATACAATTGGAGATTACGCCACGAAGGCCATTTATTTATAAGTTATAATATATAATATAATTATAATATAAGTCGTTACGCCACGAAGGCAATTTATTTAAGTTCAAACTAGAAGCTAAGCTTATCCGATTTAAATATTGCGCGCACCAGGGCTGGAAAACCACCCAGTGTTGGTCAACCGAGGGCCAGCAGCTGATAGTGCCGATAGCGATAGGCGGGAGGTTCGATAAGAAACTGTGTTGGGAAACGAAGAAACCCGGCAAGCCGGGCTTACATGCGGCCGCAAGGGCGGAAGCTCGCTCTCATTCTCGAATGGCAGCCAAGGCTATCAGACCTAGGAGCGGACTTCAACCCGGAGTGGTACAGCGGCACGAGCGTCGGCACGCCGGATCCAAGGAGTAAGTGGGACAGACAATAGCGATCAGACTGAGTGCGAGTAGGGGTAGTAGTAGTAGTACTAGCGAATAATAAAGACAAGAGAGAATGAAGAAGTATGTGTCCGTGTGAATGTGTGCATTTTTCGGGGACCCACGTGCAGTGATTCGTGCCGGTCGGGAATCGTGTTGCGCCAGAGCTGCTTACTCAGTGCAAACGACCACCCGATCGCCCACAAGGAGCATAGGAAAGGATCGCCTCTGGCCACCCTTTCCTGGGAACCCCGCCCCAATTACGGTTTAGGTAGGCGCGAGCCACGTGCAGTGATTTGTGCCGGTCGGGAATCGTGTTGCGCCAGAGCTGCTTACTCAGTGCAAACGACCACCCGATCGCCCACAAGGAGCACAGGAAAGGATCGCCTCTGGCCACCCTCTCCTGGGAACCCCGCCCCAAATACGGTTTAGGTAGTCGCGAGCCACGTGCAGTGATCTGTGCCGGTCGGGAATCGTGTTGCGCCAGAGAAGCTTACTCAGTGCAAACGACCACTCGATCGACCACAGGGAGCACAGGGAAGGGTCGCCTCCGGCCATCCTCCCCTCGGATCCCTACCCCCTACCCCAGTAGCTTGTGAGTCGCACATCCAGGGGGGAACGGCCACGCCGTCCAGTTTTGTTGGTATTTTCTCAGGGATCGGCTACGCCACTCATTTCGTTAGTATTTTCGCCGGGAGCAGCCCCGCCCTCCACTATACCTTTCGGGTGCCGTGTTGCGCTAGAGCTGCTTACTCGGTGCAACGCGGATACTCTGGCCTCCTTTCCCCACAAATCCCCGCGGCAACTCCCCGTCCAGTTTCGTCCCAATACTTTTCTACAAATTTAACTGTAGAGGACCCTGAGTTTTATCCCAGCCCATGAAAAAGGTCCTTACAGTTTGGCGCCCGAACAGGGACTCATAAGGACGACTAGATATCCTTCAGGAGAGTTGGGTTTTTACCACCAACCGCATGGCCTAAAGACCCATGTCCAGTAGACGAGATTTAGTGAAAGATAGGAGACCGCAGGAATAGTTAGAGTAGGGGATCCCGTAACGCTGCGCCCGTCAACGCCAACCGCGCCGGATACGTGGTCACCCGCCACGCTACGAGCGCCACCAGGAGCGCCCAACGATCAGCACCGCCGCTCACCAGCCGCACTCACCAAGCGCCAACGGGAGCGCCAGCCGCAACCACATCGGTCAGCCAGTGCCGCACGTCAGCAGCACCTGCCGTGCGCCCAGCGCTCACCGAGTGATCCCCAGCAGAGCCATCGGCAGCGCCACCGCGCGTATGCCCGGTGTCTCGGGAAAGAAAACGTCAGAGGACGCAGAATCAAAGCCAGATCCGGCAGCTGCCGGACTGGAAGAGGACAGGTTTTTCACCGCATCCGGGGGTGATTCCACGACCGCAAACATGGGGGTCAGGTGGATCGCCTACCGCCGGAAGGACGAGCTGCAGGCTCTGCTAAAAGAGTTTGGACTTGACCCGATCGGCCAAGTAGACGAACTACGACCACGATTGGCATCCTTCATCGGCGGAGGAGACCACAGCCCGGCTCTACGAGAGCGCTTTGCCGCACTGGAGGCAATATACCCGGAAGCACCCACCCAGAGGGCGTCCACCAGTCGGGCCACCTCACCGATGCCCGGAATTGAGGATCACACGCTTCCCGTGCCCTGCTTAGGGAACCTACGGAAAAGCCCTGGACGGGAGATACCGGCCGCCAACCCAGCCGCCCATCTTCCGCACAGCCCTATATCCGCGGCCGTGTTCGCCGAGAAACTGCGAGGATGGGGCGTACTTTTTGACGGACAGTCAGACCCCGTTCATTTTATAGAACGCATCGAGGAAGGTGCCACTGCCTACAATGTGAGAACGAGTGACATACCGAGGGCCGTCATTAGACTTCTCTCAGGCCGCGCCGAAGGCTGGTACCGGGCATACCAAATGCACACCGAGCCATGGGAAACTTTCCGGAGAGAGTTTCTGGAGTTTTTCTTGCCTCCGCGGTACTACCAGAGCCTAGAAGATGCCATCCGGACCAGGCAACAACAAGTGGGCGAGCCCTTCAAAATATACGTAGTGGAATTACGCCTGATGATGCAACGCGCCAAGTACTCACTAGACCAGGAGCTCGAGCGGATCTACGAGAATTTGATGCCGGAGTACCAGCTTTTCATACGGCGACATGAGTTCTCCTCACTAGAGGGGCTTACCCAACTGGCAACTGCGTTCGAAATCGCACGGGATCGAGACCCCGTTCGACATGCAGCCCTAATTCCAACCGCAAGCTGGAATTCCGGCAGGGAGAGCAGCGGAAGACCCGCACCTAGACCCCAGAACTTTCTCGCTCCAACGCCCTCTGGACCCAGGAGGCCGGCGATATCCAACGGGATGATCGCCCAGGCAGCGGAACCACCGGTTGACATCGGCCGAGCTTGTCACCGCTGCGGAGAAATTGGACACTTCACACGAGAATGCCGAAACCCACCGCTGATGCACTGCTGGGACTGTGGGAAACGAAACATCCGTACCATCGACTGCTGCCGCCGGACGGAAAACGGCCAGGGTCGCCGCCCACGTCGGGAGCCTGCGGTGACCCACTCGGTGCTCCCCCATCACTAGACTCCCCACTCCGCCTGGCGGGGGGGCGGATTGTTGCCAATGTTACCATCGAGGGACAACCTTTCTCGGCAACAATTGACACAGGAGCCTCGCGAAGCTTTGTCAGCGAAGCGATCGCCAAGCGCCTAGACTCAGGAAGAAACAGCAGAGAAGTCCGCTCCCGCATCTCTCTGGCGGATGGATCCCAGAAAGAGGTGACCAAGGCCCTCCAGGCGCAAGTCGGCTTAATCGACCGACCGATCGGGCTGACGCTACTAGTCCTGCCAACGATCCTGGATGAAGTGATTTTGGGCATCGACTTTCTTTGCGCCATCAGCACCGGCCACCCGGAAGGTAGAACCAACCCCAGATACGCGGGCGACTCCTACGGCCGCAACCGCGCAATCCCCAAGCACACCCGGTACGCCGCAATCATCGCAAGGCACCGAGGGGGGAACCAAAACAGTTCCAAAGCCTGCTCCGAGGACTCACATAAAGCCAAGCGCGCCAGTGCGGAAGACAAGTCCTGACCCCTCGGGACCCCCGTTGTCAAGGAACCCGTCAGGCGACACCGCGGGAACCTGCATCACCACGGAGAACAGCTACGGCCTACAGCCGCAGGCGGACGCCGCCACGGCAAAGGGGAAGAACCCGTTTCGACGCCCCTCCACGAGCGCCATGTTGGCCACCACAACGGTGGAAACTCACACGCGCAAACCAGCCACGACACCTGGGCCGCGGGAACCACAACGGAAAATCGGTGTATATCAGCTGCCAGCCCAGTCGGACGCAGCCAGCGCACGGAAGCACAACCCGTTCCGGAGCCACTGTCCCCACGGACACCTGGCCACTGTAGCGGAGGACCCAACCAGGCTACAGGTGACCGAAGAACCTCACGCCGAGGAAACCGCCCACTTTCTACAGGAGGAGCTACAGCTTTTCGACGAGCTAAGCGGGCCAACGGAGATCGCCGAGCATACCATCACTCTCCGGGATAATAAGCCACTAAAGCAGCGGTATTATCCAAAGAACCCCGCCATGCAGAGCATAATCAATCAGCAGTTGGACGAGCTATTACGAGACGACCGAATCGAGCCCTCTCGTAGCCCGCACAGCGCCCCGCTGGTGCTCGTGCGGAAGAAGACAGGGGATATGCGGATGTGCGTCGACTATCGACAACTCAACGCACATTCCATACCCGATGCGTACCCACTCCCACGAATCAACCACATATTGGAGCGGCTACGGAACGCCCGGTTCATCTCAACGCTGGATCTTAAGAATGGATACTGGCAGATCCCTATGGCGGAAGGAAGCCGCGAATGCACGGCTTTCACCGTCCCTGGGCGTGGACTCTTCCACTGGAAAGTCATGCCCTTTGGACTGCATTCTGCCCCAGCAACGTTCCAGCGAGCCCTTGACAGCGTCATCGGGCCGGATATGGAACCCCACGCCTTCGCCTACTTGGATGACATCATCGTCATCGGGGCGACGTGGGAGGAACATGCCAGGAATCTCAGGGAAGTCTTCCGACGACTACGGGAAGCAAAGTTTCGGCTGAATCAAGGCAAGTGCAAGTTTTTCCAGAAAAAGCTGGTATACTTAGGCCACTTGATCAGCGAAGAGGGCATCAGGACGGACCCAGATAAGATAGCTGCTATCCAGGGACTACGCCCGCCAACCAACGTCAAGGAACTCCGTCGCCATTTGGGCATCGCATCTTGGTATCGACGCTTCGTCCAGGATTTCGGCTCCATCGTTCAGCCCATGTCCCGACTCCTCAGGAAGGGGGTCAAGTGGAGCTGGGAGGAGCCCCAACAGCAGGCGTTTGAGACACTCAAAGCTAGACTAACGGCCGCACCGGTACTGGCCTGCCCAAATTTTGAATACAAGTTCCAGCTTCAGACGGATGCAAGTGATGCAGGACTTGGAGCAGTCCTCACTCAGAGCATCGATGGAGAGGAAAAGGTCATCGCCTACGTAAGTCGACGCCTCGAGCGGGCCGAGGAAAACTACTCCACTACCGAAAAGGAGTGCCTCGCCATAGTTTGGGCCACGCGGAAGCTACGCTGCTACTTGGAGGGCTACCAGTTCGACGTGATTACGGATCACCTCGCTCTCAAGTGGTTGAACTCGATTGACAACCCCACGGGCCGCATAGCCCGGTGGGCTCTGGAGCTGCAACAATACCAGTTTACCGTCCTCTATCGGAAGGGCAAATACAACGTTGTCGCCGACGCCCTCTCCCGACAACCCCTAGGGATGCTTCAGCTGATCGCGGAACACGGAACTCAGTGCAAATGGATCCAGAGGATGCAAGAAGAAGTCCAGAGGCGCCCCGAAAAGTTTCCGGATTACACTCTGGATCACGGACAGCTGTATCGACACATCGGACACACCTCAGACGTGGAAAACAGCAACCCATGGAAGCTTTGCGTGCCTCGGGAGCAGAGACAACGAGTGCTGGAGGAGTGCCACGACCACCCTTCTGCTGGTCACCTGGGCATCCGGAAGACTCGCAGACGGATTGCCCAACGGTATTTCTGGCCGGGATTACATCGAGACGTTGTGCGGTACGTCACCAGCTGCTTGGTTTGCCAACAATACAAGGTGAGTCAACGCAAACCGGCGGGCAAAATGCTCACCCGCCATCCCACGGAGCCATTCGCGCTCGTCGGAGCCGACTTCGTTGGACCTCTTCCTCGGACCCGACGAGGGAATACCATGCTGCTCGTATTTATAGATGTCTTTTCCAAATGGGTCGAGATCATACCCCTAAAGAAGGCCACAGCCGCCCAACTGGAGTTTGGATTTCGGGAAAGGATAATATCCCGCTTTGGAGCCCCCAGGACTTTGATTTGCGACAACGGCACGCAGTTCACCAGCCGCGGTTTCAAGACATTCTGTCGCACTAACGGCATCAAACTGGAATACACAGCCCCCTATTCCCCGCAGCAGAACCCCACCGAACGGGCAAACCGGACCATCAAGACAATGATAGCCCAGTACGTGGACCAGGATCACAGGACATGGGATCAGCTACTGCCAGAGATCTCGCTGGCCATAAACACGAGCATCTCAGATAGCACCGGTTTCAGCCCCGCCTATCTGGTGCAGGGTAGGGAACCCAGATTGCCAGGGGCCCTCTTTGATGTGGTCACGCCTGGTCTACACTCGTCGCCGTTGGACCCCACTGAGCGAGCTAAACGACTTCAGGAAGCTTTCCGCACTGCGCTGGAAACCAACCAGATGGCTTCTCAGGAACAAGGCCGCCACTACAATTTGCGACGTCGCGAGTGGAGACCTCAGCTCGGATCACAGGTTATGGTCCGCCTCCACCACCTGTCAAAGGCCAGCGAAGGCTTTAACGCGAAGCTTGCTCCTAAGTACTCTGGGCCATTTAAGGTGCTGAAGTTCCTCTCCCCGAATATCGTCAGGATACAACATATGGAAAACAGGAAGAGGCGAACAGCAGGAGTAGGCGACCTGAAGGAGTACCACCAACGCAGTGACCAACTAGGGGACCCGGAAGAAGCCACCGGAGAGAGCGCGTGCCCAACATAAGGGAGTCGACGAATGTACCCAAAGCATCGTAGTAATAACTTTAGTAGAAAACTAGGTTAAGCTGAGAGTTGTACCCACTAGATAAGTCGATCCTCGCACTCAGGCAGGGCCAGTAAGGAACGTAGGCCTAGGCTAATATTCTAGCAATTTACAGATCGGAACTACAACAACAGGATGGAGCCTTTCTACCCAAACTTCGTCGCAGGGGTCTACCAACCGGTCGACCACCGTGACTCGGACACGGATACCAATGACGGCGCACCTTCCAGCCGGGACTCGGTCCTGTCAGACCGGAGCCCCACACCACCCAGCTTCAGCCCAATCCTCAGCCTCCAGTCACGCGAAGCTCGTAACGGCGACTTCATCTCCACCGTGCCGTGGTCGCCGGACGCAAGCATTGCAGTTAGCGGCGAGCCACCTGCGGCGTTTGCAGTTGGAGCATCGGGGGACGAGGACGACGACTCGACAGCACCCACGGTGGCCCGTTTGGCACGGCTGCAGGTCTTCGAATCCGGCGAACCGGGGACGGCAACAGTTCACCGTTCGGTGGATGCTTGGATCCAGAGCCAGGATCACCACGCGTTCGCACCCGGCTACCTTGGGCAATGCCGACGGGAAGCCGAACGATGCCCCTCGGGAAGCCCGATGTCTTCCGATGACTCCTCCGTGGCGATGGACGGTCGCTTTGGAGCCGGGCAACTTCGCGCGCCCCAACAGCCGGTCATCGACGAAGCCAACCGGGCCTGGGAGGACTACGGCGGCTACGTCAACCCAGAGCCTGGGGAAGCCGACGTCGGGAGGAGACTCAGCTCCGGGCACGGTTCCGACGAAGCCAACGAGGAGGAGGACGACGCCAACGAGGAGGAGGACGACGCCAACGAGGAGGACGCAGGACCCGCTGCTGGCCAGGACCCAGGAGTCAAAGGAAACGCTCTCCAGGGTTTCGTAGACCCGCCACCGCCGGCCCTACCAGAGGCATCGCCCGGACCACCACCAGAGCGGCCCCCGAGGGCATCTCCCAGAACGCCGCGACAGACGTCACCCCCAGGAGGTGGAAGCCACTATACCAGTCCGCTACCACGAACGCCCGGACGTTTGCAAAGCTCCCCACGAACCCCGGAAGGGATGTTTCGACCGCACAGCCAGCGATCGCCGCACCCAATATCGCCGGGACTGGGCACCTCTGCGCGCGCCGTACCGCAAACTCCCGGCCGCACGATCGCACCAAGCGAGCTGGGCTGGGAACCGGACCTGAAATTGTTCCTCAGCAGGGAAGAGGAGGATGAGGTCCTGCAAGCCCTCCGGGAGTGTCCGGACGCTGGACAAGTTATGGAGGAGGCCCAGTGGATCATCGCCCCAGTCGGCTGGAGGGTAGACACCCACCAGCGACGACTGCCTACAGCCCTAGTCGCATCCATCCAGGAGCAGGATCGACGGAGGGTGCGCTACCTGCGCCAGATCGAGGGTCATCGGTTCCGAGTCACCATCACCGCCGGGCGGGAGGTGATCGTTTCCCTCCGCCCTAATCACGCCGAAGAAAGGGGGGGGGGGGGGGGGGGGGGGGGGGGTGTGAGGATGCGTGAAACACACCCTCCACATTTCGCCACTTCTATTCTTTCCGCCACGAAGGCATACAATTGGAGATTACGCCACGAAGGCCATTTATTTATAAGTTATAATATATAATATAATTATAATATAAGTCGTTACGCCACGAAGGCAATTTATTTAAGTTCAAACTAGAAGCTAAGCTCATCCGATTTAAATATTGCGCGCACCAGGGCTGGAAAACCACCCAGTGTTGGTCAACCGAGGGCCAACAGCTGATAGTGCCGATAGCGATAGGCGGGAGGTTCGATAAGAAACTGTGTTGGGAAACGAAGAAACCCGGCAAGCCGGGCTTACATGCGGCCGCAAGGGCGGAAGCTCGCTCTCATTCTTGAATGGCAGCCAAGGCGATCAGACCTAGGAGCGGACTTCAACCCGGAGTGGTACAGCGGCACGAGCGTCGGCACGCCGGATCCAAGGAGTAAGTGGGACAGACAATAGCGATCAGACTGAGTGCGTAGTAGTAGTACTAGCGAATAATAAAGACAAGAGAGAATGAAGAAGTATGTGTCCGTGTGAATGTGTGCATTTTTCGGGAACCCACGTGCAGTGATTTGTGCCGGTCGGGAATCGTGTTGCGCCAGAGCTGCTTACTCAGTGCAAACGACCACCCGATCGCCCACAAGGAGCATAGGAAAGGATCGCCTCTGGCCACCCTTTCCTGGGAACCGCGCCGCAATTACGGTTTAGGTAGGCGCGAGCCACGTGCAGTGATTTGTGCCGGTCGGGAATCGTGTTGCGCCAGAGCTGCTTACTCAGTGCAAACGACCACCCGATCGCCCACAAGGAGGACAGGAAAGGATCGCCTCTGGCCACCCTCTCCTGGGAACCCCGCCCTAAATACGGTTTAGGTAGTCGCGAGCCACGTGCAGTGATCTGTGCCGGTCGGGAATCGTGTTGCGCCAGAGAAGCGCCAGAATATCGACCACTCGATCGACCACAGGGAGCACAGGGAAGGGTCGCCTCCGGCCATCCTCCCCTCGGATCCATACCCCCTACCCAAGTAGCTTGTGAGTCGCACATCCAGGGGGGAACGGCCACGCCGTCCAGTTTTGTTGGTATTTTCTCAGGGATCGGCTACGCCACTCGTTTCGTTAGTATTTTCGCCGGGAGCAGCCCCGCCCTCCACTATACCTTTCGGGTGCCGTGTTGCGCTAGAGCTGCTTACTCGGTGCAACGCGGATACTCTGGCCTCCTTTCCCCACAAATCCCCGCGGCAACTCCCCGTCCAGTTTCGTCCCAACACTTTTCTACAAATTTAACTGTAGAGGACCCTGGCCGGACTGAGTTTTATCCCAGCCCATGAAAAAGGTCCTTACAGTCAACAAAAAAAAACATTGGAAGCATTCAAACATGCACTGAAATACATTTAAACCAACCGAATCGATAGACAAAGTGCGAATCATGATGAACACCCGTTGAAGAAGTCGCATAATATAAAAACCAATAGTTCAAGAATTTTTTCGTTTTCGTTGTATTCGAGATGCTTGTTTATTATATCGATGCCTTTGTTAACTGTATCGATTATATTATTTGTTCGTTTACCTGTACACTATTTTGAGCTATTACATTGATTTTTTCTTCTAATTCTTCTTAATCATTATTATCTAATGTTCCAAAAAGATATTTGTAAGCTGTTCCTAAAAAATTAGCTAATCCTCTTTTGTTTCCCATAACAATTTTTAACCCATTCATTTCTCTTTGTAGTTTTTCCGTTAAATATTTAATCTGTATTATTTCCTTAAAGCCAAACGCTTGTGAGCAAATTTTCGTAAGATTCTTCCGTTTTCGTAATATTAATTGTGAGGCAATGGTATTCAAAACTATCTGGGATGTTGATTGTGTCGGTCATAAATAACAAATAGCCATTGTATGATTTTATAGGGTTAATTTCTATAAATTGGTTGTTACCCATTGGCATCATTATTATTAACGTTGATGTCAGAAAGATGAAAGTCAAAGCGCTGGGTCTTGATCTGGGTCCTCCTTGAAAATTAGTATTGTATAATCGCTTTAATAGTTCCTCCACAGGAATTGCTCCAAATATAACGTTTGTCTGTCGATCATTGGTTGTAGGATACAGACGCAAAAGGTTGTTAACTCTTCTGACAAAGGTTCCTAGGGTCCTTCAAACGTTGGAATATTCCGGATCTGGGACAAAAGCTGATTTAAGTTTTGCTCCGTCAATGGGCTGGGTGCCACACCAATTTGTGGTTGCCCTTGAGCTGGTGGTTGTTGGTCCATTTTGTTATGTTTAATTAAATTCCACTCAACTTATTACTGACCGAATTGGATTTATTCAGTAGTCGATTGAAATTTAATTTATTATATTTTTTCAGTGCCTTTAATTTGCACTTAGGTTCTTTTGCGGATCTCTTAGTTGCACTTCCGAGCTAGTCGATTAAATTGCTTACTTGTGGGCAATTCCACGCGCTGATCTGGATATCCTAGTAATTTAGAAATATCCTTTTAATTGATCAGTAAGCTCCCGACTTTGTTTTATCGCAAGGATATTTTTTTTAAAGAGATCCTACCGACTGCGCCATTTACATGAGTCGTTCTTCGCTCGAATAAAAAATTAGGAGATTTTTTTTAATTGTATGTTACAGAATTGGTTACAATGAAACCTCGGTTTGCGTCTTAGAATTTACTGTTAGTGCATTAGGTGACGCAATCGCAAGTGGATGATGCGATCGCCACTTCTTTGTTTATGTTTACATAATTCGGTCTTATTAGATTTTGCGATCTTATTGGATTTTTACGTTTATGGAATTACGTCATTGTTGACGTTCGGACTTAATCAATTTTCTTTGTTTGTTTGCATTGCGGGATCTCAAGCTTCTGTATCGTTTTTAATTAAAGCCGAAATTGGCGATTCTGTTTATTTGTAAACGGTTTCGTTCTTTGAACTGGTGGCCGTTGAGGAATCGCAGTGCAGATACGTCACTATATATATTCATGATAAGGATCACTAGCCGAGTCGATCTAGCCATTTCTGTTTGTCCGTCTGTCCGTATAAACGCTGAGATCTAGAAAACTACAAAAGCTAGAAAATTGGGACTTGGCATGTAGATTCCTGAGCTTCTTCTTGCGCAGCGTAAGTTTGTGTCATCAGTGTGCCACGCCCACTCTAACGCCCACAAACCGCCCAAAACTTTGGCTGGAAATTTAATTTTCTCATTAACACCTATCGATTGACCCAAAAAAAGTTTGCCACGCCTACTTATGCATTACAACTTGCACCAATTTCTTACGTTCCCCAACACTGAAAATTTAAAATTAATGAACTTGGGTAGATCTGTAAAAATCGATTTAAAATGGATTGTCGTGATCAATGGCGCATATTTTCCGGTAAGATTCAGCCTTCAATAAAACAACATAAAACTAATTTCGGTTTTAAGGCGTGTATTTTTAAAGAAGCCATTTATGCCAGCGTTTTTGCATTTTTTCCAACTTTTTCAACTTTGACGAATTGTAGCTTCTAAACTAATGAATGGATCTCAATGATGCGTATAAGAAAGTTAAAATGTGTCTTTGATGACCGAAATCGGTTTATCAGAACTCGAGTTAGTAAATAAAAAAGTGCGAAAAACGTTTATTACACTTAAAAAAAATTGGTACCATAGAAAAAAGTCTTTTTTTAAAAGCAAGAGTATGTTTTTTTATTTCTATTTACTTTGTGTATAAGAGTAGTAAATAAAAAAGTGCGAAAAACGTTTATTACACTTTAAAAAAAATTGGTACCATAGAAAAAATTTTAAGTGCCCTTTTCTTAATCAGGGAGATGTACCTTACCGGAAAACAAAGGTTTCCTTGAAGGCGTATTTCATCAATTTTTATACCCGTTACTCGTAGAGTAAAAGGGTATACTAGATTCGTCGGAAAGTATGTAACAGGCAGAAGGAAGCGTTTCCGACCCCATAAAGTATATATATTCTTGATCAGGATCACTAGCCGAGTCAATCTAGCCATGTCCGTCTGTCCGTCTGTCCGGATGAACGCTGAGATCTTGGAAACTATGAGAGCTAGGCTATTGAGATTTGGCGTGCAGATTCCTGAGCTTCTTACGCAGCGCAAGTTTGTTTCAGTAGAGTGCCACGCCCACTTTTACGCCCTAAACCGCCCAAAACTGTGGCTCCTACAGTTTTGATGCTAGAATAAAAATGTTAACTGAAATGTATTGTTCTCATCAATACCTATCGATTGACCCAAACACGCCACGAAGGCAATTTATTTAAGTTCAAACTAGAAGCTAAGCTTATCCGATTTAAATATTGCGCGCATCAGGGCTGGAAAACCACCCAGTGTTGGTCAACCGAGGGCCAACAGTTGATAGTGCCGATAGCGATAGGCGGGAGGTTCGATAAGAAACTGTGTTGGGAAACGAAGAAACCCGGCAAGCCGGGCTTACATGCGGCCGCAAGGGCGGAAGCTCGCTCTCATTCTCGAATGGCAGCCAAGGCGATCAGACCTAGGAGCGGACTTCAACCCGGAGTGGTACAGCGGCACGAGCGTCGGCACGCCGGATCCAAGGAGTAAGTGGGACAGACAATAGCGATCAGACTGAGTGCGTAGTAGTAGTACTAGCGAATAATAAAGACAAGAGAGAATGAAGAAGTATGTGTCCGTGTGAATGTGTGCATTTTTCGGGAACCCACGTGCAGTGATTTGTGCCGGTCGGGAATCGTGTTGCGCCAGAGCTGCTTACTCAGTGCAAACGACCACCCGATCGCCCACAAGGAGCATAGGAAAGGATCGCCTCTGGCCACCCTTTCCTGGGAACCGCGCCGCAATTACGGTTTAGGTAGGCGCGAGCCACGTGCAGTGATTTGTGCCGGTCGGGAATCGTGTTGCGCCAGAGCTGCTTACTCAGTGCAAACGACCACCCGATCGCCCACAAGGAGGACAGGAAAGGATCGCCTCTGGCCACCCTCTCCTGGGAACCCCGCCCCAAATACGGTTTAGGTAGTCGCGAGCCACGTGCAGTGATCTGTGCCGGTCGGGAATCGTGTTGCGCCAGAGAAGCGCCAGAATATCGACCACTCGATCGACCACAGGGAGCACAGGGAAGGGTCGCCTCCGGCCATCCTCCCCTCGGATCCATACCCCCTACCCAAGTAGCTTGTGAGTCGCACATCCAGGGGGGAACGGCCACGCCGTCCAGTTTTGTTGGTATTTTCTCAGGGATCGGCTACGCCACTCGTTTCGTTAGTATTTTCGCCGGGAGCAGCCCCGCCCTCCACTATACCTTTCGGGTGCCGTGTTGCGCTAGAGCTGCTTACTCGGTGCAACGCGGATACTCTGGCCTCCTTTCCCCACAAATCCCCGCGGCAACTCCCCGTCCAGTTTCGTCCCAACACTTTTCTACAAATTTAACTGTAGAGGACCCTGGCCGGACTGAGTTTTATCCCAGCCCATGAAAAAGGTCCTTACAGTCAACAAAAAAAAACATTGGAAGCATTCAAACATGCACTGAAATACATTTAAACCAACCGAATCGATAGACAAAGTGCGAATCATGATGAACACCCGTTGAAGAAGTCGCATAATATAAAAACCAATAGTTCAAGAATTTTTTCGTTTTCGTTGTATTCGAGATGCTTGTTTATTATATCGATGCCTTTGTTAACTGTATCGATTATATTATTTGTTCGTTTACCTGTACACTATTTTGAGCTATTACATTGATTTTTTCTTCTAATTCTTCTTAATCATTATTATCTAATGTTCCAAAAAGATATTTGTAAGCTGTTCCTAAAAAATTAGCTAATCCTCTTTTGTTTCCCATAACAATTTTTAACCCATTCATTTCTCTTTGTAGTTTTTCCGTTAAATATTTAATCTGTATTATTTCCTTAAAGCCAAACGCTTGTGAGCAAATTTTCGTAAGATTCTTCCGTTTTCGTAATATTAATTGTGAGGCAATGGTATTCAAAACTATCTGGGATGTTGATTGTGTCGGTCATAAATAACAAATAGCCATTGTATGATTTTATAGGGTTAATTTCTATAAATTGGTTGTTACCCATTGGCATCATTATTATTAACGTTGATGTCAGAAAGATGAAAGTCAAAGCGCTGGGTCTTGATCTGGGTCCTCCTTGAAAATTAGTATTGTATAATCGCTTTAATAGTTCCTCCACAGGAATTGCTCCAAATATAACGTTTGTCTGTCGATCATTGGTTGTAGGATACAGACGCAAAAGGTTGTTAACTCTTCTGACAAAGGTTCCTAGGGTCCTTCAAACGTTGGAATATTCCGGATCTGGGACAAAAGCTGATTTAAGTTTTGCTCCGTCAATGGGCTGGGTGCCACACCAATTTGTGGTTGCCCTTGAGCTGGTGGTTGTTGGTCCATTTTGTTATGTTTAATTAAATTCCACTCAACTTATTACTGACCGAATTGGATTTATTCAGTAGTCGATTGAAATTTAATTTATTATATTTTTTCAGTGCCTTTAATTTGCACTTAGGTTCTTTTGCGGATCTCTTAGTTGCACTTCCGAGCTAGTCGATTAAATTGCTTACTTGTGGGCAATTCCACGCGCTGATCTGGATATCCTAGTAATTTAGAAATATCCTTTTAATTGATCAGTAAGCTCCCGACTTTGTTTTATCGCAAGGATATTTTTTTTTAAAGAGATCCTACCGACTGCGCCATTTACATGAGTCGTTCTTCGCTCGAATAAAAAATCAGGAGATTTTTTTTAATTGTATGTTACAGAATTGGTTACAATGAAACCTCGGTTTGCGTCTTAGAATTTACTGTTAGTGCATTAGGTGACGCAATCGCAAGTGGATGATGCGATCGCCACTTCTTTGTTTATGTTTACATAATTCGGTCTTATTAGATTTTGCGATCTTATTGGATTTTTACGTTTATGGAATTACGTCATTGTTGACGTTCGGACTTAATCAATTTTCTTTGTTTGTTTGCATTGCGGGATCTCAAGCTTCTGTATCGTTTTTAATTAAAGCCGAAATTGGCGATTCTGTTTATTTGTAAACGGTTTCGTTCTTTGAACTGGTGGCCGTTGAGGAATCGCAGTGCAGATACGTCACTATATATATTCATGATAAGGATCACTAGCCGAGTCGATCTAGCCATTTCTGTTTGTCCGTCTGTCCGTATAAACGCTGAGATCTAGAAAACTACAAAAGCTAGAAAATTGGGACTTGGCATGTAGATTCCTGAGCTTCTTCTTGCGCAGCGTAAGTTTGTGTCGTCAGTGTGCCACGCCCACTCTAACGCCCACAAACCGCCCAAAACTTTGGCTCCTACAGATTAAATGCTAGAATAAAAATTTTACCTGAAATTTAATTTTCTCATTAACACCTATCGATTGACCCAAAAAAAGTTTGCCACGCCTACTTATGCATTACAACTTGCACCAATTTCTTACGTTCCCCAACACTGAAAATTTAAAATTAATGAACTTGGGTAGATCTGTAAAAAGATCTGTAAAAATCGATTTAAAATGGATTGTCGTGATCAATGGCGCATATTTTCCGGTAAGATTCAGCCTTCAATAAAACAACATAAAACTAATTTCGGTTTTTAGGCGTGTATTTTTAAAGAAGCCATTTATGCCAGCGTTTTTGCATTTTTTCCAACTTTTTCAACTTTGACGAATTGTAGCTTCTAAACTAATGAATGGATCTCAATGATGCGTATAAGAAAGTTAAAATGTGTCTTTGATGACCGAAATCGGTTTATCAGAACTCGAGTTAGTAAATAAAAAAGTGCGAAAAACGTTTATTACACTTAAAAAAAATTGGTACCATAGAAAAAAGTCTTTTTTTAAAAGCAAGAGTATGTTTTTTTATTTCTATTTACTTTGTGTATAAGAGTAGTAAATAAAAAAGTGCGAAAAACGTTTATTACACTTTAAAAAAAATTGGTACCATAGAAAAAATTTTAAGTGCCCTTTTCTTAATCAGGGAGATGTACCTTACCGGAAAACAAAGGTTTCCTTGAAGGCGTATTTCATCAATTTTTATACCCGTTACTCGTAGAGTAAAAGGGTATACTAGATTCGTCGGAAAGTATGTAACAGGCAGAAGGAAGCGTTTCCGACCCCATAAAGTATATATATTCTTGATCAGGATCACTAGCCGAGTCAATCTAGCCATGTCCGTCTGTCCGTCTGTCCGGATGAACGCTGAGATCTTGGAAACTATGAGAGCTAGGCTATTGAGATTTGGCGTGCAGATTCCTGAGCTTCTTACGCAGCGCAAGTTTGTTTCAGTAGAGTGCCACGCCCACTTTTACGCCCTAAACCGCCCAAAACTGTGGCTCCTACAGTTTTGATGCTAGAATAAAAATGTTAACTGAAATGTATTGTTCTCATCAATACCTATCGATTGACCCAAAAAAAAGTTGGCCACACCCACTTTATCGCCCACAAACCGCCCCCAAATTTCAAAAAATCGTAAATAAGAACGTGGATATCTCGGAAACTATCAAAGATAGAGAATCGGGATCTTTGTGTGGGATCGGAAGTGCTTTAACTGCGTTAATTTGAGATACATATCGAAGGACTGCCCCACAGTCAAAGTCGAACCGGTTGAAACTCCGGAAATACGCGAAAATTATCCGATGATTAACTTTCGATGTGTAAAGAGATTTAAATTAAAAGTAACCAGTACGCAACGCTTATTGGCACACGCAGAAAAAACAACATTATGAGTGAAACAACTTACGTATGCTTAAAAAAGGCTAAGTTGAGTGCAGTGAATATTTTTCTTGTCGGTTTCGGGAACGGCAACCGGGTGAAACCATTGGGTTCTTTTAAAGAATAAGTTAAAGTGGACGATTAAGTGCTTAAAGAAAATTTGTTAGTTGTTTCATCTGACGTTTTGAGCGTAGAAGCAACGCTGAATTAATAACACCAGTTTACAAAAAACAAGGAAGAACGCTATAGTCGAGTACCTCGACTATCAGATACCCGTTACTCAGCTAAAGGGATCAAAGGGAAATGGAGATATGCAAGCAGCAAATCGAGATTGATATGCGCCACCTACCGGCGGTAGACGAATTAAAGCGTTATGGGCGTTAGAGTGAGCGTGGATCAATCGATAGGTATTGACGAGACCAATACATTTCAGTTAATTATTTTCTAGAATGAGAATTGTGGGCGCCACAGGTTTGGGCGGCTTGTGGGCGTTAGAGTGGGCGTGGCATATTCGGGTAACAAACTTGCGCTGCGTACAAGGCTACGGAATCTGAGATCCCAATTCTATTTCTTTTATAGTTTCCGAGATATCCGCGTTCATATTTACGATTTTTCGAAGTTTGTGGGCGGTTTGTGGGCGTTAAAGTAGGCGCGGAAAATTTTTGTTGGGCCAATCGATACGTATTGATGAGAACAATAAATTTCAGTTGAAATTTTTTTTCTAGCATCAAAACTGCAGGAGCCACAGTTTTGGGCGGTTTGTGTTATAGTTTCCGAGATCACAGCGTTCATCCGGACAGACGGACATGGCTAGATCGACTCGGCTAGTGATCCTGATCAAGAACATATACTTTATGGGGTTTAAAACGCTTCCTTCTGCCTGTTACATGCTTTCCGACGAATCTAGTATACCCTTATACTCTACGAGTAACGGGAATAAAAGAAATGCAAGGAGTAAAATTTGTCATGCAACTAAAAAAAAAATCGCCGCGATTTTTCGCAACAAGCACGAGTGAAAAATGTTCGAAGTTCTCACTCACGTTCTCTCTATCGTCGTTTAAACACACATATGCGTCGTTATATATGTTTATTGTAGATTATAGTTCTGGTTGTAGCGTCGATTTTGTAAGCTTTTCTCTTCCTCGTTTTCCACAGTTTTCGTCGTTATAATTATTTTCTTTGGCACACTTCGTGGTTTTACTTCTCACGTAGGTTGAGCCCCCATATATATATGGGGGAAATTTGCTTGGAAACTATTATGGGAGTTATTTTTATCTAAAAGGTTGGCAAAAATAATAATTAAGGAGAATTTTTTTTTATTTTTTACACCATGTAATTTAAAGCTATACACAATCTTAACAAAAAAAAGGCATCGCCATATCTTTGCTTCTGTCAAATGGAAAAATTTTTTTAATATTTTTAAAATCCTGTATAAATGGTATAATATTGTGATAAAAATATTAAACCCATTTGAGACCATAATGAAAATCTCGATACGTTTCACAAAGAATCACTCATATGTGGGATTGGTTTTTCCTATTTAAATAAGAAGCCCCACTATTTGTAGTTTTATTATAATATGTTGTTTTGTAGATATAGTTTTAGTTATTTAAATGAATTTAAATCAGATTAAACAGCGTTTTTTTTCTTGTTGAAGACCCTGGTAAGGCTAATTGACATCCATATCAGGCTAACCATCAACCAAAGCCAAAGCAAGGGCAGATTAACAGATACCGCCCTCCACTCTCTAGTATCCAGTATAGAGAGTGGTTTCCGCAATAAGGAATACTCTCTGGCAGCGTTTCTAGACATAGAAGGCGCCTTTAACAACGTCACCCCAACGGCGATTACTGGTGCTCTGACTGAACTGGGCATTGAGCGGTCCATAGTGGGACTCATACACACCATGCTAACCAGCAGAGTAGTGTACTCCACTATGGGATCGGCCCACTCGACCAGGAATGTCAGCAGAGGAACCCCACAAGGGGGCGTACTCTCACCTCTTCTATGGGTTTTAGTGGTCAACAAAATGCTATCACTTCTAGAAGAGGCGGGCACTAAAGTGGTAGCCTACGCGGACGACGTGGTTATCCTACTGCAAGGCAAATTCCCGCAAACTCTTTGCAACTTAATGGAGACAGCCTTATCCACCCTCTCCCGGTGGACGGCTGTCTGTGGACTGGGAGTTAACTCAGAAAAGATCGAACTAGTTCTCTTTACAAGGAAGTATAAGGTACCAAATCTAATTCTCCCTAAACTACACCAAACGCGCCTAACCTTTAGCAACCAATGAAAGTACCTAGGTGTCATCCTTGACAAAAAGCTCCTCTAGACAGATAACATCCTAGATCGCACACGCAAAGCGGCCATAGCGCTCTTCGTTTGTAAAAAAGCCATAGGGATGAAGTGGGGTTTCTCTCCCATGATAGTTCACTGTCTATACACTGCAATAGTCAGGCCCATTCTCCTCTACGGAAACATCGTATGGTGGCCTTCCCTAGAAAAGAATTGCAACCTCCGGATCCTTCACAAGATATAAAGAAGCGCAGAACTCTGCATCAGTGGGGCGCTTCGCACCACCGCCACTGAAGCACTAAACACAATTCTCGACCTCCAACTCCTGGACCTACTTGCCAAAAGCTAGGCATCTGCAACAGCGCTGAGGCTCCGCGAAGCAGCGGCATGGACAACAGGCTCCACGGGTCACTCCAGTATCCTAACAAAACATACATCCTTACCACGTAGTACAGACTGGAAGGACGGAGAGAACTCACTCACCCAGTTAAGTTGACCTGAACATCGGTCGCCAATATATCGAGTTTTTAGTCGTTGCAAATCGGGTTTAATACCTAAAAGTGCGTTTGATTAGTGCGGGACACCTCAGGTTGCAGGTACGTACCACAGAAGCGACAGGAAGGTTCTACCCAGCCAACAAACCACACTGCTATGGTTACAAAGGGTTGCCAATCTTGGTGGTCAGAAGGGGGGATCCTCACTCTCCCGCACCCACACAGCGACACTCCACTCCAGAGCGCCACATATACTTGGTTTTGCTCACAGCTTCCACAAGCCGCACACGCGCGGTTTTTCCGGCACAAACAAACAACGTCGATCAGCTGATCGCAGTGCTGGACAGCGCCGTTTCTAACAGCGAGCTTAACAGCGAGCTTAACAGCGGGCTTAACAGCGAGCTTAACAGCGGGCTTAACAGCGAGCTTTCCCCGCTGAGCTATACAGCTGCTAAGCGGCGAGCTCCTACGAAGTCGGTTGCCCGGAAAATTCAAATAAAATAAAACCACCTTTGCCACTGCCTACAGGGGTGGATGCGCAAAAAGCCAAGTTACCGGCCAATTTCCAACCCCACCGCAATAGCGGCGCCAGCTCAAACGGGGCTCTGGGGACCGAGTCGGAGCGGTATAGCTCCCATCAGGCAGTAACCGGGGGAAATCCCGGCTCACCGAGGGACCTCCGGCTAGTGCAGGCGATGGATAGGGAGAAATCGGCCGGACATGACGAGACCCAGGCTCTTGCAGTTGCCAGGGCAGAAGAAGAGCTGCTAAAGAAGTTTCAGATGATGAAACAGAAGGTGCAGCGGTCGCCAGCGGGGATGGAGCAGGCTCACGATGCCCACCCAGTGTCAGCGCCTCCCAAAGTGACCGGGCCTGTGTTGAACTTCGGCAGTAACGAGGATGAACAAACCACCCCGAAGAGAAGTCGGGAACCAACCAGCCCTGAAGAGGCGATCGATGGTGCCCACAAGAAGCAGCGGGTGCACAAAAGCGCCGCAGCTCTCACCGATGAGCTGGGCAAGATGCTCGATGAAATGATCGCGAAGTTCACGGACACAAAAAGCAACAACAAGAAGGTAATCCGCCATGCACACAGGCCACGATCGACTCATTGCATGCAATGAAGAAGCTGCAAAGCGAGATCAGTGCGACGCTGGATGAATCCCGAGCCAGGGGTCAGACCGCCAGCGCAACCCAGCAGACAACACCATCGCTTGTTGCCCCACGACAAGAAGGCATAGAGCGAAAGCACACTGGCGCGGGGAACCCAGGCAGGGTCCCGCCAAGAAACCCGCCCTGGCAGCAGGTGATACGTAAAACCAAAAAGCCCCTCGAGACTGCAGCGAGTATTGGGGAAGGCGAAGACCACGTGAGCCGCACCGAGAAGCGCAGGAATCAGCGCTCTGACGCTATCTTAATCAAATGCAGCGAAGGAACGTACGCAGACATGCTCAAGCTGGTCAAAACTGAGCCTACCCTTCAGGGGCTTAAGGATGGGGTGCAAGGCATACGCAGGACAGCCAATGGGAGTCTGCTACTCAAGATGCAGAAACCCTCAGACCCAGCCACGCAGAAACTGTATACTGCCATCAAGTCGGCCTTCAGCGGCAAAGCCGAAGTGGCTATGCTGGAAGACACGTTGCAAGTGGAAATCCGCGACCTAGACCTAATGACCACCTGCGAGGAGGTTCTACAGGCAGTCTACGCTGAGGAGGAGTGCGACATCCCGGCGGGCGCTGCACCTAGGATGCGGAAGGCGTATGGCGGAACCCAAACGGCGACGGTCCACCTCAGACCTGAGCATGCGCAGCGGATCCTCGACAAGGGGAAAATCAGGGTTGGATGGGTAGTCTGCCGCATAAGGCAGAAAGTGGAGCCTAGGCGATGCTACAAATGCATGGGATTAGGCCACATGTCAGCCAGATGTCCAGCGTCAGAGGCAACAGCCAAAAACACGCAGCAATCCTGCTTCAGATGTGGCAAGGATGGCCACAAGTATAAAACTTGTACCCAGGGCAAACCAAAATGCATCATCTGCACAAGAAGCGGAAAATCTGGAGGAGAGGCCGAACACTCGACCCTCAGCAGTGCGTGCCCTGAATACCGGAGAGCCATGCACGATAAATTGAATGGTTAAGGTCCTACAGCTAAACCTTAACCACTGCAGAGCGGCGCAGGACCTGCTAGCACAGACGGTCATCGAGCAGCAGGCTGAGGTGGCAATACTCAGCGAGCCCTACAAGGACAAGCACGAAGGCGTATGGCAACGCAGTTCGGACGGCAGAGCAGCAATATGGAGCTGCGGGCAGCCCCCTGGACACCTATCGCAAAGGGCTTCCAGGACGGGATACACCAGAGCGAAGATCAAAGGGATCACATTCTACAGCTGCTACATAGCCCCGAGCGCACACATTAGCGAATTCAGAACAATAGTGCAGGAGATCGCTGATGACGCACGCGTTAGGTCCCCTATCCTCATCGCAGGTGATTTCAACGCATGGTCCACAACATGGGGCAGCGCTAGTACGACGCAGCGGGGAACCATCCTCCTTGAGGCAGTGGCTTCGCTAAACGTATGCCTACTCAATGAAGGTAATAGACCAACCTTCAGCAACTCAGGTCGGGAGTCAATCATCGACCTGACCTTCGCTAGCCCTGAACTGGCACGCAACTGTGTATGGAGGGTGTCAGACATATACACCCACAGCGACCACGCCCTGATCATCACCCAGACAAGCCCCAGACTGACCGCCCCAAGCAGCCGCCAAACGACATACAAAGCGCATACCCTGAACACAGTGTCCCTCCTAGCACACATGGAAGGCGTCTGCGTTACAGGAGACGCTAACACATGCGCGAGGAACATAGCCGATAGAGTGAAGGAGGCGTGCGACGCATCTATGGAGAAGGCCACGAAAGGTGGTAACGGGCGAAGACCAGTACCATGGTGGAATGACGAAATAGGGAGCGCGAGGAGAGACTGCCTAGCGGCCCGGCGCAGGTGCCAGAGAAGCAGAGGACGCGGAAACCAGGAGCTAAGGGAAACAACCTACAGAGCTAAGAGAAAGGTGCTGAAGAACGCGATTAAAGCTAGCAAGGCCAGATGCTTCCAAGAGCTGTGCGAAGCGGCGGATGCAGAAACATTCGGGTCAGCATACAGGATGGTCATGGGTAAGCTCAACAGACAGCCGACCCCTACCGGCCACGTACAGCTTGGCCAAATAGTGTCCACCCTGTTCCCCACCCAACCGCCCCTTACCTGGCAAACTACCGGGGAAGGCGATACTGTTCTCACCAGCGAAGCCGAAGTCCTGGCTGCGCTAACGAAAACCAAAGTCGAAAAAGCCCCTGGCCCCGACGGCATTCCCAATGCTGCACTGCACACATTGGTGGCAAACTTCCCTGGTATATTCACGGAGATGTACAACATGTGTCTCACCCAACGAACCTTCCCCATAGGTTGGAAGCGACAAAGGTTGGTGCTTATCCCAAAACCGGGCAAGTTGAACGACGACGCATCCTCATACAGACCCCTATGTATGCTGAATACAACGGGAAGATATTCGAGCGCATAATCTGCACCCACATCGAAAAAGAACTCGACCAACTGAGAGCGTTATCGGACCACCAGTTTGGCTTCCGGAGAAAAAGAAGCACTATTGACGCGATCCAAACGGTCACCCAACTGGCTGCTAACGCAATCGAAGGAGAAAGGTGGCTAAATGGCTCAAAAGAGTACTGCCTCGTCTGCACCCTGGACGTCAAGAATGCCTTCAACTCTGCCAACTGGAACCTTGTCCTGCAGGCACTTCAGCGCATGGGAATCTCGAACTACCTGGTCGAGCTCGTAGCGGACTACTTCAAGGACAGAGTGCTAACATATTCCTCTGATGCCGGAGAGCACGAGTACCTGGTGACAGGAGGAGTACCTCAAGGCTCAGTCCTGGGCCCGATACTGTGGAACGTCATGTACGACGGGATCCTAAGGCAGGTACTACCCGAAGGATGCACAGTTGTGGGATTTGCGGACGACATAGCGCTGGTAACGGTAGCGAAAACCCTCGATGAGATCACGGATAGATGCAGCCTCTCGATAGACACCCTTATGTGCTGGCTCGCAGACAACGGGTTAGCAGTCGCCGAGCACAAAACGGAGGCAGTGCTCATAAGCAGCAGGAAGACTGTGGAGAAGGCCACAATACGAGTCGGATCAACTCCAATAGAAACAAGCGCCTCAATCAAGTATCTTGGAGTACTGATCGACCACAGGTTATCGTTTAAGACGCACCTATCGTATGCCGCAGCCAAAGCATCCAGATCGACGGCAGCCATCTCAAGGATGATGGCCAATACTCGAGGACCAAGCAGCACAGCAGAAGGATTATAGCGACAGTGGTGACATCCATCATAATGTACGCCGCGCCCATATGGGCCGAGGCTATGAAGACCGCATCATACAGCCGCCAGTGCAAAGCTGTCTACAGACGCTGCGCACTGCGCATCACAAGCAGCTTCTGCACGGTATCTGAGGAAGCCGCGCTAGTGGTAGCCGGTACTATACCGATAGACCTGCTGGCGGCAGAACGAAGAACTGGGAGCACAGGAAGCAGGACCCAACGCAGTAACACGATCGAGGCATGGCAAAGGAGGTGGAACAATGCGACCACAGGGCGGTGGACGCACAGGCTAATTCCCAGTCTAACCCCCTGGCTGCAGAGACGACACGGACAGGTAGACTTCTACCTCACGCAGATGATCTCCGGGCACGGATGCTTTAAGGAATACCTGCATAGGTTTAAGCACGAGCCAAACCCCTACTGCGACCACTGCGGCACAGGAAGCATCGCAGACGCGGAGCACGCGCTATTCATCTGCCCCCTATACGATAGGAACCGAGCCGAAGCTGAAACGACAACCGTATGTAACCTGACAGCGGACAACGTGATCAGCTGCATGCTGGAAGATCAAAGAAATTGGGACGCGATAGCCAACATGGCCGCTGGCATCCTGAAGGACCTTAGGCGTCGAGAACGGAGTCGACGCATGGAGTCATAAGGACGAGCGGCAACCTGACCGCCATCCGTCCCGCGAAGTATAGCTTTGCGGCAGTCCCGCGGGATCGGAACTTTTTCTACCTCTTCTCTTCTTCTACCACTTATATTCTTGTATATATTTAAGCTTATTTAATAAAAAAAAAAAAAAAAAGTACAGACTTACAGAGCCCTAGGTAGCTACAGACTTCCGAACCTTGTGGCCACTCAGGGCGTAAGCATCCAAAAGATCTTATGTTTCCTAAGAAGAACAAAATACTTCGCGAAAGCAAATAACCCATGAGCTAGGAAAAAGGATCTAATCAGAGATCATGTGGTATCACAAGGGGTCCAATGTGGCCTAAATGTGGGGATTAGTGTCTAATCTCCAACCACTTTACCTAACCTAACCTAAATAGCGGTTTTTGATTCTTTAATCGCGTCGTTCCTTAACTTCGTTCTTTTTTTGCACGTCTTACTCCTACGTCTCTCTCGATCTACGTGCTCGTCCAAGACTTATTTTCACCTCGCGAATAATTGTAGTTACAGCTGATCTGTGGTGGGTTGGTCTGAACGGGATTCCAATTCCTACATTTTAGAAACTTTTTTTTTGTTTAAATGACAATAAACAACTTGCAAAACACAACCTAAAGTTTCCCACTTTAAAAAAGTAAGTAGGCATGTTTTTTACCTTTAACAAATTGACTGCAGCGATATTAAAAAAAAGTTGCTTGCTACAGAACCTTTGAATTACGGTAACTTTGCCAGAATGTAATATGGACTCACCTCTATATATATTTAAAAAATCTTTTATTGTTATGTAAAATTGTGAAATAAGCTAATTTTTTTTTTAGCTCTCACAACTGGTTAATAGTTTTTCTGAAAATGGTTTGATGCCTCTTCAGATGGCTTTATCGGCAAAAAATTACAAAATCGCTCAAACTCTGGTACAAAACGGAATGGCCAATATAAATGCTGTTGATATGGAGGTATAAATACAACATAATCTATCTTTTTATTTTGCTAATTGTCCAAATATTCTTTTTAACAGGGATCACCACTCCTAATTGCGGCTTTAACAAATGGTGACGCTTTCTCCGCACACTTTCTTTTGGATCAAAATTGTCTTTTAGACCTTTCATCTAAGTAGTTACATTTTTAAATAATTTATTAAAACAATTTATTTTAATAATTGATTTTTAGAACATCATCGGATACTGCATTACACATTATTTGTAATTACAAGGAATATAAACATAGTCCTAACAATGTCTCAGATATATTAAATGTTGGGATAAAGATTTTAAAAAGAAATCCTAACGTAAACATCCAGAACATTAAAGGAGAAACGCCTTTGCATATAGCAATTATAAGACAAAATGTAGAAATGGTGGAGCTTTTGCTTAAAGTGCCAAATATTGATATTAACTTGCTTACTTTTGACGAAAAGAGTGCTTTAGAGCTTTGTTTATCATTGGACGATCAAGAGTTTAAGGTAGCGTCAATGCTTATTAAAATGGGTGCACAACCAAATACTAAAAAAACAAAAACGGGTGATAGCCTACTACAGGTTTTTGCAATGGACGGATATCGTGGGGAGAACGCAGCAATTTTCTTGGCAGATTATACCAATCTTGATCATATAAATTTACGTGGACTAACAGCATTACATATTGCATGTTTAAAAAACATGCCAAACCTAGTAAACAAGTTAATTGTTAATGGTGCTTCGTGCAATTTACAACCCATTGACAGTGGTTTAAAGTCAGCTTTGCATATTGCAGTGGAAGCTAATGCTGTTGAAGCCTTAGAAGCTTTTGTTCAGTTAAAAAACAATCTGAGCTATGTTATTGATTTCAATTGTAAAGATATTAATGGTGACTCCCCGCTAAGCCTATGCCTAGCTCTTAACAGAACTAAACTGGTTCCAATTCTTATGAGAGGCGGCTCAGATGTCAACGCAAAGAATAAAAATAATTTAACACTATTGCATCAATCAATAAAGAATAGAGATAGTGATACATCCTTATTTTTACTAGAGCAAGGTGCGGACTTTACTGCTGTCACAGGTACACTAATTGACGAATGCTATATTTGATTCTAATAATTTCATACCATTATAGATGATCAAGATTCCGCGTTGGACTTATCGATCGAATACAATCTCCCTAGAGTAGTGGATGCACTTTGCACAAGAGGAATCGCACTAATATCTGGCAAAAATGGAGTTTCACCATTATGGACTGCTTTGGAACTAGGATACGAAGATGTGGGCCAAGTACTTGTGCGACACGGTGTTGATACTGACAGTTGGGATAAAGGACCTGGGGAATGTCAACAAACCCTTTTACATCGTGCCATAGATGAAAGCAAAGAAGCAATAGCAATATTTCTAATTCGAAATCAATGCGACTTAGATTCTTCACGACAGCCAGGTCCAAATGGGGAGGGTGGAGATGAGGCCCAACAAAAGGCATCCCCGTTGCATTTATGTTGTCAATGGGGCTTGGCCAAAGTGGTTCAGACTTTAATTGATCATGGTGCTAATGTTAACGTTGTAGACGCTGAAAACAAATCGCCACTTCATGTAGCTATTGAAAAGCAACATGAAGAGATTATATCGATTCTTCTTTGTCACCCTGTTATAGACCTAAAACTACGTGATACGTCTGGAAATACACCGTTTGCAGCTGCTCTGGCCATTCGTAATGACAAGGCCGCTCAACGCATTTTAGATAGATTCCCTACAGCAGCTGAGCAAATGGATTCGCGCGGCCGAAACTTTTTGCATTTAGCGATTATGAAAGATGATTTAGAAAATGTCTTATTTTTGCTAGCTATTCAGGTAGATGTAAACTCGCGGGTACATGACGTTAATCAGTCTACGCCCTTACACCTGGCGGCAGCATCACACAATGAAATGATTACCAGAAATCTGATTTTAGCCGGAGCCCATATGAATGAGCGGGATGCCGTCCAAAAATTGCCTCTTCATATTGCCATTGAACGCGGAAATCTACCTGCGGTTTCTGCGTTGATTCAAAACAATGCTGACTTTGACGCAGCAGATTCTGACGGCAACAATGCTTTACACATTGCTGTACGATATGGTCAGCTTTTCATTGTACGTGAATTATTAACTGAATCAAGAGTGAACGCAGAAGCAACAAATTTAAAAGGTCGAAATCCTATGCACGAATTGTGCAGGGTTGTGGAGGATAATACAGCCGCACTTATTTGTGAATTATTTCTTGAATGTATGCCACAGTATCCAATTAACGTTCCCGATATGGACGGTAATACTCCTCTTTTGCTTTCCTTTATGAGAGGGCAATCGCCTCTTTGTAAAGTACTTGTAAAGGCAGGGGCGTGCCTTGGCACTGAAAATAGAGAAGGAGTGAATATTTTTAATTTCAAGCTGGCCACGGATCAATTACTTCACAAATTGTTGGACCTATTGCCACAAGAATCACCGTGGTCGGAGTGTGATTTATGCCAGGAGTGTACAACTAGGTTTACACTTACGATGAGAAAACACCATTGGTAAGAACGGATTCAGTGTAACTTATAAGTATTTTCTGATTATGTTTTCCCTTGTTGTAATTTAAGCCGACATTGTGGACGGGTTCTATGCTCCAAATGTTCCAGTAACGATGTACCCATTTTAAAATTTGGAATTAACAAACCAGTTCGAGTTTGCGCCGTTTGCTTTAATGTGCTGCAATGCGGAAACGGATTATTTTCATAGTTTAAGTTAAAAAAATTTATTAATTATATGTATATAATTTTATTCAAGTTGTTGAAATAAAAGTTTTAAAACTCAACATAACTTTAATATTTGCACTTAACATACACTTCGAAATTTTTGCAAATTTAGGCCGATTGTGAATCTGAAATTTTAAGAGAAGATTTTCGTCGTCATAGCAACATTATTTTGATTTACGAATATTTTTAAAAAGTGATAGGTCATAAATCATTGATATATGCGTATAAACCGATATGTAAATATTTTATGACAAACCAAAGCAATCAAAAAAAGTGGTTCGTGTTCTCTTATTGAGAAACCTAGTATACCCCATAAAGTATATATATTCTTGACCAGGATCACTATCCGAGTCGATCTGTCTGTCCGTATGAACGCTGTGATCTCGGAATCTATACAATACTGGGGTTAGGCATCCAGATTCTAGAGATTCATGCGCAGCGAAAGTTTGTTTCGTCAGTGTGCCACGCCCACTCTAATGCCACAAACAGCCCAACACTGTGGCGCCCACAATTTTCATGCTAGAAAACAAATTTTAACTGAAAAGTATTAGTCTCGTCAATACCTATCGATTGACCCAAAGAAAGATTGTTACGCCCATTTTAACACCCTCAAACTTAAAAAAATCATAAGTATAAACGCGGATATCTCTGAATCTATCAAAGATAGAGAATTATGATTTTAGATTTGGATTCCGTTGACTTGTACGCAGTGCAAGTTTGTTTCTTAAGTTCTTGATAGCAAAGTGTGTTAAAATTGACAAACAAAATTGATGACAGCGTCGAGTTCATCATGAGAGGCACGGTAGAGTGCAATAAGACACTGCACTCAGTCACAAACCTGCGCAACTCAAATGCCATGCACTCAGCTTACGACGAACAAAAGTAGCATTAAGACACAATATCGAAAAAGATCAACAAGCTTATTTAGATAGGTGCAACCCAACTAGACAAAATCGAACTTTTGAGGTAGGAAAAAAGGTATACCTAATTAACAAAAGGTTAGGGAATAAAATAACTACACAGAAGATCGCGTACAAGCAGACATGGGAACGTCTGTCCTCATTGGGTTAGGGTGGTAAATAAGGACAACCTCAAATAAAGCCCCTTTCCAATTTTTTTTTATGCGGTTCACACGCACCTTACCTATATCTACCCTAAAAAATGCACAGTAGATTTAACGTTTCGCTTTCTTACAGGATCGCGGGAACGATATTCATAACGTTAGCTATAGTTAACGCTAGAGTGACAGACTACTCCCACCTCCAATCCCTATCACGGACGCAGTCGCACTGGTGTGGAAACAGAGACATTTTCTGACACTCAAGGAATTTTACCGAATTCTTAGTTCCCTTCAGTTCTGCAGTAGGGACGGGGTGACATCGCTCAAGGCAAAAAGCTTTTTGTTTTCTTTTTGAGCCTAAAACGCTGTGCCGCGGTTGACGTCAGCAGAGAAGTCGACGCAGCGTAGAGGACTCCCTACGAAAACGGTCGTGCAACAAAGAGAGGCAGGTACTCGGAGGTTCCCTCTCTTTCTTTGTCTTATAATCTGCCTGCACTCGACGCTCTCAGAGACAAATTTCGGCCGATCCGTTATTTCTTTTGCGTCTCTGTGTTATGTTCGGCTGTTCGACAAATATTTCGGCGGAAATATTTTCGTGGAGCAGCGACATGTGAATTCCCTAATATTTTAGGAGCATTATTGTATATCGAAAAAAACAACTAATATTGTTTTATAAAAGTAAATTATTTGATTATAGTAAAATTAAGAAAATTGAAACTTAAAATGTTATGTTTACTAATTATACATTTTTATTATAATAAAATTTTTTAGTTTAGTTATAGAAATTAGTCCGTTAAAATTGATTTAAATGTTTAAAACATTTTAATATTAATTGTAACGAACTGAATTTTGTGGTCTGCTCGCTACGAGATTCGTGCGGCTAGCTTAGAAGATTGTGTATTCGTCCCACCAAATTTATATGACGTGACTGCCCCGTAGATCAGTGAGAAAACACAGTTTTGGAGTAATGACAGTGGGTCTTATTCTCGTGTTATACAGCGGTGTGTGGCTTCGCTGTCCCGGTATCTCCTTGCTCTGGTTCCACAGGCTGCTGATGTTCCTCGTCCTGGCCTGTCGACGCGTTGACTTGACGACAGCTGGCTCCTGTGACTCGGGATGCTTTTAGTATCCGCCTCTGCTCGCTTGCCGACGCGCTGCCTCGGGGTCGCTTGTCGCGCCTTGGACTCGCAGAGTGTTCGGCCTTGTGGGCTTAGGGAAGCGTCACCGTTCTCAGACTAGGGTGAACAAGCCTTGCTCTCCAGGCCAACGCCTTTTAAGGCAATACCTGTCCCTTGATCTGTCCCGGACGGTCCCCCTAGGTTCTTGCTCAGATCGCGCTGACAGTCAAGGCTTGCGCCAGGAAGCTGCCTAGCAGTTCACTTTGCTTTACGCCTAGCGCAGACGAACGTTCCACCCTAATGCTCGACGTTCGCGACGCTCCTGCGCTCCCCAATGAGCTCCGCGCGGCGATGGTAACGTGGCTGCCGGTGATGCCTGCTGACATCGCTCCGATGTCCGCTGCGCTGTTTCCTGTCTTGCCGCTGGGCCTCTCCAGGACAACGCCTCTTGAATGCCTCAACGGGTCGTTCGCTCGCCTGTCCTGACTAGTAGCTTGGCGTTTCTGGCACTCGGGGTTTTGGGCAGTTGCTGTTCGGGAGCTTCGCCGGTAATCGCAGGGCTCTCCAGGCCAACGCCTCTCGAAACCACAAAGCGATCCAATGCTCGTCCTTCACGCCAGATCCTGCTTGGTCGGGCAAGGTACGCATGGTCTTAGACAACTTTCGTCCCCGAGCTCACGGTTCCTCGTCGCAGGCTTCTTTCGCTTGACTCTGACAGACCCGCCGGGCGATTCGCCAGGGTGTGGTCGTGACAAAGTTGGAAACTAAACGCCTTGACTAAGCCGTGTGATTCCTTCCGGACCTCAGCCACTTGTGTCTCAATTAGGAGATTCCTGATGTCCCAATCCCGAACGTCTCGACGTGGCGATCTTGCTCCTTGTATGCTTCCCACGGCGCTGCTTCCGACGACTCGCCTTGTTGTGGCTCAGTCGTAGATTACTTGGCTGACTGACTGTTCACTTTGGTATTTTTACTGATCTTGATGGTTTGACTCCTCGTGATCGACTGACCCTGCTTCCAGCGCTCGGCCCACTTGTATAGGGCCTCCGGGAACCGTTATTTCCCTTTTGCGCACGGCCCGCAGAATCTCTCCCCTCGGGGTCCAAAGTCCGTGACTCCTGTTTGACCCACTTGTCCTTTACGCACGGCTTCCAGCCGTTGTTCTGCCCACTGCTGCCGTCCCGCTGGTTCCCGTGATGCTTGTGGCACGCCTGTGTGCCGCTCCACTGCCGAGATGTGGCACTTCTTCTCCCGGTCCAAAGTTTACTGCAGAATCCAAAGTCCGGTGGAGTTCCGTTATCTCCACTCTCTCATTATCCGCTTCTTGGTCTCAAAACTCTCTCATACTCCACCCCTGGTCACCAAACTCTCTTCTTCTCCAACCGCTCCTCGCCGCGCCGTTACTACGCGAATTCTCCGCGTATCTGGTAAGTGGCCGGCCATCTGTTGCTGCTGCTGCTGCTCCTCACATTCCCCCTTTACTTCGGGAAACATTTAAAACTCGTTCCTACTCTCCGGCGTTTCCTTGCACATCCTAGCCTTCGAGTTCTTGTGCTGCTTCTGCCAATTCCCGCGGCGCTCCCTCGTTGCTCCCTCGATGCTCCCTTGACGCTCTTAACTCCCCTGAGTTTCTACAGCGCTGGTCATCCTCCTCGTAGCAACTTCAAAACTCCCGCGCCGATATTTCACATGTTTCCACTGTAACATCGATACTCGTGGGCTATCAGTCCCCAGACCGCTGCTCATTGCTGCGTCCTACTCCTTTACATGGTTCCTCCGTTTGATCACACTATCCGTGCGACTATCGATACCGACGGTGAAGCGTTGCCACCTGCTCGTTGCGATACTTCCACCTTTTGCCGATATTTCCAGTTTGCGTGTGCCCATCGATCGCACTATCGTCCAGTGCCAATCGATCGCCTATCGAGGCGCCCCCTGGCTCGTGGTGATTTTGCAACTTTCGATCTGCCCGCACAGCTTCTGGCTGTTTTTGTCTTTTCCATTTTATTTTCTCAGCTCCTTCCTGCTTATGCCGTTCGTTGTCCATAACCCCAAGTACAATGGGCCCAGCGGCTTTGAATAACGTTTGGCCTTCGTTTGCAGCAGAGCTTTTCTGCCCGTGGTGAGTTTCACTTTTGGTTGAACGGCATTTACTTCTCTTTCGTTCCAGGGCTTGCCCGTGTTTTTTTCCTGTTAACTGTTGGTGCGATGCGTGTTTCTATATTTTGTGACCAGCTGGATACGGTGTAGATCTTATTCTGCACCGTCCTCCCCCTTTCCTCGGGTAACAACTAGACGAGCTCGTCCTGCGCATTCCATAAGAATCTGCGGATGCTACGGTGTGTGTCTGGACGGCGTGACTTGTGTTGCTTGTCTCCCTCCGCTCATATTCCTTTTTACGTGGCGTAATCGGTTGACTCTGAAACCTGTTGCCTTATCGTTACTCGTGTCTTTCTGTCGTCCTCGTAAGTGTCCTTTCTGCCTGACGTAATCGCGGATGACTATGGCAAATGCCCGACGCTGAATCCTGTTGCCTTGCGATCGGGATCACCATCCATCCTTATCCACGTCCTTGTGACCTATCCTTGTGATTGTCTTTTCTGCGGCATTGCGGATTGTCTTTTCTCGCTTAGGCCTGAAGCATAATCCTGTGGCCTCGCAGTCTGGATCAATGTGAAATCCTTATCCATGTCCTAGTGACCTATCCTTATGATTGACCTTTCTGCGTGGCGTGTGGATGACTCTCGCTTATGCCTGACGCATAATCCTGTGGCCTCGCAGTCTGGATCAATGTGAAATCCTTATCCATATCCTTGTGACCTCTTATTAGTCATCTGATGTGTCTGCCGTCTGCTCGTTTTGTTGTTCTTTCTTTGAATGTGTGTGGCGTATTTTGCAGATCACCGGAGAGACGAAATCTACAACCTGGTAAAGGCCATCGTACCTCGGGGCTAGCTTCGCAGCGAATCCTTCAGTCGCTTTGGACAGGTAATGTTCCTTGGCCCACACTTTGTCGCCCACCGCTGGTGACCATTGCCTCCTTCTCAGATTATAGTGTCTGGCTTGGTCCTGGGATGCCTTTTCCATATTTCGCCGTACGATCTCGAATACCTCCCTCAGTTTGTTGGCGTTTTCCTCAGGGGTCTCCGTAGCTCGTCCAGTGCCTAGGGTTTCCTTATCATATAGGCTGCCGGGTAGACGCGGTTCTCTGCCCTGGGTAAGAAACGCCGGTGGATGGCCGGTGGATTCCGATGTGCTCGTGTTCACTGCTAGCATAATCTCCGGCCACTATTGCTCCGATGCCGTAGTCGCTGGCGTCTGTTTCCAGGGTGAAAGTTCTACTGAAGTCCGGGCATGCTAGCACCGGGTCTGCCACGAGTCTTGACTTTACTTCCTCAAACGCCCCCTGGTGCTCTGGTGTCCACTCCCACTTGCTGCCTTTGCGCAGCAGGTCATTCAGGGGTTTGACGATTTAAGAAAAACCTGGTACAAACCTGCGGTACCACGACGCTACTCCTAGGTATTGCCGTAGTTCTTTGACGGTCGATGGCGGTTCCAGTTCAGCGATAGCGGCTACTTTTCCCGGATCTGTTCCTATTCCTCCGCTAGTCACTCGATGTCCCAGGTACAGCAGTTCCTTCTCAAAGAATTGGCATTTTTCTGTATTCAGCGTCAGGTTTGCTTCCTTTAGACGCCGGAACACTTCTCTAAGGTTTCTTTTGTGTTCTTTTAGCGTGCAACCGATCACTATTATGTCATGCTGGTAAGCGAATGCATGAGGTGACATCTCGGTGCCAATTACTTGGTCCAAAACCCGCTGAAACGTTGCCGACGCCGAGAGGAGTCCGAACGGCATTACCCTCCACTGGAATAGACCTTATTCTGGTACCGTGAACGCCGTGTATTGCCTGCTATTTTCTTCCAGTGGGATCTGCCAGTATCCATTGTTTTGGTACAAACTGCTGATGTACCGCGCTCTGTCTGGGCTCTTTGAATGCTCTATGAACCCCATTTGGAGAAGCTCGTCCACCTTTGCGTTGATTTCCCCTTGGATTTTTGAGTTCTTGGGGAAGTATCTCTGTTTGATTGGCTTGTCATCCTTAATTTTGATCTGGCGTTCTGCCATATTCGATGTTCCCGTTATTGTACTGAAGTCTGCCAGCTCTGCTTCCAGGAACGCTGTAGTATCGTCCAACTCGTTTACCTGTTGAACGACTGCTACCGATAGCTTCTCCTCGAGCCACCCATTGTATCGGTTCCTGGCTGGTTTGTTTTTTTATCTCGTGTCCAGCACACCTTATCTCGGTTCCGACTTGTTTCAGGAAATTCCATCCCAACACCAACGGATCTACTACTCCGGGTAAATCAACAGGCTCATGGTCACTTGCTTGTTGCCGAATTTGACCTCCACCTTGAGCTGCGCATTAATTCCGCCGTATCTTCCGACTGCCAACCTAACTTGCCGTCTCGTCCTTGTAATCCTTCCTAGAGCAGCAATATTGTTCGCCATTTCTTCGCTAACGAAGCTTGCCGTTGCTCCGGTGTCGATTGTGGCTTTGTAGCTGCTCCCAACAATCATCACAGCTGCGGACAACTGCTGCTCATCCTCGATTAGCTTGCTAGCTTGTCCGTTCCCACCACATTTCCGACAGGCCTCCTGCGGGTCTGTGATATGGGTGGCATCTTGTGGCCTCTGTGTGTTGCTTGGCGGCCTCCACAGGGTATTGTTTGGCTGTCTCTGTTGCTGTGGGGGTGATGTCCATTGGCCTCCGAGTGGTGCGTCTTTTGCGTGCTGTCGTCTGGCTTGGTGTGGTGGTGTCCATTTTCCCGTGTCTCCTGGTTGTCTGTCTCCTCGCATCTTCTGCATGTGACCTGCGTTGGTGATGCCGACTTGGTCTCCGAGAACTTGTTCTCCTGTGCGAAAACTTCCCGTTCCTTTTCAAGTTCTTCGTACTCATCGGCTAGGATCATTAGCGTATCCAGGTCCGACACTTTGTATGCTCTTAAGAAAATCCGTAGGCTTAGGGTGCAGCTCTCTTTAATGACCCTTAACGTCTCTTTCGTAGAATAGTTAAGTGTAGTCATGTAGTCCTTGAACGACTCTATGAAGCCTTGCTTCCGTTGCCGGACCTGGTCCGCCAGCCTGGTGAAGGAATCTCTTGGCAGAGAAAGCTTTCTATGAGCTCTGCCCAGGTTCTCCATTGCTTGTTATTGGCGATGAACCATTTCAAAGCCCTTCTTTTAAGCAACTCCGGCATCGCTCGAGGGATCATATCAAGGTCCAAGCCGTACGTGTTGGCGGACCATTCTACCTGTTCCAGGAACTCAATTGGTTTTTCCGCCCCGTCGAACCTGAACGACCATTCGCGGACCTGTTCAGCGTCCTTTGCATAGTCCGACTGGCTTGGTATCGGGGTCAGCGCTGCTGTTTTCTAATCTTGGCTTGATTATCTCCTGTGGGCCTCTTTTTGCATGTTGTCAATGCTCAGGCTTGCCACCAGGTTGTCCCCTTCAGCGTTCGTTAACGTAATGCTTGGGCCGGCTCTGTCGTGGTATGTCGCCTCCAGCTCGGCCCAGATGTCGACGAGTTGTGGATCGTTCTCTGTTTCTGAGTAGTATTCCGATAGTGCCTTCCTCATGTCGTCTAGCCTGCCCTCCAGGGCGACATTAAGCCTCTGTGCGACATGGGCGAAGTCCTCCTTCTTGAGGCGGTAAATCCACTTCTTTCCCATTTTTATTGTGCTGTTCTTACTGTTGGGACAATCACGTTGAGCGCCAGATGTAACGAACTGATTTTGTTGTCTGCTCGCTACGAGATTCGTGCGGCTAGCTCAGAAGATTGTGTGTTCGTCCCACCAAATTTATATGACAAAACGAAAACAAAGGGATCAAATGGTAACAGTGGGATTTATTCTCGTGGTATTAGTACAGCGGGTGTGTGGCTGGGCTGGCTTCGGTATCTCCTTGCTCTGGTTCCGCCGGCTGCTGGTGCTCCTCTTCCTGGCTTGTCGACGCGCTTCCGTTAGTTGATCTAGGATGTAGTTTATGCGGGGCATAGGGTAGGCATCCTTCACTGACTTCGCGTTGATCTGTATGAAGTCGACACACAGTCTTCACTTGCCTGTCTTCTTTTTCACCATCACGATGGGGGAGCTGTATGGGCTCTTTGAATGCTCTATGAACCCCATTTGGAGAAGCACGTCCACCTTTGTGTTGATTTCCCCTTGAATTTATGGGTTCTTGGGGTAGTATCTCAGCTTGATTGGCTTGTCATCCTTCATTTCGATCTGGTGTTCTGCCATATTCGATGTTCCCGTCATTGTGCTGAAGTCTGCCAGCTCTGCTTCAAGGAACGCTGTAGTATCGTATAACTCGTTTACTTGTTGAACGACTGCTACTGATAGCTTCTCCTCTAGCCATCCGTTGTGTCGGTTCCTGGCTGGTATTATTATCTCGTGTCCAGCACACCTTATCTCGGTTCCGACTTGTTTCAGGAAGTTCCATCCCAACACCAACGGATCTACTACTCCGGGTAAATCAACAGGCTCATGGTCACTTGCTTGTTGCCAAATTTGACCTCCACCTTGAGCTGCGCATTAATTCCGCCGTATCTTCCGACTGCCAACCTAACTTGCCGTCTCGTCCTTGTAATCCTTTCTAGAGCAGCAATATTGTCCGCCAATTCTTCGCTAACGAAGCTCGCCTTTGTTCCGGTGTCGATTGTGGCTTTGTAGCTGTTCCCACCAATCATCACAGCTGCGGACAACTGCTGCTCATCCTCGATTAGCTTGCCCGTTAGTTTGGAGAGGTGGCATTGTGCGATCCCCGCTCGCCTCTCTGCGGCTGAGATCGCTGGCCATTTCCCGATCGTTGGCAGCAATCGACGCTCCTGACACCCACCTTGCCGCATATCCAGCAAAATAACAGCCGCTGGTTTCGATATCCTCTAGCCCAGTGTCCGTTCCCACCGCATTTCCGACAGGCCTCCTGCGGGTCTGTGATATGGGCGGCATCTTTTGGCCTCTGTGTGTTGCTTGGCGGCCTCCACAAGGTATTGTTTGGCTGTCTCTGTTGCTGTGGGGGTGGTGTCCAATTGCCTCCGCGTGTTGCATCTGTTGCCTGGTGTCGTCTGGCTTGGTGTGGTGGTGACCATTGGTCATTTCCTCGTGTGTCCTGGTTATCTGTCTCCTCGCATCTTCTGCATGTCACCTGCGTTGGTGATGCTGACTTGGTCTTTGAGAACTTGTTCTCCTGTGCGAAAGCTTCCCGTTCTTTTTCGAGTTCTTCGTACTCATCGGCTAAGATCATTAGCGTATCCAGGTCCGACCCTTTGTACGCTCTTAGGAAGATCCGTAGACTTGGGGTGCATTTCTCTTTAACGATCCTTAATGTCTCTTTCGTCGAATAGCTAAGTGGCCTCACCATCGTCTGCATGTCGATAATGTAATCCTTGAACGACTCGCTGAAGCCCTGCTTCCGTTTCCGGACCTGGTCCGCCAGCCTGGTGAATAAATCTCTCTGCAGAAAGTAGGTGTGGAAGCTTTCTATGAACTCCGCCCAGGCTCTCCATTGCTTGTTGTTGGCAATGAACCATTTCAAAGCCCTTCCCTCAAGCAATTCCGGCATCGCTCGGGGGATCAAATCCAAGTCCAAGCCGTTCGTGTTGGCGAACCATTCTACCTGCTCCAGAAGTTCAAATGGTTTTTCCGCCCCGTCGAGCCTGAACGACCACTCGCGGACCTGTTTAGCGACCTTTGCATAGTCCGACTGGATTGGTCTCGGGTTAAGCGCTGCTGTTTTTCTATCTTGGCTTGACACTCTCCTGTGGGCCTCTTTTTGCATGTTGTCAATGCTCAGACTTGTCACTAGGTTGTCCCCTTCAGCGTTCGTTAACGCGATGCTTGGACCGGGTTTGAGGTAATACCTGTCCCTTGCTCTGTCCCGGACGGTCCCCCTAGGTTCTTGCTCAGATCGCGCTGACAGTCAAGGCTAACGCCAGGAAGCTGCCTAGCAGTTCACTTTGCTTTACGCCTAGTGCCTCAACGGGTCGTTCGCTCGTTTGTCCTGACCAGTAGCTTGGCGTTTCTGGCACTCGGGGTTTTGGGCAGTTGCTGTTCGGTAGCTTCGGTAATCGCTGGGCTCTTCAGGCCAACGCCTCTCGAAACCACAAATCGATCCAATGCTCGTCCTTTACGCCAGATCCTGCTTGGTCGGGCAAGGTACGCTGGGTCTTAGACAACTTTCCTCCCCGAGCTCACGGTTCCTCGTCGCAGGCCTCTTTCACTTGACTCTGACAGACCCGCCGAGCGATTCGCCAGGGTGTGGTCGTGACAAAGTTGGAAACTAAACGCCTTGACTAAGCCGTGTGATTCCTTCCGGACCTCAGCCACTTGTGTCTCAATTAGGAGATTCCTAATGTCCCAATCCCGAACGTCTCGACGTGGCGATCTTGCTCCTTGTATGGTTCCCACGGCGCTGCTTCCGACGACTCGCCTTGTTGTGGCTCAGTCGTAGATTACTTGGCTGACTGACTGTTCACTTTGGTATTTTTACTGATCTTGATGGTTTGACTCCTAGTGATCGACTGATCCTGCTTCTAGCGCTGGGCCCACTTATATAGGCCCTCCGGGAACCGTTATTTCCCTTTTGCGGCCCGCTGAATCTCTCCCCTCGGGGTCCAAAGTCCGTGACTCCTGTTTGACCCACTTGTCCTTTACGCACGGCTTCCAACCGATGTTCTGCCCACTGCTGCCGTCCCGCTGGTTCCCGTGATGCTTGTGGCACGCCTGTGTGCCGCTCCACTGCCGAGATGTGGCACTTCTTTTCCCGGTCCAAAGTTCACTGCAGAATCCAAAGTCCGGTGGAGTTCCGTTATCCCCTTTTGCACACGGCACTCGCTCTGCCCGCCAAGTCTCCACTCTCTCATTATCCACTCCTTGGTCTCTCACACTCCACCCCTGGTCACCAAACTCTCTTCTTCTTCAACCGCTCCACAGTGGTCGCTGCCATAGGCCATAAATCAAAAAATTGATTTTGAGCTATTCCAACGAAACCCACTTTTTCGAACAGCTGATTGTCCAAACTTAACGACACAATATCGTTTGTTTGGCAATTCTAACGGGACTCTCTAAAAATAGAACGAAAAGAGCGAGCACGTGTTTACGTATTTGCAATTTGCCAGCAGTCAAGTGCAACAGCCCAAATTTAAAAAAGGCACATTAATTATAAAACACCCGTAAAATCAATAGAACTTAAATGAATATTGTTCATAGTGGTATATACTTTATTTATACAGATAAGTATATAAATATTTTGTGCTGTGTCTTGTCTATATCTATTTTTAAAGAAGTGCGTCTTTTTTAGTTTGTATTTGTTGTCCATTACAAAGTTTAGGTAAAGTTTTAAGTGTTTTCCCCCCGTTGCCCCCCAATAAAGTACACATTATATTATTTATAAATATTTTTAGATTATAAAAATGTTGACTTCAGCTGCGACAACCTGCGTCTGCACATTTGCCATTGCAAAATTCAACATAACCTCTTTTATTTTTCAGCAGCTCTATCTAGGAGGGACGAAAAAAGTGCGTCTGTGTCTGTTATGTTGTTGTTGCCGTTGTAGTTTGTTGTTGTTTTTGCGTTATTTGTTATGTGTCTTATGTTTTTAGATTATTTTTTTGTTTGATTATTTAATTATTTTCTCAGGTACCCAAATTCAAAGCGAGTATACTCGAAATTATGTTTTTAACATTTGGATTAAGGAATCTGGCACACTTGCGGAAAGATTTAAAAATGTACTGGATGCCCTAATTAAGGACATAAGAAATAAGGGATATGAGCCGAATTTGGACGAATTCCAATCACAAATAAGCTATATTTGCAAAAAGCTGGCATCGTTTTGGCAGATTGCTAATCGGAATAAAGAGAGATTTCTTAACAAAAATTCTGATTGGCTGGAGTGCAAGGAAACTATAATTATAAAATACTCCTTGCCACCAAAAGTAACTAATATTAGTCGTGGAATACAGATTTGTTAAACAGATTGCTTTTAAGCTCTGATCCATATATAACTGGACAAAGACAAATTACTTATGACCAAAAATCAACGCTACTAGAGTCAACTATTTCATTACTTAATGAAACAATTTAAAAAGAATATGATTTTGTTTTGTTGTTTGTTTTCCACATTAAAAATATTTGTATATATCTTAAGCTTTTTGTCTGTTATCTGAGAGGGTGTGCTTGGGGGTAGAAATAAGTAATCACACCCATACATGTAGGTATTATAGATCTAGGTTGTTAAATAACTTACAGTAAAAATATCAGCCTGAATTTATGAATTTACTGAATTTATGACTGCTTTCTCCAGTAAGCGCAATTACTGAGGAAATCGTTCCCAAGGAAGCTACAGGATATAGTTGTACGATCTGGTCAATTTTTTTACTATATATTTATAATATTTTTATAGATTTTTGGTGAAAGTTTCATAGCGATAGCACATCTAGAAGTATTTATGGCCGCGGCTCCATACAAGCCCGACCACTGTGCGCTCCTCGCCGCGCCGTTACTACGCGAATTCTCCGCGTATCTGGTAAGCGGCCGGCCATCTGTTGCTGCTGAGATTGGTGGAAGTTATTTTACTCCTCACATAACATTTTTAAAAAATTCATATTGTATTTTTTACTCAAAAAGTAAAAATTATATAGTCGGATATTTTTCGCTTTAGAAAGGGTATAGGTTCAGTGGCGTCTTATTTTATTTTATTGTACGTAAATTTTGAAGGTATTCAATGGGTTCCGTTAGCCGAAAGTGGATGATGAAATGTTTTGTGCCAAAAAAAATCCCCCAAAGGGTTTATACACAGCTCTAAAAGGTAAATATACAAATAAACAAGTTAAGCGCATTTTTTAATCATATGCCCATACATTTTTTCAGGAGCGTTGGCCAAGGACTCCGAGGACCCGGACAAATGTTTGAGAAAGGCGATGACGAACGTGAAAAACAACTAACAAAACAAACAAAAAGAAGTACTAAGAATAATTGTCCCTTAATTGAAAAGCTGAACTTCAGTAGTGATTTCACTTGGGACGTGTCACTTGCAAGTGATTTCAAAGTGAAAACTCATTGGAAATATTTTGAATTTTACAAGTGATTTCACATGGGACGTGTCACCGGCAGGTGACAGGCCATACTACAAATGAGTTAAGGAACAAATGAAACCCCGAGTGACTTCGAAAAATGTTCATTTGAATTTTCACTTGTGAAAAAGCGGACATCCCAAACAATTGTCTATATGCAGTGTCACTTGTTCTTCACTCGTGCAAGGGGACATGTCCCGCGGTATTCACAAGGTTATTCACAAGTGAAACTTTTATTTTGGAACTGAAGGGTTGTTATAGGTTCGTCTATAACTAGGTTGTCCCATTTATTCCCAAAGTCACACATGCGAAAGTTATTTTAGTATTAGAAGTTTATTGTCCGTATTAAAAGTACACCATAGGATGGCCAGGAGCCTAGACTTTTTAGGCCCCGCACTTTAGGTAGTAGCGGGCACCCCTGATGCCTTCGACCTTGAAATGCTAAAAATGTCCGAGTCACGACTGATAGAGTCAAATAACACGCAGGTAATCATCAACACGCAAACGCACGATAAAATCAACCAGCTCACAGTTCCAAATTATAAAATTATTAAAGCAAAAGAAAACAATATAGTTGACACTTTACACTTATACGATGTTCTTTTGGTGGGAAAAAAATGCTTACTTACTTACTAAAGTTTGAAGTCTGTATTGGTTGATCACCCCACAAAGGTCCCCATCATAAGCCGAATAGACGCATCTAACAATAAAGTCCATGAGCCCGATAATATCATTCATGTGCTATTTGCGTACCCTAAAATTGAAGTTACAGAAAGGTCACAATCTACAGGACAACGTAGTAGCCGAATACAAGTTGTTCGGACACACACATCACTTACCACGAAGACCAGCCGTGAGGCGTGGTAACTTATGTGTAAGGATGTCGTAAAGAAATGAAAATGTTGATATTTTCTCATTGAAAAAATATTATCGCAATTTTTAGACCAAAATACCGAATAATGTTGGATCGAATAATGACTCTCACAGTCTCACGACGGACTATCATGTCTAGCTACTGATCCTGATGGTACATACTCTTCGATGATTCTAGTGTACCCTTTTACCCTACGAGTAACGAGTAAAATTAGATTGGTGACAAATTTTTGACAATGCGTAATAATATGATGGACGTTGATGCACTACGAGCAGTACAAACAAGTGGCCCAACGACACCAAGCACGTGCTTGTTACGCGCGGGGCCCTTCTATAAATTTGGGCAAAAATGCGAGTTCGCGAGGAAGATACAAAAAACAAATAGGGACACAAATGAAAATAAAAGAAGCAACTAAGAATGAAGCAAATGAGTTAAAATATTAGTTTTTAATACCGGGATAGAAGTTGATGTGCAAATTAAATGGTAAAGATTGTTATAATTATTACATAGAACGCGAAACTGCTCGTGCAGACAAAAATTTGATGTACATCGTGGCAAATTTAGGGGATAATAATTTCGTGTTAGTCTAGCAGGGACATTGAAAGTTAGGCGGTTTACAAGTTCTACAGAATCAATATCACCTCTAATAAGATTTTGCATAAAAATAGTACCAAGCATTGTTCTACGATTTACAAGTGTAGGTAAATTAAGCAATAGTAATCTACTCTGATAGGAAGGTAGCCTTACGTTTTGATCCCAGTTCAAACTACGAAGGGCAAAAAGAAGAAATTTTTTTTGTACCGACTCAATACGGTCAATGTGCACTTGATATTGTGGACTCCAAACCGAAGAACAATATTCCAAAATAGGACGGACAAGGGAGGTAAATAATAATTTGGTTGTATAAGGGTCATCAAATTCTTTTGACCAACGCTTTATAAACCCAAGAACACTCATGGCCTTGCTGACAGTGGACATTATGTGGCAGTCAAATTTAAGTTTTGGGTCCAGAAGAACGCCTAAGTCATTAACGGAATATATACGGTCGAGTGACGTATTTTGAAGAGAGTAACTAACAAAAGTAGGAGTACCCCTATAAAAAGTCATAACGTTGCATTTAAGGCAGTTCAAATTTAAAAGGTTATACTCACACCATCCCTGAAAACAATCAATATCTGACTGTAAGTTGGAACCCGAAGCTATATCGTTATATGATAAACAAAGCTTAACATCATCAGCATACATTAGTACACGAGAATGTTTTATGGTAGAGGGAAGATCGTTAATAAACAAAGTAAACAGCAAAGGACCCAAATGACTACCCTGAGGCACTCCAGATGTCACGTAGATCAATTTTGAAACAGCGTTCTTGAATATAACCCTCTGAGTCCTACCATTCAAATAACTTGAAATCCAAGTTAATAGCTTACATGGAAACCCAAGCTGATTTAATTTGAATAATAAAAGAGAGTGGTTGACAGAGTCAAAGGCCTTACTAAAATCTGTATGTATAACGTCAGTCTGCATTTTTTTCTTAAATCCATTTATTACAATAGATGAAAATTCAAGAAGGTTGGTGGTGGTCGATCTTCGCTTAACAAAACCATGCTGACACGGTGATATTAGCGAGGAACATAAATGTTGCAAATGAGAAGTAATAATACGTTCAAATGCTTTAGGAATTGCCGACAATTTGGAAATACCTCTATAATTCTGGGCATCCGCCTTCGCACCCTTTTTGTGAAGTGGAATGATAAAAGAGTCCTTCCAGATAGTAGGAAAAACTGATGATGAAATAGACAAATTAAAAAGTTTAAGAATCGGTTTACATATGGTTGACGCACAAAACTTAAGCACACACCCGGGGAGTCCATCTGGACCGGGAGAATAAGTTGGCGTTGTTGTTGCTAAGTCTCTTATGAGAGAACTTTCCGTAATTTCAGGGGTAAAAATACAGTTTGCCCTATTTAAGGGATTAGGGTAGTTAGAATTTGACCAAGCAACCGAACTATAAGTAGTTTGGAAAAACTCGGCAAATAAATCAGCAATTTCAGAATCCGTCGATGCCTCCATTGAGTTAAAACGTACAGATGAAGGCAATGCCGACGACTTACGCTTGGCATTAACAAAGTTATAAAACTGCTTCGGATCATTTGAAAATTCGAATTTACATCGACTTAAATACATAGAATAGCAATGACTATTGAGAACATTAAAGTCCGATCGAGCCACCACATATTTCGAAAAATCAGATGGCTTACCCGATTTTTTATACTTTTTATAGGTGTTTGTTTTAAGGTTTTTAAGTCTTTGAAGCGCATTGGTAAACCAAGGAGGCCTGTTTAGCTTTGAAGGAAGCCTATCAGGAACGCATTCATTAAAAAAAGTATTTAACACTATATAGAATAGTTCAGTGGCACTTTCAATATCCATACAATTGTACAAGTCTGTCCAATTATATTGAGAAATCATTTCGTTAAGTTTTTTATAGTCACATTTTCGAAAACATCTCATTTTAGTTTGAGGAACTAAAGGAGAGAGGGTATCAACGCATGGGAGGCAGATTGTCAATTCCATTGTTGGATGATATCGGTCTTCAAGTACAACAAGAGCGTCAATTCTAGATACCGTGACTTCAGACGGGTCTGAAACAAACACGAGATCTAGTTGTCTATTTAATGAATTCCGTATAAAGCTTACTTGCTGTAACGATAATTCTAGAAGACCATCTACAAAATCATGGGCGGATAGAGGTATAGCGACAAGTGAGTCAGTAGGAGAAGACCAAGAGATATCAGGGAGATTAAAGTCACCCAAAACAATTAAAAGGTCTCTGTTAGAAAGAAGGGATAGAACAGATTTTATGGCAGACAGATGGTGCTCATAAATTATTAAATCAGAGCCAGGTGGAATATAGGAACATGTTAAAAAAATAGATATGGATTGCAAGGAAACTTTCACACTAACAAATTCAATATCGTTATGGGTATCAAAGTAAATTTTTTCAGATGTGAGGCTAGTGGTAACGGCAATCAGCACACCGCCTCCCCTACGTGAGGAGCGATCGGTCCTATAGGCATTAAAGTTATTTGACAGAACTTCAGAGTCAGATATCTCTGGTTTCAGCCAAGTTTCCGTAAAAGCCAAAATATCTGCAGTAAATGCAGAGGAGTCAGCATAAAGCTTGGGTAGCTTCATATTTAGTCCCCTAACATTTTGATAAGCCAAAAATAAACTTTTTAGTTTTTTGGCGCAGTGGAGGGTCTGTTATTTGTTCTCGGTTTATTGGGAACAAATTCTTTTATTACTAAATCATCATTAAGCCAAAAGCTTTCAGAAAGTAGTACCTTAAACACATCAGGCGGTGCAAATATTTTAAAAGAGGATATACTACGAGCGTATGAAAATCGAAATTGTTCAACTGAAATATTCTCGGATGGGAATTTTTCACGTATAAATTCCAAAACATCCTCAGATGTAGTATCTGGGGTGAATCTAGAAACAAATAATTGCTTCCTATGAGGAACAGCTGACAGTTTCTTACGTCCCCCAGCAGCAGATTGAACATCACTAAGCTGAGAGCCAAAATCGGTTCCTACTGTACCTATAGGTACGGTCGGCACCGTAGCCGGCACTGAAGATTTTTTTACCACCAGACTTCGAGAAACAGTGACTCCACCTGAATCAGCTGTATCCCTAGGCGCAGTTGGTTCGCTTACCCCAGTGTCGACAGAAACTGCTGCAGCTACCAAGTTCGGATTAGGGGAGGATACCGTGACCGTGTTAATTGCCGCTAGGCTGGCTTTTTTGCGTTTAGGCGACTCAGTTAGTAATTTTTTATTATTAAATTGGGCACAAACGGAATTGAACCCCTCATTGAGCTGTTTAAAAGCACCTGAGAGATTCAAAAGGCTGTCTCGAGTCTGCTTCCGCTCATCTCAACTACCATTTCCTTGCAGGATCCACATGACCACATGAGACCAGAATTCAGATCAATGAAGTCTTTGACTCTGCCAGTAAATCCTGCGCATTTAACGTGCATCATCGATTCGCAGAGCCAGCAGAAAATAAAAGGGTCTTTAGTCGAAGCCGAAAGAGTACAATTTTTCTTGCAGCAGACAAGAGCCATTTTAGGAGATGAAATAAAAATAAAATAAAATATGAAAAATACCTTAAGTAAATTTGGCACTGGGATCAAATTCCAAAACCACAAAGGCACAAAACACGAAAAAAAATAAGAGCGCGAGATCGCGTTTTAGTTAAAATATAAGAGAGCACGAGAGAATAAATCTTCTATCGACTGAGCGTTGCTTGTGGGACACTGACAACTTTACGCACGAACAGTTATAATGTAAAGCAAGCAAGAGAGAGAGAATAAGAGAAAAGCGCTCCAAAAATCTACCAGAAAATCGGCAGGTTCCAAGAGAGTTCAAATTACAGTTGTAATATAGAGCGGGAGAGAGAGTGGGAATAAAAGAGTTTAGCAAGATTAGTGAGTGTAAAATTACACTAACAAAGCTAGGAGATTAAACAAATCTAATAGAAATGTTAAAATATCTATAACCACATACCCGTTTAATGGGGGATCAAGTCAAAAACACTAACACAACTATTAGGCTAAGCTTTGTTAAAAAACGAACACAAGAAACTCGCAAAAAATCACCGAAAAAGACAAAAACTCAGAGCACAAAAGTAAACACATCTGTTCACAAGCGACGCTAAATCGAATATGAAATATATAAACAAGAGAAAACGCTATAGTCGATGGCTAAAGAAAGTGTGAGAGCAATGGCGATATGCATTCAGCAAATCGGCTGTTTCAGAGATTGCACACCACACAAACACGCCACGTAGCGTTCATGGCGCTTTAGTGAAATCTCGAAAACAGCCGATTTTAAATAAATATAAAAACTAAGTCAATCGGAAAACTAACTGGAAATACAGATTTTGAAATAGTGGGTATCTTTTTCTGTCTGATTCTCATTCTGTCTTAATGAAAATACAAACATTGTATGTAATAATTTTGCATTAATACATATCTTTATCCCTGGGAGAAGAGATTGCTCAAATCATGGACAAACATTGTAAGTTATAATTTTGCATAATACGTATCTGTAAACAGATGGAAACAGTGGGTATCTTTTGAAACTTGTATTGTCTTATATGTAAAATAATTTTCAGGTAAATCAAAAATGTGAAAAATATTTTTTGTAAAATCCGTTCGGTTTGTAAAAGAACGCCACACATGTACTAGAAAACTCCCATTAGTTGAGAATATACCAAGGACAGCATTTTAGTTTTCTTGATCTCTGGTAAAGCCTGGTACTCATATCGACGAAAACTGGGAGCTAACCATGAGTCCGTTTCACCGCGGTTCTGAGATGAGCTAAGGAAATACCAAAAAATTGCAGATTTCGTGAGTGAATTCCGATGAACGTCGTTAGCCGCCGCTTAAAAGTAGGTAACGGGTAGAAGGAAGCGTTTCCGACCTCATTAAGTATATATTTCACTAGCCGAGTCGATCTAGCCATGTCCGTCTGTCCGTATGAAAGCTGTGATCTCGGAAACTATAAAAGCTGCAATACTGGGATTGGGCTTGCAGATTCTAGAGATTCCTGCGCAGCTCAAGCTTGTTTCGTCAGTGTGCCACACCCACAAACCGCCCAAAACTGTGACTCGTACAGTTTTAATGCTAAAATAAAACTGCATTCTATTGTTCTCATTAATACCTATCGATTAACCCATAAAAAGTTTGCCACGCCCACTTTTACGCCCAAAAGCCGCACAAAACTGTGGCGCCTACAATTTTAATGCTATACAAATTTTTTAGCGGAAATGAAACAAAAGTTTGCCACGCTCACAATACGTACAAAACTGTGGCGCCCACAATTTTCTTGCTAGAAAAAAATTTTAACGGAAATGTAAAAAAAGTTTGCCACGCACACTTTATCGCCCACAAGCCGCCCAAAACCGTGTCGCCCACAGTTTTAAGGTAGCTGGCGCATTACAATCTGCTGCTTACATATCTCCATCTCCACTTGGACCCTTAAGGTGGGAAACGGGTATCTGATAGTCGAGGTACTCGACTATATCGTTTTCTCTTGTTATACCCGTTACTCTTAGAGTAAAAGGGTATACCAGATTCGTCGGAAAGTATGTAACAGGCAGAAGGAAGCGTTTCCGACCCCATAAAGTATATATATTCTTGATCAGGATCACTAGCCGAGTCGATCTAGCCATGTCCGTCTGTCCGTCTGTCTGTCTGTCCGGATGAACGCTGAGATCTCGGAAACTATATATAGAGCTAGGCTATTGAGATTTGGCATTCAGATTCCTGAGCTTCTTACGAAGCGCAAGTTTATTTCAACAGCGTGCCACGCCCACTTTTACGGCAAGTCGTAAGTAAACACATAAGATTAATTTAATTTATAAAGAGATATATCCATTCTTAGTTTCCAATTCTATCTTGTCTTACTAGCACACCAATGGGACTATCTGATGTCTGTCGTCCATAATTAAAATCCAATTTAAATTCACAGAGGGATTTAAGAATTATTCGCTCCTAATAATAATATGTTCTGTTTTGTTCTCGAGATGGGGACTTTCAATGCTTTGCGAAGACTTGAAACTGAAAATGCTTGATTTAAGCACGAAATACTTGTTTTTTTCTGAGTGGAGCTCATCTCACTTCATTTGGCATTCCGCTGCCGGTTTCCCGCTAAGTGATTTTTGCCAGTGGAGCGTTAAAGCAAAAATGCGGGGGCGATCGCGTAAATTGACCGTCTCAGATGTGAGCGAATAAAATTAGCGTATTAATTCAACCACTCTGCGAAATGATTGCCCCTACTCGGATTAATTGAAACAAAAATGCGTCTTGGAACATTGGGGATTACAAAAGATCTCAAACTGGCTCAGCAAGTTATGCAAATGTATTTAAATTGCTTGAAAAGTAATGTAGTTTAATGTCATTTGTTAAACGATCCATCATTTCTCGGTATATATGAAGTTCCAGTACAATTTTAAAATAAAAAATAAAATATATAATAAAACTAAATATTTTATAAAAGGTAGAATTCTTCTGCAAAAATCGTACCTTTTCCCCTCAGTTCCCTCCAAATTTTTCTGAATAGTTGGCAAAATTTCACCGAATAAATTAAACTCAGTCAGTTGAACGCGTGCCAGTCACGAAGTTAGCTTACATATTCAAAATTTCATGATATGCACACCCATTTGGCCATATCAGTCGATATGGACTGATGTGGACCGATCAAAGCGCCATGTTGTTAGTCAGATGACTGGCACGCGGAAATTCCCCAAATTTGGTTTCATTTGTCTAAAATCTATATTTTCCAGCTGCAATCCGCCAAGCAAGCATGAAGAATTTCATTTTATTTAAGACACTTTTTCACAAGAAGACATCAAATTGGATTATAATTACTTGGAATGTTAAAGCTCATACTTAATTTAGGTGGATCTAATTAACTTAGTCATGGCATAACTAAATTAGTCGGAACCACTTCCTTATTACTTTTATTGATTCTATCTAGTATAAGTACGATGCAAACAAAGAAATTAACAAGATCTTGAGCATCTCAATTCTTGTCTTTCGTATAAGGAAAAATAGTCCCGCAAAAATTTAATGAATTTTAATTGGGACTATTGTACTAAGTTATGTAAAGTTATGTTAAAGTTGTACTAAGTTATGTAAAACCTGTAGGAATCAAACACTTGGGGGCTTTTCCAGCCAACAACATAACAAAAGAAGCTACGCACTTTCGTTTAGATTGATGCCCAACGTCTCTAGTTCGACAGCCCCAATTTGGCGAATGGAATCCCAGATCAATCAGCTAATGGCTCTATCAGGTATTCCCCAAAACGGTGGGCGATCGACGGAAAAGGGAAAGAAATTCGGAATTTCTTTAAACCCAGACTCTATAAATTAATTTGCCTCAAATTTGCATATTTAACACGATGGCTTTTGTTTACCGTTCGGGAGTAAAAACCCCGAGCCCGAGCATCGAAATCCGCATCGAGCAGAAGCTAATTGGAATCGAGTCTGGCGCAAAAGAAATTGCCAACAATCCATCAAGTTATCTGAGATCCACGTCCGCTCCATGTGCTAATCGTTTTTGGCAATGCTGCGATGTTTACTACTCGTATTATAGGGGTATGTTTCTTACTCGTCTGATAGGCGTGAAGATTTTATTACACATTGTCGTCGCTACTGTCGCCGTGGATATTATTATCTGTAGAGATAGCCGGACGGACCGGTCCGTTGCCAAATCAAGTCTATTTCCCAGTGCCGAATCCGCGCCGATAATGCAGGAATTTCAGATGCGACGATCTCTGTCGCGTCTCCAAGTCGCCACAGTAAATTCTGGGAGTCTGACAGATTTTATGTTAAATGACAACCCCATACAGGCATCATAAATTCATTTCCAGTCGGGCCCACTCGAGGTATGCAAAAAAGGTTGGACACTAGTTGGTTGGACTAGTTTTGATCTCGAACTACCTATTGGGTTCAGATATTATAAAATTAGTTTTCTATCATAGTTCTAAGGTTTTTTATGAGTTAAGGAAACCTCCCCTCATTTTAAAATAAATGTATTGGTCTGTCGTTAAAACAAACTGTAGAACCTATAAATATTTTAAAGCTTAAATATTTGGTACTCCCCATTACACCATATTATTTTCATTGCTTTAAAACTATGGCTTATTTAATATACCTACTTTTTTCCACTTTTTATATTGACGGCAAGGACGAAAGTGGAGTGACTCGGCTATTAAATGGTGCTATAACCACTTGCCTTCCAGTTTTGGTCCAAGAAACCTGTGCACTGCCACAGCAAAGTGAATGTTTACGATGGGCCTGCTGGGCTCATACATAATGCATCACACCCGAGCGGCAATTAATCAACAATTAATTTTTATATAAATTGATCGTTTGTTGGTTGAAGGCAGGAATTACCTGCTCGCTACCGTGTGCTCCGCAATATTAATTACTCATTATGCGCGGCGTCAAAACAACAAAACTAAGGCACATAAATATTTATCGATTTGTCTCTGGCTTTAGTCAGAATGTATATGTTTCTCTTGGGGATCGATGGATATATGGACCCATAGACATGGGCCCATGGGGATGGCACGTAGGCTAAAATGTTGGCAATAAAATGAAAACGAATAAACAATAAATCAACCGCAAATCGGCCGCTTCGAATGGAATTTTTAGCATAGTTCATTGCGGGACGACCTTATCGCGATGCCGATAGCCCTGTGTCAAAGAATCAGGAATACCATGGAGCACTGCCAGTCCGAGTCCGGCCATAATTAATAAATTCCAGCGTGCGCCGCCGAGTGATTCGCTCTTTGGATCGGGCCAAGTTGAGGCCCCGGCAAACAAACAACAGAGCTCAACGCAAATTGACGTCACGCAGGCCCCCAAGATATTGGCGATCCGATCCTCGGCAAGCGCGAAATCCGCATCGAGCAGAAGCTAATTGGAATCGAGTCTGGCGCCAAAGAAATTGCCAACAATCCATCAAGTTATCTGAGATCCACGTCCGCTCCATGTGCTAATCGTTTTTGGCAATGCTGCGATGTTTACTACTCGTATTATAGGGGTATGTTTCTTACTCGTCTGATAGGCGTGAAGATTTTATTACACATTGTCGTCGCTACTGTCGCCGTGGATATTATTATCTGTAGAGATAGCCGGACGGACCGGTCCGTTGCCAAATCAAGTCTATTTCCCAGTGCCGAATCCGCGCCGATAATGCAGGAATTTCAGATGCGACGATCTCTGTCGCGTCTCCAAGTCGCCACAGTAAATTCTGGGAGTCTGACAGATTTTATGTTAAATGACAACCCCATACAGGCATCATAAATTCATTTCCAGTCGGGCCCACTCGAGGTATGCAAAAAAGGTTGGACACTAGTTGGTTGGACTAGTTTTGATCTCGAACTACCTATTGGGTTCAGATATTATAAAATTAGTTTTCTATCATAGTTCTAAGGTTTTTTATGAGTTAAGGAAACCTCCCCTCATTTTAAAATAAATGTATTGGTCTGTCGTTAAAACAAACTGTAGAACCTATAAATATTTTAAAGCTTAAATATTTGGTACTCCCCATTACACCATATTATTTTCATTGCTTTAAAACTATGGCTTATTTAATATACCTACTTTTTTCCACTTTTTATATTGACGGCAAGGACGAAAGTGGAGTGACTCGGCTATTAAATGGTGCTATAACCACTTGCCTTCCAGTTTTGGTCCAAGAAACCTGTGCACTGCCACAGCAAAGTGAATGTTTACGATGGGCCTGCTGGGCTCATACATAATGCATCACACCCGAGCGGCAATTAATCAACAATTAATTTTTATATAAATTGATCGTTTGTTGGTTGAAGGCAGGAATTACCTGCTCGCTACCGTGTGCTCCGCAATATTAATTACTCATTATGCGCGGCGTCAAAACAACAAAACTAAGGCACATAAATATTTATCGATTTGTCTCTGGCTTTAGTCAGAATGTATATGTTTCTCTTGGGGATCGATGGATATATGGACCCATAGACATGGGCCCATGGGGATGGCACGTAGGCTAAAATGTTGGCAATAAAATGAAAACGAATAAACAATAAATCAACCGCAAATCGGCCGCTTCGAATGGAATTTTTAGCATAGTTCATTGCGGGACGACCTTATCGCGATGCCGATAGCCCTGTGTCAAAGAATCAGGAATACCATGGAGCACTGCCAGTCCGAGTCCGGCCATAATTAATAAATTCCAGCGTGCGCCGCCGAGTGATTCGCTCTTTGGATCGGGCCAAGTTGAGGCCCCGGCAAACAAACAACAGAGCTCAACGCAAATTGACGTCACGCAGGCCCCCAAGATATTGGCGATCCGATCCTCGGCAAGCGCGAAATCCGCATCGAGCAGAAGCTAATTGGAATCGAGTCTGGCGCCAAAGAAATTGCCAACAATCCATCAAGTTATCTGAGATCCACGTCCGCTCCATGTGCTAATCGTTTTTGGCAATGCTGCGATGTTTACTACTCGTATTATAGGGGTATGTTTCTTACTCGTCTGATAGGCGTGAAGATTTTATTACACATTGTCGTCGTTACTGTCGCCGTGGATATTATTATCTGTAGAGATAGCCGGACGGACCGGTCCGTTGCCAAATCAAGTCTATTTCCCAGTGCCGAATCCGCGCCGATAATGCAGGAATTTCAGATGCGACGATCTCTGTCGCGTCTCCAAGTCGCCACAGTAAATTCTGGGAGTCTGACAGATTTTATGTTAAATGACAACCCCATACAGGCATCATAAATTCATTTCCAGTCGGGCCCACTCGAGGTATGCAAAAAAGGTTGGACACTAGTTGGTTGGACTAGTTTTGATCTCGAACTACCTATTGGGTTCAGATATTATAAAATTAGTTTTCTATCATAGTTCTAAGGTTTTTTATGAGTTAAGGAAACCTCCCCTCATTTTAAAATAAATGTATTGGTCTGTCGTTAAAACAAACTGTAGAACCTATAAATATTTTAAAGCTTAAATATTTGGTACTCCCCATTACACCATATTATTTTCATTGCTTTAAAACTATGGCTTATTTAATATACCTACTTTTTTCCACTTTTTATATTGACGGCAAGGACGAAAGTGGAGTGACTCGGCTATTAAATGGTGCTATAACCACTTGCCTTCCAGTTTTGGTCCAAGAAACCTGTGCACTGCCACAGCAAAGTGAATGTTTACGATGGGCCTGCTGGGCTCATACATAATGCATCACACCCGAGCGGCAATTAATCAACAATTAATTTTTATATAAATTGATCGTTTGTTGGTTGAAGGCAGGAATTACCTGCTCGCTACCGTGTGCTCCGCAATATTAATTACTCATTATGCGCGGCGTCAAAACAACAAAACTAAGGCACATAAATATTTATCGATTTGTCTCTGGCTTTAGTCAGAATGTATATGTTTCTCTTGGGGATCGATGGATATATGGACCCATAGACATGGGCCCATGGGGATGGCACGTAGGCTAAAATGTTGGCAATAAAATGAAAACGAATAAACAATAAATCAACCGCAAATCGGCCGCTTCGAATGGAATTTTTAGCATAGTTCATTGCGGGACGACCTTATCGCGATGCCGATAGCCCTGTGTCAAAGAATCAGGAATACCATGGAGCACTGCCAGTCCGAGTCCGGCCATAATTAATAAATTCCAGCGTGCGCCGCCGAGTGATTCGCTCTTTGGATCGGGCCAAGTTGAGGCCCCGGCAAACAAACAACAGAGCTCAACGCAAATTGACGTCACGCAGGCCCCCAAGATATTGGCGATCCGATCCTCGGCAAGCGCGACATACGTATCAAGACGGTGGAAATGGAAACGGGTACGAGTGCGATACAGAGATCCCAAGATCCCAACTTGCCGAGTTTTCAATTGGGCTGATCGAGAAGCTGGCGAGATTTCCTGACAACAAGGTGGTAAAAAATAAGAAAGCTAAGTATAAGATATGTAGTCGATATGCTTGCTACAGCAATATGAGTTCAATAATAAGAACAATATCACTCATACGTAGTGATGACCTCTTATTAATCATTACGTGTATATTACTTCTAAAGGATTTTAAAAAACACCTTATATTATTATTATTATAATATTATATAATGTGTACACTATTTCGTATTGTCGACATTTTAATTATCACATTTACAAAAGACAGTGACGAAAGGTATTTATAGGTTTAAAAGTGAGAATTTATAAAATAATGTATTTAGCAATGATAAAATACTACATAATGATATTATACTAGCAGTTTACTAGTAAACAAAGTGAACAAACATATTACCGACACTGTGTACTGGTTTCTGGCCTATAATAAAAGCACTAAAATGTCGGGAAGCGACTAGTTTTCATTAAGAGTTACGCCTTCTGTATCAAAAGGTGGCGGCCGGCGACAAGTTGGCGTCAGCCAAATGGGATAATAAGTACGGCAGCATCAATTTAAATTTCCAAGCCACGTCAGGTTCATCAACCTTAAGGGGAAAATTATTATTATTACACTCTTCGTTTATTTCAGTGTAGAACTTTATACAACTTAAGTGGGGGTGGGTGAAAGCACGGAGAACTTGAATCAAACATTCAGAAATCAGGTAAAATGCTGTTGACATAAAAACTTGTATGAGACTTTTATTGCCAACTGTTGGGGTAAATTAAAAATGACTATAACTTGCCTTAGCTGCAATATTAAATTAGTTAATTTTAGCAAATATTCGGTTCATTTTCCCTTTATTGCAAGTATTATATACTTTTTTCTATAGAAAATAACGATATGCAAAAACAAATTCAACTACTTTACAAAAATATAGAAACTTAAGATTAATGCTAATGGAAACACTATGTCAGTATGTCATTTTCATACTTGTTTTCAATACATCATTTGTTCTTTGAACTCCTACTCTTCAATCTTCAACACCATTTCAGGCCATCAGTTGTCAACATTTTCCCTGTGCTCTTTACAGATCTTCAAAGCACCGACTCGGTCGTCAGTGCACCCAAATTTGGTAAGATCTTTCAGCCGCATTTAGCTGAGATTCGCTCGGTTAGCGGGCCATTCGATGCGCCTCGACAATTGCCGGCTAAATGGGGTTCGGTTCCCCAAGAGGACTGCCATTTATGCAGATCAGGAGTGGGCGACCCCACATTCCAGCACTAGGTACACCCAGACCCGGCCCATTGAGGTGCTCCCGATGACCTGGCGGGCATTCTCCGCCTTGTCCTTGATCATTCCGTGCGTTATGCTGCCCCGCAGCTGGGGATTGATATTGGCCCTCACGAGCCACTCGTAGACGACTGCATTGATGTAGGCGCACTTGCGGCTCCTCTCGATCTCCTCCACCATGGCCTGCTGCTCCACGGCCTCCAGGTTGGAGGGAACCTCCAGGCGCAGCGTGGGCAGGGCATTCGACTGCAGCCTCCTGCCGCCCAGGACACTGGGGTCAAAGTGCAGGGCGCACACCACCGGCTTCTTGAAGGGCACAATCCGCCGCAGAGAGGCGTGGCACGCCTCCTTCCACAGCTTGTGGAAGGGATTCTCCGGACGGGGGAAGGCGAAGAACTGCATGCTCGGGTGCTGGCGCGAGTTGGACAGACAACCGATGATGCAGCACCTCCGGATGGTCGGCATCTCGACCTGCGGATGCGGATGGATATGCTGTTGGCCCCGAATCCTAAATGTTGGGGTGCTGGCGTTGCTCACGCCTCGCCAGGCCACGAAATGGAAGGAAAATTAAAATAACTCCACCGGAATCTGCAAGAAAAGGTTTAAAAACATGAATGAACTGCTTATTAGCCGGAATTAGAGGCTTATTTTTAAATTAAATATCTAAGATTTGTTTTCTTCGTTTTGTTTTCGCCCGCCTTGGCAAAGTACCGCTAGAATTGAGCAGGTGTGGCAAGGCTTAGGTTCCGCAAACGAGGAGTGGCAACCTTTATCCCTATTGTTTTGGCGCGCTTTGCAACAAGTGTTTGCATTTGAATTTTTGTTTGAAAAATAAATTCAACTTTGTAAGTTTAGTTATAATGCAGTTTCCATTACTTCTTGCACCTACATATATGTGTATATAGGGGGAGAGGCTTTTGTTAAAATAAGCCTTAATCATCTTAATATTTTTTTTTTGTTTTGCTTACTAAGTACAGAAGAAAAATTCGATATTTGTATTTGAAATTATAAAGTGTTACAATCTTGAAGAGTATCTTGCAAGCAGCAAAAAAAAATACGTGGTGATCTGAATGATTAACATGGGGAAATTACCGATCTATCTGAATTTCTCAGAACACAGATATTACCCAAAGTCAATGAATCAGCTTTTCGAGATGGACAAGAATTATAAATTTATTATGATTTCGACGAACAAGCTAGTGTTTATCTCTTGGGACTTGAAAACTTGAGCACATGACTCATCGAAATTACGACAGTATAAATGCACGAACATAAAAAAGTTTATCAAAATAAATATCTTATATAGACTCGACATCGCGGTCTTCAAATAGCATCTGCCAATAGCCTGAGTACGACGGCAGAAGATACAGATACAACATATATAGATGAAGATACAGATAAACACACCACAGAAAGCTATAAAAGTGCTGATAGTTGCTGCTTACGCCTTCGGAAATCAATACACCCCCAAAAAAACCAGAACCAAAGCCATACCTCCAGAGCCCCATATCGGGAGTACTCTTCTCACACCCACTTGTGTCTTGTATTTTATATCTTTCAGATACACACTGCTGGGGATTTCCACAGAGATGCCTGGCTAAAGCGAACGAATGGGGCCGCGCCTCTTTTAGCGAACGCCCCCAGAGAGATACATCTGTAGATGTAAACCTAAGCTGAGTCACGGAACCCACCGGCCTGAGTCAGAGCCGGTCTTTGGATTAACACAGTCCCCCTAAGATCGAGATTGAGATCGAGATGACTTAATGCGAACAGCATGTCCGTTTCACTTTTTCTCACTCTAAAATCGGGTCAAACGAGCGAGATATGTATTCCTTAATTTTGAAAAAACAAGATGTAGTAGTTTAGATATATAAGTAACCTATGCTATTTTTAGAAAGATGATACTAAAGAAATTCAGACCGTCCGATATATATTCACAGTCATACGATAAGAAACGTAAGCCAAAAAAGAAAATTCGAGAAAAGTATTCCCCGCCTGATTATGTGAACTTAGAAGATTGAAATATAAAACTGAGATAAGTGCTTAATCTGACAGACGTTGATATGGGGGTTGAACCATATGATAAATTTGAAAAATAGTGAGACATTTTTATCTAGCTAATCTCAGGATCCGTTTAGCTTTGCTAATTCTGAACATATTTCCTTTGTTGCTCTCATCACAGAAGTGAATTTCGGAGATTGCAAATGCAAAATTTACAGATACGGATGGCCAAGTCTCAAGGGGGATAACTCGGGGTTACGTCCAGTGGTTACCCCACCCCACCGCATCCCAAGTTGTTGACACGGATTTACGGAAGTTCTGCCTTAAAATCCTTTTTTATTTTTACTTTTTTAGAAGAAAAGAAAAAGTTTTTTTATATGATCAGTTAATGATCAGAATTTTATGATGATTTCTATAAATAATACCAATTCCTGGAAAATCTATTAAAATCCCAACCCACTAAATCCTTAAGTTATGTATGTATCTTTTGTTTGAGAACCCCTTTAGTTTTGGTTGCCATGAATAACCCTTTCGCGCCACTATTATTTTGGCGGCGCCTGTGAATGTATACAGAGCATCGGATGCGGACGTGGACGTGGATGTAGCTCCAAGTACGAGTATCTCGACATCTCAGCTCGCTCAGTTCAGTTCGCCTGTTCAGTTTTTGCCTTTCTTTCCCTTATATCGATTGGCACTTTATCTTAATCGCCTCGAGAGTTGTCCCTCGTCAGTCCCCGGGGGGATTCCCCGTGCCAAGTTGCCCCTCCGCCGCCTTCCCACCTTTCTGCCCCAATCTACAGATTCCGATTCCCCGATTCCCCTCCCACAGACTCACCCTAATGGCTGCCTATGTCGACTGGGCTGCCTTAGCTCCTGGGTTCTTCGTGAAATTTCGTGCAGCGTCATTATCATCGGAGCCATCAAGATGATGCTCCGGTCTGGGTCTCAGTGCCTGTGCTAGTCCCAATCCCGATTCCAGTCCCAGACCGAACCCAGGTTCCCTTTGTTGGCCACATATCTTTTGTATCTTAGTATCGCAGTATCTCTAGCCATTGTTCGCCTAGGAAGTTTAGTTTTCGGTTCGGTTTTTTGGCTCGTTCACTTTTGGTTCGTTTATACGTTCTACCTACCATCTTACTGCCTCGCCCTTTGTCCATACCCTATACCATACCTATACTCTATATATATATATATAAGTAAGTATTCCCCCGTCCCGGATTGCGCCGCACTGGGGATTAAGCTGGTAGTTTTGGGTTTCACTCGGTTCTGTTCACGATGTCAGGTAATTTTGCGATTGGTTTTCGTCTTTCTTGGGCTCCGGCTCTGGCATGAGTTTACTTATTTATCTTATATCTCAAGGTGGTTTGGTCGGACCTTTTTGGGCTGGTTTACCAGCAGCACACAAATGGATGGGATGTTATATAGCATGGGATGCCATGATTCGAATTTCAGTCAGTCTTTTCCAATGTGTTTTTTTGTTTGTTCAGATTTGAGGGGGAAGATATTCTCAAGGGAATAAAGAAACAGACTATGTCTCTGCTTGGCACATGTACTATGTGTGCTTGTATCTCGGTTTTATGTCTATGAGGTCATTAATGTGAGATATGGATGGCCAATGTCGGTGTATTTTAAGAGATTGTATATGTAGAGATTGTATATGCAGTAATATGTATATTTTTAATAATTAATATAAGAAATCGATAAGTAAACCAAAATAACAGTGTTTCTAATAATAAACCAGATGGAACAACGCTTTATTAATAGGCACCTTTCCATCCCATACCGTAATTTCCCACTACTCGACTGAAAAAGGCAAAAAACGACGATCACCGCCGATACCGTAATTAGTATACCCCCTCACTAAAAAAAAAAAAAAAAAATTTGGTGTCATTGGAAATCATTTTTCAAGCCCTTTCCAATGGTATAATTTTCTCTGTTCTAAAATAAAAACACATTTTGAACAAAACTCACAAAATTGAAATTTCACACCTTCGCGCACAAGCAGACATGAGCAGGACTCGAGGGTAGGGGGTGAGATTCGGGTTCGTGGGTACACACGTTCACTTTCTCCTGCTCATTCTCAGAAGATAACGAGGGGTCACAATATTTGAAATGCAATAAGACGGGAGGGTTCCGTGGAATACCAAACACACTGATTATGGGATGAGTATACGCTTGCAATTAAAAACAAGGAAGAATGCTATAGTCGAGTGCCTCGACTATCACCAAAGGGAAATGGAGATAAGCAAGCAGCAAAGCAAGACTGAAATGCGCCACCTACCGGCGGTAGACAGACTTAAGCGTTATGGGCGTTAGGGTGGGCGTGGCAAATTTTTTTTTGGGTCAATCGATAGGTATTGACTAGACCAATACAGATCAGTTAAAATTTTGTATCTAGCATGAAAATTGTGGGCGCCACAGGTTTGGGCGGTTTGTGGGCGTTAGAGTGGGCGTGGCATATTCGCGTTACAAAATTGCGCTGCGTACAAAGCTACGGAATCTAAATCTGAGATCCCGATTCTCTATCTTTGATAGTATCCGAGATATCCACGTTCATATTTACGATTTTTTGAAGTTTGGGGGCGGTTTGTGGGCGATAAAAAAGGCGTGGCAAACTTTTTTTTGGGTCAATCGATAGGTATTGATGAGAACAATACATTTCAGTTAAAATTTTTGTTCTAGCATCAAAACTGTAGGAGCCAAAGTTCTGGCGGCTTGTGGGCGTAAAAGTGGGCGTGGCACTCTACTTAAACAAACTTGCGCTGCGTAAGAAGCTCAGAAATCTGCACGCCAAATCTCAATAGCCTAGCTCTCATAGTTTCCAAGATCTCAGCGTTCATCCGGACAGACGGACAGACGGACAGACGGACATGGCTAGATCGACTCGGCTAGTAATCCTGATCAAGAATATATATACTTTATGGGGTCGGAAACGCTTCCTTCTGCCTGTTACATACTTTCCGACGAATCTATTATACCCTTTTACTCTACGAGTAACGGGTATAACAACTCATACAAAATACATTTAAAACCGCCTAAAAAACCTCCGCAACCGCTTTTAATAGCTACTCTTAGCTTAAGGCTTAGGAAATTCGAATGGTTGCATCGCGACATCTTAAGCCAATGCCGGCCCGACCTTAACTGACCATTTATTCATATCTTGCTTACACAGAGATTGCCTTTCCTTAACCTATGTCAAAGTTGTACACCTTCGATATTTACCTACATCCTAACCCCTCCTACACCACGTTCACCCCCGGTAACTTGTTATCAATACTTGTGTTCGTTTTCCTTCTAATAACCATTCTACTAGGGTATTGGGCTGCTCCTTATATTCGAGAACCAATCGGATTGGTTCTAGGAGTACAACATGCCTGTATGCACTCCCTGTAGATGTCAACCTGTTAAATGAACATTCTAGTCTATAACAAGGAAGAACGCTATAGTCGAGTACCTCGACTATCAGATACCCGTTACTCAGCTAAAGGGACCAAAGGAAAATGGAGATATGCAAGCAGCAAATCGAGATTGAAATGCGCCACCTACCGGCGGTAGACAGATTTAAGCGATGTAAGCGTTAGAGTGGGCGTGTCAAATTTTTTTTTTAATCAATCGATAGGTATTGATGAGACCAATGCATTTCAGTTAAAATTTTTTATCTAGCATGAAAATTGTGGGCGCCACAGGCCTGGGCGGTTTGTGGGCGTTAAAGTGGGCGTGGCATATTCGCGTTACAAACATGCGCTGCGCTCAAGCCTACGGAATCTAAATCTGAAATCCCATTTCTCTATCTTCGATATTTTCCGAGATATCCGCGTTCATATTTACGATGTTGTGAAGTTTGTGGGCGGTTTGTGGGCGTTAAAGTGGGCGTGGCCCAATCGTCAATCGATAGGTATTGATGAGAACAATACATTTCAGTTAAAATTTTTATTCTAGCATCAAAACTGTAGGAGCCACAGTTTTGGGCGGTTTGTGGGCGTTATAGTAGGCGTGGCACTCTACTGAAACAAACTTGCGCTGCGTAAGAAGCTCAGGAATCTGCACGCCAAATCTCAATAGCCTAGCTCTCATAGTTTCCGAGATCTCAACGTTCATCCGGACAGACAGACGGACAGACGGACAGACGGACATGGCTAGATCAACTCGGCTAGTGATCCTGATCAAGAATATATATACTTTATGGGGTCGGAAACGCTTCCTTCTGCCTGTTACATACTTTCCGACGAATCTAGTATACCCTTTTACTCTATGAGTAACGGGTATAAAATTGACACCACTCAAATTGCTCAGGATCAGTTCTTCAAATGCCTCAGTACTGTATTCTAATAAAATAATTAGATCCACATCGGTCCTTGTAATCGCGCCTAACACTTCAAATCGTGCTTTTTACCTTTTTAACGAGTGGGTGAAAATTGTTAACAACATAACAATATATTTTTTGAATAAAAAAATTAAAACTAAAACCCTAAAAATGGAGTCATTCATTGCTTGTGATTTGTGCACCAAAAATGTGGAGATGAGTGAGTTTGAAGCTCATTATGCTCAGTGCTCAAAGCCTCGGAATGCCTTCGAGGTTTTAATGTGTAAATCGAAAACAAGGTGTGACTTATGCTCTAACTTAGTTCATAATTTTGAATTTGACGAAAAAAAGCTAAGTTAGTGAAAATAAAAAGGATTTGAAATTAGAACTTTTATGCCCTACTTGTGGTGATAAATATCTTGAATCAAGGGAACGTCAACACATATTGACCGATAAGCATAAAAATGCATCAGCCAGAGAAGTAAAAAATAATGAAAATATAATTCTTCTTAACTCACAAACTATTTTTCCTGTAAAATCATATCGAATCAATAGTACAGTCCAAAACACTATTGATTTAAAAGATTTTTATCAGCATTGTCAAAAAAATATAATTGAAATTATAAAGCATTGCATGATAGAATATAGAGCCATTAAACAAAACATTTTGGGACTGCATATAAATCTGTATACCAAAATGAAAACATTATCGATGAGCTAAATATGGCAGTAGATAGCTTATAAGCATCGAGCAGTGAGTTTCAAGAAAAAGACTCTGGTTGGGCAATAAAAAATTTCAATTACTTTGAAATTACTATAATCAAGCTAGAAAACATTCCTGCTAGCGGATACATACAGGCTCCGAAGAATATAAGAGCCCGAAATGCACTTATAAACAGAATACAGAATACTGACGTATTTTGTTTCAAATGGTGTATACTGGCATTCATAGCTAATAAATCTCATGAGAGTGCTACCTTTACAACAGCAAAGCAAAGGAAGTATTCACGAGAGAAAATGACAAAGCCCACAACTTACCACATTAATATTAATAATGAAATAATTGTATATGTTGGTATAAGATTGGATTTTTCAGGAATCGAGTTTCCAATCACGAATAAAGGAATTATTCATTTCGAGAAAAATAATAAAGATTTTAGTATAAATATTTATGAGATCGATGCTGATGGTGACAAAATTATCGGTCCAACGTTTAGAACTAAATGTATTCGAAGTAACCACATAAATATATTGGTAATAAAAAACGTTAACCAAGAAAGTATGCATTACGCTTATATTACAAGTGTAAAAAGATTATGCTACTCACAGCATTCCAAGGCCAAATCAGGAGGATATTTTTGTGATAACTGTCTACAGTTTTTCACGGTTAATAATTGTTCAGTTGTGACGCCGTGCCGAAAAAAAGCTCTGTACGGCTGTCATTGTAAGAGGGGCTCTTGGGAGTAAGTAAACGACTGAAGTTCAAATATAACAGTTTAGCCTTTAATTCATTAGCTTATAATGTGTACACTTCACTCTTCTTCATTAATTAACTTTAACAAAATAATGGGTCGCAATGGACAGAAAAAATAAAAGAAGACAATGTTGTTCCGGTCGCTGAAGCTTGTAGTTCTCACTGCTCTCCTCTCAAGTTTTGTAGGGTTGCCAGATGTCCTGACCTTCGTCTTCAGTTGGCAGGGCTATCAGCTGTGCATACGAACCAAGTACCGTGGGACTGAACATGCCGCCCGCCAATGCGAAATCCGCGTGATACATGTGTTGTTCAGGATTCTGGATCTAAATTCCCTTGTACTCGTAGCGGCTAAGACAAAGAGAAAGAGAAATGACATACGGATGCAATTGATTACCAAGGGAGCGATAGCTGGTTCATATTAGCATGAGATCGGCAGGCGACAAAGCTTGGAGATGGAGCGTTTTTGACTGCCTGATTTTGTTTTCAGTGTTACGACACGAACGAGTGAATCCTCTCCAGGATGGAGACTGGTAATTCTACCGAGCGTCCATTGCGATGGAGGCAGTTGATCGTCCTTGATGAGTACTAATTCGTTGATTTTAAAATTCTCCTTTTCCTGACACCATTTTGGGCGAGTTTGAAGATGGGACAGCCAATCTCGGCTCCATTGCGTCCAAAACTGACGGATCAAATTTTGATGATATAGAAATTGCTCACGGAACGACGAGTTTTGAGGGTGACAATGGGCAGGTGCGAGCAGGGTGTCACCAATGAGAAAATGTGCAGGCGTGAGAGCTTCTAAGTCGTCTGGATCAGCTGTTAGCGGACAAAGTGGCCGAGAGTTTAGGCAAGCTTCAATCCTGATGAGCACCGTTGCGAGTTCCTCATAAGTTTGCTTGTGACTTCCGACAGTCCTCTTCAGGTGATGCTTGACGGACTTGACCCCAGCCTCCCACAGGCCTCCGAAATTGGGAGAGTATGGCGGAGTGAAATGCCATGTAGGGCACGTAGCGTGGTCGCGATCCGCCTGTTGTGCGCTTGTTAATAACTTATTGGCGCCAACGAAATTTGTTCCGTTGTCGCTATACATATGTTGAACTGGTCCTCGCCGACCAGTAAAACGAGAAAATGCTAGTAAAAAAAGTGTTCCGACGAGAGTCCGGTAACCGCTTCTAGGTGAACTGCCTTCGTAGCCAAGCAGAGGAAAATAGCAATGTATCCTTTGTAAGTACTTGTCCCACGAAGCCGTGCTGCCTTGATCTCGATTGCCCCGGTATAATCGACGCCGGTCGCAATGAATGGGCGGTTTGGTGGGTTGACTCTGTGCACCGGCAGGTCGCCCATCAATTGACTTCCGATGCTGGGTGACGCGCGGAAGCACGTGATGCATTTTCGAAGGATCGTTGGGACGGCTTGTCTTCCATTTGGAATCCAGAACTTGTACCTCGTGTGGGCTAAAGTAAGATGAGCGCCGCCATGCAGGGTAGCTTGATGGGAGTTCTGAATTACCAGCTCTGTAAAGAAATGACGCTGCGGTAAGATGATTGGATGTTTGCGATCGAAAGAAAGGTTGGAATGTTTGAGACGACCGCGAACGCGTAAGATGCCGTCGTCAAGAAATGGAGTGAGATTTCTTAGGATGCTCTTCGGGGGCAGAGGATTTTCTGCGAGGATCGCGTGCATGTCGGATTGAAAGGTTTCGGCTTGTACTATTTTCACGACGCAGCGAAGTGCATTGTCCAGTTCCTCTGGCGACAGCTGACTGTAAGATCTGGTTCTCTTCGATTGAGCGTTGTGACGAAAGCGCAGTATGTGTGCTATGACTCGAACGAGTTTGGTATAAGTCGAAAACCGCTCAATGATATTAATGTCTACTTGGGTGGTGTGCAAACGAATTTGCAAAGATTTTGCTTCTAGGGATTGCTCATCAAACTTTATGTTCGGTACCTCTGTGTCCGGCCACTCACTGGAGTGTTGCCTCAACCATGATGGTCCGTGCCACCAGAGATCAAAGATGGAGATTTCTGATGGGGATAGTCCTCTCGTGGCGCTGTCTGCTGGATTATCCGCCGTGGGAACATGTCCCCATTGGTTTGAATCGCTGTGGTCCAGAATGTAGGCAACGCGATTGGCAACGAACGTTTTCCATCTAGTGACATCTCCTTTGATCCAGTGGAGAACGATAGTGGCGTCCGTCCAGTATGTAACGGAGATTTGAGCGTTTTTCCAACGATTGCTTGCTACTACCCATTTAGTTAGTTTGGTTGCCAGCACAGCGCCGCATAACTCGGTCCTCGGGATCGTGATGGGTTTCGTTGGAGAGATTTTGGATTTTGCAGTGATGAGAGTGGTATAAAACGATGAATCCGGTTGGGGTATACGCATGTAAACCGCCGCTGCGTAGGCGTGAGTGGACCCGTCGCAGAAAGCGTGCAACTGGATATCATGGCTAAAGTCTGGCGTATACCGTACGCTGCGAGGTATTCGGATTTTGCTGATGTCCTCCAGATTGACACGGAACTCTTTCCATTTGTTAGCGATGGAACTGGGCACTGGGTCGTCCCACTGACTTCCTTTAAAATTAATTTTGCTGAAATGAGAATGGGGGCGATTAGTCCTAAGGGATCGAAAAGTCTGGTGATGCTCGAAAGAATTTCTCTTTTGGTTGAACCCGTGGGAATGCTCGCTTGCAATTTGTAGGTGAAACAGTCTTGGTTAGGTAACCAATGCATTCCTAAGGTTTTGACTGTATCAGAGCTGTCCCAGCTTCGTGACGTTTGATTGCATCGGTTTGATGAAGGAATGCTGTCTAGAAGCGTTATGTCTCAATTCCATATTTGCGGATTTTAGAGCGTTCTGGATTTGTAAACTCTTGTTTTGTGCTGCTGAGATAGTGTGATCACCAGAAAGAATATCGTCGACGTAGATTTCGTGCTTTAAGACCTCTTCCGCCAGTGGATAATTTTCGCGTTCATCCTCTGCAAGTTGACGAACGACTCTGATGGCGGTGAATGGTGCAGAAGCGGTACCGAAAGTTACAGTTGACAGGCAATATTCCTTGATGTTTCCATCCGCCGCCCGCCATAAAATCCGCTGGTACTGCGTGTCGTCCGGATGTACGTCTATGCAGCGGTACATGCGCTGGATGTCGGCGGTGAAAACATGCCGGTACTGTCTCCAATTCAGCAACACTGCAGGGAGATCATTTTGTAGAGTGGGTCCTACAGACAATACATCGTTTAGAGATCGACCGTTGGAGGTCTTTGCCGATGCGTCGAATACAATGCGCTGTTTGGTGGTGAGACTGTCTTCTTTATATACAGCGTGATGAGGAAGAACGCAGGATTCAACCCGATAGGATTTTTTGGAGGTACTGACTGTTGATCTCTCACTAGAGACTGCTGGTGTGATTTGTCCCAATTCAAAATATTCTTCGATGCCCTCCTTGGAGCGAATCCATTTGTCTGGATCCCGTTCATAACGCCGCTCTAATTGAAGAAACCTGTTTAAAGCGACTTGACGCGATTTTCCTAGGGCCATTGTGGGATCGAAATGCCATTTGAAAGGTAGTCTTACCATAAAACTACCGTTTGGTTGGCGTGTGTGCGTTTCCTTAAAGAAGGACTCACACCACCGCTCTTCGTCAGATTGAAGTGATCGGCTTGGGACCGATTCTATTTCGCAGAAATTCTTCAAAAGCGATTCCGTATCTAGCGTGGTTTGATGACAGCGAATATTAAGCGTGTGGATTGATTCCTGGAACTTGCCGAGAATCATCCAACCTAAGTGAGAATTTTGTGCAATAGGTTCGTATGGATTTCCGATTCGGGTTCCCGGAAGGATAAGACCCGCCATGAGGTCGGCTCCGATGATCAGATCTATGCGTTTCGAGCGATAGTATAAAGGATCCGAGAGCTGGAGTCCGTTGATGTGTTTCCAGTTTTGAGGCGAAAACGATTGGTTTGGTAGATGTGAGGTCAGCGAGTTCATAACGTACGCAGAGTCGACATCTAGATTGAACGTTGGGTTTAGCGACGTTCGGATGCAGCATCTTGCCGTAAAGTTGCACCGTTGACCAGTAGTTTGGCCGACGCCGGCGATCGAAGCGCGGATTCTGCATCGTGGAAGCTGGAGAGCTTGGACGGTATGCTCTGAGATTATTGTAGCTTCCGACCCCTGATCGATGAGGGCAGTTATTGTTGCTTGAGCGCCGCTCTGGGGGTGGCAGACAATAATCCGTGCGGTAGCTAGCAAGATATTCTGTCGCGTTGCATGGGAGGCTGTGGAAGAATAACATTGGAGGTTTGGATTAGCTAGCCCCCTTGCTGGTGAGGTGTCGTTGTTCATAATCGAAGCGATATGTGGTTGACTGGATGATACGGTCGGCGAGTAATGTTGGGGTGCTTGAGTGATGCTTGGCGCCGCGGCCAGATGACGTAAAGAATGGTGGCGTTGTCCACAGTGGTAGCAATTCTTTACACTTGAACAGCGGGCCAGCATGTGCGATTTGCTCAGGCAGTTGAGGCATAGGTTTGACTTACTCACGACCTCCTTACGTTGGTAGCAATCCAAGCTAAGGAATCGCTGACATCGACGAAGGATATGATTACCATTGCAGTGTGGGCAACGAAGCACAGGGGGGCTTGGTTGCGCGTGGGTGTTATGAACCGAGATACGTTTTGTTGGGTAATGATCCAGTGATGATCCAGATTTGTTGGTGCCCGAACAGTTTCTATTTTCAATGGCGTCCAGGGTGATTAACCGGTTGTTGAGAAACTGTTCGAGATCCTTGTACGAGGGAATGTGGGCTTGACTGCCGAGATGATGATCCCCGTTCTGCAACGACGCGTTGACGGTGTTATAGGCGGCTGCGCAGACGTTGACTGCACTGATCATAGATCGAATATCATCTGGCTTCTCCTTGCTTAGGCTTGGCAACTGGTACAACATGTTCATGTGATTGGAAAAGACCACGCGTGGATTGTTATAGCGCTGAATTAGTGTGTCCCATGCCACCGTATAGTTAGCGGCCGTCAAAGGAATTTGACGAATATCGCAATCTCGACCAGCTGGCAGAGATTCCTTGAGGAAATGAAACCGTTGAATATTGTCCAGCCGCTCATTTTGATGAATTAACCGAGTGAAGGCGTCATAATATCCAGGCCAGTCCACACAGTTTCCGCTAAACTTGGGCACTGGCAGTTGTGGCATGTGGACACGTGCGTCGGCAACCGTCGACACGGCGGTGGGTGCCGAGGCTGAGGACGGCGTCACTGGGAACTTTATTCGTTGGCCTTCAGCTACAAGGCAATAGGTTTCCATGTACAGATCCTCGAAACTGACGGCGATCTTCTTGGCGTGATAGTCCGTTTTGACATATCCCTCGGTGCAGATGATTACTTGATGGGTGGTCTCAAAAGCCGCGTTTAAACTCTCGATCTGCTGCAGGCGCTTCATATAATAGCTTTCGGTTTTTCGAGACGCGGAATCCTTCTTATAGTTCTGCTGCAGACGTGTTAGACTTTGAAGACGCTCCTTTTGAAGTGTAATAAAACCTGCTAAGGCCGGATCATCAGCTTCGTGGCCAGACATATTATGAGAATTTTTACCAATTTATTTTGAACCTAGCTAGCTCTGGGGGCACAAACGGAGACGATCGCAATTTGTGTTAGATGGAGTGATGGGTGTTATGCATTATAACCAACAATTGAAAGATTACACTGAGATTTTTAAACTTCAAGCCAGATTCCCCTCATGGGCCACCATGTTCAGTTGTGACGCCGTGCCGAAAAAAAACTCTGTACGGCTGTCATTGTAAGAGGGGCTCTTGGGAGTAAGTAAACGACTGAAGTTCAAATATAACAGTTTAGCCTTTAATTCATTAGCTTATAATGTGTACACTTCACTCTTCTTCATTAATTAACTTTAACAAAATAATGGGTCGCAATGGACAGAAAAAATAAAAGAAGACAATGTTGTTCCGGTCGCTGAAGCTTGTAGTTCTCAGTTCTCAGTTCTGAGATCGGCAGGCGACAAAGCTTGGAGATGGAGCGTTTTTGACTGCCTGATTTTGTTTTCAGTGTTACGACACGAACGAGTGAATCCTCTCCAGGATGGAGACTGGTAATTCTACCGAGCGTCCATTGCGATGGAGGCAGTTGATCGTCCTTGATGAGTACTAATTCGTTGATTTTAAAATTCTCCTTTTCCTGACACCATTTTGGGCGAGTTTGAAGATGGGACAGCCAATCTCGGCTCCATTGCGTCCAAAACTGACGGATCAAATTTTGATGAGATAGAAATTGCTCACGGATCGACGAGTTTTGAGGGCGACAATGGGCAGGTGCGAGCAGGGTGTCACCAATGAGAAAATGTGCCGGCGTGAGAGCTTCTAAGTCGTCTGGATCAGCTGTTAGCGGACAAAGTGGCCGAGAGTTTAGGCAAGCTTCAATCCTGATGAGCACCGTTGCGAGTTCCTCATAAGTTTGCTTGTGACTTCCGACAGTCCTCTTCAGGTGATGCTTGACGGACTTGACTCCAGCCTCCCACAGGCCTCCGAAATTGGGAGAGTATGGCGGAGTGAAATGCCATGTAGGGCACGTAGCGTGGTCGCGATCCGCCTGTTGTGCGCTTGTTAATAACTTATTGGCGCCAACGAAATTTGTTCCGTTGTCGCTATACATATGTTGAACTGGTCCTCGCCGACCAGTAAAACGAGAAAATGCTAGTAAAAAAAGTGTTCCGACGAGAGTCCGGTAACCGCTTCTAGGTGAACTGCCTTCGTAGCCAAGCAGAGGAAAATAGCAATGTATCCTTTGTAAGTACTTGTCCCACGAAGCCGTGCTGCCTTGATCTCGATTGCCCCGGTATAATCGACGCCGGTCGCAATGAATGGGCGGTTTGGTGGGTTGACTCTGTGCACCGGCAGGTCGCCCATCAATTGACTTCCGATGCTGGGTGACGCGCGGAAGCACGTGATGCATTTTCGAAGGATCGTTGGGACGGCTTGTCTTCCATTTGGAATCCAGAACTTGTACCTCGTGTGGGCTAAAGTAAGATGAGCGCCGCCATGCAGGGTAGCTTGATGGGAGTTCTGAATTACCAGCTCTGTAAAGAAATGACGCTGCGGTAAGATGATTGGATGTTTGCGATCGAAAGAAAGGTTGGAATGTTTGAGACGACCGCGAACGCGTAAGATGCCGTCGTCAAGAAATGGAGTGAGATTTCTTAGGATGCTCTTCGGGGGCAGAGGATTTTCTGCGAGGATCGCGTGCATGTCGGATTGAAAGGTTTCGGCTTGTACTATTTTCACGACGCAGCGAAGTGCATTGTCCAGTTCCTCTGGCGACAGCTGACTGTAAGATCTGGTTCTCTTCGATTGAGCGTTGTGACGAAAGCGCAGTATGTGTGCTATGACTCGAACGAGTTTGGTGTAAGTCGAAAACCGCTCAATGATATTAATGTCTACTTGGGTGGTGTGCAAACGAATTTGCAAAGATTTTGCTTCTAGGGATTGCTCATCAAACTTTATGTTCGGTACCTCTGTGTCCGGCCACTCACTGGAGTGTTGCCTCAACCATGATGGTCCGTGCCACCAGAGATCAAAGATGGAGATTTCTGATGGGGATAGTCCTCTCGTGGCGCTGTCTGCTGGATTATCCGCCGTGGGAACATGTCCCCATTGGTTTGAATCGCTGTGGTCCAGAATGTAGGCAACGCGATTGGCAACGAACGTTTTCCATCTAGTGACATCTCCTTTGATCCAGTGGAGAACGATAGTGGCGTCCGTCCAGTATGTAACGGAGATTTGAGCGTTTTTCCAACGATTGCTTGCTACTACCCATTTAGTTAGTTTGGTTGCCAGCACAGCGCCGCATAACTCGGTCCTCGGGATCGTGATGGGTTTCGTTGGAGAGATTTTGGATTTTGCAGTGATGAGAGTGGTATAAAACGATGAATCCGGTTGGGGTATACGCATGTAAACCGCCGCTGCGTAGGCGTGAGTGGACCCGTCGCAGAAAGCGTGCAACTGGATATCATGGCTAAAGTCTGGCGTATACCGTACGCTGCGAGGTATTCGGATTTTGCTGATGTCCTCCAGATTGACACGGAACTCTTTCCATTTGTTAGCGATGGAACTGGGCACTGGGTCGTCCCACCCTAAGTGCTTGCGATCGTTCTCGGAATGGAGGTGTGCCATTGTGACTTCCTTTAGAATTAATTTTGCTGAAATGAGAATGGGGGCGATTAGTCCTAAGGGATCGAAAAGTCTGGTGATGCTCGAAAGAATTTCTCTTTTGGTTGAACCCGTGGGAATGCTCGCTTGCAATTTGTAGGTGAAACAGTCTTGGTTAGGTAACCAATGCATTCCTAAGGTTTTGACTGTATCAGAGCTGTCCCAGCTTCGTGACGTTTGATTGCATCGGTTTGATGAAGGAATGCTGTCTAGAAGCGCTATGTCTCAATTCCATATTTGCGGATTTTAGAGCGTTCTGGATTTGTAAACTCTTGTTTTGTGCTGCTGAGATAGTGTGATCACCAGAAAGAATATCGTCGACGTAGATTTCGTGCTTTAAGACCTCTTCCGCCAGTGGATAATTTTCGCGTTCATCCTCTGCAAGTTGACGAACGACTCTGATGGCGGTGAATGGTGCAGAAGCGGTACCGAAAGTTACAGTTGACAGGCAATATTCCTTGATGTTTCCATCCGCCGCCCGCCATAAAATCCGCTGGTACTGCGTGTCGTCCGGATGTACGTCTATGCAGCGGTACATGCGCTGGATGTCGGCGGTGAAAACATGCCGGTACTGTCTCCAATTCAGCAACACTGCAGGGAGATCATTTTGTAGAGTGGGTCCTACAGACAATACATCGTTTAGAGATCGACCGTTGGAGGTCTTTGCCGATGCGTCGAATACAATGCGCTGTTTGGTGGTGAGACTGTCTTCTTTATATACAGCGTGATGAGGAAGAACGCAGGATTCAACCCGATAGGATTTTTTGGAGGTACTGACTGTTGATCTCTCACTAGAGACTGCTGGTGTAATTTGTCCCAATTCAAAATATTCTTCGATGCCCTCCTTGGAGCGAATCCATTTGTCTGGATCCCGTTCATAACGCCGCTCTAATTGAAGAAACCTGTTTAAAGCGACTTGACGCGATTTTCCTAGGGCCATTGTGGGATCGAAATGCCATTTGAAAGGTAGTCTTACCATAAAACTACTGTTTGGTTGGCGTGTGTGCGTTTCCTTAAAGAAGGACTCACACCACCGCTCTTCGTCAGATTGAAGTGATCGGCTTGGGACCGATTCTATTTCGCAGAAATTCTTCAAAAGCGATTCCGTATCTAGCGTGGTTTGATGACAGCGAATATTAAGCGTGTGGATTGATTCCTGGAACTTGCCGAGTATCATCCAACCTAAGTGAGAATTTTGTGCAATAGGTTCGTATGGATTTCCGATTCGGGTTCCCGGAAGGATAAGACCCGCCATGAGGTCGGCTCCGATGATCAGATCTATGCGTTTCGAGCGATAGTATAAACGATCCGAGAGCTGGAGTCCGTTGATGTGTTTCCAGTTTTGAGGCGAAAACGATTGGTTTGGTAGATGTGAGGTCAGCGAGTTCATAACGTACGCAGAGTCGACATCTAGATTGAACGTTGGGTTTAGCGACGTTCGGATGCAGCATCTTGCCGTAAAGTTGCACCGTTGACCAGTAGTTTGGCCGACGCCGGCGATCGAAGCGCGGATTCTGCATCGTGGAAGCTGGAGAGCTTGGACGGTATGCTCTGAGATTATTGTAGCTTCCGACCCCTGATCGATGAGGGCAGTTATTGTTGCTTGAGCGCCGCTCTGGGGGTGGCAGACAATAATCCGTGCGGTAGCTAGCAAGATATTCTGTCGCGTTGCATGGGAGGCTGTGGAAGAATAACATTGGAGGTTTGGATTAGCTAGCCCCCTTGCTGGTGAGGTGTCGTTGTTCATAATCGAAGCGATATGTGGTTGACTGGATGATACGGTCGGCGAGTAATGTTGGGGTGCTTGAGTGATGCTTGGCGCCGCGGCCAGATGACGTAAAGAATGGTGGCGTTGTCCACAGTGGTAGCAATTCTTTACACTTGAACAGCGGGCCAGCATGTGCGATTTGCTCAGGCAGTTGAGGCATAGGTTTGACTTACTCACGACCTCCTTACGTTGGTAGCAATCCAAGCTAAGGAATCGCTGACATCGACGAAGGATATGATTACCATTGCAGTGTGGGCAACGAAGCACAGGGGGGCTTGGTTGCGCGTGGGTGTTATGAACCGAGATACGTTTTGTTGGGTAATGATCCAGTGATGATCCAGATTTGTTGGTGCCCGAACAGTTTCTATTTTCAATGGCGTCCAGGGTGATTAACCGGTTGTTGAGAAACTGTTCGAGATCCTTGTACGAGGGAATGTGGGCTTGACTGCCGAGATGATGATCCCCGTTCTGCAACGACGCGTTGACGGTGTTATAGGCGGCTGCGCAGACGTTGACTGCACTGATCATAGATCGAATATCATCTGGCTTCTCCTTGCTTAGGCTTGGCAACTGGTACAACATGTTCATGTGATTGGAAAAGACCACGCGTGGATTGTTATAGCGCTGAATTAGTGTGTCCCATGCCACCGTATAGTTAGCGGCCGTCAAAGGAATTTGACGAATATCGCAATCTCGACCAGCTGGCAGAGATTCCTTGAGGAAATGAAACCGTTGAATATTGTCCAGCCGCTCATTTTGATGAATTAACCGAGTGAAGGCGTCATAATATCCAGGCCAGTCCACACAGTTTCCGCTAAACTTGGGCACTGGCAGTTGTGGCATGTGGACACGTGCGTCGGCAACCGTCGACACGGCGGTGGGTGCCGAGGCTGAGGACGGCGTCACTGGGAACTTTATTCGTTGGCCTTCAGCTACAAGGCAATAGGTTTCCATGTACAGATCCTCGAAACTGACGGCGATCTTCTTGGCGTGATAGTCCGTTTTGACATATCCCTCGGTGCAGATGATTACTTGATGGGTGGTCTCAAAAGCCGCGTTTAAACTCTCGATCTGCTGCAGGCGCTTCATATAATAGCTTTCGGTTTTTCGAGACGCGGAATCCTTCTTATAGTTCTGCTGCAGACGTGTTAGACTTTGAAGACGCTCCTTTTGAAGTGTAATAAAACCTGCTAAGGCCGGATCATCAGCTTCGTGGCCAGACATATTATGAGAATTTTTACCAATTTATTTTGAACCTAGCTAGCTCTGGGGGCACAAACGGAGACGATCGCAATTTGTGTTAGATGGAGTGATGGGTGTTATGCATTATAACCAACAATTGAAAGATTACACTGAGATTTTTAAACTTCAAGCCAGATTCCCCTCATGGGCCACCATGTTCAGTTGTGACGCCGTGCCGAAAAAAAACTCTGTACGGCTGTCATTGTAAGAGGGGCTCTTGGGAGTAAGTAAACGACTGAAGTTCAAATATAACAGTTTAGCCTTTAATTCATTAGCTTATAATGTGTACACTTCACTCTTCTTCATTAATTAACTTTAACAAAATAATGGGTCGCAATGGACAGAAAAAATCAAAGAAGACAATGTTGTTCCGGTCGCTGAAGCTTGTAGTTCTCAGTTCTCAGTTCTGAGATCGGCAGGCGACAAAGCTTGGAGATGGAGCGTTTCTGACTGCCTGATTTTGTTTTCAGTGTTACGACACGAACGAGTGAATCCTCTCTAGGATGGAGACTGGTAATTCTACCGAGCGTCCATTGCGATGGAGGCAGTTGATCGTCCTTGATGAGTACTAATTCGTTGATTTTAAAATTCTCCTTTTCCTGACACCATTTTGGGCGAGTTTGAAGATGGGACAGCCAATCTCGGCTCCATTGCGTCCAAAACTGACGGATCAAATTTTGATGAGATAGAAATTGCTCACGGATCGACGAGTTTTGAGGGCGACAATGGGCAGGTGCGAGCAGGGTGTCACCAATGAGAAAATGTGCCGGCGTGAGAGCTTCTAAGTCGTCTGGATCAGCTGTTAGCGGACAAAGTGGCCGAGAGTTTAGGCAAGCTTCAATCCTGATGAGCACCGTTGCGAGTTCCTCATAAGTTTGCTTGTGACTTCCGACAGTCCTCTTCAGGTGATGCTTGACGGACTTGACCCCAGCCTCCCACAGGCCTCCGAAATTGGGAGAGTATGGCGGAGTGAAATGCCATGTAGGGCACGTAGCGTGGTCGCGATCCGCCTGTTGTGCGCTTGTTAATAACTTATTGGCGCCAACGAAATTTGTTCCGTTGTCGCTATACATATGTTGAACTGGTCCTCGCCGACCAGTAAAACGAGAAAATGCTAGTAGGAAGTGTTCCGACGAGAGTCCGGTAACCGCTTCTAGGTGAACTGCCTTCGTAGCCAAGCAGACGAAAATAGCAATGTATCCTTTGTAAGTACTTGTCTCACGAAGCCGTGCTGCCTTGATTTCGATTGCCCCGGTATAATCGACGCCGGTCGCAATGAATGGGCGGTTTGGTGGGTTGACTCTGTGCACCGGCAGGTCGCCCATCAATTGACTTCCGATGCTGGGTGACGCGCGGAAGCACGTGATGCATTTTCGAAGGATCGTTGGGACGGCTTGTCTTCCATTTGGAATCCAGAACTTGTACCTCGTGTGGGCTAAAGTAAGATGAGCGCCGCCATGCAGGGTAGCTTGATGGGAGTTCTGAATTACCAGCTCTGTAAAGAAATGACGCTGCGGTAAGATGATTGGATGTTTGCGATCGAAAGAAAGGTTGGAATGTTTGAGACGACCGCGAACGCGTAAGATGCCGTCGTCAAGAAAGGGAGTGAGATTTCTTAGGAAGCTCTTCGGGGGCAGAGGATTTTCTGCGAGGATCGCGTGCATGTCGGATTGAAAGGTTTCGGCTTGTACTATTTTCACGACGCAGCGAAGTGCATTGTCCAGTTCCTCTGGCGACAGCTGACTGTAAGATCTGGTTTTCTTCGATTGAGCGTTGTGACGAAAGCGCAGTATGTGTGCTATGACTCGAACGAGTTTGGTGTAAGTCGAAAACCGCTCAATGATATTAATGTCTACTTGGGTGGTGTGCAAACGAATTTGCAAAGATTTTGCTTCTAGGGATTGCTCATCAAAATTTATGTTCGGTACCTCTGTGTCCGGCCACTCACTGGAGTGTTGCCTCAACCTTGATGGTCCGTGCCACCAGAGATCAAAGATGGAGATTTCTGATGGGGATAGTCCTCTCGTGGCGCTGTCTGCTGGATTATCCGCCGTGGGAACATGTCTCCATTGGTTTGAATCGCTGTAGTCCAGAATGTAGGCGACGCGATTGGCAACGAACGTTTTCCATCTAGTGACATCTCCTTTGATCCAGTGGAGAACGATAGTGGCGTCCGTCCAGTATGTAACGGAGATTTAAGCGTTTTTCCAACGATTGCTTGCTACTACCCATTTAGTTAGTTTGGTTGCCAGCACAGCGCCGCATAACTCGGTCCTCGGGATCGTGAGGGGTTTCGTTGGAGAGATTTTGGATTTTGCAGTGATGAGAGTGGTATAAAACGATGAATCCGGTTGGGGTATACGCATGTAAACCGCCGCTGCGTAGGCGTAAGTGGACCCGTCGCAGAAAGCGTGCAACTGGATATTATGGCTAAAGTCTGGCGTATACCGTACGCTGCGAGGTATTCGGATTTTGCTGATGTTCTCCAGATTGACAGGGAACTTTTTCCATTTGTTAGCGATGGAACTGGGCACTGGGTCGTCCCACCCTAAGTGCTTGCGATCGTTCTCGGAATGGAGGTGTGCCATTGTGACTTCCTTTAGAATTAATTTTGCTGAAATGAGAATGGGGGCGATTAGTCCTAAGGGATCGAAAAGTCTGGTGATGCTCGAAAGAATTTCTCTTTTGGTTGAACCCGTGGGAATGCTCGCTTGCAATTTGTAGGTGAAACAGTCTTGGTTAGGTAACCAATGCATTCCTAAGGTTTTGACTGTATCAGAGCTGTCCCAGCTTCGTGACGTTTGGTTGCATCGGTTTGATGAAGGAATGCTGCCTAGAAGCGCTATGTCGTTACTAGACCATTTCCTCAATTCCATATTTGCGGATTTTAGAGCGTTCTGGATTTGTAAACTCTTGTTTTGTGCTGCTGAGATAGTGTGATCACCAGAAAGAATATCGTCGACGTAGATTTCGTGCTTTAAGACCTCTTCCGCCAGTGGATAATTTTCGCGTTCATCCTCTGCAAGTTGACGAACGACTCTGATGGCGGTGAATGGTGCAGAAGCGGTACCGAAAGTTACAGTTGACAGGCAATATTCCTTGATGTTTCCATCCGCCGCCCGCCATAAAATCCGCTGGTACTGCGTGTCGTCCGGATGTACGTCTATGCAGCGGTACATGCGCTGGATGTCGGCGGTGAAAACATGCCGGTATTGTCTCCAATTCAGCAACACTGCAGGGAGATCATTTTGTAGAGTGGGTCCTACGGACAATACATCGTTTAGAGATCGACCGTTGGAGGTCTTTGCCGATGCGTCGAATACAATGCGCTGTTTGGTGGTGAGACTGTCTTCTTTATATACAGCGTGATGAGGAAGAACGCAGGATTCAACCCGACAGGATTTTTTGGAGGTACTGACTGTTGATCTCTCACTAGAGACTGCTGGTGTGATTTGTCCCAATTCAAAATATTCTTCGATGCCCTCCTTGGAGCGAATCCATTTGTCTGGATCCCGTTCATAACGCCGCTCTAATTGAAGAAACCTGTTTAAAGCGACTTGACGCGATTTTCCTAGGGCCATTGTGGGATCGAAATGCCATTTGAAAGGTAGTCTTACCATAAAACTACCGTTTGGTTGGCGTGTGTGCGTTTCCTTAAAGAAGGACTCACACCACCGCTCTTCGTCAGATTGAAGTGATCGGCTTGGGACCGATTCTATTTCGCAGAAATTCTACAAAAAAGGGATTCCGTATCTAGCGTGGTTCGATGACAGCGAATATTAAGCGTGTGGATTGATTCCTGGAACTTGCCGAGAATCATCCAACCTAAGTGAGAATTTTGTGCAATAGGTTCGTATGGATTTCCGATTCGGGTTCCCGGAAGGATAAGACCCGCCATGAGGTCGGCTCCGATGATCAGATCTATGCGTTTCGAGCGATAGTATAAAGGATCCGAGAGCTGGAGTCCGTTGATGTGTTTCCAGTTTTGAGGCGAAAACGATTGGTTTGGTAGATGTGAGGTCAGCGAGTTCATAACGTATGCAGAGTCGACATCTAGATTGAACGTTGGGTTTAGCGACGTTCGGATGCAGCATCTTGCCGTAAAGTTGCACCGTTGACCAGTAGTTTGGCCGACGCCGGCGATCGAAGCGCGGATTCTGCATCGTGGAAGCTGGAGAGCTTGGACGGTATGCTCTGAGATTATTGTAGCTTCCGACCCCTGATCGATGAGGGCAGTTATTGTTGCTTGAGCGCCGCTCTGGGGGTGGCAGACAATAATCCGTGCGGTAGCTAGCAAGATATTCTGTCGCGTTGCATGGGAGGCTGTGGAAGAATAACATTGGAGGTTTGGATTAGCAAGGGGGCTAACTTGTGAGGTGTCGTTGTTCATAATCGAAGCGATATGTGGTTGACTGGATGATACGGTCGGCAAGTAAGGTTGGGGTGCTTGAGTGATGCTTGGCGCCGCGGCCAGATGACGTAAAGAATGGTGGCGTTGTCCACAGTGGTAGCAATTCTTTACACTTGAACAGCGGGCCAGCATGTGCGATTTGCTCAGGCAGTTGAGACATAGGTTTGACTTACTCACGACCTCCTTACGTTGGTAGCAATCCCAGCTAAGGAATCGCTGACATCGACGAAGGATATGATTACCATTGCAGTGTGGGCAACGAAGCACAGGGGGGCTTGGTTGCGCGTGGGTGTTATGAACCGAGATACGTTTTGTTGGGTAATGATCCAGTGATGATCCAGATTTGTTGGTGCCCGAACAGTTTCTATTTTCAATGGCGTCCAGGGTGATTAACCGGTTGTTGAGAAACTGTTCGAGATCCTTGTACGAGGGAATGTGGGTTTGACTGCCGAGATGATGTTCCCAGGCGGAGTGCGTCTCTTTCGGTAATTTTGCAGTCAAATAATGGGCGAGCCAGTGATCCCCGTTCTGTAACGACGCGTTGACGGTGTTACAGGCGGCTGCGCAGACGTTGACTGCACTGATCATAGATCGAATATCATCTGGCTTCTCCTTGCTTAGGCTTGGCAACTGGTACAACATGTTCATGTGATTGGAAAAGACCACGCGTGGATTGTTATAGCGCTGAATTAGTGTGTCCCATGCCACCGTATAGTTAGCGGCCGTCAAAGGAATTTGACGAATATCGCAATCTCTACCAGCTGGCAGATATTCCTTGAGGAAATGAAACCGTTGAATATTGTCCAGCCGCTCATTTTGATGAATTAACCGAGTGAAGGCGTCATAATATCCAGGCCAGTCCACACAGTTTCCGCTAAACTTGGGCACTGGCAGTTGTGGCATGTGGACACGGACGTCGACACGGCGGTGGGTGCCGAGGCTGAGGACGGCGTCACTGGGAACTTTATTCGTTGGCCTTCAGCTACAAGGCAATAGGTTTCCATGTACAGATCCTCGAAACTGACGGCGATCTTCTTGGCGTGATAGTCCGTTTTGACATATCCCTCGGTGCAGATGATTACTTGATGGGTGGTCTCAAAAGCCGCGTTTAAACTCTCGATCTGCTGCAGGCGCTTCATATAATAGCTTTCGGTTTTTCGAGACGCGGAATCCTTCTTATAGTTCTGCTGCAGACGTGTTAGACTTTGAAAACGCTCCTTTTGAAGTGTAATAAAACCTGCTAAGGCCGGATCATCAGCTTCGTGGTCAGACATATTATGAGAATTTTTACCAATTTATTTTGAACCTAGCTAGCTCTGCTTGATAAAATAAAAAGCACCCGTACTCACGTGATCTTTCCCTTATTACTTATGCCTGAGTTTACGTAACGTTGAATATAGCGTGAGCGCAGGCTGTACTTTTTCCGATTACGCTTTGAGTAGAAGATTTTTCTTGGTTGCGAAATTATAACGGGCCTTCTTGCAGCACCCGTGTGTGCGTGTAGAAGGGCTGTCAGGCGACCGGGTGTGTTGGTATTGGTGACTGTGCTCTATCGGTGTGAGAGCACTTGTTGGGGGCACAAACGGAGACGATCGCAATTTGTGTTAGATGGAGTGATGGGTGTTATGCATTATAACCAACAATTGAAAGATCACACTGAGATTTTTAAACTTCAAGCAAGATTCCCCTCATGGGCCACCATGTTCAGTTGTGACGCCGTTCCGAAAAAAAGCTCTGTACGGCTGTCATTGTAAGAGGGGCTCTTGGGAGTAAGTAAACGACTGAAGTTCAAATATAACAGTTTAGCCTTTAATTCATTAGCTTATAATGTGTACACTTCACTCTTCTTCATTAATTAACTTTAACAAAATAATGGGTCGCAATGGACAGAAAAAATAAAAGAAGACAATGTTGTTCCGGTCGCTGAAGATTGTAGTTCTCACTGCTCTCCTCTCAAGTTCTGTAGGGTTGCCAGATGTCCTGACCTTCGTCTTCAGTTGGCAGGGCTATCAGCTGTGCATACGAACCAAGTACCGTGGGACTGAACAATAATACTACCCACAACAAATTTGAATGCGGAAAAGTGGCCTCGTTTTACCCTGAACCAAATACTACAACTTCATTCAAGGGCTTTCACAAAAAATTATCTCCTCCGGTGGTGATATATGCCGATATTGAGGCTGTTCTTGAAAACTATAGAACATGCCTAAATTCGTCTTCAACTTCGTCAACAACAAAAGTGCAGAAGCATACTGCATGTGCCGTATCATTTTATGTAGCACATAAATATAATCCTGATCTTAACGAATTGTGGACATATGAAGGTATGTAAAAAACATCAAAAAATTAATTTATTATTATTTTAAAAACTAATTCAAATTTTGTATAATTTTATAGGCGCTGACTGCATACAAAAATTCTTCAAATCACTAAAGGAAAAAACTACGAGCTTGTTATACCCGTTACTCGTAGAGTAAAAGGGTATACTAGATTCGTCGGAAAGTATGTAACAGGCAGAAGGAAGCGTTTCCGACCCCATAAAGTATATATATTCTTGATCAGGATCACTAGCCGAGTCGATCTAGCCATGTCCGTCTGTCCGTCTGTCCGTCTGTCCGTCTGTCCGTCTGTCCGTCTGTCCGTCTGTCCGTCTGTCCGTCTGTCTGTCCGGATGAACGCTGAGATCTTGGAAACTATGAAAGCTAGGCTATTGAGATTTGGCGGGCAGATTCCTGAGCTTCTTACGCAGCGCAAGTTTGTTTCAGTAGAGTGCCACGCCCACTCTAACGCCCACAAACCGCCCAAAACTGTGGCTTCTACAGTTTTGATGCTAGAGTAAAAATTTAAACTGAAATGAATTGTTCTCATCAATACCTATCGATTGACCCAAAAAAAAGTTTGCCACGCCCACTTTAACGCCCACAAACTGCCCACAAACTTCAAAAAACCGTAAATATGAACGCGGATATCTCGAAAACTATCAAAGATAGAGTATTGGGATTTCAGATTTAGATTCCGTAGCCTTGTACGCAGCGCAGGTTTGTTATGCGAATATGCCACGCCCACTCTAACGCCCACAAACCGCCCAAGCCTGTGGCGCCCACAATTTTTATGCTAGATAACAAGTTTTAACTGAAATGTATTGGTCTCGTCAATACCTATCGATTGATCCAAAAAAAAATTTGCCACGCCTACCCTAACGCCCACAATGCTTAAATCTGTCTTCCGCCGGTAGGTGGCGCACTTAAATCTCGCTTTGCTGCTTGCATATCTCCATTTCCCTTTGGTCCCTTTAGCTGAGTAACGGGTATCTGATAGTGGAGGTACTCGACTATAGCGTTCTTCCTTGTTTTATATGTACTGGTCGGCCCCCAAAAACCCGATTGCTAGCACAATCCATGAACAGGAAGGCAACTGCTGTGCCTGTGAAAAGGAAATCAACGCTGACGACCTGGACAAATATTTTGATCAATTTTCTGGAAAATACACGGGTCCCATTCATAAGAATTGTAAGCCGAAGTACTTCTACTACTTCTTTCCTGTAGTATTTCATAACTTATCTAAATATGACATACATTTATTCATTACTGAATTAGAAGGAGACTTAAGCCCCATACCATGTAATAAAGAGCTTTATATAGCGCTAACGCAGACAATTAAAATAAATGACTCAAATAGATTCAAAATAAGATACATCGATTCGATTAGGTTTTTAAATTCGAGCTTAGAAAAACTATCGAGCTACTTGGAGGACAAAGATTTTAAAATTCTAAGTACTAAATTTCAGGGAGAAAAATTTAAGCAAATGCGTGGGAAGGGTGTTTTCCCTTACGACTATTTAGATAGTTTTGAAAAATTTGAGGATACCCAGCTTCCTGACATTGATAGTTTTTACAATTCTCTCAGCGAAGAAAATTGTAGTATAGATGATTACAATTTTGCCCAAAAGGTTTGAAAAACTTTCAATTGTAATACTATAAAAGATTATATAAAACTTTATTTAGAAAGTGATGTTTTAATTTTGACCGATGTTTTCGAAAATTTTAGAAAAATTTGTCAGAAAATTTATAAGGTAGACCCTATTAACTATGTTACCGTCAATATCTTGGGATGCTATGCTCAAGTATACTAATGTAAATTTAGAACTTATTAGCGACGGAGACATGTACAATTTTTTAAAAAGAGCGATAAGGGGTGGGTTAACTCAATGTACCCAAAGAATTTATATAGCTAATAATAAATATATAACTAACTTTGATTCAAGTAAACCAAATAACTATCTGAGCTATATTGATGCAAATAATTTATATGGTTGGGCAATGAGTCAACCCTTACCGCTTTCAGGATTTAAAATTTTAAGTAATGATCAATTAGAATCGTTCGATTATAAAAATATTTCTGTGGAGGGAAATGTTGGATATATATTAGAAGTTGATTTAGAATATCCTACTGATCGGCATGACTCACATTAACTTGTTATTGTTGCGTTTTATTACTTTAGCAGGTCATTTACAGATATCCATGAGTTGTGGCTGGAATCGAAACCGCTCCATTTTACAAGCACTTGATTATTTTTCCTTTTTAGTATTTTCTCTACTAGGAAAGCATTTTTGTCTTTCACTTTTTGAAGTTCCTCTTCACAAAATGAACCATTAATAGGGGTACCCATGTTGACTTGACTTTTAAAACTTTAAAAACTTCTGTGGTCCAATTTAGTTCGTATCCCTTCATAAATACTCCCTTGTATTTACTTATTCTAACCAAATCACCTACTAAAATTTATGTTTTGGAAATATTTTTGGTATATTATATACTGATTTTAAAATAAACTCTTCATTTTTCGTGCAGACATCCATAGGCTTCATTTTAATTGTTCGGTGATAAGAATTATTGTATTAATTTACGAGATAATTGATGTTATGAATCCACTTATATTTACCCTGCATACTAAACATTTTCCACATACGATTTTTTAATGTTCGATTAAAGCGTTCACATATAGAAGCCTTGAGATGCGTATAAGTACACAGAGAAAAAAAAATACCAAAACTGGTCATCAATCGGGTATTTTTTCATATCAATTTTGATCCCTTATGTTGCCATATCATATTCATATTTTCGAACATATAACATTGATATTTTCGAACATGTCAATTTGGTATTTTTCATACCAGATTGATATGAGCACATATCAAAGTTGTGACCAAATTGTGGTATTTTTTAATATCCAACTGATATGCTTTCATATCAAACTGATATGCTTTCACATCAAACTGATATGCTTTCATATCAAACTGATATTTTTTTTGTATCAATTTGACATTTTTTTTATTTTAACATGTTATGTTTTTCCATATCAAATTTATACTTTTTCTTAAGAAACTGATATTTTATCATATAAATTTGAACTTTTAATCATTTTAACACGTTATGTTTTTCTATATTAAACTGGTATTCTTTCATATCAAACTGATATTTTGTCAAATCAATTCGACATTTAACTCATACCCAGCTTTATATTAAAATCATTTTATTGAGAGAAACAAATTTGTAGTTTTATTTAAAATTTATTTTCATTCAAAGTCTTATGTTACATATAAAAAATAATTGTAACTTAAAATTACTTATCATAATTAAATAAACTAAAATATTTTTCTTCTTATCATTTTAAGACCAGTTGGTGTGTAATATACATGAATTGGTGGGCCTTCAAATTCGTTTATATTTATTATCTTAATATTATTTATAAGTGAGCCAATTTCATAGGATTGGTAATGCTAATTAAAGCTGCTCACAAAAAATTCCTTTGCTGTGAAATAAATTTCATGTTTTCGAACAATTTTGTAGAGCTCTAAACTGATGAAACATTTTTAGTTAAAAAGTATTCTTTTTTGTACGTGGTACCTTTAAAATTCAACTCCTTTATGAATTTAACCTTAAATTTAATATTAGTTTTGGCACAGTCGTATCCAATGCGCAGACATCAATGTGCTAAAATTTGAAATTATTACAACCTATTATGAAAAAATTAAAAATTAAACTTACTTGTGCTCGACTCCATTTTTGGAGCTTCTCGCGGAACTCGGATTTCAGACCAAGATGTTCTCTCTTGGAAAATATTATATCAAGATCTAAAGCACTAATGTACTGCAGCCTTTCGTAGTTGTATCCACACTCTAGGAATATATTGCAAAAATAAGTCTCAACTAATAATGGCTATGTTGATTTATAAAAACCTAAAAGCAGGTCAAGCACAACCAAATCGGCCTCGTGGTCCGTAAGGAATTAAAGCAAAAGTGGATCCTCCATTGTACTTCGACAAACTAATGCACAAATAAAGTCATTTAGTTAAAATTATACATACTTACCAAGTAATTACATTTATAAACACCTTAAACTTTTCGTTTGTCACGTTTTACACTAAAATTGACGCAGTAAATAAAAGTGGGACCACCGCATACAAAGCGTAATTATACCGTTGTACACAGAATATACACAAAAAGGACGAATTTACAGTCATACTATTTTTTCGAAGACTTTTCGATGTTACGTTTGATATAAAATCTTATCAACTTGCTAAGTATTCATATCATTATGATACGGATTCATATTAACATTTGAAGTTGATATGATTTCGTATCATATTGATATGAATTCGAATCTTTTTGATATGAAAAAATTGATATGTGAAAATTGAGGAGACAATATCAAACGGGTATTGTTCCGTTTTTTTCTCTGTGTATGATAATGATTTATATCAAATTTATCCATTAATTTCCTAAAAGTTGAATTAAAAAATTATTTCCCTTGATCTGACTGAATATTCTTGGGTGTACTTTTACTCTTTTTAAAAACAGATTTCATTGCCTCTGCTACATCCAGGGAAGACTTTGTCTTAACTGCCTCGGCGTATGCATACTTTGAGAACGTGTCAATAACGGTCAGTAAATATCTAAAACCCTTATTTTCTTTCCAAAACGGTATCATTTCAACTAAATCAATTTGCCATGTGTCATTTATCCCTTTTTGAACGAACTTTCGCCGTATAAAGTTTTTTCGCGCTGCCTTATGAATTTTATCGACACTTTGTTGTTTGCTCATCTTAAGGTGTTGATTTATTAGTGTTATTTTTTATTTGATGACGATGGTTGCTTAGTCAATAATGCTTGCTTATATACAAGAACATCTCTTATTATTTCTGAACGCATCTTTTTGGAAATTTCAAAACATAATCGGGTTAAATCTATTTGCACATCTTTATCATAGCTACCTTCTAAATCAGATAGTTGAATATCGAATTTTTGTAAAGATACACACTTAGGAATAATATGATTATTGTAAAGATATATTACTTGCTGTCGTAATAGCGAGTTCCAACATAAAAATGTAGTAAAAAATATGCCTAATCTTAGTAATGATCTCCAGGACTCTGAATCAAACTCAATTTTGTTACCATACTGATTAATCACAAATACGTACTGATTATCTGATTTCCTAAATCTAAAGTTACATTTTATGGAATGCAAGCACGGATGATCAATAATTGTATCAGGCATCAAGAAGTCATACTGGTCCAGTTTCAACTGAATAAATTCCTTATACGTAAGCAGTTGCATCCATTCGTCTTTGTCAAATCCAATGAAATTATTTTTACTTTGCTGCATCCAAACCATTGGCAAAATTTTTCGAGTAGTTGACAGACCACATTTCAATTTTAAGTTATGGACAACATAATACTCGAATTCAAAAATGACTTCGTGATCCTGTTTCTTTCGAGAAGTTTTATTTCTTTTAGTTACACACATGTCCATCAGGTAAGACTACTTTAAATAAACTGTAAATATGTTCTAGTCTTACCGGTATATAAAGGAGAAAGCCCTAGCAGGCACACCCTCAGTTGATTAAAAAATCTCAACCAATGATGAACACAGTCGATCGTAATTCAAGCATTATAGTAGATTTTCAATATGTACTTGGTAACAACAAACAAGTTTTCGTTAAAGAGCTGGAGTTTATGCCTGCTGGAACTGTTATACCTAATTTTTTCCATTTCAAGCCGCCATATAACATAAAAGAATTGGATAATGGAGCTCTTAAGCAGCAGCACCTTAACCAGCAGAACGTAAACGGATTGGATTGGTCAGCTGGAGATATTCCATACACAAGTCTTGAAGAAATACTAACACCACTCAATAAGTATCACACAGTTCTTGTTCGTGGTGAAATTAAAAAGAATTTTTTAATCAAGTATTTATCAACAAACATTATCGATATAGATATTGGAAGAAGTTTAACTCAACTACCCAATTTTTTTACAAATTGAATACATAAGAAAAAACATCCACTTCGATGCTCATTAAATAATTTATTTAAGCTGTTTGTATTCTTAGAAAACACCAATTATGAAATATATAGCAATGGTCACACATGTGTTTAAAATTAAGTAAAAAGAAATTCATGGTCCTATCAGGTTGTCTCTTATTATGGATTCTTTTAAGAGATTTTTTGGAAATGATCCCCGTAAAAATGGATACACGCAACTTATTTATGGTAATTATTGCGGATCTGATACTCATTTCGAGAAGAACTGCTCCAAGAAACGCGATCAAGAGAGTAATAATAAAACCAAGTATAACTTTAAAACATTATATAAGCAATTAGTAATAATATAATATATTAAAATTCATTCCGAAGAAAATAAATTTTTTAATAAAAAAATGTTTACACAATTTATACATCCTTTTACAATGCTTATTTGTGGACCCTCACGATCGGGAAAAACAACCTTTTTAGAAAATCGAATCACCAAAAAGAATGATCTTTTTATATTTCAATAGATCGAATTATTTGGTTTTATGCAGAGGAGAGTGCCAAGCCCAATTTCGAAAAAATTGAATATTTTAAAGAAGTCCCTGAAACAGTTGAAAATGAAACGAATGAACCAATTCTTTTTATATTGGATGACTTGATGATGGGAGCCTTTAATAAAAATGTGTGTGAGCTGTTTACAAAAGGATCACACCATAGGAATTTATTAGTAATAGTGGTAACTCAGAACATATTTCATAAATCTTCGCACACCAGAGATATTTCACTTAATACCAAATACATTGTTGCTTTCAAAAATCCTCGTGATAAGCTTAAATTTCAATGTTTGGCAAGACAAATATACCCAGAAAACCCAACGCAGCTCCTTAGAATATATAAAGAAGTAACGGAACAACCTCACGGGTATTTACTTATTGATCTCACTCAGGGCATTAACGTTCTCTTAAGATTTAGATCTGACATTTTTAATTCAGAATATTCTGTGTGCTATTCAAATGAAAATGGTTTACAAAAAGAGCCTAAATCGCTTGAAAGCGTATGTATGTATGTGCTCAAAAAGGCCGACAATAGACTACGTAAGGCAATTATAAGTAATAGTAATAGTGACCTGGTAAAAACAATAGTAGAGATTGTATTGAACACATTACAGGGAAACCATTAAGTTACTAAATCCCATCTTAATGCTCTAAAAAAGTATAAAAATGCATTGCGCTACCTTTCGTGCCCAAAGCGTACATTAAACTCTAAGAGAAAAGTCCTTATTCAAAAAGGGGGATTTCTACCAATTCTATAAACTTCATTGCTTTCTGGAATTTTTGGAAAACTTTTAAAAAATGATTAAAAATAAACATAATTTAAGCAAAGTACTTTTAATGCATTCTAACAGCTATCAGAAATTGTTAAACAATGATAGAGGAAATGAATTAATAAATATAAATTTTTTACCAATTTTGAATAATAATAAAATAAGTGATTTCACTAAATGGCTCAAAATTCGCCAAGAATTAAGCTACTATCAAAATAAAAAACGTAATAAATCATGGAATCTTCAAAATGAACAAAAAGCGAATCCTATTACAACCAGAACAAGTGAATCCCAAACCACTGATTGGATTGATATAAAACCCAGCACATCAAAATCAACATCAAAGCACGAACACTCACGTCAGGAAAAATTTGAGTTCCCCGATTTACCGCCTGAAAGTGATGATGAGGATTTTAGTTCAAATAAAAAAGAAAATGTAGTATCAGATAATCGAAAAGTGAGTGATACCTCTTTTTTGGATAGTCAAACAGATATAAAGAAAATAGGATTAGAGAAAACAGTGCTCAAAGTGAAGCTTAATGTACGACAACGTAAATTAAAAGGAAAACTACAAAAATTAAAAACGGAAACTTTACCTTATCAAAATTTTAAATATGTAACAGGACGTGAAAGGTTAATGAGATCGGTTAGAATAAAAAACCCAGTACAAACCGGTAAAAATAAATTAAATTGGATTTCGTGTCATTAACTTCCATAAAAAATCAAACATGGGTTATTTAAATGAGATTTTTATCACATTGTTAAGTAATGACTCAATGAATGTTTTTCCTGACAACGTAAAGTGTGCATTTAAAAACATTGTCAACATTCCAGAAGACATGAACGATGTTTGGGAAGTCGGTATTACAGATATATATTTCAATAGTTACTTTAAATATACACCTAACCAAGATAAAAATGTCGTTGAAGAAACCGAATTTGTTAGTCTTGTAAATGCTGAAACATTTAGATATAAAAATGTATCCATTCAAACGAATATACCTGAAAATGGATTAATTTTTATTTACACTGACATAATAAAACCAAGGTCAGTAGGTAGTAAAAGACCGCGATGCCTTCGTGTATTGCATTATAATGGAAAGGAACAAAATATTCAATTTAATAATATTGAATATTATCCTTTGGACATATGGTCACCAAATGAAATCTCAATACTAATTACTGATTCCAATGGATATAAGGTACCATTTGAAACTTCAGCTGTTCCGATTTTCGATACTCTTCACTTTTGAAGAAGGAGAAGGTCAGGACTATAAGTAATGCATACCCAAATATTATTTATTTAGAACTAAAATAGTCATCATGGTGAAATCTTATCAGGATTATTATGTAAATCAGTGTGGTGGGGGCTTAAGCAACATCGGAAGTCTTTACATATCTCCGCATATAGTGCAACAAGGACGAGGAATCGGAAAATTTTTTGGCGGTCTTTTTAATTACATAAAACCTCTTTTTCTTTCGGGCATAACTGCTATAAAAAATCAGGCTGCTGAGACTGGAAAGGCTGTAAACAATGAATTTGGGAGAAAGTCTTTAAGAAATAAGCATAAGCATACAAATATTCGTACGCTCGTTTAAAATGAATACTTTGCAAATTGAACATTTTCTTTCTAAGCATCCAAAAACAAAATCTATTTTTAAAGGAGTTTTTCCTTCGGATAGGTTACCAAAAACTATTTTAAAGTATCCCGCACTAATAATTGCGAATACCGACACTTCAGATCAACCTGGAACTCATTGGATTGCATTTTATTTTGATAGTCGTAGGTCAGCAGAATTTTTCGATTCGTACGGTCAATATCCCCAGAAAAAAGAATTGTTAAAAATTTTAAAATCTAACTAGGTCTAACTAAAATCTAACTGGGTCGTCCCACCCTAAGTTCTTGCGATCGTTCTCGGAATGGAGGTGTGCCATTGTGACTTCCTTTAGAATTAATTTTGCTGAAATGAGAATAGGGGCGATTAGTCCTAAGGGATCGAAAAGTCTGGCGATGCTCGAAAGAATTTCTCTTTTGGTTGAACCCGTGGGAATGCTCGCTTGCAATTTGTAGGTGAAACAGTCTTGGTTAGGTAACCAATGCATTCCTAAGGTTTTGACTGTATCAGAGCTGTCCCAGCTTCGTGACGTTTGATTGCATCGGTTTGATGAAGGAATGCTGTCTAGAAGCGCTATGTCTCAATTCCATATTTGCGGATTTTAGAGCGTTCTGGATTTGTAAACTCTTGTTTTGTGCTGCTGAGATAGTGTGATCACCAGAAAGAATATCGTCGACGTAGATTTCGTGCTTTAAGACCTCTTCCGCCAGTGGATAATTTTCGCGTTCATCCTCTGCAAGTTGACGAACGACTCTGATGGCGGTGAATGGTGCAGAAGCGGTACCGAAAGTTACAGTTGACAGGCAATATTCCTTGATGTTTCCATCCGCCGCCCGCCATAAAATCCGCTGGTACTGCGTGTCGTCCGGATGTACGTCTATGCAGCGGTACATGCGCTGGATGTCGGCGGTGAAAACATGCCGGTACTGTCTCCAATTCAGCAACACTGCAGGGAGATCATTTTGTAGAGTGGGTCCTACAGACAATACATCGTTTAGAGATCGACCGTTGGAGGTCTTTGCCGATGCGTCGAATACAATGCGCTGTTTGGTGGTGAGACTGTCTTCTTTATATACAGCGTGATGATGAAGAACGCAGGATTCAACCCGACAGGATTTTTTGGAGGTACTGACTGTTGATCTCTCACTAGAGACTGCTGGTGTGATTTGTCCCAATTCAAAATATTCTTCGATGCCCTCCTTGGAGCGAATCCATTTGTCTGGATCCCGTTCATAACGCCGCTCTAATTGAAGAAACCTGTTTAAAGCGACTTGACGCGATTTTCCTAGGGCCATTGTGGGATCGAAATGCCATTTGAAAGGTAGTCTTACCATAAAACTACCGTTTGGTTGGCGTGTGTGCGTTTCCTTAAAGAAGGACTCACACCACCGCTCTTCGTCAGATTGAAGTGATCGGCTTGGGACCGATTCTATTTCGCAGAAATTCTACAAAAAAGGGATTCCGTATCTAGCGTGGTTTGATGACAGCGAATATTAAGCGTGTGGATTGATTCCTGGAACTTGCCGAGTATCATCCAACCTAAGTGAGAATTTTGTGCAATAGGTTCGTATGGATTTCCGATTCGGGTTCCCGGAAGGATAAGACCCGCCATGAGGTCGGCTCCGATGATCAGATCTATGCGTTTCGAGCGATAGTATAAAGGATCCGAGAGCTGGAGTCCGTTGATGTGTTTCCAGTTTTGAGGCGAAAACGATTGGTTTGGTAGATGTGAGGTCAGCGAGTTCATAACGTACGCAGAGTCGACATCTAGATTGAACGTTGGGTTTAGCGACGTTCGGATGCAGCATCTTGCCGTAAAGTTGCACCGTTGACCAGTAGTTTGGCCGACGCCGGCGATCGAAGCGCGGATTCTGCATCGTGGAAGCTGGAGAGCTTGGACGGTATGCTCTGAGATTATTGTAGCTTCCGACCCCTGATCGATGAGGGCAGTTATTGTTGCTTGAGCGCCGCTCTGGGGGTGGCAGACAATAATCCGTGCGGTAGCTAGCAAGATATTCTGTCGCGTTGCATGGGAGGCTGTGGAAGAATAACATTGGAGGTTTGGATTAGCAAGGGGGCTAACTGGTGAGGTATCGTTGTTCATAATCGAAGCGATATGTGGTTGACTGGATGATACGGTCGGCGAGTAAGGTTGGGGTGCTTGAGTGATGCTTGGCGCCGCGGCCAGATGACGTAAAGAATGGTGGCGTTGTCCACAGTGGTAGCAATTCTTTACACTTGAACAGCGGGCCAGCATGTGCGATTTGCTCAGGCAGTTGAGGCATAGGTTTGACTTACTCACGACCTCCTTACGTTGGTAGCAATCCAAGCTAAGGAATCGCTGACATCGACGAAGGATATGATTACCATTGCAGTGTGGGCAACGAAGCACAGGGGGGCTTGGTTGCGCGTGGGTGTTATGAACCGAGATACGTTTTGTTGGGTAATGATCCAGTGATGATCCAGATTTGTTGGTGCCCGAACAGTTTCTATTTTCAATGGCGTCCAGGGTGATTAACCGGTTGTTGAGAAACTGTTCGAGATCCTTGTACGAGGGAATGTGGGCTTGACTGCCGAGATGATGATCCCCGTTCTGCAACGACGCGTTGACGGTGTTATAGGCGGCTGCGCAGACGTTGACTGCACTGATCATAGATCGAATATCATCTGGCTTCTCCTTGCTTAGGCTTGGCAACTGGTAAAACATGTTCATGTGATTGGAAAAGACCACGCGTGGATTGTTATAGCGCTGAATTAGTGTGTCCCATGCCACCGTATAGTTAGCGGCCGTCAAAGGAATTTGACGAATATCGCAATCTCTACCAGCTGGCAGAGATTCCTTGAGGAAATGAAACCGTTGAATATTGTCCAGCCGCTCATTTTGATGAATTAACCGAGTGAAGGCGTCATAATATCCAGGCCAGTCCACACAGTTTCCGCTAAACTTGGGCACTGGCAGTTGTGGCATGTGGACACGTGCGTCGGCAACCGTCGACACGGCGGTGGGTGCCGAGGCTGAGGACGGCGTCACTGGGAACTTTATTCGTTGGCCTTCAGCTACAAGGCAATAGGTTTCCATGTACAGATCCTCGAAACTGACGGCGATCTTCTTGGCGTGATAGTCCGTTTTGACATATCCCTCGGTGCAGATGATTACTTGATGGGTGGTCTCAAAAGCCGCGTTTAAACTCTCGATCTGCTGCAGGCGCTTCATATAATAGCTTTCGGTTTTTCGAGACGCGGAATCCTTCTTATAGTTCTGCTGCATCAGCTTCGTGGTCAGACATATAATGAGAATTCTTACCAATTTATTTTGAACCTAGCTAGCTCTGCTTGATAAAATAAAAAGCACCCGTACTCACGTGATCTTTCCCTTATTACTTATGCCTGAGTTTACGTAACGTTGAATATAGCGTGAGCGCAGGCTGTACTTTTTCCGATTACGCTTTGAGTAGAAGATTTTTCTTGGTTGCGAAATTATAACGGGCCTTCTTGCAGCACCCGTGTGTGTGTGTAGAAGGGCTGTCAGGCGACCGGGTGTGTTGGTATTGGTGACTGTGCTCTATCGGTGTGAGAGCACTTGTTGGGGGCACAAACGGAGACGATCGCAATTTGTGTTAGATGGAGTGATGGGTGTTATGCATTATAACCAACAATTGAAAGATCACACTGAGATTTTTAGACTTCAAGCAAGATTCCCCTCATGGGCCACCATGTTCAGTTGTGACGCCGTGCCGGTAAAAAAGCTCTGTACGGCTGTCATTGTAAGAGGGGCTCTTGGGAATAATTACACGACTGAAGTTCAAATATAACTGTTTAGCCTTTAATTCATTAGCTTATAATGTGTACACTTCACTCTTCTTCATTAATTAACTTTAACAAAATAATGGGTCGCAATGGACAGTAAAAATAAAAGAAGACAATGTTGTTCCGGTCGCTGAAGCTTGTAGTTCTCACTGCTCTCCTCTCAAGTTCTGTAGGGTTGCCAGATGTCCTGACCTTCGTCTTCAGTTGGCAGGGCTATCAGCTGTGCATACGAACCAAGTACCGTGGGACTGAACAATAATACTACCCACAACAAATTTGAATGCGGAAAAGTGGCCTCGTTTTACCCTGAACCAAATACTACAACTTCATTCAAGGGCTTTCACAAAAAATTATCTCCTCCGGTGGTGATATATGCCGATATTGAGGCTGTTCTTGAAAACTATAGAACATGCCTAAATTCGTCTTCAACTTCGTCAACAACAAAAGTGCAGAAGCATACTGCATGTGCCGTATCATTTTATGTAGCACATAAATATAATCCTGATCTTAACGAATTGTGGACATATGAAGGTATGTAAAAAACATCAAAAAATTAATTTATTATTATTTTAAAAACTAATTCAAATTTTGTATAATTTTATAGGCGCTGACTGCATACAAAAATTCTTCAAATCACTAAAGGAAAAAACTACGAGCTTGTTTTATATGTACTGGTCGGCCCCCAAAAACCCGATTGCTAGCACAATCCATGAACAGGAAGGCAACTGCTGTGCCTGTGAAAAGGAAATCAACGCTGACGACCTGGACAAATATTTTGATCAATTTTCTGGAAAATACACGGGTCCCATTCATAAGAATTGTAAGCCGAAGTACTTCTACTACTTCTTTCCTGTAGTATTTCATAACTTATCTAAATATGACATACATTTATTCATTACTGAATTAGAAGGAGACTTAAGCCCCATACCATGTAATAAAGAGCTTTATATAGCGCTAACGCAGACAATTAAAATAAATGACTCAAATAGATTCAAAATAAGATACATCGATTCGATTAGGTTTTTAAATTCGAGCTTAGAAAAACTATCGAGCTACTTGGAGGACAAAGATTTTAAAATTCTAAGTACTAAATTTCAGGGAGAAAAATTTAAGCAAATGCGTGGGAAGGGTGTTTTCCCTTACGACTATTTAGATAGTTTTGAAAAATTTGAGGATACCCAGCTTCCTGACATTGATAGTTTTTACAATTCTCTCAGCGAAGAAAATTGTAGTATAGATGATTACAATTTTGCCCAAAAGGTTTGAAAAACTTTCAATTGTAATACTATAAAAGATTATATAAAACTTTATTTAGAAAGTGATGTTTTAATTTTGACCGATGTTTTCGAAAATTTTAGAAAAATTTGTCAGAAAATTTATAAGGTAGACCCTATTAACTATGTTACCGTCAATATCTTGGGATGCTATGCTCAAGTATACTAATGTAAATTTAGAACTTATTAGCGACGGAGACATGTACAATTTTTTAAAAAGAGCGATAAGGGGTGGGTTAACTCAATGTACCCAAAGAATTTATATAGCTAATAATAAATATATAACTAACTTTGATTCAAGTAAACCAAATAACTATCTGAGCTATATTGATGCAAATAATTTATATGGTTGGGCAATGAGTCAACCCTTACCGCTTTCAGGATTTAAAATTTTAAGTAATGATCAATTAGAATCGTTCGATTATAAAAATATTTCTGTGGAGGGAAATGTTGGATATATATTAGAAGTTGATTTAGAATATCCTACTGATCGGCATGACTCACATTAACTTGTTATTGTTGCGTTTTATTACTTTAGCAGGTCATTTACAGATATCCATGAGTTGTGGCTGGAATCGAAACCGCTCCATTTTACAAGCACTTGATTATTTTTCCTTTTTAGTATTTTCTCTACTAGGAAAGCATTTTTGTCTTTCACTTTTTGAAGTTCCTCTTCACAAAATGAACCATTAATAGGGGTACCCATGTTGACTTGACTTTTAAAACTTTAAAAACTTCTGTGGTCCAATTTAGTTCGTATCCCTTCATAAATACTCCCTTGTATTTACTTATTCTAACCAAATCACCTACTAAAATTTATGTTTTGGAAATATTTTTGGTATATTATATACTGATTTTAAAATAAACTCTTCATTTTTCGTGCAGACATCCATAGGCTTCATTTTAATTGTTCGGTGATAAGAATTATTGTATTAATTTACGAGATAATTGATGTTATGAATCCACTTATATTTACCCTGCATACTAAACATTTTCCACATACGATTTTTTAATGTTCGATTAAAGCGTTCACATATAGAAGCCTTGAGATGCGTATAAGTACACAGAGAAAAAAAAATACCAAAACTGGTCATCAATCGGGTATTTTTTCATATCAATTTTGATCCCTTATGTTGCCATATCATATTCATATTTTCGAACATATAACATTGATATTTTCGAACATGTCAATTTGGTATTTTTCATACCAGATTGATATGAGCACATATCAAAGTTGTGACCAAATTGTGGTATTTTTTAATATCCAACTGATATGCTTTCATATCAAACTGATATGCTTTCACATCAAACTGATATGCTTTCATATCAAACTGATATTTTTTTTGTATCAATTTGACATTTTTTTTATTTTAACATGTTATGTTTTTCCATATCAAATTTATACTTTTTCTTAAGAAACTGATATTTTATCATATAAATTTGAACTTTTAATCATTTTAACACGTTATGTTTTTCTATATTAAACTGGTATTCTTTCATATCAAACTGATATTTTGTCAAATCAATTCGACATTTAACTCATACCCAGCTTTATATTAAAATCATTTTATTGAGAGAAACAAATTTGTAGTTTTATTTAAAATTTATTTTCATTCAAAGTCTTATGTTACATATAAAAAATAATTGTAACTTAAAATTACTTATCATAATTAAATAAACTAAAATATTTTTCTTCTTATCATTTTAAGACCAGTTGGTGTGTAATATACATGAATTGGTGGGCCTTCAAATTCGTTTATATTTATTATCTTAATATTATTTATAAGTGAGCCAATTTCATAGGATTGGTAATGCTAATTAAAGCTGCTCACAAAAAATTCCTTTGCTGTGAAATAAATTTCATGTTTTCGAACAATTTTGTAGAGCTCTAAACTGATGAAACATTTTTAGTTAAAAAGTATTCTTTTTTGTACGTGGTACCTTTAAAATTCAACTCCTTTATGAATTTAACCTTAAATTTAATATTAGTTTTGGCACAGTCGTATCCAATGCGCAGACATCAATGTGCTAAAATTTGAAATTATTACAACCTATTATGAAAAAATTAAAAATTAAACTTACTTGTGCTCGACTCCATTTTTGGAGCTTCTCGCGGAACTCGGATTTCAGACCAAGATGTTCTCTCTTGGAAAATATTATATCAAGATCTAAAGCACTAATGTACTGCAGCCTTTCGTAGTTGTATCCACACTCTAGGAATATATTGCAAAAATAAGTCTCAACTAATAATGGCTATGTTGATTTATAAAAACCTAAAAGCAGGTCAAGCACAACCAAATCGGCCTCGTGGTCCGTAAGGAATTAAAGCAAAAGTGGATCCTCCATTGTACTTCGACAAACTAATGCACAAATAAAGTCATTTAGTTAAAATTATACATACTTACCAAGTAATTACATTTATAAACACCTTAAACTTTTCGTTTGTCACGTTTTACACTAAAATTGACGCAGTAAATAAAAGTGGGACCACCGCATACAAAGCGTAATTATACCGTTGTACACAGAATATACACAAAAAGGACGAATTTACAGTCATACTATTTTTTCGAAGACTTTTCGATGTTACGTTTGATATAAAATCTTATCAACTTGCTAAGTATTCATATCATTATGATACGGATTCATATTAACATTTGAAGTTGATATGATTTCGTATCATATTGATATGAATTCGAATCTTTTTGATATGAAAAAATTGATATGTGAAAATTGAGGAGACAATATCAAACGGGTATTGTTCCGTTTTTTTCTCTGTGTATGATAATGATTTATATCAAATTTATCCATTAATTTCCTAAAAGTTGAATTAAAAAATTATTTCCCTTGATCTGACTGAATATTCTTGGGTGTACTTTTACTCTTTTTAAAAACAGATTTCATTGCCTCTGCTACATCCAGGGAAGACTTTGTCTTAACTGCCTCGGCGTATGCATACTTTGAGAACGTGTCAATAACGGTCAGTAAATATCTAAAACCCTTATTTTCTTTCCAAAACGGTATCATTTCAACTAAATCAATTTGCCATGTGTCATTTATCCCTTTTTGAACGAACTTTCGCCGTATAAAGTTTTTTCGCGCTGCCTTATGAATTTTATCGACACTTTGTTGTTTGCTCATCTTAAGGTGTTGATTTATTAGTGTTATTTTTTATTTGATGACGATGGTTGCTTAGTCAATAATGCTTGCTTATATACAAGAACATCTCTTATTATTTCTGAACGCATCTTTTTGGAAATTTCAAAACATAATCGGGTTAAATCTATTTGCACATCTTTATCATAGCTACCTTCTAAATCAGATAGTTGAATATCGAATTTTTGTAAAGATACACACTTAGGAATAATATGATTATTGTAAAGATATATTACTTGCTGTCGTAATAGCGAGTTCCAACATAAAAATGTAGTAAAAAATATGCCTAATCTTAGTAATGATCTCCAGGACTCTGAATCAAACTCAATTTTGTTACCATACTGATTAATCACAAATACGTACTGATTATCTGATTTCCTAAATCTAAAGTTACATTTTATGGAATGCAAGCACGGATGATCAATAATTGTATCAGGCATCAAGAAGTCATACTGGTCCAGTTTCAACTAAATAAATTCCTAATACGTAAGCAGTTGCATCCATTCGTCTTTGTCAAATCCAATGAAATTATTTTTACTTTGCTGCATCCAAGCCATTGGCAAAATTTTTCGAGTAGTTGACAGACCACATTTCAATTTTAAGTTATGAACAACATAATACTCGAATCCAAAAATGACTTCGTGATCCTGTTTCTTTCGAGAAGTTTTATTTCTTTTAGTTACACACATGTCCATCAGGTAAGACTACTTTAAATAAACTGTAAATATGTTCTAGTCTTACCGGTATATAAAGGAGAAAGCCCTAGCAGGCACACCCTCAGTTGATTAAAAAATCTCAACCAATGATGAACACAGTCGATCGTAATTCAAGCATTATAGTAGATTTTCAATATGTACTTGGTAACAACAAACAAGTTTTCGTTAAAGAGCTGGAGTTTATGCCTGCTGGAACTGTTATACCTAATTTTTTCCATTTCAAACCGCCATATAACATAAAAGAATTGGATAATGCAGCTCTTAAGCAGCAGCACCTTAACCATTGGTCAGTTGGAGATATTCCATACACAAGTCTTGAAGAAATACTAACACCACTCAATAAGTATCACACAGTTCTTGTTCGTGGTGAAATTAAAAAGAATTTTTTAATCAAGTATTTATCAACAAACATTATCGATATAGATATTGGAAGAAGTTTAACTCAACTACCCAATTTTTTTACAAATTGAATACATAAGAAAAAACATCCACTTCGATGCTCATTAAATAATTAATTTAAGCTGTTTTTATTCTTAGAAAACACCAATTATGAAATAAATAGCAATGGTCACACATGTGTTTAAAATTTAGTAAAAAGAAATTCATGGTCCTATCAGGTTGTCTCTTATTATGGATTCTTTTAAGAGATTTTTTGGAAATGATCCCCGTAAAAATGGATACACGCAACTTATTTATGGTAATTATTGCGGATCTGATACTCATTTCGAGAAGAACTGCTCCAAGAAACGCGATCAAGAGAGTAATAATAAAACCAAGTATAACTTTAAAACATTATATAAGCAATTAGTAATAATATAATATATTAAAATTCATTCCGAAGAAAATAAATTTTTTAATAAAAAAATGTTTACACAATTTGTACATCCTTTTACAATGCTTATTTGTGGACCCTCACGATCGGGAAAAACAACCTTTTTAGAAAATCGAATCACCAAAAAGAATGATCTTTTTATATTTCAATAGATCGAATTATTTGGTTTTATGCAGAGGAGAGTGCCAAGCCCAATTTCGAAAAAATTGAATATTTTAAAGAAGTCCCTGAAACAGTTGAAAATGAAACGAATGAACCAATTCTTTTAATATTGGATGACTTGATGATGGGAGCCTTTAATAAAAATGTGTGTGAGCTGTTTACAAAAGGATCACACCATAGGAATTTATTAGTAATAGTGGTAACTCAGAACATATTTCATAAATCTTCGCACACCAGAGATATTTCACTTAATACCAAATACATTGTTGCTTTCAAAAATCCTCGTGATAAGCTTAAATTTCAATGTTTGGCAAGACAAATATACCCAGAAAACCCAACGGAGCTCTTTAGAATATATAAAGAAGTATCGGAACAACCTCACGGATATTTACTTATTGATCTCACTCAGGGCATTAACGTTCTCTTAAGATTTAGATCTGACATTTTTATTTCAGAATATTCTGTGTGCTATTCAAATGAAAATGGTTTACAAAAAGAACCTAAATCGCTTGAAAGCGAACAAACATTTATTGTATGTGCTCAAAAAGGCCGACAATAGACTACGTAAGGCAATTATAAGTAATAGTAATAGTGACCTGGTAAAAACAATAGTAGAGATTGTATTGAACACATTACAGGGAAACCAGTTACTAAATCCCATCTTAATGCTCTAAAAAAGTATAAAAATGCATTGCGCTACCTTTCGTGCCCAAAGCGTACATTAAACTCTAAGAGAAAAGTCCTTATTTAAAAAGGGGGATTTCTACCGATTCTATAAACTTCATTGCTTTCTGGAATTTTTGGAAAACTTTTAAAAAATGATTAAGAATAAACATAATTTAAGCAAAGTAATTTTAATGCATCCTAACAGCTATCAGAAATTGTTAAACAATGATAGAGGACAAAGCTTATAATGGAATCCAAACTTCGAATGGATCAACTCTTTTTCCTCTAAATCCTCCAAAGTAGCTTTTAGGAACTCCATCCTTTGTAGGTGTTGCTCGAAAAGCATGCCTTCAAATTGCATCAAGAATAGTTCAATCTGTTGAGCGTACATTTTTAAGGAAAACTATTTCTTTTTCAGACTGATTTAAGACTGTTGTTGGATTAAAAAACTCAGCTCTTTATATTGAAGAATTTTATTTACTTTACTTATTTACTGATAAAAATTCAATTGCCGTCGGCGGTATATGCCCGAAGACCCGAGCTCTAAGTCCAAGCAGAACCCAACAACCGATTCCCAATCCGAAGTCCCAGTCCCAGTCCCAGTCCCATGTGAGCGATATCGAACTTGTAAATTGATCACTTAACATAGTTTTTAAGATTTTAAAGGATGCTGAGTTGTTGATATTTAAAGAATTAAAGAAAGCTCTATAAGACAATTGGAATTTTAGATTTATTAAATTACTATAAAGTTTTGGGATGTATTGGTATTTGACTTTTTGTGCTGCTTTTGCGTGAAAAGTGTAAATATTTAAAAGACTTACTTTTAAGTTATTTTTGCTATTAGCATCTAAACAACTTGGTAAAGGGCATATCCGTGCCTTGTAGGTGGCAGTTCACTTTGTGACTAATATGAATTCTGTTGAAGCCTTAGTTGCCTGCAACTCAAAGGAATAAGTACTTTTAATGAGTCACAGCATGCAAAAGAGGATTATCACTGGCATGTAACTATATTAGTCTAAAGTCGGATTGAACCTCTTACTTGTCCTCCACCACATTTGTTGTAGTCTAGTGATAAAAATAGATAAGATATTTTCCCTTTTTAAAGTATTAATTTTTTTAAGACCCACTTACCTGATACATATCTTGTTTTAAATACAAAGTTGATAGCTAAGTGTTGTATATTAATATGTTCTATATGTTTTTAAAATAATTATCAGATTTTATATTAGATGTAAATAGATCCATTGGACTTATTTATTTATTATCAATTATCTTTATTATATATAATATAATACAGAGTTCTACGATCACACAAGTGTATGCAAATCTAAACATTTTTTAAATTTGAAAATAGTAATGTTATTAAAAGCACCACATAAAAAAGCCCTGCTTGCACATAAAAGCACCCCACCACCTAATACCATAGGGAATTCCCAGGGCTCGTCATCTCTAGCAAGGCAAACATGCGCAAAACTGAACGAATTACTTTCATTCCAAAAAACGAACAAATCGATTTGTTCATACCAAAATCGAACCCAAATGAAATTCAATACATGTCGTTGGCCAAGATGATAGGATTGGTATTTACAGCGGCCTTCCAAAAGGAGTCGGAACTGTCAGACTGATGGGATTTTTGGAGGTACAGATGTTCGGAGGGAAAGCTGCTCAGAACAGAGGCCCTCTTTGGTACCGTCATTCGAGTCCTTTCGACATCTTTTGCACAGTAAAGATAGATTACCATCTATATCGAAAGATGTGTGGCACCGAGGGAAGACGAAGTGCGAGTACGAAAAACGAACTCGAAACGCTGGAGCGGCGCATGACAGAAAGCTAAGGGCACATCGTCATCATTGTCTTCAGAACGTCCAGAGTCTCAGCTCAAGGGCCATCATCATCATAATCATCGTCTGCCTGCAGCCTCCAAAGCGCAAGAGGCTTATGCCGAACCGACAGCCAAAAAAAAAAAAATTTGTATTTCTTACTTATTTGTTTAACTATGAGACTCGCAGTAAATTAAATTTCTTAATATAAAGGAATTCATATGTATTTGATTTGAAAATATGGTCAACATTCAGACTAAATTAACATGATTAATTTAAAGGAATAACATAATATTTAAGCGACCTTTTTTACTGTGTTGTATGAAGACAAACCTTCCAAACTTTATATCATAGCTTAACAGCTTTAAGTTTTACATGAAGTTTTTTTACAAGAAGTGGAATAGGAAATTTGTATTTCTTACTTATTTTTTTACCTATGAGACTCGCAGTAAATTAAATTTCTGAATATAAAGAAACTCATTTGTATTTGATTTGAAAATATGGTCAACATTCAGAGTAAATCAACATGTTTAATTTAAAGGAATAACATAATATTTAAACGTCCTTTTTTACTGTGTTGTACAAAGACAAACCTTCCAAACTTTATATCAAAGCTTAACATATTTAAATACTTTTCAAGTTTTAGGACTTAAGGCACAAGTATTTGGTTGGGTTCCTATTCTATGGATTTGTTTTGTTCCCCATTCTTCTTCGCCCCAATCTCGAAGATCTTCTCCAGCTGGGTGAGCAGGCCGATGGCTCGGTAGTTCTCCTCCATCAGGGCGAACTCCTCCAGGGGCTTGAGGAGACGCAGTGCATCCTTGTAGCTCTCCACGCAACGTGGCAGATGGGCCTCGTTGCTGGTCTCTGAATAATGACCGGGACTGTTAGCCGGTGGCAGTACCGTCTCCCCAGAAAATGTCTCACTGAGCGATTGAATCTTTTGAATTTTCAGCCCACAGGGCGCGGACTCTTCATCCTCCTCCAACTTTCGTTTGGTGGCCCTCTCCGGGGAGTCGGCATTTCTATCAACGTCCTCATTATCCTCATCGTCATTAATTTCTATGAGTTCAGGTGGCACGTCGATGGCCGCACAATCGTCATCATCTTCTGGCTCCGACTCTTCGGTCTTTGGTTCCGCGCGTGGAAAGTGGACAAAGCCAGCTCTCAGCTGCTCCTGTGTCTTCTTGTGGGCCAGGGTTATCTTGTGTTCATTCCGGCTGCAGTAACTCACTATTTCGCGCAGGTCCAAGGAGAGCGGAACTCGGCGATTGGTCACCGGAACACCCACCGAGAAGGTAAAGTTATAGCGACTCTTGAAGTGCTTGAACCACACCTTGTCGGGGAAGAAACTCTCCATCTTCAGGATGTCCCTCAGACTAATGGCCACCGATCGCAGGTTGTCGATGTCGAGTTTTCCCTTGTTGTGCAGCTGGGATCGCTGGATGTATTCGTACATGCACTTCTCCAGGAACGCAGTCTTCCGCTTGCGTCGCAGCTGCACTTCATCCGAAGTGGCCTGGTTCTGGGTGGAAGTGGTGACCAAGGTCTTGGTGCGGTACAAAGGTCGGTCGACGAACCTCTGGACGTCAAGGCTCGTCGTGGCCGAGGAGGATTCCGGCGATCTGGGCGCCAGACTACAGGCCATTGAGGTGTGTCGCCCACAGTAGGACATAATGTCCCTCAAGTCCATCGATCGCGGCGGTCGGCGGGTTATGGTGATCTGGCGATTCGACAGGGTTATGTTGTAGGCCGCCTTGAAGTGATTGATCCACCGCTTGTTCGGCACAAAGCCGTCGAGTCGCATGAGGTCCCGGAACTCGATCGCCCGATTGCGGATCATCTCTTCGTTGATATCGCTGTGCAAATAGAACTGGGTCCTCTGGATATATTCGTATAGGCAGTGGCCCAGAAAGTTCAGTTTGCGCCGGCGCAGCTCGGCATCCTTACTGGCCGGCTGACTCAGGCGATTGGTGGCCTCGTGGAACTCCAGGATCGCCTCCCGGTTGGACATAATGCTCTTGATCTGCTCCCAGCTGCAGTTGAAGTTCCGCGCAATCTTGCTGTACATCGGCACTATGTCATACTGCCGGATGGCGGCCACCCGCTCCTCCAGAGTCAACACGTTCCGGATGCGCTGCGCTCCATTGGAATGTTCGTGTCCATCGTCATTCTGAAATTGGATTATGGTTTACTTAATGGGGCTCTTGGAAAGGAAAAGGCAAGGAACTGAGAACAGCAATCCGATATTAACAAAAAACAAAGCTCTGGCTGATTGAATTGCATATTTGGAAGGTTTAAAATAAGTCAATTAATAATAAAATCTATTATACTTATTATTTGACTGTGGTTAAATATATTACTTATATATTTTGATGCAGTGCAGGCTTACTTTCAAATTATTAAACCACCTTTTCATTAAAATCCTCATATTCGAATTTGTATTTTTTTTTGCACATAACCGCCAAGTGCTTACAAAACTTAAAATTTTATGAATTTTTTTTCCTCTACTGATTCAATACTGCTATTCTCCCTTGTTTTCAGTTTTAAAAAAATTAAACAACTCCTATCGAGATACAAAACTAGTGACGATCGCACCTTTCAAGGTTCTATCTTAAAAACTTTTGTGACGAAAAATGATTGTACGATCGATTAAGTACGAGTACATGTTCTGAAATGTTCTCCTTATTACAAAGACCTTGAAAAGTAAATACATTTAAGGATAGTTTATATTCTACTGATTCAATACTGCAATTCTTCCTTGATTTAAGTTTAAGAAAAAATAAAACAACTCCTAACGAGGTAAAAAACTAGTGACGATCGCACCTTGAAAGGTTCTATCTAAAAACATTTGCGACGAAAAATGATTGTACGATCGATTAAGTACGAGTACATATGCTAAAATGTTCTCCTTATTACAAAGGCCGTGAAAAGTACTCGTATATATATATATTTAAGAAATATTTTCCTAATCTCGTTCTTTTTGTGAGTTTCAAATTGCTAAAATAGAAGTATTTCCTCTCAGTTGCTCACGTCAGAGTACATTTCCTCTCCCACACATACAGGTTTCTGCGATGTGGTACGCTCTTCTCCACTCTCTTTTAGCTTGCCCTCCGATGAAATAACAAAGTCTGCGCATGATGAAAGTTATACTGGATTGTTATACTATCAACGAGTACATCAAATTCATTGTACATACCTCTTAGTGATTTTTTAAACCATAAAAATTGGTTTTTTTTTTAAATATGCAGCAGTTTTTTTTTTCTGCAGCAGCACGTTTTCAGAGTTTCCAGAGCGATTGCAAATCGAAGAATGAAAAACATATGTATGCACATGCGAGGCGAAAAGTACGATCTGTACTCTCTGACGCTCTCAGAGAATGTAAAACCGGATCTTTGCGAGCGTTACGAGAAATTTCGCTCTTTCGTTTCTCTCGCGCTCAAAACCCACTGCTCCCCCGACGATCGAGCTAAATCTTTGTGGTTTGGTATGGTATGGCATGCCTGGGTTTTATTTTTAGTCATATCGAGAGTAAATAATCTTTCGTCAAAGCAGCTATAACTGGTTTTACATGCCAAAATAAACCCATCACATTATCAGTTAATCTAAACGACAACTGGCTTGCAGTTTAAAATCTATTCCCATTTATTCTACGGGTCAACTGATACATTGAGTATTTTTTACCACTCTTATTCTATATGAACTGTGATATAGTAAACGACCTTTAAAGTAAAATATTAAAATAAGTAAATCTGAGTAAAATGCCATCTTGGTTGGAAATATCGACGGCTCTTATGTATATATTAGGTGAAAGGTTTTTTATCTGGTCCAATACATAGTAGTTTACAACTCCGAGTTCAATAAAAAATAAAACAAATGCCCAAAATATCGAAATTTGTAAGTTGCTAGAATTTTGATCATGCAAGTAAGTATGCTCGATCTCGGTTATATACTTAACCTTCTCTCTCAATTGCTTAGAACTGTTTTCATCTCGTCAGCTTTTCGTTCAGATATATGTATCTGGGTTTAATATTTCGATAGTTCCATGGTAATAGTGTAAGAATTGTGCAACTTCATGAATAGACTGTTTTCACGAAAGAAAATTTATATTTTTTTGTTAAGTCCTCTTTTTAATTTGTCTTGACCATAATAGTCTTTTAGGCCTTCCATTTTGCATTCGCTAAGAATCGAAAATGTGAACAATATTATTAGCCCTAAGTTTAAAAACATAATGTACTTACCAAGTGTTCGTAGCTCAAGAAAAATTATAAAAACAAATGTTATTATTTCAAAGATAAGACGGTGGCGAAGAAATGTAAATTGCAGAAATAAGTGTGGCCAAAAACACACTGGACAAAACGAGATAATTGCTAAGCCCATATCAGCATTGTTGTTGATATTTTTCGCATTTACATTTAAAAAATTGTTTAAAATTAGTTTAATAACTTTATTTCGTTATGGTACATGAGACCTCGGCAGTAATCTAAAGTTATTTTTAACGGCTTAAAAATTAAATCAAAGATCGAAATCTTCCTTCTTGGGATGGTGGATAATGGATTTTTCGACTTCCGTGAGTAGGCCAATGGCCCGAAAGTTATCATTTAACATGGCGTACACTTGTAAAATTTTCAGGTGTGCCAGAGCCATATTTTTACTGTCTATGGATTTAAGAGTATCTTGTATGGATGTGATTATTTTGGGGTCGATAGAGTCTTTGCTTGTAACCTGGTCCTCCTGTTAATGGTAAATCAATTTATAAACTATTTACTCTAACAGTTTTTGATCAGTTTACTCACCTCAACTGCTTCCGACTTAACAGCTACGATAACGGGAAATAATTGAGAAGGCTGCAAAAAATTATTTTATAAATTAAAATACTTCTGCTTTGTGGAAAAATTCACCTTATTAACTATGTCATTCGATATAGTTTCCCGAGTAACATGCGATGTTTGAAGGCGTTTTCCGGTTTGAATTTGTTCTTTGGGTTGCCTTAGCAGTTGCTTAACTCGGGTCAGTACTTGAGGAGGCTAAAAATTTGATAAGTTAAAACAGTTTTAATTTATAAGTAAAACTCACTTTATTAAGTTTGGTATTTGAAATAGGTTGAGGTGGACCTTGCGCTGTTTGGGATCGTTTTCTGCTTGGATTTTGTCCCTCAATTTGCCCAGGCTGTTGTTGAATTCGACTAAGACGAGTCTAAATAAAAGAATTTCTGGAATCAAAACAGTTTCTAAATTTTAAAGGAGAAACTCACCCCATTAGCTTTACCATTCGAGATAGTTTCACGTTGAGCTTGTGCTGTTCGAAAACGTTTTGCGCTTGGAGATTCCTCAGGTAGGCTATAAGAAATATAGACTAAAAACCATTTATAAGTCAAAATTCAAACTCACCTTATTCACTTTGGCCTTCGATATAGTTACTGACCATTGACAAGGCGTTTGCAATCGGTTTCCACTTGATTTTGGTTTGCAGGTTGCCCAGGTGATTGTTCATTTAGGCTTTGTAGATGAGTTGGCTGTAGAAATGAATTTCAGAGCTCGAAGATAGTTTTTACAACTAAGCGTAAAACTCACCTTATTAACTGGCACTGCTCGAAGTCGTTTTCCGTTTATATTAAGTTCTCCAGGTTTCCCAGGCAATTGTTCTACTGGTTTGAGTAGCTGCGGGGGCTGTAGAAACAGATTAACAACAGTTTTAATTAAATGTCATTCTCACCTGGCTCACTTTGGAATTTGAGATAGTTTCATTTTTCAAAGACCTCATTTCCTCGATCTCTTTTAATTCAACGGGCTAAAAAATTATTTGGATGCATTCAATTTGTCGGAAATGTATTTGTTAGAACGAACCTCTATTTCTATTTTTATCGTAGATTCCGTTGAGCTAGAATCCATGCACATTCGAACTTCTAAATCATTCGACTCCGACTTTTTAGTTACTGTTTCTTTGGCCTTGCCCTTATCATCAGCCCATTTTTTACATACTCTACAAAGCCTGGGTTGTCCTTGTTTTTTCATCTTGCTGAGGAATGCACATCTCTTGCAGCCAATTTCATTGCTGCTATTCTTGACACCCTTGGCTTTCTAAAATAGGTTTTAGATTTATTAGAGTTGAGCGAATACTTGGAATATTCTCTACTTACAGATGCTTCCAAAACCAGGGCCTCCTGCAACTTTTGGTGTTCTGTTTTCGGTTTTTCCAGTAATCTAGACTGTTGTTGTGGTTTCTGAAACTATAAAGAGAACTGTTAGCAAATAAACGTGCGTATAAAAAACCCGATCCATTAACATTACATACTAAAATATCAAATTCTATTTGTATGATCATGTAATTATGATACTAATCATTATTATTTTTGCAAAATCTAATTATAGATGCCGCTTGGAGTTGGTGTTTTTTTTTAGTTCTTTGAGCTTTCCGTATAGATGATGTGAAAAACATTAGGATGATCAAATGAATACATTTATATTTTTGAATAGGTACCCCCTATCATGATACCAAGACGACTTACACTCGTTGTGTGAAAGGAGTTGGTGACGTCGACCTGGCGGACTTTGGCATCGGACTCCTTTACGATTTTACTTCTTAGGTTAACCAGACGGTTGTTCACATCGGTGAGTAGGTCCTCCATTTGCTCGAGGTGCTTGGTAACCTTGAAAATCTCGGCATCCTGCAGGTGGACCAACTTGAGACGGTACTTGGTGATGAGTGCCTTGGTCCGGATCTGTTCCTTGGCGAAGGACATGGTTTTCTCCTTGAAAGACATGCGCCTGGCCTGATTTGTCTCCCTTTGCAGACGAACACGCAAATATTTGAGCCTGTTGTTGGTCTATCTGTTTGCAGCTGCGGCAGAAGTCGTGGTTACTGAGTCCCAGCCTGAGCGCATGAGTCCCTATAAGACAGTGGCCCGTGAGGGCATTTAGGAGAGTGGAGATGTCCTCCCTGCTGCATTGTAGGAGAGTATTTGTTCTTTTCGAGTTGTAGCTTGGCCATGTGAGTCTAGAACAGTGGCATGTTGAGATTGAGTTCCAACGGTTGTTGGAAAGTGTGTACAGTCTCTGTTCAGAGCTCGAAGATAGTTTTTACAATTAAGCGTAAAACTCACCTTATTAACTGGCACTGCTCGAAGTCGTTTTCCGTTTATATTTAGTTCTCCAGGTTTCCCAGGCAATTGTTCTACTGGTTTGAGTAGCTGCGGGGGCTGTAGAAACAGATTAACAACCGTTTTAATTAAACGTCATTCTCATCTTGCTCACTTTGGAATTTGAGATAGTTTTATTTTCCAAAGACCTCATTTCCTCGATCTCTTTTAATTCAACGGGCTAAAGAATTATTTGGATGCATTCAATTTGTCGGAAATGTATTTGTTAGAACGAACCTCTATTTCTATTTTTATCGTAGATTCCGTTGAGCTAGAATCCATGCACACTCGAACTTCTAAATCATTCGACTCCGACTTTTTAGTTACTGTTTCTTTGGCCTTGCCCTTATCATCAGCCCATTTTTTACATACTCTACAAAGCCTGGGTTGTTCTTGTTTTTTCATCTTGCTGAGGAATGCACATCTCTTGCAGCCAATTTCATTGCTGCTATTCTTGACACCCTTGGCTTTCTAAAATAGGTTTTAGATTTATTAGAGTTGAGCGAATACTTGGAATATTCTCTACTTACAGATGCTTCCAAAACCAGGGCCTCCTGCAACTTTTGGTGTTCTGTTTTCGGTTTTTCCAGTAATCTAGACTGTTGTTGTGGTTTCTGAAACTATAAAGAGAACTGTTAGCAAATAAACGTGCGTATAAAAAACCCGATCCATTAACATCACATACTAAAATATCAAATTCTATTTGTATGATCATGTAATTATGATACTAATCATTATTATTTTTGCAAAATCTAATTATAGATGCCGCTTGGAGTTGGTGTTTTTTTTAGTTCTTTGAGCTTTCCGTATAGATGATGTGAAAAACATTAGGATGATAAAATGAATACATTTACATTTTTGAATAGGTACCCCCTTTCATGATACCAAGACGACTTACACTCGTTGGCTTATGAAGTAGTTGATCGCTCCTGACGATTCTGGCCTTCTTCAGCTGGTCCAGACGATCCTGCCACCGCTCGCAGAGTACCTTGGTTTTGTGCTGTTCCCGCACCAGGTGAAAGGAGTTGGTGACGTCGACCTGGCGGACTTTGGCATCGGACTCCTTTACGATTTTACTTCTTAGGTTAACCAGACGGTTGTTCACATCGGTGAGTAGGTCCTCCATTTGCTCGAGGTGCTCGGTAACCTTGAAAATCTCGGCATCCTGCAGGTGGACCAACTTGAGACGGTACTTGGTGATGAGTGCCTTGGTCCGGATCTGTTCCTTGGCGAAGGACATGGTTTTCTCCTTGAAAGACATGCGCCTGGCCTGATTTGTCTCCCTTTGCAGACGAACACGCAAATATTCGAGCCTGTTGTTGGTGTCTTTGAGGTAGGTAGTGGTGTTCGATGCTCTCCTCTTCGTCTATCTGTTTGCAGCTGCGGCAGAAGTCGTGGTTACTGAGTCCCAGCCTGAGCGCATGAGTCCCTATAAGACAGTGGCCCGTGAGGGCATTTAGGAGAGTGGAGATGTCCTCCCTGCTACATTGTAGGAGAGTATTTGTTCTTTTCGAGTTGTAGTTTGGCCATGTGAGTCTAGAACAGTGGCATGTTGAGATTGAGTTCCAACGGTTGTTGGAAAGTGTGTACAGTCTCTGCCTGAGATGGAGCTTGCAGGTGATTCTCAGATGAGTGGCCATCTCGTTAAGAGATTTGCGGCATTCAGAGATTATTTTTGAGTTCGTTGTGTAGGAGTCGAGGGCCCTGAGGGCTGCTTGACTATCCGAGAAGATGAAAATATCTATGTCATGATGTACTGACGTGTCCAGGTGGGTCATGGCTTCCTGAATTGCCATGACTTCCGCTTAAAAAACACTACAGTGGTCTGGTAGGCGGAATGAGACTTTTATGTCTAGTTCGGAGGAAAAGACTCCCCCATCTGTTTGGGAGTTAAGCTTGGAGCCGTCCGTGTATATGTTGACGGCGTTTACGAATTGATGTGGGAGGTTGTCCCAGTCTGAACGGGTGGGTATATAAATTTTGTATCTTCTTTCGAAGTTGACTATGGGTGGGACGTAGTCTGTATTACGTGGTAGGGGTGAATGTTTTGATAGGATATTGGAGTGACCCGTAGTGCCTGTTGTCCATGCCGCTGCTTCGTGGAGCCTCAGTGCTGTTGCAGATGCCCAGCGTTTGGCAAGTAGGTCCAGGGGTTGGAGTTCGAGAATTGTGTTTAGTGCCTCAGTGGCGGTAGGGCGAAGCGCCCCACTGATGCAGAGCTCTGCGCTTCCTTGGATCTTGTGAAAGATCCGGAGGTTGCAATTTTTATCTAGAGAAGGCCACCAAACGATGTTTCCGTAGAGGAGAATGGGCCTGACTATTGCAGTGTATAGCCAGTGAACTATCATAGGGGAGAAACCCCACTTCCTCCCTATAGAGTTTTTACAAGCGAAGAGCGTTATGGCCGCTTTGCGTGTGCGATCTAGGATGTTATCTGTCCAGAGGAGCTTTTTGTCAAGGATGACACCTAGGTACTTTGCTTGGTTGCTAAAGGTTAGGAGCGTTTGGTGTAGTTTTGGGGGAATTAGAATTGGTACCTTATACTTCCTTGTAAAGAGAACTAGTTCGGTCTTTTCTGGGTTAACACCCAGTCCACAGCCAGCCGTCCACCGGGAGAGGGTGGATAAGGCTGTCTCCATTAGATTGCAAAGGGTTTGCGGGAATTTGCCCTGCAGTAGGATAACCACGTCGTCCGCGTAGGATACCACTTTAGTGCCCGCCTCTTCTAGAAGTGATAGCAGTTTGTTGACCACTAAAACCCATAGAAGAGATGAGAGTACGCCCCCTTGTGGGGTTCCTCTGCTGACATTCCTGGTCGAGTGGGCCGATCCCATAGTGGAGTACACTACTCTGCTGGTTAGCATGGTGTGTATGAGTCCCACTATGGGCCGCTCAATGCCCAGTTCAGTCAGAGCACCAGTAATCGGCGTTGGGGTGACGTTGTTAAAGGCGCCTTCTATGTCTAGAAACGCAGCAAGAGAGTATTCCTTATTGCGGAAACCTCTCTCTATACTGTACACTAGAGAGTGGAGGGCGGTATCTGTTGATCTACCCTTACGGTACGCATGCTGTGCGTCAGAGAGTAGGCTATGGTCGATGGTTAGTCTGATATGGATATCAATTAGCCCTTCCAGGGTCTTCAACAAGAAGGAAGAGAGACTAATCGGGCGGAAGTATTTTGGGTTGGTGTGGGAGGGTTCCCCGGCTTTCGGTATAAAAATTACCTTAACGTCCAGCCACCTTGTTGGAATATGGTTTAGAGCAAGGCAGCCGTGGAAGATGGCTGTCAGCCAGGGTAGGGACATATCTAGTGTCCGTTGTAGCTGGGCCGGGAAGAACCCATCTGGGCCGGGTGATTTGAAGGGCTTCAAAGAGTTGACAGCCCACTGAATGCGGCCAGGGTTCGAAATGTTATCAATACTCTGGTCGTCTAAGTTCTCCTCTATTTAGAGGTCCTCCACTACATGGGTGTTCTTAGGGAAGTGGGTGTCTAACAGCAGTTCAAGGGTTTCCTGACTGTTTTCCGTCCAGCTGTCAGCATTGGTTTTTAGATAGCCAATGGTTGCTGGAGCTTTTGCTAGAATTCTTCTGAGTCTGGATGCCTCCGCAGTAGATTCTATGCTACTGCAGAAGTTAGCCCAAACTCTTCGTTTTGATATTCTAATTTCCTTTTTGTATAGGCTTAGCTTTGTATGGTATAAATTCCAGGAGGATTCGCTATTGTTGTATTTAGCTCTATTGAAGAAAGTTCTACACTCTCTTTTAAGGTTCGCCAGGGTTGCGTTCCACCAAGGGGGTTTGTGCTTTGTTTTGACTGTTATGCTTGGGCAAGCCCTTTTTAAGGCCTCACCGCAGATATCAGTAAAAGTGTTAACTAGGTTATCTAGTTCTTGACGGTTGCGTATGTGTGTCGGTGGAGCGTGAAGGTTCCTGTTGAGGAGATTTTTGTAATATCCCCAGTTGGTTAATCTTAGATGAGTGATGTTCTCGGCGGGAGGACAGTCTAGAGTTATTGTAAATTCTATGTATCGGTGGTCTGAGAATGAGTGTTCGATCCCCACCTTCCACGCTTCTAGCTGGTTAAGTAGAGGATCAGATATTAGTGTAATGTCTAGTACTTCCCTCCTATTTCTAGTGATGAAAGTTGGGTCATTACCCTTGTTGCAGATGAATAGATTTGATTGAAGGAGATAGTCGTAGAGTAACTCACCCCTTTCGTTGGTGTTTGTACTTCCCCATTGTGTGTGGTGTGAGTTAGCGTCCCCACCCAGGATGAGTTCCTTAGATGAGTGAGTGCGTATGAGTTGTTGTGTAGTGGTGTTTGGTAGTGGCCCTTCGTAGTCGTGAGCCAGATAGAATGATGCTATGGTGTGATGGGTGTGTTCCAGTCCAGTCTGACCGTGGTGAGGTCGCCTTCGCTAAACTGTGGAATAAGAAATGTGTTAAAGTGTGTCTTTGTAAGAATGCAGGCGTTGGATTTACCCTTATCCTCGGTGTAAAATAGCTTGTATAGGGGGGTTGATAAGTCACAGATGTTGTTACCAACAATCCATGGCTCTTGAATGAGGACTACATCTGTGTTACCTGTTGCCAGGCGGGTGAGGAGGGCAGCGGATGCTGCCTTGCTGTGGTGCAGGTTAATCTGCAGAAACTGCACCATCTTTGGGACCGAGGTCGGGCTGGGTACCCTCCGCTTCCTCCGCTATGTCCTGAAGAACAGTGCGCCCTGGTCGGGTTGTGTCCTGAGTGCACAGCTGCTTCAGGCTCTCTGACAGCTCCGAGTCGGTTGACACGTAGCCGGTGAGGGTGGCCTCTTCATGTTCCAATTCATCGTCGCTCGGGGGTTCGTACGACGCACAGGCAGCCAGGTTGTCTGCCGCTAACTTATCCGTGTCATAGATGCGTAGCTGCACCTTATCGAACCCGTAGTTCTCCCGGTATTGTTGGGCTGCGAGGGGTTCCAAGCATGCCTGGTTAACCACGTTCATGGTGACGCGCTCGGTTTTCTCCACCTTGACCACCTTCAAACCGTCTGTTGGAAGCTTCGGGTTGAACCTGGTCAGCAGGCTGAGTATAGCCTCTGGTTCCGATGGTTCCGACGGCAGCCACACCCTCGCTCTCGGTCGAGACGGGATGTCTGCAGCCTCGCAAACTACCAGCTTGACCCCGGGGTAGACCTCGCCGACATTGTTAGTTGCAGCCTTGTAGAGTGCTGCCGATCTCTCGTCTTCGCAGGCGATCAACTTAACATTGCCCTGGTACCACCCTGCATCTGTGCAGATTAACCTAAACCATTGCGAGGTTGCCCAATCGAGTATAGCTGAGTATATTGGGCAACCTCGCAATCGAGTATAGCTGAGTATATTGGCAATATGGAGCTGTGATAATCCAAGGCGACAGATTAGCAAGAAAAAATGCGGAAATTGCTTCGCTAGGGCCCAAGTGAATGGTATAGCTTTCTATAGCTGTTCCCTGCCGCCAAGCCTTAGCCTTCCCCAGGCAACATCTGCGCTCGAAGAGACTGCAGAAGACGCCCGGGAAAATCGCCCCGCCGTAATTGCCGGGGACTTTAATGCCTGGGCTACGGAGTGGGGCTCCCCCCGAACCAACGCGAGGGGAAAGGCGCTACTTGAGAGCTTCGCCGCACTTGACCTAGTGCTGCTGAACTCTGGAACAAAACCGACTTTTTCAAGAGCCGGCACCAGTTTATCATTGACCTCACATTTGTGAACGCTGGATTGGCCTCGGGCTCCAGCTGGGAGGTTAGTGACACCTACACGGGTAGTGACCATGCAGCAATAATCTGCACGATAAATTCTAGAAGTGGCCTACCACGAGTCCCTAAGACCGTGCCAGGGTACAAAATAGAAACGCTAGACGTGGAGATGGTACAGATGTTGTTCGAGGACCTCTCCACAAGCGGCTCAGCTGAAGAAAGGGCAAACCACATCGCAGAGTACACCAAGGTAGCCTGTGATGCATCTATGCAGAGAAGAGGGAAAATCCCATCAAGAAGAAGACCTGCATACTGGTGGAACCAATCCACTGCGGAAGCCAGGAAAGACTGCCACAGGGCAAGACGCGCATACCAACGCTCAAGAGGAAGGCCCGAATTTGAGGCACTTCAAATATATTTCAGGGAAAAAAGACGAGCCCTGGAAAAAACTATAAAAGAGAGCAAACGCAGGTGCTTTAACAATATATGCGAAGAAATAGACTCCAACCCATGGGGCTTCGCATATAAACTCGTCACAAAACGACTGCGGGTATTTAGTCGGCCATCACCGACATGCCCAGTCAGCCTAAAAAGGATTGTGGAAACACTATTCCCAGAGCAAGAGGGTATGGCGCGGACCCCATTGATCGTGAACAGGGCGAGCATAAAGCTCACAAGTGCCGAAGAAGTCCTCCAGGTATTGAAGACAATACTGGACGACAAGGCACCGGGACCAGATGGAATCCCGAATAAAGTTCTCAAAATTGCCATAAAAGCAAATACTAAAGAGTACGTTGACATTTATAATGCATGCCTAATGGAAGGTGTGTTCCCTAACCGCTGGAAAACACAGCGGCTGGTACTCATACCAAAGGGGGAAAACCCTCGGAGGAGCCTTCTTCGTATAGGCCACTCTGCATGCTGGACACGGTGGGTAAAATTCTCGAAAGAATAATCCACTCCCGGCTAGAAGGTGGCCTTGTCGAAGCCAACGGCCTCTCAGAGATGCAGTGTGGTTTTCGGAAGGGGCTATCCACCATCGACGCCGTCGGTAAACTGTGTGAAATCGCAGATAAAGCCATTGAGGGGAAAAGGTGGTTGTACGGCACTAAGCAGTACTGCATAGCGGCAACGTTGGAAGTAAAAAACGCTTTCAACTCCGCCAGCTGGCACCACACACTAAATGCACTGAGCAACCTAAATGTTCCAGTGTATATACAGAGAGTAATAGCGAGCTACTTTGAAGGCCGCCTGCTCCTGTACGAAACTGATTCCGGGCAATCGACCCACAGGGTCACCGGGGGAGTTCCCCAAGGATCAGTCCTAGGCCCTTTGTTATGGAATGTCATGTACGATGGGATACTTAGGATCACGATGCCTGAAGGGGCACGACTCATTGGTTTCGCGGATGACGTGGCCATAGTGGTTACGGCAAAGAAACTCCCAGATGCGGAAGGAATCTGCAACGAAGCGGGCAAACGAGCAAGCGCATGGCTCGACTCCAAGGGACTCGCCTTGGCAGCGCACAAGACTGAAGCAGTCCTGATAAGTAGCAGGCAGAAAGTGGAGGCAGCTACTATCAAAATTGGAGAAGCCACAATTACATCGCGTCCAAGCCTTAAATACTTGGTCGTCATGATCGACCACCGGCTTTCTTTCAAAGAACATCTAGCGTACGCTAGTGGCAAGGCAAGTAGGACCGCGGCCGCGATCTCGCGAGTTATGGCGAACACTCGGGGACCAAGGCAACCAAGACGTAGATTACTGGTTAGTGCTGTCACATCGACGCTGATGTACGCTGCTCCCATATGGGATCGAGCCACAAAAAATGGAAGTTATATGCAAGACGGCGACTCCGTGCAGAGGTTGTGTGCACTACGGGTATGCTGTGCGTTCCGCACGGTATCCCATGACGCGGCGCTGGTAATATCGGGAGGCATACCGATTGATCTGCTGGCAGTGGAATCAGCTAACATCCGCGCAGGCAGCACAGGGGTCGCAACTGCAGAATCCGTTCGGAAAAGGTGCAGAGAACTCACCATTGCTAAGTGGCAAGAGAGGTGGGTAAATAGTAACAAAGGACGATGGACGTATAAGCTTATCCCAGAACTACAGAGATGGCTGGCACGGAAGCATGGACATGTGGACTACTACTTAACGCAACTGTTGACGGGACATGGATGCTTTAAATACTATCTGAATAGGTTTAAGCATGAACGTTATCCGCACTGCCCACTCTGCGAGTCGGATAATGAAAACGCAGAACACGTATTTTTTGTCTGTCCGAGATTCGAAAATGAAAGAAGAGATCTGAGCATAAGGGTTGGGAGGACGCCAGCCGCTTGTAACCTGGTGGACATTATGCTTGAATCAGAAGTAAATTGGTCTGCGGTATGCAACATGGTCACAATAGTACTCAAAAAACTGCGCATCGCAGAAAGACTTCGAAATTCCAATAGGATAGAGTCCTAGAGAGCCCTAAGGCCATTCCCCCCCCGGCGAAACAATACCTAACGGCAGTACCGCCGGGGAAGCGGGGAGGGGGTGGAGTTTTTACTGGGTTAGAGTCCCAGACTTCGGCAAGCTAGTTCAGCTCCGAGTTGGCTTTCGATGCTTTAAACCACCACTAACACAAAAAAAAAAAAAAAAACCCTGCATCTGTGCAATCGGGTGGCGGGCCTGGGTTCTCATCCAGCACTTTTAGGGCCACTGACGCAAGGGCCCGTCTAACCATACCCCATTGGTTCCTTGGGATCCTTCCGCCTTCATCGCTCTGGTCGATGACACCAATGATCTTCCCATCCTTTACCACTTACGCAAAGGATCTCGACCATGTGCCGCGGTTGGTTATCTTAGCCTTCTTGCTCGCTGGTTGAGCTGTTTCCATCGACCTCTCTCGCTTGTTGTTGTTGCTGGTAGTCATTGCGATGTCGAAGTCTGGGATTACCACCTTTGCCCAGGCTATGTCCTCTTGGATTTTCAGGTAATCCAATTTTGACGTCTGATCCTCACGTATCGGATTGGTGGCCAGCCGTTTGAGGATCCGAAAGATTTCTTCCGTTCAAGAGGTCCTGCCTGGTTAGGTGGTATCCTCTTAAACTCCTTTGCCCTGGTACTCACCACAAGACCGGCTTTTGCGCTCCCCTCAGGTTGGAGTAGCTGGTTAGCCACACCTACGCTGGTGGGAGGCTTGGGCTTGTCGCTATGGCGAGTTGGGCTTTGCCGGCTGCGTTGTTCGCTGGCCTTGGCAGCGGTAAACGTCACATGGACTGGGGTAGTCGGAGCCGTGATCTTGCTCTTCTTATCGTCGTTGGTTACGACTTCCGACTTTTTGAGAGTGTCGGGCTCTTTTTTGGTGGTGTCTTTTTTGTTATTATTACTTAAATTCTCCATGTTAAATCCCACGAGCTGCGGAGAAGGGACAGGTCCACCCGGGCAGAGATCCGCCGTACCCGGGTAAGGCTGACTTAGAACAGGCGGTCGCCACTTGCCTGAGCTCACCGTTTGAGACTGAGTTATTTGATGACTCGGGCTCCCAGCCAGATTGACTCTCGGCACGGTACGAGTGACACCTTAGTCCAGCCCGGGGTGAGATGAGTTGTGTGGGTAGGGAAGAGGTAGGTTCAAAGAGTGTGGGAAGGGGGTATGTGTGAGCTATTTGTCGGAGGCGGCACAAGCGCGACGTCGGTACTGCTACGGCGCAGATACCCGCTGACTGTCCGGGGCTACTTATTTACGCTTCGTGTTGGGGGCTTGGCGGTAGCCGGGCCGTGTCCAACTTCCACGCTTATTCGTAGCTACCCTGGAGAAGCAGGGCGCTCGTTATCCGCAACCCGTTCGGTAGCCTTCAGCTCGACGCCCTCCGAGCAGTCCCACTAGCTCTTTGGACGAAGTTGCACTTAAGATAGTTTAATTTTAAAAGGATGTACTGACATCATTCCTGGAATCTATTAACATTTGACAGAAAGCAGAAGCAAGACTATATATATATATAGTTATAGGTTGTGAGGAGTTGAATAACTCCCCACAAATAGAAACAGCAGCAGATGGCCGGCCGCTTGCCAGATACGCGGCGAATTCGCGTAGTAACGGCGCGGCGAGGAGAGCGAGAGAGTTTGGAGACCAACGAAGGAGAGCGAGAGAGTTTGGAGACCAACGAAGGAGAGCGAGAGAGTTTGGAGACCAATGAAGGAGAGCGAGAGAGTTTGGAGACCAAGGATGGAGATCGAGAGAGAGTGGAGACTTCGCGGGCAAGGCAAGAGTGCCGTGTGCAAAAGCGGGTAACGGAACTCCACCGGACCTTGGACTCTCCCGTGAACTTTGGACCGGGAGAGGAAGTGCCACATCTCGGCGGTGGAGCGGCACACAGGCGTGCCACAAGCATCACGGGAATCAGCGGGATGGCAGCAGTGGGCGGAGCATCGACTGGAAGCGGTACGGGAACGACAAGTGGGTCATCCAGGAGGCACGGACTTTGGACCGGAGTGGAGAGATCCAGCGGGCCGTGCGCAAAAGGGAAATAACGGTTCCCGGAGGCCCTATATAAGGCCGCAGAGCGCTGGCAGCTGGATCAGTCGATCACAAGGAGTCAAACCGTCAAGATCACTCAGATACCAAAGGGAACAATCAAACAACCAGATTATCTACAAGGGAGCAGCAGCAAGTCGAGTCGCCAGAGAAGCAGCGCCGTGGGAGCCTACAAGGAGCGAGATTGCTACGTCGAGACGTTCGGGATTGGGATACCAGGAATCTCCGAATTGAGACGCAGGTAGCTGAGATCCAGAGGGCATCACACGGCTAGGTCAAGGCGGTCGATTAACCCTGTCCACAAAGTCCTGGCGTTACGACTGGAAAGAGTATAACAAGCCAGAAGGGAGAGCGGTCGATCGGTAAGGTCTCGAGTGGAATTGTCCAGGAGAGCCCTACGGTTTCGACTTGCGAGGTCCCGGAGCGGCGTGCCCGAACCACGAGTATAACAAGCCAGAAGAGAGAGCGGTCGATCGGTACGGTCTCGAGTGGAATTATCCAGGAGAGCCCTACGGATTCGACTTGCGAGGTCCCGGAGCGGCGTGCCCGAACCCCGAGTGCCAAAAGCCACACGGAAACGTCCCGGACAAAAGCAAAAGGGTGAGGCTAGGGTGGAACGTTCGTTTACACTAGGCGTGGATGCGAAGTAAGGCGCGAGGCAGCTTCCTGGCGTTCCGCCTTGACTGTCCGCGCGGGCTGAGCAGAAACCCCAGTGGGACCATCCGGGACAGAGTAAGGGACAGGCGGCGGTGTGTCGAAAGGAGCGATCCTGGAGAGCGCAGCTTCTGTTCACCCTAGTCTGAGAACGGTGACGCTTCCCTAAGCCCGTACGGCCGATACCCCTCGCGAGTCCGAGTCGTTACCAGCAGTCACCAAGTCACGCGTGAGAAGTGAACAGCGAGCGAGCGCCTTCAGGGAGCTGCGAGGATCTTCAGGGAGCAGCGGGGATCTTCAGGGAGCTGCGAGTATCTTCAGGGAGCTACAGGACTGGAGCACCGAGTCGTCAAGGCGAGAGGTCGTCGAGTCAATCAGGACCGTCGGAAGCACCGAAGGTCACAAGCAACGAGTCAAGGCCAACCAAGCGACTAAGACACTTGTAATAATATACCCTCAATAAAACCCAATACGAACCCGTGAATTCTGTGCTTTCTCACTGAGCTACTGGGCGGTCACGTTAATATAAATTTGGTGGGACGAACACACAATATACTGAGCTAGCCGCACGAATCTCGTAGCGAGCAGACCATAAAAATCAGTTCGTTACATCTGACGCCCAACGTGATTGTCCCAGCAGTGAAAGCAATTTAAACAGAATGGGGAAGAAGTGGATCTACCGACTTAAAAAGGAGGATTTGAGAAAAGCATTATCCGAGTATTACTCAGAAACGGATAATGACCCACAACTCGTTGACATCTGGGCCGATTTGGAAGCCACATACCACAACAAAGCCGGCCCCAGCATCACGTTAACAACCGCCGAAGGGGACATCTTAGTGGCAAGCCTGAGCGTTGACAACCTACAAAAGGAGGCAAACAGGAGAGAATCAAGCCAAGACAGGAAAACAACAGCGCTGATCTCGAGACCCAATCAATCAGACTATGCAAGGATCGCTAAACAGGTCCGCGAATGGTCTTTCAGGTTCGACGGGGCGGAAAAACCGTTCGAGTTCCTGGAGCAGGTGGAATGGTCCGCCAACACATACGCCTTGGAGTTAGACATGATTCCCCGAGCGATGCCTGAATTGCTGAAGGGAAGGGCTTTGAAGTGGTTCATCGTCAACAACAAACAATGGAAAACCTGGGCGGAGTTCATAGATAGTTTCCACACATACTTTCTACCGAGAGACTTCTTCACCAGGCTGGCGGATCAGGTCAGGCAACGGAAGCAGGGCTTCAGCGAGTCGTTCAAAGACTACATGATCGACATGCAGACGATGGTGAGGCCACTTAATTACTCCGCTATAGAGACCCTAAGAATCATCAAGGAGAACTGCACCCCCAGTCTAAGGATCTTCCTAAGGGCATACAAAGTGTCGGACCTGGACACGCTGATGATATTAGCAGACGAGTATGAAGAACTCGAAAAGGAGCGGGAAGCGTTCGCGCAGGAAAACAAATTCTCGAAGAACAAGTCGGCATCGCCAGCGCAGGTAACATGCATAAGATGCGAAGAGACAGGAATCCAGGAGACGCGAGGAAACGACCAATGGTCGCCACCTAACCGAGTACCACGGCAGCAGGCAACAGGAGCACCACGCGGAGGCCAATGGACACCACCACAACAGCAACAGATGCAACCAGCAAACAATGTTTGGAGGCCACCAAGTACAACACAAAGGCCTCGTGAAACGACACACATCACAGACCCCCAGGAGGCCTGCCGAAAGTGCGGCGGTCATGGACACTGGGCGCGGGGATGTCGGCACCAACGCCTGTTGTTCTGCTGGGTGTGCGGGAGTGTAGGCGTCAGGAGCGTTGAATGCTGCCAGCAGGCGGGAAATGCCCAGCGATCTCAGCCGCAGAGAGGCGAGCGGGGATCGCAAGATGCTACCTCTCCAAACTAACGGGAAAGCTGATCGAGGAGGAGCAGCAGTTGTCCGCAGCGGTGAAGATTGGTGGGGGCACATACAAGGCCACAATCGACACCGGGGCAACAGCAAGCTTTATAAGCAAAGAACTGGCGGACGACCTGGCTGCCCTCGGAAAGATTACGAGGATACGACGGCAAGTTAGGTTGGCAGACGGAAGATGTGGCGGAATCGATGAGCAGCTGGAGGTGGAAATCGCGTTCGGGAACAAGCGACTGAGCATGAGCCTGCTGATACTACCAGGGGTAGTGGATTCATTGGTGTTGGGATGGAACTTTCTAACACAAGTCGGTACCGAAATTAAGTGCGCTGGACACGAAGTGATAATACCGGCCAGGAATCGTCACAAGGGATGGCTCGAGGAAAAGTTGTCGGTGGCAGTCGTACAACGGGCAAGCGAAGATGACGACACGATGAAATTCCTGGAGGCAGAGCTATCGACTTTCAGCAACATGAAGGGAACATCAAACATGGCAGAGCATCAGATCACGATGAAAGACGACAAACCAATAAAGCAGCGATACTATCCCAAGAATCCGAAAGTTCAAGATCAATGCGAAGGTGGACGAGCTTCTCCAAATGGGATACATAGAACACTCAACAAGCCCATACAGTTCTCCCATCGTGATGGTTAGAAAAAAGACGGGCAAATGGAGACTGTGCGTCGACTTTAGGCAAATAAACGCCAAATCTGTAAAGGATGCCTACCCGATGCCCCAAATAAATTATATTCTCGACCAACTGAGGGAAGCACGGTACATCAGCAGCTTGGACCTAAAGGATGGGTACTGGCAAATCCCACTGAAAGCGGACAGCAGGCAGTATACGGCATTTACAGTGCCGGGGAAAGGTTTATTCCAATGGAAAGTAATGCCATTCGGACTTCATTCGGCGTCTGCGACCTTTCAACGGGTGCTGGACCGGGTGATCGGCCAGGAAATGTCGCCGCACGCATTTGCTTACCAGGACGTCATCATAGTGATCGGGCGCTCGCTGGAAGAACACAAGGCCAACCTAAAGGAAGTGTTCCGACGACTAAAGGAGGCAAATCTGAGATTAAACCCGGAGAAGTGCCAATTTTTCAAGAAAGAGCTGTTATATCTCGGTCATCGAGTGACTAGCAAAGGAATAGGCACGGATCCGGAAAAGGTTGCAGCCATCGCCGAACTAGAACCACCATCGACAGTAAGAGAGCTCCGACAGTACCTGGGCATAGCATCATGGTACCGCCGGTTTGTACCTGACTTCGCAAAAATAGTCAAACCTCTCAACGATCTGCTACGCAAGGGCAATAAATGGGTGTGGACACAGGAACATCAGACGGCGTTCGAAGAGGTGAAGGCAAGACTCGTCGCAGACCCCGTACTGGCATGCCCGGACTTCGACAAACCATTCATCTTGCAAACTGACGCAAGCGACTACGGCATCGGGGCAATCTTGACCCAGGAAACTGAACGAGGCGAAAAGGTAATCTCTTACTCAAGCCGAACGCTCAACGGCGCTGAGAAGAATTACTCAACAACCGAGAAGGAGTGCTTGGCAATCGTCTGGGCAATCCGAAAGCTCAAGCCGTATCTGGAAGGTTACCACTACCGTCGTTCATTACCCAAGGCAGAGAACCAAGACTACCGAGCGCCCTATACGACAGAGAAACCGTAGGGACCGGACGACCGACAGAGACCCCGGAAGAGAATGCTAACAAACTCAGGGAAATCTTCGAGATTGTAAGGCGGAACCTGGAGAAAGCATCCCAGGACCAGGCTAGGCATTATAACCTAAGGAGGAGGCAATGGACGCCAAAGGTGGGTGACGTCGTGTGGGCCAAGGAACACCACTTATCAAAAGCGGCAGAGGGGTTCGCAGCAAAATTGGCCCCAAGATACGACGGACCTTACCAAGTCATAGGTTTTGCGTCACCAGTAATCTGCAAAATACGACACTTAAACACAAAGAAAGAGCGGACCATCCACGTAAGCGAGCTGAAACAGCAACAAACGGAAAACACAAGCGAGCGGCTACAGCAAGCAGACACAACAGATGCAAAACAACATTAAAAGTTCAAGGATACCTCCAAGGATGACCAAAGGATACTACGAAAGGATCCCCAGGATACCTCCAAGGATGCCCAAAGGATACTACGAAAGGAGTCCAAGGATACCTCCAAGGATGACCAAAGGATACTACGAAAGGATCCCAAGGATACCTCCAAGGATGCCCAAAGGATACTACGAAAGGATTCCAAGGATACCCCCAAGGATGCCCAAAGGATTCTACGAAAGGAGTCCAAGGATACCTCCAAGGATGCCCAAAGGATACTACCAAAGGAGTCCAAGGATACCTCCAAGGATGCCCAAAGGGTATTACGAAAGGATTCCAAGGATACCTCCAAGGATGCCCAAAGGATACTACGAAAGGAGTCAAAGGATACGTCCAAGGATTCCTAAAGGGTACTACGGAAAGAGTCCAAGAATACCTGCAAGGATTCCCAAAGGATACTACGAACAAATTCCAAGGATACCTCCAAGGATTCGAAAGGGATACTACAAACCGACTCCAAGGATACTACATGGCATCTACAAAGGCGCAATGAAACACATAAAGGACATCAGGAGAACGTTAAGAACACAAAGGGAGCGAACCAGAGCGTCTAAGGGCTCGATTGGGACTGATCGGAGGAAAGGAAAAAACACGCATCAAAAGTCTGCCGAAGGAAGGGGGAAGACGGCACAGAGCAGAGAGCTGTACCGTAGATCCGTAGGAAGAAGGGGAGGCCGAAGGAAATAAAAACTTGATTATCGCCCACTGCCGGTCGATGTACCCCGCGGAAATTGCGATCCACAAGATAAGCGACGTCTCTGCCACAGCCTATGCCAGCGCCAGCAGCGCCTCGACCACGCCCCGCCCACCCACGATGACGCCGAGGAGGTGGAACGGCTGGAGCATTGGGCAACAGGATGTTCAGCAATCGGTTTATCCTGCAGACGGTGTCAAAATTGGTAGAACCGCAGCCGGAATCGCCACTAGAACAGCAGCTGGAGGACGATCGGAGCAAGGTGTGGGGCATGTCGGTGTCCCCTGATATGTTCACTCTGCTATTGGAAAACGAGGCCATCGATACGATCGTGTACTCCCTAATGGCCGGCTGTGAGGATGTGCGCCAGCTGTGCTGGCCAGTTGTGCCTTGTGGAGAAGGAGAACGCCAAGACAGCGTTGAATCTGAAGCCTGGGGCGCAGTCGGCGATGGCGTCAATAGCGCCTTCCAGCGACTCATGCGCGATGATCAGGCTGACGAGTGAAGGCCGGAAGAAAAAAAAAAGATGAGAGGAAACAAATTTTAAAAGAAATTCGGAAACTTACCATGAATGTTGCAAAATCACCATGAGCCAGGGAAGGGGGCGCCTCGATAGGCGATCGATTGGCACTAGATGAAAGTGCGATCGATGGGTACACGTCAAATGGTAATATCGGCCAAAGGTGGAAATATCGCAACGAGCAGGTGGCAACGCCGCACCGTCGATATCGATATCGCACATCGATCACGCACGAATGGTGTGACCAGGCGGAGGAAGCAAATAAAAGGATTAGAACGCAGCGATGAGCAGCGAGCTGGGGATCGATAGCACACGAGTATCGATGTCCCAGTGGAGTCAGGAAAGATATCGGCGCGGGAGATTCAAGTTGCTACGAGGAGGATGACCAGCGCTGTAGAAACTCAACGGAGTTAAGAGCGTCGTGGGAGCATCGAGGGAGCAACGAAGGAGCGCCGCGGGAATCTCGAAGGCTAGGATAAACAAGAAAACGCCGGAGAGTAGGAACAAGTTTAAAATGTTTCCCGAAGTAAGGGGGGAATGTGAGGAGTTGAATAACTCCCCACAAATAGAAACAGCAGCAGATGGCCGGCCGCTTGCCAGATACGCGAGAGAGTTTGGAGACCAACGAAGGAGAGCGAGAGAGTTTGGAGACCAACGAAGGAGAGCGAGAGAGTTTGGAGACCAATGAAGGAGAGCGAGAGAGTTTGGAGACCAAGGATGGAGATCGAGAGAGAGTGGAGACTTCGCGGGCAAGGCAAGAGTGCCGTGTGCAAAAGCGGGTAACGGGACTCCACCGGACTTTGGACTCTCCCGTGAACTTTGGACCGGGAGAGGAAGTGCCACATCTCGGCGGTGGAGCGGCACACAGGCGTGCCACAAGCATCACGGGAATCAGCGGGATGGCAGCAGTGGGCGGAGCATCGACTGGAAGCGGTACGGGAACGACAAGTGGGTCATCCAGGAGGCACGGACTTTGGACCCGGAGTGGAGAGATCCAGCGGGCCGTGCGCAAAAGGGAAATAACGGTTCCCGGAGGCCCTATATAAGGCCGCAGAGCGCTGGCAGCTGGATCAGTCGATCACAAGGAGTCAAACCGTCAAGATCACTCAGATACCAAAGTGAACAATCAAACAACCAGATTATCTACAAGGGAGCAGCAGCAAGTCGAGTCGCCAGAGAAGCAGCGCCGTGGGAGCCTACAAGGAGCGAGATTGCTACGTCGAGACGTTCGGGATTGGGATACCAGGAATCTCCGAATTGAGACGCAGGTAGCTGAGATCCAGAGGGCATCACACGGCTAGGTCAAGGCGGTCGATTAACCCTGTCCACAAAGTCCTGGCGTTACGCCTGGAAAGAGTATAACAAGCCAGAAGGGAGAGCGGTCGATCGGTAAGGTCTAGAGTGGAATTGTCCAGGAGAGCCCTACGGATTCGACTTGCGAGGTCCCGGAGCGGCGTGCCCGAACCACGAGTATAACAAGCCAGAAGGGAGGGCGGTCGATCGGTACGGTCTCGAGTGGAATTATCCAGGAGAGCCCTACGGATTCGACTTGCGAGGTCCCGGAGCGGCGTGCCCGAACCCCGAGTACCAAAAGCCACACGGAAACGTCCCGGACAAAAGCAAAAGGGTCAGGCTAGGGTGGAACGTTCGTTTACACTAGGCGTGGAAGCGAAGTAAGGCGCGAGGCAGCTTCCTGGCGTTCCGAATTGACTGTCCGCGCGGGCTGAGCAGAAACCCCAGTGGGACCATTCGGGACAGAGCAAGGGACAGGCGGCGGTGTGTCGAAAGGAGCGATCCTGGAGAGCGCAGCTTCTGTTCACCCTAGTCTGAGAACGGTGACGCTTCCCTAAGCCCGTACGGCCGATACCCGAGAAGTGAACAGCGAGCGAGCGTCTTCAGGGAGCTGCGAGGATCTTCAGGGAGCAGCGAGGATCTTCAGAGAGCTGCGAGTATCTTCAGGGAGCTACAGGACTGGAGCACCGAGTCGTAAAGGCGAGAGGTCGTCGAGTCAATCAGGACCGTCGGAAGCACCGAAGGTCACAAGCAACGAGTCAAGGCCAACCAAGCGACTAAGACACTTGTAATAATATACCCGCAATAAAACCCAATACGAACCCGTGATTTCTGTGCTTTCTCACTGAGCTACTGGGCGGTCACGTTAATATAAATTTGGTGGGACGAACACACAATATACTGAGCTAGCCGCACGAATCTCGTAGCGAGCAGACCATAAAAATCAGTTCGTTACTAGGTTTCCATCATAAGTTTAATATAAAAAACTTTATTTAATTTATCCTTAAGCTGGTTACAATATTTTTGGAAAAACACCGACCTGCTATTGACAAATCTCAAACTGATCTCACTCTCTAACTCCTACTTCGTTTACAATCATTCCTCGGTGTTGAGCTTTAGAGCTTTTTGTGAGTGGGCTTTATTGTTATTGAGTGACTCTCTGAATTTGGACTTTGGACTCCAGACTTGGGTCCCAAAATCTGAGCATCCTGAATTGTAGGATCGTGCCGATAGTCAGAACAGCGGTTCGTTCTAATTGTTTAGTCTATAAGCTGTGGTTTTTTGTTTCATGGTAATTTTCCATTGGCTTGCTTGCAATTAAATTTAGATTCTTATTTCTTAGAGGGTGTCTTGAGGGTGACTGCATAATGTGAGTATGTATGTGTGGGTGCAGTGGCGGATCCAGAGACGATTCTTGGGGGGGGGGGGGGGGGGGAAATTGAACTTATTCTTCGATTTGGGGTTCAAACTTATTATTGCGAGAGAAATACAGTACAAATTATAAAACAAAAATTATCCATCCCAATTTTTAGGTAAACAAAGTGGTTATATTTGAAAAGTCAACCATATGCATGCATTACAGAGTGCATGCATTATCAGGTTCTGTGGTTCCAAGGGGGGGAAATTTCCCTATTTCCCCCCACCGTGGATCCGCCACTGGTGGGTGTGTGGACACCCTTCAGTTCCAAAAAAAAAGTTTCACTTGTGAATCACCTTGTGAATCCCGTGGGACATGTCCTCTTGCACAAGTGAAGAACAAGATACGCTCCATATAGAAAATTGTATGGGATGTCCGTATTTTCACAAGTGAAAATTCAAATGAAAATTTTTCGAAGTCCCACGGAATTCCACTTGTTCCTTATACTCATTTATCGTATGGCTAGTCACGTGCCGGGGACACGTCCCACGTGAAATTACTTGTGAAAGTCAGAATATTTCCAATGAGCTTTCACTTATGAAATCACTTGCAAGTGACACGTCCCAAGTGAAATCACTTGTGAAATTCAGAAATTTTCTTATCAATTTTCACTTATGAAAATATAGAATTTTTGATACATACAATTTTAATTACATTTTAATTAAATCGTATTATTCAGATTTTCAATAAGGGGACAATTATTGTTAGTACTTCTGATTTTTTGTTTTGTAAGTTTGTTTTCACGCTCGTCATCGCCTTTCTCAAACATGTGTCCAGGCTTTCGGCCTACGCTCCTGAAAAAATTTATGGGCATATGATTAAAACATGCGTTTTACTTTTTAATTTGTATGTTTACCTTTTAGAGCTGGGTATAACCCCATTGCGGGATTTTTTTTGCCACAAAACATTTCGTCATCCACTTTCAGCTAACGGAACCCATTGAATACCTTCAAAATTTACGTACTTTAAACTAAGATCAATGCACAACATATTAAACTTAACGTAGCACTTACCTGACTTTTATAATATTATCTTAAAGAAACGATTAAAGTAACTCTGTTGCACCAAGTCTTCTGCTCACCCCTTTAATTGATTTCTTTTGTTTTCTCTTCGTTGTTGACGCGTGCCACTGCACCTATACCCTTTCTAAAGCGAAAAATATCCGACTAAATAAACACAATATGATTTTTTTTTTAAATGTTAATTCTAAAATGCTTTAAATATTTAAATCAATTTAAACGGACTAAGTTTTCATAACTAAACTTAAAAATTATATTTTAATAAAAATATATAATAAGTAAACATAACATTATAAGTAAATCAAAATTACTTAATTTTACCATAATCAAATAATTAATTTTATAAAACAATACAAGATGTTTATTTTTGATATACAATAATGCTCCTAAAATATTAGGGCATTCACATGTCGCTGCTCCACGAAAATATTTCCGCCGAAATATAAGTCGCTAGCCCAACATAACGGAGGGACGCAAAAAAAATAACGGACCGGCCGAAATTTGTCTCTGCAAGCGCGGAGTGCAGGCAGATTATAAGACAAGAAAGAGAGGGAAATCTCCGAATATCTGCCTCTCTTTGTTGCATGATCGTTTTCGTAGGCAGTCTTCTACGCTGGGTCGACTACTCTGCTGACGTCAACAGCGGCACAGCGTTTTAGGCACAAAAAAAAACTAAAAAGCTTTTTGCCTTGAGCCATGTCACCGCGTCCCTACTGCAGAACTGAAGGGCTTGTACATAGGGGTACGTGGTGCTATGGATATGTCACTCCCCCATCCGTTGAATTTGGCCTGTCCTCAGGTGGATAGTCTTGGGTATAACATTATATTTTAATCTGATTGGGTAGATCGTTTACAATTTCTGTATTCTTTGGTGTTTCTTCCTTTGGTTTACATATTTTACAATAAGTAAGTATTCTTGGTATGCTCTTAAATTTATACCATAAATACAATAAAATGCTTATAATAACGATTACAAAAGTTTTTAAAGTTATTGTTTGAAATACATTATAATATTTTGTATGTGATGGTTACTTCCAACTTAATTTCTTTATTATTGCAATTTTGACTCAACAATGCCATTATTCCATTTATACATTCATCCATTACAATTTTTCCTGTTTCTTTATTAAATACTTTATCTTCGTATAGAAAATATTTATCAAGTATATTTTCCGTTAAATATTATTATTTTCATTGGGATAAGGAATAATTTCAAAAACGGGAGACTTGACTATCTCTGAAGGAATATGGGAAGTAATCAAAATTTCATTTGTGTCTGTTTTGAGCCAAGTGGAAGTTTTAATTTTCAACAATTTCTCAGATTTCATATTTTTCAAATAATCGTCTTTTAATAATTTTGGATTAAGTAGCCCCAATCTTGTCATTTGCATTCCTAATTCGATTTCTTTTACATATTCCGTAAAGTGTTGCAAATTAAATATTAAAACGCTGACTTGTTGATCTCTTTCTCCTTTTTCTTTTAATTTGTTAAGTATTTCAATTCCGTTATTTATGACATCGATAATCATATTTAAAACAGTGTTTTTAACACTAGTGTCTACCAATTTATTGATTTTCTGTTCCATCTCATCTTTATCATCTTGATCTAAGGTTCCGAATAGATATTTGTAAACTGATCCTACAATATTAAATAGACCTCTCTTACTACGTTTTGCTATTGCAATTCCATTGATTTTTCTTTTAAGTTTTTCTACTAAATATCGGATTTGAAAAACATCATTAAATTCATCGGCTTCCTTTAAAAGATTTTCAAATGCTTGCTCTGTTTTTGTTATATTTACACTTAAGTAATTGTTGCAATTGGAGTCGATAATGGGACGGACTTTATCGATAGGTTAGGTCGATAGGGCGATAGTTGCAGCAGCAAGTTGAATCTGGCGAGCAATCTGGCCATTTGAGGATAAGTCCCGGTTCGCTCTGGGATTACCTTAAATGGCCCCATATATCCAATGACCCAATTTTAGGAGAGGCCATGTAATATGGCGGAGAAGGAACGATGATCAGCAGATATGTGGATAGCCATATTGTCCAACCAGGCAGATGCAGCTCAAAGTGCTAGTATAAATTTTGTTGTGCTTAAAATTGAATAATAGCAGCCGGGGTCCCAACACAAAGGGCCCCGGACAGTTCTACTGATATCTGCGCGACTTCGCCATACGTACCAGCCCCGATTTGACTGCCAGCAACCGGTGTCCGTTCGACCCGCATAGACGACCAGCCATAAACGCCTTTCGCAGTCGACGCCGACGACATCAAGCATTTCCCGGTGAGTCCGTTCCGGTCTACCGTCGCATCGCGGCGTTGAGAAGTACCGTCATTTTGTCGGGCGGCCGAACCTCCGACTACCCTTGCACAACTCACCGTAGTGCGCCAGTTTTCTTTCTTGGAGACCCGTATCGCTTCTGGCCGGTTTCATCGCCTCCAGGCGAAATTTAGGATAAATCAAAATTCATGTGTACCTTGATTATTGATAGTGATATTTACTTCCCTGTTTGTGAATTTATCCGGAGTTAGAACCGAGAGCCTTTTTTGTCCTCGTTGTTTGCCTAGAAGCAAAAGGGTCGCGAGCATTAGTTAAATGGTATAGTTTACAGTGCAGTTACGTACATTTTTGGCCCGTCCCTTCTTTGCACCTGGAGCTCCTCTGGATTAGGTGACCATACACACGCGCATCGCGTATGTTAATTTTGAGGGCCGTGTTTCCATGCGAGCTCTACCAATAAGTGACTGGTAGAGCATAGAGATAAGAGAGAGCTAGCGGCACTGTCACATTTCGTAACATATTGGCGGCCAATTTAAACAAAAAAAAATCATCAAGCATCACGACCTATGGCTTGCAACATAGGTTGCAATTGCTAGGGAAAGGTGACGCGGAAGTCAGCTGTGAAGGGAAATTGGAAATATAGCGGGAGGCTAGTCGGCGAACATTGCCAACGAATTGCTCCTGGTCACAGGTTTACCAGTGAACCGGTGATGGCATCTGCGATAATTTCTGTGATAGAGTAGTTTTAAAGCTTGTATTTTGTTATTTATTTATTTTAAATGTTTTTTGTTAAGATGTTGGGTTCCTGGGTTTTCTTAAGCTCAAGCTGTCAGTTCTAAGTTACCACTCCAAGAAAGCCCACGCTGCGGCTAATAGATTGAATTTCAAGGGAAACGAAGTCCAAGTCAGTTTTTTTCTGTGCCCTGCACATTGCATCCAGGAATTTCCCCACCACAACTCGTGAAGAACCCAGAAAGGCCGCCATCCTTCAGTTCATGATCCATCTGCCGGATATTTTCAAGAGGTTACGAGTTCCAGCGTTCAGCGGCGGAGTTTTCCGAGTTCTTCAAAAAATCCAAGATAAGTACGAATATTCCATATTTCCATTGCCGACCAGCCAGATATTTCCCAAGAACCCAATTTTCTTATATCTGTCGGATCGGCCATTTTCATTGTGCATACGATCGCCATATTCCGGCTTCTTTTTCGTATTTGCCATTTCCATATATATTCGTATTCATATACTCATACTTCCATCCGAGTTGCATCCGGCAACATTTCTACAGCGACATTTACATACAGTCCACATTATCTCCAATTTCCAAATTATTGCAAATTACAAATTTAAAATTGCAATTTACACTAGAGATGTCAAAACATCGATGAAAACATCGATGCATCGATGTTTTTGAAATTTTCTAAATCATCGATGTTTTTTTTCAACCATCGATGTTTCTGTGCCGTCACTATTAAGAAAAAAGGCAAAGGAAAGGTACGTAAAAGAGCAGATTTTTTTTCATTTTTTCTATTATAATATTACCCTTTACTCTTTACTCTTTACCAAATCGACCCTTTTCAGGGCTACATAATATTCATTAAAGAGTTGCAAATTTCAAATGATTTATATACTTGTCACATATAAGCATAAATGTATGTATATTTTGTGTATAAGTGAAGATACACTTACAGTTATTGGTGTTTATTTAAAACACACATGTTAAATGCAACTTAAATCATTGCAAATTACTAAAAACAAAACCAACAAAAACAAAAATTAAAAACAATTAGAAAAAAGCAAAAACATTAACATTAACGTAAAATTATGTGTGTGGTGTGTCTGTGTGCGTGCCCGCTGTTGGTTTTCGGCGATCGCCAACGGTTTTTTAAGTGCAAGTTGGTCAAACTTTAAAAATTTATCCTGGCTAAACTAAGCGCGTCCCCAAAATAATTTTTACATCAAAATTTATGATTCATCGCCCCCTAAATATGGATTTTTGTTAATAAGTCGGGTCGTTCCGGCCCGACTACTTAAGAATTACCAAAACTTAATTTTAATTTTTTAAAACATCGATGTTTCATCGATGTTTTGGGTGAAAAACATCGAAAACATCGATGTCTCAATACATCGATGTTTTGACACCTCTAATTTACACACATATCCATACGCCCATACATACGCACATATAACCCTGATGCATGCTTATTAATGTACGTACATATGCCTGGCCATCTCAACATATGTACATAAGGAAAAAAAAGTCACGTAGCGCAACGTAAGGCAACGTAAGCACGGTAATCCACATACCTTCTTTCGCGGTACACCCTATAAATATTTCGAAAGCGACATTTACATACAGTCCACATTATTTATAATTTCCAAATATAAAAAGGACAATTTAAGCGCATATAGTTCCAAGTTCCCACAAACACACATATCCATACGTTTATACATACACACATACCCTGCAAGCAAAAGGGCGATATTTCCCTGCAAGCATTTTCTATCGCGGAAGGCACTATTAAGTGACTTCTAGAAGATGAAAACGATCGTCCGCGATATCGCATTCGGATCGCGGAAGTGACTCCCATCGGGAAGAAATGTGCCACTTCGGCGACACTTCTCGAAGTCACTTCTGCGTTACTTCTGGAAGTGTCGCCGAAGTGGCACATTTCTTCCCGACGGGAGTCACTTCCGCGATCCGAATGCGAAGTAACTTCTGGAAGTGTCGCCGAAGTCACTCCTAGAAGTGTCGCCGAAGTGGCACATTTCTTCCCGAAGGGAGACACTCCCGCGATCCGAATGCGGTATCGCCGAAGTAACTTCTGGAAGTGTCGCCGTAGTCACTTATGGAAGTCACTCAAAAGTGACTTTACATATGCCTGTAGAAGATACCTAGAAGAGTCTTTCCCAATTGCAAAATCTTGAATAAAAACATATATTTTTATACTTTCAATATCTTGCATTTATTTTTTGTATAAGGACTTTGTCCGCTTGTATACAAGATCCCTGGCATGTAGAAAATTTTGCTGAACAATGTTATTTAGGTCCAGCTCCGACGACATAAGAAATTTATTAATAACCATTTCTAAAAGAAACAGAAACAAAAATTGTTCTTCGTTCAGTCAAAGTAAAAATAAAGTAAAATACATTACCTTTTACAATGAAATATGTTGAGAATCGTTGGATGCTGGGTTTCTCCGCAGTCACACGCCAAGTAATGTCCACAGCTAGCTTGTCCGTAAAAAGGTTTGAATAATCGTACAGCTCACGATAAGCACGTAATTTCGCACGCTTTGTTGGGGGGACATTTAAATATGTTAAGCAATTAAAAACATTTAGAAAAAAACAAAGCTATATTTTTTAAACGCACAAATTTGATACAAAACCGCACTGTCCACAGACAAATCACGCAACGAAATGACGCTCGGGCGAAAAATAACGGCGTGGGTCAAAAGGAAGACCCAAAAAATTTTTAGAAAAAAAGGGGTAACGGAAAATTACCGCGACCTCTTTTTATCGCGTGCTTTACCCAGTACTATCGTCTTTCTATCGCGCAGAAGTGTCTTAAAAGTTACTTCTTCGTGATCACGACCCTTTTTGTTTTTGTAAAATCTGTACTATCGCCTTTCTATCGCGCAGAAATGTCTCAGAAGTTACTTCTTCACGATCCCGACCCTTTTTGTTTTTGTAAAATGTGTACTATCGTCTTTCTATCGTCCAGAAGTGACTTAGAAGTTACTTCTGCGCGATATATGTATATTTTGTTTTTGTAAAATGTGTTCTATCGTGTTTCTATCGTGCAGAAGTCACTAAGAAGTGGCTTCTAGACGACAGGCGATAGAAATATCGCCCCTTTGCTTGCAGGGTTCTATCGCCTGTCGTCCAAAAGTCACTTTTTAGTAACTTCTGCGCGATAGAAACACGATAGGACAAATTTTACAAAAACAAAATATACATGTACCGCGAAGAAGTAACTTCCAAGTCACTTCAGGACGATAGAAAGGCGATAGTACACATTTTACAAAAACAAAAAGGGTCGGGATCGTGAAGAAGTAACTTCTGGGACATTTCTGCGCGATAGAAAGGCGATAGTACAGATTTTACAAAAACAAAAAGGGTCGTGATCACGAAGAAGTAACTTCTAAGACACTTCTGCGCGATAGAAACACGATAGAACAAATTTTACAAAAACAAAATATACATGTATCGCGAAGAAGTAACTTCCAAGTCACTTCAGGACGATAGAAAGGCGATAGTACACATTTTACAAAAACAAAAAGGGTCGGGATCGCGAAGAAGTAACTTCTAAAACACTTCTGCGCGATAGAAAGGCGATAGTACAGATTTTACAAAAACAAAATATACATGTTGTAGTAACGAACTGATTTTTATGGTCTGCTCGCTACGAGATTCGTGCGGCTAGCTCAGTATATTGTGTGTTCGTCCCACCAAATTTATATTAACGTGACCGCCCAGTAGCTCAGTGAGAAAGCACAGAATTCTCGGGTTCGTATTGGGTTTTATTGCGGGTATATTATTACAAGTGTCTTAGTCGCTTGGTTGGCCTTGACTCGTTGCTTGTGACCTTCGGTGCTTCCGACGGTCCTGATTGACTCGACGACCTCTCGCCTTGACGACTCGGTGCTCCAGTCCTGTAGCTCCCTGAAGATACTCGCAGCTCCCTGAAGATCCTCGCCGCTCCCTGAAGATCCTCGCAGCTCCCTGAAGACGCTCGCTCGCTGTTCACTTCTCACGCGTGACTTGGTGACTGCTGGTAACGACTCGGAATCGCGAGGGGTATCGGCCGTACGGGCTTAGGGAAGCGTCACCGTTCTCAGACTAGGGTGAACAGAAGCTGCGCTCTCCAGGATCGCTCCTTTCGACACACCGCCGCCTGTCCCTTGCTCTGTCCCGGATGGTCCCACTGGGTTTCTGCTCAGCCCGCGCGGACAGTCAAGGCGGAACGCCAGGAAGCTGCCTCGCGCCTTACTTCGCTTCCACGCCTAGTGTAAACGAACGTTCCACCCTAGCCTCACCCTTTTGCTTTTTGTCCGGGACGTTTCCGTGTGGCTTTTGGTACTCGGGGTTTGGGCACGCCGCTCCGGGACATCGCAAGTCGAATCCGTAGGGCTCTCCTGGATAATTCCACTCGAGACCGTACCGATCGACCGCCCTCCCTTCTGGCTTGTTATACTCGTGGTTCGGGCACGCCGCTCCGGGACCTCGCAAGTCGAATCCGTAGGGCTCTCCTGGACAATTCCACTCTAGACCTTACCGATCGACCGCTCTCCCTTCTGGCTTGTTATACTCTTTCCAGGCGTAACGCCAGGACTTTGTGGACAGGGTTAATCGACCGCCTTGACCTAGCCGTGTGATGCCCTCTGGATCTCAGCTACCTGCGTCTCAATTCGGAGATTCCTGGTATCCCAATCCCGAACGTCTCGACGTAGCAATCTCGCTCCTTGTAGGCTCCCACGGCGCTGCTTCTCTGGCGACTCGACTTGCTGCTGCTCCCTTGTAGATTATCTGGTTGTTTGATTGTTCACTTTGGGATCTGAGTGATCTTGACGGTTTGACTCCTTGTGATCGACTGATCCAGCTGCCAGCGCTCTGCGGCCTTATATAGGGCCTCCGGGAACCGTTATTTGCCTTTTGCGCACGGCCCGCTGGATCTCTCCACTCTGGGTCCAAAGTCCGTGCCTCCTGGATGACCCACTTGTCGTTCCCGTACCGCTTCCAATCGATGCTCCGCCCACTGCTGCCATCCCGCTGATTCCCGTGATGCTTGTGGCACGCCTATGTGCCGCTCCACCGCCGAGATGTGGCACTTCCTCTCCCGGTCCAAAGTTCACGGGAGAGTCCAAAGTCCGGTGGAGTTTCGTTACCCGCTTTTGCACACGGCACTCTTGCCTTGCCCGCGAAGTCTCCACTCTCTCTCGATCTCCATCCTTGGTCTCCAGACTCTCTCGCTCTCCTTCATTGGTCTCCAAACTCTCTCGCTCTCCTTCGTTGGTCTCCAAACTCTCTCGCTCTCCTCGCCGCGCCGTTACTACGCGAATTCGCCGCGTATCTGGCAAGCGGCCGGCCATCTGCTGCTGTTTCTATTTGTGGGGAGTTATTCAACTCCTCACATTCCCCCCTTACTTCGGGAAACATTTTAAACTTGTTCCTCCTCTCCGGCGTTTTCTTGTTTATCCTAGCCTTCGAGTCCTTGTGATTCCCGCGGCGCTCCCTCGTTGCTCCCTCGATGCTCCCACGACGCTCTTAACTCCGTTGAGTTTCTACAGCGCTGGTCATCCTCCTCGTAGCAACTTGAATCTCCCGCGCCGATATCTTTCCTGACTCCACTGGGACATCGATACTCGTGTGCTATCGATCCCCAGCTCGCTGCTCATCGCTGCGTTCTACTCCTTTTATTTGCTTCCTCCGCCTGGTCACACCATTCGTGCGTGATCGATGTGCGATATCGATATCGACGGTGCGGCGTTGCCACCTGCTCGTTGCGATATTTCCACCTTTGGCCGATATTACCATTTGACGTGTACCCATCTATCGCACTTTCATCTAGTGCCAATCGATCGCATATCGAGGCGCCCCCTTCCCTGGCTCATGGTGATTTTGCAACTTTCTAGGTAAGTTTTCGCATTTCCTCACTCCTTTCTATTTCATCCTTTCTCTCTCCACACGACCTCTCTCGCCTCTCGTCTCTCTCTCTCGCCCTTCAATCGTCCTCAGCCGGCTGAGCCTGGCTTTACGCTGGCAACACTCGAAAGCTGGTGCGGAGAGGACTTCGCATTTGCTTCGCTGCAGGTAAGTATTTTGGTGTCGCTTGGCTGCTTCCTGTATTAACCCAATATTGATTTCAGGATGCTGAAGCTGCCATGTATGCCCCTTACTTCTGGCCCCTGTTTCAGCCGCGTTTCCCGTTCTATGCCGGTTTTTTTTAACTCTGTTTTTCGTTTCATTCAAATTTTATTGCCGCTCCTCGAACACTCTCATGCCCGCCAGCCCCAACCGGACGCGGAACGCGCGCCCCTCTCTCCATACGCGCACGCTGCGCCTGCCGCCCAGGATGCGAGCCTCTTGTACCACCGGTGCCTCCGCGATCCCTTCGGGCCACTCCGGCTCCGCGATCTCTCGCCATCGCTGGCCCTCCGGCGCCGACACCGTCCGCGACAATTTCGGCCGTGCCACCACCTCGGACACTTCGGGCGCCGAGTGCTGCCGCTTGAGCGGAGGACGGCCGTTTTCCACGGGCTCAGGCCACACCCAGGGTCCTCGCTCCAGAGGCTCCGCGGTTACTGCGCTCCCGGTAGGCATTGGCGTCGATGGCCCTGTCCTTGGCGTCGTTGGTCCGGTGCTCGGCGTCGGTGGTGCCCACTGCTCTGGTCTGCCACGGGTCCTGGGGTCCAGCGGGCTCACCAGGGGACCACATTCTTCCCAGATCCGGGGTTCTTCCGTCGCTGCCGTCTCCTCTGCGGGTCCCTCCGGCCAGGTCCAGACAACCGTCTGCTGTCGCCACCTTACCCCTTTGGCCACGAACGTCCGGGTGCTGTGGCTCACGTGGGCCGCCGGTATGTCTGTCCGGATGTGTTGCTGCTGCGGTGGTGGCTGCTGCTGCAGTGATGGCTGCTGCTGTGGTGGCTGCTGCTGCGGTGGTGGCTGCTGCTGCGGTGGCGGCTGCTGCTGTGGTGGCTGCTGCTGCGGTGGCTGCTGCTGCGGTGGTGGCTGCTGCTGTGGTGGCTGCTGCTGCGGTGGTGGCTGCTGCTGCGGTGGCGGCTGCTGCTGTGGTGGCTGCTGCTGCGGTGGCTGCTGCTGCTGCGGTGGCTGCTTCTGCGGTGGCGGCTGGGATTTCGGGCAGCCACCGCGGAGGCGAGGACGCCCAATCGTCTGCCACTTCTTGCGGCGGGATGCAGGGTTCGGGCGCATACCTCGGCGTAGGTGGGTACCCCGGGCTTTCCCACAGCTGCTGCTCCTCCTCCTCGGCCATCCGTAGTTGGGCCTGCCACTCCGGCGACTCCTCCATCTCCTTCAACCGCCGCTCCTCGTTTCGCCTTCGCGCCTCGCACTTGCGCCGGAACTCCCACGTAGCCGCTAACACAGCCTCGGCATGGCTAACGGGAGCCGGCTGGTCCTGGGGCGGCTCTTCGCTGGCCCACTCCACCTGCGCCGCGCCAGTCGGGATGCGTCCGTCGGCCCGGTTGAACGCCTTGCGAAGCCGCCATCGCCGTTGCTCCACCCGCGGGTCCTCCACCAACTCGACGTCGCTGTCGGAGCTGATCACCGGCTCGGGGACGCCCCGCCCGGAGATCCGCCGCGAGGTTCGGGTAGGCCGAGCTGCCGACCATCCTTGCCCCGGGCTAGATCCTCCGGACGGCTGGTGGGCAGCCATCATCCTGCGCGCTTCGCTCCTCGTCACACGTGTGCTCATGATGCTCGTCGATTTTGATTGTTCAGCTGGAGCTTGGGCTCCCTTTAACGACACCTCGGTTCCGAGCCTTCCTCTTTGCTCAATCCCGCTATTTCCATCGGCCTCTCCTTCTTACTACCCAGATCTACGGTACAGCTCTCTGCTCTCTGCTGTGCCGTCTTCCCCCTTCCTTCGGCAGACTTTTGATGCGTGTTTTTTCCTTTCCTCCGATCAGTCCCAATCGAGACCTTAGACGCTCTGGCTCGCTCCCTTTGTGATCTTAACGTTCTCCTGATGTCCTTTATGTGTTTCATTGCGCCTTTGTAGATGCCCTGTAGTATCCTTGGAGACGGTTTGTAGTATCCCTTTCGAATCCTTGGAGGTATTTGTTCGTAGTATCCATTGGGAATCCTTGCAGGTATCCTTGGACTCTTTCCGTAGTACCCTTTGGGAATCCTTGGACGTATCCTTTGACTCCTTTCGTAGTATCCTTTGGGCATTCTTGGAGGTCTTGGAATCCTTTCGTAATACCCTTTGGGCATCCTTGGAGGTATCCTTGGACTCCTTTCGTAGTATCCTTTGGGCATCCTTGGAGGTATCCTTGGACTCCTTTCGTAGTATCCTTTGGGCATCCTTAGGGGTATCCTTGGACTCCTTTCGTAGTATCCTTTGGGCATCCTTGGAGGTATCCTTGGGATCCTTTCGTAGTATCCTTTGGTCATCCTTGGAGGTATCCTTGGACTTCTTTCGTAGTATCCTTTGGGCATCCTTGGAGGTATCCTTGGGATCCTTTCGTAGTATCCTTTGGTCATCCTTGGAGGTATCCTTGGACTCCTTTCGTAGTATCCTTTGGGCATCCTTGGAGGTATCCTTGGACTCCTTTCGCAGTATCCTTTGGGCATCCTTGGAGGTATCCTTGGGATCCTTTCGTAGTATCCTTTGGTCATCCTTGGAGGTATCCTTGGACTTTTAATGTTGTTTTGCATTTGTTGTGTCTGCTTGCTGTAGCCGCTCGCTTGTGTTTTCCGTTTGTTGCTGTTTCAGCTCGCTTACGTGGATGGTCCGCTCTTTTTTTGTGTTTATGTGTCGTATTTTGCAGATTACTGGTGACGCAAAACCTATGACTTGGTAAGGTCCGTCGTATCTTGGGGCCAATTTTGCTGCGAACCCCTCGGCCGCTTTTGATAAGTGGTGGACCTTGGCCCACACGACGTCACCCACCTTAGGCGTCCATTGCCTCCTCCTTAGGTTATAATGCCTAGCCTGGTCCTGGGATGCTTTCTCCGGGTTTCGCCTTACAATCTCGAAGATTTCCCTGAGTTTGTTTGCATTCTCTTCCGGGGTCTCTGTCGGTCGTCCGGTCCCTACGGTTTCTCTATCGTATAGGGCGCTCGGTAGTCTTGGTTCTCTGCCTTGGGTAATGATCGACGGTGTGTAACCTGTGGATTCTGAAACGCTCGTGCTTACTGCCAGCATGATTTCTGGCCATTTTTCGTCCCAGTCTCTTTGGTTCTGCCCTGCGAACTGCGCAATCATTGTTTTCACCGTCCTATTGGCTCTCTCAGTCGGGTTCTCCTGTGGGGTGTATGGAGCTGTGAACTGTTGCCTGGCTCCCATTTCGGCCAGGAAACTCTTGAAGGTTTTGCTGGTAAACTGGACTCCGTTGTCCGTTATGACTATTTTGGGGACCCCATACCTCGCGATTATGCGTTCTTTAAAAGCTTTCTTTAGGGATTCGGCCGTCGCGCTTTGCAGCGGCACCAACTCAGTCCACTTGGAGAACCGGTCTATCAATACCAGCAGCATTTGGTTGCCGTGCTTCGAACTCGGCATGGGTCCGACGAAGCCCGCACATACCGTAGCCCATGGTTCCTCTGGCACCTGCGTAAGCATTTTCCCAGCCATTTGCATCTGATTCGGCTTGAATCTCATGCATGTCTCGCATACTCGCACGTGGGCTCGGGCGTCTCTGTGCATTCCTGGCCAGTAGTACCGGGCTGCCAGACGTGCTATTGTCTTTCGGCTTCCTACATGGCCAGCCGCCGGTGAGTCGTGGTTCTCCTTCAGCACCGTTTCCCGTAGAGCTTTCGGGCCGCACATCTTCCATGTTGCAACATCTTCGCTGCCCACTCTATGAGGTATATTCCTGTACAGGGTGTTACCCTCCATCACGTAGTCTGGAGACTTTTGCGGCTGGGTCCTTATCTTTTCGCGCATTTCCAGAATCCAGCTGCATGCTGCAGAAGCTTCCGCCGCCGACGTCTCCTTGATCCCTCGAAGCGTTTCTGGCAGTGGCTGCCTTGACAAAGCGTCTGCACCCACGTTGAGTTGCCCTTTCCTGTACGCTATTTCGAAGTCGTACTGCTGCAACTCCAGGGCCCATCTGGCGATCCTCCCTGAAGGGCTCTCTATGCTGTTGAGCCACTTCAGTGCCATGTGGTCGGTTACTACTTTAAAGTGGTAACCTTCCAGATACGGCTTGAGCTTTCGGATTGCCCAGACGATTGCCAAGCACTCCTTCTCAGTCGTTGAGTAATTCTTCTCAGCGCCGTTGAGCGTTCGGCTTGAGTACCTCGCCTCGTTCAGTTTCCTGGGTCAAGATTGCCCCGATGCCGTAGTCGCTTGCGTCAGTTTGCAAGATGAATGGTTTGTCGAAGTCCGGGCATGCCAGTACGGGGTCTGCGACGAGTCTTGCCTTCACCTCTTCGAACGCCGTCTGATGTTCCTGTGTCCACACCCATTTATTGCCCTTGCGTAGCAGATCGTTGAGAGGTTTGACTATTTTTGCGAAGTCAGGTACAAACCGGCGGTACCATGATGCTACGCCCAGGTACTGTCGGAGCTCTCTTACTGTCGATGGTGGTTCTAGTTCGGCGATGGCTGCTACCTTTTCCGGATCCGTGCCTATTCCTTCGCTAGTCACTCGATGACCGAGATATAACAGCTCTTTCTTGAAAAATTGGCACTTCTCCGGGTTTAATCTCAGATTTGCCTCCTTTAGTCGTCGGAACACTTCCTTTAGGTTGGCCTTGTGTTCTTCCCGCGAGCGCCCGATCACTATGATGTCGTCCTGGTAAGCAAATGCGTGCGGCGACATTTCTGGGCCGATCACCCGGTCCAGCACCCGTTGAAAGGTCGCAGACGCCGAATGAAGTCCGAATGGCATTACTTTCCATTGGAATAAACCTTTCCCCGTTACTGTAAATGCCGTATACTGCCTGCTGTCCGCTTTCAGTGGGATTTGCCAGTACCCATCCTTTAGGTCCAAGCTGCTGATGTACCGTGCTTCTCTCAGTTGGTCGAGAATATAATTTATTTAGGGCATCGGGTAGGCATCCTTTACAGATTTCGCGTTTATTTGCCTAAAGTCGACGCACAGTCTCCATTTGCCCGTCTTTTTCCTAACCATCACGATGGGAGAACTGTATGGGCTTGTTGAGTGCTCTAAGTATCCCATTTGGAGAAGCTCGTCCACCTTCGCATTGATCTCCCCTTGAACTTTCGGATTCTTGGGATAGTATCGCTGCTTTATTGGTTTGTCGTCTTTCATCGTGATCTGATGCTCTGCCATGTTTGATGCTCCCTTCATGCTGCTGAAAGTCGATAGCTCTGCCTCCAGGAATTTCGTCGTGTCGTCATCTTCGCTTGCCCGTTGTACGACTGCCACCGACAACTTTTCCTCGAGCCATCCCTTGTGACGATTCCTGGCCGGTATTATCACTTCGTGTCCAGCGCACTTAATTTCGGTACCGACTTGTGTTAGAAAGTTCCATCCCAACACCAATGAATCCACTTCCCCTGGTAGTATCAGCAGGCTCATGCTCAGTCGCTTGTTCCCGAACGAGATTTCCACCTCCAGCTGCTCATCGATTCCGCCACATCTTCCGTCTGCCAACCTAACTTGCCGTCGTATCCTCGTAATCTTTCCGAGGGCAGCCAGGTCGTCCGCCAGCTCTTTGCTTAAAAAGCTTGCTGTTGCCCCGGTGTCGATTGTGGCCTTGTATGTGCCCCCACCAATCGTCACCGCTGCGGACAACTGCTGCTCCTCCTCGATCAGCTTTCCCGTTAGTTTGGACCCCCGCTCGCCTCTCTGCGGCCGAGATCACTGGGCATTTCCCGCCTGCTGGCAGCATTCAACGCTCCTGACGCCTACTCTCCCGCACACCCAGCAGAACAACAGGCGTTGGTGCCGACATCCCCGCGCCCAGTGTCCATGACCGCAGCACTTTCGGCAGGCCTCCTGGGGGTCTGTGATGTGTGTCGTTTTACGAGGCCTTTGTGTTGTACTTGGTGGCCTCCAAACATTGTTTGCTGGTTGCATCTGTTGCTGTTGTGGTGGTGTCCATTGGCCTCCGCGTGGTGCTCCTGTTGCCTGCTGCCGTGGTACTCGGTTAGGTGGCGACCATTGGTCGTTTCCCCGCGTCTCCTGGATTCCTGTCTCTTCGCATCTTCTGCATGTTACCTGCGCTGGCGATGCCGACTTGTTCTTCGAGAATTTGTTTTCCTGCGCGAACGCTTCCCGCTCCTTTTCGAGTTCTTCATACTCGTCTGCTAATATCATCAGCGTGTCCAGGTCCGACACTTTGTATGCCCTTAGGAAGATCCTTAGACTGGGGGTGCAGTTCTCCTTGATGATTCTTAGGGTCTCTATAGCGGAGTAATTAAGTGGCCTCACCATCGTCTGCGTGTCGATCATGTAGTCTTTGAACGACTCGCTGAAGCCCTGCTTCCGTTGCCTGACCTGATCCGCCAGCCTGGTGAAGAAGTCTCTCGGTAGAAAGTATGTGTGGAAACTATCTATGAACTCCGCCCAGGTTTTCCATTGTTTGTTGTTGGCGATGAACCACTTCAAAGCCCTTTCCTTCAGCAATTCAGGCATCGCTCGGGGAATCATGTCTAACTCCAAGGCGTATGTGTTGGCGGACCATTCCACCTGCTCCAGGAACTCGAACGGTTTTTCCGCCCCGTCGAACCTGAACGACCATTCGCGGACCTGTTTAGCGATCCTTGCATAGTCTGATTGATTGGGTCTCGAGATCAGCGCTGTTGTTTTCCTGTCTTGGCTTGATTCTCTCCTGTTTGCCTCCTTTTGTAGGTTGTCAACGCTCAGGCTTGCCACTAAGTTGTCCCCTTCGGCGGTTGTTAACGTGATGCTGGGGCCGGCTTTGTCGTGGTATGTGGCTTCCAAATCGGCCCAGATGTCAACGAGTTGTGGGTCATTATCCGTTTCTGAGTAATACTCGGATAATGCTTTTCTCATGTCCTCTAATCTGCCGTCCTCTGTGCGACATTGGCGAAATCCTCCTTTTTAAGCCGGTAGATCCACTTCTTCCCCATTCTGTTTAAATTGCTTTCACTGCTGGGACAATCACGTTGGGCGCCAGATGTAACGAACTGATTTTTATGGTCTGCTCGCTACGAGATTCGTGCGGCTAGCTCAGTATATTGTGTGTTCGTCCCACCAAATTTATATTAACGTGACCGCCCAGTAGCTCAGTGAGAAAGCACAGAATTCTCGGGTTCGTATTGGGTTTTATTGCGGGTATATTATTACAAGTGTCTTAGTCGCTTGGTTGGCCTTGACTCGTTGCTTGTGACCTTCGGTGCTTCCGACGGTCCTGATTGACTCGACGACCTCTCGGCTTGACGACTCGGTGCTCCAGTCCTGTAGCTCCCTGAAGATACTCGCAGCTCCCTGAAGATCCTCGCCGCTCCCTGAAGATCCTCGCAGCTCCCTGAAGACGCTCGCTCGCTGTTCACTTCTCACGCGTGACTTGGTGACTGCTTATAACGACTCGGAATCGCGAGGGGTATCGGCCGTACGGGCTTAGGGAAGCGTCACCGTTCTCAGACTAGGGTGAACAGAAGCTGCGCTCTCCAGGATCGCTCCTTTCGACACACCGCCGCCTGTCCCTTGCTCTGTCCCGGATGGTCCCACTGGGTTTCTGCTCAGCCCGCGCGGTCAGTCAAGGCGGAACGCCAGGAAGCTGCCTCGCGCCTAACTTCGCTTCCACGCCTAGTGTAAACGAACGTTCCACCCTAGCCTCACCCTTTTGCTTTTTTCCGGGACGTTTCCGTGTGGCTTTTGGTACTCGGGGTTCGGGCACGCCGCTCCGGGACCTCGCAAGTCGAATCCGTAGGGCTCTCCTGGATAATTCCACTCGAGACCGTACCGATCGACCGCCCTCCCTTCTGGCTTGTTATACTCGTGGTTCGGGCACGCCGCTCCGGGACCTCGCAAGTCGAATCCGTAGGGCTCTCCTGGACAATTCCACTCTAGACCTTACCGATCGACCGCTCTCCCTTCTGGCTTGTTATACTCTTTCCAGGCGTAACGCCAGGACTTTGTGGACAGGGTTAATCGACCGCCTTGACCTAGCCGTGTGATGCCCTCTGGATCTCAGCTACCTGCGTCTCAATTCGGAGATTCCTGGTATCCCAATCCCGAACGTCTCGACGTAGCAATCTCGCTCCTTGTAGGCTCCCACGGCGCTGCTTCTCTGGCGACTCGACTTGCTGCTGCTCCCTTGTAGATTATCTGGTTGTTTGATTGTTCACTTTGGTATCTGAGTGATCTTGACGGTTTGACTCCTTGTGACCGACTGATCCAGCTGCCAGCGCTCTGCGGCCTTATATAGGGCCTTCGGGAACCGTTATTTCCCTTTTGCGCACGGCCCGCTGGATCTCTCCACTCTGGGTCCAAAGTCCGTGCCTCCTGGATGACCCACTTGTCGTTCCCGTACCGCTTCCAATCGATGCTCCGCCCACTGCTGCCATCCCGCTGATTCCCGTGATGCTTGTGGCACGCCTATGTGCCGCTCCACCGCCGAGATGTGGCACTTCCTCTCCCGGTCCAAAGTTCACGGGAGAGTCCAAAGTCCGGTGGAGTTCCGTTACCCGCTTTTGCACACGGCACTCTTGCCTTGCCCGCGATGTCTCCACTCTCTCTCGATCTCCATCCTTGGTCTCCAAACTCTCTCGCTCTCCTTCATTGGTCTCCAAACTCTCTCGCTCTCCATCGTTGGTCTCCAAACTCTCTCGCTCTCCTCGCCGCGCCGTTACTACGCGAATTCGCCGCGTATCTGGCAAGCGGCCGGCCATCTGCTGCTGTTTCTATTTGTGGGGAGTTATTCAACTCCTCACAATGTATCGCGAAGAAGTAACTTCCAAGTCACTTCTGGACGATAGAAAGACGATAGTACACATTTTACAAAAACAAAAAGGGTCGGGATCGCGAAGAAGTAACTTCTGAGACACTTCTGCGCGATAGAAAGACGATAGTAGTGAGTTAAACACGCGATAAAAAAAGGTAGCGGTAATTTTCCGTTACCCCTTTTTTTCTGAAAATTTTTTGGGTCTTCCTTTTGACCCACGCCGTTATTTTTCGCCCGAGCGTCATTTCGTTGCGTGATTTGTCTGTGGACAGTGCGGTTTTGTATCAAATTTGTGCGTTTAAAAAATATAGCTTTGTTTTTTTCTAAATGTTTTTAATTGCTTAACATAATTAAATGTCCCCCCAACAAAGCGTACGAAATTGCGTGCTTATCGTGAGCTGTACGATTATTCAAACCTTTTTACGGACAAGCTAGCTGTGGACATTACTTGGCGTGTAACTGCGGAGAAACCCAGCATCCAACGATTCTCAACATATTTCATTGTAAAAGGTAATGTATTTTACTTTATTTTTACTTTGACTGAACAAAAAACAATTTTTGTTTCTGTTTCTTTTAGAAATGGTTATTAATAAATTTCTTATGTCGACGGAGCTGGACCTAAATAACATTGTTCAGCAAAATTTCCTACCTTCCAGGGATCTTGTATACAAGCGGACAAAGTCCTTATACAAAAAATAAATGCAAGATATTGAAAGTATAAAAAAATATGTTTTTATTCAAGATTTTGCAATTGGGAAAGACTCTTCTAGGTATCTTCTACAGGCATATGTAAAGTCACTTTTGAGTGACTTCCATAAGTGACTACGGCGACACTTCCAGAAGTTACTTCGGAGATATCGCATTCGGATCGCGGGAGTGACTCCCTTCGGGAAGAAATGTGCCACTTCGGCGACACTTCTAGGAGTGACTTCGGCGACACTTCCAGAAGTTACTTCGGCGATATCGCATTGGATCGCGGGAGTGACTCCCTTCGGGAAGAAATGTGCCACTTCGGCGACACTTCCAGAAGTGACTTCGGTGACACTTCCAGAAGTAACGCAGAAGTGACTTCGAGAAGTGTCGCCGAAGTGGCACATTTCTTCCCGACGGGAGTCACTTCCGGGATCCGAATGCGATATCGCGGACGATCGTTTTCATCTTCTAGAAGTCACTTAATAGTGCCTTCCGCGAAAGAAAATGCTTGCAGGGTATAATCCTGATGCATGCGTATTAATATACGTACATATACCTGTCCGCTGCAACATATGTACACAAGGAGAAACGCACATAGGTTCATTCTGTACACCCTACAAAAGTTTCAACAACGATATTTATTATATGCATAACAATATAACCAAAAATCAAAATAACCTGATTCCACCGAACCCATCAACACGACACGCCTTTCCAGAATTTGCATGATATTTATTTTCCTATTCCCTGCGCTCATTTCCGCAGCACAGCAAACAACGGCAAATATCTGGCAGAACAGTCGTTCCGAATTCTCGTTATTTCCTCGCACATCAAGTAGTTGATGTGCAACTGTTTCATTTCCACATACTCCAAACGTGGACCGGAGCTGCAACGCTAATAGCGAACACAAGCGGACTGCTTGCAATTGCCATAACGGGAAAGCGGAGAAGCCACTGCGAAATATTAATTTTTTTTGGTTTTTTTTAAAATCAAATTAAATTAATTCCATACGATTTTTCGTCTCTTTTTTTTGTTTTTTCTCTTGGAATCCAATCCGGTGATCCGCAACAGTGTGACCACACTTAAGGACAGACTTTTCCGGGCGGGTCTAATTTTTACAAAGCAACAAGGGCGGCCCAGATAATCGGTGTTCTGGAATGCCAGATCCAAGCCCAATAGCCCCAAAGTCGATCACAAAGGCAAAGAGCGAAACATCCTTAGCCACCCAAGAAGACGACAAGAAGCTGTCCGTTCCTACGAGCAATCAGAAACGATCGTCTCTGAGTCCGCTCACGCCAAAGGTTAGGCCACAAATCCAGACCAAGTCCGTAAAGTCGCTAGCAACTCGTTCTCAGGAAAAAATGAGTAACGAAATTGCATTTGCAGCCCTCGCGCGGCTCATCACTGGGACAAAGCCGAGAAAGAATTTGAAGCGTGTCTAGACACGATTTCCAGCATTACGACTGAAGGGGCGGATGAGATTCTGGCGACTCTGCACCGAAAATATGAATATTGCTATTCGGTGTACGAGGAGCTAGCGGTTCAGCTCAGTGAGCTTATCGACCGAGCCAACTCTCAGCATCCGCCCACGTCCACTTACATTCCATCTGGGTGCCGGTTACCGCCATGCGATACTGAAGTATTCGAAGGTGACTATCTGAAATGGTCAACATTTAGGGATCTTTTAACAGCAGTTTATGTCAACAACTCTAGGTTGACATCGGTCGAAAAACTTTTTCATCTCAACGCTAAAACTAGCGGCGAGGCTAAGGCAATCGTAGCCAAGTCCCCTCTCACAAATGAGGGTTTCGATTCAGCATGGGCAGCGCTTCGAGACCGTTTCGAAAATAAGAGGCTGCTAGTAAACAGCCAACTCAAACTCCTTTTTAATTTGAGTTCCGTAAGTTCCGAATCTGGCCAGGCTTTGAAAGACCTGCAGAGCACAATCCAAGGGTGTTTGATAGCGCTGGCTCATTCCAACATTTCCACAGAGAATTGGGACTGTCTCCTGGTATTTCTGTGCGCCAGCAGATTACCAAAATTGACCCTCTCCTTATGGGAGAAGTCCCTTTCATCCAAATCCGACATTCCGACCTAGGATGAAATGAACACGTTTCTTAGCGACAGGTACCGAACGCTAGAGGCGATTGAGGATATGAAACCCAGCACCAACAATCACTCTAACGCTAAGAGTCAACCCGTTTCCAGGAAGCTGAACTCCTTCAAAGCTAAGGTGGTCACAAAACCAAAGAATTGAGATCTGTGCTCAAAAGAGAGTTATCCAGTGCGCTTATGCCAGCGTTTTCTTCAGATGTCTGTGGACGCACGAACGAACTACATCAAAAAAAAGCAGCTTTGCCTAAATTGTTTCGCGAGAGGCCACCAGCTACGTGAATGTACCAGCACTCACAGCTGTTTCACATGTCGAGCACGGCATCATACACTGTTGCATAAAGGCAACCCCAATTCCCGGGGATCAACTTCCGCGATTAGTTCTTCAGCAGGCCCACAAAATCCAGCTGTACAGGGGGCCGCCAACGGTTCAGAAAATCTGCCGAGTGTGCAGAATTATTTAGCAACCGGTGCTAGAGCGGTTTTGCTAGGCACGGCCATTATTGACATAAGCCACTTGGGAACGAACTACAGGGCTCGCGCTCTGATAGACTCGGGTTCTGAGGCTACGTTTATTACGGAACGCCTGTTCAATCTGATAAAGCTGCCATTCCGCCATATCCAAGCTCAAGTTTCGTGCTTAAATCAGACCGTTTCCGCTCAGGCGACCAGGCTCTGCAATTTTTCGATTCGAGCCCCTAATAAGCCAGGCCTTCAGCTAGAAACCGCAGCTTACGTTTTGCTTGAATTAACCGGAAAGCTACCATCTTACCCAATCCCACGAGATGCGTTGATTGATTTACCTGCCATTCCCCTGGCAGATCCAACATTTTTAGAGAGTTTCCAGATAGATGTTCTGATCGGAGCCGACATTTTACCGTCCGTGTTGCTGAGCGGCACACGCACAAACATTTGCGGTGCTCTCCTAGGTCTGGAAACTATTTTCGGCTGGGTGCTTACCGGCCCAGTTGCTCGTACATCTAGCCAAAAGCGGGTATCAGCTTTCACGACCCAGATAACCGAAACTAGTGACAGGGGCTTGGAAAAACTTCTCACTAAGTTTTGGGAGGTGGAGAACATACCAACTAAGAGGTTAAAAGAATCCGATTCCTATTGCGAGAGCAATTTTCTCCAAACCACCACTAGAGACGCAAGCGGTAGATACGTGGTAACTTTACCGTTTCGCGAACGCGAAAATTTCGGATCCAAATTGGGGCACTCGCGATCCATTGCCCTAGCTCAGTTTCTTAGAAACGAAAACCGGTTAAAAAAGACTTTCCATTAAAAGAGCAAGTCAGTCATTCAGGAGTATTTGGATCTGGGTCACATGAGAGAAGTCCCCCAGTCTTACGATTCTCCATGCTATTATCTTCCACACCACGCGGTGGTCAAACCTGAGAGTACCACCACCAAAAATCGTATTCAATGCTTCTAGCCCTTCAGCAAATGGGACGAGCTTGAACGATATTCTTCATGCTGGTCCAGTCCTACAATCTGATTTAACCATTCAGATCTTGAAGTGGTGTTATTTCCAATACGTGTTCAGTGCAGACATTACAAAGATGTACTGTCAGATCTGGGTCGATCCCAAGCATACGCCGTTCCAAAGAATTTTATTCCGGAATAAAGAAGGAGAAGTAAGCTGTTTCGAGCTAAAAACCGTCACCTTTGGTGTCAACTGTGCACCGTTTCTGGCACTCCGCGTACTCCAACAATTGGCAGATGACGTAGAAAAGGACTTCCCTAAAATTCCATTCAAGAGGCTCAACTTGCGATCAGCGAGCTTCACCACGCTTTTAACCGCGCCGGGTTCCCATTAAGAAAGTGGACAGCTAATCAAAAGAGCATACTCGAAGATGTCCCAAACGAGCACCTACTCCACGACGACTTTCGTGACCTTAATTCCGAAAGTTTTGCCAACACACTTGGTGTTCGGTGGAATGCGACCTCGGATGAGTTCTATTTTGTCCCACCGCCAGTTTCGATTGAATCTACTTATACGAAGAGAGAGGTTCTTTCCCAAATCGCGAAACTTTTTGACCCAGCCGGATGGCTGTCCCCGTTTATTGTCATCTTTATGCAAGAGATTTGGTTGCAAGAGTTGGGCTGGGATGAAAATATCCCCGCAGAAATGAACCAATGATGGCAAGAATTTTTGCGCAGCTATTCCGAGCTTGAACAGATCCGTATTCCAAGGTGGGTTGGTTTCCAACCAGAGGTAAAGGTAGAGCGGGATGCGTTGCAGAAGGCATATGGGGCCGCAATATACTTGCGGGTTGAAGTAGGCCATAACATTATGACACGTCTGCTTACCGCCAAAACCCGAGTCGCCACTGTTAAAACGGTGTCCCTTCCACGGCTCGAGCTGTGTGGGGCAGTGTTGTTGTCAGAAATGATCGCAGCTATCCTTCCGAATATGTCAATTTCCAATTCCGACATTTTCTGCTGGACTGATTCCACCATCGTCCTCGCATGGTTGAATAAACCGGCATGCCACTGGACCATGTTTGTAGCCAACCGAGTGATCAAGATTACTCAGGTGACTAGCGCTGAGCATTGGGCGCATGTGCGATCTGAGCACAATTCCGCGGACCTAGCCAGTCGAGGCGTGTCGCTGCGGGAGCTGGTTCATAGCCAACTCTGGTGGGAGGGACCGGATTGGTTACAACAGCCAAAAGGCAAGTGGCCAACACTGGGGCTTGCACCTCCAGTCACAGACATAGAGCAGCGTGCTCTGAAGGTCAATTGCGCAAAGGCCCCAGCCGAAGATTTTCTGGAACGGTTCTCCAAGTTGGACAAGGCTCTGCGGGTCCTTGCGTACGTGTTACGGTTCACTCGACGCTGCCGCAAGAAGCCGAGGGGCCCAGCTGATCGGCCTACCAAGGAAGAGGTCCGAGAAGCCGAAAGAGCCTTGATTCTATATGCCCAGCGGGAGGAATATACCCAGGAGCTTAAATTCCTAAACGATAAGCGTCCAATTCCAGTTTCCAGCCTGATAGCCAACCTGTATCCATTTCTAGACCAGCGAGGCCTGTTAAGGGCATGTGGTCGCTTTACAGCCTCAACAGCCCTTCAGTATGTCGAGCGGCATCCTATTATACTGCCTTACAACTGTCGACTAGCTCGTCTGCTCGTCCTTTTTTCACACCAGATTTCCCTGCATGGAGGCAACCAAATAGTGGTACGCCTCATCCGATCGAAGTATTGGATTCCTAAAATCAAGAATCTGGTAAAAGCTGTGCTAAACTCCTGTAAGGTGTGCACTATTTACAATAAGAGAGTACAGACGCAATTGATGGGCGATCTTCCTACCGATCGAGTTTCCTTCTCCAGGCCATTTACATATACGGGCATTGATTATGCAGGCCCGTTATAGATAAAAAACTATACAGGCAGATCATGCCTTATTACCAAGGGATATGTATGCGTGTTTGTGTGTTTCTCCACAAAGGCTATCCATTTAGAGCCTACGTCCGACCTGACAACCGAGAAGTTCCTCGCGGCATTTGCCCGATTCGTAGCGAGAAGAGGGTGTCCTCAGCGGGTCCATTCGGATAATGGCAAAACCTTTGTGGGGGCAGCGATTCTACTTTCTCGGGATTTCATGCAGACGATCAAGGAGTCTGTGACTGATACCTATAGCCATCAAGGGATCTTGTGGCGGTTCATTCCTCCAGGAGCTCCACATATGGGTGGCTTGTGGGAGGCTGGAGTGAAAAGCTTCAAGGCACTTTTCTACAAGTCGACTTCAAGTCGGAAGTATACGTTTGAAGAGTTCTCCACTCTTCTAGCCAAAGTTGAAGCTTGCCTCAATTCCAGGCCGCTGTCTCCCATGTCCGAAAATCCTGCTGAGTTGTTGGCATTGACGCCAGGCCACTTTCTGATTGGGGGTCCGTTGCTTTCCACAGCTGAACCCGAAATTAAGGGCGAAGCTAAGTCGATTATAAATCACTGGCAACACTGAAAGGCCCTGCATCAGCAGTTCAGTGCGCTATAGAAAGAGGAGTACTTAAAGGAACTTCACAAGCGCAATAAGTGGCAGAATCCTTCCAGAGATATCCAAGTCGATGATATGGTGGTCGTCAAGGAAGACAATATGCCATCAAACGACTGGCGTCTCGGCAGAGTTGTGTCTGTCTTTCCAGGGGCCGATAGTAGAGTTCGCGTAGTCGAAATCCTTACCGCTCGAGGGACTATAACGCGTCCCATCCACAAGCTAGTACTTCTTCCTATGGAGGCCCAGGCAACCTCCGCTCTTCCACAATAGTGCCTTCTGTCCTCATGCTTCAAAATCCATTCACAATTAAGATACAAGATATTGAAAGTATAAAAAAATATGTTTTTATTCAAGATTTTGCAATTGGGAAAGACTCTTCTAGGTATCTTCTGCAGGCATATGTAAAGTCACTTTTGAGTGACTTCCATAAGTGACTACGGCGACACTTCCAGAAGTTACTTCGGAGATATCGCATTCGGATCGCGGGAGTGACTCCCTTCGGGAAGAAATGTGCCACTTCGGCGACACTTCTAGGAGTGACTTCGGCGACACTTCCAGAAGTTACTTCGGCGATATCGCATTGGATCGCGGGAGTGACTCCCTTCGGGAAGAAATGTGCCACTTCGGCGACACTTCCAGAAGTGACTTCGGTGACACTTCCAGAAGTAACGCAGAAGTGACTTCGAGAAGTGTCGCCGAAGTGGCACATTTCTTCCCGACGGGAGTCACTTCCGGGATCCGAATGCGATATCGCGGACGATCATTTTCATCTTCTAGAAGTCACTTAATAGTGCCTTCCGCGAAAGAAAATGCTTGCAGGGTATAATCCTGATGCATGCGTATTAATATACGTACATATACCTGTCCGCTGCAACATATGTACACAAGGAGAAACGCACATAGGTTCATTCTGTACACCCTACAAAAGTTTCAACAACGATATTTATTATATGCATAACAATATAACCAAAAATCAAAATAACCTGATTCCACCGAACCCATCAACACGACACGCCTTTCCAGAATTTGCATGATATTTATTTTCCTATTCCTTGCGCTCATTTCCGCAGCACAGCAAACAACGGCAAATATCTGGCAGAACAGTCGTTCCGAATTCTCGATATTTCCACGCACATCAAGTAGTTGATGTGCAACTGTTTCATTTCCACATACTCCAAACGTGGACCGGAGCTGCAACGCTAATAGCGAACACAAGCGGACTGCTTGCAATTGCCATAACGGGAAAGCGGAGAAGCCACTGCGAAATATTAATTTTTTTTGGTTTTTATACCCGTTACTCGTAGAGTAAAAGGGTATACTAGATTCGTCGGAAAGTATGTAACAGGCAGAAGGAAGCGTTTCCGACCCCATAAAGTATATATATTCTTGATCAGGATCACTAGCCGAGTCGATCTAGCCATGTCCGTCTGTCCGTCTGTCCGTCTGTCCGTCTGTCCGTCTGTCCGTCTGTCCGTCTGTCCGTCTGTCCGTCTGTCTGTCCGGATGAACGCTGAGATCTTGGAAACTATGAGAGCTAGGCTATTGAGATTTGGCGTGCAGATTCCTGAGCTTCTTACGCAGCGCAAGTTTGTTTCAGTAGAGTGCCACGCCCACTTTTACGCCCACAAACCGCCCAAAACTGTGGCTCCTACAGTTTTGATGCTAGAATAAAAATTTTAACTGAAATGTATTGTTCTCATCAATACCTATCGATTGACCTAAAAAAAAGTTTGCCACGCCCACTTTATCGCCCACAAACCGCCCCCAAACTTCAAAAAATCGTAAATATGAACGTGGATATCTCGGAAACTATCAAAGATATAGAATCAGGATTTCAGATTTAGATTCCGAACCTTTGTACGCAGCGCAATTTTGATACGCGAATATGCCACGCCCACTCTAACGCCCACAAACCGCCCAAGCCTGTGGCGCCCACAATTTTCATGCTAGATACAAAATTTTAACTGAACTGTATCGGTCTCGTCAATACCTATCGATTGACCAAAAAAAAATTTTCCACGCCCACCCTAACGCCCATAACGCTTAAATCTGTCTACCGCCGGTAGGTGGCGCATTTCAGTCTTGCTTTGCTGCTTGCTTATTTCCATTTCCCTTTGGTCCCTTTAGCTGAGTAACGGGTATCTGATAGTCGAGGCACTCGACTATAGCGTTCTTTCTTGTTTTTTTAATCAAATTAAATTAATTCCATACGATTTTTCGTCTCTTTTTTTTGTTTTTTCTCTTGGAATCCAATCCGGTGATCCGCAACAGTGTGACCACACTTAAGGACAGACTTTTCCGGGCGGGTCTAATTTTTACAAAGCAACAAGGGCGGCCCAGATAATCGGTGTTCTGGAATGCCAGATCCAAGCCCAATAGCCCCAAAGTCGATCACAAAGGCAAAGAGCGAAACATCCTTAGCCACCCAAGAAGACGACAAGAAGCTGTCCGTTCCTACGAGCAATCAGAAACGATCGTCTCTGAGTCCGCTCACGCCAAAGGTTAGGCCACAAATCCAGACCAAGTCCGTAAAGTCGCTAGCAACTCGTTCTCAGGAAAAAATGAGTAACGAAATTGCATTTGCAGCCCTCGCGCGGCTCATCACGGTGTTCGACCGTATGAGCCATTTCAGAGCGACGATTGAAACTCCAGGGTCGTCATCTCCGTCCGTCCACACCTGCAAGGTCCGTAAGGAACAAGTCCGCTCACTCTGGGACAAAGCCGAGAAAGAATTTGAAGCGTGTCTAGACACGATTTCCAGCATTACGACTGAAGGGGCGGATGAGATTCTGGCGACTCTGCACCGAAAATATGAATATTGCTATTCGGTGTACGAGGAGCTAGCGGTTCAGCTCAGTGAGCTTATCGACCGAGCCAACTCTCAGCATCCGCCCACGTCCACTTACATTCCATCTGGGTGCCGGTTACCGCCATGCGATACTGAAGTATTCGAAGGTGACTATCTGAAATGGTCAACATTTAGGGATCTTTTAACAGCAGTTTATGTCAACAACTCTAGGTTGACATCGGTCGAAAAACTTTTTCATCTCAACGCTAAAACTAGCGGCGAGGCTAAGGCAATCGTAGCCAAGTCCCCCCTAGTAAACAGCCAACTCAAACTCCTTTTTAATTTGAGTTCCGTAAGTTCCGAATCTGGCCAGGCTTTGAAAGACCTGCAGAGCACAATCCAAGGGTGTTTGATAGCGCTGGCTCATTCCAACATTTCCACAGAGAATTGGGACTGTCTCCTGGTATTTCTGTGCGCCAGCAGATTACCAAAATTGACCCTCTCCTTATGGGAGCAGTCCCTTTCATCCAAATCCGACATTCCGACCTAGGATGAAATGAACACGTTTCTTAGCGACAGGTACCGAACGCTAGAGGCGATTGAGGATATGAAACCCAGCACCAACAATCACTCTAACGCTAAGAGTCAACCCGTTTCCAGGAAGCTGAACTCCTTCAAAGCTAAGGTGGTCACAAAACCAAAGAATTGCGATCTGTGCTCAAAAGAGAGTTATCCAGTGCGCTTATGCCAGCGTTTTCTTCAGATGTCTGTGGACGCACGAACGAACTACATCAAAAAAAAGCAGCTTTGCCTAAATTGTTTCGCGAGAGGCCACCAGCTACGTGAATGTACCAGCACTCACAGCTGTTTCACATGTCGAGCACGGCATCATACACTGTTGCATAAAGGCAACCCCAATTCCCGGGGATCAACTTCCGCGATTAGTTCTTCAGCAGGCCCACAAAATCCAGCTGTACAGGGGGCCGCCAACGGTTCAGAAAATCTGCCGAGTGTGCAGAATTATTTAGCAACCGGTGCTAGAGCGGTTTTGCTAGGCACGGCCATTATTGACATAAGCCACTTGGGAACGAACTACAGGGCTCGCGCTCTGATAGACTCGGGTTCTGAGGCTACGTTTATTACGGAACGCCTGTTCAATCTGATAAAGCTGCCATTCCGCCATATCCAAGCTCAAGTTTCGTGCTTAAATCAGACCGTTTCCGCTCAGGCGACCAGGCTCTGCAATTTTTCGATTCGAGCCCCTAATAAGCCAGGCCTTCAGCTAGAAACCGCAGCTTACGTTTTGCTTGAATTAACCGGAAAGCTACCATCTTACCCAATCCCACGAGATGCGTTGATTGATTTACCTGCCATTCCATTGGCAGATCCAACATTTTTAGAGAGTTTCCAGATAGATGTTCTGATCGGAGCCGACATTTTACCGTCCGTGTTGCTGAGCGGCACACGCACAAACATTTGCGGTGCTCTCCTAGGTCTGGAAACTATTTTCGGCTGGGTGCTTACCGGCCCAGTTGCTCGTACATCTAGCCAAAAGCGGGTATCAGCTTTCACGACCCAGATAACCGAAACTAGTGACAGGGGCTTGGAAAAACTTCTCACTAAGTTTTGGGAGGTGGAGAACATACCAACTAAGAGGTTAAAAGAATCCGACTCCTATTGCGAGAGCAATTTTCTCCAAACCACCACTAGAGACGCAAGCGGTAGATACGTGGTAACTTTACCGTTTCGCGAACGCGAAAATTTCGGATCCAAATTGGGGCACTCGCGATCCATTGCCCTAGCTCAGTTTCTTAGAAACGAAAACCGGTTAAAAAAGACTTTCCATTAAAAGAGCAAGTCAGTCATTCAGGAGTATTTGGATCTGGGTCACATGAGAGAAGTCCCCCAGTCTTACGATTCTCCATGCTATTATCTTCCACACCACGCGGTGGTCAAACCTGAGAGTACCACCACCAAAAATCGTATTCAATGCTTCTAGCCCTTCAGCAAATGGGACGAGCTTGAACGATATTCTTCATGCTGGTCCAGTCCTACAATCTGATTTAACCATTCAGATCTTGAAGTGGTGTTATTTCCAATACGTGTTCAGTGCAGACATTACAAAGATGTACTGTCAGATCTGGGTCGATCCCAAGCATACGCCGTTCCAAAGAATTTTATTCCGGAATAAAGAAGGAGAAGTAAGCGATTTCGAGCTAAAAACCGTCACCTTTGGTGTCAACTGTGCACCGTTTCTGGCACTCCGCGTACTCCAACAATTGGCAGATGACGTAGAAAAGGACTTCCCTAAAGCAAGCAATATTGTTCGGCATTTTATGTACGTAGACGACGTTCTGGCAGGGGTCAATTCCATTCAAGAGGCTCAACTTGCGATCAGCGAGCTTCACCACGCTTTTAACCGCGCCGGGTTCCCATTAAGAAAGTGGACAGCTAATCAAAAGAGCATACTCGAAGATGTCCCAAACGAGCACCTACTCCACGACGACTTTCGTGACCTTAATTCCGAAAGTTTTGCCAACACACTTGGTGTTCGGTGGAATGCGACCTCGGATGAGTTCTATTTTGTCCCACCGCCAGTTTCGATTGAATCTACTTATACGAAGAGAGAGGTTCTTTCCCAAATCGCGAAACTTTTTGACCCAGCCGGATGGCTGTCCCCGTTTATTGTCATCTTTATGCAAGAGATTTGGTTGCAAGAGTTGGGCTGGGATGAAAATATCCCCGCAGAAATGAACCAATGATGGCAAGAATTTTTGCGCAGCTATTCCGAGCTTGAACAGATCCGTATTCCAAGGTGGGTTGGTTTCCAACCAGAGGTAAAGGTAGAGCGGGATGCGTTGCAGAAGGCATATGGGGCCGCAATATACTTGCGGGTTGAAGTAGGCCATAACATTATGACACGTCTGCTTACCGCCAAAACCCGAGTCGCCCCTGTTAAAACGGTGTCCCTTCCACGGCTCGAGCTGTGTGGGGCAGTGTTGTTGTCAGAAATGATCGCAGCTATCCTTCCGAATATGTCAATTTCCAATTCCGACATTTTCTGCTGGACTGATTCCACCATCGTCCTCGCATGGTTGAATAAACCGGCATGCCACTGGACCATGTTTGTAGCCAACCGAGTGATCAAGATTACTCAGGTGACTAGCGCTGAGCATTGGGCGCATGTGCGATCTGAGCACAATTCCGCGGACCTAGCCAGTCGAGGCGTGTCGCTGCGGGAGCTGGTTCATAGCCAACTCTGGTGGGAGGGACCGGATTGGTTACAACAGCCAAAAGGCAAGTGGCCAACACTGGGGCTTGCACCTCCAGTCACAGACATAGAGCAGCGTGCTCTGAAGGTCAATTGCGCAAAGGCCCCAGCCGAAGATTTTCTGGAACGGTTCTCCAAGTTGGACAAGGCTCTGCGGGTCCTTGCGTACGTGTTACGGTTCACTCGACGCTGCCGCAAGAAGCCGAGGGGCCCAGCTGATCGGCCTACCAAGGAAGAGGTCCGAGAAGCCGAAAGAGCCTTGATTCTATATGCCCAGCGGGAGGAATATACCCAGGAGCTTAAATTCCTAAACGATAAGCGTCCAATTCCAGTTTCCAGCCCGATAGCCAACCTGTATCCATTTCTAGACCAGCGAGGCCTGTTAAGGGCATGTGGTCGCTTTACAGCCTCAACAGCCCTTCAGTATGTCGAGCGGCATCCTATTATACTGCCTTACAACTGTCGACTAGCTCGTCTGCTCGTCCTTTTTTCACACCAGATTTCCCTGCATGGAGGCAACCAACTAGTGGTACGCCTCATCCGATCGAAGTATTGGATTCCTAAAATCAAGAATCTGGTAAAAGCTGTGCTAAACTCCTGTAAGGTGTGCACTATTTACAAGAAGAGAGTACAGACGCAATTGATGGGCGATCTTCCTACCGATCGAGTTTCCTTCTCCAGGCCATTTACATATACGGGCATTGATTATGCAGGCCCGTTATAGATAAAAAACTATACAGGCAGATCATGCCTTATTACCAAGGGATATGTATGCGTGTTTGTGTGTTTCTCCACAAAGGCTATCCATTTAGAGCCTACGTCCGACCTGACAACCGAGAAGTTCCTCGCGGCATTTGCCCGATTCGTAGCGAGAAGAGGGTGTCCTCAGCGGGTCCATTCGGATAATGGCAAAACCTTTGTGGGGGCAGCGATTCTACTTTCTCGGGATTTCATGCAGACGATCAAGGAGTCTGTGACTGATACCTATAGCCATCAGGGGATCTTGTGGCGGTTCATTCCTCCAGGAGCTCCACATATGGGTGGCTTGTGGGAGGCTGGAGTGAAAAGCTTCAAGGCACTTTTCTACAAGTCGACTTCAAGTCGGAAGTATACGTTTGAAGAGTTCTCCACTCTTCTAGCCAAAGTTGAAGCATGCCTCAATTCCAGGCCGCTGTCTCCCATGTCCGAAAATCCTGCTGAGTTGTTGGCATTGACGCCAGGCCACTTTCTGATTGGGGGTCCGTTGCTTTCCACAGCTGAACCCGAAATTAAGGGCGAAGCTAAGTCGATTATAAATCACTGGCAACACTGAAAGGCCCTGCATCAGCAGTTCAGTGCGCTATAGAAAGAGGAGTACTTAAAGGAACTTCACAAGCGCAATAAGTGGCAGAATCCTTCCAGAGATATCCAAGTCGATGATATGGTGGTCGTCAAGGAAGACAATATGCCATCAAACGACTGGCGTCTCGGCAGAGTTGTGTCTGTCTTTCCAGGGGCCGATAGTAGAGTTCGCGTAGTCGAAATCCTTACCGCTCGAGGGACTATAACGCGTCCCATCCACAAGCTAGTACTTCTTCCTATGGAGGCCCAGGCAACCTCCGCTCTTCCACAATAGTGCCTTCTGTCCTCATGCTTCAAAATCCATTCACAATTAATCCTAAATGCGCTTATCTCTTTTTTATTATTGAAGCATTAAAACCATGGCTCCACGTCCTCGCAGCGCCCAAACTTTGGACGACAGACGTTCACGAGGTACTCGATCCTACCGCTGCCGAGTCTGTCGGGGAATCCATCCTCTACGGAAGTGCCACCGTTTCCTGAGGCTCAGCACTGAGAAGCGGCTCCGCGCCGTTATCATAAATAAATATTGTGCAAATTGCCTGGCCCACCAGCATTCCGAAGGAGTATGTCGCAGCGGAGACACGTGCAAAAAGTGTGGGCAGGACCACTCCATCTGCGCGAATCTTCCGGTTCGCGCTGCCGATCAATTTCTCCGCTCCGACCCTCGATGACGTCACCACAACCTTCAGCTTCCGGTTTACGCTCGCCAAGTCCAACGCCAAGCTCGCGGAACCATTCCCGGTGCTCCGACCAGTTCGACCAGCCAACTGCAGCTCCATCTGTGGCGTCTCTGTTGCAGCATCGGAGTGTGCAAATCATCCCGACGGCCATCGTGGTTCTCGACACGGGAACCAATAAGTACGAGGCGGGGGCCCTGATCGACCCGTGCACACCAGTGAGCACCATCGACCGCTCGCTGGCCGCGGCGTTCGGCCTTTCCACTACGAGCGTCGGAGACGAGACGGTCTGTTCGGCGACGATAAGGTCACGGACGGGCACCTTCAGAATCGACGTGGTGCTGAACGTTAGACCCAACTTCCGCACTCGCACTCCAATCCGCGCCCTAGCCGACGATGTTCGCGCTAAGTTCAACGATATCCGCCTCGCTGACGAACAATTTCATCGACCGGCGACCCTGGTGTTGGGCTCGGACGTTTATCGTTACGTCATCCAGCCCGGGTTCCTGAATCTGGATGAGGGGTTGCCTGTGGCACAAAGCACTGGCTGGATTGTCTTCGGATCATGTCGACAGTCTTAAGGTGCCCGACGAGGTCTGATTTGGTTGCTACGTTTGTCGTCGCAAGGGGGGGAGAATGTCCGCGCCAAGGAGGCGCTACTGTGAACGATTAGTGGTTAACAGACGAGAGCAGTGACGTCCAGATGGGCTCTCATCTCGCTCTCGGACTGTTAACAGTCTCCACGCCCGCTCTCCTAACATTAGATTTAAGCTCAAGCTGTCAGTTCTAAGTTACCACTCCAAGAAAGCCCACGCTGCGGCTAATAAATTGAATTTCAAGGGAAACGAAGTCCAAGTCAGTTTTTTTCTGTGCCCTGCACATTGCTTCCAGGAATTTCCCCACCACAACTCGTGAAGAACCCAGGAAGGAATTCCTTCCGGCCATCCTTCAGTTCAGTTATTATCGTGTTTATTGGCGACGAAAAGGACGATATCTGGTCCACGGACGTAGAGGTTGCTGCGGAGTTGCCGCGGATGTCGCTGGCTGGGGGTTTACCCAGAACGCCGGTAGGCGGTGGATCGGATTAGGGATCAACCGGCGGATCTGGTATACCATCGGTCACCCAGGGTCCTTGATTTCAAGGGAATTTGCGACGCGCAGGATCAACTTCTGGTTCCGGAGCAGAAGATTCCGCAAAAGCTGAGCCTGGAACGGGATACAGCTGCGGAGTCGGCGATGAACGCAGCTCTGGCACAGGCGGCCCAAACCTACCGCGCATCGCAGGAGCTGGGAGTTAGCCTGGCGTTGCGGGAGCAAATCAAGAACGGATTCATGGACATGATGAAGTTGTTGAACGATGTCCTTAAGCCAGCCGAAAGCAAACCGCAGCCGCTCCAGGAGGGTGCGAGACACCAAGCATCGATGGTGCCCACTAATGGCCCAGCGGAAATTCCGCAGCGGCAGGAGACAGGAGGATGCTACCGAAGGCCGCCGGAATTTCCGCCCAGGCAGCCACCTCGACCGCCGGTGAACAACTCTCCAGGGATCATCAGCAGCCTGAGCCAGGAAACGGAATATCATCCGGCAGGCAGTGATCGCCACGCACGGCCGTGGCGCATCGAGGACCGAAGGACGGCGGATTTTCGGGACGAGCCGCGGTTGTACGCCTCCGTGGGAGCCGGCAACGGGATCCGCTTCATCCGAGTGGAGCGCTGGAACCTCTACTTCGGCGGCGAGGATGATGGCCATTCCGTGGACGATTTCGTGTTCCGTCTAGAGTTCCTGCAGCGGCAGCATTAGTGTCCGTGGAATGAAGTTCTGCGGAACTTCCACGTACTTCTATTGGGCAGAGCGAATGAGTGGTACTGGGTACACGTACGCCAGTCCAGAGTGGACACTTGGGCCCAGCTGCACAGCGCTCTGATGGATCGGTTCCGTGGTCACCAGAAGGAACACGAACGGATGCATGAGCTTCTACAACGTGAGCAACAGCCGGGAGAGAGCGCGGATGACCACATCCATTCGATGCAGCAGCTCGCCTCATGCCTAAAAAAACCAATACCAGAGCGGCAGTTGGTGAAGGTGGTGAAAAAGGGCTTGAGGGACGGCATCGCTAGGTACGTTTACGCGATGGACGTACTCACGGTGGACGAACTTCGGGAGGAGTGCGTCGAAGTAGAGAGGAGTTTCGGTCGTCGAGGGCGTGCTGCTTACTTGCAGCAGGCAAGGTACGGGTCAGGGAAGCGCTCATACCGTACGAAGTCGACGAGCAGCAACGCTTCGAAGTTAGGGAGCTCCGTGGACGTGTCCGAAGCCCATACAGGCCAGGTTGCTGGAATTGCGGGGCTGCGGAGCACGTATTCCAGGATTGCAAGGCTACGGAGTGGAGGAGGTTCTGTTTCCGGTGCGGCAGACCTGGCGTGATTACGCCGAAATGTCCCGATTGCGCGGAAAACGGTGGGCTGGGCAGTCCGAAAGCGGGAGGGACTCGCCCAGGTTGGAATTCCGCGAAGTACTTCCGGAGGAAGAAGACGGAAACAAGAACATAGCCAATATAGTTGACATAAGTATTTGTTAAGATACCTACCGGAGGATGAAAGGCTCCGCCGTTATATGGAGGCGCGAAACCGGATCTTTGCGAAGTATCAGCTGAGCGGCATGCGTCTAGTCTAAAGGAGAGTCCAGAAAGCAAGGGAGCGCTTCAGGATAAGAAAATACAGACGACGGGAGGTGGTGGCGGCCGTTAAACGTATTGATTTCGCCGATCCTAGACCCTTCGCCGACGTGGAGACCTTGGGCAAGCAGCTCACCGGCTTGTTGGATACAGGCGCCAGCGTAAGTGTGCTGGGCGAAGGCTGTCGAGAGCTCGTGGAAGCGCTGGGGCTTACCGTCCAACCGTATTTTTCGGTAGTCCGGACGGCTTCTGGCGAGGAACGATCCATCATCGGACGCTTGGAGCTGCCTGAGAAGAACAAAGGCGTAAGTTAGCCGGTCACGTTCTACCTTTGCCTATACCTGTAACAAACTGCGTACTTCCGAGTCGTCTTCTGGCGAGCCTTCGGGCTAGTTCCAGCCGTCGTGGGGAAGCCGGTGACGAGAGGCGTCAAGGCAGCGGAGGAAATCCATGCCAGCCAGATGGAGCACTATGACGATCAGGAAGATGAGGACGAGGTAAGGGAGGAACCCGAATCCTGGAGACTTTCTGCAGGGGATAAACTGGCGTTAGGCAAGGTCAAGGAAGAGTTCCTTACCTTGAAAGGGACGGCCTCGGAGTCACCAGTATGGAGAGGCATTCCATTGAGCTGATGGAAGGAGGTCGGGTGTTTAAGGATCGTCCGTATCCGATGTCTCCGGCAAAGCAGAAGGTGGTCGAAAATGAAATCGACAAGATGTTGGAGCTGGGTGTCATCGAGGAGAAAGCCCGTTGAGCAATCGCACAACAGTGGTGTCGAAGCCAGGGAAAGACAGGTTCTGCCTGGATGCCCGGAAGTTGAACGCCTTGACTATTAAGGATGCATACCCTCTGTCCAGTATTGAAGGAATCCTCTCCAGGATATATCAGACGCATTACATCTTCAGCGTAGACCTAAAGTTTGCGTTTTGGCAGATTGAACTGGATGAGAGAAGCAATGAGTATACTGCGTTCACTGTTCCAGGCAGGCCGTTGTACCAGTTTCGAATGATGACATTCGGGCTGTGCAACGCGGCACAACGCTTGGTCCGGCTCATGTAACGGGTGATACCAGCGGAGCGGAGATCCAACGTCTTCGTCTACTTGGACAACCTGCTAGTCCTCGCTCCAGATTTTCAGACGCACTTGAAATACTTGCGTCGAGTAACCCACAGTCTGAAATCAGTCGGATTGACTATAGGGTTAAAGAAGTCGAAGTTTTGCTTCAAATCTTTGACTTACCTAGGGTTTATAGTCGGAGGTGGATTGCTGCGGATGGATCCCGGACGGGTTTCGGCAATCCAGAAGATGCCTTACCCGAAATCCATGAATGAAGTACGTGCCTTCCTTGGCACAGAGGGATGGTATCGACGGTTCGTCAAGAACTTCGCTACGCTAGCCGCACCACTCTCCGAGTCCTTAAAGAAGGCTGGAAACACAAAGTTTTCCTTAAGTCCCAGGGCCACCCAGGCAGTGGATGACCTGAAGTTGGCCTTGACGAGCGCGCCGGACCTGGTTCATGCGGATTTCAAGAAGCATTTCTACATCCAGTGCAACGCATCCCACGTTGGCGTCGGCGCGGTATTATTTCAGCGGAACCAGGACGGAGAAGAGCAGCCCATCGCGTTCTTCTCGGCCAAGATGAACAAACACCAGGTTAATTACTCGGTCACGGAAAAGGAGTGTCTGGCGGCCATCCTAGCCATTCGGAAGTTCAGACCGTATGTGGAAGGGATGCCCTTCACATGCATTACTGTTCACGCCAGCCTAAAGTGGTTGATGACAATAAGGGATCTGTCCGGACGACTCGCAACGTGGTCTCTCCAGCTGCAGGGCTACGATTTCAGCATTGAACATCGCAAAGGCAGCGAGAACGTAGTCGCCGACACACTATCCCGCATCATCGAGGAAGTCCAAATAGATCCAACGGAGTTGGGATTCGAGACGACCGAATTTGCTGCGGAGGATTATACGGAGTTAGTGCAAGACGTGGAGTCCAACAGGGAGCACCTACCGGACCTCAAGGTGGATGGCAGACTCATCTTCAAGCGCATGAGTAAACCGAAGATGGACGAGGAATTGGAAGGATCCGAATGGAAGCTGTGGATTCCGCGAAACCTGACGCACAGCTTGATAGAGCGTGCTCATTCGGACCCCGAGGCTAGCCATGGCGGGATGACGAGGACCTTGGAGACACTGCGACGTCAGTTCTATTGGCCAGGGAAGACTATCCAGGTGCGGGAATACGTCCGGGGTTGCGAGATGTGCAAGGAGTCCAAAGCGCCAAACTTCCGGATGCAGGTCGGAATCGGAAAAAGGGTAGAAACGGAGAGGCCATTCCAGAAACTATACATCGATTTTCTGGGCAAGTATCCGAGGTCCAAGAGTGGACACGCCTGGATATTCATCGTTGTGGACCACATCTCCAAGTACACCTTCTTAAAGGCGATGAAGGAGGCGACGGCGTCGAACGTAGTGAACTTCCTGGTTTACGAGGTATTTTACAAGTTCGGGGTGCCGGAGACGATACATTCGGACAACGGCAAACAGTTCGTATCCAAGGCGTTTGAAGAGATGGTTGAGGGCTTCGGTATACAGCACATGAAAACTCCGCTATATTCACCACAGAGCAATGCCTCGGAGAGGGTAAACCGGAATGTCTTGGCCGCAATTCGCAGCTTCTTGGACAAAGATCACCTGGAATGGGATGCACATCTGCCGGAGATTGAGGTGGCCATCCGAAACACTGTCCACTCAGCTACAGGAGAAGCGCCGTTCTTCACCGTATTCGGCCACCACATGTTCCTCAACGGTTCCAGCTACAGGCTAGCCAGACGACTCAGGTCCCCCTGGTCGACCATCAATGCCGGGCTGCAGACCAAGGACAAGCTTCGGGTAATCCACGCCAAGGTGCAGAAGAAACTGGAGGGCGCATACCAGATGAACCGGCAGCGCTACGATAAGCGAGCCCGTACGTTACTCGCCAAGCCAGGCCAAGAAGTCTTCCGCCGCAACTTGGTGCTGAGTGATTTCAGCAAATCTTTTAACAAATTCTTAAAAGCCAGGGTGGTCAAATCCGTCGGCTGCAATGCATACTTTCTTGAGGACCTCCAAGGCCGCAGTCTGGGAGTGTATCACGCCAAAGACATCCGGTTGTGATCTGAAAGAAGGAGAAACAAAGTATACGAGCATCGCGATCACATCTGCTAAACTTCCCGTCATGCGTGGGCACCGCATTAGGCGCCGATCGAACTGCAGGATGGTATCAGTGCCGTGTTAAGCCCAATCGTATCTCCAAAGCTACCAATTATTTCGTCGTTCTGCTGAAACTCCGGGTAGCACCTCTCGAAATCTTTGCTTGATGTTGCAATTGGAGTCTAAATGGGAGGGAATCTATCGATAGGTTAGGTCGATAGGGCGATAGTTGCAGCAGCGGGATGAATCTGGCGGGCGATTTGGCGATTTGAGGATTAATCACGGTTCGCTCTGAGATTACCTTAAATGGCACTCATGTATCCAATGACCCAATTTTGGGAGAGGCCATGTAATATGGCGGGGGAGGAACGATGATGATCAGCAGATATCAGTATAGTCGCAGCCATATTGTCTAACCAGGCAGATTCAGCTGGAAGTTCTAAGATACATTTTTCGTGCTTAAAACTAAATAAGAGTGAGTGATAGGAAAGTTAACATAAGAGTTCGTTATTTATTAATAATAACACAACAACAACACAAAGGGCCCCGGGATATTTACTTGGGAGTTCCACGGATTTCCGCGTGACTTCGCCATACATACCAGCCACGATTTGGGCTGCCAGCAACCGGTGTCCGTTCGACCCGAACAGAGGACCAGCCATAATCGCGTACCATAGTCGACGCCGACGAAATCCAGTCCGTTCCGGAATACTACGTTCACCACATTTGGGAACTTCCAGCCGTCGCATCGCGGCGTTTAGAAGTACCGCCATTTTGCCTGGCAGTCGAACCTCGGACTGCCTTTGCGCAACTCTCCATAGTGCGCCAGTTTTCCTTTGTGGGGACCCGTATCGCCGCTGGCCTCCGGCGAGAAGTCCTCAGATCAGGCTATAATCGCCTCCAGTCCCGGCCCAATAGTGGCTGAAATTTAGAAAAAAATTAAATACACGTGTTCCTTGAGTATATACAAGTATGTTGATATTTGATTCACTGTTCAATTGTGAATTTATCCGGAGTTAGACCCGAGAGCCTTATTTGTCCTCGTTGTTTGCCTAGAATCAAAAAGGTCACGAGCATTAGTTAGATGGTATAGTTTACAGTGCAGTTACGTACCTTCTTGGCCTCTCCCTTCTTTTCCGCAGGAGCTCCTCAGGATTAGGTGACCATACACACGCGCATCGCGTGTGTTCCATTTCAGGGCCGTGTTTCCATGCGAGCTCTACCAATAAGTGACTGGTAGAGCATAACTTTCCGCGGCGCCTGTAGCCTTTTTCCAGCAAAACAAATCCTCAGCTTTGACCGCGTAAATATTGAAGACGGAGCGCAAGTTTCGGTCTTAAAGGCTGAGGAAGGATAGATCGGTTAAGAGGATCATGGAAGTTAACAATCAGCTCCCAGCATAGGCTAGACAGGCCAATTTTATATTTTACCATTTCTATATTTTACTAATCGCATTCCTATATTTGTACAAGTATATATCAGTTTTATATTTTTTATATATCACCTTTATACTTTTCATATATAGGGTAGCCCACGAAGGATTTGCGCTTTAAAATCGCTATAAAAAACAACGAGCTTATATTTAAAAAAAAAAAATTTTTTTTGGATAGCCTCAACATTGCGGTTTATAAATGAAACACCACTTCGTTCATAAGGCTGCCTCGGCTGGCTTTACAGTAGCCCATTCGGTCGTCCCAATTTTTAAACAAAAAATCGTGTTTTCTGATGAGTCCCATTTCCACCTCGGTGGTTATGTTTATAAGCAAAACTGTCGAATTCGTCAGAAAATCCACACGTCGTCTTGGAGAAGCCAATGCATCCACAACAAGTGACTGTTTGGTGCGGTATGTGGTCGGGTGGCATCATTGGGCCTTTTTTCTTTGAAAACGAGGAAGGAGCCGCCGTAACCGTTAATGGTGTCCGCTATCGCGGCATGTTGGAAGACTTTTTCGTTCCCCGAATGGAAGAGGAATACATAGACGACATATGGATCCAGCAGGACGGCGCTACGTGCCACACAGCCAACGTCACAATCGATCTTTTGCGCGGTACGTTCGAAAATCGCATAATCAGCCGAAACGGCGATGTCAACTGGCCGCCTCGCAGCTGCGATTTGACCCCGTTGGACTATTTTTTGTGGGGTGCCGTAAATGATAAGTGTTACGCCAACCACCCAGAGACGATTGACGACCTAAAGCACGAGATTGAAGTCGCCATCAGGGCCATTGAGGGCCATACCATCGAAAATTTGTTTAAAAATTGGGTCGACCGAATGGGCTACTGTAAAGCCAGCCGAGGCAGCCATATGAACGAAGTGGTGTTTCATACATAAACCGCAATGTTGAGGCTATCCAACAAAAAAAAATTTTGAAAAATATAAACTCGTTGTTATTTTATAACGATTTTAAAACGCAAATCTTTCGTAGGTCACCCTGTATTACTCTCATACATTTTGTATATGTCGGAGATGGGGGTCTCTTAAAGGCCTCGCGAGTTGCTTTGTCCGTCATGATTTTACTATCACAGCAGCGATAGTAACCCTTAGATGGTCCCACTTCTTTGTCTCAACTCTATTGACAGGTTTCTCTCCGTTACATTGATATTATTTTACATTAAATTAATTAATTAAATTAATATTATTAATTCTCCCGACACGGCTATCCTGACTATCAAACGTCCTCGTGTGCATGGCTTGGCATCACATCTTGCTAATCTGAAACAAATTCGAATTTAGTCGTTTGCTTAAATCATGACTTTTTTTTTAAACCCTTAATACACATCTTGCGTCTTCAAATGACAGTTTGGCAGGATAACTCTTTCTCATAAGTAGCTTGTACTCTTCTGCGCAAACCCGACCATTTGGCTTACAATTTATCACAACACAGTACAGGCTCTTGCCGCCACTTGCGACGATATGCACCCTTTAATGCCACAATCTCTCATTAGATCAAACTTAACCTCTGTGTGTGATGTCCTGTGCACCTCTCTTAGGTGACAGATCTCAACTCATCTCCTGCGTCTATTTCAACGCCATCACTCTCTTCGATAAACTCAGATGCAACTCGTGTCGGGTCACGCAGCCGCAGCAGCTAATTAGCGTCTTAATTCGATCTCTTATATTAATTGCATCGCGAAAGGTAGCTCTTTTCATCTAGCTCTCTCGTTTTTTGTGTACTTGCATTCTTGGGCAAAGAATTCGGCTAGCTGTCCCTTTGTAAAAGCAGTACGAATTCTGATCTCGACATTAAATGGACTCTCGTCTCGCCTGCTGTACTCTCTTTTGCTAATAAATTGTTAACAAGCATAAAGCAACCTGAAATTCGTATTTTTTAATTTAGCAATAACTAATAAAAAAGCTTATTAGTTCAACATTGGTGACCCCGACGTGATCTGTGCATAAATAATACTAAGTGCAAATCATATAAGCCTATTTATTGACTTTTTCGTTCTTGCGGCTGCGGTGCATTGGCGGAGCAAGGCCTTAAATGCAGTGAACGGTATAAATAAATAGCAGTTGGTGATTGCGAAACTTTACATATAAGGCGCAAAATCAGCTATACATAGAAGCGTGCATAGCAAAGAAACGGGCTGTTATTTCATCGTTTGCTTTGCGCTCATCTTCCCGCTGGAACCGAATTTCGGGCGTTTCGTCTGCTGGGTTTGTTGTTGTTGTAGGCATGCCTACGGGAACCTTTGGAGATGTTACCGCTGATGCCAACAGGGCGATATTTTTAAAGCGCAAGGCAACGGCTTTATTTAACAGAGTGGAGCGTTTAGTGGATTCCCTATCAAGTGCGGCGTTAACTTCATGCGACAAGTCCGGTCTTCATGTGAGGCTGGAGTTGATTGATGAGCTTAAAGAGTCATTTAAAAAGGTTCTCGGTGAGCTCGAAGAATTGGATTTCGAGGAAATTGAAAGTGACTTAAGTGAGAAATTTGATGACATCCTCCTAATTCTGAAGTCATCGGTTCGATCCGAAATTTCAAAGCGCGCCTCACAGATTCTTTCGCACTCAACTTCTGCGGATGGCATTGCTCCGGGAGTTTTCGGCCCCCAGCAGCGTCAGCCTCGACATAGGGCAGCATTGCCGCCCCCACTGGAGCTTCCAAAATTCGCTGGAGGTTACGGAAATTGGTCTGACTTTTATTCTATGTTTACCACTATCATAGATAGTCATCCGAACCTCACCAACGTAGAAAAGCTGCAGCATCTACGATCATGCCTGAGGGACGCAGCGTTGGAAACTATTTCCGATGGCAACTACGCAATTGCTTTAGATTTGCTGCAATATAGGTTTGATAATCGACGTTTGGTTTTTCAGGTACACATTACTGAGATCCTGGGACTAAAGGCGGTGCAGAGTGGTTCCGTCTCGACACTTCGGCAGCTGTCCGATGAATTCAACGCTCATATTCGCGCTCTCAAAGGACTGGGCACGACGGAACAAATCGCAGGATGCATCATCGTCCAAGTCCTGTTCCAAAAGTTCGATCCGGCAAGTCAGGCAAGGTGAAAAGAGCGTTTAGAGGACCCTGCCTTTTTCAATTTAATTCCTACGTGATAGTCAATGGCATCATTTCTGGAGCAGCGATGCAGGACGTTGGAGACTATGGATTTCGCTATGGCAAACTATGCGCCGGGCAATCAGGTGGGAAGTAGCAGAATACCCAATGCGCGTAGATCAGCATTTGTTGCCTCGAGCTCTAACCCTTGGATTTGTATATTCTGTAATGATGCGGGTCATTCCATTTCTTATTGTCGGAATTTTAAAATCCTGTCTCCTGCGAATAGGCTTCAAGAAGCGAAACGGCTCGGTCTTTGCATAAATTGTCTTAAGGTTGGTCATCAAGTTCGGCATTGCAACTCCAGTAATTGTCGTGCATGCGGATCTAAGCACCACACCCTGCTTCACCTGGGAAACTTACCTTCCTTTTCTTCACAAGAAGGAGAACAGCTTCAAGAAGCACTTCCCTTTGCCTCACCCTCTGCACTGCCTTCCACTTCGACTGCTCTTATAGCACAAGAGTTTAGTAATGATATTGTGCTCTTAGCAACGGCGAGTGTTTTAGTAAAAAGCCGATCCGGTGTTTTCGTTCCCTGTCGAGCTCTACTCGATTCGGGCTCCCAACTGCATCTAATAACGTCCCGATTCGCAAATCAGCGTAAAGAAAGAAAAATCTTCGGCATCTGGAACTTAAATAGGAGATTCCAGTTTTGTGACGGATTGTCACTCGGTCAATATTACGATTCAGTCCCGAACTTCCGAATACTCAGCCAACATAACCGCGATGATTGCTCCGAACATAACAGAGCGACAGCCTAGCTTCAACGTCGACATTGGCAGTTGGAACATACCCAAAAATATATAGTTAGCTGACCCAAGGTTATATGCTCCCCAGCGGTTGGACCTTTTAATCGTAGCCAGCCTCTTTTTCGAGATGTTGTGCGTTGGCCAAATCAAGCTCCCACCTGGATTACCTCTAATTCAAAAAACGTGTCTGGGTTGGGTTGTTTCTGGAGGTTATGGCCTTTCCAATGGCTCGTCCTTAATGTCGTCTCAAGATGTACTTCTCGCTAGTAGAGACGATAGTTTTGATCGGTTAGATGATCTTCTTCGACGATTTTGGGAAGAGGAAAGCTGCGCTGAGCCAATTGTACGCGCTATTAAGGAAGAATTGGACTGTGAAGCACACTTCGTAAGACACGTCGTTCGTTTGCCAGCTGGTTATTATTCTGTTCGGCTGCCTGCCAACTTCAATCTAGATCTTTTGGGAGAGTCCTACCAGCAAGCTTATCGAAGATTCGAAATACCTCGATCTAGGACATATATCATCAGTTTCTGCCGCTGACATCGGGCTGTGCCGATACTTCTTGCCTCATCATTGCGTCTTAAAGGAAGATAGCTCCATTACAAAGCTTCGCGTAGTTTTTGATGGATCGGCGGCCAGTTCCTCAGGCTATTCTCTCAACGATGTTCTTATGGCAGGCCCTGTTATTCAGCCTAAGCTGTTCCAGATTCTTCTTCGGTTTCGTTCACACCCAGTAGCAATCACAGGAGACATTTGCAAATTGTACCGTTGTGTTAGGGTTCAGCCTGAGGACAGCCATTTGCAATGCATTTTGTGGAGGGATTCCCCCCAGGACCAATTGCGGGTGTTTAAGCTAGACACCGTTACTTATGGCACGAAGCCAGCATCATTTCTGGCTGTGCGAGCTACGTATCAGTTGTCAGCAGACGAGCATACAGCGTTTTCGCTTGGGGCTGAGGTCATTCGTCGCGATTTTTATGTGGATGATTTGATACCTGGAGCCAAGTCCAAGGAAGAGGCAGTCATCATTATGGATCAGGCATCAAAACTTCTAGCCAAGGGAAAATTTAAGCTTATAAAGTGGTGCTCAAATGTGTCAGCTGTTTTGGATGGAGTTGCAGACAAGGATGAAGAGTCATACTTGAAGTTTGATAATGGCACTGATTTTGCAAAAACCTTAGGTCTCGCTTGGGATCCAGTTTCTGACCAACTATTTTTTCCTTTTCGTTCTTACAGTCAGCATCAAGCCCCTGCAGACGATCTGTCCTGTCTGCAATAGTTGGTTGGACCTGTGATGACAAAATCGAAAATTTTCCTTCAACAACTGTGCAAGGAGAAGTTATCCTGGGATGAAAGCCTTCCTGAGTCACAGAATACGGAATGGAGTGCTATATGTACGAGTTTTGGGCAGATTAAGCATGCGTCATTTCCTCGGCTGGTTCGTTCTCCAAACTCTGAGAGTGAAATACATAGATTTTGTGATGCCAGCATAGAAGCATATGGTGCTTGTGTCTACATCGTTTGCAAAGGCCGATCTCAATTACTTTGCACAAAGTCAAGGGTAGCCCCCTTGAAAACACTCACTGTACCCAAGCTGGAACTGTGTGGGGCGGAACTCCTGTCTAGGCTCATCGCAGAAGTGGCTGGGACGGGTGCATTTGATGGAAAGTTTTACTGCTGGAGCGACTCTGCTGTTGCGCTTTCATGGATCCGAGACGAGCCGTCCAGATTCAATATTTTTGTAGCGAACCGAGTAGCTGCCATTCAAGAGCTAACTGAGTCAGTGGAGTGGCGATATGTTCCACCTTCTTTAAATCCAGCTGACATTCTCTCCCGAGGTGCTTTTCCTGCTGAGCTCAACGAATCTCCTTTCTGGGCACACGGACCAAAATTCCTCTGTGGCCCCAAAGCTGACTGGCCTACCCCAATCACTGCTGAAAAGCCAACGCTTGAGGTTCGCCGGAGGATTCTACTAACAAAATCTCCATACGAAGACATAGTGGCCAGTTCAAAAATTGCCAATTCCTTTGCTGCCCTTCAAAGAATTTTCGGATACGTCTATTAGTTTGGTAATTGCATCCGGCGCCCTACGCTCACGGTGTCTGACCCTCAAGGCGGTACTCTGCTGTTGCTTCGTCTTGTCCAGCGCTCACATTTATGGGATGACATCAAATCATTGCAGTCAAAGGAAATGGTGCACTCCTCTAGCTCGCTCGCATCTCTTTCGCCATTCATTGACCAATTTGGGGCTTCTTAGAGTGGATGGCCGGCTAAGGAATTTTTCTCTGGATTTTTATGGGCGTCATCCAGTTATATTACCACGGAGTCATTCGGTCACTATTGCCATTATTACTCACTTTCAGATTTGGTCTGATAATGCAACCAACTTTGTTGGAGCTCGCAATGAGCTGCTCGAACTAAGGCGCCTATTCCTCAGCAGTAATCATCAGAGAGCTACATTGGACTTTTGCCTAGCGGAGGCTATTGATTGGTGTTTCATTCCTCCTAGGTCGCCACACTTTGGCAGTTTTGGGAAGCGGCTGTGAAGATCGCTAAGCATCATTTCTACCGCGCTGTTGGCACTGCTGTTCTAGCCTTTGAGGAGTTGCGGACCTTGGTGTGTCACATTTCGGCGGTTGTTAATTCTCGACCATTAGTCTCGATTTCAGAAAACCCCGCTGATCTGGATGTATTGACCACAGCGCATTTTTTGAATGGTGGTCCGCCTTTCTCTTTCGTCGAGCCGGATGTGACCAGCCTTAACTTCAATCGCTTGGATGGATGGCAACGCGTGGCTTACTTGCAGCAGATCTTTTGGTCCCGATGGAAGGAAGAATACTTAACATTACTGCAGCAGCGCTCCAAGTGGCGCACCCCAAAACCTGGCCTGGTTGTCGATGACTTAGTTCTGGTCAAGGACGAAAACTTGCCTCCCATGAAGTGGCCCCTCGCAAGAGTGATCGAGCTTCTGTTCGGTGGAGATGGCGTTGCTCGAGTTGCCGTTCTGAAGACAGCATCAGGAGTGACAAAGCGAGCAGTAAACAAGCTGTGTCTGCTACCCCTTAAGGATGATGTTGAAACCCAGGCTTCCAACGGGGGGAGTATGTCGGGTCACGCATCCGCAGCAGCTAATTAGCGTCTTAATTCGATCTCTTATATTAATTGCATCGCGAAAGGTAGCTCTTTCCATCTAGCTCTCTCGTTTTTTGTGTACTTGCATTCTTGGGCCCAGCATTCGGCTGGCTGTCCCTTTGTAAAAGTACGAATTCTGATCTCGACATTAAATGCACTCTCGTCTCGCCTGCTGTACTCTCTTTCGCTAATAAATTGTTAGCAAGCATAAAGCAACCTGAAATTCGAATTTTTTAATTTAGCAATAACTAATAAAAATGCTTATTATTTCAACAACTCGTTTATCTGGTAATTTTCGCAAGCTCTCATGCGCATACTTGTATGGTATTTTACTAGTCAATGATTTCAACAGGTAACGATCACCTTCGAGCAATTCTATTACCACAAACGGTCCCTAGAACTTGGGATCCAATTTCGTTTGATGCCGTTCCTCACTTCTTAGCAAGACATGATCGCCGATCCCATGTTTTACAATTTTTGCCTTATTTTGATCAACTCTACTTTTAGCATATTTTGCATTTTTATCCATATTCTCCTTAGCTTCTGCCCTAGTTTCCTTACAGTCTACCTTAGGTTCAGCTATTGTGGGTAACATGCCCAAAGGTCTTGCCTGCCTTCCTATTAGTAATTCTAAAGGGCTGAAATTAGTCACCCGATTACTAGTACAATTCATAGCTAATTGGATGTCCATCAACGCATCCTGCCAAGAGCGTTCGCTTGTCTCAACTGCTGTCAACATTACTTTCAACGTGCTCATTACGCGCTCCACTTGGCCGTTGCCCTGCTTGCCCCTGTTGCAATTAAATGTAATTGAATTTTATTTGATGAACAAAAGTCACGGAGTCGACCACTAGCAAAGCTCCTACCTTGATCTGCAATGATACGACTAGGAACCCCAAAAAGTGATATACCTGCCTTTACTGCGTTGATACAATTTTCAGAATCCAAATTAAGGGTGTGATATAGGAAAACATTATTGATGGACGTTGATGCACTACGAGCAGTACAAACAAGTGGCCCAACGACACCAAGCATGTGCTTGTTACGCGCGGGGCCCTTTTATCAATTTGGGCAAAAATACGAGTTCGCGAGGAAGATACAAAAAACAAATAGAGACGGGACACAAATGAAAATAAAAGAAGCATCTAAGAAAGAAGCAAATGAGTTGAAGTGCAAAGTAAATGATAAAGGTTATTATAATTATTACATAGAACGCGAAAGGGCTCGTGTAGACAAAAATTAGATGTACATCGTGGCAAATTTAGGGGATAATAATTTCGTGTAAGTCTAACAGGAACATTGAAAGTTAGGCGGTTTACAAGTTCTACAGAATCAATATCACCTCTTATAAGATTTTGCATAAAAATAGTACCAAGCATTGTTCTACGATTTGCAAGGGTAGGTAAATTAAGCAATAGTAATCTACTCTGATAGGAAGGTAGCCTTATGTTTTGATCCCAGTTCAAACTACGAAGGGCAAAAAGAAGAAATTTTTTTGTACCGACTCAATACGGTCGATATGCACTTGATATTGTGGACTCCAAACCGAAGAACAATATTCCAAAATAGGACGGACAAGGGCGGTAAATAATAATTTGGTTGTATAAGGGTCATCAAATTCTTTTGACCAACGCTTTATAAACCCAAGAACACTCATGGCCTTGCTGACAGTGGACATTATGTGGCAGTCAAATTTAAGTTTTGGGTCCAGAAGAACGCCTAAGTCATTAACTGAATATATGCGGTCGAGTGGCGTATTTTGAAGAGAGTAACTAACAAAAGTAGGAGTACCCCTATGAAAAGTCATAACGTTGCATTTAAGGCAGTTCAAATTTAAAAGGTTATACTCACACCATCCCTGAAAACAATCAATATCTGACTGTAAGTTGAAACTCGACGCTATATCATTATGTGATAAACAAAGCTTAACATCATCAGCATACATTAGTACACGAGAATGTTTTATGGTAGAGCGAAGATCGTTAATAAACAAAGTAATCAGCAAAGGGCCCAAATGACTACCCTGAGGCACTCCAGATGTCACATAGATCAGTTTTGAGGCAGAGTTCTTGAATATAACCCTCTGAGTCCTACCATTCAAATAACTTGAAATCCAAGTTAATAGATTACATAAAAAACCCAAGCTGATTTAATTTAAATAAGAGAAGAGAGTGGTTGACAGAGTCAAAGGCCTTACTAAAATCTGTGTATATAACGTCAGTCTGCATTTTATTCTTAAATCCATTTATTACAATAGATGACAATTCCAGAAGGTTGGTGGTGGTCGATCTTCGCTTAACAAAACCATGCTGACACGGTGGTATTAGCGAGGAACATAAATGTTGCAAATGAGAAGTAATAATACGTTCAAATGCTTTAGGAATTGCCGACAATTTAGAAATACCTCTGTAATTCTGGGCATCCGAATTACAGAGGTATTTCATACATACTTGGTAAATGCGTCTATTTGTAATATAATATATTCCTTCCAATCATTTTTGCCACTCAACTTTCCACTAATATCAATATGTACGGTATGCCAGGGAATCAGCCGGACAAGGAAAACTCTGAATATATTTTGCAAGCCGCACTCCAAGATGTTCTTCCTTTCGTCGTTTCATTTTCATCCCTCTCACTATGTCCTATTGTCTAAGTAAAACGTTTAACATGTCTAACTCAATTGTTGAAATTAAGTAACTCGTGATTCCGCCCCACAAACTTGGATCATATGGATTAACTTGCTAAACTCTACCACCTACTACCGAAGCCTAATTTAGCATTTGTACTTAAAGTGTCCAATCGAAACTACTTATAGTCTGTACAATTTGTCCAAAACGAATCCCTTATAACCATGGATGTATTATTCAAATAAAACATTTAATTATTTCTACCTTGGGAATGGAGTGCAGTTCCATTTGTACCTTGCCTGTTGAGGGTTTGGAGAGCTTACAGGTTATACAGTTTTCCACAAACTTTCTAACATACTTCGACATACTTTCAAACCAATATTGTTCATAGACCTTGTTTAAAGTCTTCTGCCATCCAAGATGCATTATAGCCTCGTGATCATGATTAATGACCGACCAACTATGAATGACGAACTTTCTACCATGCAGATAAGGTCGAAAATGTTGTACAGTAATATACACGGCTAAAGTCTCTAGTTCATATGAATGATATTTTGATTCTGAAGCCGATGTACACTTGCTGAAGTATTCGATCACATTTGCCGTCAATTCTGTGAAGGAGCATTGCACCGTAGCCATCCGCGCTGGCGTCTGTATGCAATTCGATCGGAAGCTCAGGGTTGAATATGGTCAGCACCGGGTCACTTGTACGTATTAATTGTCTTAACTGCGTGGCAGTAGTTGGTTGACTTAATGCGGATAAAGCTTCTGTTTTTTAAGGATTGGGTTTAATTTCACCATCTTTAATATAAAACCCGAGATACTCTATTCCTGTCTTTGAAGAATGTGCACTTCGTTATGTTGAATGAAAATCCGTCATCTGACAAGGCTTTAAGCACTACTTTCAATCTTGTAAAAGCTTTTTCTTTGGAGTTTGCGACTATCAACACATCATCAATATAAACAATTGCATACGAGTATGCCAAATCACCTCAGGCTCGTACTATCGCTCTTTGAAATACTGACGAAGCGTTCTTCAAACCGAATGGCATAGCAAGGAACTCGTATTGGCCTTCTGGAGTCACGAAAGCTGTTTTCTCGATGGAATCAGTGTAAATCGGTATCTGATAAAATCCGCTGGCCATGTCCAAACTGCTAAAGTATTTATCCATATGCCATCTTTCTTTTAAACTAAAAGCATAGGACTAGGGAATGGAGAGCTACCTTGGCGGCTGACATTTCTTTCAATCATTTGTTGAATTTTGTCCCTAACTATTAGTTTTTCTTTTGCACTTAATCTATACGGACGTCTTTGTACAGTCTTATGTTCATCAATTAGATGAATTTCAAATTCTCCTGTAGTTATACGCCTGTTTGGCATGTCAGTTATGAAACTGTCTGAGAATTCATTTAAAATATTTCTTAATATTACCTATCATTATCATCAGCTAGTTCCACATTCCATTCTAAGATGCTTATCGAAGTTTTATTACTCACTACATTGATAATTTGATTCATACACATTGTGAATTTTTTTGCATCTATCATGACACCAAAACCTAGCTGCAATATTTCTCGACCAATTATAATATCGTACTTAAGGTAATTATCCATTACTACATGAAAAAGGACTTCTACATTAAATTCGGAAACATTTATAGTTGCCAATATTTGTAAGTTACTTTTAACAATGTTATCACCTATTCCTCTTAGAACTACCGTATTATAAATCCTTTTTCCAGCCAGCTTGTTGCAGAGTTTTTACTTGACCGAAGAGCATTCGGCACCCGAATCGAAGAAGAAGATAAAACTCTCACCCATTTGCTTCATAATACCAGTTGGCTCCAATACTGCACACATTTCGACTCGCTTCTCGTTGTTGTAGTTGTGCGTCGAAGTCGTTCCCTTCGTACATGCAGATGCAATGTGACCAGGATTGCCACACTTGAAGCAAGTAACTCCTGACCTCTCTCGTCCAGTCAAAGGTTTGCCAGTATGATGAATTGGTTTTGCGTCGTTTCTCTCTTCTCCCTTCTTCTTGCGGCATTCAAGCGCTTTATGTCCCATCTTGCCGCAATAATGACATTTGATTTGCGCCTGCGCCTTAAATTTCGCTCCCTTTGCTTATCGCAAACGCCTTTAATAGTTGCTGCAGTTCAATCCTAGTTTTTATGTTTGTAGTAAAAACGAAACTTTGCAGCCTGGGATCGATTTGGGACATGTGGGCCAACACTTAAGAAACAGATATTTCCTCTTGGCTCATTCCTTTCCACTTCGTCAGCAGTGACGTCACCAGCCTGCTGCCATATACTGACAAGGACTCGTTTGCATTCGGCCGTCCGTTGAGAATGTTGAGCAATACGGCAGACGGTGGCTCGATGCCTTCATAGCGATGTTAAAACAAATCCTTGAATTTCAGCCATAACATTCCAGCCAAGCAAATTTGGGATAGCCATTGCGAAGAGTTTCCAAGCAGCGATTTGCTGAGCGCCATGACCAGTGCTCCGCCTTCCAGTGGACGCTCGACGGTTTTACACCACGCTGCGGTATCGGTCTTAGGCACATCAGGAATGAACATCGGCAATGTCACCGAAATACTTTGCGAGGCTGCAGCCGATGTTGTTTGCACAGTATTCAGCAACATTTGGAAGTTTTGGTTTTGTGTCTCTAAAGTCGCCTGCAACACACCGTCAGAATGTTCTTGTGGCGATGGGAATCTCACTTCTGATGTCGAAGATAGGGATCTCTTAAAGGCCTCGCGAGTTGCTTTGTCCGTCATGATTTTACTATCACTTGGATTTTTTCTTACTAAGATGCGCAGTGAGTCGCAATTGTTCGTGTTGCCCGTTCGAAGGTTCTCGAAAGAATGACTTCTGAATACTTTTCTACTTTGGACCACTCTATCGGTTCCTTGTCATTCTGTAGTCACTTGTCATTCTTTTAATTTATTCTCTACTCCCTTTAATTTCACTCTCCTTGTTGCAACAACAATTGCGCCGCACTCGGCTAAGGTGAGTTCCCACCTAGCCACGCTCTTGAAACCCTTAGACGGTCTTAGAAGGTCACACTTCTTTCTCTCAACTCTTTATTTCTATTGACAGGTTTCTCTCCGTTACATTGATTTTATTTTACATTAAATATCAATATTATTAATTCTCTCGACATATATCACACAAATGATATTTTATGGGTCCACCCTAATATTGTACTGCCCTTATGGTATTCGAGAGCTGAGCCAGCAAAGTGCACCGCTAGGGGCTGTGCCTTTGTCTTGTTGGTGGCCAGCGATCGTACGACTCTTGCTACTTGTGCTTGGTCAGCGGTCTGCCGGGCATCCGGCCATGCATTGACTTTTTGTTAACTTTAAGTTTAAGTTTCTCATTTGACTTGATTGAATAAAGAGCTTAGCTCGAATTGATTTAACTCCGGCAACCGCCGTTAACATTTTATTATTTCACACTGTCTGAGTCTCTAGGCCAGCGGTGTATGAAGGGCAGTCACCCTTCCATCCTAATCAACATAGTTCAGCATTGGGAGATTTACGGCCAACCGGCCACCAACGTCAACTGGACCACCGTTGTTCGGACACACTATATAACGACAGCTGCGCCTGAGATAAGACTGAGCTAGCGGAACTGCCCCCGAAAAATAAGCAGTTCCTAACATCTTGCTCTCTCTTTCTTGGCGCAGGCCAAACATATTAATATAAATGTTTTTAGTCTATTTTATGTCTTGCTCTCTATTTCTTGGCGCAGGCTGAAACAAAAGCGGGACAAGAAAATGAGAATAAATAGCGCTGCCAACGCTAGGAGAAAGCAGAGTGCGCGGCTAATATATTCTATTAAATATTTTAAAATATAAGCAATTTTTCCCCTCTGTCGTCTGGCCAATTGCTATTATTTTGTTGTTTGTTGATGCTTACCAAACATTTATTAATATATGTAAATGTTTTTAGTCTATTTTATGTCTTGCTCTCTCTATCTTGGAGCCGGCTAAAACTAAAGTGGGACAAAAAAAAATGAGAATGTAAAGCACTGCCAGCGCTAAGAGAGAGCATAGTGAGCGGCTAATATATTCTATTGAATATTTTACAATTTAAACTATCTGTCCTTTTTCCCTCTGTGCTCTGGCCAATTTACTAATTGCTATTATTTTGTTGTTTGTTGATGCTTAACAAACGTATATTAATATAAATATTTTTTGTCTATTTTATGTCTTGCTCTCTCTTTCTTGGCGCAGGCTGAAACAAAAGCGGGACAAAAAATGAGATCGAAAAGCGCTGCCAACGCTAAGAGAAAGCAGAGTGCGCGGCTAATATATTGTGAGGAGTTGAATAACTCCCCACAAGTCTAAGCAGCAGCAGCAGCAGATGGCCGGCCGCTCACCAGATACGCGGCGAATTCGCGTAGTGACGGCGCGGCGAGGAGAGAGTTTGGAGACCACGGAGCAGGGATGGAGAACGAGAGAGTTTGGAGACCAAGGATGGAGAACGAGAGAGTTTGGTGACCAAGGATGGAGATCAGGAGAGTTTGGAGACCAAGGAGCGGAGAAGCTGGATCAGTCGATCACGAGGAGTCAAACCTTCAGGATCAGTTAAAGTTCCAAGTGAACAGTCAGTCAAGCAAGTAATCTACGAGGGAGCCACAACCAAGCGAGTCGTCGGAAGCAGCGCCGTGGGAAGCATACAAGGAGCAAGATCGCCACGTCGAGACGTTCGGGATTGGGACATCAAGAATCTCCGAATTGAGGCACAAGTGGCTGAGTTCCGGAAGGCATCACACGGCTAAGTCAAGGCGTTTGTTTTCCAACTTTGTTACGACCACACCCTGGCGAGTCGCCCGGCGGGTCTGTCAGAGACAAGCTAATGAGGCCTACGACGAAGAACCGTCAGCTTGGGGAGAAAAGTTGTCTGAGACCCAGCGTACCTTGCCCGACCAAGGCGTGACGAATGGGCGGTGGATCGGTTTGAGGTTTCAAGAGGCGTTCGCCTGGAGAGCCCTGCGGTTACCGGCGAAGTTCCCGAACAGCAACCGCCCAGCACCCCAAGTGCCAGGACGCCAAGCTTCTGATCAGGAGACAGCGCAGAGGACATCGCCGGCGACGCCAGCAGACATTTCCGGCAGCCACGTTACCATCGCCGCGCGGAGCTCATTGGGGAGCGCAGGAGCGTCGCGGACGTCAAGCATTAGGGTGAAGCCGGCGGAACGTTCGTCTGCGCTAAGCGTAAAGCAAAGGGATCTGCTAAGAAGTTTCCTGGCGGCAGCCTTGACTGTCAGCGCAATCTGAGCAAGAACCTAGCCGGACCGTCCGGGACAGAGCAAGGGACAGGTATTGCCTCGAAAGGCGTCGGCCTGGAGAGCAAGGCTTGTTCACCCTAGTCTGAGAACGGTGACGCTTCCCTAAGCCCATAAGGCCGAACTCTCTGCGAGTCTAAGGCGCGACAAGCGACCCCGAGGCAGCGCGTCGGCAAGCGAGCCGAGGCGGACAATACGAGCGTCCCGAGACACAGGAGCCAGCGGACGTCGAGTCAACGCGTCGACAAGCCAGGAAGAGGAGCACCAGCAGCCGGCGGAACCAGAGCAAGGAGATACCGAAGCCAGCCCAGCCACACACCCGCTGTACTAATACCACGAGAATAAATCCCAGTGTTACCATTTGATCCCTTTGTTTTCGTTTTGTCATATAAATTTGGTGGGACGAACACACAATCTTCTGAGCTAGCCGCACGAATCTCGTAGCGAGCAGACAACAAAATCAGTTCGTTACATCTGGCGCTCAACGTGATTGTCTCAACAGTGAGAACAGCACAATAAAAATGGGAAAGAAGTGGATTTACCGCCTCAAGAAGAAGGACTTCGCCCATGTCGCACAGAGGCTTAATGTCGCCCTGGAGGGCAGGCTAGACGACATGAGGAAGGCACTATCGGAATACTACTCAGAAACAGAGAACGATCCACAACTCGTCGACATCTGGGCCGAGCTGGAGGCGACATACCACGACAGAGCCGGCCCAAGCATTACGTTAACGAACGCTGAAGGGGACAACCTGGTGGCAAGCCTGAGCATTGACAACATGCAAAAAAAGGCCCACAGGAGATAATCAAGCTAAGATTAGAAAACAGCAGCGCTGACCCCGAGACCAAGCCAGTCGGACTATGCAAAGGTCGCTGAACAGGTCCGCGAGTGGTCGTTCAGGTTCGACGGGGCGGAAAAACCAATTGAGTTCCTGGAACAGGTAGAATGGTCCGCCAACACGTACGGCTTGGACCTTGATATGATCCCTCGAGCGATGCCGGAGTTGCTTAAAGGAAGGGCTTTGGAATGGTTCATCGCCAATAACAAGCAATGGAGAACCTGGGCAGAGCTCATAGAAAGCTTTCACACCTATTTTCTGCCAAGAGATTTCTTCACCAGGTTGGCGGACCAGGTCCGGCAACGGAAGCAAGGCTTCAGAGAGTCGTTCAAGGACTACATGACTACACTTAACTATTCTACGAAAGAGACGTTAAGGGTCATTAAAGAGAACTGCACCCCAAGCCTACGGATTTTCTTAAGAGCATACAAAGTGTCGGACCTGGATACGCTAATGATCCTAGCCGATGAGTACGAAGAACTTGAAAAGGAACGGGAAGTTTTCGCACAGGAGAACAAGTTCTTAAAGACCAAGTCGGCATCACCAACGCAGGTGACATGCAGAAGATGCGAGGAGACAGATAACCAGGACACACGAGGAAATGACCAATGGTCACCACCACACCAAGCCAGACGACACCAGGCAACAGATGCAACACGCGGAGGCAATTGGACACCACCCCCACAGCAACAGAGACAGCCAAACAATACCTTGTTGAGGCCGCCAAGCAACACACAGAGGCCAAAAGATGCCGCCCATATCACAGACCCGCAGGAGGCCTGTCGGAAATGCGATGGGAACGGACACTGGGCTAGAGGATATCGAAACCAGCGGCTGTTATTTTGCTGGATATGCGGCAAGGTGGGTGTCAGGAGCGTCGATTGCTGCCAACGATCGGGAAATGGCCAGCGATCTCAGCCGCAGAGAGGCGAGCGGGGATCGCACAATGCCACCTCTCCAAACTAACGGGCAAGCTAATCGAGGAGGAGCAGCAGTTGTCCGCAGCTGTGATGATTGGTGGGAACTGCTACAAAGCCACAATCGACACCGGAACAACGGCGAGCTTCGTTAGCGAAGAATTGGCGGACAATATTGCTGCTCTAGAAAGGATTACAAGTATTTTTCGGCACGGCTGCAAGATCATAATTTGGTCAACTAAATACCCAGAAGGGATTCTCATACGCCGATGCCCTTCGATCGGGGACGGAAAACCCACTCCAGTCTAATCTAGGAAACGCTCAGCAGATCCAAGTACAGTCGCAAAGCACTCTGGAAACTATGATGGTCACCATGCAACAAAGTATGATGGAACTCATGTCATTCATGAAAACGACCATGCAAACACTGGTTCAAAACCAGAACATGGTGTTACAGCTACTTGCAGCTAAGCAGTCCAAATAATCAGATGGCAAATCTACGAATAACAATGTGGAACGCCAATGGCGTTTCACGGCACAACCTTGAAGTAACACAGTTCCTGAATGAAAATCATATCGACATTATGCTACTGGTAGAGATGCACCTCACAAAGAAATACAACTTCCAAATAAGAGGCTACACTTTCTACCGCACAGACCATCCAGATGGTAAAGCCCACGGCGGAACCGGCATCCTAATCAGGGAACGCATCAAGCACCACTTTCACGAAAGGTTTTCAACTAATTACTTGCAAGCCACGTCTATCAAAGTGCAGTCAGGCAACGGAAACATCACCATAGCCGCTGTCTACTGCCCGCCTCCTTTACAATTTCTGAAGGACAATTCATGGACTTCTACAACTTGCTTGGAGATCGCTTTATAGCTGCAGGGGACTATAATGCCAAACACACGCACTGGGGATCACGCCTTGTGACTCCCAAAGGAAGGCAATTATACAATGCAATCATAAAACCGAACAACAAATTAGACTATGTTTCCCCTGGCAGCCCCACATACTGGCCAACAGACCCCAGGAAAGTTACAGACCTAAAAGACTTTGCGGTGACAAAAAACATTCCCCGAAATATAATAAGCGCCAAAGCGCTTTCGGACCTGTCGTCAGACCATTCGCCAGTGCTAATAACTCTTCTTCAAAGCACAAAAACTACAGATCACCCCCTCAGGCTGACATCGCACAGAACCAACTGGTTAAAATATAAAAAGTATGTAAGCTCACACATCAAATTAACCCCTCACTTCAACATCGAAGCGGACATCGACTGCTCTACCGATGCTCTTGAAGAAGTATTCGTGGAGGCAGCCACTATCTCAACACCACAAGGCAGGGACGTGCAAACCAACCACTTCAAAACTAATCTGCAAATTGAACGGTTAGTCCTAGAAAAGAGGCGCCTGCGACGTGCCTGGCAAACCAACAGATCTCCGTTATCAAAACAACGTCTTAAGGAAGCCACTCGCACACTAAATCGAGCTCTAAAGCAAGAAACAGAAAATGCACAGCTGCAGTACATTAAAAAACTTTCGCCAACCAGTACAAAACATCCTCTGTGGAGGATCACCCAAATCTGAGCTCTCGAAACAGTCACTCCGATAATAAACTCATCTGGCATCTGGGTCCGCAGCGACGAAGATAGTGCCGAAACTTTTGCTTTACATCTCAGAAACGTCTTCCAGCCGAACCCTGCCACTGGTTCATTTTTCCTACCACAAATCGAATCTGAATCTATTTCCCTACCACCATTGTTTCAGCCAAAGGAGATCGCGAAAGTCATTGGGGAACTGAAACCGAAAAAGGCCCCTGGCGGTGACCAAATAACCCCAAAAATGGTTATTGAACTTCCAAACTCTGCCATTGAGGTTATTTGTAAGCTCTTCAGTGGGATTATAACTCTCGGCTACTATCCGACAAAATGAAAAAAATCTATTATCATTATGATACCGAAGCCCGGAAAAGACCACACAATTCCGTCATCCTACAGGCCAATTAGTTTATTATCGTGTCTGTCTAAGCTGTTCGAAAAATGCCTTCTAACTCGCATAACACCATATCTAGGAGCACACAATGTTATCCCTGCTCATCAATTTGGATTTCGTCAAAACCATGGAACAATCGAACAAGTTAACAGTATAACATCAGAAATCCGCACAGCCTTTGAGCATCGGGAATACTGCAGCGCAATATTCCTCGATGTATCTCAAGCCTTCGATCGAGTATGGCTAGATGGCCTCATGCACAAAATCAAAACACACATGCCTAATTACACTCCCAAGCTTCTTGAGTCGTATCTATACAACAGGACCTTCGCAGTAAGGTGCAACACAACAACATCCGACGACTACATTATCAAAGCTGGAGTCCCGCAAGGAAGCGCGCTAGGGCCTACCCTGTTCCTCCTATACACAGCGGATATTCCCACGAACGAGCAGCTAACAACATCTACGTTCTCTGACGACACCGCAATTTTAAGTCGCTCGAGGTGCCCAGGCCGAGCCACAACACAGCTAGCAAACCACCTCCTCGTAGTAGAGAGGTGGCTATCTGATTGGCGGATTAAAATAAATGAACAAAAATGTAAACACATAACGTTTACTCTCAACAGGCAAACATGCCCTCCACTATTATTGAATAATACGCAGATTCCCCAAGTCAACGATGTAACGTATCTCGGCGTCCACCTTGACAGACGACTAACCTGGAGAAGACACATCGAACGCAAGAAAGTACATCTAAAACTAAAGGCCAGCAGCTTCCATTGGATTCTTAACGCTCGTTCGCCCCTGCGTCTGGACTACAAGGTTTTGCTCTACAACTCCACTCTCAAGCCCATCTGGACATATGGCTCCCAGCTATGGGGAAACGCCAGCAGAAGCAACATAGACATTATACAGCGCGTTCAATCGAAAATTCTGCGAACTATCACTGGGGCAACCAAAACATCCACAGGGACCTAAGCATTCTTACCGTAAAAGATGAAATAGACAAACAAAAAGCGTCCTACAACGAAAAACTCTTTGTGCACCCCAATCGCCTCGCAAGAGGCTTGACTTGGGTTTCCAGCCGATCCCGTCTACAACGCAACGACCTGCCAAGCCAGCTATAACTTTCGGGCCCCTTTAGCACAACATCAGTCATATGACTGTGAGTTAGATTAATTAGTCTAAGATTTGATACACTTATTGTTAGTATCCAAAGGGAGAAGATTCAATAAATAAATACCAAAGCATTTAAAAAAAAAAAAAGGTTGGCAGATGGAAGGTGCGGCGGAATTGATGCGCAGCTCGAGGTGGAGGTCAAATTCGGCAACAAATAAGTGACCATGAGCCTGTTGATTTTACCCGGAGTAGTGGATCCATTAGTGTTGGGATGGAACTTCCTGAAACAAGTCGGAACCGAGATAAGGTGTACTGGACACGAGATAATAATACCAGCCAGGAACCGACACAACGGATGGCTCGAGGAGAAGCTATCAGTAGCAGTCGTTCAACAAGTAAACGAGTTGGACGATACTACAGCGTTCCTTGAAGCAGAGCTGGCAGACTTCAGCACAATGACGGGAACATCGAATATGGCAGAACACCAGATCAAAATGAAGGATGACAAGCCAATCAAGCTGAGATACTACCCCAAGAACCCATAAATTCAAGGGGAAATCAACACAAAGGTGGACGAGCTTCTCCAAATGGGGTTCATAGAGCATTCAAAAAAAGAAGACAGGCAAGTGAAGACTGTGTGTCGACTTCATACAGATCAACGCGAAGTCAGTGAAGGATGCCTACCCGATGCCCCGCATAAACTACATCCTAGATCAACTAAGGGAAGCGCGGTACATCAGCAGTTTGGACCTGAAGGATGGATACTGGCAGATCCCACTGGAAGAGAGTACCACGGTACCAGGCAAGGGTCTGTTTCAGTGGAGGGTAATGCCGTTCGGACTTCATTCGGCGTCGGCAACGTTTCAACGAGTTTTGGACCAAGTAATTGGCCCCGAGATGTCACCTCACGCATTCGCTTACCAGGATGACATAATAGTGATCGGTCGCACGCTGGAAGAACACAAAAGAAACCTGAGAGAAGTGTTCCGGCGTCTAAAGGAGGCAAACCTGAGGCTGAATCGAGAAAAATGCCGATTCTTTAAGAAGGAACTTCTGTACCTGGGACATCGAGTGACTAGCGAGGGAATAGGAACAGATCCAGAAAAAGTAGCCGCCATCGCCGAACTGGAACAGCCATCGACCGTCAAAGAGCTCCGGCAATACCTAGGAGTAGCGTCGTGGTACGCCGACTTGTACCAGATTTTTCCAGAATCGTCAAACCCCTGAATGACCTGCTACGCAAAGGCAGTAAGTGGGAGTGGACACCGAGCGCCAGATGGCGTTTGAGGAATTAAAGGCAAGACTCGTGGCAGATCCGGTGCTAGCATGCCCGGACTTCAGTAGAACTTTCATCCTGCAAACAGACGCCAGCGACTACGGCATCGGAGCAATACTGACCCAGGACACCGAAAAGGGCGACAGAGTAATCTCCTATTCGCCGAACACTGAACGGCGCGGAGAAGGAGTGCTTGGCGATTGTCTGGGGGATCCGGAAGCTCAGGCCATATCTGGAAGGTTACCACTTTAAGGTAGTAACCGACCACATGGCCCTGAAGTGGCTCAACAGCATCGAAAGCCCTTCAGGAAGGATCGCCAGATGGGCCCTGGAGCTACAACAGTACGACTTTGGGATAGCGTACAGAAGGGGTCAGCTAATCGTGGTGGCCGACGCATTATCAAGGCAACCGCTACCAGAGACGCTACGAGGATTAAAAGAGGCATCGGCAACAATAGATTCAGGAGGGTGCAGCTGGATCAAGGACATGGGCGAAAAGATAAGGACCCAACCGCAGAAGTACCCGGACTATGTTATGGATGGTGAGACACTGTACAGAAACATACCTCACCGAGCAGGCAGTGAAGACGTCGCGTCATGGAAGATGTGCGTCCCAAAGTCGCTACGGGAAACAGTGTTGAGGGAAAACCACGACGCACTGTCTGCGGGACACGTAGGAAGCCGGAGGACAATTGCACGGTTGACAGCCCGATACTACTGACCAGGCATGCAGAGAAACGCCCGAGCCCACGTAAGGAAATGCGAGATTTGCATGCGGTTTAAGCCCAATCAGATGCAGGCGGCCGTGAAGATGTTGACCCAAGTGCCGGAGGAACCTTGGGCCACGGTATGTGCAGACTTCGTTGGACCCCTACCAAGATCTAAGCACGGGAACCAAATGCTGCTTGTCATAATATACAAATTTTCGAAATGAACGGAACTGGTGCCCCTGCGCAGTGCGACAGCAGAGTCGCTCAAGAAGGCGTTTAGGGAGCGCATAATCGCAAGGTACGTGGTCTCGAAGGTGGTCATAACGGACAACGGAGTGCAGTTTGCAAGCCGTATCTTCAAGAGTTTTCTGGCTGAGATGGGTATCAGACAACAGTTCACCGCACCATACAAACCAGAAGAGAATCCAACCGAACGAGCAAAGAGATCGGTCAAGACCATGATTGCGCAATTCGCAGGGCAGGACCAGAGAAACTGGGACGAGAAGTGGCCGGAGAATATGCTAGCATAGAACACGAGCACATCGGAATCCACCGGCCATACACCGGCGTTTCTTACCCAGGGCAGGGAACCACGTCTACCCAGCAGCCTATATGATAAGGAAACCCTAGGCACTGGACGAGCTACGGAGACCCCTGAGGAAAATGCAAACAAACTGAGGGAGGTATTCGAGATCGTGCGGCGAAATATGGAAAAGGCATCCCAGGACCAAGCCAGACACTATAATCTGAGAAGGAGGCAATGGTCACCAGCGGTGGGCGACATAGTGTTGGCGCAGGCTGAAACAAAAGCGGGACAAAAAATGAGATCGAAAAGCGCTGCCAACGCTAAGAGAAAGCAGAGTGCGCGGCTAATATATTGTGAGGAGTTGAATAACTCCCCACAAGTCTAAGCAGCAGCAGCAGCAGATGGCCGGCCGCTCACCAGATACGCGGCGAATTCGCGTAGTGACGGCGCGGCGAGGAGAGAGTTTGGAGACCACGGAGCAGGGATGGAGAACGAGAGAGTTTGGAGACCAAGGATGGAGAACGAGAGAGTTTGGTGACCAAGGATGGAGATCAGGAGAGTTTGGAGACCAAGGAGCGGAGAAGCTGGATCAGTCGATCACGAGGAGTCAAACCTTCAGGATCAGTTAAAGTTCCAAGTGAACAGTCAGTCAAGCAAGTAATCTACGAGGGAGCCACAACCAAGCGAGTCGTCGGAAGCAGCGCCGTGGGAAGCATACAAGGAGCAAGATCGCCACGTCGAGACGTTCGGGATTGGGACATCAAGAATCTCCGAATTGAGGCACAAGTGGCTGAGTTCCGGAAGGCATCACACGGCTAAGTCAAGGCGTTTGTTTTCCAACTTTGTTACGACCACACCCTGGCGAGTCGCCCGGCGGGTCTGTCAGAGACAAGCTAATGAGGCCTACGACGAAGAACCGTCAGCTTGGGGAGAAAAGTTGTCTGAGACCCAGCGTACCTTGCCCGACCAAGGCGTGACGAATGGGCGGTGGATCGGTTTGAGGTTTCAAGAGGCGTTCGCCTGGAGAGCCCTGCGGTTACCGGCGAAGTTCCCGAACAGCAACCGCCCAGCACCCCAAGTGCCAGGACGCCAAGCTTCTGATCAGGAGACAGCGCAGAGGACATCGCCGGCGACGCCAGCAGACATTTCCGGCAGCCACGTTACCATCGCCGCGCGGAGCTCATTGGGGAGCGCAGGAGCGTCGCGGACGTCAAGCATTAGGGTGAAGCCGGCGGAACGTTCGTCTGCGCTAAGCGTAAAGCAAAGGGATCTGCTAAGAAGTTTCCTGGCGGCAGCCTTGACTGTCAGCGCAATCTGAGCAAGAACCTAGCCGGACCGTCCGGGACAGAGCAAGGGACAGGTATTGCCTCGAAAGGCGTCGGCCTGGAGAGCAAGGCTTGTTCACCCTAGTCTGAGAACGGTGACGCTTCCCTAAGCCCATAAGGCCGAACTCTCTGCGAGTCTAAGGCGCGACAAGCGACCCCGAGGCAGCGCGTCGGCAAGCGAGCCGAGGCGGACAATACGAGCGTCCCGAGACACAGGAGCCAGCGGACGTCGAGTCAACGCGTCGACAAGCCAGGAAGAGGAGCACCAGCAGCCGGCGGAACCAGAGCAAGGAGATACCGAAGCCAGCCCAGCCACACACCCGCTGTACTAATACCACGAGAATAAATCCCAGTGTTACCATTTGATCCCTTTGTTTTCGTTTTGTCATATAAATTTGGTGGGACGAACACACAATCTTCTGAGCTAGCCGCACGAATCTCGTAGCGAGCAGACAACAAAATCAGTTCGTTACATCTGGCGCTCAACGTGATTGTCTCAACAGTGAGAACAGCACAATAAAAATGGGAAAGAAGTGGATTTACCGCCTCAAGAAGAAGGACTTCGCCCATGTCGCACAGAGGCTTAATGTCGCCCTGGAGGGCAGGCTAGACGACATGAGGAAGGCACTATCGGAATACTACTCAGAAACAGAGAACGATCCACAACTCGTCGACATCTGGGCCGAGCTGGAGGCGACATACCACGACAGAGCCGGCCCAAGCATTACGTTAACGAACGCTGAAGGGGACAACCTGGTGGCAAGCCTGAGCATTGACAACATGCAAAAAAAGGCCCACAGGAGATAATCAAGCTAAGATTAGAAAACAGCAGCGCTGACCCCGAGACCAAGCCAGTCGGACTATGCAAAGGTCGCTGAACAGGTCCGCGAGTGGTCGTTCAGGTTCGACGGGGCGGAAAAACCAATTGAGTTCCTGGAACAGGTAGAATGGTCCGCCAACACGTACGGCTTGGACCTTGATATGATCCCTCGAGCGATGCCGGAGTTGCTTAAAGGAAGGGCTTTGGAATGGTTCATCGCCAATAACAAGCAATGGAGAACCTGGGCAGAGCTCATAGAAAGCTTTCACACCTATTTTCTGCCAAGAGATTTCTTCACCAGGTTGGCGGACCAGGTCCGGCAACGGAAGCAAGGCTTCAGAGAGTCGTTCAAGGACTACATGACTACACTTAACTATTCTACGAAAGAGACGTTAAGGGTCATTAAAGAGAACTGCACCCCAAGCCTACGGATTTTCTTAAGAGCATACAAAGTGTCGGACCTGGATACGCTAATGATCCTAGCCGATGAGTACGAAGAACTTGAAAAGGAACGGGAAGTTTTCGCACAGGAGAACAAGTTCTTAAAGACCAAGTCGGCATCACCAACGCAGGTGACATGCAGAAGATGCGAGGAGACAGATAACCAGGACACACGAGGAAATGACCAATGGTCACCACCACACCAAGCCAGACGACACCAGGCAACAGATGCAACACGCGGAGGCAATTGGACACCACCCCCACAGCAACAGAGACAGCCAAACAATACCTTGTTGAGGCCGCCAAGCAACACACAGAGGCCAAAAGATGCCGCCCATATCACAGACCCGCAGGAGGCCTGTCGGAAATGCGATGGGAACGGACACTGGGCTAGAGGATATCGAAACCAGCGGCTGTTATTTTGCTGGATATGCGGCAAGGTGGGTGTCAGGAGCGTCGATTGCTGCCAACGATCGGGAAATGGCCAGCGATCTCAGCCGCAGAGAGGCGAGCGGGGATCGCACAATGCCACCTCTCCAAACTAACGGGCAAGCTAATCGAGGAGGAGCAGCAGTTGTCCGCAGCTGTGATGATTGGTGGGAACTGCTACAAAGCCACAATCGACACCGGAACAACGGCGAGCTTCGTTAGCGAAGAATTGGCGGACAATATTGCTGCTCTAGAAAGGATTACAAGTATTTTTCGGCACGGCTGCAAGATCATAATTTGGTCAACTAAATACCCAGAAGGGATTCTCATACGCCGATGCCCTTCGATCGGGGACGGAAAACCCACTCCAGTCTAATCTAGGAAACGCTCAGCAGATCCAAGTACAGTCGCAAAGCACTCTGGAAACTATGATGGTCACCATGCAACAAAGTATGATGGAACTCATGTCATTCATGAAAACGACCATGCAAACACTGGTTCAAAACCAGAACATGGTGTTACAGCTACTTGCAGCTAAGCAGTCCAAATAATCAGATGGCAAATCTACGAATAACAATGTGGAACGCCAATGGCGTTTCACGGCACAACCTTGAAGTAACACAGTTCCTGAATGAAAATCATATCGACATTATGCTACTGGTAGAGATGCACCTCACAAAGAAATACAACTTCCAAATAAGAGGCTACACTTTCTACCGCACAGACCATCCAGATGGTAAAGCCCACGGCGGAACCGGCATCCTAATCAGGGAACGCATCAAGCACCACTTTCACGAAAGGTTTTCAACTAATTACTTGCAAGCCACGTCTATCAAAGTGCAGTCAGGCAACGGAAACATCACCATAGCCGCTGTCTACTGCCCGCCTCCTTTACAATTTCTGAAGGACAATTCATGGACTTCTACAACTTGCTTGGAGATCGCTTTATAGCTGCAGGGGACTATAATGCCAAACACACGCACTGGGGATCACGCCTTGTGACTCCCAAAGGAAGGCAATTATACAATGCAATCATAAAACCGAACAACAAATTAGACTATGTTTCCCCTGGCAGCCCCACATACTGGCCAACAGACCCCAGGAAAGTTACAGACCTAAAAGACTTTGCGGTGACAAAAAACATTCCCCGAAATATAATAAGCGCCAAAGCGCTTTCGGACCTGTCGTCAGACCATTCGCCAGTGCTAATAACTCTTCTTCAAAGCACAAAAACTACAGATCACCCCCTCAGGCTGACATCGCACAGAACCAACTGGTTAAAATATAAAAAGTATGTAAGCTCACACATCAAATTAACCCCTCACTTCAACATCGAAGCGGACATCGACTGCTCTACCGATGCTCTTGAAGAAGTATTCGTGGAGGCAGCCACTATCTCAACACCACAAGGCAGGGACGTGCAAACCAACCACTTCAAAACTAATCTGCAAATTGAACGGTTAGTCCTAGAAAAGAGGCGCCTGCGACGTGCCTGGCAAACCAACAGATCTCCGTTATCAAAACAACGTCTTAAGGAAGCCACTCGCACACTAAATCGAGCTCTAAAGCAAGAAACAGAAAATGCACAGCTGCAGTACATTAAAAAACTTTCGCCAACCAGTACAAAACATCCTCTGTGGAGGATCACCCAAATCTGAGCTCTCGAAACAGTCACTCCGATAATAAACTCATCTGGCATCTGGGTCCGCAGCGACGAAGATAGTGCCGAAACTTTTGCTTTACATCTCAGAAACGTCTTCCAGCCGAACCCTGCCACTGGTTCATTTTTCCTACCACAAATCGAATCTGAATCTATTTCCCTACCACCATTGTTTCAGCCAAAGGAGATCGCGAAAGTCATTGGGGAACTGAAACCGAAAAAGGCCCCTGGCGGTGACCAAATAACCCCAAAAATGGTTATTGAACTTCCAAACTCTGCCATTGAGGTTATTTGTAAGCTCTTCAGTGGGATTATAACTCTCGGCTACTATCCGACAAAATGAAAAAAATCTATTATCATTATGATACCGAAGCCCGGAAAAGACCACACAATTCCGTCATCCTACAGGCCAATTAGTTTATTATCGTGTCTGTCTAAGCTGTTCGAAAAATGCCTTCTAACTCGCATAACACCATATCTAGGAGCACACAATGTTATCCCTGCTCATCAATTTGGATTTCGTCAAAACCATGGAACAAGTTAACAGTATAACATCAGAAATCCGCACAGCCTTTGAGCATCGGGAATACTGCAGCGCAATATTCCTCGATGTATCTCAAGCCTTCGATCGAGTATGGCTAGATGGCCTCATGCACAAAATCAAAACACACATGCCTAATTACACTCACAAGCTTCTTGAGTCGTATCTATACAACAGGACCTTCGCAGTAAGGTGCAACACAACAACATCCGACGACTACATTATCAAAGCTGGAGTCCCGCAAGGAAGCGCGCTAGGGCCTACCCTGTTCCTCCTATACACAGCGGATATTCCCACGAACGAGCAGCTAACAACATCTACGTTCGCTGACGACACCGCAATTTTAAGTCGCTCGAGGTGCCCAGGCCGAGCCACAACACAGCTAGCAAACCACCTCCTCGTAGTAGAGAGGTGGCTATCTGATTGGCGGATTAAAATAAATGAACAAAAATGTAAACACATAACGTTTACTCTCAACAGGCAAACATGCCCTCCACTATTATTGAATAATACGCAGATTCCCCAAGTCAACGATGTAACGTATCTCGGCGTCCACCTTGACAGACGACTAACCTGGAGAAGACACATCGAACGCAAGAAAGTACATCTAAAACTAAAGGCCAGCAGCTTCCATTGGATTCTTAACGCTCGTTCGCCCCTGCGTCTGGACTACAAGGTTTTGCTCTACAACTCCACTCTCAAGCCCATCTGGACATATGGCTCCCAGCTATGGGGAAACGCCAGCAGAAGCAACATAGACATTATACAGCGCGTTCAATCGAAAATTCTGCGAACTATCACTGGGGCAACCAAAACATCCACAGGGACCTAAGCATTCTTACCGTAAAAGATGAAATAGACAAACAAAAAGCGTCCTACAACGAAAAACTCTTTGTGCACCCCAATCGCCTCGCAAGAGGCTTGACTTGGGTTTCCAGCCGATCCCGTCTACAACGCAACGACCTGCCAAGCCAGCTATAACTTTCGGGCCCCTTTAGCACAACATCAGTCATATGACTGTGAGTTAGATTAATTAGTCTAAGATTTGATACACTTATTGTTAGTATCCAAAGGGAGAAGATTCAATAAATAAATACCAAAGCATTTAAAAAAAAAAAAAGGTTGGCAGATGGAAGGTGCGGCGGAATTGATGCGCAGCTCGAGGTGGAGGTCAAATTCGGCAACAAATAAGTGACCATGAGCCTGTTGATTTTACCCGGAGTAGTGGATCCATTAGTGTTGGGATGGAACTTCCTGAAACAAGTCGGAACCGAGATAAGGTGTACTGGACACGAGATAATAATACCAGCCAGGAACCGACACAACGGATGGCTCGAGGAGAAGCTATCAGTAGCAGTCGTTCAACAAGTAAACGAGTTGGACGATACTACAGCGTTCCTTGAAGCAGAGCTGGCAGACTTCAGCACAATGACGGGAACATCGAATATGGCAGAACACCAGATCAAAATGAAGGATGACAAGCCAATCAAGCTGAGATACTACCCCAAGAACCCATAAATTCAAGGGGAAATCAACACAAAGGTGGACGAGCTTCTCCAAATGGGGTTCATAGAGCATTCAAAAAAAGAAGACAGGCAAGTGAAGACTGTGTGTCGACTTCATACAGATCAACGCGAAGTCAGTGAAGGATGCCTACCCGATGCCCCGCATAAACTACATCCTAGATCAACTAAGGGAAGCGCGGTACATCAGCAGTTTGGACCTGAAGGATGGATACTGGCAGATCCCACTGGAAGAGAGTACCACGGTACCAGGCAAGGGTCTGTTTCAGTGGAGGGTAATGCCGTTCGGACTTCATTCGGCGTCGGCAACGTTTCAACGAGTTTTGGACCAAGTAATTGGCCCCGAGATGTCACCTCACGCATTCGCTTACCAGGATGACATAATAGTGATCGGTCGCACGCTGGAAGAACACAAAAGAAACCTGAGAGAAGTGTTCCGGCGTCTAAAGGAGGCAAACCTGAGGCTGAATCGAGAAAAATGCCGATTCTTTAAGAAGGAACTTCTGTACCTGGGACATCGAGTGACTAGCGAGGGAATAGGAACAGATCCAGAAAAAGTAGCCGCCATCGCCGAACTGGAACAGCCATCGACCGTCAAAGAGCTCCGGCAATACCTAGGAGTAGCGTCGTGGTACGCCGACTTGTACCAGATTTTTCCAGAATCGTCAAACCCCTGAATGACCTGCTACGCAAAGGCAGTAAGTGGGAGTGGACACCGAGCGCCAGATGGCGTTTGAGGAATTAAAGGCAAGACTCGTGGCAGATCCGGTGCTAGCATGCCCGGACTTCAGTAAAACTTTCATCCTGCAAACAGACGCCAGCGACTACGGCATCGGAGCAATACTGACCCAGGACACCGAAAAGGGCGACAGAGTAATCTCCTATTCGCCGAACACTGAACGGCGCGGAGAAGGAGTGCTTGGCGATTGTCTGGGGGATCCGGAAGCTCAGGCCATATCTGGAAGGTTACCACTTTAAGGTAGTAACCGACCACATGGCCCTGAAGTGGCTCAACAGCATCGAAAGCCCTTCAGGAAGGATCGCCAGATGGGCCCTGGAGCTACAACAGTACGACTTTGGGATAGCGTACAGAAGGGGTCAGCTAATCGTGGTGGCCGACGCATTATCAAGGCAACCGCTACCAGAGACGCTACGAGGATTAAAAGAGGCATCGGCAACAATAGATTCAGGAGGGTGCAGCTGGATCAAGGACATGGGCGAAAAGATAAGGACCCAACCGCAGAAGTACCCGGACTATGTTATGGATGGTGAGACACTGTACAGAAACATACCTCACCGAGCAGGCAGTGAAGACGTCGCGTCATGGAAGATGTGCGTCCCAAAGTCGCTACGGGAAACAGTGTTGAGGGAAAACCACGACGCACTGTCTGCGGGACACGTAGGAAGCCGGAGGACAATTGCACGGTTGACAGCCCGATACTACTGACCAGGCATGCAGAGAAACGCCCGAGCCCACGTAAGGAAATGCGAGATTTGCATGCGGTTTAAGCCCAATCAGATGCAGGCGGCCGTGAAGATGTTGACCCAAGTGCCGGAGGAACCTTGGGCCACGGTATGTGCAGACTTCGTTGGACCCCTACCAAGATCTAAGCACGGGAACCAAATGCTGCTTGTCATAATATACAAATTTTCGAAATGAACGGAACTGGTGCCCCTGCGCAGTGCGACAGCAGAGTCGCTCAAGAAGGCGTTTAGGGAGCGCATAATCGCAAGGTACGTGGTCTCGAAGGTGGTCATAACGGACAACGGAGTGCAGTTTGCAAGCCGTATCTTCAAGAGTTTTCTGGCTGAGATGGGTATCAGACAACAGTTCACCGCACCATACAAACCAGAAGAGAATCCAACCGAACGAGCAAAGAGATCGGTCAAGACCATGATTGCGCAATTCGCAGGGCAGGACCAGAGAAACTGGGACGAGAAGTGGCCGGAGAATATGCTAGCATAGAACACGAGCACATCGGAATCCACCGGCCATACACCGGCGTTTCTTACCCAGGGCAGGGAACCACGTCTACCCAGCAGCCTATATGATAAGGAAACCCTAGGCACTGGACGAGCTACGGAGACCCCTGAGGAAAATGCCAACAAACTGAGGGAGGTATTCGAGATCGTGCGGCGAAATATGGAAAAGGCATCCCAGGACCAAGCCAGACACTATAATCTGAGAAGGAGGCAATGGTCACCAGCGGTGGGCGACATAGTGTGGGCCAAGGAGCATCACCTGTCCAAAGCGGCTGAAAGATTCGCTGCAAAACTAGCCCCGAGGTACGATGGCCCTTACCAGGTTGTAGATTTCGTCTCTCCAGTGATCTGCAAAATTCGCCACACACAGTCGAAGAAAGAAAGGAAAGTTCACGTTGGCGACCTCAAGCAACAACAAAACGAGCAGACAGCAGAAACGTCAGATGTCTAACGACAGGTACGAGGCGGCAGGATTAGACGTCAGGCCGAAGCGAGAGTCATCCATACGCCACACGGAAAGGACAATCAGGATAGCACAAGGACATGGATAAGAAAAGGTCAATCAGGATAGCACAAGGTCATGGATAAGGATTTCACATTGATCCAGACTGCGAGGCCACATGATTATGCGTCAGGCCTAAGCGAGAGTCATCCACACGCCACGCAGGAAGGTCAACCATAAGGATAGGTCACATAGACATGGATAAGGATTTCACATTGATCCAGACTGCGAGGCCACAGGATTATGCGTCAGGCCCAAGCGAGAGTCATCCACACGCCACGCAGAAAGGACAATTACAAGGATAGGTCACAAGGACGTGATAAGGATAGATGGTGATCCCGACCGTAAGGCAACAGGATTCAGCCAGGGCAGTTGCCAGAGTCATCCGAGATTACGCCAGGCGAAAAGGATACTTACGAGGACAACACAAAGACACGAGTAACGATAATGGATCCACCCGCAAGGCAACAGGTTTCAGCGTCGGGCGCGAGCCAGAGTCAACCGATTACGCCACGTAGAAGAGAGTATGCGCGGAGGGAGACAAGCAACACGAGTCGCGCAGTCCAGACATACACCGCAGCATCTGGAGATTCTATACGGAGCACGGGGAGGACGGTGCAGAATCAGATCTACACCGTATCCAGTTGGTCACAAGGGATAGGAACCCGCATCGCAATAACAGTTAAGGGGAAAAAAACACGGGTAAACCCTGAAAGGAAAGAAAAGTAAACGCCGGCTCAACCGAAAGTGCAACTCACCACGGGCAGAAAAGCTCTGCTGCAAACGAAGGCCAAACGTTATTCAAGGCCGCTGGGGCCAATGTACTCGAGGTTGAGGGCAACGAACGGCATAGGCTAGAAGTAGCTGAGAAAATAAAATGGAAAAGACAGATAAGCCAGAAGCTGTGCGGGCAGATCAAAAGTTGCAAAATCTCCACGAGCCAGGGAAGGGGGCGCCTCGATAGGCGATCGATTGGCACTAGACGATATTGCGATCTATGGGCACACGAAAATGGAAATATCGGCAAAAGGTGGAAATATCGCAACGAGCAGGTGGTAACGCCGCACCGTCGGTATCGATAGGCGAATAAACATCGATCACGCACGGATGGTGTGACCAGGCGGAGGAACCAATGAAAAAAGTGGGACGCAGCAATGAGCAGCGAGCTGGGATCGATAACCCACGAGTATCGACGTCCCAGTGGAGTCATGGAAAATATCGGCGCGGGAGATTCAAGTTGCTACGAAGAGGATGACCAGCGCTGTAGAAACTCAATGGAGTTAAGAGCGTAGAGGGAGCATCGAGGGACCAACTAGGGAGCGCCGCGGGAATCGGAAGGAGCATCACAAGGACTCGAAGGCTAGAATATGCAAGGAAACGCCGGAGAGTAGGACCGAGTTTTTTGTTGGTTATGTTTCCCGAAGCAAGGGGAGCATCACGGGAATCAGCGGGACGGCGGCTGTGGGCAGAGAATCGGTTGGAAGCGGTACGTGAAGGACAAGTGGGTCAACCAGGAGGCACGGACTTTGGACCCGGAGTGGAGAGATCCAGCGGGCCGTGCGCAAAAGGGAAGTAACGGTTCCCGGAGGCCCTATATAAGGCCGCAGAGCGCTGGCAGCTGGATCAGTCGATCACGAGGAGTCAAACCTTCAAGATCAGTTAAAGTACCAAGTGAACAGTCAGTCAAGCAAGTAATCTACGAGGGAGCCACAACCAAGCGAGTCGTCGGAAGCAGCGCCGTGGGAAGCATACAAGGAGCAAGATCGTCACGTCGAGACGTTCGGGATTTGGACATCAAGAATCTCCGAATTGAGGCACAAGTGGCTGAGTTCCGGAAGGCATCACACGGCTAAGTCAAGGCGTTTGTTTTCCAACTTTGTCACGACCACACCCTGGCGAGTCGCCCGGCGGGTCTGTCAGAGACATGCGAAAGAGGCCTACGACGAAGAACCGTCAGCTTGGGGAGAAAAGTTGTCTGAGACCCAGCGTACCTTGCCCGACAAAGGCGTGACGGACGGGCGGTGGATCGGTTTGAGGTTTCAAGAGGCGTTCGCCTGGAGAACCCTGCGGTTACCGGCGAAGTTCCCGAACAGCAACCGCCCAACACCCCGAGTGCCAGGACGCCAAGCGTCTGATCAGGAGACAGCGCAGAGGACATCGCCGGCGACGCCAGCAGACATTTCCGGCAGCCACGTTACCATCGCCGCGCGGAGCTCATTGGGGAGCGCAGGAGCGTCCCGGACGTCAAATATTAGGGTGAAGCCGGCGGAACGTTCGTCTGCGCTAAGCGTAAAGCAAAGTGATCTGCTAAGAAGTTTCCTGGCGGTAGCCTTGACTGTCAGCGCGATCTGAGCAAGAACCTAGCCGGACCGTCCGGGACAGAGCAAGGGACAGGTATTGCCTCGAAAGGCGTCGCCTGGAGAGCAAGGCTTGTTCACCCTAGTCTGAGAACGGTGACGCTTCCCTAAGCCCATAAGGCCGAACTCTCTGCGAGTCTAAGGCGCGACAAGCGACCCCGAGGCAGCGCGTCGGCAAGCGAGCCGAGGCGGCCCTACGAGCGTCCAGAGACACAGGAGCCAGCGGACGTCGAGTCAACGCGTCGACAAGCCAGGAAGAGGAGCACCAGCAGCCGGCGGAACCAGAGCAAGGAGACACCGAAGCCAGCCCAGCCAAACACCCGCTGTACTAATACCACGAGAATAAATCCCACTGTTACCATTTGATCCCTTTGTTTTCTCACTGATCTACGGGGCAGTCACGTCATATGAATTTGGTGGGACGAACACACAATCTTCTGAGCTAGCCGCACGAATCTCGTAGCGAGCAGACAACAAAATCAGTTCGTTACATCTGGCGCTCAACGTGATTGTCCCAACAGTAAGAACAGCACAATAAAAATGGGAAAGAAGTGGATTTACCGCCTCAAGAAGGAGGACTTCGCCCATGTCGCACAGAGGCTTAATGTCGCCCTGGAGGGCAGGCTAGACGACATGAGGAAGGCACTATCGGAATACTACTCAGAAACAGAGAACGATCCACAACTCGTCGACATCTGGGCCGAGCTGGAGGCGACATACCACGACAGAGCCGGCCCAAGCATTACGTTAACGAACGCTGAAGGGGACAACCTGGTGGCAAGCCTGAGCATTGACAACATGCAAAAAGAGGCCCACAGGAGATAATCAAGCCAAGATTAGAAAACAGCAGCGCTGACCCCGAGACCAAGGCAGTCGGACTATGCAATTGAGTTCCTGGAACAGGTAGAATGGTCCGCCAACACGTACGGCTTGGACCTTGATATGATCCCTCGAGCGATGCCGGAGTTGCTTAAAAGAAGGGCTTTGAAATGGTTCATCGCCAATAACAAGCAATGGAGAACCTGGGCAGAGCTCATAGAAAGCTTTCTCTGCCAAGAGATTCCTTCACCAGGCTGGCGGACCAGGTCCAGCAACGGAAGCAAGGCTTCAGAGAGTCGTTCAAGGTATACATGACTACACTTAACTATTCTACGAAAGAGACGTTAAGGGTCATTAAAGAGAACTGCACCCCAAGCCTACGGATTTTCTTGAGAGCATACAAAGTGTCGGACCTGGATACGCTAATGATCCTAGCCGATGAGTACGACGAACTTGAAAAGGAACGGGAAGTTTTCGCACAGGAGAACAAGTTCTCAAAGAACAAGTCGGCATCACCAACGCAGGTGACATGCAGAAGATGCGAGGAGACAGATGACCAATGGTCACCACCACACCAAGCCAGACGACACCAGGCAACAGATGCAACACGCGGAGGCAATTGGACACCACCCCCACAGCAACAGAGACAGCCAAACAATACCTTGTTGAGGCCGCCAAGCAACACACAGAGGCCAAAAGATGCCGCCCATATCACAGACCCGCAGGAGGCCTGTCGGAAATGCGATGGGAACGGACACTGGGCTAGAGGATATCGAAACCAGCGGCTGTTATTTTGCTGGATATGCGGCAAGGTGGGTGTCAGGAGCGTCGATTGCTGCCAACGATCGGGAAGTGGCCAGCGATCTCAGCCGCAGAGAGGCGAGCGGGGATCGCACAATGCCACCTCTCCAAACTAACGGGCAAGCTAATCGAGGAGGAGCAGCAGTTGTCCGCAGCTGTGATGATTGGTGGGAACTGCTACAAAGCCACAATCGACACCGGAACAACGGCGAGCTTCGTTAGCGAAGAATTGGCGGACAATATTGCTGCTCTAGAAAGGATTACAAGTATTTTTCGGCACGGCTGCAAGATCATAATTTGGTCAACTAAATACCCAGAAGGGATTCTCATACGCCGATGCCCTTCGATCGGGGACGGAAAACCCACTCCAGTCTAATCTAGGAAACGCTCAGCAGATCCAAGTACAGTCGCAAAGCACTCTGGAAACTATGATGGTCACCATGCAACAAAGTATGATGGAACTCATGTCATTCATGAAAACGACCATGCAAACACTGGTTCAAAACCAGAACATGGTGTTACAGCTACTTGCAGCTAAGCAGTCCAAATAATCAGATGGCAAATCTACGAATAACAATGTGGAACGCCAATGGCGTTTCACGGCACAACCTTGAAGTAACACAGTTCCTGAATGAAAATCATATCGACATTATGCTACTGGTAGAGACGCACCTCACAAAGAAATACAACTTCCAAATAAGAGGCTACACTTTCTACCGCACAGACCATCCAGATGGTAAAGCCCACGGCGGAACCGGCATCCTAATCAGGGAACGCATCAAGCACCACTTTCACCAAAGGTTTTCAACTAATTACTTGCAAGCCACGTCTATCAAAGTGCAGTCAGGAAACGGAAACATCGCCATAGCCGCTGTCTACTGCCCGCCTCCTTTACAATTTCTGAAGGACAATTCATGGACTTCTAAAACTTGCTTGGAGATCGCTTTATAGCTGCAGGGGACTATAATGCCAAACACACGCACTGGGGATCACGCCTTGTGACTCCCAAAGGAAGGCAATTATACAATGCAATCATAAAACCGAACAACAAATTAGACTATGTTTCCCCTGGCAGCCCCACATACTGGCCAACAGACCCCAGGAAAGTTACAGACCTAACAGACTTTGCGGTGACAAAAAACATTCCCCGCAATATAATAAGCGCCAAAGCGCTTTCGGACCTGTCGTCAGACCATTCGCCAGTGCTAATAACTCTTCTTCAAAGCACAAAAACTACAGATCACCCCCTCAGGCTGACGTCGCACAGAACCAACTGGTTAAAATATAAAAAGTATGTAAGCTCACACATCAAATTAACCCCTCACTTCAATATCGAAGCGGACATCGACTGCTCTACCGATGCTCTTGAAGAAGTATTCGTGGAGGCAGCCACTATCTCAACACCACAAGGCACCAACCACTTCAAAACTAATCTGCAAATTGAACGGTTAGTCCTAGAAAAGAGGCGCCTGCGACGTGCCTGGCAAACCAACAGATCTCCGTCATCAAAACAACGTCTTAAGGAAGCCACTCGCACACTAAATCGAGCTCTAAAGCAAGAAACAGAAAATGCACAGCTGCAGTACATTAAAAAACTTTCGCCAACCAGTACAAAACATCCTCTGTGGAGGATCACCCAAATCTGAGCTCTCGAAACAGTCACTCCGATAATAAACTCATCTGGCATCTGGGTCCGCAGCGACGAAGATAGTGCCGAAACTTTTGCTTTACATCTCAGAAACGTCTTCCAGCCGAACCCTGCCACTGGTTCATTTTTCCTACCACAAATCGAATCTGAATCTATTTCCCTACCACCATTGTTTCAGCCAAAGGAGATCGCGAAAGTCATTGGGGAACTGAAACCGAAAAAGGCCCCTGGCGGTGACCAAATAACCCCAAAAATGGTTATTGAACTTCCAAACTCTGCCATTGAGGTTATTTGTAAGCTCTTCAATGGGATTATGACTCTCGGCTACTATCCGACAAAATGAAAAAAATCTATTATCATTATGATACCGAAGCCCGGAAAAGACCACACAATTCCGTCATCCTACAGGCCAATTAGTTTATTATCGTGTCTGTCTAAGCTGTTCGAAAAATGCCTTCTAACTCGCATAACACCATATCTAGGAGCACACAATGTTATCCCTGCTCATCAATTTGGATTTCGTCAAAACCATGGAACAATCGAACAAGTTAACAGTATAACATCAGAAATACGCACAGCCTTTGAGCATCGGGAATACTGCAGCGCAATATTCCTCGATGTATCTCAAGCCTTCGATCGAGTATGGCTAGATGGCCTCATGCACAAAATCAAAACACACATGCCTAATTACACTCACAAGCTTCTTGAGTCGTATCTATACAACAGGACCTTCGCAGTAAGGTGCAACACAACAACATCCGACGACTACATTATCAAAGCTGGAGTCCCGCAAGGAAGCGCGCTAGGGCCTACCCTGTTCCTCCTATACACAGCGGATATTCCCACGAACGAGCAGCTAACAACATCTACGTTCGCTGACGACACCGCAATTTTAAGTCGCTCGAGGTGCCCAGGCCGAGCCACAACACAGCTAGCAAACCACCTCCTCGTAGTAGAGAGGTGGCTATCTGATTGGCGGATTAAAATAAATGAACAAAAATGTAAACACATAACGTTTACTCTCAACAGGCAAACATGCCCTCCACTATTATTGAATAATACGCAGATTCCCCAAGTCAACGATGTAACGTATCTCGGCGTCCACCTTGACAGACGACTAACCTGGAGAAGACACATCGAACGCAAGAAAGTACATCTAAAACTAAAGGCCAGCAGCTTCCACTGGATTCTTAACGCTCGTTCGCCCCTGCGTCTGGACTACAAGGTTTTGCTCTACAACTCCACTCTCAAGCCCATCTGGACATATGGCTCCCAGCTATGGGGAAACGCCAGCAGAAGCAACATAGACATTATACAGCGCGTTCAATCGAAAATCCTGCGAACTATCACTGGGGCAACCAAAACATCCACAGGGACCTAAGCATTCTTACCGTAAAAGATGAAATAGACAAACAAAAAGCGTCCTACAACGAAAAACTCTTTGTGCACCCCAATCGCCTCGCAAGAGGCTTGACTTGGGTTTCCAGCCGATCCCGTCTACAACGCAACGACCTGCCAAGCCAGCTATAACTTTCGGGCCCCTTTAGCACAACATCAGTCATATGACTGTGAGTTAGATTAATTAGTCTAAGATTTGATACACTTATTGTTAGTATCCAAAGGGAGAAGATTCAATAAATAAATACCAAAGCATTTAAAAAAAAAAAAAAGGTTGGCAGATGGAAGGTGCGGCGGAATTGATGCGCAGCTCGAGGTGGAGGTCAAATTCGGCAACAAACAAGTGACCATGAGCCTGTTGATTTTACCCGGAGTAGTGGATCCATTAGTGTTGGGATGGAACTTCCTGAAACAAGTCGGAACCGAGATAAGGTGTGCTGGACACGAGATAATAATACCAGCCAGGAACCGACACAACGGATGGCTCGAGGAGAAGCTATCAGTAGCAGTCGTTCAACAAGTAAACGAGTTGGACGATACTACAGCGTTCCTTGAAGCAGAGCTGGCAGACTTCAGCACAATGACGGGAACATCGAATATGGCAGAACACCAGATCAAAATGAAGGATGACAAGCCAATCAAGCTGAGATACTACCCCAAGAACCCATAAATTCAAGGGGAAATCAACACAAAGGTGGACGAGCTTCTCCAAATGGGGTTCATAGAGCATTCAAAAAAAGAAGACAGGCAAGTGAAGACTGTGTGTCGACTTCATACAGATCAACGCGAAGTCAGTGAAGGATGCCTACCCGATGCCCCGCATAAACTACATCCTAGATCAACTAAGGGAAGCGCGGTACATCAGCAGTTTGGACCTGAAGGATGGATACTGGCAGATCCCACTGGAAGAGAGTACCACGGTACCAGGCAAGGGTCTGTTTCAGTGGAGGGTAATGCCGTTCGGACTTCATTCGGCGTCGGCAACGTTTCAACGAGTTTTGGACCAAGTAATTGGCCCCGAGATGTCACCTCACGCATTCGCTTACCAGGATGACATAATAGTGATCGGTCGCACGCTGGAAGAACACAAAAGAAACCTGAGAGAAGTGTTCCGGCGTCTAAAGGAGGCAAACCTGAGGCTGAATCGAGAAAAATGCCGATTCTTTAAGAAGGAACTTCTGTACCTGGGACATCGAGTGACTAGCGAGGGAATAGGAACAGATCCAGAAAAAGTAGCCGCCATCGCCGATCTGGAACAGCCATCGACCGTCAAAGAGCTCCGGCAATACCTAGGAGTAGCGTCGTGGTACGCCGACTTGTACCAGATTTTTCCAGAATCGTCAAACCCCTGAATGACCTGCTACGCAAAGGCAGTAAGTGGGAGTGGACACCGAGCGCCAGATGGCGTTTGAGGAATTAAAGGCAAGACTCGTGGCAGATCCGGTGCTAGCATGCCCGGACTTCAGTAGAACTTTCATCCTGCAAACAGACGCCAGCGACTACGGCATCGGAGCAATACTGACCCAGGACACCGAAAAGGGCGACAGAGTAATCTCCTATTCGCCGAACACTGAACGGCGCGGAGAAGGAGTGCTTGGCGATTGTCTGGGGGATCCGGAAGCTCAGGCCATATGGCCACATGACCACATGGCCCTGAAGTGGCTCAACAGCATCGAAAGCCCTTCAGGAAGGATCGCCAGATGGGCCCTGGAGCTACAACAGTACGACTTTGGGATAGCGTACAGAAGGGGTCAGCTAATCGTGGTGGCCGACGCATTATCAAGGCAACCGCTACCAGAGACGCTACGAGGATTAAAAGAGGCATCGGCAACAATAGATTCAGGAGGGTGCAGCTGGATCAAGGACATGGGCGAAAAGATAAGGACCCAACCGCAGAAGTACCCGGACTATGTTATGGATGGTGAGACACTGTACAGAAACATACCTCACCGAGCAGGCAGTGAAGACGTCGCGCATGGAAGATGTGCGTCCCAAAGTCGCTACGGGAAACAGTGTTGACGCACTGTCTGCGGGACACGTAGGAAGCCGGAGGACAATTGCACGGTTGACAGCCCGATACTACTGACCAGGCATGCAGAGAAACGCCCGAGCCCACGTAAGGAAATGCGAGATTTGCATGCGGTTTAAGCCCAATCAGATGCAGGCGGCCGTGAAGATGTTGACCCAAGTGCCGGAGGAACCTTGGGCCACGGTATGTGCAGACTTCGTTGGACCCCTACCAAGATCTAAGCACGGGAACCAAATGCTGCTTGTCATAATATACAAATTTTCGAAATGAACGGAACTGGTGCCCCTGCGCAGTGCGACAGCAGAGTCGCTCAAGAAGGCGTTTAGGGAGCGCATAATCGCAAGGTACGTGGTCTCGAAGGTGGTCATAACGGACAACGGAGTGCAGTTTGCAAGCCGTATCTTCAAGAGTTTTCTGGCTGAGATGGGTATCAGACAACAGTTCACCGCACCATACAAACCAGAAGAGAATCCAACCGAACGAGCAAAGAGATCGGTCAAGACCATGATTGCGCAATTCGCAGGGCAGGACCAGAGAAACTGGGACGAGAAGTGGCCGGAGAATATGCTAGCATAGAACACGAGCACATCGGAATCCACCGGCCATACACCGGCGTTTCTTACCCAGGGCAGGGAACCACGTCTACCCAGCAGCCTATATGATAAGGAAACCCTAGGCACTGGACGAGCTACGGAGACCCCTGAGGAAAATGCCAACAAACTGAGGGAGGTATTCGAGATCGTGCGGCGAAATATGGAAAAGGCATCCCAGGACCAAGCCAGACACTATAATCTGAGAAGGAGGCAATGGTCACCAGCGGTGGGCGACATAGTGTGGGCCAAGGAGCATCACCTGTCCAAAGCGGCTGAAAGATTCGCTGCAAAACTAGCCCCGAGGTACGATGGCCCTTACCAGGTTGTAGATTTCGTCTCTCCAGTGATCTGCAAAATTCGCCACACACAGTCGAAGAAAGAAAGGAAAGTTCACGTTGGCGACCTCAAGCAACAACAAAACGAGCAGACAGCAGAAACGTCAGATGTCTAACGACAGGTACGAGGCGGCAGGATTAGACGTCAGGCCGAAGCGAGAGTCATCCATACGCCACACGGAAAGGACAATCAGGATAGCACAAGGACATGGATAAGAAAAGGTCAATCAGGATAGCACAAGGTCATGGATAAGGATTTCACATTGATCCATACTGCGAGGCCACATGATTATGCGTCAGGCCTAAGCGAGAGTCATCCACACGCCACGCAGGAAGGTCAACCATAAGGATAGGTCACATAGACATGGATAAGGATTTCACATTGATCCAGACTGCGAGGCCACAGGATTATGCGTCAGGCCCAAGCGAGAGTCATCCACACGCCACGCAGAAAGGACAATTACAAGGATAGGTCACAAGGACGTGATAAGGATAGATGGTGATCCCGACCGTAAGGCAACAGGATTCAGCCAGGGCAGTTGCCAGAGTCATCCGAGATTACGCCAGGCGAAAAGGATACTTACGAGGACAACACAAAGACACGAGTAACGATAATGGATCCACCCGCAAGGCAACAGGTTTCAGCGTCGGGCGCGAGCCAGAGTCAACCGATTACGCCACGTAGAAGAGAGTATGCGCGGAGGGAGACAAGCAACACAAGTCGCGCAGTCCAGACATACACCGCAGCATCTGGAGATTCTATACGGAGCACCGGGAGGACGGTGCAGAATCAGATCTACACCGTATCCAGTTGGTCACAAGGGATAGGAACCCGCATCGCAATAACAGTTAAGGGGAAAAAAACACGGGTAAACCCTGAAAGGAAAGAAAAGTAAACGCCGGCTCAACCGAAAGTGCAACTCACCACGGGCAGAAAAGCTCTGCTGCAAACGAAGGCCAAACGTTATTCAAGGCCGCTGGGGCCAATGTACTCGAGGTTGAGGGCAACGAACGGCATAGGCTAGAAGGAGCTGAGAAAATAAAATGGAAAAGACGGATAAGCCAGAAGCTGTGCGGGCAGATCAAAAGTTGCAAAATCACCACGAGCCAGGGAAGGGGGCGCCTCGATAGGCGATCGATTGGCACTAGACGATATTGCGATCTATGGGCACACGAAAATGGAAATATCGGCAAAAGGTGGAAATATCGCAACGAGCAGGTGGTAACGCCGCACCGTCGGTATCGATAGGCGAATAAACATCGATCACGCACGGATGGTGTGACCAGGCGGAGGAACCAATGAAAAAAGTGGGACGCAGCAATGAGCAGCGAGCTGGGATCGATAACCCACGAGTATCGACGTCCCAGTGGAGTCATGAAAAATATCGGCGCGGGAGATTCAAGTTGCTACGAGGAGGATGACCAGCGCTGTAGAAACTCAATGGAGTTAAGAGCGTAGAGGGAGCATCGAGGGACCAACTAGGGAGCGCCGCGGGAATCGGAAGGAGCATCACAAGGACTCGAAGGCTAGAATATGCAAGGAAACGCCGGAGAGTAGGACCGAGTTTTTTGTTGGTTATGTTTCCCGAAGCAAGGGGAGCATCACGGGAATCAGCGGGACGGCGGCTGTGGGCAGAGAATCGGTTGGAAGCGGTACGTGAAGGACAAGTGGGTCAACCAGGAGGCACGGACTTTGGACCCGGAGTGGAGAGATCCAGCGGGCCGTGCGCAAAAGGGAAGTAACGGTTCCCGGAGGCCCTATATAAGGCCGCAGAGCGCTGGCAGCTGGATCAGTCGATCACGAGGAGTCAAACCTTCAAGATCAGTTAAAGTACCAAGTGAACAGTCAGTCAAGCAAGTAATCTACGAGGGAGCCACAACCAAGCGAGTCGTCGGAAGCAGCGCCGTGGGAAGCATACAAGGAGCAAGATCGTCACGTCGAGACGTTCGGGATTTGGACATCAAGAATCTCCGAATTGAGGCACAAGTGGCTGAGTTCCGGAAGGCATCACACGGCTAAGTCAAGGCGTTTGTTTTCCAACTTTGTCACGACCACACCCTGGCGAGTCGCCCGGCGGGTCTGTCAGAGACATGCGAAAGAGGCCTACGACGAAGAACCGTCAGCTTGGGGAGAAAAGTTGTCTGAGACCCAGCGTACCTTGCCCGACAAAGGCCTGACGGACGGGCGGTGGATCGGTTTGAGGTTTCAAGAGGCGTTCGCCTGGAGAACCCTGCGGTTACCGGCGAAGTTCCCGAACAGCAACCGCCCAACACCCCGAGTGCCAGGACGCCAAGCGTCTGATCAGGAGACAGCGCAGAGGACATCGCCGGCGACGCCAGCAGACATTTCCGGCAGCCACGTTACCATCGCCGCGCGGAGCTCATTGGGGAGCGCAGGAGCGTCCCGGACGTCAAATATTAGGGTGAAGCCGGCGGAACGTTCGTCTGCGCTAAGCGTAAAGCAAAGTGATCTGCTAAGAAGTTTCCTGGCGGTAGCCTTGACTGTCAGCGCGATCTGAGCAAGAACCTAGCCGGACCGTCCGGGACAGAGCAAGGGACAGGTATTGCCTCGAAAGGCGTCGCCTGGAGAGCAAGGCTTGTTCACCCTAGTCTGAGAACGGTGACGCTTCCCTAAGCCCATAAGGCCGAACTCTCTGCGAGTCTAAGGCGCGACAAGCGACCCCGAGGCAGCGCGTCGGCAAGCGAGCCGAGGCGGCCCTACGAGCGTCCAGAGACACAGGAGCCAGCGGACGTCGAGTCAACGCGTCGACAAGCCAGGAAGAGGAGCACCAGCAGCCGGCGGAACCAGAGCAAGGAGATACCGAAGCCAGCCCAGCCAAACACCCGCTGTACTAATACCACGAGAATAAATCCCACTGTTACCATTTGATCCCTTTGTTTTCTCACTGATCTACGGGGCAGTCACGTCATATGAATTTGGTGGGACGAACACACAATCTTCTGAGCTAGCCGCACGAATCTCGTAGCGAGCAGACAACAAAATCAGTTCGTTACATCTGGCGCTCAACGTGATTGTCCCAACAGTAAGAACAGCACAATAAAAATGGGAAAGAAGTGGATTTACCGCCTCAAGAAGGAGGACTTCGCCCATGTCGCACAGAGGCTTAATGTCGCCCTGGAGGGCAGGCTAGACGACATGAGGAAGGCACTATCGGAATACTACTCAGAAACAGAGAACGATCCACAACTCGTCGACATCTGGGCCGAGCTGGAGGCGACATACCACGACAGAGCCGGCCCAAGCATTACGTTAACGAACGCTGAAGGGGACAACCTGGTGGCAAGCCTGAGCATTGACAACATGCAAAAAGAGGCCCACAGGAGATAATCAAGCCAAGATTAGAAAACAGCAGCGCTGACCCCGATACCAAGCCAGTCGGACTATGCAAAGGACGCTGAACAGGTCCGCGAATGGTCGTTCAGGTTCGACGGGGCGGAAAAACCAATTGAGTTCCTGGAACAGGTAGAATGGTCCGCCAACACGTACGGCTTGGACCTTGATATGATCCCTCGAGCGATGCCGGAGTTGCTTAAAAGAAGGGCTTTGAAATGGTTCATCGCCAATAACAAGCAATGGAGAACCTGGGCAGAGCTCATAGAAAGCTTTCTCTGCCAAGAGATTCCTTCACCAGGCTGGCGGACCAGGTCCGGCAACGGAAGCAAGGCTTCAGAGAGTCGTTCAAGGTATACATGACTACACTTAACTATTCTACGAAAGAGACGTTAAGGGTCATTAAAGAGAACTGCACCCCAAGCCTACGGATTTTCTTAAGAGCATACAAAGTGTCGGACCTGGATACGCTAATGATCCTAGCCGATGAGTACGACGAACTTGAAAAGGAACGGGAAGTTTTCGCACAGGAGAACAAGTTCTCAAAGAACAAGTCGGCATCACCAACGCAGGTGACATGCAGAAGATGCGAGGAGACAGATGACCAATGGTCACCACCACACCAAGCCAGACGACACCAGGCAACAGATGCAACACGCGGAGGCAATTGGACACCACCCCCACAGCAACAGAGACAGCCAAACAATACCTTGTTGAGGCCGCCAAGCAACACACAGAGGCCAAAAGATGCCGCCCATATCACAGACCCGCAGGAGGCCTGTCGGAAATGCGATGGGAACGGACACTGGGCTAGAGGATATCGAAACCAGCGGCTGTTATTTTGCCAGGGTGTCAGGAGCGTCGATTGCTGCCAACGATCGGGAAATGGCCAGCGATCTCAGCCGCAGAGAGGCGAGCGGGGATCGCACAATGCCACCTCTCCAAACTAACGGGCAAGCTAATCGAGGAGGAGCAGCAGTTGTCCGCAGCTGTGATGATTGGTGGGAACTGCTACAAAGCCACAATCGACACCGGAACAACGGCGAGCTTCGTTAGCGAAGAATTGGCGGACAATATTGCTGCTCTAGAAAGGATTACAAGTATTTTTCGGCACGGCTGCAAGATCATAATTTGGTCAACTAAATACCCAGAAGGGATTCTCATACGCCGATGCCCTTCGATCGGGGTCGGAAAACCCACTCCAGTCTAATCTAGGAAACGCTCAGCAGATCCAAGTACAGTCGCAAAGCACTCTGGAAACTATGATGGTCACCATGCAACAAAGTATGATGGAACTCATGTCATTCATGAAAACGACCATGCAAACACTGGTTCAAAACCAGAACATGGTGTTACAGCTACTTGCAGCTAAGCAGTCCAAATAATCAGATGGCAAATCTACGAATAACAATGTGGAACGCCAATGGCGTTTCACGGCACAACCTTGAAGTAACACAGCTCCTGAATGAAAATCATATCGACATTATGCTACTGGTAGAGACGCACCTCACAAAGAAATACAACTTCCAAATAAGAGGCTACACTTTCTACCGCACAGACCATCCAGATGGTAAAGCCCACGGCGGAACCGGCATCCTAATCAGGGAACGCATCAAGCACCACTTTCACCAAAGGTTTTCAACTAATTACTTGCAAGCCACGTCTATCAAAGTGCAGTCAGGAAACGGAAACATCGCCATAGCCGCTGTCTACTGCCCGCCTCCTTTACAATTTCTGAAGGACAATTCATGGACTTCTAAAACTTGCTTGGAGATCGCTTTATTGCTGCAGGGGACTATAATGCCAAACACACGCACTGGGGATCACGCCTTGTGACTCCCAAAGGAAGGCAATTATACAATGCAATCATAAAACCGAACAACAAATTAGACTATGTTTCCCCTGGCAGCCCCACATACTGGCCAACAGACCCCAGGAAAGTTACAGACCTAACAGACTTTGCGGTGACAAAAAACATTCCCCGCAATATAATAAGCGCCAAAGCGCTTTCGGACCTGTCGTCAGACCATTCGCCAGTGCTAATAACTCTTCTTCAAAGCACAAAAACTACAGATCACCCCCTCAGGCTGACGTCGCACAGAACCAACTGGTTAAAATATAAAAAGTATGTAAGCTCACACATCAAATTAACCCCTCACTTCAATATCGAAGCGGACATCGACTGCTCTACCGATGCTCTTGAAGAAGTATTCGTGGAGGCAGCCACTATCTCAACACCACAAGGCAGGGACGTGCAAACCAACCACTTCAAAACTAATCTGCAAATTGAACGGTTAGTCCTAGAAAAGAGGCGCCTGCGACGTGCCTGGCAAACCAACAGATCTCCGTCATCAAAACAACGTCTTAAGGAAGCCACTCGCACACTAAATCGAGCTCTAAAGCAAGAAACAGAAAATGCACAGCTGCAGTACATTAAAAAACTTTCGCCAACCAGTACAAAACATCCTCTGTAGAGGATCACCCAAATCTGAGCTCTCCAATCGAAACAGTCACTCCGATAAGAAACTCATCTGGCATCTGGGTCCGCAGCGACGAAGATAGAGCCGAAACTTTTGCTTTACATCTCAGAAACGTCTTCCAGCCGAACCCTGCCACTTGTTCATTTTTCCTACCACAAATCGAATCTGAATCAATTTCCCTACCACCATTGTTTCAGCCAAAGGAGATCGCGAAAGTCATTGGGGAACTGAAACCGAAAAAGGCCCCTGGCGGTGACCAAATAACCCCAAAAATGTTAATTGAACTTCCAAACTCTGCCATTGAGGTTATTTGTAAGCTCTTCAATGGGATTATAACTCTCGGCTACTATCCGACAAAATGAAAAAAATCTATTATCATTATGATACCGAAGCCCGGAAAAGACCACACAATTCCGTCATCCTACAGGCCAATTAGTTTATTATCGTGTCTGTCTAAGCTGTTCGAAAAATGCCTTCTAACTCGCATAACACCATATCTAGGAGCACACAATGTTATCCCTGCTCATCAATTTGGATTTCGTCAAATTATGGAACAATCGAACAAGTTAACAGAATAACATCAGAAATACGCACAGCCTTTGAGCATCGGGAATACTGCAGCGCAATATTCCTCGATGTATCTCAAGCCTTCGATCGAGTATGGCTAGATGGCCTCATGCACAAAATCAAAACACACTTGCCTAATTACACTCACAAGCTTCTTGAGTCGTATCTATACAACAGGACCTTCGCAGTAAGGTGCAACACAACAACATCCGACGACTACATTATCAAAGCTGGAGTCCCGCAAGGAAGCGCGCTAGGGCCTACCCTGTTCCTCCTATACACAGCGGATATTCCCACGAACGAGCAGCTAACAACATCTACGTTCGCTGATGACACCGCAATTTTAAGTCGCTCGAGGTGCCCAGGCCGAGCCACAACACAGCTAGCAAACCACCTCCTCGTAGTAGAGAGGTGGCTATCTGATTGGCGGATTAAAATAAATGAACAAAAATGTAAACACATAACGTTTACTCTCAACAGGCAAACATGCCCTCCACTATTATTGAATAATACGCAGATTCCCCAAGTCAACGATGTAACGTATCTCGGCGTCCACCTTGACAGACGACTAACCTGGAGAAGACACATCGAACGCAAGAAAGTACATCTAAAACTAAAGGCCAGCAGCTTCCACTGGATTCTTAACGCTCGTTCGCCCCTGCGTCTGGACTACAAGGTTTTGCTCTACAACTCCACTCTCAAGCCCATCTGGACATATGGCTCCCAGCTATGGGGAAACGCCAGCAGAAGCAACATAGACATTATACAGCGCGTTCAATCGAAAATCCTGCGAACTATCACTGGGGCACCATGGTATATTCGCAACCAAAACATCCACAGGGACCTAAGCATTCTTACCGTAAAATATGAAATAGACAAACAAAAAGCGTACTGCAACGAAAAACTCTCTGTGCACCCCAATCGCCTCGCAAGAGTCTTGACTTGGGTTTCCAGCCAATCCCGTCTACAACGCAACGACCTGCCAAGCCAGCTATAACTTTCGGGCCCCTTTAGCACAACATCAGTCAAATGACTGTGACTTAGATTAATTAGTCTAAGATTTGATATTGATTTATTGTTAGTATCCAAAGAGAGAAGATTCAATAAATAAATACCAAAGCATTTAAAAAAAAAAAAAAGGTTGGCAGATGGAAGGTGCGGCGGAATTGATGCGCAGCTCGAGGTGGAGGTCAAATTCGGCAACAAACAAGTGACCATGAGCCTGTTGATTTTACCCGGAGTAGTGGATCCATTAGTGTTGGGATGGAACTTCCTGAAACAAGTCGGAACCGAGATAAGGTGTGCTGGACACGAGATAATAATACCAGCCAGGAACCGACACAACGGATGGCTCGAGGAGAAGCTATCAGTAGCAGTCGTTCAACAAGTAAACGAGTTGGAGCGTTTCTTGAAGCAGAGCTGGCAGACTTCAGCACAATGACGGGAACATCGAATATGGCAGAACACCAGATCGAAATGAAGGATGACAAGCCAGTCAAGCTGAGATACTACCCCAAGAACCCATAAATTCAAGGGGAAATCAACACAAAGGTGGACGTGCTTCTCCAAATGGGGTTCATAGAGCATTCAAAGAGCCCATACAGCTCCCCCATCGTGATGGTGAAAAAGAAGACAGGCAAGTGAAGACTGTGTGTCGACTTCATACAGATCAACGCGAAGTCAGTGAAGTATGCCTACCCGATGCCTCGCATAAACTACATCCTAGATCAACTAAGGGAAGCGCGGTACATCAGCAGTTTGGACCTGAAGGATGGATACTGGCAGATCCCACTGGAAGAGAGTAGCAGGCAATATACGGCGTTCACGGTACCAGGCAAAGGTCTGTTTCAGTGGAGGGTAATGCCGTTCGGACTTCATTCGGCGTCGGCAACGTTTCAACGAGTTTTGGACCAAGTAATTGACCCCGAGATGTCACCTCACGCATTCGCTTACCAGGATGACATAATAGTGATCGGTCGCACGATGGAAGAACACAAAAGAAACCTTAGAGAAGTTTTCCGGCGTCTAAAGGAGGCAAACCTGAGGCTGAATCCAGAAAAATGCCGATTCTTTAAGAAGGAACTGCTGTACCTGGGACATCGAGTGACTAGCGAGGGAATAGGAAGAGATCCAGAAAAAGTAGCCGCCATCGCCGAACTGGAACAGCCATCGACCGTCAAAGAGCTCCGGCAATACCTAGGAGTAGCGTCGTGGTACGCCGACTTGTACCAGATTTTTCCAGAATCGTCAAACCCCTGAATGAACTGCTACGCAAAGGCAGTAAGTGGGAGTGGACACCAGAGCGCCAGATGGCGTTTGAGGAATTAAAGGCAAGACTCGTGGCAGATCCGGTGCTAGCATGCCCGGACTTCAGTAGAACTTTCATCCTGCAAACAGACGCCAGCGACTACGGCATCGGAGCAATACTGACCCAGGACACCGAAAAGGGCGACAGAGTAATCACCTATTCGCCGAACACTGAACGGCGCGGAGAAGGAGTGCTTGGCGATTGTCTGGGGGATCCGGAAGCTCAGGCCTTATCTGGAAGGTTACCACTTTAAGGTAGTAACCGACCACATGGCCCTGAAGTGGCTCAACAGCATCGAAAGCCCTTCAGGAAGGATCGCCAGATGGGCCCTGGAGCTACAAAAGTAAGACTTTGAGATAGCGTACAGAAGGGGTCAACTTATCGTGATGGCCGACGCATTATCAAGACAACCGCTACCAGAGACGCTACGAGGATTAAAAGAGGCATCGGCAACAATAGATTCAGGAGGTTGCAGCTGGATCAAGGACATGGGCGAAAAGATAAGGACCCAACCGCAGAAGTACCCGGACTATGTTATGGATGGTGAGACACTGTACAGAAACATACCTCACCGAGCAGGCAGTGAAGACGTCGCGTCATGGAAGATGTGCGTCCCAAAGTCGCTACGGGAAACAGTGTTGAGGGAAAACCACTACGCACTGTCTGCGGGACACGTAGGAAGCCGGAGGACAATTGCACGGTTGACAGCCCGATACTACTGACCAGGCATGCAGAGAAACGCCCGAGCCCACGTAAGGAAATGCGAGATTTGCATGCGGTTTAAGCCCAATCAGATGCAGGCGGCCGTGAAGATGTTGACCCAAGTGCCGGAGGAACCTTGGGCCACGGTATGTGCAGACGTCGTTGGACCCCTACCAAGATCTAAGCACGGGAACCAAATGCTGCTTGTCATAATATACAAATTTTCGAAATGAACGGAACTGGTGCCCCTGCGCAGTGCGACAGCAGAGTCGCTCAAGAAGGCGTTTAGGGAGCGCATAATCGCAAGGTACGTGGTCTCGAAGGTGGTCATAACGGACAACGGAGTGCAGTTTGCAAGCCGTATCTTCAAGAGTTTTCTGGCTGAGATGGGTATCAGACAACAGTTCACCGCACCATACAAACCAGAAGAGAATCCAACCGAACGAGCAAAGAGATCGGTCAAGACCATGATTGCGCAATTCGCAGGGCAGGACCAGAGAAACTGGGACGAGAAGTGGCCGGAGATTATGCTAGCATGGAACACGAGCACATCGGAATCCACCGGCCATACACCGGCGTTTCTTACCCAGGGCAGGGAACCACGTCTACCCAGCAGCCTATATGATAAGGAAACCCTAGGCACTGGACGAGCTACGGAGACCCCTGAGGAAAATGCCAACAAACTGAGGGAGGTATTCGAGATCGTGCGGCGAAATATGGAAAAGGCGTCCCAGGACCAAGCCAGACACTATAATCTGAGAAGGAGGCAATGGTCACCAGCGGTGGGCGACATAGTGTGGGCCAAGGAGCATCACCTGTCCAAAGCGGCTGAAAGATTCGCTGCAAAACTAGCCCCGAGGTACGATGGCCCTTACCAGGTTGTAGATTTCGTCTCTCCAGTGATCTGCAAAATTCGCCACACACAGTCGAAGAAAGAAAGGACAGTTCACGTTGGCGAGCTCAAGCAACAACAAAACGAGCAGACAGCAGAAACGTCAGATGTCTAACGACAGGTACGAGGCGGCAGGATTAGACGTCAGGCCGAAGCGAGAGTCATCCATACGCCACACGGAAAGGACAATCAGGATAGCACAAGGACATGGATAAGAAAAGGTCAATCAGGATAGCACAAGGTCATGGATAAGGATTTCACATTGATCCAGACTGCGAGGCCACAGGATTATGCGTCAGGCCCAAGCGAGAGTCATCCACACGCCACGCAGAAAGGACAATTACAAGGATAGGTCACAAGGACGTGATAAGGATGGATGGTGATCCCCACCGTAAGGCAACAGGATTCAGCCAGGGCAGTTGCCAGAGTCATCCGAGATTACGCCAGGCGAAAAGGATACTTACGAGGACAACACAAAGACACGAGTAACGATAAGGGATCCACCCGCAAGGCAACAGGTTTCAGCGTCGGGCGCGAGCCAGAGTCAACCGATTACGCCACGTAGAAGAGAGTATGCGCGGAGGGAGACCAGCAATACAAGTCGCGCAGTCCAGACATACACCGCAGCATCTGGAGATTCTATACGGAGCACCGGGAGGACGGTGCAGAATCAGATCTACACCGTATCCAGTTGGTCACAAGGGATAGGAACCCGCATCGCAATAACAGTTAACAGGAAAAAAACACGGGTAAGCCCTGAAAGGAAAGAAAAGTAAACGCCGGCTCAACCGAAAGTGCAACTCACCACGGGCAGAAAAGCTCTGCTGCAAACGAAGGCCAAACGTTATTCAAGCCCGCTGGGGCCATTGTACTTGAGGTTGAGGGCAACGAACGGCATAGACTAGAAGGAGCTGAGAAAATAAAATGGAAAAGACAGATCAGCCAGAAGCTGTGCGGGCAGATCAAAAGTTGCAAAATCACCACGAGCCAGGGAAGGGGGCGCCTCGATAGGCGATCGATTGGCACTAGACGATATTGCGATCTATGGGCACACGAAAATGGAAATATCGGCAAAAGGTGGAAATATCGCAACGAGCAGGTGGTAACGCCGCACCGTCGGTATCGATAAGCGAATAAACATCGATCACGCACGGATGGTGTGACCAGGCGGAGGAACCAATGAAAAAAGTGGGACGCAGCAATGAGCAGCGAGCTGGGATCGATAACCCACGAGTATCGACGTCCCAGTGGAGTCATGGAAAATATCGGCGCGGGAGATTCAAGTTGCTACGAGGAGGATGACCAGCGCTGTAGAAACTCAATGGAGTTAAGAGCGTAGAGGGAGCATCGAGGGACCAACTAGGGAGTGCCGCGGGAATCGGAAGGAGCATCACAAGGACTCGAAGGCTAGAATATGCAAGGAAACGCCGGAGAGTAGGACCGAGTTTTTTGTTTGTTATGTTTCCCGAAGCAAGGGGAGCATCACGGGAATCAGCGGGACGGAGGCTGTGGGCAGAGAATCGGTTGGAAGCGGTACGTGAAGGACAAGTGGGTCAACCAGGAGGCACGGACTTTGGACCCGGAGTGGAGAGATCCAGCGGGCCGTGCGCAAAAGGGAAGTAACGGTTCCCGGAGGCCCTATATAAGGCCGCAGAGCGCTGGCAGCTGGATCAGTCGATCACGAGGAGTCAAACCTTCAAGATCAGTTAAAGTACCAAGTGAACAGTCAGTCAAGCAAGTAATCTACGAGGGAGCCACAACCAAGCGAGTCGTCGGAAGCAGCGCCGTGGGAAGCATACAAGGAGCAAGATCGTCACGTCGAGACGTTCGGGATTGGGACATCAAGAATCTCCGAATTGAGGCACAAGTGGCTGAGTTCCGGAAGGCATCACACGGCTAAGTCAAGGCGTTTGTTTTCCAACTTTGTCACGACCACACCCTGGCGAGTCGCCCGGCGGGTCTGTCAGAGACATGCGAAAGAGGCCTACGACGAAGAACCGTCAGCTTGGAGAGAAAAGTTGTCTGAGACCCAGCGTACCTTGCCCGACAAAGGCGTGACGGACGGGCGGTGGATCGGTTTGAGGTTTCAAGAGGCGTTCGCCTGGAGAACCCTGCGGTTACCGGCGAAGTTCCCGAACAGCAACCGCCCAACACCCCGAGTGCCAGGACGCCAAGCTTCTGATCAGGAGACAGCGCAGAGGACATCGCCGGCGACGCCAGCAGACATTTCCGGCAGCCACGTTACCATCGCCGCGCGGAGCTCATTGGGGAGCGCAGGAGCGTCCCGGACGTCAAATATTAGGGTGAAGCCGGCGGAACGTTCGTCTGCGCTAAGCGTAAAGCAAAGTGGTCTGCTAAGAAGTTTCCTGGCGGTAGCCTTGACTGTCAGCGCGATCTGAGCAAGAACCTAGCCGGACCGTCCGGGACAGAGCAAGGGACAGGTATTGCCTCGAAAGGCGTCGCCTGGAGAGCAAGGCTTGTTCACCCTATTATATTATTGGGAATATAATTTTTTTTATTTCTAGAATTTAAGAATTTCAAATTAAATTTAATAATTATAACTGCAACGAACTTCTGCTTGCTCTCTCTTCCTTGGCGCAAGCTGAATCAAAAGCGGGACAAAAAAATTAGAGTGAAAAGCGCTGCCAACGATAAGAGAGAGCAGAGTGCGCGGCTATTAAATTCTATTGAATATTTAACAATTTAAGCTATTTGTTCTTTTCCCTTCTGTCCTCAGGCCAATTTACTAGTTGCTATTATTTTGTTGCTTGTTGATGCTTACCAAACATATTAACATAAATGTTTTTAGTCTATTTTATGTCTTGCTCTCTCTTCCTTGGCGCAATCTAAAACAAAAGCGGAACAAAAAAAATTAGAATGAAAAGCGCTGGAAACGCCAAGAGAGACCAGAGTGCGCGGCTAACTTATTCTATTGAATATCTAACAATTTAAACTATTTGTCCTTTTCCCCTCTGTCCACTGGCTAATTTACTAATTGCTAGTATTTTGTTGTTTGTTGATGCTTAACAAACATATATTAATATAAATGTTTTTAGTCAATTTTATGTCTCTCTTTTCCTTGGCGCAGTCTGAAACAAAAGCGGGACAAAAAAATGAGAATGAAAAGCGCTGTCAACGCTAAGAGAGACCAGAGTGCGCGGCGAACTTATTCTATTGAATATCTAACAATTTAAACTTTTTGTCCTTTTCCCCTCTGTACACTGGCCAATTTACTAATTGCTATTATTTTGTTGTTTGTTGATGCTTAACAAACATATACTAATATAAATGTTTTAAGTCTATTTTATGTCTTGCTCTCTCTTCCTTGACGCAGGCTGAAACAAAAGCGGGACAAAAAAAATAGAATGATAAGTGCTGGCAACGCCAAGAGAGAGCAGAGTGCGCGGCTAACATATTCATACTACCTACCTACCTACTTCAGAATATAGCTTATTTCACTAATCATTACACTAATTTTCCGTGTTCCAAGTAGTATATAAGCATGTATCAAATGAAGAATAAATCAGTTACCAACGCAACATATAACTCTGCGGTTCTACGTTCCACCTCCGGGAAAAGAGCTCTTAATCCTACACTATCTCAACTAGCAGCTAACCACGTTAGCTCAACCTCAGCGTAGCTCCAGCATCGCTTGTGGTCCGGCATCGCAGTAACCATCGTTACCATTGCCGCGACGCGATCGTCCTGCCAGCAAAGCGTCCCCATTACCCCCTTGTCCCGCGGTATGACCCAGAAGTGTCTACTTCGGTTAGACACAAACATTGGTGACCCCGACGTGATCCTTTACCAACAAAGGATCACACTCCAGCCACCCCCTTCCCACCCAAGGGTGGACCTCTGACTGGTGAGAAGACCCGTTAAGTTCACTACATCCACCCGCCCTGGAAACCATAGCTCATCTAGCTTTACAGAATACTCAGCTTAATCCAGCTTCACCGGATTCACAGCTTCATCCAGCTTCACAGAATACGCTTCTCCATCCAGCGTACAGGATTGTCAACTTATTCCAGCTTCACAGGATTCACAGCTTCATCCAGCTTCACAGGATACTCAGCTTCATCCAGCTTTACAGGATACTTAGCTTCATCCAGCTTCACAGGATACGCTTCTTCATCCAACGTCACAGTATCGTCAGCTTAATCGAGCTTCACAGGACTCACAGCTTCATCCAGCTTCACAGGACCCACAGCTTTATCCAGCTTCACAGAATTCTTTGTTTCCAAGACACACAATATGTCTACATGATTCATAGAGAAATCAAGTCACACAAGAATCGATTACACAATCGACACAATCGACCAAAATGAGCTACAAGTACAGATCCAACAGCTCATAAAGAATTATTGCAAGGATTCGGTCGAAGGAGGCCACCGAGACGTCTATTATTCCGGTAAGCTAAGTCAGCTAAACGATCTCTGGCAGCAGTTTTGCGACCTAGATGAAGAAGTCCAACAAGCGGCATTACCCACTGGAAGTGAGTACTCTTCACGACTAGTGGCACTTAAGGAGCTGGTCGAAAAATATCACATAATCTTTCTGGACAACATGCCGACTGGAAGCGGACTTCCGAAGGCCCCCAGACGAACTTCGGCCAGCATCAAGATCACAACAGGAGATCAAGTTAAAGGAGACTCCGCAATTGACACAGTGATCCGACAGTTGCAGAGAAGATGCAACGAATTGGAAACATCATTAACATTAGCCTCGAACGCCCCAACCGTCACCCCAGCCCTGCAAAGGCACCTGGATCTCCATTGGGCGTTACTGAGGCAAGCCCACGACGAATTGGATAGCACACCTGGGGCCGCAGCTCTGGCAGAACCAGAGCTAGCCCAATTCCACACATTATACGAAGAATACGAAATGAACCTGCTTCGAGAAAACGATGCGCCAATGAGCCTAAACTTTCCATAATCTCTTTGTGGAATTGGTACATAATAAACTATATTCGGCTAGTCATAAACTACATATTCTACAGAGTTCGCTTCATGGTGAAGCGAGGAACGTTTTGACAGACACAGCCTTCTCACAAGGTGACTATGACGACACCTGGTTGCGATTGAAGGCCATGTACCAGAACGGAAAAATACTAGTATTCGCCGCCATAGCAAAAATTATTGACCATAAGCCTATAGACTGCTCCTCGCGCCAAATAACATCGATATCAGCACAAAATCCTGGGATCTAATCCTGGGTTTTATCATCAGAAGAAAACTAGACAAGCAGTCTCTAGCTGCACTGGAAAATTCAGCGGATGCACCAACGGAAACTCCAACGTTAAGGAGTGTACTGACGTTTATTGAGCGACGCGCTTGCATGCTGGAGACGATAAGGGCTCAACCTACAGCAACACTCCGCCATCAGTCAGTTCACAACGAAGAGAGCTGTAAGATTTGTCACCTAGGACCACATCATCTTAGAGCATGTAGCCGTTTCCAGGAAATGGACCGCAAAACACGGCGCCAAGCCAATCTTCAAGTAGGAACATGCTCAAATTGTTTGTCTACAGCTCAGAAGGTTGAAAACTGTGGATCATCGATCACACCAAGGACCGACTAGCAATCCAGTGACCGGAGCAGCAACCATTGCTGGCTACGACAACCCTAGAGGATATACTCTGCTAGCGACCGCCAAGGTATCATTACAAGGGCCAACCGGTCAACTACAAGCATGTCGCGCTGTAATAGATGCTGGATCACAGGTGAATATTATCTCAAGGAGGATGGCAGATCTGCTATCTCTTAAGAAAATGTCACCGATTGAAATATCTGGAATCGGAAAAATAACAACAGCAATTAGATCAACACTAAAGCTTTCATCAGTTACATCAGGTTTTGAAACACTAATAGAGGTATTTATTATTCCCACAGTCATTACAGACCAACCGTCAGTACCGATTGCAACCGATCCTAATATTCCCGAGAGACTGCCGTTAGCAGATCCTGACTTTCGTCAACCTGGACCCATTGACTAAACCTTCGGTGTTGAGGTAAATTCTCGTGTAATAAAGGGTGAACTTCTTGAACTATGACCTAATAAACCTTTGGCCCAAGGCACTAGGCTTGATTATATAATAACAGGCTTTCTCGATAAAGAAAACTAATCTGATACGGAAATCAACCCTATTCTGGTAGAAGACAGACAGGATTTTGCAGGACCGAAAGCTGCTTATGAGCCAACGAAAGATAAAAATCCGATGAATTATACTCAATTTGGTATAGAAGAAAGCAAACGGCAGAATGAGATTTCACTCGATGAAGAAGGGATTCATTTAACGAACTTAGCATTGATGGATCATAAAAAAAAGAGCCTGAAGATATATGTTGCCAATCATGAACACAGCGACACTGACTCGTCCGATCGAGAATCAACCGCTACAAATAATGGTTTATTGCAGCTGACTGAACTTTATACTGCAAGAGAAAAACCAATTTATATAGAACCGACTTCTCATCAATTTAAAACCTACAAGAAGTCTGACTTTTGTTCAACATTTCTAAACGTAACCAACAAATATCTTACCTTTGTGGAAGAAGGTCCACATACCATAGACGTGCCAAATGATCAAGTTCTACGAGGGCACAATTTCAGTCCCCACGGCAATGTCAATTTTATCGAAAAGGTGAGTGTTAAGAAGCATCAAGAAGTACCTGAATCACAAACATGAACCTCCGCAGCTGAAGGAAGGATCCTCCACGGTCAATGATTTGTAAGGTGCTTTCTATACAATTCGGCCGTCGGCTGACCGACATCACGCCTTAATTGAGGGTACCCCTCAATGGGGGGAGAATGTTCGTACCCAAGGGTGCTCAACATGACCAGCACACAACAAATCAAGCAGTAACCAAGATGGAACAGTACCAGGCGCTCAGTAGCACCCACTGCAGATGAGAATGGCTGATCAGCATATTATATGTCTCACTAACTCACCGTCTTACCGACTCAACGGTACACTGACCCAGTCAGCACATTTTGCAGGGTCAGCCGAGCCAACGACGCAAACTGCTACCATAATCAAAACTCCCTGACCTATCTACCTACTTTATAATATAGCTTATTTCACTAATCATTACACTAATCTTCCGTGTTCCAAGTAGTATACAAGCATGTATCAAATGGAGAATAAATCAGTTATCAACGCAACTTATAACTCCGTGGTTCTACTTTCCACCTCCGGGAATAGAGCTCGTAATCCTACACTATCTTAACTAGCACCTAACCACGTTAGCTCAACCACAGCGCAGCTCCAGCATCGCCTGTGGTCCGGCATCGCAGTAACCATTGGTACCAATGCCGCGACGCGATCGTCCTCCCAGCAAAGCGTCCCCGTGCCAGCGACAAGTGCTCATTACCCCTTTGTCCCGCGGTGTAACCAAGAAGTGTCTACTTCGGTTAGGCACAAACAAAAAGTGCTACTAACGAGAGAGAGCAGAGTGCGCGGCTAACTTATTCTATTAAATATTTAACAAATTAAACTATTTGTCCTTTTCCCCTCTGTCCTCTGGCCACTTTACCTATTGCTATTGTTTTGTTGTTTGTTGATGCTTAACAAACATATATTTATATAAATGTTCTTAGTCTATTTTATGTCTGCTCTCTCTTCCTTGGCGCAGACTAAAACAAAAGCGGGACAAAAAAAGAGAATGAAAAGCGCTGCCAACGCTAAGAGAGAGCAGAGTGCGCTGCTAACTTATTCTATTGAATATTGAACAATTTAAACTATTTGTCGTTTCCCCTCTGTCCTCTGGCTAATTTACCTATTGCTATTATTTTGTTGTTTGTTGATGCTTAACAAACATATATTATTATACTCTTGCAGAGGGTATTATGATTTCAGTCAGAAGTTTGCATCGCAGTGAAGGGGACGTTTCCGACCCCATAAAGTATATACATTCTTGATCAGCATAACTAGACGAGTCGATATAGCCATGTTTGTCCGCCTGTCCGTCTGACCGTCTGTGCATCCGTTTCTACGCAAACTAATCTCTCAGTTCTAAAGCTATCGGGCTAAATCTTTCTGAAAAGTTTTCTTTCTTTTGCAGGTTGTATATAAGTCGGAACCAGCCGGATCGGACTAGCTCCCATAGGAATAAAAGGAAAAAAATTTATAAAAATTATATCTTTGGTGTTTTTTTAAATATAACCTTCTACGCTTTGAAATAACATTTTTTAATTAGTTTTGAATTTTGAATTTAATTTTATCAAAGCCGGACGACTATATCATATAGCTGCCATAGGAACGATCGTAAAAATGTTTGGAAAATAATATGAAACAAATTATAGCTTCGGTGTTTTTTAACATATTATCTTATGTTGTTGGGAATATAATTTTTTGAATTTTTAAGAATATCGAATTAAATTTAATAGTTATAACTGCAAGGGTACACAAACTTCATCATGCCGAAGTTAACTTCCTTTCTTGTAATATAAATGCTTTAGTCTATTTATGTCTTGCTCTCTCTTTCTTGGCGCAGGCTGAAACAAAAGCGGGACAAACAAATGAGAATGAAAAGCGCTGCCAACGCTAAGACACAGCAGAGTGCGCGGCTAACTTATTCTATTGAATATTTAACAACTTAAACTATTTGTCCTTTTCCCCTCTGTCCTCTGGCCAATTTACCTATTGATATTATTTTGTTGTTTGTTGATGCTTTACAAACATATATTAATATAAATGTTTTTAGTCTATTTTATGTCTTTCTCTCTCTTCCTTGGCGCGGGCTGAACAAAAAGCGAAACAAAAAAATGAGAATGAAAACGCGCGGCTAACTTATTCTATTGAATATTTAACAATTTAAGCTATTTATCCATTTCCCCTCTCCCCTATGTCCAATTTACTCATTGCTATTGTTTTGTTGTTTGCTGATGCTTAACAAACATATATTAATATAAATGTTTTTAGTCTATTTTATGTCTTGCTCTCTCTTCCTTGGCGCAGGCGGAACAAAAATATTTGCATGAAATGCGCTGCCAACGCTAAGAGAGGGCAGAGTGCTAGCCGCACACTTATTCTATTGAAAGTGTAACAATTTAAACTATTTGTCTTTTAGCCCTCTGTCCACAGACCAATTTACCCATTGCTGCTATTTTGTTGTTTGTTGATGCCTAACAATTATATATTAATATAAAGGTTTTTAGTCTATTTTATGTCTTGCTCTCTCTTCCTTGGCGCAGGCTGAAACAAAAGCGGGACAAAAAGAGAGAGCAGAGTGCGCGGCTTACTAATTATATTGAATAATTAACAATTTAAGCTATTTGTCCTTTTCCCCTCTGTCATCTGTTGTCCAATTTACCCATTGCTATTGTTTTATTGTTTGTTAATGCTTAACAAACATATATTTGTCGCAGATTATTTTAAATATTCAAATTATAACGATTATTTGTTGGTACACACTTGTTTTATTTCCTATTGTTTCTCCATTCTTTCGTGCGAGGCAGATGCATAATTCTGTCAACGTAGTTTGGCCGTGAGACAGATAGTGTTTGTCATAACTCCCCTTCAGTTCTGCAGTAGAGACTAGGTGACATGGCTCAAGGCAAAAAGCTTTTTTACATTTTTTTGTGCCTAAAACGCTGTTCCGCTGCTGACGTCAGCAGAGAAGTCGGCGCAGCGTAGAAGACTGCCTACGAAAACGGTTGTGCAACAAAGAGAGACAGATATTCGGAGGATCCTTCTCTTTCTTTGTCTTATAATCTGCCTGCACTCGGCGCTCTCAGAGACAAATTTCGGCCGGTCCGTTATTTTTTTTGCGTCTCTCCGTTATGTTCGGCTAGCGACTAATATTTCGGCGGAAAAATTTTCGTGGCGCAGCGACATGTGAATTCCCGAATATTTTAGGAGCATTATTGTGTATCGAAAATAAACAACTTATATTGATTTATAAAAGTAAATTATTTGATTATAGTAAAATTAAGTAATTTGGATTTACTTATAATTTTATGTTTACTTTTTATACATTTTTATTACAATATAATTTGTAAGTGTAGTTATAGAAAATTAATCCGTTAAAATTGATTTCAATATTTAAAACATTAGTAATATTAGTATTAACATTTTTAAAAAATTCGTATTGTATTTTTTACTTAAGAAGTACAAATTATATAGTCGGATATTGTTCGCCTTAAAAAGGGTATAAGTGCAGTGGCACGCGCCAACAGCGAAGAGAAAACAAAAGAAATCAAGTAAAGGGGTGAGAGGATGACTTGATGCATTCTGTTTGAGTGATTGAAAGGGAAGCATCCATTTTAATTGTGCGCATCAGAGTTACTTTAATCGTTTAGTTAATATAATAAAGTCAGGTAAGTGCTACATTAAGTTTAAGATGTTGTTCATTGATCTTAGTGTAAAGTACGTAAATTTTGAAGGTATTCAATGGGTTCCGTTAGCCGAAAGAGGATGATGAAATGTTTTGGGCCAAAAAAAATCAACCAAAGGGTTTATACACAGCTATAAAAGGTAAATATACAAATAAACAAGTAAAACGCATTTTTTAATCATATGCCCATACATTTTTTCAGGAGCGTTGGCCAAGGACTTTGAAGACCCGGACAAATGTTTGAGAAAGGTGATGACGAACGTGAAAAACAAACTAACAAAACAAAAAAAAAGAAAGACTAACAATAATTGTCCCCTTATTGAAAATCTGAGTAACACGATTTAATTAAAATGAATTAACATGTAATTAAAATTGTATGAATTAAAAATTCTATATTTTCAGAGGTGAAAACTCATGGGAAAAATTCTGAATTTCACAACAATTCTTGTGTAGAATATTTGGGCTTCGAAGTTAGAGCAGGTGAAATTCAACCGAATCCTAGGAAATTAAAGCTCTTATAGATTTACCGCCTCCGCAATCTGTGACTCAACTGACAAAATTTATTGGACTGGTCTCGTATTTTCGTCAGTTTGTACCCAAGTTTTCACAGTTACTGAAACCCCTCTATGATCTAACTTCAAAAAGCATGTCATTTTTATGGAAATTGGAGCACGAGCAAATACGACAGAAAGTAATTTCTATCCTGACTAGTGAACCTGTTCTTACTATCTTCGATCCACAGTTTCCTATTGAGCTTCATACAGATGCGAGTGCTGATGGCTATGGCGCAATTTTGTTGCGCAAAATCGAACACAAGCCACGAGTTATCGAATACTTTAGTAAACGGATTTCGTCAGCGGAATCGTGTTATCACTCGTATGAGTTGGAATCACTTGCAGTTTTTAATTCTTTTAAGCATTTTCGCCATTACTTGCATGGTCAACATTTTGTCGTTTTTACCGATCGCACAAAAGCAGAACTGACACCGAGAGTCACGGGTGGTGGTCGCACATGCAATCTTTTGAGTTTGACATTCAGTATAGGCCAGGCGAACGTATGGCTCACGTAGATTTTCTGTCTCGAAATCCCATATCAAAAGATCGCATCAAGTCAAAAGGTACAGTGGAAAAACATAAAAATTTGACAGAGATTACTGACAATTGGCTGTTAGCTGAGCAGCAACGAGACGAAGAGACGTCGTCTATTGTTTCTAAATTGCGTAACGATGATCTTTCTGAGGATTTGGCCAAAACATACGAATTAAGGGCAGGAACACTGTATAGAAAAATTCAAAGAAATGGGAAAACTCGTTGTCTCCCTATCATCCCAAAGCCATTTAGGTGGTCAGCCGTAAACAATGTGCACGAATCAATTATGCACCTTGGTTGGAAAAAAACCGTTGAGAAAATGTACGAATACTATTGGTTTGGTAAGATGTCCAAATACGTTCGCAAATTTGCCGACAACTGTATTACATGCAGACTTTCAAAGCCCCCATCTGGTAGGGTACAAGCCGAATTGCATCCCATACCGAAGGTTAACATTCCGTGGCATACAGTCCACATCGACATCACAGGGAAGCTTAGTGGTAAAAAATGAACAGAAGAAATACATAATCGTGTCTATAGACGCCTTCACGAAGTTTGTTTCTTTGTCCCATACAGCGAGGCTAGACACAGAGAGTTGTATTAAAGATCACTAATATCATTGTTCGGCGTACCTTCCCGTCTGATCGCAGATCAGGGACGTAGTTTTTCTAGCACAGCATTCCGTGATTTCTGCTCCGTTCAAAAGATAGATTTGCATTTGATCGCCACGGGTGCTAGTCGGGCCAATGGCCAAGTAGAGCGAGTTATGAGTACTCTAAAGTCCATGCTAACGGCGGTTGAAATGGGTCAGGGGTCATGACAGGAAGCTTTATGTGAAATTCAACTGGCTCTTAATTGTACGCCCAATAGAGTGACTAAAGTTAGCCCTTTAGAAATGCTTATTGGCCAAGAAGCAAGGCCGTTTGGTCTCGTACCTGTTGTTGAAATAAGAACGATGTTGATATTGAGAAAGTTAGAGTAATGGCCAAGCAAAACATGGAAAAGAATGCCAATCAATCAAAGTAGTTTGGCCTTGGGCATGAGTGAGACAGATAGTGTTCGTCATAACTCACCACACTGTGCGTGTGTATTCGAGGGTAAGAAGGAATTGAAAAGGAATCAACATGAGTCTGGTTGTGAAATTCAATAATCATGCCACTCCCCAAAAAGCGTTTCGCCGAAAGTCCGACGGAAGAGTCGGAGAATGAATCCTCGTCATATTAATATAAATGTTCTAAGTCTATTTTATGTCTTGCTCTCTCTTCCTTGGCGCAGACTAAAACTAAAGCGGGACAAAAAATGAGAATGTAAAGCGCTGCCAACGCTAAGAGAGAGCAGAGTGCGCGGCTAACTTATTCTATTGAATATTTAACAATTTAAACTATTTGTCCTTTTCCCCTCTGTCCTCTGGCCAATTTACCTATTGCTATTGTTTTGTTGTTTGTTGATGCTTAACAAACATATATTTATATAAATGTTCTTAGTCTATTTTATGTCTTGCTATCTCTTCCTTGGCGCAGGCGGAACAAAAAAATTAGCATGAAATGCTCTACCAACGCTAAGAAAGAGCAGAGTGCTAGCCGCACACTTATTCTATTGAAAATGTAACAATTTAAACTATTTGTCCTTTTCCCCTCTGACCTCTGGCCAATTTACCTATTGCTGCTATTTTGTTGTTTGTTGATGCTTAAAAATTATATATTAATATAAATGTTTTTAGTCTATTTTATGTCTTGCTCTCTCTTCCTTGGCGCAGGCTGAAACAAAAGCGGGACAACAAATGCGCATCCAACGCTAAGAGAGAGCAGAGTGCGCGGCTAACTAGTTCTATTGAATAATTAACAATTTAAACTATTTGTCCTTTTCCCCTCTGTCTCTGTCCAATTTACCCATTACTATTGTTGTATTGTTTGTTAATGCTTAACAAACATATATTTACATGAGTCGTTCTTCGCCCGAATAAAAAAATCATGAGATTTTTTATTTGTTGGTTATTCTTTATTAGAACGTTGGAAAAAGACTAACTGTATGTTACAGAATTGGTTAGCATGAAACCTCGGTTTGCGTCTCAGAATTTACTGTTAGTGCATTAGGTGACGTAATCGCATATGGATGATGTGATCGCCACTTCTTTGTTTATGTTTACATATGTAGTTCGGCCTTATTGGATTTTTCGATCTTATTGGATTTTCACGTTTATGGAATTACGTCATTGTTGACGTTCGGACTTAATCAATTTTCTTTGTTTGTTTGCATTGCGGGATCTCAAGCTTCTATATCGTTTTTAATCAAAGCCGAAATTGGCGATTCTGTTTATTTGTGACCGGTTTCGTTCTTTGAACCGGTGGCCGTTAAGAAATCGCAGTGCAGATACGTCACTATATATTAATATAAATGTTCTTAGTCTATTTTTTGTCTTGCTCTCTCTTCCTTGGCGCAGGCTGAAACAAAAGCATGACAAAAAAAGCGCTCCCAACGCTAAGAGAGAGCAGAGTGCTAGCCGCACACTTATTATATTGAAAATGTAACAATTTAAACCATTTGTCCTTTTCCCCTCTGTCCACTGGCCAATTTACCTATTGCTGCTATTTTGTTGTTTGTTGATGCCTAACAAGTATATATTTGTATAAATGTTTTTTAGTCTATTTTATGTCCTCTGGCCAATTTACCTATTGCTGCTATTATGTTGTTTGTTGATGCTTAACAAACATATTTTAATATAAATGTTTTTAGTCTATTTTATGTCTTTCTCTCTCTTCCTTGGCACAGGCGGAACAAAAAAATTAGCATAAATTGCGCTGCCAACGCTAAGAGAGAGCAGAGTGCTAGCCGCACACTTATTCTATTGAAAATGTAACAATTTAAACTTTATGTCGTTTGTTGATGCTTAACAATTATATCACTGTGGACAGCAGTACACGTAGTGGCGGAGCGCGAGTTACCATACCGGTACTCCGTGCTACCCTTTTTCAATTGGACAGTGACCGCTAGCCGTTCGTTGTCCCACATAGGATCGACATAAGAAATGCAACATCAGCACAAGGCAGGATGTTTATAAACGACAACCACTCAGCAGAGCTCTCGAAAATACATTGTTAGCATTTACACACCCACACATACATAATTGTAAACACATAAAATTCTTTGGCGGAGGTTTGGTTTGAATCTCAAGCCACAATAAAGATTATTCCATTTGGAACAACCGAACAGAAGACATCAAGTGTTTACTTAAAATCTTATCACCATCAGGAGCAGTAATTATAAGTTACTATAACTGGCGCAGCCGGACCTATCAGCCGGAAGGAGGAAAAGGACATACTATACCCGGAGAACTGATATATATAATTATTATAATTTATAATTATAATTTATATGCAACAGTAAGTTTAAAATAATGATGTGATGGAAGTGAGGTGTGTGGTGTAAATAGAAAAGAAAAAAAAAGGGTGCACATATACAATAACGATAAAATTTATAAAGGCATAAAATGAACAAAAACAAAGAACATTGGCAAGAATAAATTAATTGAAATAATGTGTTGACTGTGAAACGCAACCTGGCGACCCGCAACGTCATCGAACGGAGTGAGTTGTGAGTATGACGTTCGAAGGTTCGATGTTGGAAGCGAACGTCAAACATGCAGCTTGGGGAAAGAAACCCAGTTCGCTGGTTAAATACTCTGCCTGTGTCAATAAATGAAAAAATAAAAAGAAGATACCTATTGCAAGTGACTGTCCGCTCGTGGCTGGAATAAATGCATCGCGCAGGAATTCCAGTTAGCTTCAGCACGGTGCAAGCAAGTGTAGAAACAAAAATTTTATTAGTTGCTGCCATTAGTATCACTGCATCGCGCAATGGTAACCGATGGACAACGTCACAGAAAATAGTAAACAGACAACGAAACTCCAAAGACCACTGCATCGCGCAAGGGTATTTGGTGAACGGCAAAGTTAAATAAAAGAGGGAACAAACCATAGCATATACAAGAAGATATTGTTAACATATCGGAAACCACTGCATCGCGCAAGGGTGACGGTTAAGCAATAGTAATAAAAAAAAAAAAAGGAAACATAAAAATAATATATACATAAATGTTAAAAAAATATGAGGGAACCCGATACCACTGCATCGCGCAAGGGTATAGAAGGGTATGTGAAGAAAAGTAACAAAAAACACATACACAACACTTCCAACACAATACATTCTCAAGAAATAATAAAACAAATTGAACAAATGATAATAACAGAATTTTACAGATAAATGACACCGACACACACCTCACTTTTAAAGAAAATGAACGATTAGGAAACAACACACACACCAGGAGAAATGCTAAGAAAAAAATACATAATAGAATAATAGTATACAAATAAAATATATAATAAGCATAAACAAAAAATAATAATTTAAGGAGTAGAAAAAAAGAAAATTGTAAATGTCAAAAATCAGCAAAGTCAAAGAGTCACTTAGGCCTCTGACTAGAAGTAAAGTTATCAAAAAGGCTACCAGTTTGCCAACGATAGTGGAACAATTAAATTTTGAGCCCTCAACTTCTAGAGCAGTACAGAACAGGGAAGTTAATACAATGACGCATCAAGAAAATTTAGGAATGCAACAGGCAACGTTTGAGATGTTAGGCACGGTAAAAATTTCCGATGTGATCCGGTCGATGCACGTTTATATGGGGGAAAAAGAAAGGTTAAACGAGTTTATGTTAAACGCAGAAGAGATCCTTTTAATGATTAGAGGAATGGACCAATGGGACTGATGATCCTTAGGCAAATAAGGAATAAAATCCAAGGAGAGGCTGATGATATTTTGGTAAAATCAAATTGTGGATTAAATTGGGATGAAATTAAAAGAATTTTGATAGCCCATTTCGCGGATAAAAGGTCAGAACCCGATTTACTGAGGGAATTGAATCAATTGGAAAATAAAAGACTAACAGTAGAATTATTTTACTCGGAGGTATCTGATGTGCATAAGGTATTGTGTAATGTTATAGACAGGACAGATACAAACCCCATCGCAATTCAGACAAAGAAGAAATTATATGAGGAAACGTGTCTGGAGGCGTTTGTAACAAGTCTAAAAGGCAATTTAGGTAGTGCTGTCAGGGGAAGAGTTCCAAAGACGCTCTTGGAAGCATACGGGATAGCGATTAAAGAGAGAGACATTTATTACAGGTCTAAGGAGGTACCCAGTAACAATAATTTCAATACTTCGGAGGGATTTAACAGGCAGAACTTTGGTTATAATAGAAACAGAGGGTATAATAATAACTTTACCAGAGATAATGGAGGATATAGGCAACAAGGAAAAAATAATAGGAACCTCAGGTGGAATAGGGAAGAAAACAGGAATAGAGGATATGACGATCAATCGACCTCTAATTCTTCAGGTTATAATAAAAAGGCAATTATGCCAAAACAAGAGGTTGCAGAATATTCATCAACTGGGCCCAGAAGTGCCAAATGATGGCAGTCAGGACAATTAAATAAAGTAGAAAGAGAAGAGGAGCACCAGTTGAATAACATTGAGGATGAAGGAAATTTTCGTCAAAATGCCTCCAAATACAAACAGGGTATATAAGGAAGGATACCCATCAGGTGACATTACCATACGTGGTAGTTAAAGGAAAGAACAAAAAGGAACTAAAATTATTAATAGACTCGGGAGCTACGAATTAATATTTAAGTCCCGCAATAGTTAGTAAAGATCAACAGCTAAAATTGGAAGAAAACTTTGTTATTAAAACACCAATAGGAAGTCATAAAATAAACAGTTATGTAAAAGAGATTGAGCTGCAGGAAATTACCAAAGGGGAATCGTTTGATTTCTTGCTATTTTATTTCCATTTCTGGTTTGATGGATTATTGGGAATGGAGGTTAGGTGCAAGTTAAGATTTAGAAAATCTCGTATTAAGAACTAAGACAGGGACATTTAAGGTCCATTTGAAGCCCAATAGGGCCACTGACATACATTTCCTGGAGAAGGCGACTAAAACAATTGTAACCTTACCAGTTTCAATAAACAATGGTTCATTTTTGATACAAACAACACTAGTGGAAGAAGGGTTAGAAATAACTGGTGGAATTTATTATGCAAGAAAGGGACAAGCCGACCTGGAAGTTGTTAATTTCACAGGAAAAGAAAATAAATTATACTTGGAAAAGCCCTTGGCTGTCACTGCATATGATTCCAAAGATTATGTAGAAATCGAAATACTTAGACCAAGAAGTAGGGTCAAAAGAGGGATTTTTAATGGGTTAGGAAGCATGATAAAAATAGTTTCGGGAAATATGGACGCGTATGATGAGGAGAAAATAGGAAATAGAAAAAAAGAATTAAGAAACGAAACAAGGTTTCTTACAAAAGAAGCGGACGAGCAAAGAACCTTTTATCAGGAAACTTTGAGTAGGTTTACGAAAATTACTAAGCATATAAACAAGGAGCAGGAAGATATAAATTTGTTTATAAAAAATTATAAAAATAACGTGTTTAAGGAAATAACACAAGAGCTTCATTGTGCTCCAGCATTTGAATAGGATTAGTTACAGTATTGATTTGTTAACAGTGCACTTAACCAATATTACGGAGAGCATATTGTTGGCGAAACTTCGCATTGTGCCTAAATTAATTTTAGCAGAGACAGAATTAAATAGAATAATACAGTTTGTCGAGAGTCAAGGGCTCAAAATTGGTTCAAACGAACAAGTATATGAACTAATAAATATACAGGCCCTAATAAATGAAACAGACATAATATTTAGGGTAAGAGCTCCAATTTTTGAGCCAACTGTCTACTAATTATATCATGTTATACCAATTCCAATTAATGGGACACATTTATTAGTAATACCAAATTATGTAGCAATGAATAAGTATAAAATAAGCTTCTTTAACAACCAATGTTCAAAAGTTCATGAAACTTTTATTTGCGAGAGCGAAGAGTTGGGTGTTGATATAAAGGGAAAGGAGTGTTTGAGGAAGATTTTAATGAACAAACCACCAATATGCGATTCAGTAAATCTAGAGGGGATAGAAATGGTTTTGGCACCTGAGGATGGACACATATTTATTTTCAATGCCTTGGACTTACCTGTAAACAACACGTGTGGAGAAGATATGACAGTATCGGGGGCGATAGCAGTCAAATATGCAAACTGTTCGATCGAAATAAATGGCATAAAGTATGATGGTCAAATTATGGAACATAAAGAGGACCATATAGTACTTACCACTACAATAAGTAAGCAGATACTTATAAATAACACCTAACAGGAGTTAAACCTAGAAGTTTTACATCTCGAAGATATGAGAAACCTCAAAAAAGTAGTGTACATAGGAAAAGTACAGGAAAGACATTTTTCCGTAATATACGGTATGTTGGTGCTTCTAAGGATAACGGTACTGGCAATATGGAGAATTAGAAAAACAACAAGGGAAAACGCTACAGTCGAGTACCTCGACTATCAGATACCCGTTACTCAGCTTAAGGGACCAAAGGGAATATGCAAGCAGCAAAGCGAGATTGAAATGCGCCACCTACCGGCGGAAGACAGATTTAAGCGTTGTGGGCGTTAGGGTAGGCGTGAAAAATGCATTATTCAATAGAATAAGTTAGCCGCGCACTTTGCTCTCTCTGAGCGCCGGCAGTGCTTTTTTCTTTGCCGCTAAGTTCGGCCGGCATACACACACATACACGCGTAAAACATTTCGCATTGTCTGGCTCTGACGTCATAGCTTTTTATACCCGTTACTCGTAGAGTAAAAGGGTATACTAGATTCGTCGGAAAGTATGTAACAGGCAGAAGGAAGCGTTTCCGACCCCATAAAGTATATATATTTTTGATCAGGATCACTAGCCGAGTCGATCTAGCCATGTCCGTCTGTCCGTCTGTCCGTCTGTCCGTCTGTCTGTCCGGATATACGCTGAGATCTTGGAAACTATGAGAGCTAGGCTATTGAGATTTGGCGTGCAGATTCCTGATCTTCTTACGCAGCGCAAGTTTGTTTCAGTAGAGTGCCACGCCCACTTTTACGCCCACAAACCGCCCAAAACTGTTGCTCCTACAGTTTTGATGCTAGAATAAAAATTTTAACTGAAATGTATTGTTCTCATCAATACCTATCGATTGACTTAAAAAAAAGTTTGCCACGCCCACTTTATCGCCCACAAACCGCCCCCAAACTTCAAAAAATCGTAAATATGAACGTGGATATCTCGGAAACTATCAAAGATATAGAATCAGGATTTCAGATTTAGATTCCGAACCTTTGTACGCAGCGCAATTTTGATACGCGAGTATGCCACGCCCACTCTAACGCCCACAAACCGCCCAAGCCTGTGGCGCCCACAATTTTCATGCTAGATACATAATTTTAACTGAACTGTATCGGTCTCGTCAATACCTATCGATTGACCAAAAAAAAAATTTTCCACGCCCACCCTAACGCCCATAACGCTTAAATCTGTCTACCGCCGGTAGGTGGCGCATTTCAGTCTTGCTTTGCTGCTTGCTTATTTCCATTTCCCTTTGGTCCCTTTAGCTGAGTAACGGGTATCTGATAGTCGAGGCACTCGACTATAGCGTTCTTTCTTGTTTTTCTTGGGAGGTTTGTGGGCGTTAGAGGGGGCGTAGCGAAGGTGGATGTTTTTTTTGGGTCAATAGATAGCTATTGACAAGACTAATACATTTCAGTTAAAATTTTCTATCTAACATCAAAACTGTAGGAGCCACAGTTTTGGGCGGTTTGTGGGCGTTAGAGTGGGCGTGACAGTCTACTGAAGCAAACTTGCGCTGCGTAAGAAGCTCAGGAATCTGCACGCCAAATCTCTTTAGCCTAGCTCTCATAGTTTTCGAGATCTCAGCGTTCATCCGGACAGACGGACAGACGGACATGGCTAGATCGACTCGGCTAGTGATCCTGATCAAGAATATATATACTTTGTGGGGTCGAAAACGCTTCCTTCTGTCTGTTACATACTTTCCGACGAATCTAGTATACCCTTTTACTCTACGAGTAACGGGTATAAAAACAATCTTCACCCCCAATGCTTTTCTGCACAATGTCGATCTGGATATACCACAGATGTGGCCATCGCTCCATTCTCGGGGGGGAGGAGTTACCATACCGGTACCATCAACTACGCCACCGCCTAAACCTCCCCGTGCTACCCTTTTTCAATTGGACAGTGACCGGCAGCTAGCCGTTCGTTGTCCCACATAGGATCGACATGAGAAATACAACATCAGCACAAGGCAGGATGTTGCTAAACGACACCCACTCAGCAGAGCTCTAGAAAATACTTTGTTAGCATTTACACACCCACACATACATAATTGTAAGCACATAAAATTCTTTGGCGGAGGTTTGGTTTGAATCTCAAGCCACAATAAAGATTATTCCATTTGGAACAACCAAACAGAAGACATCAATTGTTTATTTAAAATCTTATCACCATCAGGAGCAGTAATTATAAGTTACTATAACTCGCGCAAGAGAGCGTGCGAAGCGTGCGAAGCGAAGAGCGTACTATATATAGCCGCAGAATTGAAAATCTGCCATTATGGTCCGATCATAACAAGTGATACACCAATCGAAAGGTATCGCAAAAACTAAGAAGATTGCATTTTAAGACTTTCGAAATATAGATTTCTTTGGGAGAAAAAGCGGTGAAAGTGTAAAAGTAAGAATTTAGAAAATTGGAGCTGCTGAATACGGTGGGGATAAAAGCCCCCAGCTTGTTAGCTAGTTTTATTGTTACTGAGAATACGCGTCGAATGACACCTTATTTTTTGAAGTCCGATGTTCCGTTCAAAAGTAATTCAAAAAACAAAATTTTCTTCTTCTTCCCAAAATGAAAATGTTTGTCCCTTTGTTTGTGGGTTTGTATACATCCCATCTTAGTTTTAGGGTTTTAAAAACCCTATGGGTGTATAAAGTAGCTTGAAATAGAAAACGTTTGTTCTACGACTTTTGGAAAAACCCGCTAGTTTTGCGGAAAATAGAAAAAAAGCCAGATTTAAAATGCGTATAGTATCTAAACAACTAATGCTGCAGAAACGTGCTATATATCTCTGAAAAGATAATTTAATTTGCTAAATACTCCTTACATAGTAAAATTGTCTGAATATAATAGATTTAGAGTTATGACAAAAAGTTATTTTTTAAAACCACTTTTTGACTATTTTCTCAAAACGATTTCTTTTTAAATTTCAAATCATATAGCCCTTGAGATTCCTCAACTTTTGATATATAACACTTTTTGCCATAAAAATTACCGTTTGGAAGATATTAAGCGATAAAAAGTGCAACTCGTTTCAGCTCCGTATACGAAATATTTCATACTTATTGGAATAAACAAGAAAAATCCAATTTGATGAAAAATATTCTTATTAGATTTTTTCAAACGGAAAATCTGTTATGGTTTTAGGGTCCGTTACTTGCAAGAAGCTAATCGAAATAGGAAACTTGATCTATTTGTTCTACCACTTTGAAAAACCCGTTAGTTCGGCGGGAAATGTAAGAAACGACAGATTTCTCTTGGAATCTGAAACTATACAGCCCTTGAGATTCCAAACTTGTGCTATTAAAATAGGTAATTGAAGCGATAAAACGTGTTATTAAAAAGTTTAATATTCATATTAAATGTTTCATTCTTAATAGAATGTGAATGAAAACAACCCATACCTTATTAGAATAAAGTTAAGCCGAAGTGGAACGTAAAAGTTTATTATAGTCTTTATACATTCTTTAGAATTATATATTTATTTAAAATTTAATTTAACAGTCTGTGTGTTTGGTATTTCAATAGCCAAGCCATATGGCGACGACTCCTAGTCATGGTATTGGGGTAATTCAACTCTTGTGCAAAAAAAACCTCTGATATGAAACAAAAACACCTCTTAACGAAGAAAAAAGTAGTGGCGAACGCGCCCTTAACAAAAATTTCTGATATCAACAATTGTGACGAAACATGATATTACATTCGATAAAATAAATAAACTATATTAAATTTATGTATACAACAGAAGTTTTACGTGTAGGTAAATAAATATTTAATGTTGCGGGCCGAAATCATAAATTGAATATAGTTTATTTATTTTATCGAATGTAATATATCTTTTCGTCACAATTGTTGATATCAGACATTTTTGTTAAAAGCGCGTTCGCCACTACTTTTTACCTCGTTAAGAGGTGTTTTTGTTTGATTGTATTTTAGCCGTTCAACATTTTCTAAAATATCTTTTTTGACTTATCTCTGATGTTTTTTTGATGTCGTACCATGGTCGTTACGTTTTCTTTTTATCTTTGCCACAAAGAATTTTTTTATAAACTTGAATTGTAGTTATTTTATGTGCTTTTGATTTAAACATTGTTCTATTACCATATAGTGGGGTCCCAGATAATAAAACGTTTTTATAGTGTTCAATTGTAAGATTTCGAAAAATCACTTCCTTTGTTATACCCGTTACTCGTAGAGTAAAAGGGTATTTAACAGGTAGAAGGAAGCGTTTCCGACCCTATAAAGTATATATATTCTTGATCAGGATCACTAGCCGAGTCGATCTAGCCATGTCCGTCCGAATGAACGCTGATATCTCGGAAACTACAACAGCTAGAAAGGAGGGACTGGTATGTAGATTCCTGAGCTTTTTACGCGGCGAAAGTATATTTCAGCAGGGTGCCACGCCCACTAACGCCCGCAAACCGCCCAAAACAGTGTCTCCTACAGTTTTGATACTAGAATAAAAATGTTAACTGAAATGTATTGTTCTCATCAATACCTGTCGATTGACCCAAAATAAGTTTTCCACGCCCACTTTAACGCCCACAAACCTCCCACAAACTTCAAAAAATCGTAAGTATGAACGCGTATATCTCAGAAACTATCAAAGATAGAGAACTGGGATTTCAGATTTAGATTCCGTAGCCTTGTACTCAGCACAAACCTGTGGCGCCCACAATTTTCATGCTAGAAAAAATTGTTACTGAATTGTATTGGTCTCGTCAATACCCATCGATTGACCTAAAAATAAGTTTGCCACGCCCACTCTAACACCCACAAACCGCCTTCAAACCGCCTCCAAACCACCCAAAAACGTTCGGTTGAACGCTGATATCCCGTAAACTTTAAAAGCTAGAAAGGATTAAGCATGTATATTCTAAAGATTCCAGCGCAGCGCAAGTTTATTTCGGCAGAGTGCCACGCCCACTCCAACGCCTACAAGCCTCCCAAAAAGAAATGCAATGACGTCGGAGCCATATAATGAAAAATGTATGGGCCCCAGGATTCCGTTTGATGAAAAACTCCGGAGACGAATTAATATTATTACAATGTATATTATATTATAAAAATTTGGGTCACTTATTGACAAACTTTCGGTAGTGGCTTAAATTTTAATTTCACAAAATTGTAACAACTTGCGTCTGTAGCGAACGAGATCTTGACACCGACTGACTCTCGTTCGATTTTTTAACTCGTTTCCTTTCGTTGTGTTCTCGATCGTGTTATTCTAGAAATGACGATCACTCCTTGTTTTTTTTTTTAATTGTCCTTCTGGTTTTCCTACATGTATGTGTGTAAGTAGTGGCAAGCTGAATTGCGCGGCGAAAAAGAACTCTTTCGAAGAAAGATATTCGACCAAATATTTCATTGAACAACTTAGGCTTAAGTACACACAATATGCTTAAAGATTGTTTATGTTTAGCAAACATAAATTAGCTTAAATGTTTTTAGTCTATTTTATGTTTTGCTCTCTCTTTCTTGGCGCCGTCAGAAACATACACAAGCCCGTCAAACAAAATGAAAACGAAAATCGCTGCCGGTTCTTAGAGGGAGTGAAGTGCGCGGCTAACTTATTCTATTAAATAATAAAAAAATTTAACAGTAATAGCTATTTTTTTCCTATTCCTTACAAATTTCATTTACCTAATTCCGGTCGCGGGGGGATGGCTTCTCGCTCTTTGCATTTTCTCTGACCGCAGTGCATTCACATGGGCCAAATGAGACGGAAAATTGGAGTAAAAGGACCGAAAATCAGAGCACGTAAAATTGGCGCGAAAAACTTAAAGCCCTGTAAATCATTCTGTTATGTCTTTTATCAGATATGCATATGCATTGTTTTAATCAATAGCTATAGACTGTCCCATAAAAACTTACCACTCCTACTCCAACGCCTACAAACATCCCAAGGAGTTAGGAAAAGCAATGACGTCAGGACCAGATAATGACATATATTAACATATGTATGTTTGCGTGTAAATAGTTCCAAGCTGAATTGAGCGGCGAATATAACTCTTTTAATCTATATAAATTAAATCTACAACACGCTTAAAGGTTGTTTACATGTACATTGTACATTAATATAAATGTTGTTAGTATGTTATATTTGGCTCTCTCTTTCTCAGCGCAAGCTGAAACAAACGCGTCACAATAAAAATGAGAATGTAAAGCGCTGCCAACGCCAAGAGAGAGCATATTTAACAATTTAAACTATTTGTCCTTTTCCCCTCTGTCCTTAGGCCAATTTACCTACTGCTGTTATTTTGTTGTATGTTGATGCTTAACAATTATATATTAATATAAATGTTTTTAGTCTATTTTATGTCTTGCTCTCCTTTCATTGGCGCAGGCAGAAACAAAAGCGGGACAAACAAAGCGCTGCCAACGCTAAGAGAGAGCAGAGTGCGCGGCTAACTTATTCTATTGAATATTTAACAATTTAAATTATTTGTCCTTTACCTCTCTGTCTTCTGTCCAATTTGCCCATTGCTATTGTTTTATTGTTTGTTAATGCTCAACAAACATATATTAATATAAATGTTTTTAGTCTATTTTATGTCTCGCTCTCTCTTCCTTGGCGCAGGCTGAAACAAAAGCGGGACAAACAAAGCGCTGCCAACGCTAAGAGAGAGCAGAGTGCGCGGCTAACTTATTCTATTGAAAATGTAACAATTTAAGCATCAACAAACAACAAAATAACAACAATAGGTAAAATGGCCAGAGGACAGAGGGGAAAAGGACAAATAGTTTAAATTGTTAAATATTCAATAGAATAAGTTAGCCGCGCACTCTGCTCTCTCTTAGCGTTGGCAGCGCTTTGTTTGTCCCGCTTTTGTTTCTGCCTGCGCCAATGAAAGGAGAGCAAGACATAAAATAGACTAAAAACATTTATATTACTATATAATTGTTAAGCATCAACATACAACAAAATAACAGCAGTAGGTAAATTGGCCTAAGGACAGAGGGGAAAAGGACAAATAGTTTAAATTGTTAAATATGCTCTCTCTTGGCGTTGGCAGCGCTTTACATTCTCATTTTTATTGTGACGCGTTTGTTTCAGCTTGCGCTGAGAAAGAGAGAGCCAAATATAACATACTAACAACATTTATATTAATGTACAATGTACATGTAAACAACCTTTAAGCGTGTTGTGTATTTAATTTATATAGATTAAAAGAGTTATATTCGCCGCTCAATTCAGCTTGCAACTATTTACACGCAAACATACATATGTTAATATATGTCATTATCTGGTCCTGACGTTATTGCTTTTCCTAACTCCTTGGGATGTTTGTAGGCGTTGGAGTAGGAGTGGTAAGTTTTTATGGGACAGTCTATAGCTATTGATTAAAACAATGCATATGCATATCTGATAAAAGACATAACAGAATGATTTACAGGGCTTTAAGTTTTTCGCGCCAATTTTACGTGCTCTGATTTTCGGTCCTTTTACTCCAATTTTCCGTCTCATTTGGCCCATGTGAATGCACTGCGGTCAGAGAAAATGCAAAGAGCGAGAAGCCATCCCCCCGCGACCGGAATTAGGTAAATGAAATTTGTAAGGAATAGGAAAAAAATAGCTATTACTGTTAAATTTTTTTATTATTTAATAGAATAAGTTAGCCGCGCACTTCACTCCCTCTAAGAACCGGCAGCGATTTTCGTTTTCATTTTGTTTGACGGGCTTGTGTATGTTTCTGACGGCGCCAAGAAAGAGCGAGCAAAACATAAAATAGACTAAAAACATTTAAGCTAATTTATGTTTGCTAAACATAAACAATCTTTAAGCATATTGTGTGTACTTAAGCCTAAGTTGTTCAATGAAATATTTGGTCGAATATCTTTCTTCGAAAGAGTTCTTTTTCGCCGCGCAATTCAGCTTGCCACTATTTACACACATACATGTAGGAAAACCAGAAGGACAAGAAAGGAAGTTAGCTTCGGCAAGCCGAAGCTTATATACCCTTGCAGCTATAATTATTAAATTTAAAAACACAAAAAATGATATTCCCAATAGTATAAGATAATATGTCAGAAAACACCGAAGCTATAATTTGTTTCATATTATTTTCCTACCAATTTTCCGATCGTTCCTATGGCAGCTATATGATATAGTCGTCCGATTTTGATAAAATTAAATTCGAAATTCAGAACTAATTAAAAAATGTTATTTCCAAGCGTAGGAGGTTATATGTTAAAAAACACCGAAGCTATAATTTGTTTCATATTATTTTCCCACCAATTTTGCGATCGTTCCTATGGCAGCTATATGACATAGTCGTCCGATTTTGATAAAATTTAATTCGAAATTCAGAACTAATTAAAAAATGTTATTTCCAAGCGTTGGAGGTTATATGTTGAAAAACACCGAAGCTATAATTTTTTTCATATTATTTTTCCACAAATTTTCCGATCGTTCCTATGGCAGCTATATGATATAGTCGTCCGATTTCGATAAAATTTAATGCAAAATTCAAAATTATTTAAAAATTGTTATTTCCAAGTTTAGGAGTTTATATGCTAAAAAACACCAAAGATATAATTTTTTTTCATTTTTTTGTCCGATTATTCCTATGGGAGCTATAAGATATAGTTGTCCGATCCGGCTGGTTCCAACTTATATACTACATGCAAAAGATATAAGACTTTTGGGAAAGTTTCAGCCCGATAGCTTTAAAACTGAGAGACTA